>NC_050201.1:2190000-3440000 GCF_013141755.1 Anopheles stephensi
AGTCACTGCCCACTAAAGCTCAACACCTTTGCGAGCTATTGCGAGGTAACCATTTTTCCACCCCCTTTCCCCCGGTTTCCCCCCAGACACTTTCCAGATGTCAGCCACTAATAATGGTGGCTAACCGATTAAGTGTAGTGTCTATGATTGCCACCTAGCGCGCTCAGTAATGTAACCGGGCGGACCAAACGCGCTGACAACGCGACAAACTCCGCTGGAAGGTGGTGTGGTCTGAGTATCGTTAATTAAATTTGGATCAAACACACACACACACAGACCGGTGCTATGATGTAAGGGAGGTGATGGACCCGGCTTACAAATACCACAAACAAAAACCACGCACTGGGAAACAAACTGTCATAATGCACAAAAGGTGAAGCGAACTGGCGGTGTAGATCGGTGATCCAATCTTCGGTACCAGCGCTTTGTTGTTTATGAGAAATTTAAGCTAGTTTGAGACTCATTTTTGTGTTGTGTGTGCGCCTTTTTTGCTATGATTTGGATTAAGATTAATTCGCTCGTTCATCATCATTGCTGCTCGTTCGGGCTAGCCAGCCTTACGGTTAGACCGAGGAGAGTGCGCAGTGATTGTTTGCAACGATCGCATGATCCCTCTCGGGCGCTCAAGAAGAGTGTTTCCCATGTGTTTACCGGTTTCCATGTGCACGCAGCTTCTCATGAAAAAGAAGCCAGCTAGCCAACAATTTTCTCATGGCCTCAGCAAAAGCCTCGCTCTGAAGTACAGTAAACATTGGCAAGTTCGTGATGATGATGGTGAGAAAGGGAGTTGGAGGGGGGTGGAAAGCACATCGAGAGCAGCAGGGGTTGAAACAGAAAACTCAAGAAATGTAGGAGAAGAAAACAGCGGCAAGAGAATTTACACACGAAGCGACCTGTTTTACAGATTGTCTGTTCCATCCTCCTTCTGCGCGAATCGCTTTTCATTGTTGGCGCAATAGCGCAACCACCTGCCGTACCACCACTTCGTTCGCAACAAGCTCCCTCCAAACTCACAATTATGTTTTGCCTTCATCGCTTTGCTGCGTCTCGTTCTTGGCAGCAACTCTCGTGAGGAAGCATCCTCTCAGTTGGACCATTTTGCTTGCACGCGAAAGAAGCGAGCGACCATCGGGAGCGGGTGAGAGGGGGATCACTCCACAGCAGGGGGGGGACAGAGAGTGTATTCACGCCCGGAATGTTCACCGTTAGGGACGAAAAACGCGGCTCGGTAAACCACGTTCAATTTCGCACGTTCGTCGCTTCGGCCGAATGCTTCGCTCAGGTCTCTTGCGGTCTTCGCATGAGGACGGACAGGTATGGCGGAGTGTACCGATGTTCCACCTGACTTTAAATCTTCTGCTCTGCATGATTTTGTGCCTTCGCTTTTCACTTTGCTTCTTCCTCTTTGCTTCCTCCATAAGAATAATGGAATAGAAGAAGAAGAAAAAAATGAGGGTAAATATATCCCACCAAAACCTTTTCCTCTGGCCACATACATTCAGCCAACCCCCCCTTTGAGACGATAGGGTTATTTTAATTATTTTGCTCTACCCTTTGAACGCGTGGCTGAAGGAGTGGTGCGTGTCGAACTGGTGCATTTATTGGCGCCAAATGAATTCTAGACCACAACGCACAGCTTGAGGAGTGGAGGGAGTGGATGTAAGAAGAGATGTAACTTAACCCGAAACAAAACAAGATTAGTTTTTGCTTGGGCCACAATACCGTAGGTGATGTGTGCAGCGAATCCCTACAAGTACTGGTCGTTATGATTGACAACCTGATTTTTGAACAGATTTGAAAAAAAAAAGTCCAAAAGTCCTCAAAGTAAGGAGACAACAACAAAACTATTAGCTGGAGACATCTGAAGGTACTTAAGGCTCTTGGCTATCACCAAGGACCTAGGTCAGGGTGGTGAGTCCATCCGAGACTCCGAAACATCTTCTAGAAGTCAAATATAGAGTCCTAGCACTGGACACCGATAACCTAGACAAAATTCCTCTCAGGACTCTCCTATGCAGAAGGTGAATAGGACCTGATTCACACAGATAGTTGATCATGTCTCTGGAGTAGTGCAAAACATCACCAATCTAGAGTCAAAAGTCAGCATCGACAACAACAAAGATGTTGAGATACGCGCAAGGGTACTTCCAGCCAAAATGTTTGGAAGGGTAATAGAGGAGTCGCCACTATCAGGCTCTTGTCGGCATGTCATGAGATTGGATCCGGAAGACCCAGCACTCTGAAAGTCTTTTTAGGCCATCCACATGGACAGAAGAGCAGTATGACTCTATGAACAGCTACTAATGAAACAAAAACCGACAGGCAAACCACAGCCATTTTGTTTGCGTAATGCCTAAAGCTCAAGCCACCACTCTTGCATAAAACAGCACACTCTGTGACAGTGGACAGTTTACACTTGCAGATAGAGTGCTTAAAAATATGAAAACAAACGCCACTATTTACACCCGAATTTTTCCATCGTTCCATCACTGCGGTTTTCTGCTTTTCACCACCTCCAATGGGGCTCTGCAGAGTGTCGAGACATCGTCAACAAGCAACAATTTTCGCCCGGGCCGCAAAGTGTCCGAATGTGCGAATGGGATTCGTTACCGCAAAAAAAAAACTTAAGAGTGATGCCCAACCTGATACCTTCCTACCTTCGCATTCGTACCATGGTAGCGTAGTTGCTGTATGATTGTGTCTATCATATGAAAGGTAAAGTGTGTGTGAGGGGGGTTGGGATAGAGAAGCGATTTTGGTAAAGGAACCTGCATTTTTTTATTTTACGATCACTTTTCACGATACGATTCGCAGATTTTGGAAGGTGAAGTGGGCAGTGGGAGTGGGGTGAGAGTAAAGAAGGGGGGGGTTGGGAAGAGAAAAAAGAAACCAACCAGACCGTAGCGAATTTTCCACCAGCACCAAACCAAACCAAGCTCGCCAATGGTCTTCTGGTGTGTGCCTCGGTCCGGCGCCTGCTGCGAATCGCCGCTACCGCCCGGTTGTACAGCGATGAAGGTAGCTTACAGCCCCGAAAAAACAAAAGCGTGCACAGCACGGCGTGGTCTTGCATTAGAAATAAGTAAATTATGTCATCATCGTTCGTGGCGCGAGAGCGAACCGCACGGTGATAATTGTTACGCTTTGTAGCCTTCCCGAGTTGCAGTTATAAAACAGAACATAAAAATGGACGCAGCAGCCTTCCACAAAAGCCCCAACCGACGTACATTTGGACGTTTTTAATTCTCCAACAATCACGATCGAACGATATCAGTCCCCACTGCTTTTAGCGTAGCGTTTCCACCCGAGGGAAAATGCACAACAAAGCGAACGACCAGCGGATCGAAATGCTTTTCTTTACCAGCGCGTCTGTATTTCCTTTCCGAAACCGGGGCTTTGATGTGGAAGTTGCATCGCAAATGCTTCACCAATGTTTGCTACGAGAGAGCATAAAAAAGCAGCCGTGAAGATGTGCAACCGGAAAACGCATCCACACACACACACAGACACGTGGTGGATTTTCCACCCAAGCGAAATTACGCACAATTT
Organism: Anopheles stephensi; assembly: GCF_013141755.1. Classification (NCBI taxonomy): domain Eukaryota; kingdom Metazoa; phylum Arthropoda; class Insecta; order Diptera; family Culicidae; genus Anopheles; species Anopheles stephensi. Next base: position 2,193,550 of record NC_050201.1, read on the forward strand.
ATTCACGTGCAACAACATTGGTTGCGGCTCACGATGAGATGCATATGAGATGCAATGCATTGGCGGAGGGAGAAATGCTCCAGAGAGCAACATACATTTAGATATTCTGCTTCTGCTTCTGCTTTCCACACGTGCCACACGGGTGCTATTTTAATGAACATTGTTTTAACCTCAATTCTGCGCCGTCCGTTTTCTGTTTTGTTGTAACGGGAGTTTTTGTTTTGTTTAGTGAGATGAAATGAACGTGGAAGTACAGTCGGAAGAAAGGGAAATACGTTTAAAAAGTATTTTTTATCTTCTTTGGAAAAAGTCTATATGTTTCGAAATCTTCCAAAAAATCCAATCTACTGTTGTGTCTCCAAGAAATTCCACTGTCCAAACGAGAATTAAATGTCCTGAACCTGAGACCTGGGAAAGAGTTGAATATTGGGGATCAAGCTATTGCTTCATTGAGGTTATGTTATATTGCATAGCTAAAGAAGTGGTTTTGAGATTACTGCTCACCTAGAACCTAGAACACATCAGAGAAGTTCGCCAGACTTTAAGGATGTCCCTAAGTCTTCATCCTTAGAAACTATAGACGTGAAGGAGAGATCCTTCAAAGAAGAATTCTAGAGTCAGAGTGCAGAGCCTGTAAAAGAAGTACCTCGTACGAAGAAATTGAGTTCATTGAAGCGGAAGGAACTAATTTTATTCTTCGATGGAAAACTCTTTTCAGTTTTGATGCCATCCCGGGGATGTTCTCGAGAAGATAAAGTTGAAGTTTGAAACCTCGAGTGTCGGTTACGTTATGATTGACATTGATGTTACCATGAACAAAGTGCTGGTAGGGAATTTCAGGGACATCGTTACTCCCTGAGTGAAGTTCAACTTTGCTGAAGTTTAAAATGAGGTTCTGAAATGCATTGAATACGTGATGTTTTGATCCAAAGATTTTCTAGGCCTCCTCAAATTCCATATTGAAACACAAGCCTGCGATTCATCCTCAATCTAGTTGGAAGACCCTGAGTTCTACTATAATTCGTAGTCTGGCAGTCGATGTTGGAGGACTACGCTCAAGAGACGTCAGAAGGACCTCAGAAGCACATAATTCCATCCAGATCATATTCGGGATGTGATTCTCATAAAAGAGCCATTAAATGAGCAATTTTACCCCATTACTCCCGCTTCGCTTGCTACTAATAGGGCAATCATGTATCGATCACTACTCGAAATCAATTGACAACTTATTGCTCGATAAATTGTAAGCGTATTAAGTGAGGTTTTGTTTGAATGTTTATCCACCACACACAAAGGAATGGCTCCAATCAAACGAGACACACTCGGGCGGTGAAACATTCCGTTCTCGGGAAGCGCATACATTCGATAAGGTTTCCCAAGGCGTACAAAAAACGGACGAGCGAGCGCGATACAACGTTCTGCTGCTGTCTGCTAAAACTTTTCACTAATTGCTCACCTTCTAGGAATGTTGTGAAAAGTATTTGCTAACGAAGTGTATTTTCAGCCAACGCGTCAGTAGTTCGAGTGAAGAGCAGTATCCGGAGAACGGGCTAGAATCACACTCCGACCGAGCGGAAATATTAATCTGCTGGGTAAGATGGTTTCATGCAAAAATGTGGTCCCATTTTGTTGCGGGAAATAATTTGATACCCAAGTGAACATAAATAATAGCACAATTTCCCATTTGAATGCGTTTTAGTTTTCAAAAAACTAAATTCTCCGAGCGTTGAGCCTTTTTTTGTTAAACCATAATAATTCAAATCGCCATTTGTTTCTGTCCACTGCTTACCCACCGTGATTCGGCGTACTCCACAAAACTGCACACATTTGCGCTTTTGTACCCTCCAGGTCGGTGTTGCAGCAAAAGAGCACTGCAGAAGAAACTAAACCCTTGAAGGTAGAAATTGTACACCGGAACCGGAGCCAGCAGATTAGCGCTGGACGGCTGTCGCTCCACACAAAAGAGTTCCCCACCCTGGCTGCTCTCTCGCTCGCTCTTCCTACCCAGACTAACCTCTACATATGTCCTGAGTCTTGGGACATTGAAGAGATTTGATTTTGCGTGTGTGTTTGTGTGTGTGTTTGTCGACGTCCACTAGCAGGGTATCATATTTTGCGTACCGTGCGTACACCACGTGTCCCCATTCGGATGACATATTGCGCCAGACTTTTATTCAATTCGCTGCCCACCGAACCGAACCTTCCCCGGGGGATCGTCGTGGCTGGCATGTGGAGACAGCGACTCGGCAACTTTATCAAATTTAACGCTCTACCACGGGACATGCCACCGCAGACGGACGGGTAGTTTATCCCAAAACGTCGCGCGACATGATAAACAAGCGCTATCAACAAAAACGGACCTAATCTAAAGAGGGCCTGGGTGTCTCTCAGGACTTCAGGACGCACACTGAGGAACAGCCGGAATCGCTGACTGTACTTGTGAACCTCACACATTGGAACAGGAAGGGAGACCCAATAAAAATAGAGCTAACGAAAATATATTTTGCTCGTTTGCACGTACGTGAGATCAGCCGACATGGTTGGTGCTCACCAACCCAAAGCGGATGATGTTTTGGGGCGAGTCTCATTAGGCAAATTTGTACAATGCTATATAGATAAAAATTGTGCTTTGTTTTTATTGGTGAATTTTTAAATACTTCCCATTGTTTTTTAATTTTCCAAGAAATGATTGTCCAGGACTCTTCCCATCATTGCCTCCGTAGAGAAATCGAACAAAAGATTAACTCAATGAGGTACATCGAGTCACTCGACAGGATCCTGTCTACGACATAGAGATCTAGCCACTTATTTGAGGGTTATTTAGGCCACAATCTATCAGCAATCTGATTTACAATTCAAAAAGACTCTCTAAGAATAGCGTTCCTAAAAGAACTCCTCTTTCCATACAACCTGAAATTTACGTTAGAACTCCAGAGTTATGTAGACGTATACCACGTAACCAGACCAGATGTACTAGTAACGCTTTTTTTTTAAATCACAAAGCCCGCCGCCTTATTCTTCGATATCTGGAACACCTGCTCGGAACCGCGTGCCAATAGCTTGTAGGAAGAAACTGGGATAACTAATCGCGTTCCATTTCCGTTCGGATAAGATGGGGCACAAAGCGCGACCATTTTCACTATTTTACACCTTCCCCACTGATTACTGCTTGCCTTCCCGAAACTCCGCCAAAGAATAAGGACAGCCGGGCTTGGAATTGGTTGAAGCGTACCGATGAAGCAGCACCGGCGATTGGAAAGTTAGTCCCGTGCTCCGGAGGCCTCCCGGAACAGATATCCGGAACAGAACAACCGTGAACACCGTGGAATTATACACATTCGCGCCGGTACAATAATACCAACACGCCAGACGAGAGAGAAACTCTTCATTTTTCCGCCCAAAATATAACCACAACACATGCCAAACAAAAAAAAAATGGCTGGTGTAAAGAAGGTAATGGAAAATGGCAAGAGTGAACAGAGTGGGACGAACATTTCCGTGCTGGAAAATCAATTAGACCACCATCGGTTGGGAAATCGATTGACGGGAGGAAATTGAACCTTATCGGTGCTTTTCTTTTCGATTTTGGGCGTAGCGGGGCGAGCGGCGCGAGTGTTAAGGTTTTGCATGAACAGTTAATTTCGCGCACAGCCAAACACCTGGGCACTGGGCGCGAATATTCGATGAAGTCCGATTTAGCGGATGGAACAACTTCAACAAAAAAAAAAGGCTAGAAAGCTTAAAAATTTAAACTACCTACTAATAGCAACCAACCAACTTAAAAGGTGGAAAACGATTTGGAAATGCATCCATTTTCCGACTCTACCTCATGGGAAAACCTAAAACCCCCGGGAAAATCTCCACACGTTCAATGGGAATGTTGATTTATTTTCTCTCAGTGCTCAGTGCTTCCGATTTCTTTTCCGGCCTTCCGCAGGTTTAATGTTATGCGCCCATGCGAAATTGATAATTGGAGTTTTTGTGTTTTTGTTTTCTTAAAAAGAAGAAGAATTTGCTTCACATAACAAGAAGAAGAAGAGGAAGAGACACAAACAAACTAACTGGAGCCATTTTTCCCAAGCACTCGCTTTCATGGTTGGCGATCAACGTCGAAAGTGATATTTGTACGGGTCACGAACTGATGACGGTTTTGTTGATTATCAATGTCACGTCGTCGAGACACTGGAAGGTTGTCGGAAAGCGAAACTAAGCTCGTAATGGCACCTTTGCCGGAGTGTGAGCGTGTTGGAAGGGTGGCTAGATTTTTTATTCCATTTGGCTTTGGGTTGGCAACTATTAGCCTGCAAGTATGCAATCATGGACATTGTATCTGTTTCGCTGAGATTCTCCGAGATAACTCCAATCCAGAGTTGCTGAAACAGATCTCAGATCCTCAGCAATAAGGTCCTTCTTCTTCTTCTTCCTTGGCACTACAACCTCGAGAGGTCTCGGGGCTGCCATTTCTGGCTTTCTGTGACTTGATTTTTACCCATAGTAAAGTAGTCAGCTCTACGTAAGGGAGGGACGGTCTAGATGGGATTTGAACCCCGGTCCTGACGAGTGAAGACCGGCGCCGTTGTCGCCTCGGCCACTGGCCCGGTCCCCAATAACCGCAATTAGGTTCAACAGTGTCCAAAATTATCTTATTGCATACCTTCAGGCGCATTTTACTCACAAGTGAGAATTAAAATCTAATTAAAAACAAACGTTATAAAGGTATCCTCCCCACACACACACACACACCCGAAAAGATCACGTAGTTGAAAAAAATAATACCCAGCGGAGCATCGTTTCCCACCGTTTGTTGGAACTCTGCAACAAGAGTCAGTGGTTAGCATTGAAAAAAAAAACGAAGTGAGCAAATGGAGAAAAAAGCCCCCGTGTTTTAATAATGGCATTGAATTGAAAGACGGCCCAACCTAACACGAGCTACCCCTCCCCTTCACCCTTTGTTTTGGGTGGCCGTGGAAAACAAATGGAACAAAACTATCGACCCCTTCAGGGTGGTGCACCATTTTTTCGCGCTCGCACAACCTTCCCGCTTTCCCTTTTGTTGCCGTGAAGAGGTCAAGAGAATTGTCGCGGGAAGGGAGGTGGGCGGAGAAGGGGCGAGGGTATAGGTGAATGAAAAGCCGTTCCACTTGCCGTGAGCTGCCGCCCATCTTGCTCTAGCATCTAGTCTGGCTGTCGCTTTCGCTCGGCCCCCAATGCAACCGAAATTCGAGCAGTTTCGGATGCTTCGCCGATCTTGCGGGCGGTGATTATATCACCTCGAAAAGAAAAAGGTTGTAATCAGTCGCAAAGTAATGAGCTAACGAGATAAAACGAGCGGGGAAAGAGAACGACCACAGATCGACCTCGACCAAAGGGTCGATAATAAATTCCCAAATTAAACATGAACCCATCATTCGCCGTTGCTGCGCGGCCACGGTTCGTTGGAGAACGTCTGCAGACACTCCCCGGAACAGGGCCTTATCGGGGTATCACATCATCAGACGCCCAGCTGAGGGTGTGGGATTCGTTTCGGATACTCAATCTTCGGGCCCGGTCGAGTTGAGGTTGCTTCGAAGCCCACCGGAAGTGGACAATGAAAATGGAGAGGCTTTTCCCACCGAACAGCAACCCTCTGCGGAGGTCGTTTGATGCTCGCTTTCTGAAGTATTAGGGTGGGGGGGGAAATTATTGAAACGATTTTCGCTCCACATTTTCACTGCCCTCGAGTGAAAGCCACACGGTGAGAAAATGTATATCGGCATTCGGAAAAGTGATCGCCCATCATAAGCCAGTAGCTGGTGTTTCTATTTACAGATACCGACCATCAGAGGTATCTGGGTAGAATACTTCAGATGTGAGGTCTGTAAAGTATTACGAGACCGGAAACCCTACAACCACGCCACAAACCGGCGGGCAGTTCTTCTGTCCGGGAAGCGACACATCCCACTAAAACCAGTCGTCCGATATTATCCTCACCCTTAAGAATTTTACACCACGCGCATCCAGCTACATGATCGGCGAAACGGAACCGAACATAACATACATGGGGAGGGCGCGATGAAAAACCAGAGGAAAAAAAACCTCGCACACAAAACTCGCTTGACCGTGCACTTACACCACTGTCCACTGTGTAGCGCGCGTCTTCCATCGGTGATGCAAGGGCAAGAACCTGAACGTTGTAAAAGCAACGAGAAATCTCCGTTAGGTGAAGCGCTGCGAATCGAAATCGTACCCAAATAGGAACCACCGGTCCAGTACGCGCGAAGTAAACGGACCAGAACCGCTCGTAACGCAACAAGTGAATGGCGGCCATCGGCGAATGGCTGGTTCTTTGGAGCTAAATAGGTGTAGAATCAAATTTTGACAGCGGACAGTTAGCTGCGGTCAAGTTTTTGCATCCTGGTACATCCAGATATCCATCCCATCTCCAATTACTGTCCGTGGCTCTCGTAATGTACTCTGTTTCATGGATTCTCTATCTTCTCTCTTTCTGTTGCAGATAGCTGAACTAGACACAAGACATCGAGGAAATGTGTCATCGGATGCTGTCACCTACCTAGAGTTATTTATCCTTCAATTACCGGACTATCAAACAACGCTACAAGAAACCAGATATTGAACTACGTTCCAATTCGAACGATCAAAATGAATGCTCCCAAAGGGATGAGGCCTCGCCTTCGGACATGGCCTATGCTGATGTCGGTACTTCTGCTGCAGATACTGCTTCACCCCAGTCAAGCATTTCTCACCAGCTACCGAAGTGGGCTCGGACTCGATGGTTTCGGCATATGTCCGGCGGACGTGCGGAACTGCTCCTGCCGCTCGTATACCGGTGCCGAAACCGAGATCGACTGTCCGGAAGCGGACTCAACCGTGCATCTACGCATCGAACCGCACCAGTATGCAGAGATGCGCTGTCAGCGCAACCGGCGCATTGACTTCGACCAGATACCGCAGCTCTCGATCGGTGACACGAACCGTCTAACGATCGACGATTGCCCATTTCCGCGCCACCAATCCATCCTGCAGCTCGTATCGTTCCTGGGCACCACCCAAGTAAAGGTACTCTGGCTAAAGAACAACGCAAACCACGAACACAGTGTCTCACTAGTGCGGCACCACTTTGCCGGACTGGAGAATCTCGACCGACTAGCCATCAGCAACGCGAAGCTCAGCGATATCGGACCGGACCTGTTCGAGCATCTGCCGAACCTGACCTGGCTCGATATGCGGGACAACATCTTCCGTCTTCCGCCGACCATTTTCGATGCACTGCCGAAACTTCGCATACTCGAGCTGAGCTTCAACAGTCTGGAGGAGCTCGATCCACGATTGCTGCGCCATCTGCCCAACCTACGACTGCTCACACTGTGGCACAACAAGCTGCAAACTATTAGCCGCCAGGTGTTTACCGGTGTACCGGAACTGGAGCGTTTGGATCTGTCCGCGAACCAGCTCGAAACGATACCGGCCGATCTGTTTGCCGATCTGCCTCGGCTGACCGAGCTGGCGATGGGCTTCAATAACTTCCACACCCTGCCAGAGGGATTGTTTCGTGCCAATCGCGAGCTGCGAAAGCTGAAGCTAGCTTCCCAGCGTGTCGAACTCGAAACGTTACCGCGCGATCTGTTGCAAAACCTGCCGGCACTGGAACAGGTTAACCTGGAGCGGGTGGGACTTGCCAGTCTGCCCGGTACGCTGCTGCACGGATCGCCGAACGTCACCCAGGTGAACCTTGCCTTCAACCAACTTCGCCAGTTGCCTGAGGATCTCCTGCGAGATCAGAAAGCATTGTACATACTGCAGCTACAACACAATCAGCTAACCAGTCTCCCAGATGGGTTGCTAAGGAATACCGGTGAATTGCATACTCTCCGGTTGTCACACAATCAGATCGGCGAACTATCCACGTAAGTACACTCGATCACACATCCGTTCTATCAGGTTGAATAAAACCCGTTCTCTTCTTCATCGTAGCGACGTACTGAAGGCATTGGGCAAGCTAGAGGAACTTTATCTGGACCACAATCAGCTACACACGATCGAACTGCACGCGTTCCGATACACTACCGCCTTACACACGCTCCATCTGCAATCAAATCAGCTAGCGTTCGAAACACTCAACACCCTCCCTGGAGCTGTCTGGAATGCGAACGACGAGGAACCGAGCGAGATCCCGGCACCGGACGAGTTCGGTATGTTCGTACAGGACGGTACACCCTTCCAGCATTTACATCAGTTGCGGGATCTCGACCTCTCCTCCAACTGGCTGACAACGGTACCAAGAGATCTACTCCTCAACACACACGAACTTCAGCGACTCAATCTAACGCGCAACAACATTACCAGCCTTACGTACGCGAACCTCCAGTTTCTGGCACCCTCCATCACGGTCGATTTGCGCCACAACAGCATCATCGAGATCAATCTCGCCGATATGGAGCGTTTGGTTCTGCTAGAACGCCGCAGCTTCGAAGAGCAAACTGGACGGGCACGCATACTGCTAAACGATAACCCGCTCAACTGCAACTGTATCGTGTACGCATTTGCACAGTACATACAGAACAAGCTGGCCACCGCTGTGTACGATCGGCTGGACCTGGTGGCGGATGCTCTGTACTGCCAGGGTCCCGAACATCTGCAGGGAATGTTGATCAAGGACGTACCGACGCGTGAGCTGCTGTGCGATCTAGACACACCGTCAACCCAGATACGCCACTGTCCGGCTGCATGCCGGTGTTACATACGCCCCGAAGATATGGGTGTAATCGTGGACTGTAGCGGGCAGGGTTTGTCCGAGGTGCCACAGCTTCCCCGTCCAACCACCTTTGGCTATCGCTTCATCGAGTTGCACCTCGAGAACAACAACATTAGCTTGCTGCCCGATATGGCACGAATGGTACCCGGTGGATGGAGTGAGGTGCGTGAGCTGTACGCATCCAACAACACGATCGGCACACTGGAAGCGGACCAGCTGCCGAGCGGTTTACGTCTTCTGGATCTCACCCGCAACAAACTCAGCGAACTGAACCCGCTCGTTGCGGAAGAGCTGACAGCTAGTACGGCACTGACCACGATGCGGCTGGCCCACAATGATTGGACCTGCGAGTGTGAGGCAGCACAGTTCATGACGTTCGCTCACAAGAACCAACGACGCATAGAGGACTTTGCACGACTGCGATGCTCGGACGGCCGGCAACTGGAGCAGACCACGCTCAACGATCTATGCCAGGACCGTACGCACACGATCGTGCTAGTGTGTGTCATCGTATCGATAATCGCTTGCCTCGCCGCCCTACTCTCCTTCGTTTACTACACTTATAAGCTCGAGCTGAAGGTATGGCTGTTCAAGCACAGCATCTGTCTCTGGCTCGTGGCGGAGGAAGAACTGGACAAGGATAAGCTGTACGATGCGTTCGTGTCCTACTCGCACAAAGACGAAGCGTTCATTACCGAGCATCTGGTGCCAACGCTCGAGCGTGAACCGATGAACTTCAAGCTCTGCTGGCACGTGCGTGACTGGACGCCGGGTGAAATGATCTCCTCTCAGGTGAGTTTCTGTCTGTAACACCCTTCTCAGTAGACTTTCCTCGATATTTACACTCCACTTCCGCTTTCAGATATCAAGCTCCGTGGAGCAATCGCGACGCACCATCATCGTACTTTCCAGCAGCTTCCTGGAGTCTCTCTGGGGTCAGCTAGAGTTCCGTACGGCACATCTTCAGTCCATGGCCGAACGACGCAACCGTCTAATTATCGTGATTTACGGCGACATTGGTAACATTGATGATCTCGAGCCAGAACTCCGAGCCTACCTGCACACCAACACGTACGTGCGTTGGGGCGATCCATGGTTCTGGGATAAGGTGCGCTTTGCCATGCCCCATCCACCGAAGGTGCGCGGTGGCAGTGGTGCTGGAACCGCTGTCAAGGCCGGCGTCAGTACTGCCGGCGGTCTTTTCATGAAGCAGATACAAGGTACCCCGGTGGATGACAAAATGGAGCTTATCAAACCGCAGACAGCGCCTGCCACACCGCCCATCCTCACTACACCCCCGACCGAACCTACCCTGGCACCCGCTTCAGGCCCATTCATCATTAGTGGCAACGGTACGGCAAATGGTGGCGTTACTCCGCCCGTATACTATCACCAACCGATCAATCCGTACCGCGCCAATGGACACATTAACGGTGCGTTCGTCATCAACAGCAATGCAAAGCAGAGTGACGTATAGGCCGGAGCCGGTAGATGGTACTTGAACCAAAACCAAAAAAAAAGGAACAGCGAACGAAATTAGACAAAAAAAAAACAAAGCGTGACTGACACGAGAATAGGCATCAACCAAATAGACTGAGCAATGTAGTAAATTGATTGAGCACTAGACAAACACCGTTGTGCACGAGGCACTCCTATCAGAGGAGTGCACCTTTCATAGCTCCGTTGGCCTTCAACCCCAAGAAACGAATCAACCCAAGCGGCATTAGTATTTCTATTCGCGTATTTAACGATTGTGAAGATGTTTTCTGCGCGTACAAACTTAATTTGTGTTTTAGGACCTGTTTGGCTCTATTTTCCCGGTAGGACTTTTACTTTGACTAACCGATCCTGCCAAACTCAATTTCTACCGAACATCCAAAGGCTCTGTTAGCGTTAGGAAATACCGATCAAAGAAACCGACCGACGGTTTAGCAAGTAGTAGTACTTTATTTTTAAATGGCATTTTTCTCCTAAACAAACCCCGATCCTATCGCTTCCCCCCACGGTGGGTCTTCTTACCAATAGATCTGATGTAGGTGTGTTTTACATACGTTTTATTGCCAAAAACAACAACAAAAAAACAAACATGTAAAAGATCGCAAGGGGAAATCCCCGGAAGCGTGACCGTGTGTGAGTGTGTGTTTAATAACTTAAGTTAAGTCTTTGATCGAAGACATCATTGTTACCCTGTCAAAGGCACGTCTGTCGATGTCTGTTTCCGTGCGACCGGTCATTATCTTGCACCATCATTTTTTTATACGTTCTGTGCAACATCTCCGCGCTATCCCTGGAGCCTACCGGCTTTTATAAATCTCTATTCGGCATCTGGCATCGTTTCGCTAGATTTATGCATGTGAATAACAACTAGAGTTAATGTGTATGTGTAAGACTATAAGCAAACCGTGTTGTGCACTTCGGTGGCATAAATAAACGACAATGAAATGAAATCCTCTGGCGAATTCTACAAATTTCTACCTAGTTTGATGCGGGGCAGTTTTCGGATAGGATGCAGAGTTTGATGACGGAAAACCCCATGGTGTTAGTACACAGAACTACCTCAAGAGGGATAACCCTTTACCCCGTACAAATATCAGAGGTAGGCTCATCCAGAGTTAGTCGTAATTTTCGGACTGGGTTATTCCGGAACGCAGGGTACCGAGTTCCTGTACCACATTACAGAAATAGAGCTAGATTGCAATAGCGTTCCTGAAACAAAAGCATTGATTTAGCGGACAGATCACTGTTGCGAATAGCGGTTTCATCTCGCATCAGCTTCAAAGTACAGTGCTGTCGATTCATTACTTCGTTTAATATTCAACAAGACATAAAAAAAACATTCTGATCAAGCGATGTACCAGGAAATGGTTAAACTCGTGCTGTTTTCTCATGGGTTAAACCCATCGTTTGAAGAGGTTCCCGGTTTGTTAACGTTACTCTCTAACAGGAGTCTGATACTTTTGAGCCTGAAAGATTAAAGTCGTTAATCAACACATTTCACCATGAATATCGCTTCTTTCTCTACCTGTTAGGCACTATAACTTTCGGGAGGAGTTTTACTGACTTAATGGAATAAAACTACCCCAATTCAAACAAGTAAGTCAGTGGTATGGACCAGCGTATCGGGAAACGGTTCAGATAAAGTTTAAAAATGGCCCCGCTCGTGCTGGAATCTGAGCGCCATAACAACTAAATCGCAAGCTGATATTAATTTGCACAGCCATCAAACGTGCCTGCAAGGGAGCGCACAAGAACCGGCACAAAAAAGAGAAAAAAAATCAATAAACAACACACAACCCGGTTTAGAGCCATCGGAGTGCACTCGGTTGTCCAGTAAATGAGTCATCGGTAATGAATGCCCTTGCATAGGTACGACAGGGGACTCGCAATTGCAATTGCGCTGCATTTAAGCAGTAGGGGCAAGGGTTTTATGCTCTGGATTCTTCAAGGGCGGTAGGTTTAATTTATTTTCGAGGATTGCTGCTAATGCTGAAGATATTCCGAAGATATTCTTTGACAGCTGTTAGGTTCCAGATGTTGGGGTTAAAAACGCTTAACCAACTTTACAACATGTCTGGCCCTCTCTTGACTATCTTATACCCGTAGTTGGATAGTCTTGGTTCTTGAGAATAGTGATCTGGAGTCCCGTCTCGGCTACTTCGGCTTTCATCTACGTTACTCTGACTACTTCTCGATATCTGAAGTGTAGATATAGAAAAAAAAATCAAACTGCTTGGTCAGATTCGGCAATGGAACGGCAGCTTGCAGCTTTATCTCCCAACATACGATCCTATGTACGCAAAGTGGACAGCGAGATTTGTACATACATAACCATTATGTTCTACGAATCCCACGTAGCCCAGGCGATGCGGAACATTGGCTTTAGTCGCGGGTAAAACCCTGCTGTTTTGTTTTAAAAGATTGACCGTGAGAGTCGCGAGTTCGGTCGACTCTCTACACTCCGTACAGCTCCAGTACGCTCTCGACAGCTCGCAGTGTCAGACGTGTCACGTTGACTCAGAGCATCAAAACAACCGCATTAGCAACCTACCCGAAGCTTTCATGCTACAGTCCAACAGTGAACAGTGAATGGTGCAAGTGTATGGGTGCGTGTGTCCGCGTTCATCCACCATGCTATACGATGCCAGTAGCGCCAGTGTACGTCCGAAACAGCTAAACTACCCATGCGCTGCGTTACGGTGCGTGTGCAACGAGTGACGGGAAAAACCCCGCCAAAGTGAAAATCCGAAACGGAAGCCGCATTTCAAACGTGGTTGTCGCGTAGTGCGTAATTGACACTCGGAACCGCGTAAAAGGTAAGTTTAAGACGTATAACGACACAGTGCGAACAGTGTTGACTCTGGTCGGACAAGGGAATTCGTCTAGCGATCAGCAACAACAACAGCTAGAGGAGTTGATTTCAGCTTCGTGCGCCATCAACATAACCGGTTTCGGACAGCATCAACATCAACGCAGCACACCACTGAGTGATAAGCGTGCCAGTGTGTGCGAAAATCGTGCACGATCATCTCGTATGTAAACATGGAGTAAATACGCACCCTGCCTTCATCTGATCAATCGAACCAGTCTCACCAACCAAACCCTCGTCGCCACAACTACAAACACACACACACACAAGATGCTCGCATGTATACACGGCTCTTGGCGGAACTTCCAGAGACTGTGTAGATTTGCGTCTTGTACTTTAGAAAGGTCGGCAGGAATCATCCATTTTATAGGCATCGTCAGCCATTGCTGAAGCACCATGTCAGCAGATCAGTTTCCGACAATGCTGGCTCTTTCGTCTATTGGAAAGATTTGAAGAGCTCTCGTCTCCATTGAAACTCTTCTGTATGTTGAGTAAACAAATAAAACAAAGGCTTAGAGCGCTGACGGTGAGGATGTAACGTTAAACCTCGCAACAAGTGCAAATTAGAGAAAGCTTGCTATTCGCGTAAGATCGCCACCGTCACGTACACGGTTCCGACTCGCGATCGATTACAAACAGTTCGCTAGAAAATTCTAAATATTTATAGGCACATTATCGGCTATCTATGAGTCACGGTACTGTTAGGCACGGTTTGCTGTGCTAATGAAATGAGCAAGCTAATAATGTCTTCCCGAATCAGCTTAGGGGAATTACCAAACCTTTGTCTACAACACACATCTCTCAATATTTTTGTTTCTATCACTCTTCCACAGGTACTCTTCTCCCCATCTCGAGGCAAGCACCGTGACACGGTCTCTTCGATGGTCCCTGTTTGGGTGAGCGGGTTTCTGGTCGTGTTGGTCCTGCTACTACCACTCACAAATGGCCAGGAATGCTTCACGAAAAATCTCACTGCCACCGAATGGCGTCTACAGTGTCCAGGATTCCACGTCATCCTGTCGATGCGCAAATCCTCAAAGCAGCTGCGAGTCCTGTGCCCAATGAAGCCCGACTTCGAGCTGCTTCGAACAGTACGCAATGTGCCGAAGCTTGCGTTCGAACAGCTAGACTACTCCTACTGCCCGTTACCGACCGGGAACCGGTCGCTTGTCGACACGCTGGCAGGATTTCTCGACCGCGACCAGTTAAGCTCGATCACATACCTATTCTTCGTGGAGAATGCTAATAACAGTGAGAATGTAACGCTGGAACCGCAACTATTTGCCGGTCTGAACGCACTGCAAGTGCTCTCGATGAAGGCATCCGCCGCGATGCCACTGGACAATCCGGCACTGTTTTCGCACCTGACCACACTGAAGTGGCTCGATTTGCGCGAAGGTGACGGTGGGTCTCTGGTAGCCAGCACCATACTACGCCCACTAACCAACCTCAGCACACTGGAGCTGATGGAGAACGGATTATCGCAGCTGCCGGACGGGTTAGTGTCCAACATACCGACGCTCGTTACGCTCAATCTGCACCGCAACCAACTCGAGCGGCTAGATAAGTTCGTCGGACTGCCAACGCTGAGCGATATCGATCTCTCGTACAATCGGCTTACCGAGCTACCGGAGGATGTGTTTGCTGAGCTGCCGGAACTATCGAACCTGTCGCTGAGAAGTAATAGCATTACCCGGCTGCCGGCCAATTTGCTGAAGAACAATACCAAGCTGACCAAGTTCCTGGCGCAAGATCAGCAAACTACGGAACTCGTGCTGGAGGACGGACTGTTTGCCGGTTTGCAGCAGCTAGAGCACGTTTCGCTGACCAGTTGTCACATTGCAGAGCTTCCGGAAGGTTTGTTTGCCGGTGCTATCGGACTGAGGAAGCTCGAGCTAGGCCAAAACAGGCTTGAAGCCCTGCCGGAAAAGCTGCTGCGCGATTTGTTCAACCTGGAGGAGTTGAAATTGCAACATAATGCGCTGATGAATATGTTGCCCAACACACTGTTCCAGGATACCCGTCCACTGCGTATACTGGATCTTTCCCACAACAACTTAAAGAGCTTGAACGAGTAAGTGAACACGAGCGAATTTAGCTATTCTGACATCCTAGCAAGAGTTGTTAATGTTTGTTTTTTCTTCTGGTTTCTCCTTCCTCCTTGCAGACAATTGTTCAAACCGATAGCAATGCTGAGAGAGCTAAATCTTGATAACAATCAACTGCGTATAATCGATGTGGACGCGTTCCAGAAGCAGTCACATTTCTTGACCAAGCTTACGCTCAGCCACAACCAGATGTCGTTTTACGAGAACGGCAGACCTGTGTTTTACAAGAACGGTGAACCCTGGGTGTTGGATCGATCTCCGTTCAAACCTCTGAACAGCCTGCAAACACTGGACCTGTCCCACAACGAGATCGTCACCCTGTTTAAAGACTTCAAGCATTACTTGCCAAAGCTGACGAATCTCGATCTATCGCACAACTTGATTGCGTACATAAGCGACACCGACTTCCCGTTCAATGCAAGAGACATCGCAACCGTCGATCTGCGTTTCAACAAAATTACAGCGCTCGATTTTCGAACGGTGAAAGACGTACCATTGCCGCAGGTGGTGCTGCTCGATGGTAATCCACTAAACTGCGACTGTCTGGTGTATCCGATCGTACATTATATCGCTACAAACGCAACACCCTTCCCGCTGAAGGGTGCGGAGTGTGCCAGTCCACCCGAGTTGTCTAGGTACACGCTGTTCGATGTACCAAGCACGGAGCTGATCTGCGAACTGGACCAACCGAATGCTTTCTGTCCCAGCGAGTGCACATGCTACAGACGTCCGGCCAATCGTGTTGCGGTTGTGAACTGCACTGGTCAGAAACTGGTGGACGTACCGGCCATTCCGGACCCTGCCCTCGTCGACTGTGGTTCCATCGAGCTGCACCTCACGAACAATCTGCTGCGCGAGCTGCCGATATCGTTCGGCGCAGGTTGGAATGCTGTGCAGTGGCTGTATGTGGCCAACAATAATATACGCGAGGTACGATACGACAGTTTGCCGCAACGAATCGAAGTACTCGACGTCCGCCAGAACCAGATAGCTTCACTCGACGAGCGGCTCGTCCAGCAACTGGCGAATCGAAGCGCACTGTACCAGATCAACCTGTCGGCGAATCCTTGGCGGTGTGATTGTACCGAACCATTGCTAGAGTTCGTAAGCGAAAACGTGAAGCACATTCCTGACTTCCACCTGCTCCGGTGCGTCGATGGTCAACCGATAAGCACCAGCACCCAGTCGACACTCTGCCGCCGGCGGACAATGCTGTACGTGCAGTGGAGCGTCGCCTTCGTCATCATGGCGCTGATTGCGCTGCTGGGCGGATACATCTACATGCGGTACGAGCATGAGATAAAGGTGTGGCTGTTCAAGCAGGATATGCTACGGTGGTTAGTCGCCGAAGAGCAGATCGATCAAAACAAGCAGTACGACGCGTTCATTTCGTACTCGCACAAGGATGAAGCGTTTATCGTCGATACGCTGATGCCCACGCTTGAGCGCGAACCGATGAGCTTTAAGATTTGCTGGCACGTGCGCGATTTTATGCCGGGAGAGCTGATTTCCACCCAGGTAAGACTAGCGCAACCTCGGCAAACGTAGCCGGAGACCACATTCTAAACGACGTCTGTTTTCTTCTACAAACCTCATCCACAGATCACGAAAGCGGTGGAAGATTCACGACGCACCATCATCGTCCTGTCACCCAACTATCTCGAGTCGGTTTGGGGCCAGATGGAGTTTAACACCGCGTACCTGCAGTCGGTAGCGGACAAGCGCAACCGTGTCATACCGATCATCTACGAGGACATCGGCGATGTCGAGACGCTCGATCCGGAGCTGCGTGCGTACCTGAAAACCAACACGTACGTCCGGTGGGGCGATCCATGGTTCTGGGACAAGTTACGGTACGCCATGCCCCACACCCGTCGGCCAAAGGGCGTACAGGCGTCCAACAACATACGGATGGCGTCGGTTGACAAGCTCAATCTATTGCCCACGAACGCCAACCAAACGTCAACGCCATCGCTTGAAAGCACACCACCTATCGAACATCTACCGTCCGGGAAAGGCATCCCAAACGGTGAACCGTTAGCGAACTTTTGCGATCCAGCCAAACTCCCGTCGCTACCACCACCCTATACCATCAGTGACGGCAAGCTAGACCCAATAACGACTGCGGCCAAATAGTACCGAATAGATCTGTCGCTCCTGCACGCATTCGTCATTTCAATCTCTCTTACCATCAATCTCTCTTTTTTGCGACAAAACACGACGGCCTGGCCGCGTCTTGCTAATACGAATCTCTTGACACTCTATTCCTACACCTGACATTAGGATCACTAGGATCAAACAAACTATTACGCTAGGAATGTGTATGTGTGCTTGCGTCAAAAGACAGGGCAATTACGTATGTATATAAAAAATGATATTTCAATTGGAATTAAAAAAAAACAATCTTCTTCTTCTTTCTTGGCACTACAACCTCGAGAGGTCTCGGTCTGCCATTTCTGACCCGTAGCAAAGTAGTCAGCCCTGCGTACGGGGAGGCGGTCTGGATGGGATTTGAACCCCGGCTCTGCCGTGTGAAAACCGCCTCCCCGAAAAAAACAATACCTCAACGCAAATGTTGGCGTCGGCAAATGTAAATCACATACCATTTGTCAAATAAAATAATACAATTGTGTTAAAACACTTACCGCTGTTCGATCGAGTGGACTTTCCGGGGCACATACAACGGTGACGTTATAGCTTTTCACGCCTGAAATTGTTTAAAAAGGGAGAGAAAAAAGACGTTAGACAGATGCAGTATGTCCTGTGCGCTCTACATTCCCCGCTTCAGGATGGGGACCTGCACCCGCTTACCATTCGTGCTGCTGCAGTTGATCGAATCCTTTTCATTGTAGTGGATGACGAGAGATCCGGTGCGATAGTCAACGGAGGCGACGGGTTGTTTGTCACACAGCGACAGCTCTCCCAGTACGCCATTCACCGCCATCCAGCTCGCTGTCGCCGGATTGTGGAAGCTACAGTTGCTCGCCTCGAACGGTACGGTCAGTTCGGGTGGGCAGATAACGGCGGTAGCCCAGTCGAACCGATAGTGACAACCGTGCTCGATCTCGACCAGCACCGGCGTACCCCGACCGGCCGTTGCCAGACAGTGGAACGTCACGGTGGTAGATAGGTTTGTGACCGGATCCTGAGGACACGGATCGCCACGCAGATACTTCATCAGTACGGTATCGCCCGCCACGACGAGCGATACATCCGGGAAGCCGAGAGTGGTTTCGTTGCGTGCCGTTACACCGTCAAAGATAGCTTCACAGGCTGCTGCGCCGCCTCGACAGCTAAGCCCGTACTGGGGTACCAGCGGTCGGCAGACGTTAAGAAAATAGCGCAGGTCTTTGTTTGCTCCGCTGGCGCGTGCCTCGTAATTTCGCGTCGAGTCCATAAGCGGCGACAGGTCCACGTACTGATCGATGGTCGATTCGTTGTAAGCACCGCATGCCATCAGCGCCGGTTCGCAGACGAGCACCGTCTCGAAGTGTACCACCAGCTGACACTCCCCATTTTCAACAACGATCGGCGGCACAATCGTACCGGTACGGCCACCCCCGACTGGGTCAGTCTCGCAGATAAATTCTAGCCGAGTTTCCCACCGGCGGCCACTAGCCGCATCACAGACAGCTCCCGAACGGTACAGCAGGTACGGTGCGCCGGTCGTTTCATACTGCAGCTCGTCGGATATCACCCCGAGTCCGACGGACTGCTTCGGGGAGACTTCACATGCACCCGCATCTAGCGGACAGTGGCTGGACGCGGGAATGTGGCACACACCCACCTCATACGTACGATTGTCTCGCGAGGTTAGCGTGTAGGTGCGGTTTGCGAGTAGGCTCAGATCGTACTGCGTGCCCGTAATCGGATTGCTCACCGAGCAGGGTCGCGTGTCCCGGCAGGCGAGTGACGTACGCCAGACAAACTCGTGCGTACAATTATCCTTCCGGCCACGGTAGACCGGTCCCGTCTCTACGCCTTCCTCCTTGCCACACTCGAACACAATCAAGGAGTTCGGACACGGTCCCGACTTTGATCGCATCTCCATCACCAGCCGACCGGACGCATCAATCTTCGGATCCGATACAGCCTGACCGTAGTCCAGGTAATTGGTACCGTTTACCAAACAAACGCCAACCCCTGGCGGGCACATCGTCAGATGTCCGTAGCGTACCGGCTTGCACACGGACACCACAAACCGGGCACCATCCGGCAGCGGTACCTCATGGTTGGCGCTACCCAACGGCAGCAGATTGTACAGGTGGCGATTGGTACCGTCCCGTACCGTGCATCGGTTTGTCTCGAGCGCGGTCGGCAACGGCTGACAGGCGAGTGGCGTATCCCAGAAAATGAAGTACCGACATTGGTCCGGTGTGTGCGGAATAACCCGCAAAGCATCCGGCGTCCGTTCGTAGCTGCAAAGCAGTATGATGTCCAGCGTGTAGTGGCTACCGTTGCCGCACGGTTCACCCACGAACGAAAACTGCATCCGTCCGTTATCCAGTTGAAGGTGTGGCTCGTACCCGAGCGTAATCTTTGTGCCGTGGCGCATCAGGTATGCCCGCGGGTCCGTCCGGTTATCCTTCGCCGGCTGATCCTTGTCGCACACGTTGAAGAAGAAACGTTCGCCATTCTCCTCGGACGTTACGTGGTGGTTAAGGTCCGAGCTGAGGGCATTAAAATCGAACGTCACGTTGTAGAGTGGCTCACGGATGGTACAGTCGGTGCCATTCAGCAACTACAAGTAGAGGGACAGTTGATGCCGATTAGAACAAGAAGTTACAAATATATGTGAAAGCTGTAAAAATTAAGAATAAAATATTTAAATAAACTTAAATAAACATTCCATTCCAGGGCCGTCGACTCGACCTGAGTCAATAGTGGTTTCAGGGCGATACTTCTCGAGGGTACCAAGGAGCACGAGACTACTGATAAAATAAAACCAGTACCCTATTAAATTAATTCTCCTGTCGCTTAGAGATGATATTTGAAACCGATATTAGCGATCGTCAGGACAATCCAAGGCTGCTATTACAAATGCTGCAATATTATGACTATAAATATAAGAGCCATAATCCAATTGATGGTTTCAGAGTGGATTTCAAGAAGTCAGAGCTCAGGGTTTCGACTCACGACGCAGACTAGCTGTGCGATACTCTTCTTCGTCTTCTTTGGCAGCATACAATCTCGATAGGTCTCGGCCTACCATTTCTGTCTTCCTATGACTTGGAGCACGTCCTTTGCGGGATTTGATCTCCGCTAATGCATCTACCATTGGATCTTCCAAAACGGTGCGTTACTGCATCCAACATATAGTATGGGATCACAAGCCTTCAACAGTGGAGAAGTGCATCGGACGACCATGCATCCAACAAGTGTTTTCTTTGTTTGTCTAGCTATATTGCGCACCGTTTGGTTGGCTTATATATAAACGGCGTGGTACAGTGTAGCGAACGCTTATCGGAGATATGATACCACACAGCCAATCTACACCGTGGGGGCTGCTGTGCTGTCGTCAAAGCAAACCAGCAACCCCCGGATGACGAAGCGATACGGTATCGCAAGGTAAGCCAAACCAGAGAAGATCCTCGCTTCATCCTCAAGCAACCAACCAATCGAATCAAATCGCTTCATTCTAAAATATACGAAAAGATAAAAACTCGTTTTACGTTCAAAATCCTAACGTTCGTTCTCGGCTGCCAATTTCCAAATATAGTTACAGCTAAACTGGACCATGCAGTTGATTGTGGATTTTTGTTTTTTTGAATGAAGGGTTCCCCTCGATTGAGTCACCACCTACCAGCTTTGATTGTGCAGCCGTTGCCAGCAGCGTGAGCACCACCATACAAATCGATAGCCGCCGGCCGATGGGGCAGCGGGACGCCATGCCGTGTGTGTTTTTCCGCCTACTCGCCAGCCGAAGAAAAGTCGTTAACAGTACTACGGATTCCTTCGGTTGTGGTTTTCCTGTTTGGCCGGGAGCGCGCGCGCTATGATGACTCACAACAGGCAAACAGCACACACTTGCCGTTTGTAGTACCTTTGTTGAAACGTTGGCGGATTTGTAACTATTTTAGGTCAGAGTGTGCAGAGTGCAGCAATGCATTTCTTCACAATGTATTTCCTTTTTTTTTCTCTGCTTCAGTGCTGTGCCCACACGATAATGAGCAATTGCGAGACCGCTGGTTGGTAAGCACACGCGCAAACACTCGCACACACACCCAGGTGAATGTTCTATCAGTTGGCCGATAATAATATTTTCTTATCACCCCAACCACAACCACACGCACATAGGGCACACGGGCGTTTAGCACCTGTTCGAACACGCAATATGTGGGACACACAACCCGTGTCCGATTTCCGACCTGCCAACGACGCGCAGTTAGAGCAAAATAATGCTGGTTCCGTCCACCCAAGGTGACAACCAAAACAAAATTCGTCGCAGAAATTGCTTTGCTGGTCCTTGTTTTGCTCCTTGTTTTCTTTTGCCTGCTGCCTTTACTCACGCACACGCACACGCTCCTTTGTCCTTGTCCGGCTGTGTAAAACGCAACCACTAAAGGGGGTGGGGGGGGGGTGTCCTTTTTAGTACCACCAACAACAATAACGACAACGCTTGTCCTTTCTCTCGGTCCGCAGCACGCAACGGTCGAGTTAAGAGTTCAGCAACAACACAAACGATCCAGCATTGTTGTGCGCCGGTGTTGAAGATAAAAACACGCACACATGCACGCGCTCGTTCGCTTTTCCACGTCAAGTCAGCTGGACGCGCGGTACGCGAAGTAAACAGTTCCGTCCGTCCCGCATCCGTCCACCGGCTCACCGGGAACACAGTGGCGCAAATGACGCAGCAAGCTTTGAACCGTCCGCAACAATTAACGTCACGCGAGGAAAATGGGTTGAAAATTCGCTCCAAGTGGTGCCCGATTTTCCCGACCACCAAAAACACACCAATGTTTACGTTTTTATTCCCTGTTCTTCTCTCAGCGAGTGTGTGTGTGAGAGAGAGAGAGACAGCGCGCTTGACGAACTGTCAAAACGGGGTCAAAAGCAATATGGTGGAATGGTTGCGATGAACTGACCTTCTCTCTCATTCTGTCACTGGTGGTGCACCTTATCAAAACAATCGGTGACGGTTGAAGCTAGGGAAACAAAAAGAAAAACAATTTGTGCATTAAACACAATATCACACATTCCCGATAGCGCGTTTTCAACTGTTTCGATCGGCTAAAGCACCAGAGCACTGCAGAGCCCACGGAGCAAGGCGCTTCCAGCACGATGACGGACGATGTGAAACGGTTCTTCCACAACATCCAGACACGGTACGGGTAGCAATACACGGTAGGGTTATCCTACCAAGGATCTATCGACACCGTACGCCTTTGTTTTCTCTCTCCCGCAGTGTGGCCGGGCTGAACTGTATCATCATCACGGATCGGGACGGTGTGCCGCTGATGAAGGTCGGCGACGACAAATCGCTCGGCATGATCATGAAACCATCGTTCCACACCACCTTCACGATGGCGACGGAACAGTCGAACAAGCTCGGGCTCGGCCGGAACCGGAACATCATCTCCATCTACACCGGCTACCAGGTGGTGCAGATGAACAAGCTCCCGCTGCTCGTTACCTTCATCGGGACGGAAAGCTGCAACATTGGCCACATACTGGCACTCGACCAGCAAATCGAGCTGGTGCTGGATGAGGTAAAGGTTGCCGTTACCGAAACGTGAGCGTAAGGAGGTTTGAAATTTGCAACCTATGGTTTGCTTGGCAGAGGAGCGTGTGGTTTACAGTTTTATTAAAGTGCTTTTAATGTAAAATTGAATCGAAACCCGATCGTGCCGCGTTAATACGATGATGGAAAAAGGAAGGGGAATATAAAGTATGTGTATATGAACAGTAGCAATAATCTTGTGGTCGATTTTTTTTTCTTCTTTTAGCTTAGACTACGTGCAGAAGAGGAGGCTGTTGCTGGGTGCGCTTTAGCTCCTCTTCGGCGATAATACGATCGAGCGCTTTCTCGATCTGTTGCGTGGAGCGCGCGAGCTCCGTATTGTCACTGTACGAATCGTCCACGATTTCTCGCACCTTGAGCAGAAGATCCCGGAAGTTGGCCATCTGTGTGTCCATCTTTAGCCGATCAATACGGCACGACAGGTCGTCGCTTTTTGCGTTCGTTTTCTCTTCCGTCGTTTCGGCCGGAACGTTTGTCTCGCCTGTTTGCTGCACGCGTTCCAAATCCATATGGAACCAGGTGCTTATGTCCCGCACGGACAGTTCCGTCTTCTCCATGAGTCGCGACCGTCCCACAGATTCTGCAAACGAAAGCGAAAAAGTCGTTAGAAAATAGCGTCCATAATCGTAGAACGAATCCAAATCTTACTTTCTTTTGTAGCCTCACTCGAACAGTCGGATGTAAGAGCGGCTGCCTGACGGTAAGGTGTGCTGGAGCATTGTGGCAACCCTTGGCCCAACTGTGTCCCGAGATCCTTTAGCTGTGCCAATCCTTCACCAATCTGCGTTACGAAATTTTCGCACAGCGCGCGCATTTCGTCCGTTTGCGGTGTGGAACATTCGGCCAGCCGCTTCCGTGTTGCTTCGTGCTGTTCCTCGAGCGTTTCCACCAGTGCGGCCAGCTTGGCGAGCAGATTCTTTTGCTGCGTGTT
Organism: Anopheles stephensi; assembly: GCF_013141755.1. Classification (NCBI taxonomy): domain Eukaryota; kingdom Metazoa; phylum Arthropoda; class Insecta; order Diptera; family Culicidae; genus Anopheles; species Anopheles stephensi. The sequence goes on from NC_050201.1 coordinate 2,217,448, forward strand.
GTTAAACACACCGTACTCGACGCTGCTGAACAGGCTGATGTTGCGCTTGAGCGTACCGTTAACCATCGATTCCCGGCGCTGTGTGCTTTTGCGATCAGCCTCTCCACTCTCGACCACCGCGACTTCCTCGCTCTGCATCAAATCGACCGCCTTCGTATCGAGCAGCTTAGCTTCCAGATTATCGTAGGTGGATGGGGAGGTAGTTAAACCGTCGGTTTGGCACGCATCGTTGCTTGTCGCCTTTAGCCATCGCCACACCTTCCCCAGCCAGGCGTTACAGCGTGAACCCGCCTCCGTATCGCTGCTGCTAATTTCGTACATCTTGTGGGCCATGTTGTGCCGCTTGTTGCTGTACCCGGTCGTGAAGCAATCGATGCAAAGGGACACATTTCGGCAGCGCTGACACTTGAAGCGCAGCCCACGGATCGTGATCCGGCACCCGTAGCACACCATACCGTGGGTAACGTGCTCGGTATCGCGAAGCCGTTTGCACAGCGACACCACGTTGGCGTAGTAGGAAAACAGCGACGAAAGCTTCCACAGGCAGGAAAATTGATACTCGGTCAACCCTACCAGTCCCGGATAGTTGGCGAAACATTCACCCGTGATCTGCTGTACCATGGACGGTTTCAGGTGGTCCGGTTCGCCGAGAAAGGTAAGCACTTTCGACAGTACCGTAAGCATCGATTCAAAACGATGCCTCGACACGCACAGATTGTGGTCGCTGGTAAGCCGGAAATGTTCCCACACCAGCTGCCCGTGGCTGGTGTGATCGCACAGCAATAGAAACGTTTGGCGCAGCTCCAGCACCGAAACCGGGGTGGTGCGCTTCGGATCAAACACGGCCCAAAAGAACCCGGCCAGTATCGCGCAGATTGCATCGAGATTGGGGCGTGCCGGTAGCTCGTCGAAATAGCCCATCCGAGTGGCGGCGAAGTAAATGTCGTGCACGACGCTGGTCAGCTGGGACGGTTTTATCGACGGTGCGCTGTCGATCAGGTTCAGCTGGTGACGGTTCAGGATCGAGTGAACCATATCGAACGGAATGTACGATGCTTTGGATAGAATGGAGTTCATATTAACACATCATCTCTGTTGGGAGGAAACTCAAAACGAGCGGATACTTACTGTAGAGCGCTTTCTGCAGCGCGTGCAGCTTTCCGGCACACCGATAGGTGCTGTAGCGGGAACCGGCATACTTTTCGTTGATTGTCAGCAGGATAAACAGCAAGTTTGGGTTGTCCTGTTCGGTTTTGCCGTTGTAACGATTGCGGTACAACAAATAGCCCCTCTCATCGCACTGTTGATCGTACATCATCGAGCGTTTCTTTCTTGGTGGTGATTTAATGTTCGCAGCTGATACTTTTCAAGCAAGCAACACATTCACTCAGAAGATCTTATTTACTCTCGAAGGCGAAAGGAAAATATGGAAAAACGAAAAACCTAATCAAGTGGACGGAAGAACGCTTTGAAACGCAGTTGCTTCCCTAGCCAAGGCAACGCTGTCAAAACAAATCACTTTTCAGTTGAGTTTCGGATTTAAAACAAATCTTATGCGTCGCGCCATCTGGTGGACGCTCCGGGAACCTCTTACTCGTGTGCGCTGGTTACATGTAAACAACTGTTTTTACATTTCGTTTTGTGGCGCTTGTTTTCTCTTTACGATCCTGCTTCGGAAAAAAGGACTTATTAAAAGAAAATGAATAATTATTTTCACGATGAGCATTCCCTGTTTAAACAATCATTTTCTTTTATAATATTGAACTCGAGTAATGTGAGCTCGAATCATGTAAGTCCGTTTCGAGCAGCGTTGTAACACGAATAATCGGGATAGCTCGAAAACCCTTTATTTTCAAATTCAAATTCATGCTCAGTGCAATAGTGCAGTGCGCTGTGAGGAATTGAGTTAATTCGTTCTGTATTACTAACTCTACACGCTAGCATTATTCTTAATCCGTTTGTAAAAGAAAATGTCAGTGTACGAGCTCCTGAGCAACCAACTGGAGAGTCTCATTAATCATTTTAATGGGATTCTCGAGAAGGTATGGACGAAAACTGGGCGACTAGCAGAAAACCTTTTTTTCAATTAGAACAAATCTCTGTTTTCTGGCATCTGGAAACCTTATCCTGTTCGTCCCATCTCATTCCGCTTGCTCGGAAACCCGGCAAGGACCTTACGACAACTTCCTTTGTATGTTCGTTCGCAGAATAACGTCGGCATGTATGAGCCGTTGGAAAATGATGATGGCACCCCGCTCGCTGAGGTAGATGTTCCTATGGTACAATTGGCGCGTAAGCTAATCGCATCCTTCAGGCAGGATCACAAGTTGACAAAAAAACAGATCGAGCTCGAAGAAAATCATTCGATGCAGGAAGGTGATCCGCATCTCGTGCTGTCGTCCGTGAAACCGCCCGTAGACGAAACGGTGGAGTTGCAGTTTGAATCTTTGGAAGAACCGGTAAGATAACGAAAAACACCTTCTTTGCCATCTGAAGCTGTCTGGTTAATGTGAGTATACCCCTTATATTTTAGATTTCCAAGTACAGCTTTTTAAAAGGCGATGAAATCATTCAAATTGTCCCATTATACCCCAATAACCTCGAGTTGCCGGAAGAAATAGGCAACGTTTTATACGATGTCGTAACAAATGAAGTCATTTGTGTGTTTCACAAACAAAGCACCGATGAGCACATGGTGTTTGAAATTTTACCTGATACCGATGGGTACCGCTTATTCCACCATGTTCCGAATTACTAGACAATTGAGATAAATAGTGGTTTTCTTAACGAGCTCTGAGATATAAAGTACAAGTTTTAAAGATGTCATGTGATGTGACCAGTGATCAACACTGGTAAACTAAAGAAATATTTTAACAATATTTATTTATTTTCAATTGAATAAACTTTGAGTAGGCACAACGATGCAACGTCGGAATACTCTTTCTATAGACTAGAGGGGGAAGGGGAGGGGGTGCGATGAGGAGGAAGGGTCATAGGTGATTATGATGTTAAAGGTGCAATAAAAATAAAAATTTATTACCCATCAACAAATGTGTAAAACCATTCGATTGCAATTATTTTTGTAATGGTTACATGATAAACGTGAGCTTAAATGCAACAAGTAGTAAAATGCCGTTAAATTTGAAATCAAATGTGAAGTCTAAAAAAAGCTTCAATAAGCATCGCATGGAAAATTCCAACGCCTCCACAAAGCGAAATAATTGGTGCGGGGTGATACAACATACAGCAAAGCACGAGCTCGTAGACTTATTTTGCAATTACAAATTTTATTTTTATTTTCAATGCCTGATGGCCTATCAGTGTTTAACGATTGGAGAGGTAAAGTGAGCGTATGCCGATTGTTTATTGTTGCTTTAGGTCAAGACAAAACAAGATTTTGGCTAATTGGGACGTCATAATGATAGCTAGCCCGATAGCTGCACGTGGTGGTACATTTTGCGGAGGATTGAAGCGTACAGGTAGAGATGAGAGAAAAAAGAACAAAAAAGTCATCACTTTCTGGAACCATTAATGGTAAACTATGTGCTGAAATGATTATCTAACAATGAATCATACGTGCCATCCCGGAAAACACATTCTGGGCACATAAATCTGACGATTTAACTTCGGACCAGCGCAAATAGAGAATATTGGCGCAAACATGTGCTCGCTGCTTGTTATAACGGGCTCATACAATTTTAAATTCGCCACGGATAATCGATTAGCACGGTTTGACAGCAGTGTAGCAAACGTCAAACTAGCCGGCTGTGTTCATTGTCAACAAATCAAAACAATGGAAAGTTGTTGATTCACGGAATACGTTGCGCGCTTGTTCTGTTTGCCCTAGGAATAGTTTATTTTACGAAATTAAATCAAGTATCCAGCCTCTAGTTGACACAAAATGTCTCATGAAACGTTACTTTCCCTGTTGAATCGTAAGGAAGAGCTGGAGAAGCAGATCGAACAGCACGGAATGGTGTTGAAAGCGGTTAGTATGGGTTATCGGAAGCGTGGTGCCACAGCATCCTAACTTTCATACCATTTGTGCGTTTGCAGAACAAAATCGGAATGAACGAACCGCTGATTGATGGGGAAGAATTCCCACTTCCGAACATTGACATCGTATCCGTCCGTAAAGCACGCCGTGCAATCAATTATCTGCAAAACGATCGAGCTGTGCTTTTGAAGGAGATTGAAAAGGAAATGGCTCTCCTTTTCGAGAAGGGACGGAGTACGGTGTCATCCGAGGTGCCAGCTTGCCAGCCGATGGAGGTGGACAATAGTAATGATGCCGTGTCGCCTTCCTTGGAACCGTTCGCAGTGGTAGAAAGGGTAGAGCCAGGCCAGCTCGCAGATCGAATGGTAATCCATATATCCTTGTTATTTTCATAAAATTGATTATCTATTGCACCGGTTGTATCCTTTTTAACGTTCGTTTCTTCACCTCTTTCTAGGGCGTACAAATCCGGGACAAGATTTTACAGATCGGAACCCTCACATCACAGAACTTCAAAGCCCTGAATCAAATACAAACCGTAATTAGCAATTCGCAGGGTCGAATGCTTCGGTTTGTGATACGCAAAGCGAGCACGGGTAAAGATGTCACGTTGGACATGGATTTCAGTGCAGAAGGGACCCGATTGGGCATATTCGCAAAACCACTCAATACCTGAAGCCCGCCACAAATCCACAAATGAATAGTTTTTAAGGGCAGCCTTGTTTGGGGCACAAGAAGACGTTGATGTTAACGTGAGTGCGTTAAAATCTAAGTGTTTATTAAAAAAACGAATAAATGTCGAGATACAACTAGGTGCAGTTGACAATAATTTGAGCTGGAAAAAAATACGTGGTCCTTGCTGACATCCACCATAACTCCAACAGACGGCAGCGATGCTCTAGAAGACTGGTCAACGTGAATGCAAGTAAGTGAAGCTCTTATCACACACTTTATAAGCCGTACTAATAGCTAAATCATTGTTGTATCCGTTAACATAACTCCATCGAAAGCTTTGCTAGTAAAGAACGGCGCAAGACTTGTACAAACTTAATAGGTAAGTAGGTTCTTAAAAATTACTTACATTAACGGTAGCTTTTTCCTCCAATCTTACTACCTACAACTCCCTACATTGCTAACAGCTGCATAGCAGTCTAGGCTGACATCAGAAATTCTTAATGTCGCTAACAGTTTAGCACCATCTTGGTAAATTGCCATCCTGGCTTATCTGTCTGATGCACTATCAACACTATCACACTGCTTCTCAATTTGATCCTCTACAGAGATCTGATTGATCTGATTCAGATTATCTGACTCATATAGTTCTCCTGGCTATATGACGGTTTGGTCAGGGAGTCCAGCTTTCTGGATGTCCTCTGATACTAGTCCGCATTTGTGATGTACGATCTATGCGACCCATAGTCCTCTCTGTTAGGGCTGGGGTTCAAATCCCATCCGAACCCCCGTAATGAGAACTGACAATCCAACTACGTGGCATCATTAAGTCTAGTAAGCCAGAAATGGCAGGCATGACCATGACCTAAGAGGTCATTAGGCCAAGAAGAGAGAGAGAGAGAGAGTCCTCTCTGTAATATTCGGACTGGCAAGTGGAGCCCTATTTAAGCCCTGTTCATATTAAGCCCTCTATGTAAGCTAGCTTTTAATCTCAACTATTGAGGATTACTGGACACAGTTTGAAATCAGACATCATGAAACCACCAGCTCATTGCTATGTAGTTACTGTGCCCTTAATAGCCAAGAAACTGTACTTTGTTTTTGCAATTCCAAAGCTCAAAGCTTTTTCCCTGTTAGAATTTCAAAACCACTAGAACTAGCAGCCAAGAACATCATCTTTGCGACGCGCCATCAGCATTATCATACATCCCTTAGCCAGGTGATCGATTGCATCTGCAGATCTGAGATCACCACCGGCGCACAATGTAAGGGCAAAACCACTCACACACGCACACACAAACACGTGCACAAACAGTCTGAACGCCCCACAACCACCTCGATCCCGGTATACGCACGCGTCATCTCGAATGACCGAACCACCTTGCGCTGGCCCGCGACTTTGCACCTGTGTTGGTAAATCTTGAACTCTTAAGAGTCTTGACGGGGTTTGCGTCCCCACCAGCGCACCCTGCAGGGTGCGTGCCTGCCGACGGTTCCACAACAATATCAGCGCTCGGTTCGGCTGTGATCCAACAGTGCGTAACTCCGCTTGCCAGACTGGCGCACACCAGTAGCAACTGTTGGTTTCGCACAGTACAGTGAACGGTGGTAGAGTGTAGACGTCTCTGCGCGAACGCTCGCAACGGTACGAGGGTTTTTGGTCGATCGCGCCGCGTGTTGACACTGATTATGTTCGAACTGCTCGTGTGAAGGGAAACGGTGGTCGTTGTTGTTTTAGCTCGGGTTTGCTTACCTATCTGTTTGTACGTATCTTCCTGCCACCATTTTTTTTTTTTCGTTTTTCGTTGTTGTGCGTGAACCTCTGCAACTTAAACATTTTTGGTTCCGGTTTAAGGTCGAAGGTAGTTTCCGCGTACCTCTCGGGTGGTGTGGCATCTGTGCAATGTGTCTTTTTGTCGTCGCGGTGTAATACGCGAGCTATACGTACGTAAGCATGTAAAGTGAATGGGATCCGGTGCTGCTGCTGGGCCGGCATATTGTGTGTGCGTGTACAGTGGTGTAACCCTTTTCGGAAGATAAAGCTGTTCTAGCCTTCAGATCAACGGGGGGGTGCTTTTATGTGATGAGAAACGGCTTTAGAGATTATTATAGCTTTAAATTTGGATTCTACGCAGATCGATTCTTAGGGTGACAGCAGCTAACTGACGCTAATTCGGACAGATCGGATAATGCTGTCCTTGCGGATCACGTTCGCAGGAATTTGGGTCAAATATTGTTGTTGTCCGTGCGGAGCGGAGTACATGTGTTGGTGATTAATTACACACCGTACCACGATCAGGTTTCATGTTCAAGTTCAGTGTGAGCCCTGGGCGGCTGGCTGGGCTGACTTCATATCCGTGCGCGCGCGTACAGGCTAGCGCGTGATAGTGGTTTGACCCCAAAAGCAGAACCTCAGATTATGAGTCACATCAGCAACAGAGACGAACATCTCCACCCCCCGATCAATCGCATCAATCAAAAACCTCACGGGCCGCAAAAGCTCTAAAAGCGCCCTTCTCAAAGATTTTTGACCGAGGAAATAACGATACTTAAAAACTTAACATTAGCATACAATATCCGTCTATCACTTCCTACCCTTTTATTTTTTGTTGCGGCATTCAAATTAGCTGGAGTATCTTCTGTTGTTGTTGTTGTCGTCGTAGCTAATAATATCTGCAGCCTTGCCGATCTACTGCTACGGAAGCAGCAGCATCATCCATCCATCCCTTGAACGCGCATTACCCGAATGTGTTGGGCCCTTAAGTGTGTATAGCCGTGACATTGAAAGCATGTCTCTGCACGAATGGTACCGCAGGCGGGAGCGGGGCTTACCACCCCGGATCGGCGACACCGACATGATCCACCGTACGCTCTTCCGGTCGCTGCAGCCAAAGGTGCTACCGAACGAATTTCCACCACCGTACCGATCCGGCCAGGACGGTGGTGCTATCTGCAACCTGGAGTTTTCACCTGACGGGTAAGTGCGAACCACGATGTCCCACGTTATGCAATCGTCTCCATACATTCGGATCAAAAGATCCAGACATCTGCGATGACGTCCGATGAGAATCGTCAATTCTTTCTCACTGGAACGTTAGAGATATTGAGGACCCTTACCTTGAGTAGGGGAACTCTCGAGAGAGTCATGGAGATTCCAGATGAGAATCTTTCTTCCCGGAGCTTTTACGACTTTGGGGAGATTCTTACCTTGAGGTAGGGAGGCTCTCGATCGACTATCCAGACAGTCGTCGAGATTCCTGATGAGAATCTTGCTTCCTGGAACGATGAAGACATCGAGGGCTCTTACTTAGGGTAGGAGGACTCTCAAAGCTCATCTGTGAAGCAAGTCGGTTAGGCGATTACTTGAGTTTGATGATCCGATTATAAAATTGTGATATAACTCCTGATCGCTCCAAATCAGAGACCACCAAATTAAATTCCACCCAGAGGGTCTCTTACGCAACACCGAACCCCTTTATGTCACCGGCAGCGACATCGTCCAGCTTTCGGCCACTGTGACTTCAAACACTTCCAGCCGTCCTTCAAAACGTTGCTTCTGGTTTCAATTTGAGCCACCGGATCGCCGCGACTATATAGACTCACTTCCCATACTTGGCGATTATTTACTCTACATTTATTAACGGAAGGGCCCACCCGAAGAATGGCGACCCGCAATGGGCATTTTCTTCGTCACCCGTACCCACTTCCTGCCGTAATTGATTGATCGATTCCACTGTGGTTTTAGACGCGAGAGGGGCTTTTTTTTTTGTCTGCGTCTTTGCTTCTTTGCAGTTCGCGCGGTTCACAGTCGGACGCCCGGTGGTGGGTGAGTTGAAGTTTATGGCCGTTCGTTTTTCGGGTTTGCTCGATGCGAGGTTAGTCGACCGTTGTTCCGTTCCGGTGGCAGATCCAACCATAATATCCGGCTTCCGCGTTTTCTCCGTCACCAGCGGCTGACCGATTGATACGCCGGTTAGCCAGTAGCGTAGCCTGTTGCGAATTCGTTCCGGAGACAATAATCTCCGTTTTCGTATCCGCATACTGTGTTGGCAGCAACAAAAAACGCCACCACGGAGAACTTTAAATCTACGATACGGGAACGCATTAAGGAAGGGGAGGGGAGTGGGGGGGGTTCTGGCTAATGTTTCGCTTATGGACGCGACGAGTGTTTTAATGATGGCAATCAGTATTGTAAACCACCAATCGAGGCGAGCTTTTTCTGTTTTGGGCATTACAAGTTTGGAGCAGTAAACTTAGTAATAACCGAAGATGTCGCTCTGCTTTGGAAGCATTTCCCAACATTGTTTGGCTAACTTCCGCATAAGTGAATATACTAGAATCGATCATCGAGCAGAGAAGCATCGTAAAAAGGCAGCCATTAATGTGCCAAATAACGAGTTAAGCTAGTTAATTGTGGCGTTCGTGGTGTTGCGGCAAAACAGGTCCGTATCGTAGTACGGAATAGGGCTCAATATATCCAGCCTGCAAAGGCACGGGTAGACAACATCAGCTTCGTTTGTTTGCTGTCGTCAGCGTATCTCACTGCAGGTGATTTGATAGTCTGGCCATCTAGTTTGACCTTAAGAGTGTTAAATTTCCTGGGAATTTACAAGCACCCGGCACCGGCAGCTGGCCTTCGGAGCGGGCTGCAAACAAGTTTTACGAAGGTAAACACCAACGGTTTTGCCATCAACACCTTCTCCTATGTTGAAAGATAACGCTCAGAACATGCCGCCACCAGCCGAGCTGGCTGGCGGGCGGTTTTGCAGAATGGTTCGTGTGAAAGAACATGTACGCTAACATCGTGTAACAATTTAATTGATCGGTAACCTCTACCGGTATGCAGCAGAGTGAACCATTCTGACGAGCAGCATTCGCCCCCTCTCCCCCCTCGCACCAGACGAATGTAAATGATTGATAAAAGGAGTAGCGGCGTACGTCTATCAGCCGTCTGCCCATCACGATACCGCGAAACTGAATGCTCGGGGTGCACCGTTACCCTTTTTCAAGGTGTGCTTCTTCATGCATCACTCTGACCATGACCATAACCCACACGGTGCGCGGGTCTAGGGACCTCCAGACATCGTCGCCGAATGGCGGCGGCGGCAACGGCTTCGACTCGCTGCAAAGCGTTACTACCCAGCATAACCAGCTTACCGTGAATTACTTCCGAGTTTGTCGATAACTGATCGCACGGTGTGATTGGATTACTGATGATGGTGGGTTAGATTTTGCACGAAATCTTTGAGCGAACGAAGTTGTTTGATGTGCTGCGGGAAACTAATCTCCATATGTGATCTCTATTTTTGTTTGTACATCTTTTCTTCCGTTTTTGGAGGAAGAAGACGAAAACGTCCATTAGGCAATCAGTAGTTCTCAGTAGTCGTTGTCGGTTTCTGCTTCACACAGCTGTTGCCTGGTTGGTAGTTATTAGCTTCCTATGAGACCTACTAATCTCTCTCCAGAAATCAGATGTTGCGAGACCTCCGGATCGCCTATGAACGGTCACCAGGACCCTTCTCCAGGATTTCTGACTTCGCTCCACAATATCTTCGACAGAAGTACCTCGCCTTTAACTACCAACTCAACTAATTATGTCGAATCTCTTTCCTGACTTCCTGCAGGACGGTTCTGGCTGCCGCGTGTGAGCATAAATCAATCGTGTTGTTCGATCCACTCACAGAAAAGCAAGTGTGCACGGTCGATAACGCCCACGACGGAAGTGTGAACTGCATCAGGTAAGTAGTAGGCGCAACAGCCGCTCGCCAGTACTGCTGCTTAACGTTTGCAACATTGTAGGTTCGTGGACAACCGTACCTTTGCCAGCTGCTCGGACGACACCACGGTTGCGCTGTGGGATTCGCGAAACATGTCCACAAAGCTGCGCACCCTTAACGGGCACAGTGGATGGGTGAAGAACATCGAGTACGCGAAACATGCCGGCGTGCTCATTTCATCCGGGCTGGACGGTGTTGTGTACGGTTGGGAGCTGAACAACAGTACGGAGCAGGGCTGTACGTACCAACGGTTGCTGCACGTGCCGGGACTGATGCGATGCCGGCTGGTACCGGATGAGACGCGCCTAGTGCTCTGTACGACCAGCGGTTACCTAATGCTTGTGCACGATCTTAACCTTGCCAGCATCGCCGGAGATCTCGTCAACTTTCGCGTAAGTTTTGGGGCGTTGGCGTTGAGCAGGTTCGGTTCCAGTGTTGCTATCTCACACCCTTACCCTGTTTGTGCTTGGGTTTTGTTTTGTTTTTCGGCAGCCAAACATTCACCGACTGAGCCTAATGCGCAAACAACGGATCACGTTCGCTTCACGTAAGAGTCCCACGATCTCCCACAAACGAAGGAGAAATCGCGTCGAGTTTGTGAGCGATTTTCCTACCGGCGACGATGCGGAAATGATTAGCGGTTTAACGGTATGTAGGCCGCCCTTCTCCCCCTTCCCCCATACGAATGTGCTGGCGAAGCAATCATGGGAGAAGGTGTACCGAGTGAAGGATAGTAGGAAGCGGTTTTTCTTTCCAGCTACTTCGAATGTTACTTTCGCTTATTAGAAGAGACATATTGCTTTTGCAAAGATCAATATTTTTATACTACTCACTCGTCTTTTTATACTGTTTTAGATACATCCTCAGGGCTGGTGTGCTCTTAGTAGAAATATTTCATACGATGAAACAACAGAGGTAGGACCACCAATCTGTATTAGCTCTATAGTTCGTCTAGAGTACTTCAATTGAGCCTCAAAAAGTTATCTAATTTATAATTATAATTGATACCTGTTTGTATTCTGTATCTTGCAGTGGTCTGTAGTGCATGATATTCAAAGCTGGACTGAAGATGATGATGACCCCAGTATGGATCAAGAGAACGTAGACTCAGAAAGGGAAGATGAATCTGAAGCAGAGCCAGAACCTCAACCAGTCCGAAGCAATCCTCTCAGGTTAACGAACGTCTATGTAGGTGAACATAAGAGAGGAACCAATGGAACTATTCTCCACGAACCGACATGGTGCAATAGTAACACCGCACAGCGGAATGTGATCAATAAGTACGTTACCATGTTTTTTAATCGTATCTAAACGAGAATTCCTAACACTATTGCTTTGTTGTAGCGTTTTTCCGACTCATTCGGGAGCTTCATGCCCAAACCTCGCCCACACACCACACTTAAGACTGCTGCCAACCGGCGAACCCAATGCGAAGGGATGCGATGACGCGACCACCATCAGCAACGACGAGAAGGTTGTGTGGCCACGGGACATGACCGTAGGAAGGAACCGTACGGCCAAAAACCTACCAGCCAACAGTTCCCGGTTGCTGTACTACATGCAGGAATCGAAAAAGGTGGAGGGTTATATGCGTGAGGCGTGCTTTTCGCCCGATGGGCGGGTCATCTGTTCACCGCACGATGACTGTGGCGTACGGTTGCTAGCGTTTAACGAGCATTGCAATGAGATGCATTACGCCCGACAGTACGGTAGTAACGGGAGCGGGCCGGAGATGCTGCGAGAGCTAGAGTACAAGCCGTGCCATCCGCACGTGGTCATCAGCAGCCAGTTTAGCCCACGGTTTCCACTGCTGGTTACCGGTTGTCTGCTGGGTAATGTTGTTTGGAATCTACCGGTGTTAAGTTGAAGCGTTCTGATGAATGCAAATGTTGAACTACAAGTATACGAGACGTGTAGGATGGGGGGAGGGCGGGGGGGGGGGATTGAAACCAGCAAAATAAACTATATAAAACATGATAAAAAGTGTATTAATTTGCTATCGGATAAGTGTCGAATCTCCTCGATCCCTAGCATCAGAGCCAATCGTTACGGGGTGTTATATCAGATTCGGTATCGGCAACGGTCTTCACAGACCAGGACTGGATATCGAATCTCAACAGGATCGTCTTCTCGTACACAGGACCTGCTATCTAGGAAACACTATTCTGGTATCTAGACCTCTCGAAATTGAAGAGTCTTGATCTTTAATTCTTGAGGACTCCCTCAAAAAGCTCTCAAGACTGTAGTCCTCCTGGATATCGTTATCTTTACGATCGACCGTTGCCCTTGAAGTTTTACTTACCTCGTGAATCAAGCTCAATTTTAGTCCCGAATAGTCTAGGATCTCTTTCAAGGAACATTACAAGGAACTGAGGACACTCTGTTCTTGTCGTTTGACCGATTGTTACTAATGAAGCTCCACGAAGATATTTCCACCTGGCAAGAATAAAACTGCGGTAACTATCCTTCGTAGTAACATCAAATGATATAAAAAATTTGCTATTTGGTAATAAATAAATGAAAGCTAAACCATACCAGGCAAACAAAACTAAACAACGCGTGCAGTAGTGTGCGTGCGCATAGAACATAAAAGAGTCGCGTTGCTTTTGATCTTTTTTTTTCGACGCCCTTCTCCAGAACTTGACATTGACCTACCTTCCTAGCAAATGCGTTGAGGTTTTCGGTGTGATTCTAATTTCCCGACGACAGGTTGTCGTACGACAACAATCACTGCTCAGTAATATATGTCTAGTCGCATAATCTGTCGTTCAATTAAACCGTCATCCGACCTCTTTCGTTAAGCCTAATGCAAAGTTCGTACGACTTAGCAGTTTTTCCAGCCTTACCCACACAAACTCACACAAAGAAGCAATGAAATTCATTCATGTTCATCGGTGGTTCATTTCTCGAACGACAATCAACCGAACGCAGCCCGCAATAGGGACAGCTCGCTTGACAGTTCAGCTCCGACCAAAACAAACGCTAGTCGAGAAAATTAGAGCTGGCTTGTTTCTATATAGGTTCTGCGGAGAATTTCAAACCCAAACCCGAACGAGCCATATGGTGTGTTAAAAATTGTTTTTCTTTTTGCAAACATAAGTAAATTTGTGACCACCGTGGCTGTGGACAAATGCGCCGCTGGTGAATAAGTTAACGCGTGTGCCAGCTGTGCAAACCTCTCGGACGCCCGCTATCAGCAACCAAGCATCTATCAACCCGTATCTTTTTTTGGTTTCGTTTGCCTTAACCTTCTCCGTTTCAATGAGCAGCAGTTCGTAGCCCTCGAATTTTGCGTCCGATTGGCTGTGCCTTTACTTGCCCGGTGCCAGTGAAGAGGTACAGCAATGAAATTGCAGCTTACGATGGGCCGCAGCCAAAGTCCGGTAATGGACAAGGAGCCGGAAGCGGTGAAAGGCGGTGGGTATGAGGCAACGTCGGTGAACGGACCGGAGGACGACTTTGAGCTGTGGGACCAGAGCAAAGCGCTGCGTTCCGAGTACCGGGACAATCGGTGGAGCCAGAACGGATGGTCCTCCTGCATTCCGATAACCATCATACTAGTGCTGATTGTGCTGGTGGTGCTGCTTCCGCTGATGGACCATAGCGATCGTGTAGGGGACGAACCGGCCAGGGCCGGCATGGGCCGATTCGGGCAACCGGCCTGTCCGGACAAATGTTCGATCGAGCTGGTGGAAAGCATACCGGAGGGTATGACCTACCCGGACGGTAGCCCATCATTCCGAACCACCTTCCAGGCCTGGATGACGTTGCTCGAGCTGGCACAGACGACGGTCGAGATTGGGTCGTTCTACTGGACGCTGAAGGGCGCGGACGTTTACAACCATTCGTCCGCCCGCGAAGGTGAGATGATATTTCGCAAACTGTTCGAGGCGGGTACGGTGCGGAAGCTGCAGGTGAAAATTGCTCAAAGTGCACCGACGTCCGCCTCGCCGAATCTGGACACGGATCTGCTGGCCAAGCAGGGTGCCGCCCTGGTACGGTCGGTCGACTTTCCTCGGCTGGTCGGGGGCGGCGTGCTGCACACGAAGGTGTGGATTGTAGACCGGCAGCACTTCTATCTCGGCAGTGCCAACATGGACTGGCGGTCGCTAACGCAGGTGAAAGAGCTGGGCGTGCTGGGCACCAACTGCTCCTGTCTGGTGGCCGATCTAGCGAAGATATTCGACGTGTACTGGGATATGGGTGCTTCCGATGCCCGGTTGCCACCGAAGTGGCCGAAAGAGTATGCCGCCAGCTTCAACTATTCTGCGCCCGCCCATGTAGAATTCAATGGACAACCGGCAATGGACACTTACTTCTCGGTAAGTATGGGATTTTTTTCTTAATATCTTGATTTTATATATATATATATATATATATTTCTCGTACTATTGATAGAATGTTGAACATTCGCGTGTTTAGCACCTCCTCGGTATAGGATGAGACTACCTAGTCTCCATACATTTTGGGCTGTGCTTGACAATTTGATCCTGAAAATGTAATCTAGCCACCGTAGACTCAATGCAATCACCGACGACTAGCCTCAAAGCCTATATAGCTACAAATAAAATAGAAGGGAATAACAGGGGACCCTGTAAAGGCAGGCCAAACCCTCATGAGGTTGTAGAGCCAAATAGGGACAAGAGTGTCGGTCATCGATGCTATCGGACACACGAAGCTAGGGTGTTGATTTTCGTTGGGATAATTTAGTCACTATTTGCGGAAGTTATATTGTAATGGTATTATCTCAGCGTCATTAAACCCCAAAAACTGTATCTGTATGTCCCTTTAGAGCTCACCACCAATGATGTCACCGGCAGGGCGCACGGACGATCTCTTTGCAATCATAGACGTTATCAATAAGGCAAACCGTTTCGTGCACATCTCGGTGATGGATTATTTCCCCCTAACGCTTTACACGCGCATCACGCAGTAAGTATGCGCCTTCACAGCAAATCAGCACCATATCGGGTAACTGGCTGACTTTATCCCTTCAGCTACTGGCCTTACATTGATGATGCGCTGCGTAAGGCGGCTATCGAGCGCAAGATCTCGCTGCGGCTGCTCATCTCGCTCTGGGACCATTCGCGACCCTCGGAAGAATACTTTCTGCACTCGCTCGAAGCACTGTCGAACGCGCTGAACGGTGTTGACATACAGATACGCCGGTTTATCGTGCCCGCGTCCGACGACCAGAAGAAGATACCGTTCGGCCGGGTCAACCACAACAAGTACATGGTAACGGACAACACGGCGTACATCGGCACCTCGAACTGGTCCGGCGATTATTTCATCGATACGGCTGGCATCGGCATGGTGATCTCGTCGTTCGATACCAATGGCACCATCATACAGGAGCTGCAGTCCGTGTTCGAGCGCGACTGGAACAGCAAGTATGCGGTACGCTTAAGCTAGGTTGTAGCGGGCCAGCCACCATTCTACTGTGACTACGTTCACAAGCTCAACATTGAACACGCTGCTAGCTTTCGCCTGTAGCTGATTATTGTAAGCTGCGCTTCTGAGAGCACGTTGTAAATGGATGCCTTACAAAAAAAAAAAACACGAGTTTCATGTGCCTTAATGCGATCGGTCGGTTAGTGAAAAATTTTAGCGCAAAAAGTAAACATGCTACATATTTCGGTGCACCGTAAATCTAAGCCGTAACGATGGTAGTGAAATCTTTTTGATTGTTATATAATTTTCTCAATTTTGTCGATTATGCTCAATTATTTGTCTAAGATGTTTTCGGTAGAGTGTAGCCGTAGCATTTGGCGCGATTAGATATGTGGTAACAAGTTTTCAAAATTTAAATGTAGTTTGACGTTTGTATCTCTTCCCTCTAGTCAGTATATTGAACGATATGCGTGACGTGTAGCTAATGCTATTTTGTAATAAATTACATATCATTGCCCGTACGTAGAGATGTCATTTTCATGTATGTAATATTAATTTGTGTGAAGTTGTAGACATTCCGCATGACTATGATGACCAAGGGTAGATCAGGTACTCTGGATGACAAGGTCTCTTGGATGAGACCTTTTCAATCAACAGGTCCCTTAGTAGATACAGTTTAGATAATGAGCATTCTTGCAATACGAGTTCTCTTCATAGGTCTACATAAGTATATAAGGCGAGATGTCTTGCTGGATGAAGTTTTGACGAGGTCCCAACCTTCGACTTCGAAGTCTCTTGATAGTGGAGGCCTCCCTAAGACAACGATGTCCCTTGGTAGACGAGGGCCTTCGACTTCGAAGTTTCTTGATCCTCTTGGTGGAGTCCCCCTAGGACGACGAGAACTCTTGGTTATCTAGGCTCCTAGTGCGACGGATTCTCACTCACGACGGACATAACTTTAATGTATTTGGAAGATGAGGTCAATTAGATGACCAGGCACTACAGGTAAGCTTCAAACATCCGAAATCAATTTTTCCACAGTATTGTAAGCTAGGAGGACATTTCTTAATGGACACCACCACACACTTCATCAGATTTTTCTTTGTATGTCTATTTATTACAAAATGGAGTAAATTAACATTAACAGTGTGTTCGTATGTGTGTGTGTGTTTTTATCGCTACATCTCTACGGATGAGTTTTGTTCCTGCAAAAAATATTAAACCTTTTTTTTGCAATTTTAATGTAATGATGCATGAAATAAGAATCAGTTCTTGTCGAAGATCAAACAAACAGGTAGAAAACAAAAGTGCGAAGGGCAATCCATCCTTAATGTTTCGGTGCATATTTATCGAACAAATGAAACTACTAAAAGGGATTGGAGGATAGTCAATATACCCAACGTCAAAAACAAAGACACATCATTCGAAAAAGAAAATCCTCAATCTTCTGATTTTGTTTGATAAAAGAGAAGTAATGCTGGTATAAACACTGGGAAAGCTGTTGGAGAAATCTATCAAGACTTTATCACAAAAAAGAAGGATTGTAATATCGTGTTAAGAATAGTAAGAGGATGCCCAACATTTCACACAACAACTAGTGGGTAAACTAAATGACAAAAAAAAAAATCCTTAACACTACCTCGCTCCGGAAGTTTGCCTCCAGCATGGAATCGTGATTGCTAATTCTAAAGTCTGATCGTCCGGCTTTGGCTCAATCGATCGCTAGCCCGGGATACGCGCCCTGCTAGGAGGAATGTAGCTACAACACATGTTAACGATGCTATAAAATGCTAGCCCAAAAGGTAGAGAGCAGACACCAGTCTTAATAATGAGTTGCTAGATTTAACTACAGACACACACGCGGCAGGACGGGATGTACACGCTTAAAGTAATTGAGTAAGGTCGGGGCCGGTGGTGATGGTCCGCTCACGCTTCATTCGTTGCAACCCAACCCGGCGGACCAGTTGCAGATGCCGCCGACCGGATCGTAACTGAGACCCTTCGGGCAGGTATACTCCCAACCGATGACGCCTCCGATCTCCATTTTGGCACACGAGATGAACTTTTTGCATGACAGCGGATGTGGAAAGTTGCCCTGATCGAGACACTCTATAATGCCTGGTCCGTGCATAATCACTTTAACCTGGCGGAAAACAGCGATGTCGTTAGCGGAAACCAATCAAAGATGGCGGCCAGCAGTTAATCGAAAGCCTGGGGGGGAGGGATAATTTACCTGCGAACTGGATTTCCCAACCTTGCGAGTATCTCCATCATCGTAGTAATCGTAATCGATTGGCGCAGGACGATAGGTACGTCCGGTAATGTCATCCTTTTGCTTTCTTCTGCCACTGCTCGGTTGCCGTTCGTAGTGTGCCGGTTGATGGTTACGCGGGAACTGCGCCAGGACGGTTGTGTCCTGCCGTGGACTGATGGTAGCTGTTGCGATCGGTGAGTTGTAGATGAGTCCCGGTGTCGTCTGCTGGTAGTAGTACTCGGAGTGCGTTGCGATACGGGGTCGCTGGATAGGTGTCTCTGTGGATGGGAAGGAAATGGTGTAAGCGTTCGGCTGATGTTGGTCCAAATCCTCAAGCTCCCTTCTTACGCAATTTGTGCGTTGACGTCGCCTGTGCTGGGACGCTGTATCCGAGCGCGTTAGGATAGTCGTGTGTGACGTTGTACTTGTGCGTGGTCGCTCGTCCATTCACTTCCGCCACAAACGGGGCCTGCTTCTGCTGTTGGCTTGCCCACTCCTTGTCCACCACACCGTCGTACCCGTTGCGTACGGTAGTGGTGCTGACGATAGGCAGTGGAGCACGGGATAGTGTCGTGAGCGCATCGAGCAGCTCCTGCTCGATCGGCTCACCATCGTCATGCTCACCGATCTGCTGATAGCGATTCTTCGCATTGTACAGCTTGCTGTTCTGTCTTATGCTGGGTTCAATGTTTTGATCCACACCGGACGGATCTAGTGTCTGCAGGGCTGGTGGCACTGTTGGCTGCTCGTTGACATTGCTACGTTCGACGGTTGGTCCGGCGCCGGGCGCACCGATGCGGTACTTATTTTTCTTGAAGAACTTACTGCTAACCGGGGCTCCGGTTGACGATGGGTTCGCTTCCAGCGGGGTCGGTGTTGTGGTGCGCGTCAGCGGAGAACCATTGTTTCGCCGTTTAAACAATGAGTTTACCGGTCGAGTGGATACCTCTGCGCGTCACGTTGCGATGTTGGGTGGCGAGAAATATACGAACACAAACATTCAATTAGCACAAAGCAATCTGCCGATCGAGCGAAAACATCATTTTGCAGTTGCAAAATGGCTACCCATCGCGCCATGGCCCCGTCAAGATGGGGCACGACATTTGCTTCATCGCTATAATGGCAGCTTTTTTTGTCCTTAGTTCTAAGCCTCACTACACAGAATCCACATCCTGCTTCTTTACGATCGATGAGATGTGGGAGCTGTTTAATGTGTACAAATAATCAAGAACTTTAGCCTCCATTTTGCATATCTGGTTTCTGCCGAGGCGCAAAGTAAAGTTTCATCATTTTATGCAAAAATTATCGACAAACATCGTTCAGAGTTAGAGTCTGGCAGACGCTTATTTGCATACTCAGCGAGTGTGTTTATGTGATGCTTGCACTACGCAAAGTTCCGTCTTCCCATACTAAAGTCCCACAATTGAGAAAGATGCCTCCCTCGCGAGGGAGTTGAGCAGTTTTGATTTGCCAACCAGACCAACCGCCGGAAAAATCCGGCTCCTGCTGGGTGATTTCAAATTCAAATGCAAGGCATGCAAGGCATACCGGAGCAACGTTTGAACAGTCCGAAATTGTCGTCTCGATCACCTTGAAACACACGCGTCAAATCCCGATCCGAGCAGCCGCGCAGTTTGAAAGTGGGAGTAAATATTTGTCGAAATACCCGCCAGGCTAGATGGCGGCATGCAGGGAATGCTGTGGCCACCTTTTGCGCACGAAGTTGGGGGTTGGCTACGAAAGCATTAACTAATCGTGGCGTAGATCGTGGTGTGGAGGATTAATGCGTGATTTGTTTTTCGGCACGCAGTGCAGGATCTCGATTGCGAGATATTGCGATGTATTTAAAAGTGTTGGAGCTCGTCATGAAGCTCATGAGCTGTTGATATAAATCAAATCAGATCTTGGAGACCCACGCGGATATTGTTGAGTCACTGATTTGTAAGAGGATTCCTGCAGGGAGTTGCTAGGAGCAATTCATGTTCAGAGCTATTGTCAATGTCTACAAATCAAAACTTGCAGCACAACCTGAGCATACTCTGAATGACATTGATTGTACGATTTGTTTGGAACGCTTTCCAGATCCAGACAAACTCATTAGTTGTGGATAGCTGAAAACATCAACTAAAAGAGCAAAATCTTATTCTTTTGGAAATGATACGGCATACCAGCTGGAATGTTTCTATCCATGAATAATCTTACAGCTAAATAAAGTCAAAAAGTTCCAGATAATAAGGGACCTCAAAGGACCTCAAAGATATTCAAATAAAGCGATTGTTGGGAATACTGGGCAGATAGAACTTCAAAACTGGTTGAAATAAAGCAAGTAGATCTTGGAGATCCTTACTGATGTTGAGTCACCTATTTACAAGAGGATTCCCGCTGGAGAAATAATTTGCTGGATCGTCATCCAAGATTATTGGAGCATTCATGTCCAGAGTTATTGTCTACGCATTATGCATGTTGCATCTAAATGATGTCATAAAGTTCCAGATAATGAGGGACCTTAAACAAATGAAATTTGATGTTTGAAATGAGCTTAGGAGTTGAGAATACTTCAGAGCCAGCATTTCAAAACAATCATTTTTCAAAGCGTTTTACAAACGATGAAACTCCAAGATAAATTACTCCCACCCCAAACGAACTTAAACGATGTGTCAACGGCTTGTTGAGGGCACAGAAAGCTAGGCTGATGATCACATCGTAAATCTTCCCTGTCCGAAATACGAGCTGGACGTGGTAAAAGAACACCACAACTTTCCATCACGAACGGGAAAAAAAAGAAAATCCAAAAAACCCGCCCGCCCACCCGTCCGGTCCCAGCGCGTGCTTTTGGGTGCCAGATTTACATGTTGCGTTGCCTGACGAGCGCCCGTGTGTCCCCGGAACGTGGCTCCCCGTGTGCCGAAACGAATTGGCTGCTAATCATGAGAGCGAGAAAACGCGTCTACACTATTTGCATGACCGAGCGTGGATGCTGTGGCGTCGTGTTGTATAAGCAGATCATCACAGCCGGACTCGTTTCCATGCGACCTTCGCCCGCGCGAGTGCTCTCCGGACGGGAGAGTCCCTGCCTGTCCCGAAACCTTTGCATTAGGCGAGCGGGCAGGGTGACACACTATTTTCGCTTTCATCTGCACGTATACACCGGGGTTGCTTCATCTTACCTGCACCTGGGCTCGCCTCGCTGCTAGCGTTGGGGATGGTGGCGGTGGTGCTCTCGCTGCCCGCACCGGCCGCCGTGCTGCCAGTGTAACCGGTTCTATTAGCGGGTCCATATTTGCGCCGTAAGCTGTTGTTGGTGAGGTTCGGACGGCTGCTGACTCGGTTGCTTTGCGACACCTCGGACCTGGTGATGGTGGTGGTGGTGGTGGTGGTTTCCTCCGTCGATGACATCACAGTGCCCGGCCGCTGTCGGTTCGCAATTT
This sequence comes from Anopheles stephensi, assembly GCF_013141755.1. Lineage (NCBI taxonomy): Eukaryota > Metazoa > Arthropoda > Insecta > Diptera > Culicidae > Anopheles > Anopheles stephensi. The sequence goes on from NC_050201.1 coordinate 2,238,970, forward strand.
TGGCCAGATAGCTCGAGGCGGTGGTGGGACGGCGACGGCGTACCAGCAGTGACGGGGCCGGCGTTGTCGTCGGCTGCTGCTGATCGGAGGTCGCCTGCTCGATGCTGGCAGAGGGCACTTCAGAGCGTCGCGTGCTCTTAGTGCGTTCGGTCGTGGTGTCTGGCTGCTGCTGCTGCTCTCTGGAGGACGTGCTTGGCTTACCGCTGCCGGATGGACGTCTCAAACTCGGACGGTACTGTGGACGCACCTGTGGACGCCGGTAAACGAAGAAACAGGCCCGAATCGGGGAATAGGGGTAGGGAGAGAGAGAGAACAGGGTTGTTGTGAATTAGCGAGACGCATTAAAAAGAGGCTTTGTATTATTAAAAAAAAAACAGTGAGCGCTAGTGTCATTATAGATGTAGATTGACAAATAGAGCAGTTGTACTAGGCTTTGGCGGTAAAATCAGTGTCGTGTCTCATCGGTGGTGTTGTGTAGCTGTTGCACAATGGTAGATTTACATAAGGGTTAGGACTCTTTTTTATCTAACTTCGGTACATTGTAATGTTCCAATTCTATTGTGTGTGTGTACGTGTGTGTACGTGAGTGTATATTCTTCGAGTGTTGTGCGACAAAACATGCTGTTGCTACTAGATAGATCTGAACAGTTTCTAGCAACTGGTAGATAGTTACGGATGCAAAGTAGATAGAACCGAAGGCCTCACAATCGCTCCGGAACAAAGATACAGAAGGGTAGCCAGGACAAGTGGTAGCCTATATGCGTGATAGTAGTTAACATTGTAGGGGTAAACATTATGCCAAACAACATTCCAGCCTGGTCAGTTCAGCGCCGGTTTAATGTGGAACGGTTGCGTGTTTGTAGCAGCTGAAACCATGTGCTAGATATATCAGAATAGCTAATCATGCAAGTGAAGGTATATTATCCGTACCAGTCACAATGCCCGATGGAGCGGGCACAGAATGACTCCAAGTGAGCATTGCGTTGGGCGGCATTGCGTACGCAACAAGTATTGCGTTACGGTACGATTTACAATTTGTCACACCCACGTTGATGGTTTGTGGCCGTTAATTACTAGAGCCGCGATCTTGCCTCACACTTTGTTGGGGATTAGCTGGCAGCTGGCACTGTACCACGCTGGTGGCAAATATTTTAGCATTATTGATTGTCAAGACTGTCTGCGGCACTGCTAATGGCCAGGCACTGCATGTCGTTGCTTCGTAGGTCAGCAAGAGTTGTAGCGGTCCAAGGTTGCGTGCACATTTTCTATGATTCATTTCTTGTTTGAAGTCACGTCTCGCGGTTATGGTGGGGTTTTCTGACGGCGGTATCTGACTAAGAGTATGCCGCACCAAGTATCAAGAATATAGATGTTGAGTTAAGTGTCTTTGTTGGGAATTGAAGGATAGATATTGCTTATCCGTTTACTTATTCAAAAGTCAGTAGATGTATAGAGTCTTTGCTGTAGATTTCTAGAGTCTTCGTTTGTAGATCTCTAGAGTTTTCGAAGTAGATCTCTAGAGACTTCGTTTGTAGATCTCTAGAGTCTTTGCAGTAGATCTCTAGAGTCTTCGAAGTAGATCTCTAGAGTCTTTGCAGTAGATATCTAGAGTCTTCATAGTAGATCTCTAGAGTATTTGTAGTAGATCTTTAGAGTAGAGTAGTTTGGGAACTTACAAAATTCTATCACTCTTTCTTACTATACTTTTCTCTCTATATAGTGTAATGTGTGTTAATATAAACAAAGCATTACATAACCTCACACGGTAACGCAGCGGGTTTGATGCTGTTGTTGTCCCCGTTTGTCGTCGTCCGGGGGGATTGATTGATTTTTCATCAAACCGGTTAGCATTCCTGGCACCGTAATCAACCATGGGTGAAAGTTGGTAATGGGGTCCGCTATTTCCAATTTTACTTTTGTTCAGCAAAAAGGGCAAAAGCAGCAGGAATGCACAACACACAGAGCACCAACGGGAGAAAGTTACGTGTATATCTAAAGTCAATGTGTTCACGTAAATCGCTGTTTTTGCTTCTTCGTCTTCTTGTGTGCTCTCTCGCTCCCTATTTCAATCTCTACGCGACGCGGTCCTGAGATCTTTCATTTGAAATTGAAAGTTTTCTCCAGTTTAGTCTGCCCAATCATGCCTGCCGTAACGATCAAGATCGAACGTTTCGCGTCGCACAGGCCGAGGGACAGCGGACCTAACGTCCGCCTGCTAAACACGCTGCTTAGCCACAACCAGCCATGCAAAGCATTGTCAACATTGTCCGCGTGCTTCACGCAAACGCTAAACGGTCGATTTAAATCTGTTTGTTGTTTTTTTTCTGTTTTGTTGGGAGGTCTCGAATCTTCTCACTCAACAGGAAGCAAGATATTATTGTCATCGCTTTACGTAACCCTGCACTCTCGCAAGATTGGTCCAGCGATGGTGAAAGGCCAAATCAAGATATATCGAGTTTGTCTGTGGCTTCGGCGAAGGTGAAAGAAGGTGCTAAATTTATTTTCTTCCTGTTACATGGTGCGTTCCCTTTCATTATCATCTGCCGACGGTGCCTTTCGAAAGTTTGGTCGGCAGAGTTGAACAAAAAAAAAAAGGCGCTTAAGGCAATTATCTGCTGAGCTGAGATGCTGCGCGAGGCAACATGCAACACATGTTACAAAAACAGACTGGACAGGAACAACAAAAAACACAATTTCCTGCTTACATCAAGCGAGAGAAGCTGTTCCATTTTAGGGGATTGGACATCAGGTCTTCAGCATCTTCATCTCCTTTTATGTAATTCCCTGCTGATGCACCTCAAACTCTGAAGCTAGTGGTCGTAAACTATCTGAGCTGAATAAATGCGTTAACTACTGTACATATGTAGGTTTGTAAGAGCACAAGGAACGGACCAGGTAAGTTTGATGGCGCGAGACTCTCGCAACTGGCCTTGTACCGTCTGAAGCAACCGAAAACGGCCTATTAATATCACAAGGACCATATGTATTGGGCGTACGTGCCTTTCGGGGTACTTTCAACTACCGCAATTACGGCTCATATTCGGACGGGGTGTACGTCCATTACAACAAACTAGAGCCCGGGTGATGTAAATGCGCGCGCACTGTCCATTTTGTAAAGGTGTTTTAATGGCGGTTGTCCCTGAATTCATAATTGCTACCGAATAGGCATAGCAAGACCGGATCAACCAAACAAACAAACGGCGCACGTGTTAGCGGAGCAAAAGCACTCGCACTAGACCCACGCCAAGAGCAAACGCTACTTCAAACGGCTCAATGGATTGATTTGTTCGGGTACGCCGTACGCTTTGGAAGCTTGGATTGGGGGTTTGACCATGCTTCGCTGAAGATTAATTACCGCGTCATACTAGAATGATTCTCATTATTGGAATGGAATGGACCGATGAAGCGTCCAGACACTGTACAAGACGGACAAGAGCTAAGCTCCAGCCCGTCTTCTTACATCACGACTCTGGCAAAACGGTTTCTCCGGACAACCCATATTGTGTTCCAAAACAAAGCAAATCACGTGTGTAGACGAAACGTGGGGTCTCTGGGGGGGTTTCAAAAGTGGGACACGGATCTACATGAAAAGACTAATAAAGCGATTCAATAACCAATGGTACGCAACGTGTGTGTTGGGAAGTTGCGTCATCTTAAGAAACGGAGGTTCATTACACGTCTCTGCTCAGAAAGAAACCAATATGTCCGCATGCTCTTAGAACTCTTGCCAATCTCTGGTCTTCTGGCAAATTGAAGCTTCTCTTCCTAACATCTGTAAAGTGCCACGACAGTACGTTTTATCAACTTATCGATAGTATATTTTCTAGCCTGTGTGATTAGTCAACGACAAATATCTGAAAGCACCCCAAAAGGGAGTACGGCACTTAACGGGCATATGGGTGCCACTAGCGTTAGTATTTGTCTACTGTTTCACTCCATTACCTAACAGACTATTGTACATTCACTTTCATTATTACTACACATTGCCACATTTTGCATGACATGGTATAATATCAAAGTGCCACATTCCTTTGCGCGTCACATTCTTTTCTACATCGCTTGCCGCGCCGCTCGCTAACGTCAATCAAAACCGCTAGGTGATAATCGTAGGACGTAGAATACTAATGACAGTGTTCACTACTCCAATACCGGTTTCGTTTTTTTTTGCTGTTTGTTTTGTCTCTCGTGTTGTGGTGATCGGTACGTGTGCGAGCAAGGGTGAACCGGTGGTAATTACTATCACTGGTGGTGGTGAGCATCCGCGTTGTGCAGGTGTTTGTGATGTCCACTGAGTACTTAGTGTTATCCGACCGTCATCCTGTTGTTTACGATTTCGAAAGTAAAAGTGCAACCTCTCGATATGCGGTCGACTTTCTCGCCGAGAACTGTCACGCTCGGCAAGACCGTTCTCCCTGCACATCTGATCGCACCGGTAATAAGTGGGAAACTGTCTCGATTGGTATGGGAGTAAATTTTATAACTGTTTACTTTTACAATACTTTTCTTTGTTTTTTTCGGATTGCTGCCCTTAAGAAATCGTTCCGTTAGTAGTTTCTAGTTTGGAAGGTGTCTAGCTATGTGTACTCCGTCCTGTATCGTGTTGGTTTGAGTAATGCGTACTATACATACATCTAGCTCACTTGACACTTCTGCTTAGTTTAAGGTAACGTTGGGGTTGAAGGTTCGAAGCATGCAACCTTCTTGAAGATGAAACAAAAAAACACTTCGTAACAGACTTTGTCGGCGTGTTAACGTTCCTATGTGGCGTGTCAAACTGTGTCGTAAAAACTTTATCTGGAACCGTGGAACGTACACGCAGTTAAAATAAAACTTGGCCTTACTCTTCCAAACCACTGTCTTCGAGCGCGACAAGCATCCGTCGGACTATCATTTTTCTACCGTTTTTCCTGCACTTTTGGGCCCTTGCTTAGCTTGCGATTAAAAAGACGTTACATGCATCGTCTGGATTAACGGAAAACTCATGCCCCATGCCAACGAATGAAATAAAAAATAATAAAATAAAATTGTTGGCATGCATGCTGGTTAAAAACAAAAACGTTATAAAACTTACATTGAAATTTTTGTTTTATGCAATAATAAAAAACTGATTCAACTTGCTATACCTAATTTAAAATGGTACTATAAAATAGGTATATACTAAGGGCAGGTATTTTTTTCCTTACTGAGTTACGGTACTCAATTTTAATCGGATTGTCTCCAATAAAAAAAACACTCACACACACCTATGTGTTACATGCTTTAAGTGTGAGGAAGCGTTCCATGCATGCACATCCGCTACAAAACAAGTTCAGTCCAACCGTCAATATTCGACTGAGAATACTATCAAATCGTTTAGGGTAAAAAGACTAGCGTATGACAGCTGGGACCAATATTTGGCTTTGCAGGGAAGATGTCACAGTGATTTTTGTTCAACAATATGCAAGTGATAAGGCTTCGTAACGCTTTCCACTTTAGCGCATGCTGCGAAGAGGTCGGTAAAAGATGTTGCAAATAAACGTGGAATAAATAATATAGGACAGTGGTAGATGCTTCTGTCCGTCCTTGCTGACACACGCACAGGTACGGGATAATACGGGTGGTTGTACTGGTGGTTGCGATACTTGTTCGATGTATTTACTGTGACCTACAACATCGCGAGAAACCAATTGTTCGTACACAGTTTGGCTTAAATGTCGGTAGTAGAAAGGAGGTAAGCTTAAGTATTTGCTGTTGTGACAGGAGACCACTTGTCACATACACCAACAATGCCAGTTGCATGGGTGTTTGTTACACTTCCAGTGTGATAATGGAAAGTGTAGCAAACATTGACATCTGCACAGTCCGTTTTGCGACCGGTTACTACTCCAGCTGGTAGTAGTTGCCCGCAGCTAATGCAGAGTGTCGGTCGACCAACGAGCAGACACATATTAGGTAACGAAAAAAGAGAAAACCACACATGGAATGCAATTAAACCAAACCGACTTGAAGTTAGAATGTCAAACAGGCAACAAACAGGAAACAACAACAATGGTTAGTAAATAATAAATCAATTACTAAGTAAAAGAACACGAAAGAGAAAAAAAGTACTATCACTGACAGGCAGCAACTGATGAATGACACAGAAAATTGGGCAGCGTAACCGTAATGAGGTTTACGTTTGTTTCTTAACAGAATGTAATTCACACTAAACACCGGGTAGGGTTTTTCTGCAACTTTTTTTTTTTTTTGGTTCTGTACAATAGTTTCTACCTCTTGGCGGTCCTATGGCAACATTGATTAGTCATTTCGCTGCACAATGGTAAAAGGGATATGCGTATGGATGTTAGTGAAACACGGTGGTAAAAGAAAACAAAAACAAAAGTTTGTGCAGATTTGATTAGATTGTAAGGGAAAGAATGTATGAAAATCGAAATAAAAAACAGGGTAACACACAGACACTCGTAAACACACACACAATTGCTTAAAATTCCCTAATCCGCCATTTTGATTCTCGCTGTGGTTAATCGGTTTTGGCTTACCCAAGGGAAGGGATGGGTTATGTGACACGTTGTATTAGATGTTTCCGCATTCCGACACTCAAAATTTGTCTCACATACACTCACACATACACACACTCATACATACGCACATACACCTATATGACCTACACAAATGTAAAACAGTGTGATACCCGCTTAGAGTGTGCACAACCGTTCGTGAGTATATATAGATAGATAAAGAGTATATAACTGCAAACGTTTCGCGCGCTTTTCGTTACGACCATCTTTGACCATCTTCGAACCGGGTGTTGGTGTACGGTGTTACGGCGGTCCGCTCTCGTCGTACCCGCCCGTCCTTAACTAACCTCGGCCGTACGGCGCAAGAAGTATGCCGCGGACGACGGTATACTATGGCTGACGAGCTGTTCTGCCGTACCGCTGTCAAGCGATGCGCCACTCTCCGCCGACTGTCTACCGTCACCGTCGCCAAGTATTTCGCGGTCCAGATGTTCCGCCTCGAGTGCGACCGGATCGGCGTCGCTGGTCAGTTGGCGCGTCAGCTCATCGTTATCCAGCTCGGGCCGGTAGACGGGCGAAAACTGACGATCCTGCCGTTCGCCGGATATTTCGCGCGTGATAAAATCTGGCCTCAGTATCGGTGACAGCGGTATGCTGTACTTGTCATTCTTGCTTTCGATCTTGAGCTCGTGCGAGTTAGCGTCCGGCAGGTTGACCGGCAGCACGTACTTGATGTTGAAGTCGATCTTAGTGATTGGTGCGGGCGTGGTCGTCGTTGTCGTCGTGGTCGTCGTAGTCGTCGATTCGGTAGTAGTGGGTACGCGTTGCGTAGCCGACTTTGAGCTGATCACCTTCGGTAGCGGTACCACGGGAATGTCTTTCGACTTCCTGTACGATGGACCACCACCACCAACGTTCTGGGTAGCTTCCGGTGTGCTAAAGTTAGGCCGCAGCGATAGCGACGACACGTACTTGCGATTGTTTGTGTAGTGGCGTGTGTTGGTGGCTTTAGTCGTGGTGGCTGGGGCCGGTTCGGTCATGAACAGTGGTTCGGTAGTCGCTATCACCCGCTCATTGTCAGCTTCGGCGGAACTGTCCCTGCTGTACGCAAAGTCGGATACCCGCGACGCAGTAAGGACCGATTCCGGGCGCTTGGTGTACTTTTTCTTGCTCTCCTTGCTTGGCAACACCAGCGACTGTACGCGATCGACCACCGTACTACTGCCGGACGGTAGGTCCGCCACCGTGGTCGTCAGTACTTCCGGAGCTGATGATGAGCTGGTGGTGGTGGTGGTGGTTGTGGTGGTGGCTGGTGTCGTGGTTGTCTTCGTGGTGGTCGTTTCGCTGGACGGCTCTTGGAAAGAGAACTCGGCCGGCAGTGTGTACTTGTGCACGATTTCGCGCTGAGTCGAGGACGATACCACTACCGGTGTGGTGCGGGTCGTACTCATCGTCACGCTTTTGAAGGTGGTTTCTTCCGGTTCTGCCGCTACCGTTGCCGTCGTGGTTAGTTCATCGGCCGGGGCAAGGTAGTAGTCAGTGGTCTGTGGTTTGTACCCGTTGCCCTGCTGCTGTCTGTCATCGTTGCTCGACTCCGTATCCGTATCGTCTGTCAAGTCCGGCCGCAAGCTAGTTACCTGCACGTAGCGATCGGTCTCTGCAGCAAGCTGCGTCACTGCCGGCAGTTCGTCGTCCTGTTCCAGCGGGCTGGCACCTGTTGCCGAGCTAAAGTCTACGCTCGAAATGCGCTCAATTTCTGGATGCGGAGCCACGGTTGGCACGTCCTGTTCGCTATCTGCCTGCGGTGGCATGTCAGTGGTCGGGTATCCGACACCCTTCTCCGGATCAAACAAACCTTCGAGAGGAATGGTGGACGTCTCCACCGTGAACACACTGTTCGACGACAGGACGACGGTGCGACCTCGCCCATTATCCGTATCCTCATCGTCGGCACGCTCCGTTACCGGAGCACCGCTACCGAGCGTGGTCGTGGTGTAGCTGCTGCTGCTGGTGCCGCTCGTGGTGCGATTGTTGGCCCGGTTCGGTTCTACCAGCCGTATGATAATCTTGCGATTGATCTCACCAAGCTTCTGCATGACGGGCAGCTCGTCCGGATTGCTTGTGTTCTTCGTGTAGATTTCGACCACCCGGTGTATCTTGACCAGCTTGTCCGTTCGGTTGGCCGCCGGCAGCTCGATCTCTTGCTCCTCGGTGCGATAAATCTCGGTGGAGGATGGGACCGATTCGTTCTCCTTATCGATCGAGAACACGTGGTACAGCGTGGTGGGCTTGACGGTGGTCGTCGACGTTCTACTACGGTCCTGCAATACATTGACATCATCAATATCGATATTATCATTAATCGTGTAGATCGTGTCAGCCGTATTCAGTGTGGTGTAGTGAGTCTCATCAGATGCGGTGTAGTATTCGGTGGTGGTTCTGAATGTGTTGACTGTATCCTCGTACGAGGTAGTGTTTTCGGCCCCGTTTACTGTCTCCAGAAGCCAGGGCGATGTGGTGGTGGTGGTGGTGGTAGTTGTTGTTGTTGGTGTTAGCTCATCCGTAGCGATAGGCGAAACGACGGTAAAAGCGGTCGTTGAATCGTGAGGCTGTTTTGTATCGTCGGTTGGAAACTCGGCCGCAGATAGCGTTGTCTCCTTGTACGTTTGTGATGGTGTCGTCTGTTGTATGCCCTCTGCCGTATCTTTCGTTGTTAGTAAGAACACCGCCGGCAGTGTTACGTTCTGTCCCGCGCGCGTACCATTGTAAAAACTGCCCACACCACTACCCACCGACGTTACCGGTACGCTAACGGAGGTAAAGTTACGTCGGCTGGTTGGTTTACGTGGCTGGTAGCGTCGCGTGGCGAAACCTGCACCCTGCTCCAGATCGTTCAGTGTCGAGGCGACTACCACACGCTCACCATCCGTGCCTGCGTCCGGTTTACTCGCCAGCGAGGCAGTGGTGGACCGTAGTCGACCGAATGTGGGACGCGTACGCGTCGTTGGAGTAAACCGTGGTCTCGGTGTAGTGACACTACCTGCAACCGGTGCTCCAGAGTCACCGCTCAGTACGGTACCATTTTGTGCCGTTGGTTTGTATCCTCCAACATTGCCGAACGGACGTCTAGTGCGAGTTGTAAATGTGCGTTGCGTGGTCACAGATGCGGAACCGTCCGCAGTACCTGTTGCAGCTGGTTGGTTGTTCTTGAAAATGAACCTATTACTGCCAGAGTTCGGCTGAACACGGGCCGGTGTCGGACCGACGCGAGATCCCGGTCTTCGCACTCCACCGTACGTAGGTTCTGGGCGTGGTTTTTCTGTGTCGACTTCTTGCGGGACCAAGCTATTGCTGGCATCACTACCCAGCTGCCCAAACAGTCTCTTACCCTGACGTTGAATTTCATTGTCTCCCTCATTCTCCTCACCACTGTAGCGCTGTTCTTCCGAGGACGTGAATCTGTCCTCCAGCGTCGTTCTGTCCGAATCGTCCGCTTCCAACGGTGCGGCAGTTGTCGTGCTGGTGGTGGTAGTAGTACGTGCGAATAGATTCGGTCGCTTCGGTAGCAGTACCGAGGTGCGATTGATCGACTTTTGCTCAACTGGCTTTGACGTTACCGTTGCTTTGTCGAACGAATTCTCAAACGCTTGTGGTCTTGCCGGACGGTTCAGTGAGTAGGCCGGACGACGCCTTGTTGGACGTGCGGACGGTTGGACCGAATCTTCACCGTTCGCATTCTCATTCACCGGTGCTGCCGTAGTGGATGTGCGGCTACCGAGCTGCAGTGGCTTACGTTTACGCGATGGTACGAACGGTGCCGGACCGCCTGAAACGTTACCGTCTGCGTCTGCGGTAGTAGCGACAATCGCACTGTCTTCCGTAGTGGTCGACAGTCGGCTATTACGGGCTAGCGAGAATGAGGGGCGGTTTCGGCGCGTCGGCACAAACTTCTTTATCGGTTCCGTCGGTTCCGGTGCCTCTGTCGTGACAAACTTTCCGGTAAACTTACGTCTGGTCGCACCACCACCGAATACTCTCGTCGAGCTACGGCTTGGGATAGATTCGGACTCAATCTGTTGACTATCGTTAATACGCGTACCATCAGAGCTGGTTAGCTTCTGAGGCTTCGTTTGCTGCGATAGACTGCCCGAAACCAAATTGGAGCTCGGATTCGCTTCAGTAACAGCCACGGCTAGCGTGGACAGCGTTTCGGTAGCGTCTTCCTCGTCAATGTCTTCATTGGTGCGAAGATTTGGTAGGTTGAGCAAGTTGTCGCTGTTAAGCAAATCATATCCCGAAGCAATTTCGTTAGACGTGTCGGTGATCACGGTGGTAAAGTCCGAGTTAGCCACATTACTGTCCGGGAACGTGGGTTCCGCCGTGAACGCTTCCGTAGAAGTCGGCGTAGAGGCGGTCTTCAAAAACCGGTTGCCTGGCAATCGCTGTCGGCGTTGATCGGTGTTGAAAGCGTTACGTCCGCGTGTGACAGAACTTGCGTCAGCTGCAGTAGTGCCGGTAGTAGGTGCCGCCGTGGTAGTGGTACGACGACGGTTTACACGTTGCCGTTTGGTCGTTGAAATACCCGTCGCCCGTTCCGTCACATCGTTACCGAACGATTCTTCCGGTGGCGAGAAACGTGACGCACTGACAGCGTCAGGTTGCTTTCTTGCGATAAACGGTCTACGCGATGGTGATCTGGTTGCTTCCTGCTCGCTCGCGGTCGATCCTGTGCTAGCATCTAATGTCGTACGGAGCCGAGACGGGCGTGTTGGACGTGTGCGGCCCGGGATGAACGTTTTGTTCGTATTGACTTCGGAAACTACCACGTTTAGTGTGGTATCGACGGCTTCCGTTGTACTGCTGGCAGTGTACCGATCTCTTAAGCTGGACGACACGAGTTTTCTCGGCTGTGGAGTAGTTGTGTCGACTTCAGCCGCGTTCACATTGTACACCGTTGTTAGCTCGCTTAGTAATCGACCGTCAGGTGTGGCAGTGTCTTCAAAGAACGCCAGATTTGCCTGTTCCGTTGACATGTCGTTTAAGTTTTCGGCCAACCCATTATTTTCCATGTTGTCCACATTTTCGCGCCCAAACGGACGACCCTTGAAGGTGGAACGGGCCGGACCTGGTGTGCTTGAAAACTCTTGCACCGGTTGCGTCGGGAAGGTGGGACTTGGTGTGCCACTGGTCAGCTCATTACGGCTGCTAAAACCGTACCGTAGCGCGGTACCGAGCGTAAGCAGTATGCGTTCCTGCGCCATGAACGGATCCTCTGCGACGCGTGTGTACGATTTAATCTCTGCCGGTGTCACGCTGTCGTACGATTCCGTCTCTATGCGTGGTTCTTCGGTGGACGATGTGGACACCGGTTCGCTCGTCCGACGTCCACTGTACAGGCTAAAGTTAACGCGACGTAACGAGCCACGGTCGGAGACGGTTGTCAACGGTTCGGCTGTCGGTGTGCTCGCCGTGGAGCTGACCGTCGTAGTACGCCCGATGGCGAAACGATTGGTGGCTAGTTCTCCGGTAGATGGTCTCGAGCGGCGACGCGTAGTTTGAGTGGTTGTGCTAGCAAACTTGTTCGAAGATCTAGTGCTTTGCGAATCATCGCTAGAGAGTGGTGCGGAGGTGGCGACCGATGGCTCGGCCACAGTACGGAATCGCACCCGGCCACGGTTACCACGCACGGTGGCGCGTGTCGCGGGCTGCTCATTACTCTGTCTACCATCTAACACTTCGCTACTTTCGGGCGTAGCGGTACCGACTCTACGCTGCCGGCTTGCTGAAAGATCAAATCTCTGGGCATTGGAAAAACTCACCTTTACCGATCGGAGTGTCGTCGACTCTTGCTCTGGCGCGGCAGTGGTAGCTAAGCTGTTCGCAGTGTCTGGCAGGCGCGTCGGACGTGTGCGACGTGCGCCTGCTGCGAATGGGCGTGGGGCTGCCTTTATCGAAGCAACACCACTTCCCGGGGGAACTTTCCGACTAGGGTTAGTGACAGGTTCTAGTGTAGCGGTGGTGGTGGTGGTAATCGATGGTTTCCTAGTTCTTGTGAATTTGAAAACTGAGTTAGAAGTAGCATCGTTAGTGAGGGAACTAGCCGTCGCTGGGACCGCCGTGGTCGACGGCACCGACGGTGCACTGGTCGTCGTGGTGGTGGTAACGATCGCCTCGTAGTCGGTGAACCCTTTCTCACCACCATCGTACAGTGGCTCGAAGCTCTTATCGTTATTAGCAAATGTATCACTACCCTCCAAACCAGCGTCCAGACTGCTAACACTACTACCAGTAACGCTTTCACCTGTGTTTAGTATGGTGGTTACCTCTAGCATCGATTCACCGAGCGGTGCGTTTGCACCGTCACCGTTAATACCATCGTCCGTTCTGTGCAAGGTAGAAACAATTGGCACAGTGGTGTCAGTCACCTCCGAAGAAGGCTGGTACTCGACATTCGACAGCACCTGCACCTGCTCCGGCTCTTCAGCACTGTCGCCGGCCGGGGCACTGGTTGCGCTTGCGAATGCTAAATTGGTCGGTTTGGCGGCAGCAGTATCGCTGCCAGTACTACTATCGCTATCGTTACTACTATTACTACTACTACTTTCGCTATTGCCGCTGCGGTCGTTGTCGTTGCTAATGGTGTTGCTGTTAACGCGCTCAACACTACTATACTGTCGTGTGCTGTAAGGTATCAAGTTTGGTTCTGAAGATTGTGATGGATCGATCGTGGTGGTGGAAGCTGTAGTGTATATGGTTTGGAAGTCTGTAGATGGTACCAAAAGAGAAGAATCTGTGCCTACATCATCACGTTCGGCATCCTGCAGCCGACTGCTGGTGTACGGTATGCTGGTCGTCCGTCTACGATCGATGGTGTTGTAGCTGTTGTGCAAAGGAAATGAGTCAGAAATCGGACTAGCAAATAGGAATTGGAATTGCAAGAGAACCTACCGATTTGGAGACGAACGCTCCGGTTCACTTTCCGCCACATTCGATGCCTCTGTCGGCCTGCGGTTCCAGTTACGATTCACCGTATTGTACTGCGCACCACCTGCAGAAGCTTTCTCCGGCTCACGATCTTCGTCCTGTGCCGCATCATCACTGTCTAGCTCACTGTCCTGCTCGGCAACCGTTGTCGGACGCTGACGTCTGATACTGACGTACTTCGGAACGGAGGTCGGTTTGCTCGTTGTGAACGTAGACGGTTGATTCTCTTCCTCGTCTATATCCTCATCGTCATCGTACCGATCCTCGATCGAAGTTGCCTTAGTCGGACGCACTCGTTGCAACGTGACGTACTTAGGCTTCTCGCGGAACACACCCTCAAATTCGGGCAACTGGTCGAGTCCTTCATTTTGCGGTCCTACGCGACTGTTCGTGTACGAGTTGCGCACCACCGATGAGTATTTGTTCTCCGGCAGCGAACCCGTCTTATCCTGCTGGGTGAAGGTGATGGCCGGGCGGAACTTCTGTCCCACCGTTCCAGTACGGCTCAGTACACGTTCGTACAGCGATTTGCTAATGGTTGGTGCTGTCGTCGATATTTGATCCGAGGCCGCATCTTTCAACAGTATGGACCCATCTTCCTGCGCCTGGAGCTGCTTCTCCAGCTCCTCAATGCCGCCAACCTTTTTGATCAGTGCAATCAGCTCCTTGATCACCTTCGGGTCCTCCTCTGGCTGCGTTTCGGTGTTATCCTCGTCGGAGTAGTCTACCTCCACGGTCGGTTCCGTGGTGGTCGTGGTGGTAAACGTTCCACGGTTGAAGAAGTTATTGCGATTGGTGGGAATTGTGAGGCGCGGTCGCGGTGTGGTTGATGTGGTGGGTGTTGCCACCGTTGTGGTGGTGCTCGTCGTGCTTGTGGTTGAAGTCGTTGCGACGGTCTTGGAGCAGATCACATTACGAGCGTAATCGCACGAATCGGCCAGCTTGTTAAACACCAGCCCCGATGGGCAGGTAAACTGATGCGCCACCAGACCGAGGCTGGGACTATCCAAACACCAGAAGTATTTTTTGCAATCGCGTGGATGCGGGAAGAAACCTTCATCTTCGCATTTGAAATCTGCACATAAGCAAGATCAACGAACAACAAAACGAAAAACATTAGCTGGATGTGATTATCCGCCTCCGTTCTCCGCACACGGGGCGGACTGAGAAGCGACATTTACCTGCGCCTGGATCAGGAGTAGTTGGCGGCTGCGGTGTTGTGGTTCTTCCGCCAATGTACAAAGAATCTTCCGTCGTGGTCGTGGTGGTGGTGCTGGTCGTTGTAACACGTACCGGCCGCGCTACCTTACGCCCTGGAGATGTTTTGAACGATGCCTTAATTTCGTTATTGTTGTCAGTATTCACACGGTTGCGCGTTGCTGAACCAGGGCGACTGCGCGAACGGTTCGGTTTCCGCGGTCGGCCCGATGAAGCAACATCGTTTATGCCCACTCTGTAGGATGGTTGATGAAACAAAACACAATTAGTGAGCCGGTTGCGCAACGGAACGCTCCCGCACGTGGGGTGTTCTGGCCGATTTTCGTTCAGCATGATCGGTGTGTGTTGGGCGATACTTACTCTGTGCTGGCCAGCAGTGCTTCCTTGGCTGCTTCAATGATAGGGTACGGTTTGCCGTGACAGGTTCCCCTAAAGTCATCGTTATCGATCGACCAGAACATGATACCACCGAGCCCGTTCTCGGCGACGTACTTTGCCTTGCGGCGTGCGATTGCCTCATCGTCGTAGCCGACCCACTGGTTACCCTTGTACGCGTACGGACCCATTGCTTTCGGATTGGGCTGGACCACCGTCCAGTCGGAGCTGTCCTTAAGGTTGGAGCAAATTTCGTAGTACGCTAGGTAGCCTTTTTCGCGCGTTGCATCACCCTGCTCTCCGGGACCGTCGGCCGGCGCACCAATGTCGGTAGCGTCCGGGTTGTACAGCGTGTACGAGCGACCGTACGTTGGAATACCAAGCACAAGCTTGTCACGATCTGCACCAGCTTTCAGGTAGAACTTCACACTATAATCCTATCAAATGATGGTGCCATGGTGATGAAACAAGAAACATATAAGACTCCCAAACACAAAGAGAAGAGCACGCGAACAGCAACTTACAATGTTGAGCTCCGAGTCGAAGTTATACTCGGACGCCTCCTCCAGCGAAAACAACGGCGAATGATGATTGACTGCCGGTTCGTACGCACTATGATAATCGTACGACAGTAGATTGAACCAATCCAGATACTTGTTCAGCTTCGGCACATCGTAACCCTTCTCGACGTACTCGATACCGGCCGGTACAGCCATCGTCAGCAGCAACCTTGGACGGCCCGTCTTCGACGCCTCACGCTCAAACTCCTCGCGCAACTCCTGCACCAGCTGGGCATAGTTCTCCCGATCCTTCGGCTTCGAACCATCCCGGAACGCCGGATACTCCCAGTCCAGGTCGAGCCCATCGAAATGATTTTGGCGCAAAAATTTGATCGTATTCTTTACGAACTGGTTGCGTCGTTCGGCGTCCGCCACCAGCGGTGAGAAACGCGACGAACCCTCATTCCAGCCACCGATTGCCAGCAACGTTTTCAGATTTTTGTTGTACGTCTTCAGCCCGGTAAACTTGGCAAATCCACCTGCATTGCGAACCGGGAAGTGAAACGACATTTGATCGCAAAAGCGTGCGGTGCGTGAGATGTGTGCGGTGCGGTTGCAGCAATACGGTGGTTTCACTTACCTTGCTCGATATCCTGGTACTTGTCGTACGGTTTCAACGTGTTTTCCTTCGTAAAGCCACCGAACGAGTAGATCAGATGGGTGCAGAGATACGGGTTGATGTTTTGCGGTGTGAACTTGGCGGTGCCCGGTCGGTAGACGGACCAGTTTGTGTAGTAGCACACGACGCGCTGGTTGCTGTCGGCTGCCAGTGATTCATTGCCGCTCCATAATGCTAGTATCGCTATTGCCAAGAATAGCTCCGCTCCTTTGTGAAGCTGTGCAGTGAGAATGAGAACACCGGCGCAATTAGCATCTCCATTTTCTTGGTTGTCCATATTCCATTCTAAAGTCTATTATACTCTTGTTCCCGTCCAAAGATTGGTAGCAAAGTTCGCCGTGGAGATAGCGATCTTCTCCCATCAAATGTATCGAACTTCAAAGGCATGTCAGCGAGCCATATAAAGGCACAGATAGACACTAACTCCATTAACATGTCCAAAAGCCGAATGAATTCATTCCGTCATAGCTCTCTGGCAATCACTCTGAATCTGCCGAATGCGTGATGCTTGAAGACCTCCAAGAATAGACAACCTACGCAAATAATTGTGAATGAGGCTTAGAATAAAGAGTCCCCTTTGTCGGTCCAAGTTCGCCATTATAATGTCTTCCAACGACCAAGCCTAAGAAGAAACTGTTTCTGATGTCGAGATGTCTATCGGTACATCGGTGGTCTGCTTTATCTAAGATGTCTGTAAACCTTGTAAGAGGCCAGAAGAAGTCAGCGATTCGCTAAAAAATCTATTTGAAATTTGGCGAACGTATCTCATGTTACTCGTCGCCATTCCTGTTCTGATGGACAACATCAAACCGCAGATGGCACGGAACAGTTGCCTGAACACTTCAGATTGATGTAAACGATAGCAAAACATTCTTCCTCTCCAACTTCAAGGGTCAATAAATTCCGAGATCTCTCTCTCTCTCTCTCTCTCTCTCTCTCTGTTCTCTGGAATAAATGTGAGGAAACCTTCACGGTTGCTTGTAAGAAAAAAAAAACTTCCACACGCACCATCTAAAGCTCACGTGCGGATGGTTGTCCACCGACCGATGACTTCTGGCACGGCGTTCTCTCTTTTGGTGCTAGAAAAAAAAACGTATCTGTACACCGCGGACAGGTATTACGAAACACTTCATCGGGCAGAAGAAGCGGGCGAAAGAAACTACGACAAGTCGATCCTTTCCCGGATCCAAAAGTGCTTCGGCCTGCTGCTGCTGCCGGTCCACCTCAATCTCCCTGACCATCCGCCGAACCACCGCCGTATGTGGGAAACTAAACGGCTTATGCCATTGTGTGGTGGTGATGGTGGTGTGTTGTTTTGATTGCCATTACGAAAGCAACAACAACCGTACGGCAGCGCTAAGTGAAAGTTGTAGTCGAATCTTCGTAACGCCAGTAACCCGCCGTCACCGTCGTTGATATGGTGATGGGCGAGCGCGCAATACCCACCAAGAGCTCCCTGTGCGAGGGGGGTTCCGAGCTGGAGAAAGATCGGTGGACAAAAATCGAATCACACACAATTTGTGTGATGGTGAGGTGACCGGTGAAAACTGATTGGTTCATGAGTATCATGGACCCCCACCGGCGGTTAAGGTGTGTCATCCGGAAATTCCATCTCACGCGCTGGATGGAGCCGTGGTGGCAAAGGCGGAGGGTTTTTTAAATTTATCGCCCCGCTCGTTTGGGCCCGCTCCCAAATGGTTGGCCCGGATTTTTCGTGTTTTTTTCGTTCCTTCTTTCCAGATGATGCTGGGCCTGCTGTAAACTTTCCTTTTTATGCGCAACGATCAGGTTGCATTTTTCGGCCGTTTTTTTTTTATTTTGGGATGGTGAAAACACAGAAATTCTTCTTTGGTGCTTTGGGTTGGTCGTTGCTTTTTTTGTTGTTGTTGTTACGGGACATAACCACACCTTTTCAAATGTGACATTTGGTCATCCATCTTGAACCTGGGGATGTAACCTGTCCGAACATCCGGTAGATTGTGGTCTGCTACTACCAGACACAAAAAAGCAGAACGCACTCTCGATCGAACATTGATTATCGAAAGGAGAGCAACATTCACCGTGGAAGATAAAGTAAAAGTACTTTTATGCTTATTACAACAAGTGAAAAAACGACTCCAAAATGGCCTTCCCAAAATGGCAACCTGTTCTGTGTTGCTTCAGGTTGTGTAAATTTTTTGTGCGTATGCTTTGTTTTCGCACAGTTTGGAATTCGAATTATCAGTTTTTCAACAGTGTGTGTGTATCAGTGAGGCTAATCATCACCCAGTCTTGCAATCAGGTTGCTTAATGTACTAGCCCTCCTTCTCTCGCTTTCTCTCACTCTCTCTCTCTCTCTCTCTCTCTCTCACGCTCGCTATCTTTTTCGCTCAATCCTGCAATCCAGCAACCAGAAGCGGCCTGAAACCGGTACCCTACAAGAGAGCTAAAGGTGATATTATTGCTCAAAACGGTTGCGTAATGCCCCACTGTTTTTGAGTGTTGTGCTACAGCTACAACAGGGTTGGAAAAGACGATTGGCGAGGCGAGACACGATAAAAACGAAATAAAAAAAAAACAAAAGTCAAAGAAAGAAGCACCAACAAAACCTGTTCCATCCACACACTCTAGCAGGATGTTTCGGGTGCGTGTTGGCTAATAGCGTAATGTTTTCCACAAAAATGCGGACACCAAACATAATGCCTCTCCCCCCGGAGGGAGGAGACCCGAAAATCCATAACGAGAAATGCGATGCGTATGGCCGATTTTCCGATTCGAGCAAAGCCGATATGTGCGCACCTCAATATCTGTCGAGGCCTTAATCGGTGCCTTATTCGGGGGACATTCATCATGGCGGAAGACATGTTGTTTGGAATGTAGTGGCGCGTGGTGTTAGAATCACGCTTGGACGAGAATATCGCAACTGAGTCAAAATTCGTCCATGCTAAACTGATGCGTTTAGTGGCGAGATTGTGTAATGGGGGTTTGCCGGATTTAATACCGGTTCTCCTCTTAGTAGACACCCAACCGCGAATATATGTCGCGTGACATCACAGCAACCGTTCGCCCAATTTCACAAGGTTGCACATACCACGGGACCAAATGGGAAGATAAAATACCTAAGGCTGTGGTGATTTTTTTTTCGATAACCCTAGTTCCGTCTTCTGCATTACGATTATGAAGGCTATTAAATCATAATCTCGGCCCAGTGAGGTTTACTAATTAGCGGGACGCAAACAGACAGTCTTCTGTTGACTTTTCGGCAGTGCTACACAGCGAAACAGCGAAAGTGACACTTCTTACCGCACTATGCAAATGAAATGTGTACATAGAAAAGTGAAATTGTTTGATTCCACACCGTTTGAAGCTCGGCTAGGAGGTTGTGGACTCACACAACACACACACACACGGTAGCGTTGAATTTGTTTGCTCGAATTTCGATAAATCATAGTACAAAGTTTGCACCCCAACATTGCTACCGTTGGTGGACGGCTTTCGCAATCACATTCGCTTGCAGCTCTTGGCATTTCTTTGATTCGATTGCTCACTTGTCGCGCGCGTTGAACCGTTTCGGCAGCAGTGATAGTAATTACTCACACCGTAATTGGTAGTTCGAAAATTCATTACCTTAAGGTCAAACCACTATGATGACCTTCTGTACGTGTATGTGTGTGTGGAAAAAAACAAACACAGCAAAGCAAACATTTTCAGCCACCATACGCCGGAAACTAGTTAGAGGCACCATCGACACTTTGTCAGTGAAGTCTGAACACAGTCAACACTGTTGTAACGAGCTGAGTTCGTTACCAAATATTTTAGTTGTTATTCGAATAACTACTTGGTGATACCACTCTGTTTGTCCGGATGACGCTTTCGAACATAGAAGATATAGTATCTGAGGATCCTACAGGATAGAGGATATAGTATCCAAGAATCCTACAGGATGTAGTATATAGTATCTGAGGATCGTACAAGATATAGAATATAGTGTCCAGGAATCCTACAATATAAAAAATATAATATCCAAAGCTCCTAGGGACTGCAGGATCTAATATCCAAAGCTCCTATTGGATGTAGGATATAGTATCCAAGAATCCTACATGATATACGATTTATTATCCAAGGATTGATAGATGTAGATGTAAGATAGTCAGTCCTGGCGTTCATGAGAACGCTCTGGATGAGATTCGAAACCGGGACTTGTTGTGGGCAAAAACCATAGGTCATCTTCCGAATATCTTTCCACCTAAGGTTTGACCATATTCAGAATATCTTTTTATCAAGATTTACATTTCATAGGTTCAAGGTTTGTCAAGATGAACTAGTAATGATCAAGTATTTTGCTGGACGCTACTCAACTTATAGGTCAACTTATACATCACGGTTTGGAAAAGGAGTTCAGCAGCTTGTGCTCTTGGATACTAGGCCTCGACTATGATACACGATCTGTAATCCTCTCTCTTAGTGAAAATAGTGAAGGCCACATATTCTCCACTTCATCATCAATGATGTCCAGATATAGCTCTGGAATCTTGCTCGTTCATCTCGGAAATCCTGTATATGCCAGCATGGGTACTAAAAACTAAAACAATGCGCTACGTTCCATCAGGGTATAATTAAATAATTTAACCTCATTACTAATCATCTTCCACCCATCTTGGAAAGCATTAGACAAAACAAACGAGTCCCCCAAAGATAAACATATCACACCCAGTGTGAACGATAATCGATCAACCCCTGCGTGGTTGTATACACAAGTCATGCAATTGTTATAATACGTAATGTCTTCTTTTTTTTGTAGGAAGAGGAAACGCATCTTCACTACACGCGATCATCAACAATCCGCGCAAAAACAAAAACGGCAATCTATATGAGAAACTCTTGACTTGAGTGACTGGGTTACGAGGCCACCAGTAGTGTTATTTTTTTTTTCTTCTTCTGCGCTCTTTAAAAAGGCTTCATTATCTTCAGCGTGCGTTCGCTACCTATCGGGGGGGTGCACGCATGGCTGCACAAATCTGAAGACAACACATCTCATCTCATCAGACTTCACACCGTCACACCGACGGTGGTCTGGCACGGGGCCCCGTTCGATTGTAGTCTAATTACTGCTTGTGAGAAGTTTTCACGTTTTGCAGCTAGCACGCAACCACAGCCGATCGCATCCAAACCGGCCTAATGCGAGTTGGATAACATTTGTCCAAAGTTTGTTGCTTTTAATTGTAATTCTATTAAATTACGGTGCTGGTGAGATGTGTTTTACACCGTCGAAAAACTACCAGCACTACCTGATGTTTGTCGGGTAATTTGTAGTAATGTCTTTTTTTGTTGTTTTTTGGTTGGCCTCTTCTAATAACCTACCACGGTTACGGAAATGTTGCGTGAATAAATATTTAACCGCGCGGAGAAGTCGCTGAAAAACAAATACCATGCATCATTTACCGAATAAATATTTCTGACATGACCAATCATCAAGGGTAAGCGCGAAAAGGTTAAAACAGAGAGACGAAACAGACTAACCTACCAGGAGGGAGCAAAAAACACAAGTAATCCCAAACCGAGGGTGATGAAACGTTGCGCGGGTTAGAAATGAACTCACTCACGGCCCGGGCACTCGGCGGGGGCAATGGACAGCGCTTGCGACAACCGTTGACTGGGAAAGGCCATTACGGTGAGTGGTGTCCCAGCATGAATTTAAATTCGACCCGAAAGCTGTAAATTCACCGCGGACTCGCGGAGATCTGAATGATGATCACGCACAAAAGCGCGTGACTCACCTGGGTAGGAGGTTCTCGGCTATTACCACATACACACACACACACACACACATCATTCTATTCCCGCTATTACTCGCTCTTTAATGGAAGGTCCCTGGCGTGGTAGGGGTAGAGAACGCTTACCCCAAAACCTGGCGAGGCTTTGGACCCGACCATTAATGAATCACGCGCTTTGTAAGCGTAAGTAAAAAATGGTCGTAAGACACAGCACAATGCCAGAAGCGAACGGGTCGGGCGGAAAATGCAACCCATTTAGGATGTACCTGGTCAGAATGCACAACCTACTCGACGCCGAAAACAGGCGTACGAGGTATCGCCCGCAATGCTGCGCTACCACATATAGCAGCTACTACACCTTCTGGCCGGTAACGGTATCCGCTTGGCGGGTGCAGCGGAAGGAGGCCCACCCCGAAACACAATGCACCTATAAGTGGAGGTCTGTGACGGGTTTGCCGACTTACCGGAAACATGGTTGTGCTCGTTCGCCTCCGATTTTGCTTCTGCTGCGCTTCCCTGGCGGCCCAGAACAGCCAAAAAACGCCCGCACCCCGTCAACGACTCCCAGTGGGGGGGTTGTTTGTGTGGCTTCGGTTGCTTCTTGAGGACGCTAGACCTTCGTCTCCGTTCTGATGCTTCCTTCGGCGATCCTCCAACGGCTGTAGATAGAGTTCGAAGAAGAACACAAACAACAACGACGGACTTTGTTAGTTGGCTATTGGATATATGATCGGTGGCGTTGAATGACGTACCGTGTACTGCTTGCCTTGTTTTACGGTAGTCTCGTGTATGTGGAGGAGTTCGTGTTCGTCAACTGTTTCGTTCCTACCGATTAGTGCATCACCTCATCCTAAAAGAAAACCCTAGATGGATTGGAAAGAAAGAATTCGAGTTTAGAGATCTGAGAGTTGAGATGCTTTTGAGCTGCAATATATCGAACGGTCCGGTTGAGTACCACGAGTACCTGCCACCAGGAATGTGGTACGAACGACGCGTTCAGAGCAACAGATACACTGCAGGTGCACAGCGAAAACTAGTAGCTGACCTCCGGGACAGCAACTTTCATGGTGCGACTCGTGCGACAGATCTCGGCGATTGCGCTTGCGGCACAACAGTAAGCCAACAGCGGCGAACGGTTGCCAACTTCAATATTCTTGGTAAACGGGAGATAACAAAACCAGAGCAAGTTGCGTGAAAGCATGTACGAGTACCATAACGCGCCGTGTGTCTTAAGACCTTGCAATGTTGTCTGGTATTTGCGGCGTTTCTATCATCAGCACTGCCTGCAGACATCTGCTGGGTGACCCAGTCCGCGAAAGAAAACTTTCCTGTCCCTTCGCCCAGCAGAGAAGGAACATGATTCCGACAACATGCATTTGCTCCACTTGGCGGTACCTACCGGTGGTCTACTTATTACGCTCCGTAGAACATATAGGGACGGTTTTACCAATCGGACAACCATTTTAGCGATCCGTCCTCATTATCGCGAAACCTCCAACCATCCAGCACACATCCCCGCCGGGTCCGGCAGTTGGAAAATCCGCCCTAATCAAACGCTGTACGAACATCAGCCATCCTAGCGCACGCCGCCATCCACCAATCGTGCAGCTAAATACGGCACGGCTCATGCAAAAAGGGAAAACGTGGCAAACACGGTTGGAAGAAAGCGCGAAATGATGCAATTAACATAGACATTTCAAAATGCAGCCCACAGCACACGCGATCGACGACCAAAGATTTTCCCGAACCCCGGCCAACCAAAGACTTGCAGCGATAAATGTACCGATAGGTATCGATACTGGCGAACGAACAGAAGAAGAAAAAAATGGCCGAAAGACGTATTACCGCCGGAAGCGGTAAAAAGCTTCGACTATATTGTGCGTGCACGGGCAGCGCATGCATTTACGAGCGCTGAAACTACATTGCAATTCTACACTCGGCACAGGTCTTCCAAAGGCAAATCTGACGGGGTGTTTTTTTTTTTTTGCTGTGTGTGTGGACGAAAAAGAGAAAAGAAACCCGGCCAACTAGCGTACGCGCGATTGTTTGCCGTGGCCAGGGAGTACCAGGGAGTCCGTGTTTTTTTTTTTGTGTGCCCTCCTCCACTTCAAACATCGACAACTCTCGCGGTTTGTTTCCTGTTCGCGAATTCAATGAAAGTACTTGTAGAAACGTGGGGAAAATATGAGCTTCACTGGTTTGAAATCACCCGGAACCACTAGCTTACAACGTTGGAGCTTGGCTAAGGTGGAGTTCGATTAGGCAAACACGCGCGCGCGCTCCTAAAAACGTGGATTAAGACAACCTTTACTTTAAGGGCTGAGACTTAAATAACTATAACGATAGTGGCAACGTGAACCGTACATACACTACCGGAACAGTTCGGTGGAAACAATGAGCCACGATCGCTGCTCTTCTGGGTAAGGGAATGCATTACATACCGACATTGTGATGGATTAAGGCGGCGGCATTGCCACAACGGCTGTTGTGCAGTGCTACAGGTTCAGGGAATGTAGTGTGTTTCAAGAACCAACCTCCAATTGCACAGTCAATGCCTGCGCTCTACTTCTTCTGCTACCCAAGCTCGGAAGATCTCGACCCACCAATAGCTGGTTTCCTTGACTTCAACTTCAGCCAGCGCCATGTCTACTCTTAGACATCAGTATGGCAAGCCGTAACCCACCTCGAACATCGAACATGAATAGTCTTTGATTCTAAGAACAAGATGAACTTATCCGCAGTGCACACTAATGGCAACTCACGACTCGCGGCGGATCATCTCGACCGTCCGACCTATAACATGACAGATTGCCACGATTTATGTGGCTCTAGCTGGAAGCCAGGAAGGTCTACGAGACGCTTTTGTTTAGCTGGTTAGAATATCAGCTTTCAAGTACGAAATGCGTTCGCGCCATTTCCTTTTCCTGACAACTTGAGTTAGGTGCTACGTTAGGAGCTATTGTTACTAATGATTTTCCTTGGTTGGAAGTATCTCCGGACATTAGCAGTTCCTGTGGTTGAAGGTCTGGCTAGTGAACGCTACCGGATTTTGGACTACTCAATTTGCTGTCCCCAAAACAATAGACAGTTCAAGGTGCTCGATGTTAAAAGTTCAGAGGTGGTGTATAAATTAAACAACAAAATGGCCGATCCGGCAGCTGTTCGCTGTTCAATCAGACTGCACCACCGAAGCAATATTCTTACATGCTTCATCTGGAATGCATAACCACGCACCAACCGAACAGAACCCACTCGAAACCTAGGCACCATATACCGCAACGAAATGCGTGTAACAAAAATTGATCTTTCAATATCCAACAGCTTACATTCCGCCAACCTTTTACACCAGTTCCGAAACATAATGGACAATGCATGTGTCGTCATTCGCTGGTTTGTTTCACTGTTCGACGTTTTTGTTTTCCTAGCCCACATCCACATTTTAGGCTGTCCGCTACTGGGCGACCATTGTGGTACTTCGCCCAGAAGTAGGTGGCGAGACAGAGACGGAGGAGACCCGCTGGCTTTAGGCGAGACAATAGAACTACCTCCTGAATATTGGCTGCTGTGTTGTTGGTTTTCCCATGAGATGGAGAAATGTAAGAGTGCGCAATCGCACCTCTACTTGGTTTGAGATGGAGAGAAAAAAAAATGCATTCATATTACCCCAGATTGCTTCATAAGAAACACCAACTGCTGGCCACTATTATGCGTCAGAGGTGTTAGCTGACCATTGCAAACTAGCCAGTACGAGCGTGACTACATTCCAATCGCTTGGGACGCGAGTAGTGTCACGCCGTAGTCAATATCAAAGTTGACGTCGTGATCCCGTACTATCAATGTGGCCAGAGTACATCGTCTTCGGTCAGTATTATAATTACATAATAAAAACGCAAAAAACCACACACACCTGCTTACATAACCAAACCATACATGACAGATGAGATAATTGGGGAGACGCTCGGTGAAGCGACACATCAGCCACCACACGCACAGGAATGTTGTGCGTCCGCTGCCCGATACGACCCGCTACGAGACCTTTCCGGTGACTTCTGGTGACATCTTGAAGTGTCGTCCAGCGTCGGGTAGGGGAGTCATATCCCAAAAGCTTCCGGATGAAAGTTGAGCCTATTCACAACATCTTCCATGTCATTGCTGATCCTATTACATTACGTAGCGTAGGGATCCACAAGGGTAGAGGCGGCTACAGCAATTGTAGTTCGCCTAACTTAAATTTTGGGTAGACTTCGCAACAGCTCTCCTCCACTTAACGATCGAACCCATCTTTAGCTACTACGGCGATGTGCAATAAATAGTTGAGCGAAACTGTAAAAGGAAGCAGCAACTTCGGCCGCTTCTCGAACCTGTGCCATCCATGTCAGCAGATTCCTCCGCAGCGCTACGTCAACGGATACGCGTTCCTTTCGTTCGCTCTCTCGCTTCTCCTTAGACTAGTTTTGTTTCTTCTCTTCCTTCTTCTTCTCCTCTTCAGTCGATCCGTTCCGTTGCAACTCGTTACCGGTTGCGGCTCTCTGACACACCGGTGCACTTAACACTCCGCTCCAAAAGAAAGGGAAAACTACTTGCTCTACACTACGAACTAGCGTGGCTGGCAACTAAGCCCCTAGGTATACTGACGACAAAATGTGAAGGACACCGATATCTACATGGTCCAACCGCGAACGGATCGATGATCACTGGGCTGTCTGTGTGTGTGTGTGTGTGTTCACAGTAGGCACAGGTAAAGTGAAGGTTACACCACTAGCTATCACTGTAGCCCCAACGCGAGACCTGTCTCTACCAGGAAGCGTGTGGTTGGCGATCACACGTCAAAAGCGAACTAGAACACTGGATGAAGGAATTTTTAGACACACACACACACACACACTGAATGTCTCCATTGATAGGACGCGTCCCTTCACGAGACGTTGCGTTGGTTGATTGAAGCATATTGGTGGTGATGAAGGTGGCAACATGACAAGCATTCCAAAACCCACCGAAACAAAATGGTTGATCCAAAGAGCGGGCCTTATCTGGACCAGAAAAGTTTCTGTGGGCAAAACTCCTCAGGACCCGCTAGGCTTACCTTGTCGTGTGTCTGATTCGCATAGCCAGAGGCACCGTTGAGCGAATGTTTTTGGGGGGCAAACTATTTGGATGTTTGTTTGCTTGCTTGCGATTTAGAAGGTATGCCGACGGACGCAAGAAACATTCACTTATCCTTCGCGGTGGGGAGGACACACTTGAGATACGAGATAATGTTATACAGCGCGAGAAGCTTAACAGGCCGCAACTCTGTCTGTCTGACGATTCACACGCGGTTTTTCTGGTCAGTGAGCAGTAGTGGTTAACTATTTTTTTTTTTAATTTCGTGTTAGACAATTCTTCTGCAATATGGCGTCCTTGCGGTGATTGGACGTTGGTGGAAATTTCGATGGGTTTTCTTTTTCTGTCTATTACACGAACAGCACCAACAGGGGTAGTAGTCGCCCAGTATCTGTTCGCGGTCACACTTGAAGCACCCGTTCACGCCCTAAAGCATCCCTCGCGAGATGTTCATTTTGCGCAAAAACAACTACGAGATCCCTTGAAGTAGGCCAAACTAGCGAGAAAAACAATTACACCCGTCTGCCAGGCGCCTAGCCAAAACGACACTCGCAGCCTCCGAGCTGCATGCGACTTTAGCAGCTGGGGCCTGATCTTACGGCAGCATGCGTTTCAACTTCCAGCGCGAAGTCTCTCTCGTTTTGGGGTGGTTTGTGTTGATTGTGATGCTGTCGTGCGAACGGGCGGCTGTTCGGTCGCGTTTGTTCGAAACTAATAGTAACTAGACGAATCACACACAGCGGAGACACACTTCAGCAATGGACAACGTGACTCCGTCACCGCCGCCACGGTACCAGATCTGGTTTAAGACACCCCCCCCCCCCCCCCTTGGAACGGTGGGAGGTAACTTGCTCAACCCGTCGGAACCCTTCTATGCACACACGTTTTGCAAGACGTTTTTTCTGCCTCCTCTGTTTTCTAACCTTTCTGTAGTGAAACGGGCAACACAAAAAAATCGACAACACCACCGGTGCTTACCGTATGCAGCAGCAGTAGGAGAGCTTTTTTCGAGTGACTGTTTATGGCTCGAACGATCACGTCCGTACGACCGTTTCCGAAGTAGACAGCAAACTACTCTTGAGCGCAGTCGGCGGCTTACTGAACGTTGCGTCGTCCGTATGGTAGCGAGCCAGCTCTGGCCCCGGGAAAAAAAGGCCAAGTAGCGCCGCAGATTCCATTCGCACCGTCACACGACGTCTTGGTGGAGGTGGTGAATGCATTCCTAAAACCGGTACCGCCAGCCAACGGCCCACGGCAAAGGGTGGGCAATGGGTGGGACGACGGCTGGGGGAAGGGGGATGGTTGTTGGGCCGACGGGCCCACAACGGTGTGCACGATGCCTGGAGAAGCCGAATGATATCGCCGAAGAGGAGGACGTGGAGACAACCGAGAGTGTGTGTGTGTGTGTGTGTGTGGGGATGTTGTTGGTGAGTAGGTACCATTAGCGTTTCACTTTCAATACTCGTTGGAGCGTCCGGATTCGGCGTCGAAGTCGGCACGCCAGTGAAGTTACCCAAGCGAGCTTTGCTGAGGCTCCATCACTGCGCCGAAGTCTCGCGCTCATCTCGGTACCTCCGCCATCGGCTGCTGCTTGGCCAGAGCTCTTCCACGTCTGTCGCCCATTTCCATGTGCACTGTTCGCACTTTTTTTTTTTGTTTCGCTTCTTGCGTACCTCGTCTAATATCTCTTCTTCGTGCTCGTGTGCATCTCCACACATTTGCCTTCCCCCACACGATATGGGGCGCCTCTTGCATTATTTGATCAAGCCTATTCTTGTAGGATTATTGCTGAGAGTACACACTTCATTGATTGTCGTTTCTTGCTGTTGGTTCGCTGTTATCATTACTCCGCTTCTTGTTTCGTTGGTTGGAAGATTACCTTCCCTTAAAGTAAAGGTGAGGGGAGCTTCTCCTTCTCCTTACATCTCATCTCCGCGGACGTGCATAATATCTCTGAATGACTTGTGTGTTATGTTTTCCCTCGTCGAGGAAGCTTTTGTGGATCAATTTTATTGTTTTTTCACTGGATTCCATTCATGGTGCGCTACCGCAAACCCCGCCACGCACCACTCCGATGATGACGATGAATATTTTAATCCGAGCGCTGGCGCGCGCGCGCGTTCGCGTCTGGATCGATGTCAATGTTGTTATGTGGCCTAAATGCTATTCATCGATAGACGTTCGATTGTTGGAGACGGCAACGGACACCAACAACAACAAACTATGTAACATAATCTATGGAGAGAGAAGAGGTATGCTTATAAAATCCTGAGTTGACATAACTGAGCAACGAGACGTTCGAATAGTAATCGCTTTCATTGAGGTTTACCCAGCTCTAGAGCCCAGCCTCAGAGTTTCTTCGGATTTCTGATTGCGGGGTTTGTTTTGTTTACATGGAAGACATCGAGGAGAACGAAACTTTACTATCTGATCAGGCAGTATCAGACCGAGGCCGTGATTCCTTCCTTAACATAGAAGAAAGTAATGATACTCTTGATACAGAAAGACGGTGAAGATGTGACTTAATCAGCTTAAGATTCCGTCCCTTTGTTCGCGACCCTACATGAATGAGAAGAGCATAAGCTGGGTAGTTCCTTTCTCCATCAATATGTCTTTAGTCTGAAAATAGAAAGTATAATCGTAATGATGCAGACTAACATCAAGGAACGTTATTTGAAGCGAACCTTCTCTTTAACTCTAGAACTCCTGATACACTATTGCTTGATCTGATCTGTAACTAGCCTGTACTCCATTTGCAACCGTAATCAGATGATGTTGGTTAATCTCTGCACCTGCCGGAAGTCTTCGCTACTGATGCTTGTTCGACGCTTCTTCCTGCTCTGCAAAACCAGCAAAGGGCATAATGCTCTATCTGTTGCGTGCAGTGTGAACACCATAACACCCTACGCTAAGCACAATCGGGATTCTACAGCGGTAACAGTTTTCACACAGAAAAACTCTACCCCATGTGAGTGGGGTCGATCAAGAGTTCCCTGCAGCGATGTGATATCACACTAGCTTAAGTAATAGATGAATACGTTTGCATTTATGATTGTTTGGCTCCATGTTTGTTTTTCTCGCGCTTGTAATCTCTTCTGCGGAAGTTGTAGGTAGTCTAGGTAATCCACCGACGGATGCCTAAGCGGTGGCTTTTCTGTTCATAATCGAGGATTCCGGTTTCAAATACCTTGGCTAACCTAAGAAAGGCACATTATATCTCAATCAGTGAAACATCCAACTATGTCCAGTTGGTCAACCGTATTCAATTTACTGGGCTCCAAGTTCTGTTGGATTTGGAGTACTTTGGGTATCATTACGATCCCTACAACGCACCGTTACAGCTTCACTCTACTAGCTGCCAGCTGCTGGATCTCCAAGTCCTCGAAGCAAAGCGGAAGTCGTCAGCCTCAATCAAATGAGTCTACCTCTCGGTGTCACCGCGCTCTCCTCTAATCCCTCTCGATGTTCCCACCTGATCCATAGGGAAGCGATGTACCACGCCATGCTTGTTTTAGGCGGTGTAATGTGTTAGTTTCACCCCGCGTTATCACATCCTTCTTAAGGTATCTGTCCTGTATCTTCCCATCGGTCTTAACTTCCTTGTCTGTCCAAATAAGGTTGGTTAGTAATAGAATGTAACTTTGTGTAACCTATTAAGCAAAATAAATTGGCTATGAACAAATAGTAGAATAGGTATGAAATATAAAAAAGTATGAAGTGAACTCTATTATTACTTTGAATTGAGTTAAAAATTGAGCAGCTGTATTAACTAATTTATTTTATTTCATTGTTTATGGAGTTTTTATGGCAGTATCCCTTGAAAATTTTGCGCTATTTCAAACACTATATTGCTTGTATTTCTTCGGACGGATACACCACTAAGTGTTCGTGTAAGAAGTATATCCGGATACCTGTATGAAGACGAAAACTATAAAGAATCACTTTGTCTCGATTAATGCAAAGTCTAATGATTAGAAAACTAATGATAACGATCCTTCTTTAACATTATTAAAGAAATGAGACAGGATTTTAACTCTGTACATGATGCGTTGACTTCAATCTACCATAAGTTCCATCTTGGTGTATGAGCCTTATCGCGTCACGGAAGCAGTGCTTGTTGCAAACCCGTAGGGATCTCTATCAATCCTTCATCTTCTTTGACACTACAGCCTGGAGAGGTTTTCTGACTTTCTTGGACTTGTTTGACTCTATCAAACCCATCTGGTAAATGAAGTCCAGAAAGACAGATATGGCAGATCAAGCCCTTCTGCAGGAAGTGTAATGCCAAAAAGCCGAGGACGAAATCATCGCTCACCGAACCGTTTCTTCACCGAAGCGGCCCACTCCAGCGGATGGCCCGCCTTTTTATGCTTGTACATGTTCGAACCGCAGGCAAAGGTACGCGGACACCACGGACACCGGTATAGTATCGTACCCGTGTGCGTGGCCTCATGTTCCTTTAATCGCAGTGCCGTCTTGAAGCTTTTGTTGCAAAGCGTGCACGGATATTCGGGTCGCGATGCGTGATGCAGATGGATGTGCGACTTCAGTGCACTCGCATTGACGGATTCTTTGCCGCAGAATTTACACGTCACCGGACCATCGCTCGTGTGGCACCGTATGCGATGCTGCTGGTAGGATTTTTTATTTCGTAACCTGTAAACGAAAGAGACTGTCAGGTTTTAAGGTCTTCAAAAGCAAAAAGCTAGTGATACGTACCATTTTTTGCACTGCTCGCACTGATGCTTCAGCTGCGACTTTCCTTCGACCGAGTGGGTTAACCGGTGATTTTCAAACAGCGCCCGACTGTTGAACCCTTTCGCACAGATATCACAGATCCAGTTAAATCCACCACCGTGAAACGTCTGCTGGTGGCATTTGAGCACCGTCGCCGTCGTGAACGACCGTTCACACTCGTTACAGTGGTTAAGCTTTTTGTGCTTTGCCAAATGGTGTATCAAATGCTGCTTTAGCAGATAATCCTTCACGAACGTTTCGCCGCACACGTCACAGCAAAATGGACGCTCGGCCGCTGGCGTATGTATGCGCCATTTGTGATTCTGCAGACTGCGACTGCTCGAGTAGCTTTTCCCACACACATCGCACCGGAAGCAGTCGGGATTTTCGTGTACCAAGCAGTGTTCGTAAAGCGATTGGCGTTTACTGTACGTACGGTCGCAGCACACGACATCACAGCTTCGTTGGCTGTGCACCTGTACCGCGTGCTGCTTCAGGTTGGTGAAGCTTTCCGCAAAGTAGTCACATTTGCTGCAGTTTAGCAAACAGTGGCGTTTGATGAGTTCTTCCTGTTCGGTGATTTCGGTGGCCGAAATGCGCGTACGATATTGGGACGATACTAGCCGGTCTTCGGTGGGTTCCGTGCTGCTGCTGTTACCGGATGTGAAGATCGCTTCGGTGGTTTCCGGTGCTGGGTGATGTAGGGCACGATGCTTTTCCAGCGACGGCTGACTGGTGAAACTGTAAAAAAGAACAAAAAAAAAAGTTGTAATTATAAGCAAAAAGTCAAAGCTAAGCACCACTTACTATATATTGCAAATCTTGCAGCTGATATTCTTATTGGCCACATTTTCATGCCACGATCCGTGCGACTTTAGCAGATGTTCGGTTGCGAACGATTTATCACACTTGTCACATTTGAACCGCTTTTCCTCCTCCGCCGTGTGGATCAGCAGATTGTGCTCGTCCAACGATTCTTGTTTGCGAAACTTAATGCCACAGGGAATGCATCGATACACAACCGTACGACCGTGGGACAGCAGGTGCATCTTTAGCGATCTTCGGCGCGTATACTTCCGGCTGCAGCAAACCGCATAACCGTTCTTGTTGTGCTCCTTCCGAAAGTGTTTCAGCAGTGCGGCAAACGTGAAGCGGGCTTGGGACACGTCTTGCGGACCCTTTCCGGCCTGCCGAAAACAGTCGTAACACATAAGCTCGAGCGTACTTCCCTTAATACGGCACAAGGACAGTCCCACGCCGGAATAGGGAGATGGTCTGTCGGCTGGCACATTGTCTTGCTCGAGCGATTCGCTGCGCTTAATTTTGTTTCTTCCTTCCTTAAGCATCGAGAGAGGAATGTTTGAATCGCTGTCCGATTCCGATTCCCGATCAACGGCAGCGATGGAATCAACGAGCGCTGACGATTCATCGTCACTGTCCGTGCAGTTTCCCTTCACGTAGATTTCATTGGCAAACGGTGTGTTCTCTTCCTGCAGCCATTCCGGTTTTTGCTCGGTGCCAGTTTGTTCCTGCTTAACCTGTGGTGTAAGTTGCACCGCATGCAGCCGTTCTATTTGGATGTAGAACTGGTGAAAGGAGTATGTTATGTCCCAACAGGTGGCGCAGATGTATCGTTCGTTGCTGGCGGTTTCCTGTTCGGTAGGCATACATGAACATCAAGCCGAGGAATCATTTCGAGGGCGAGAGACAGAAATCATCACTTACCGACAACCAGAAATGCTTGCCAATAACGTCTTCAATTGACTCGTTGCTGATTTCTACCCGTTCGGATAGGAAGTGCCGATCGTTGCCGTATAACTGACACAGCAAGCAACCCTCATCCCTTGCCGGCTGCCGATCGGAATGATCGTCCATTGCTGGCTTAACATTTAACTGCTCAGCTACGGGTTGTGTGAAATTCCATTTTCCGGCTATTTTGGTAGCGTATTTCAAGTGCCAAGCCTTCTCACGACAATCCGATACCTTTTGCCATCGTTTATGCTGTTCGATTTCTGAGAAAGCTGGCTCCGGATTCGTTTAGAAAAAACATTTGCAATACCAAAACAGAAGAAGGTTGTCCACAAGGAGTTCCAAAACAAATGACGGCCATTTTCAAAAGACAGCTGACACTGGTTTTTAATAGCGCGTATATACGCGATGGAAAAAAATACAGTTGTATAGCAAACTTCCTCATGAAAACGGCCTGATAAAAAAAGGAAAAAAGTATTCGGAAAAATATTGTGTAATGCTTTCTCCCAGATTCTTGTTTTACTTCAATGCTGTACATTTAAAATGTGAACGTTTTCGTGACCGCATGGAGTGCACACTGTGCAGCCTTTGCGATGTGTGCTGCGTTTTGCATACCATCAGGGGTATATCGATGATTGAGGAAAAATTAAGTTAAAAACTCACTCAAAGAGGTGTTTTATGGTTCTTAATTGTATAAAATAAATTCAAAATAATTTTTGGCATGAAATTCGACACCGAATAGCGGATTGATTTTGTAGCATCGACCGCTGTCATCCAGTACGCGAGCAGTTGAGCTGTCAAAAGAAAAGACCGACGTGCGTATGTGTGCGTGGGTATGGCCCGTCTGCGGGAGAAGTGTGCTTTCATGTGTACGCACACACGTACCCACACATCCGCACGCACGGTAGACTGCAATTAGCAAAGAAAAAGTGAAGCCTGCAAAAAGAAAAAAGAAAGTGGAACTTACTGCCAACGGACAATACTCGCACTTTCGTATCATTTTGGTTATATCGTGTCTGGCAGGGCAGTTTCAGCTGTCCCATTATAGCTCTCGGCCTTAGCTAACCAACAATTACTCTTTGCCCACGTTTCGGAAAACGCACCACGAAGAGACGCGCGGCCAGATCGCGGTAGTTTTTGTACGGAAAATTACGGTTTTGTTTATTAACCCTGCGCCGCGGACGTGTGTGTGGTGTGTTGAATTGGTTCGGTTCTTTGAAGACGTCCGACGTTGGTAGTTTCTAGAGCGCTTTGTTGCCATTTTGTTTCGCCAAGAGAAACCGAACGATAGCGCGAAACATTAACCATGAACGTGACAACACTGCCTGCCATTTGCAAAGACCTGGACGGTGATGACCGATGGCTGAGTATCGTAAGTAGCATCCGATGATCCGATGGACCCGGTACCGTCATCGTCATCAACTCCTGCACTCTACCATCAAACAACCCTTATCAACCGTGAACGTCCGCGTCACAATCTTGCCCGGACGCCTGGGAAGGTGCTTTCCCTGGAGCTTGACTTCGTTTCCCTCGAGCCGGCAAAATGGTACTCAAGCTCACTCAAACGTTTGTCTGGTATTTGCTTTGTTTTTTGTTTTAGCACAAACGATTCGTGGCCGAGTGTAAGGAGAAGGACCCGGACGTCATGTTTATCGGGGACTGCATACTGGAATCGCTGCAGTTTACCGACTACTGGAACCAACAGTTCGTACCGATGCATTGCCTTAACTTTAGCATACGCTCCGACCGCACGCAGAACATCCTCTGGCGGCTACAGAACGGCGAGCTGGAGAATGTGCGCCCGAAAGCGATTGTGCTGCATGCCGGCACGAACAACATCGGCGATACGGCCGAGGAGGTGACCGAAGGCATCCTGGAGCTGGTGCGAACGATTCGCCAGAAGCTGCCCGATGTGTACATTATACTTCCGGTAAGTTGTGCGGGTGGGGGTTGTTTTAAGGTTTAAGCCCATTAAGATGGTCGGATATCCGGAAACGGCGTCTAGAAGCTTACTAAGGATAGCTAAGGACAAATTAAATCAAGAAAGTCAGTAATAGCCATGCCAAGTACTCTTCAGGCTTTCAGGAAGAGCCAAAAAGAAGAAATAGAAGGCTCAAGAAGCCTTGTCTGGGTGGTACATCTACCTTCCCTTCATGCACAAATACAAAGGCTAGGTTAATGTTCGGTAAATTTAAACTGAAACTAAAAAGAGGTTAGAAAAGGAGATTCTCTCTCACCAAGAAGCGACCTCTCAGGTCATGCTTGTCATTTCTGGCTTACTAGACTTAATGATACCATGTAGTTGGATTGTCAGTTCTCATTACGGAGAATGATAAGGAGATTAAAGGGAAGTAGGTCTACGGAGATCGGCATGAACTCCAAAAGGACTCCAAAACTCGTATTTGGCAGCGCACTTCTCAAGAAGGTAGTTAGGTCTATCTGAGACCCAAGGCCCCAAAGGCCTGAAAGCCGATCCTTGAAGTGCATCCCTGAGCTTGAGCTTTATTAGAGGTCTAGAGCATTGAGGAGGACCCCATAGAAAGAGGACTGATTATCCAACTACGTAGTTTGAATAAGTCTAGTAAGCCATTAGATGGCCGGTATGATCTAGTAGGTCGTTAAGCCAGATAACAGATAGGCAACCAGGCTAATCGTTACGGCTCAGTTATGCCCGGCGTTAGCTTACTATTACTTATTTAATATGGAACTTTTCAAAAAATGGCCCAAAACCTCCTGGAAAATCTTACTGATCCACTTTTTTATGATTATTGTATCGCTTCTCTTTACACAGACCTTACTGCCCCGCGGTCAGCAACCGAACGAGCTGCGAGATAAGAACGGGCAGGTGAACCGGTTGCTGCGCGAACGCTGCTTCGGCATCAAC
The DNA here is from genome assembly GCF_013141755.1 of Anopheles stephensi. Taxonomy (NCBI): domain Eukaryota; kingdom Metazoa; phylum Arthropoda; class Insecta; order Diptera; family Culicidae; genus Anopheles; species Anopheles stephensi. Next base: position 2,275,449 of record NC_050201.1, read on the forward strand.
AAGGTGCAGATCGTCACCGTCGACAATGGGCTGATACAGAGCGACGGCACGATCAGCCATCACGATATGTTCGACTATCTAAATCTGACGAACGTCGGCTGCAAAAAGGTGTTCGAGCCGGTGTGCGATCTGCTGCATCAAATTCTCACCGAAAACGAGCGGGAACGTGATCTGACGCCTTCGGAATAGTTGCTACTGGTAGCATCCGGAGCAAACTTACGCCTTACAAACTAATCCTTACCATTGCTCATCAATTGAAGGCCACATTAGAACCAACCCGCGGCTAGAGCGGACTCATTTGCCTGCCCTTTGAGCACGCGTTGTGGTTTCTTGGTTAGTTTTTGGGTTTCATGCATCGTTTCATACTATAACAAAAATCATGTTTCGTATTATACTATTAAGTTTTGTTTTCTCATTCTTAACATACAAAAAAAAACAGCAAATGAAAACCGATTACTCAAAGTACGGGAAGTGAAGTTATCCAAATGTTATGTTAAAGAATTAGCCTCGTTTTGTTTTCGCGCTTGACGCGAATCCTCTCCATTGATTTCATTTTGTTAGCGAAGGAAGATAAACATGCTGGTAGATTGTCTATAATATCGTTTCTCACGCATCAAATATTGTGCTAGGTCTTATTATCGTGCTTATTTGCATCATTATAAACTTTTTTTTATTTTATTTTATCGTGATCCATCATTTTTAAAATTATTTTTGTGATATTTGCTACATTGGTCATTCCCGAAGCAGCTGTGGTTAGTTGGCTTAGCCTTTTCTTTTTACATAAATGGAGAACAAAACAAAAACGAAATAAGTGTACCAAAAAATGGAATGCCTAAAGATTAAAAATTGTTTAACAATATCCAGAAACATTACACTGTACCGCACCAAATCAAACCAAATCAAATGAAAAAGCAAAATCGAGTGCGGTTTGCAGGGAAAAGCATTTAGCAAAACTTAATTCTTCTTCTCCACCCTCAATTATATTTAATTGATTTAACGAACTTATGATTTATAGATTGCAAACGATTAGTTTTACGCTTATTTTCTTATAAAAACCGTTTTCTTCTGTGTGTCTTTTTAATGTAATATGTATATAAAAAACTGATTAGGTATCTTCTTTATAAGGCGAATTCCAAAACAAGGATCATTAAACGATCGCACGTGTGAAATGACCCGCAAATGCAGCGATGCATTAGAGCTAACGTAATGATCTCATCTTACGCAAAACATTTAAGTATGCTTTGATATAATGCTACTAATTTAACGCTAGCCTTTTGAACGCTTGAATTGAAATGGAAGGTATATCGTGTTTTGTTTTCTTGGTTAGCTCTGTTAACAATCGAACAGTACGAACAGCGAACCTTCTAGGACCGTTTTCTATTACGCTGTCCAGCTAAGGAATTGGAACTTTCATAAATCTACAATTTGTACTTTATGTTCCTTAAAACGGTTAGAAAGAAGGTAGCTATGATTTCGCGATATTCCGTTGGGGGAGCTCATTCAACCATCTTGCTGACCCCCAGCGGAAAGCAAAATGGCGACAGCGATTGTTAAAAAAAAAGCAATAAAGAAATGAATTTACCTTCACTGAATTGTGGTAAGCTTGGTAAAAATGCTTGGTATGCTTGTGTGGAACAAAAATGGTTTGAAGAAATATAAAATGTAAATACTATCTCGCGTTTACCGCTCCATCATCCACAGTACAGATAATGAGTTGAAATATGTATAGGTGACAGGTGACCAGCTCTTTTTTTTTGTCTTCATTTAAATTTTCTCTATAAATTGTTTAAATCGTGAAAACTGAACTGTTCGCCTTTTTTTATATGATGACGTACGATGATCACGGGTTTCGGTTGAAGTTTCACGGCTGCTAGCTGCATTTGACAGGTGTGTTGTGTGTGAAATCAATTGGCGTGTTCTTATCGACGCAATCTAGTGGCGTATCCCGAGCTAGTACGACCCGATACACCCTTCAGTTGGGAGGGGGGTGGGTGGTGCACTCATACCCAGTGCCGCGTGTCATCTGCCGGTGACACACAGGTCCGGTCCCGCCATCATAAATGTTGGGAGGGTCTTTTTAGACCGAAATCAATACAAGTGTGCCGGGGCGGGGGGCGATACTTGTGGACGTCAGCGAGTTTTATCTGGAGGCAAGTATCATCATCGGCGTACATTCCTGGCGAGCGCTTCTGGTTGTCTGGAGCAGCTTATGGATTGCTTTCGGTAGAATGTGTGAACTTTGGGGCTATTGATTGATCTCAGCTGGCTGCATGATATGTTTGTTTGGTGTATTAAGTAATTTCTGAGATCGACAACTGGTCACTCGGGAATGGAGAGAGTAGAGTTTTTTTTGGGATAATTAAGATTTTAAATTCTGAAGAATATCCGAGTGTTTCTCGTAGGACTCTAAGTCACCAGAATGTTTTGAATCCGGAACTGACTTGCAGGTCTTCAATATCTTTAGGTGGTCTTGGTCACCATTTCTGGCATCCTTGACTTGATTTTACCCGTAACTGGATAAGATAGCCCAAGGAGTGGAATTAAATATCCAGCTCTGGGTAAACGTCTCCAATCAAGGAATCCAGAAATAAGGCAGACTCGAAACAACGCCGCTCTAACCTGTGTAGAGCCATCCGGTGAAAACCTCCGGATGTCTGTATTTCTTCACTTCGCCAGTTAATTCCTACCCAGACAGTACTGACGCTGGACCGTGAGTTTTTAAATGGCTTTAAAATTGACAAGCTGAGCAAAAGTTTCCCTGTGGAGGAAGCGGATGCTTTAACGAAGCGAAGAAGCTGGTTATGGTCCCCACCATTTACAAGTTGACAGTGACAAACGAACTGAATAATGAATATTATAATTTGATTTGGATTCAAAATGGGAAGCACTCAGAATGTTGCAATTGACAGCCTTTTCTTTTCAGCACACTATCGCCTCCGTGTCTTATTTTTTTTCTCTTTCGCTTACTGCCACTCCCACATCATAAACTAGCCGAGTCCAACAAAACCGGATAAACATCCCGCCGCCGTGAAGGCTGCAATGCGAGAAGTTTTCGTTCGTTTTAGTTAATAATCTGCTGCAACAGACGCAAACGTTCCGGGGTCCGGATGTCCAGTGGCATTAGTGGCCGGCTTGCGGCACCGGGGTGGAAGAATTCGCGCCGGCACAACTTCTCACTATTGAAGGATACGCAGCAACTTTTTTAATTAGAAGATTGCAGGAATCTTAAATTAATTTCCGTCGAAATCCCGTTTTCGCTTTGCTGCTGCCAATTCAACCAACCGAGGCGCTTAACCTTCGGGGCGATGCATCGCTCTATATATATACGCTTCGGGGCGTTCGCTACGGTCGGTCTCCTGTTGCTTCGGGCTTATCTGCTGAATTGCTCCTGATGACTTCTAGGTGCATCGCAAACTTTAATTTTGCACCGTGTTTTTTTTGTCTGTTGCCCCAGTGCCTTCCGGGAGTTGTTTAGTTTTGTGATGAAACGGAACGGACAGCAAAACGAGATGTTGATTTTGCAAAACAACTGGTGTTACCTTCGCAATATTAACCGCTAAAAATTGAAATGTGTTCCCAGGGGTTTCGCCACTGAAGAGAGGGACGGTAGGACCCGCCTGGTTAGTCTCCAGCTAAGGTAAGTCAAAGAAGCCTGAAATGGGATGCTCGGACAGAAGTCCACTTGCAGAAGTGTCAGTGTCTAAGAAGAAGGTTAAGCTATTTAGAGAATAAGATTGGCTTTTGAGCTTCAATGGATAAGACAGTCGAGGATTTGAAGCTGAGCTTATCTTAGAGTGAAGATGACTCGAGCTCATCTGGATAGTGGATTAGAGCTTTGCAAGATCTTCGCATTATTGGAGAAATAAAAGAGACCGGTCTCCTTGTTGGCTTGTATGTCCGTAAAGTGCATCAGGAACTGTCGAGAAATTGCGAAGCTTTCTCGTCTAAGCCACAAGTCATTGTTGAAGCTTGAAGGTCTAGGGGTAAGAACACTCGGCCAAATAGTTGAGGTTATCCTGGACAAGAAGAGGATTGGGATCCGTCGTCCATTTCTGAGGTAAAGTCAGAATATGCGTCTAGTATCACGCTTACAAATTTGCTATTGATGGCGAGAGTGGCGAGGACCAATAGAATTTATTGGGGAATCCTCGGATGACTTCCGATGCATCTTCCGACCATCCGATGTGATGTTTCTGAAATTAGCCGAGAGCTTTAGCTAAATCTCCAGGATGATCTGATCGGCCATTTCTGGTCTCCATGACCTGGATTTTCCCATATTTGTATCAGTTCGTCCTACGCACTTGGAAACGTGTTGAGATTGAGATTCGATATCCCAACCTACCGAATGAAAAACTGGTCTCGCTTTCCCAGAATAAGTGTAGTTTTTAAGCACAACGCGAGATCACTTACGATCGTGCTCGGTTGCTTCCGTGAGCTGTGAGTGTGCCACCGAGACAAGAGAGAGAGAGAGAGAGCGAAACAAAAAACAACAGCTTCACAAAAAGATTCAAAGGGAACTAACATAAAACCAAAGGGATTACAGCGCATGCATCGCTATCGGGGGCGAGTACACTTTAAAGATCTTCCTCCCAGTTCCTCGGACATCCGCCCGTAAGGTCTTCGGGGCGGGCTTCTTCCAGCACAGCGGGTTCCTTCCGCCTGTGTGCGAGCGGTACGAATGTTTCTAGTGCTTCTCCGATAATCCGATTTATGGTTTTTGAGTGACAAAGCACGCTATGCAAATTAATGTGTGCAAATGTGTGCCAGCGGGTGGCTGACTGTGCCGGCGTGCGGAGTGTGAACATACTACATAAAGAAAGCAGGTCGTACAGGACCGCCGAGCGATTGTCATCCGAAACGTGAGTATGCATAGGGCGAGTTTTCCATGCACGGGAAAACAAACAGACACACACACACACACGGAGACACTTACACATGCACACTATCATGCTTGCCGGGCGCTAAACACTTCGGTCGGATCAGGACTTGCAGAATGGGACATTGTTTTCGACAACCTTTTTAGTGTGGCTATGGGTGGTGGGTAGTAAGGCGTCGCTGAAATCGGAACTGCTGGAGCTGAATGGAGCACCATGAAGAAGGAAATAAAATGTTTAATCCCTATAAATGCAAGATAACGATGCTTTGGCGCCTTTACTTAACTTGTTTAAGGCAACCCGACCGAACCGTTTACGGGGGAGTGATTTGGTCAGCTTTAACGCATCCACTCGGCACTATCCAGTCCGCACTATGGGGCAGGCTGGATTGTTGGAATATTTTTTTTTGCTGTTGCTTTTCCCTGTTCATTCATGCGTTCATGTTTATTAAAGTGGTCTAAGGCTACTGCTAATGCAATAATTGGTAAAAGACTCGAGAAGGCCCCCCCCTGACAAAATTTGTTAGGCGCTGTAGGATTTACGCCTAAAGGTATGCAATCCGCAGTACACGTTGCGAGAGCTTCACAGTGAGCTTTCAGTGTGCTTTCAGTGTGGTCAAAATTGGTTGAAGAAAGTCGAATAAAATATTGTTATTATTTGATTAAAACCCCCTCTCCGCTAACCCTACCATTCATTTTGGCTTACAAAGGCCTCGTACTAGTTTTCGGTCGCACTTGGGGTGAATAATCAGGCCTAAAACATGCACGGCGTTCTCGAACGGTAACGGAACAGTAATTCGATGAATACTTGTTACCTTGCATTGATATTTAGCAAAGGAGGAAGCATAAGAATATCATAATCTCAAACCACTTGTTACAATGTATTTTATCAAGTTCTACTCGCTGTCTATTAACAGTATTAAGGAACAATGCACAATGATTACATCAAATGGGTTTTGACCATACAGAAATCCCACCGTACAACAAAAATGACAGGCCACAGTGCTGCACACAAAAGATTCTAGGGGGGGCCTTCTCGAGTCTTTTACCCAATAATTAGCTAACAATTAACGAATGGTCTAATAATCTGATGGATATTTAAAAGACTGTAGGCTTCAAGAAGATAGCCGAAAACTGACCGTAACTGGAGAGATTAAAACTAGTAAAGAAGTTGAACATTTGAAGTGGCTGATACAAATGAGAGTTTGATCAGCGGCGGAGAAAAATAAATCCAGGAACCTAGATATTCGGCAGGCCGAACCCTCTTAGGAACCAACGGATCACGGATTCGAACATCTCAGGGGCTAATGGTAAGAAATACGACTTGTGATTTATTACACAGCTTGTCTAGCGTAGAGTACAATCTTGTCTAAACTCCAGATTTGGCAACGATTGTCTTGGGATCCGAAGCGGAACTCTGGAGTGGAACTCCCAGCCGTTGAACAAAGATTTTCTTGAAACATCCCTAAAAAACTTAACATTGAGAGTCTAATAGCAATCCATAGTAATCTCAAGGTAACGATGAAGTAAAGAATGATTAAGAGCAATAATGGACTTTACTGAGCTGAAATTTTCGAGACATACAGATAGGAAGTTATCAGAACTCTTGTCTAATAGAGAACGGGCCCAGAAGTGCTTGGAGTATCTAATTACTGAGCATTTTTCGGGACACAGAGAAATACTTAGATCCACGTCGGCTAGGATCTCCTCCAATTATTATGATTTAAAGGTCATCTCCATATAGAAGACGACAGGCAGGACATTTATCAATGTTTGATGAATACTGTTACAATTCACCAAAGAGCACAATCTGTCCACTGCTCGCCCCATAGTGCGTTGTTGCCCGTCGCAAAGCATGTAACAAAGAGCTCGTGAAATGTATAAATAAAGCTGTAGTTTTGTTGAATCGAGGTTCGTCCGGCGGTCGAAAAAAAAAAAAACAGCAACAATATTCCGCCGCTGCATTGTTTTTATAATTTATTCACCAGATAGCTATTGTCTACCGAGTTGTGGGACGTCCTTTTACGCGATCGTAATTGGCTATTCTTTGGAGAACATATTATTTTTAAACAACAAAATGCATAATAAGCTGAATATCTTCTGGTGAGCTTTATGTTTTAGGATAGCCAAAGTATACGCAAAAGGTTTACAACGATTGCTACAAATCTGGTGACTCGGCGCACGATGTCCTTGGTTTACAGCACTTGGAGTTTCTAGAGTATATAGCAAAAGGTTAACTCCTATTTCCTATCTTGATGGCAGTATTGAAGTCTGAGGAACGAAATTTACCTTACAAAAAATCATTTTTTTGCTGAGTTGATCTACAAAACATATAAAATAAAAATCCAACACTGTTCCAAGCCCATTGAGAACCTCTCAAGCATTGAAGGCTTTCATTCATCAACCTGGCAGCGTTGCGAGTTCATAAATTTTATGAAGTTAATTCATATTCAATTAACTGTCATCCCGGGTATCAATAGTTCTCGACACGAACCATGACCGGTGGTGGTGGTGGTGGTGGTGGTGGTGATGGCGATGTTGTGACCTTTATTAACCCTCCCTGTACTGTACACCGGTGCCATCACGTTTCCTTATCTGAACTGTTCGATATGATATATTTCTGTGGCAATTGGTGTCCCGTGTATACCATCCTGTCTGCACCTTCCATTATCTGGCGGCCGTTTGTGTATGTTTTTTTGTTGTTCCGTTGCGAGTTGCGTATTATCTCTTTTATGAGTATGAAAATCTCCTGACACGTTGTTTGCTACCGAATACCGCTGAAATGGCTGCACTGATTTATATAAAATTTTCGGTATGAAAGTTGGGTTTGGAGGTGCTTGTTTCAAGCTGCCTCAGGTGCTCAGGACTCTCCCGTGTGACGAGTTTTTGGAGCACGGACTAAGGATTGTCCATCCAGGTACGTCAAGGAAGCTATCAAGGGCAGGTCTAGCCATCAGGAGATTCTAGCGGCGAAGATGAGGTTGAAGTTGAATATCTTATGCCTCAAATTTCCTAGAATATGGACCTTTTGCAAGCATCCAATGTATGTGATGTTTAAATAAGATTAGAATTGGATGTATCAGAAAACTAGGTCCTCAGAGCTAAGATCAGAGTATCGTATCAATTACTTTACTTGGAATTAGATTCTTGGCCTCCTGCTAGTGTTGTGTAGTACAAGTTTTGCTGTTAAAAATTATGCTATCCCATACTCTCGCCCTGCGGTGTAACATCTCACAGCCGGGTTGACTTTTATCTAACCGCCGGATGGAGCGCCCTACTGATCATAGGTACCGTGTTGATGTGTAAAGTGTTAGGGTTGTGGCGTTGGGCGAGTGTAGTTGAGCGTTAAACTCTGCTTTTTCAAGATCAAACTTACCGAGAGCCAACATCAACTTCCAGCCACCAAGGGCTGGTGGCTGGAAATTTAAACTGATTCCCTGAACATTTCCTGAAAGCTGGCTCCTTGTGGCACTGACCACAAAGGGTGTGACGGTGGTATAGGATGGGAGCAAACACACATGCACCCCGGGTACGGCATGCAGCCACAATCGATATTTTTTTCTTCTCCCGTGCCGGCCACGAAAGCAGACCATGGGTTGGATCTCGAAGTTGTTGTTGCTGACTCGAGAGTGGTGTCAAACGGTGACCCCCGGGTGAGTTGGGTTCGGGGAAACAAATTGTGGGCAGTAAGCTGCAAATGAAAAATAAATAAATCCAGCGAGACTGATTTCATCATACCCAAGGCAGAGGCAGAGCTAAGGTACGCCTTCGATAACTTCACCGCCACCGCCGTCGTCCAGAGGTTTTAAAGTAAGCAGCGTTTTGTTTGCTGGCTTTCTTCTTGTTGTTGGTGGTGCTGTTCGCATATATTGCCCTATCCAGCAAGTCACCGTATCCGTACCGAGCCTGGACCATCGCAGCATCCATTTGAATTTAAAATGTGCTGCCCGGAAGAGTCGCGCCTCATGGACTCGTCCGGGGTGTTTCATTACTCGCGTGGCACCGAGTTATTGCCCGTGAAGCGCTCGCACCGCTGCACGGCCGCTGGTGATGGTGCTACACACAGCCGGTGCAGCTGGCCGGTCAGGTAATCGGTTTCGTTAGCACCCGCAAGATGTAGTCCCCGGAGCAATGTTTATGACTTTTTAATTTGCCTGATAGAACCACCCGGTACTGCTCCACGTTGCCAGCGTCCTCGTGTCCGTCTCGCAGTGGGTCGCGTTCGACCGTACTATTTGCCGACGGGCAAGTCCTTGGCAAGTTTCAGGAAATGGTGGTAATATGGCGACGTGCAGCGAGGTGTAGGGCTCGATCGGACGGTTGGAGCTGGTGGGACTTCTCGGTATTTTGAAATTTGAAAACAGCAAACGAGAAGCAAAAAAAAAAAGGGACTACTTCTACGGCGGTGTCCAGTCAATAGCTTACGTTCGGTGTGCTTGGTAGTAGGGTCTGTTAGATATTGCTGGAGCACATTTGCAGCGTTACTCCTAGCATCCTACCACACACGGAGCGATAGAGAGGGAGGGAGTTTATCATAACTCATGAAGCTATTTTAACACGATTTAATAATAATGGAAGGTATTCGTGTGAGCGACCTTCTTTATAGGAGCGTCATCAGAGATATGTAACAGGAACATTGAGTCATTAGACTTCATTCATCTCTAACCAGGGAATCATTTTTCTCAGTCCCAGAGACGAGTGATGCCTCGCAGGGAAAGGGAAATATTTACATCTCCGTTTTTTTTCTTCTCTACTTGCCTTCTTTTGTTGAAAACTTGCTCTCCACTGCCAGCTTTGGAGCTTTGGAACGTCAGCTAGGTCAGCTTTATTTAATGCAAGTACGTAAAGGAATGCTACAAAATATTCATTCACCATTCGCTGGGATGATGTCATTCTAATGAACTCTATCAGCTTTATCAAAAAGCGGGGGCAGAAAAATGGCAAACCAGAGGGCCAGTGCAGTGAGCTGATGTCACTCGAAAGCGGGACCGGGTTTATTATCGTCCTGCTTGGGAACGGGGTTTAGTTTTTGAACCTTGCCGCCCGAGAACCACCTTGCCTTGCAATGCCCAAAATAATATTATAAGACGATTCTAACTGTGAGGAGAAAAATTTATTATTTCTAATTTATCACCGGACGGCAAACGCTTTGTCTTGCGCGTTTTCGGATGCCGGTGCTCGTATTCATCAACCGTTCGCTAGCTCGTTCGTCCATAACACCGTCAGAGTGACTGCGATGCCTGGGTTCGCATTTGTCTGTCGTCTCTTTGTTTTTGGTGCTGCTTCCTTTCCTTTATTTGCTCATTACTTTTTTTTTATTATATCTGTTTTTGCAACAATTCTCTGGTGAAAAGGGCGAACGTAATACCATTATTGGCTGGTGGCTTCGGGTTTTGGTGGGTGTCCACAAACCATTAAGTGTTTTGCGGTTTGATTTCGCATTCGGAGATTCGGTATTTTTCACGGCATTAGTTCACGTTGAAGTTGGGAAGGTTTTTTGAGTTTCTGGAGGCGGAAGTGTAATGATAGCGACTATTTGTTAAGTTGTGGTCGTTTAAGATCGATAATTTGCAACGGAGGTCTGGGGAGGTCTGGTGGCGAATGGGATAGCAGCGTCGGTCTTCACACCGGGCGGGACCGGGGATCGAATCCCATCCGCACTGTTGTTTCGTAGTGAGCGGATGAGGACTTTAGCTACTCAACTACGTAGAGTCTAGAGTCGAGTCTATAGATACTCGGTATGAGCTGACAGTTCCAAGAGTTTAAGCAAAAAAAGAAGAAGCAAATAGCTAAAACCTGGTTAATCCTAGCCTCTGAGCATATAAAGCCTTAGCTGCATTTCCGTACTACGGAAGGAGATACCTTCCAAGTTCGTATACTCAGAGGATGCAGACTAACTTGAGCATTTTCCTAAGAACTGCAAGATTCTTATCACAAGTGGAGCTTCTTTATTGAATGCTGAAACGGAATGTTTGCCCTTTTTTGGCTTTCGCTGTTAAGTGACAATAGCAGCATTACTTGACGTCCAAAGATCCGACAGAGAAATCATAGACATTATTTGTCGCAATTACCCTAGAGCCTGATTATCGGCACTGTTTCTTCTACGTAGATTTTCCTAAACAAAAACAAAACAAAAATTAAACTTCTCATTTTGCTTGCCCACCCAGAACATAGCTTACAATTTATTCCCGCCAGCACTTGACGGTCGGTGAAGTACGGCTCCACGTAGGCTTAGCTACGTGTAGAACGAGAGCATCATCTTTTGCGTTGTTTGATGGACAGAACAAACACGCTCATTACGGAGGATAGCGTTTTTACTCCACGTTGCCGAGCGCTCGGGAATAACTGGTCGAGCACTCGGTGCCGTTGCTACGGTACCAGACATTGGGGAAGCTCTCCAGAAGGCCGTGTGAGTGAGGAGTTGTTTACTCCACATTAGATACTTGCCGCTCGGTAGGCCTACTCGGCCGGGAGTGAAGTTGGTGGGATCAGGTTTGTTAAGGATACTGCTCTTTTAGCCTGTTTCTTGAACACATCTTTGTTCACACAGTTGCAAACACACACACATGTGGCTGGCCGTGCACACCATAAACGAACAGCGGCTGGAGTACCGTTTTAAGCGCCCACCGCACCATGCAAACTCAATTCAGAAAGTCAACATTAAACAGCATTTTATTTGCACCCCGCAAACAAGGCTCAGGATCGGAATATGCCATTCGCTCTATGCTGGTCTAAATGCAGCTACCGGGCAGATGCATGGGAGCAAGGTGGGGTTTTTTTTTCTGTTGGATTCCCGGGGCGTGTCTTGTGAGGAGTGTGCGCTGCGGTTGTTCAGCAATGGCTGGAGAATGAATTACTTAATTAACGGGATGTCACCTGGAGAGTGCTCGAAAATGAACTGGACTTCAGTTGTCCACCGATGTTAGGTTGGGCGTTATTAGCATTAGACAAAAAATAGGCACACTGGAACTTCTTCGCCGGACAAGCGTCCTATTTTTCTGCCACACGCATTATATCCCGGGGAAGTGCTCGGTTGATTTATTATTAATGATGTCTCCAGCGGTTTCTTTGATTACAAGCAATGGACAGACAATGAGGGCAACTGGTTATTAGTTTGCAAGTCCTTATTTGATAGTATCTACGTACAAGTCTAGCATGTGCTAGCAAGATTCTATAAAAGTTGAAAGAGACCATAGGATTCTCATAAATTATGTGGGAAGTCATAGAAGAAGCATGGTATTAGAATGATAGGAGTTGTGAGGTCATAGAGTCTTCTGATCAAGAATGGTGATGCACCACTCGATGCCTTGTGATAGGAATCTTGGTATAGGTTGCTAAGCTAGAATATAGCAACTACATGAGTATATCGGAGATGATTGTTCAAGGAATTCTTCGTGGTAGTAGAGAGTAGGACAGAAGAGATAGTAGGGTATTCTATCAAACAGGATTCCAAAACGGAACGTCGAACATTGATTAGAATATGTGAGAAAATCTTGAAGTAGGTGGATCTAGTGGGCTGGTCATGATGTCATGAGAATGACACTGAAGAACCCAACCTGTGAGGTTGAGATGGAGTGATAGCGTCCTCTAGATAGTTCGGGATATTGGGATTGGTAGAAGAGGCTCGATCGTTAACGATATCGAGGAGTTCTGTAGTTCGCCATATCACATTCACTTCATATTTGAAGTTTGGCGATTCCAGGAGTGGACTTCAAATGTCGGTTGCTACCAGAACTTGTAACATCTAGCAATTTCGCGTCTGTCAGTTGTTAGTAGTTGTCTGGATTTTAAGAAAGATTTACACCCCAGAAGCCTCAGCAAAATCAAAACTCATTGCTGTCAGTAGTAAAACAGAGAGAACAGCAGCTTGAGCACCATACTTCGCCGTATAATGATCTGTTCTTGTGATAGTTTCGTGCCGTGTTTTGCTCGTGCCGTGTCGATAAATTCTAATAAATTAGCTCCTATGCGTCTGCGAGCAGTACGCCGTGTGCCAAAGTCTTAAAATTAATCGTCTAATCAAATTTGATCCGAATCCGGCGAAGGATTTAACCTTCGTCTGCAAAATCGAAAAGTCCAACCGCCTCCACGATGGTGTGTGGAGGCTGCCACAAAACGTGCGTCAGGTAAAGGCAGCAGCTAGAATGAACTGATGATTATCGGCAAAGGGATATTTTGGGGATGAAAATGCGCTCTCAAAACTGACAAAACCTAATCAATTAGTCATCCCGTGTCAGAAAGTTGGCAAATCGGAGACCTTTTCCCTTTGCCCTTCCCCCCACCCTACACGCTCCCTCGTGCCATCCTTCCTCTTAATTTGAAGAGAGTAACCTGTTCCGCTCAACCCTATGCGTGTGTGTGTGTGTCTGTCGGTAAGACGGCCGAAAAGTTGAGAATTGTCCACTAGGCAATATCGACAAGGGGATTCACTCATCAACCGTCGGTAGCTCCGAATGGATCATTTGCTGAAGTTCGCAAAGGTTTTTGGAAGGTTTTGTCAGGATCGTTTTTATAATTAGCGGGAGGGGTTTGTGGGTCCTTGATTTGATGGGTCCGGAAATCTAATTACTTAGAAAACTTTTGTTTGCCTTTACAATTCGTCACCTTCACATATCGAAGGTTTGGCGAGATGCTGAATGTAAAACGGAAATTTCCTTGTTCTCCTAGCCTCTTGTTGTTTCGTACCTGGAAACAGACGTCCGGAGCATAGAATTTACCTGTGTAGATAATTAGCCATTGAAGGTAAAAGCAGTCCATATTTTTGTCTTAGGATTTGAATAGCGAGGACAATATTGCAGGAAGGATGTTTCAAACAGTGGCCAGGATATTGAATTGGCAGAAGATGGCGCTGGACTTCTGTAACAGACCAAGACCGCCAAATATTGAGGACTTCGAATTGGGACACCAAAGTTCTAAGCGATCTCTTATGAGACTCTAAAGCACTGGCACTGGAATATATGTCTGGACAATCTCACTGCTTGTTTAGAATATCTAGCATAGCATTGCAATATCTAATCGACCGTTCCTCGGTGGATAATTGTTATCTCCAGAACAACAACATATTGACGATCCTGTCACAGATGGCTAAGAACTCTTTATTGATCGTTTGTAGACAAATGTAAAAAAGCAAACTTCCAAGGTCCACAAAATAACCCTCAATTCCACTAAGCGTAAATGCATGAACCGATGCCTGATGCCTAATCCTACCGATCACGACCAATTCGTGTTTAATACCTAACGTATCTCTTCCTCCCACCGACGGGCGTTTTCAAACCAGTGAAAGTCAGCAGTATCCGAGTTCTGGAGCGTCACATTTCTTCCACTGTCTTTCTGGACGGTTTCGTAAAACCCTTTGTCGTCGGCGTCTTGTGTCATCTCATCCCGAAGTACCCCGTTACTAGTGCCGCCGGGCAGCACGCAAAACCCACGCTCCTAGCTAAGTTTGATGATGAGGCAAACGTAAACATGAAACGATGTCACGTCTACCCCGGGAACGACTTCATTGGTGAGGCAACGTCAAACTTTAGCCTGGGTGACTTAATAAAATCCCCCTCCTGGCCACCTGTTCTCGCCCGCTTCCTTTTCTTGGTTCGGGGCTAGCTTCCTGTCCCGGCTTTCGGCAAGATGAAGATACTGCTTTACGCACGTAACCGTTTTGCAGGGTCCTGCTGTCGAAAAGTTTTCCCATATCCTGGCCGCCTTTCAACCATACATCGACGAGGCGCATCGACACATACAGGGATCGGGCCAACCTTGCCGAAAACAATCAGTTCAGCCGGGTGAACCGTTCTGCCGGCAACGGTCCCGGCCTGGTGACTTGCAAGCGGTGATGTCAGTAATATACTACCGGGTAAGTAATGGTTTGCGGCCGGGCAGGGTAAAATTTATGAGGACGGGATTTCCTTTGATCAGACAGACATTCGGAAATGTGGTGTGGTATGGGATGGAGGGTTTTTTTTCGCCCACCCCCCCACCTTGGTGGAGATGTGGCGGCCAACAGTCGCGCGACAAAATTTTGGAACCATTCTGTTCCGAAGATTCGTCCCACACACACACACACTGGAAAGCGGATGCATCAACCTCGGGATAGCCGGGATCATTTTCTTCACCGACACAAAGCTATTGGTAAAATTTGTCACCTCCGCGCTTCAGTGGACCACTGGGAAATTGGAGGTTTTCTTCGTGCCTGGGGACTCCACTGAAGGTCGCCGTACGCAGTCATTAGGCTAGCCGAGACTAGCAATGGCAGGAATGCAGGACTGGTACGGTTGACAGTGATGAGGCTACCATATATAACCGATTATGTCGGGCCGTCGTCTTAGGACATGCTTATCGTGTCGTTGCTGACGTTTAATCGAAATGCGTGATACCATCCCCTGGTGTACTTGGGCAGGGGGTATCATTTTGTAACAAGACTTGAATAATTGAATTATCTGTGAGCATTTTTTATTTCGCTCGCTCTCTCGTGCTTCTGGTCTGAAGAGGAAAATAAGGGTAGAACGTCACGTCGTCCGGATGCTGTCACGACTCTCATCTGTTGAACCTTTTTCGGTTTAGTGTGTGTGTGTGTGTGGGAAGGAGGAGGGGAGAAAAAATAAAATGAAACCCCTTTCGCCTGCCGAAATGGTGTGTTGAAACCCTTTTCGAATTAGAGCTGCAAATGAAGCTATTTATTATTGATACACTTGTCTCATGCTGATTGAACGCTACGCCGTGCTAGGCCGTTTCCGATGGCCGTTGTTCGGTGTGGAATGTTGCGGGCTGGTAAGTCCCGGTGGACTGCCATCTTCCTTCTTGGTGGTCGGGGGGTTTTTTTTTTAATGCCGCTCTGTTTTGTTTCCATTATCTACATGGAATGACTAATTAAAAGTAAGTTAAACAAGTAAGAGTTTGAAATTTTTAACCCGAAAGAAGTATAAATTCTTCGCCATTGGGGTGGCGGTTTTTTTTTTTGTTTCGGCCGAGAAACTCCCCGGTCCCTCCGGCGGATAAATGAGTCAATAAAATGAAAGGTAAATACGAAAGCGGATTACAAACAGAGCGAGTGCGCATCTGTACCTTCCCGAAACGGATACATTAGACCGGTAGTAGTAGTTGCTGCAATTTCGCTAATTACCGACAAAATAGAAACAATTTTCCGAAACACGCGCCACGCACTGTTTCGGTGCCCCACTCTTTCCGTAGCGTTTGTGTAAAGAAAAAGCCGGATGCTGATGGCAAACGGCGAGCAGTGGGCGGACGTGTTTTCCTACCGGCCATGATGATGAATAAACAGACACAAACAAATGAACAAAATAACGCCATTGTTGGACGCTCCCAGGACGACTGGGACTGAGGAGCTAGCGGGGCGAGGCGGACGTAAAACTTCGTTAGAGACGCTCATCTCATCATGTACGTTAGCAGGTAGTTTTGTGTTTTTGTTTTGGTGTCTGTTTTCCCCTTCTTTAGTTTCGGTTTTGTTTGGGCTGGGTTTTTTTTTGGTTGCTTCCTTTCCTCGTCGGACTTCAGAGTTTCGACAGATGCCTCGAAAGTCGACAAAAGTTTGACTAAAAACTACAACAGATTTTGCCGGTTCCGATTCGGGAAGCCCTGCAGTGTACGGCGGTGTTAAGGTGTGCCGAGACTCTCGCCAATCGCAAAACCATCGCCATCCCCGTGCTGTGTTTGGTCGAATTTGGAGTAAGTTTTTGTTTTTATTTAAAAAAAAGTTTACGTTGTTGTTTTATATCTTCTGCCACCCTACCTCGTTCTCTCGGTGTTTAAGTTCGGCGAAGGAAGCGCAGTGTTTGTGCGATAGTTACTTCCCAGGCAATAATCTTGCTGTGCAATTTCTAGCCATTAAATGGTTCAAATTTCTTTCACTTTGGACTAAGTTTCATATAATGTATTACATTTGCTAGAATTTTTGCAACTAATGGTCGATGTAACTAATATCCAACTTCGGTTTTGTTTTTAGTGCCATACACACCTGTGTGGGCGAGGCTAATGAATGGTAATAGTAATCAACTGAATCAGCTTGTGACGTTTATTGAAGGATAGAGTATATGTTGATGGGGCGGCTCGATGGTAGAGGCGACAACGGCACCGGTCTTCATATGGTAGGTTCGGGGTACAAATCCCATCCGGACCGATCTCCCGTAGTGAGGACAGACTATTCAACTACGTGGTATCATTAAGTCTAGTAAGCCAGAAATGGCAGGCATGATCTATAAGAGGTCGTTAGACTAAAGAAGAAGAAGTAAATGTTGATTCCAGGAAGATCTGCCTTCTCTGATGTTATTCCAATTATGAAGAATTTACCTCCGGTTATTCTCAGATCCAATCGAAATGTAAGGTACTTCAACTCTTTCATCACGAGCGATACTAGCCGTCTCCATAGCCCCTCAAGTCCTTTCAATTAACTGGGAACTTTCCTGCAGGCTCTCCAGAGTACATTTTGACACCTGTTCTTCTCTTCCTTTGGCTCTACATCTTCAAGAGTCCTTGCGTTACGGGTTTTCTTAACTTAACTGACCTGAAACTGGACATAGATCCCACATTTGATCATCTTCAGCGCTTGAGACCCATTTCTGAAGGTAAAGGATACAGACGAGGTGTAGTAAGTTGCAGGACTGTATGGCTGTGCATCTAGTACTTGGCTCACCAATAAGTAAATTGACACCTTTGATCGGTATATAACTCCAGAAGCTTCAGAGTCATGCAAAGTTTGGTGAGCAAAGTCTAAGTGGCCAACCATAACCTCACATATAGCTTCGTTCATTCAAGCTCGATGGCTGGATCAAGGCCAAAGGGAGATCGAATAAAATCGAGGATGGAGGAGTGCAGCCATGGACCGTGTTTCCTGGAGATGGATTAGAAGCCATGCCATGTCTTTTAGATGCGCTTAGTTAAGTTATTAAAAGGTTCCTGTCGACAATGTCCAGCGATTCATTGCTGCTCCATAATTTCTTGATGAAGAGTGAATCTGGTCAATTTTTATTAACACAGAAGAGATGAAAATAGCACGCGCTTACATGTTCAAGGGCAATGAATATTAAATTCTTCTTCTTCTCCTGATTCTATCACATCAAGGGTTCTTGATACGTCATGACTGATTTCCTTGACTTCGTTTACCCGTTGCTGGATAGTTAGCCCTGACTACATGAATATTAATTACATGCTTTATAGTCTTCCGGCTCTAATATAACTTCAACATTCGCTTAAGATTTTAGAGCCAAAGAAGAAGTATCAGTGGAGCTGATAAAAACCCCTATCGATACCTTGTGTGAATTTGAATTCTACTTAACCTTGAAGGAGGTAACTGCTTTTCAACTATCTGACAATATTAATCCTCAACTATTTTTACGCCTCAGATGACATCCGCACGACTTCTTGTGTGCTCTGACTAATGTTTGTTAAATTAACAAAGTTTCATGCAAACGGTCATCAAGCCACCTGTTGTGCGCTTGGCAGAAAGCTGCACACGATCTTTCCAGCACACTAAAAGGCTTCATCAAAGGTAAGGGCGCAACTTCAAACAGACGGACACTTCAAACGTGTACGGTGAGCAGCATCGGCCCTGGTTGGCCATCGCACCGAGACCATCGCATTTCGCAACGTTGCATATGCAGATCAAACACGGACACGCATGGAATTGGAAGTGGCAACGGACAGACTCGTCGGTAACCGTGCGCTCGTTACTGTCCCCTCCCCCTGTTCCCCGCTATGCATTAGCCGGAACGTCACCGAACGTGAGTCTGTGGGATGGTTCATGCGTACCTTTGTTATGCGTACCAATCGCCGGCAGCACCCGGTCTGTTGGAATCTTACGAACGGATCTTCCACCGGTACGAGTAGAAGGAATTTCTGAATCGCAATCTGGCTCGCAGCTAATGGCCAGGGTGCTATCGGTCGCCCGAGCTGGCGAAGAAGCCAAAACGCGCCAGGAAACGGTCGCTCTGATCGAATGTGGCAACTTGTGCTTCTGTGCGTCAGTGCGTCGATCGGATCGGCATCCCGTAGGAGCAGATGTCGCAGTGACACCTCTTAAAGTGTCCGCTTCCAGGAAGGTTTACGGGAAGTGCAGCTTAAGCTCATCAGCATTGTGATGCATCGAGGGTTGATGGAATTTAATATTGGCATATCCCTAACATAAAATATGAAATGCTTCTTGAAGTTTTTCGTCTAGAAATCATATATACTGAATGATTGCCTTGCATTGCTAAAGCTAACAGAGCTTAGAGTAACATTAAGGGAACAATATTTGGGTGTATTTTTGTTGGTGGAAGTGGAAACGTATTACACCGTATTGATTGGATGTACCGCGAACAAAAGTGTGACGAGGCGCAAAAAATGTTCCCGCTAATTTCCTGGACACTTAGTAGAGCAAAAGTATTACGGAGGACTCATCCTCCCTCTACCGAGCATCAGCCGTGGACGGGAGCGAAAATCAAATACTTCCATATTCACTACACGTTTCCTCCATCCAGGATGTGGGAATAATGGTAATCCGCATCGTTCTACCCGCCGGCCATTTCTACCCGAGAATCCTTCCCAGCAGACTCTCGCCATCGACTCTCGGTGACGTATCATCTGCACCGCCGAACATGTAACATGGTCGTGCCGGAGCACGGAGAAGCGGATGAAGGATGTGGCACGCAGGAGAAAGAAAGTTTTGTACGGATACAAAGATTGACTTGTTTTTTGGGGTGCGCTGTGCCCGGTTGGTGGCACTGGAGAGCGCCGGACCGGTCGGTGGAGACGGAATGGATAATAATCTGTCCCTTAGTGTAAATTACAACTGTTCTTCTTTCGGCGAGATTTCCGAGAGCGACTCCACGAACGGCGGGAAGCATGGAAGCAAACTAGCAAATACCAAGACATCAAGCTCAGCTCTGGCCAACCTATCCACCACAGCACCGTGGGACCTTCCTGCAGCTCGACAAACACAAACAGTTGTCCACTAGCAGCTGACCTTTTGCATGCAGCGCCGTTCGGCTGACGTACTGCAGTGTGGAGCGAATGCATAAACAACAATATTGCTGTCGTACGTGTTGCACGGTTTAATGTGTAACAGTAGATTTGAAGCATCTCCGCACGTCGCTTACCCACCACCTTCGGCAGCTTTCAAAATGGTACAAAATGAGAATCCTTCCCCGTGAGTTGCCAGCATCCAGCAGCAGTAGGCGGGGGGGGGCATAAACGAAATAACGTAAGAAAACCGAGAACGGACCGAAAGTGCAGTGAAAGTTTCAAATTTCCCCTGGGAAGTGTTACCCTTTTGCTGGTAGCCCGCTCGGCACCGGCACAACCGCAAAGAAATATGTCCCACCGAGGACACCGTGAAAGTCGGAGCATCGTATAACCCCTTTTCCAGGAACGTGTTCGCCGCGTACAGTCGTCAGGCTCTCCACCCCGTAACCGTTCTCGATCGGTGAATTGTTCGACTTTTTAACTTTACCGCAAAACAGCAGACAGAACTTTTCGGTGCGAATCTCCGCTCCGATTACTCCGTGTGTCCTTCGTGTTGTTGGGCAGCAACAAAAAGAAAATGAGGGAATTGAGATGTGAGATGCAGTTATGAAGCTCTATTGCGTGCGAAGCATTATGGCGATTATTTCCTTGGTTATAGTTACTTGGGCTTATAATTACTTAACAAACAACGAATGGCAAGGACCAATTTGGAAACACCACAACTGAGACTTGTCTAGAATCTAGAACATTTGTACTGTGAAAGTGAATCTGAGGACCGAATTGGAATCATCTTTGTATTGTTCCCTTGGAATATCCCATAAAACAAAGACACCAACAACTTCATTGGGAATTCTCTTCCTATTGTTTGACACATGTTCTGACATCTCCAAAGGTGTTGGCGTGCCATTTCTCCTTTTGGAGGAATCTCTTGGAAAAATCTTGGAGCCTCCATAACATCAGGAGATTGGTCCTCGGACGGGATTTAGATACTCTAGAACTTTTTCAAGCTAGAAACTGGCTACGGGCTACCAGTCGTATCGAATCATCTATGTGGACGATATACCTACCGATACTACCGATCAAGCTCGTCCGGGACGACACATCCGGCCAGTAAAATCCACCCCAAACAATCCTTAATGGTGAATATCATTTAAATTTATTTACACTGCCCCTGCTAACCGAACACCACGGTCACGAACGGTGTGAAGCTGTTGCAAAGCAAAACGAAAAGGGAGGAACCATTCTCCCCAAAGCATTTGCGTGTGTGTGATATATTTTGTCAGGAAGCAAAACGAAACATGCCAAAAGAAAATAAGGATACACCGTAACGGATTGCTTTTCCTTCGTATTGGGGACAATTGTAAAACGGACTCGCGTTTAACGAACAAGAAAAAAAAAACCCAACCCCGTTCGCAAGTGGGGAAGAAAAAATCTTGTACACGGTGGGCAATGCCTCAGAGTTGTTGATTTAGGATCCAGTGGAGACCGGTACAATGGCACATGTGAGGATAAACCATATTATGGTTACTTCGGACTGGAACCCGGGTTCGTAAATTGCTTTTTACATGCCAGAGTACATGGAAACGGGGGAAAAATCTTCACGGCAGTCGAGTTGGCCACGGTTGGAATGAACCACGGGAACACAGGTTTCGTGGTGAAACAACTACGAGAAAGTGCATCTTTAAGTCCCAAACACCCTAACATTGTGATTGCTAGCGAATGAAGAATTCGAGGAGTTCTTTATTATTCATCATAACTAGTCATCTTGATGTATTGGCCTTATACTTTATTACTTGAGTTCATAAGAACACCTCATCAACTTAGGTGGCGCTAAAATCGATTCTCAGAAATTGAGTTTGCTCCATCGTCTAATATCCCGCCCTTTCATGAGGACTTATCGATGTCTTCAGCTCCATGTATGTCATGGCTGGGTCGTCGGGCGCCATTCTCATGACATCTTATTGGAGCTTGTCACCCTCCAGGCATACGGGATCCTAAGATTGTAGCGAGCATCTGAAGAGCTCAGAGGAATTCTTCACCTTTGAACAGAGTCTATGTGTCAGGGATTTACATGAGCCTTAAAGACCTTCTGAGTCTTGTGGTCCTTATAGAGGTTCTGGACTGATAGAGGATGGTCCCTTAGGTTTGAAACTTCGAGGTTCTGATGTAGTGTCTTGCTGTAGGAAAAACATCATCTGCTAGGGCTCTATGACATCCTCTTGATAATCTCTATCTTCCTGGCCTAAGGACCTCTTAAGTCCTCGATGATACCTCGTAGTTGGATCAGTCAGTCCTCACTACCGTATACCGTACTCCTGCCGTATGAAGGCCGGTGCCTTTGTCGCCTCTACCTCTTGACATTATTGGCTATATTTCTGGAGAAGACTGGTGCCTTGTCGTTCCATGTCTCCCGTATACTATGTAGCAGTAGCATGAGATTCTAGCTGATCAACTGAGCGTTTAATAATTCTTCGAAATACTGCACAACTCCACAACTCCTGAGGCGTATCTTGAGCCCCTGCCCATGCTAATATTGACCTGTGAAAGCTTATTTCAAAAGAAATAAATATAGGAACGTTATTGGAAGTGATTTTCTTCTACCCGTCAACCGTCACAGCCATGTGGTCGCGGCTGTTTGAACAATAATTACGCTCAAGTAAACACGTAACCATTTGAAGATACATCGACCGGTGGCAGGTAAATGGGAATGTAATAATATATGCGGGGAGCAAAAAAAAAAATCCTGGCAAAAAAATGTAGCTCTACACGTGTGCGAAGCTACTTTGCAAACGAACCAACCGTAAAGGAAGAACGGAGAAGACGATTCGTCAACCCATGCGAACGATATGAAGGTTTGCAAGGGGGGTGGGGCGTCTAGGCGAATCAACGCAACCCAACCCGGTAGCATATTTAGTGGCTCTTAATCCCCATCTCGAGCGATGCGTTTCCACGCTGAAGCCGATTGCTTTTCGCCTGAAGGGCAATACACGAGGGTAGGAGAGCATCAAGAGTGCGTACCGAATGTTGGAGAGCATTTTTCAAGAGCTGCCGTTCACGTGAATCGATTCGGCGCGGTGAGTGGGTGGGATAGGGGTTTTTTTTTCTCGTCTGCTTCTTTTTCTGCCTCTGCCATACCATCGGGTGGAAAACTAGTGTGCCAGGTAGAGGGACGCACATCATCTTTGCTGGGAAACGCTTGAACGGGCGACACCGTGGAGGGTAAGTAAATTGGGTATTCGGCTTCGGCCGTGTGAGCAAGTCGGCGTGTGTCAAGATGTCTCGGCAGGTCCCGGAAGAACGTTAACCATATGCAAACAAATTGATTTTCATCCCCCCCCTTCCCCTCCCCCTCCATCGCCAAAGGCCTTGCTTCACCGGATTTTAAGGAAGCTCACTCAAGCGCATATCAATGCCTGGTGCGCCTGGTGAACTACACGGGGGCCGTACTGCTCTGTCTGGTTGTTTTACGCCCGGCCAGGATGATGAGGTTTGTTGCTGTGAGAGATAGCTTGGTGAGCTATTGCTGTCAAGCACCTCGAGCTTTTCACCTTTCACCTCGAGATCGGTAGCTCCACCAGGCTTTGTAGCAAGGCTTGGTGGAGGCCGAAAACCAAAAAAAAAGTTGGAAAAATTGTTTGCGTACTGGTTGGAACTATTGGAAGAGAGCAACAAAAAAGAAGCATGAGACAATTTTGTTAGCAAGAGTACGGTTTTGCACGGTAAACGTACGCTCTTGACTCACACTCGAAATGAAGGACACGGCAGGAGACACGCGAACACGCGTTTAAAAACTCGTAAACGAGGACATCAGATACATCTGCAGGCAGCAACGAACGAAAAGGGGCCCTGTAATTTATTTATCTTTTTCTTCACCACTTTTTGTTGTTGTTGTTGCTTCTTCTCCGTTTGGTTGTTGTATTTTTGCCGCAACGAAAACATGGGGAGGTGAAAGTAAAAAAAGAAGAGGAAGAAGGAGAGGACGCAAATAGCTATAAGCTGAAGCATATGCGACTCATTGCGCTCTCATCTCGAAAGCCAATTTAGCGGAAAAAGAAATATGTTATTGAATTTAGTGCTGGCAATATACAAATTTCAATTTTGCGTTATGAGTCTCGGCTTTTTTCTTCTTCTTCTCTCTCCCTCCTTCGACGGCCGTGTGAGGTCCTCCAAGGTGTTGAACTTTGTTGGTTCGAATATCTCTCTTTCGACCTTCCTTGTACGAAATGGGTTTGTCTCTGTCCGGCTAAGAACAGTTGTTGGAGGACTCGCCTTTTTTGTGGCTGTTGGCAAAAAATCTTAACCGAACTAGCAATCCGCGAGACGCAAGGGCATTAGCGAGGACGCACACTTACGCTGCCAGTGAACCGTTTTACGGTGTTGAATCTTATTAGCCTGCCGCAGCGCACTGTTCACTGCCGTTCGGGTGGTTTCGCTATCGACTCATTGCAAAATTATGACTCGTTCGTGCCATCCCGCTCATCCTATTTAGCTCTATTTAGGTTGTAGTTACCTTTGGCGGAGTTGCGTACGTTGGTAGGAGGTGCAAAGTTAAGATACCAACAGCAGCAATTTGCGAGGGTGCCGGGTGTATTCACGCTGGAAAGCTTTCCCACCCCAGAGGTCTTTCAACATCTCAACTCGGGGTCGGGTTCATGGTTGACAGAGAGAGAGAGAGAAAAAGAGAGAAAAATGGTCGCAAAAGCGACATAAAAATTGGCAGTAATTTAATGTGGAAATCTATAGGCGTTTAACCGCAGAAACGATGGAATGGTGGGGCACGATCCTTTACGGAAAATGGAAGCGGAAAAGCCCCAATAATCTGACCACATATTTTTGGTTACAGTGTAAAGTGGTTACCTAATTATGATGGGCGGCGGTCTGGGGGGCGGGGGAAAAAGGCTCACCGGAGGGCACGGGGTGTGTGTGTGCAGAACGGAACGAACGAAATTATAAATTATTGTATTACACTTTCGACAGAAGTTACGTGGCCCGGGGACCATTCTGAATGCGAACAGAATAAAAACCGCGTACAAGAGCCAAGTAACGTTTTTAAGTTTATAGTTATTGATACAATATTGATATCAATAGGACTTATTTATGATATAGTTCTGTTGAGACTAGGCGGACTCAGACTAAAGAATGCTGCTAATACTAGATCTTACAATCATTTCCGATAACAGTCGATCCGATTGTCTAGAGGTCCCGCTACGAAGGATATATGAACAGCGTTCTCAGATCAAGGAGTACACAAAGTTCCTTGTAATTGACAAATTGAGCGAATTTCCGCTATAGTGTTCTTTCGTGCATCTCTGACTTATTCTACTAAGGGTAAATGAAGTCTCAAGAAAGTTAGAAAACATCGGAGGGAAACATCTCTTAAGGCTTCAGTGTCGAAGATCTCTTGTAATCCTTGGACCTCCCATGATTTATCCATCGCTATCTATAAACAGACTTTGCCATAGGCTGTATAGACCTTCGCGATGGAGGCGCCTGGTGGCCGATGCTATAAGGGCGCTGGTCTTCACGCGGCAGGTTTGGAGTTCAAATCCCATCCAGACCGCCTCCCCGTACGTAGTATTTTACTACGGATAAAACTAAGTCACATAAAGCTAGAAATGGCAGGCCGAGACCTCTTGAGGTTGTAGTGCCAAGGAAGAGGATGAATGGAGGCGCCCAGTACTTCTGATGCTGTACAACTTGCAGGTTTCGTTGTTGCGTGATATTCCTTAGAATGATATCAAAAATTAATTTTATTCTTGTTTAAAGTTGAATTTTGTATCTTTCCTCCCACTTAGTGTCCCCAGTGCAATGGCCTATATTCACAGTCATCGTAACTAAGTACAGGATAAATATATAATTTATCCACAAGGACACAGTGGAACAATTATCGCCTGTTTGGATAGGGATTTCATTGTATCTTAAGTCACTTTTTAACATTTCCTTTTATCTAAAAAATAATACCACTCTATGATACGGTGCTGAAGGTGAAGAGCAACTGTGATAATTAGAACGATAAACCAAGGTGGGCTAAAGTGACAACCGTTGGGCATGAAGCAATACCGCACGAGATGAATGGCCATGCATGCTTTCCGAATAAAAACAGTAGGAAACTGCACACATATCGTCGACATTGAATGGTAACGAGTGGTTTTGCTTGTTAAGATAGCCTGCTAGAGAGAGAGACAAAGAGAGCAACCCAACAATAGTAAATGACTGCAAATGCTTTGCGTTGTAAACTAAGCATAAGCAAACCTTCCCATAGCAGAGGCCACAAAAAAGCCCAACAGCTTCCCCTATTCGCATTACGAAGCACATTGTTTTTCACGCCTTGTTAGGCTAGTCTGGTGGAAAATAGCAACGCTACAAAAAACAAACTAAACGAATGCAGAGAGAAGTTTAGTTTCCATTCCCGTCTTGTGCGGAGTAAAAGTAAAAATCGCAACCAAAAACCAAAAACAAAACGAAGAAAAAAAAATCCTCCATAAAATAATGGCTTGGGAAACAAAGCGTAAGCCCACAAGGGGGGGGGGGGGGGGGATTGCTAAAAACGCATGCTACACGAACCTAACCTAACAAACAAAAGGTCGCAAAAGAAAAATAATCAAAACACTGTTTACGAAAGACAATCGCTGCGCTCTGCAGGGGTGGTCCGTTTTGCCTGTTTTGCCCGTTTTGCGTATTTGTCCCCTATCTGGCAGCACCTCCGGCAGGGGACCATCACCAACTTTAAGCCTAAGCGTTGGTATTTTCTGGTGTGTTATTTAATAAAGGCAAACATTTTGTTGTCGTTACTCATCGTTTGGATTTGGTTATTGTGGAACTTTTTGTTTGTGTGTGTGTCGGTGTGGTGCAAATATAGTAGCTATTGGCAAGCTAATGGTATGCCGGCATTGGCGTGGGATTAGTACCCCGTACTGCGTGAATATTTTCGTTTGCAAATATATGACTTAAACACTTTTTAATATAAGAAGTTAGTGAACGTTTTTTCCTAGGGGGAGCTAGAGTTAATTGTTGCAATTGGAGAGTTTTTGAGAGAAAATTGCAGATGACGCTCTTTGGAGATGTAGGTGAGTCCAAGCGAAGCGTGTAGTGAATGCGTAGGAACCAGGAGTTATCTGAACAACAGACCAAACTCTTCCAGAACAATCTATCAGGACTGCTATCTCAGTCTGGGTAAATTTGACTGCAACATGAATCAGTTTCACTCGCATGAATATCTGAAGATCACCTTTAAGGTCCCGTCTCGAAAAATACAATGAAGACTTGAGCCTCATGAGGTATACTCTCCAGAAATTCTGAGATCTCCATGCACCACTTCATATCTATTACGGACTCTACTAACTCCAGCGAACCAGAAGCCTCCAGGAACACACGAAATACTCGAGTCTATGCTGACAGAGGACGCTATTACATTCTCCATTTTCAGATATCCTGACCGCCAGAAGAATTCCAGGGTAAACCTCAAATAGAGCATACTTTCCAATTTCCCAGACTTGTAGCTTGATTGAAATAAAATGTATATTGAATGCAGGGTATCATAATAATGTTTCCATGCAGCTGTTAATCCATCCCACCGGCATGCGATGAGATAAACCAATACCTCGGCTAACGTTTTATGTCCCGTCTATTCTTAAAAGTTAATCGAGGTTGAAGGTTATACAGGAAACAGTGTCAACAGGAAGAACGACAACATAACCAACGCTTAAATATCATGTACGTAGCGTAGCGATGAAAGCCTCCTCCCTGTTCATTGGGATTGGCCACACACACAGCACAAGACCGGCAAAACGGTGCAGCGGCCGGAATGAGCTGGCAAATGGTGACGTAGGGCGGAATTGGCGATACAAGCATAATGAAATTCTCCCGTAGTGCACTGTTTGCGATCTTTGATTTATTTTATTTGCTTGCTTTGATTGGTTACTGATTCGCACAGACGAGGGTACGGTGCGTCGGCATTAAAGCGATTATAGCGAAAGTTGAAGTGAACGCAACATGTAGAAAAATCAATAAATGTTAAAAAATGAAGTACTGTTTGTTATTGTAATTGGAATTAATTATGGTCAATGCAGATGGGAAAAAAACCCTGTTAGCCAAGGAAAAAAAAAACAAATGCATCACAAAACAGACGCATATTAATGCAGAACAGGATTAGGTACGGTACGAAAGGATTGTCATGAATATTGATGCTTAGGGACGCAATACATAATGTCATTTTGTTTGCAATTAGAGGCCGAGATCTAAGGCCGACTTTCACGATCCCATTCAAATGTGTCGAACGAAGATATCCAGAACCCTAACTTGGTTGGAGGACAATTTGAGTTGGTTCTTATTGCAAACGAAATCTATATTACCGGACCTCTTCAATTTCTCTCTCTCTCTCTCTCTCCGTTGTTCCAGAATCTGTCTTTCACGTCACGTCCGCAGATGAGGTGCTTTGGAAGGCGACAAAAGATCAGAAGGACCCGAGTTACACTGAGGCTTCGTCTGCTGGCTCCGCTTGATAAGTCACAAACTCACCAACAAAGCTCAGATAATTGACCCTTTTACTTCAGAGTATATGTGAAAGTAAGAAGTACAATACAAAACAGACGATTACAGAATCATTTCATTTGTTCTGAGGGTATTCAATGGAAGTTGCTTGGTGGAAAGATTCTCGATTTTCGCTATGTGATGTTCCATGTGATGCCATGTGATGAACGTGTGTCTTGGATGATAAGGTTAGTCTGGACATAGTATTTGAAGTTGTGTGTGGTGGAAGAGAATAGGACAGAAGAAATCTTGAGAGCTGGAGAGATGTTTTCTAGACCTGGCGAGACTTAGATCTCTTACAAGGAAGTCCTCCCATACGCATGACTGACATCAGGGAATCTAGACCTCTGGGCCTGAGAGAGGTTATGGTAGATTTACGGAATCTAAAGAGCTTTAAGTATTCAAGAAAATCTCAACCAAGGTCACCACGACTAAGAAATACTGACAATCAGAGCATCAATAAAGGTCTATTCAAAAAGTTTTTCTTATTGGTTGAAAAGGTTTTCTGATAATTGTACAGGAATCAAGGGGATAAATCAAGGGGGGAAAAGTAAAAACCATAATCGAACACCCGACTAACTTCAGCAAAGCAAACCAGCACACCCATAGTTTGATAGTTTGCGCCACTGAGCACAAGAAAGCCACTGTCCTACATCGCCTATATGCATCTTGATTATGGTTCATCGCTTTATCGGTGAAACTCCGGCCCCCGGAAACCTGTGGTGCGATTTGTCCTTGGTGAGTGTTTTATATTCTCTATCACTTCGGGAGTTTTTCGTCGAAAAGGTTTTCCCTTTTTTTGTTGTTGCAAAAATCGTATCTTTGTGTATACGGTGCCACCGGGGCTAGGACAAACGGCGATGGTACGGCACACTCGGTGCAGTATTTATGCGCGACTTCTTTGGCAAATTTGATATAAATATTCATGATTAAAGCCCCGTGACATCGTGCACATTATAGTTCGAGCAGTGGAGTGTCTCGCTCCGGCTGAGGATCTTCGGTCGATAGTGCAGTAAAGTAATGGTTGCTTTGCAGGTGTTGGGTGTAGCTGTATGTTGTGCTACGTCAGCAAGCAACCAGGAAGCCTTACCTCAAACCTTACAGCATTGGTGGAAGCAAAGCGTCTCTATTTACACTGACCCTGCTTCGTCCAGACCAGAACCAGCATGAAACCGGCCGAAGCTGTCCGTCCGTGAGTCAAGTACGGGGATGGTCGAATACAGAGAAAATGGTTCCGGCACGGAAACAAAAAGGAAACAGATGTTCCTTTCCATTTTTGCGCCCTTATTTATACCTCACCATATATCCTTCCCGAAAAACGAATAGACGAGTTTTGATTCAAAGAATGGCTTGAAGCATTTTACAGTTTTACGTGAAAATCTTCGCCCGGACCGCGCAAAGACTTCATAAGTGAAACTAGGTAGACTCATCCATCTTCTTTTTCTTCATTATAACCCGTTATGGCGTGGACACCTACGCCTGGAAAAGCTGAGAACTCCCGGTCGGTTAAGCTTCCCCGTAGGAGGAAAGGTTTAAAGAAGGTTAGATACAGAGCGTCCTTGTCCGTAAGTTTTGTTATTCCCTCTGTTTCTACCCCCAGCAACTTACAGCTACGTTCTTGGCTTTTACCTTGTCTGGAGCGGGTTTCAGTTATACTCGGGGAGTAAAGTTTGAAGCTTTACGGTGACGTGTTGGGAAGATCTCCGCAATGCCCTTGAAGCTCCAGCAGCAATATCCAGCTGCATGTTTACCGGTTTTCTATGGTGATAATTTTTCACACTTTCGCGGTTATTGTTTGGAGGTACTTTCTTGTTCGATGAACACTTTCTTGCACCAGGGCGTGTTGTGAGGGTGTGCGTGAATAAATTTAAATTAATGTTTGTAAATTACATAATGAATGTTGCATTAAAGCATTATGGGGCGCTAGTGTTGGGTGCTGTGGAGGGGTGGGCTTTAAGAATTTTTCCGGTACGGCAATCGCTTCCTTCACCGCTTGGAGCTGTAAAGTTAGCAACCAGCTGTTTTGCACATCATGTGGCCAAGGTTCACTTCAAGTGAATGCTATTCTCCTATTAAGTGAAAGTAAGTCTTTTTTGTATCTCCTAGTAAGTCTTTTTTGTATCATTGACACACATTGTTGGAGAAATTGTAGGCTCTTTGCTTCCAGAAGTCTATAGGTATGAAGAGATTCTGATCAACTTCAAGCTCAAAATCCAATATCTCAACCATTCTGGTGGAAGCATCAATGTCATGACTTTATCTCAAGTTGGGCTAACAACGTATCCTCTGTTAATGTAGACGGCTTAAACAGACTTTATGGGCTGCTATTCTTCAGACCCAGCAAAAATCAACGGAGAATAGCTATTAGAGCTCATCGTTGTAGCGACTCTCCCATTGCCCATTCACAACTGTGGGGCCAAAAATCCTACTGAGCATTTTCGACTTCCATACGGACATTTTATCCAGGAGCAACCAGCGTCCATATTTCAAAGGTTTATATGGAAAGGCTTATAGGCCTTGGTCATCTGGTCCTCTTGAGACCCTATGGAGCCCAAAGGAAAGTAGCTCTTAAAGCTCGTCATTATAGCTGCACTCCGACTGTCCATTCACAGATGTGGGTCCAAAAACCTTACCGACCATCTTGCTCTCGAATGCGGACATCGTCAAGACATCATCGTCTTGATTTGCTATTTGCTCCATTTGCTAAACTGATGGAGTATGGTCCTCAAAGTCCTTCTACCTCCTAGAGTCACGGACATCCCTCACGAGCACCCTGTCTGAAGAGAAGAGCAATATGTGTGTCCTAAAATTGACTAATGTTGTCATGTAGCCAAAACTTGCTTATTACGCCCCAAGTTGCGGTATCTGCAACAAATCAGCAATATATATTTTTAGCTTCCCGTAGCTCTGATTTGACGTACGAGCCTTTGACCGACTTACTAGTGAGTTCGTTCGTTGCATTGTGCTACGGTGTCACCGATACGGCGAGCCATGAATATGCACGGTTTGTCAAAAAGATAGATGAAAATCTGCTCTAGAGTAATACAAATGTAAATGCTAAAGCATTCAGGCGCGTGGTTCATCTTAAGCGGTTCGAGACAAACCAGCCGCCCTATATCCCGTTCTTGCTAAATAACACACGCTCGCAAAAAAAACAGATTCGGCAAGCCGGCCGTTTCAAAGCGAGAAAATTGATGGAAGAGGTGATGTGCTGGGTGAGCGTTCGGGACAAGAAACAAAGCAACGGGGAAAGAATTCGTAGGGATCCGGCTATCGAGCCGGAAATGGGGAACCATGTCGTGGGTTAAAGACACACCATTGAAGACCGGCTCGCTGCTAGCACACCAGTCCCTGCAAGCAGTTCAACCCCTCCGGTGGCGTGGTTCTTCTAGCGTGGGAAATATATATGTAGATTCCGCATGAAGGGGTGGTGTGAGGCGCGCGCACACACACACAGGCACAAACAGTGTGGCAAAAAGATTAGCGAAACAATATGTAAATTTATGTTGTTCTGTTTGTTTGTTTTCAGTCGGGGGTTTGCTTCTTATTCAAATCTCTGAACTTCTCGAGCGTTCGTTTGAACGTGCAAGTGATTTGAATTCCTGCAGGCTCAAGTCGTGGCTGGAGGATACACGGATGTTTAGGGCGAAAGGGAGAGGGAGAGAGAGAGAGAGAGCAGGAGAAAACTCTTTTCTTGCCAAGAAGAACGGCTGTTTGGGTTCGACATTTTCTGTTCAACCAACCTGGCCGACTTTGAGTAGTGAAGCTAGAGGTAAAAGAACTATTTCTGCTGTTTTCTTTGGAGTCTTGCAAACAGATCGAAGTGTTAGGATCATTCACAATCTGCTTCGTGGAGTAGATATCGTAGATCTTCACGATAATGAGCTGCATTAGACGAGAATTCTTGAAGAACTCTCGTCTAATACAGCTCAGATTTCTTGAACGTCCATGATAGGATATATCTCCTTCCTTTTTTCCCGTCTGTTCGAAAGAATAAGTGATAACAATAATACTGCAAAATAATACCTCCTAAAACTATGGGCGAACACGAAACCGCAGTTTTTATTCCTCCAATGTTCCTGCTTTACTACCCATTTCCTTCATTCATAGCAAACCATGCCGTCTCACAGGTAGCAAAACCCAGCGTTCCTTTAACAAACCCGAACACGAACGTACCTCGCTGATGTGTGCACAACATGGCAACGCTTCCCGTTGCTGTAACGGTGAGTCGAAAGGGGGAAAAAAAATCCCGGGGAAAAGGAAAACACATTTTTTGCACCAGTAATGGAGAATGAATGAGGTGCCTTCTATGCTATTTTCTCTCCATGAAGTTTATCATTTCACGCTATTCCTGACGAAATGTGCCTAAAACGCGCGAACGGTTGTACGTTTGTTGCTGTTGTTGTTGCCGGCAAGGGGTTTCAGTTCGGTTGGCACTGTGGTTACCACTGTTGTGGACGCAGTGAGAGCACGTGCTTACGATTTGGTTCTATGGCGTTTGGCTGGTACTGCTGCTGGGACAGGGAAAATGAGTGAAATGGAAATTTGATGAGGTGGGAAAAAGATGTAAGTAGGTAGAGAGATGGCTGTTACTACGGTTAGGATGGCTTTATTAGATAGTGAGGCGAAGGTTGGAATAGTTTAAATGAAGTTTTATAATCATCTCTTGAGCGATGAGAAAGTTGTGTTCTGGTTGGTATCCTTAATATGCCCATGTGGCCTAGGTCTTTCTAATTTATTGGGTTATCCGGATCGGGATGAATCGGGCATGTGTCGCTCATGCCTTCTTCTTCTTCTCCTTTTTTTTGGTGACTACTACTTCAAGAGATCTCGACCTGTGATGTTTGGATATCGTGACGTGATAAAACCCGTTGTTGGATATCTGGTGATGTCTGATGATGTGATGGTAGATCCCAGGTTACCTCTGATGATGTCATGTGATAGACCCAGGTCATCTGAGTAGATAGATAGACCCAGGCAGATTCATCAGAACTGTTGGTTTAATACCTCCAATAATCCTCACTATCCTTGGAGACATTCTAGGTTCAATCTAAGCCTATTGAGAAACTACAAATATGTATGACCTCCGCTGATCAAATAGTTCAGATATGCCTTACTAAACTAGATATTTATTACAAAGCTTAGAAACTTTAGATAATCGCCTCAAAAACCCTAAGGAAATGTTTATTGGTAAATAGATATTTGTCCTTGTGCTAGCGATATTGAAATACTATTTACAAATGAAACTTCATCTACGAAGGTAACGCCCTTCATTTTGCTTTACTGTTTCCCCCCCCAAAAAAGAATATAAAATTTATGAACCTTCCCTTTTGTGTGTTTGTCTACCGCGTACGACTGATCGGCCCCGGACGATGGTCACGCAGTGCTCGAAAGATCAAAGTTGCCCCCGTTTTGGCAAGTTAGCAGGTGAAAGATTACAGTACGGCAACATTTTCTGGTCACGTGGTCACGTGGTATCCTTGGTAGCCGGGTAAAACGTGATTTTGGCTGCATAAAATTCACACTCTACGTGCTGCATGACGCGTTTGTATGGGAGAAAAGAGGAATAGATTTATAGTTTTTGCTTTTTTTGTTGTGGCTATAATAATTTTTTAATTAATTTTGTGTGTTTTGTGAGTCTCGGGCTCTCGGGTTTTCTATGTGTGAACGCTGAGCGGACATAATATAATAAAGATAATCCGTGTTTGTTGGACCGTTTTACAGCCTGTGCTCGTTCACCAGCGTTTCGGTTGTGTTCGTATAGCTCTGGCAGGACTGCAAGATGAAGTTGAGAAGCGAAATAAAATCAAAATAAATGTCGCAGATCGAGCATTATCGGATCGGATGTGAGTAATGCCCAATATTTATGCACCTTAAACGATTGCATCGCCGAATCGCATCGGTGTTTGATGTAGCAGCAATGGTGAGGAGATTAAGGAAACAACAGCAGAAAAGAAAGGAAAACTGTAGGCGCACTTACCCTCTATACATATAGATAGAGCCGCCGACACGTTGCTGGGAAAAGTTTTCCGACTCGATGCGGAACTCAGAGTGTGGCGCATACCAAGCAGGCGTTCTGCCACCCTTTGAGCTGCAGTGAAGCTTCCGTTTTGCAGCCTTCTCCCCTTCGTCAACCCTTACTCCCCCCCCCCCTCACCCTTCCTCCTCTTCCCCCATCCGACGCCTGCTTTGACGACGCCAAAAGGGCGAAGCGCAATAATAATGAGCCGAAATTATTCATCACCATAAATAATTCTGCCACGCGACGTCCAAAGTGAGTTGTTTGTCGAGACCAAGGGTCTGCGGTACCGCGATCATCCCCGCGTGCATTATTCAACCTGCATCATCTTTTTTGCCACCCTCATCCCCCCACCCCCCGTTCCCCACTCTTTATCCTTCCCAAGGTTTCCATCCGTCTGGATCAGGCCATGAATGAGGAACGGGTGGTGGTGGAGGCGCCTGGTGGTCTTCTATTGAAATGGAGGCGCCTGGTGGAGTACTACGCATCAATGGTTTGCTTCGCGTTTTGAAACCGCAAGAGTCGATCATAAAGCAGAGCGAGAGAGAGAGAGGGATAGAATGAAAGGGAAAGACAGAGAGAGAGAGCGAGGAAGGGAAAGCGTAGTTTGAAAAGAGAGTGTTAGCTGTTGTCACGTTGGGCTGCGCTGGTATTGCTGTCTTCCATTTTCATTTTGATGTTTTCCCCCCTTGTCCGGTGCAGGACAGAAATCAATTCGTGGCCGATTGTGAGTCAATGATTGGTAAACAATCGTCGGACGTTTGTCGCCCGTTTGCGGAAAAGTTATGTTAATGCGATTTATCTGGTAGGCACGCTTTGTGTTGCCGGTCGCGGAAGGCACGGTACGCGGCCGAGTGGTACAGTGTGACTAGTTTGAAGTTAGTTTTAGACAAAAAGTCTTGCTTGTACCTACAGCATCGATTGATTGGTAGTATTAAACGAGAATAGGTTTGCGTTGATGCGCCTAGCATTGTCATATCAGACATATGATAAATGTATGCTATAAATTCGAAGCTCAAAAGCTACACGAAAGGACATTCTGAGGAGGAAGCTCAAGAGGTCTTAGTCAACTATTGGTGGCTATCACTGAACATAACTATACTCCCAGCTCCACAGTGAACTTCATTACTGGCTTCTTGGAGTTTATAGAAGTCCTCCTTCTATTGCTTTGACTCTCCAACCCCAGGAGGAGGGTTCCTCGCGGACTTCATTACATCCCTGGGTGCATAGTGGACTTCATTTCTGGCTTCCTGGAGTTTATTGAAGTCTCGCTTCTTCTTATATGACTCACCCACTTCAAGAGGTCTGAGCAGCTGATTTTTAGCTTCACAGATCTTCTGATAACCCTATCTGGGTAGTGGACTTCATTGAAGTCTTTTTTCGTATTCTTTAATTCTAAAACTTCCAGAGAACCTCAACTTGCCCTGCAAATATCTGGACTTCATTATACCTCTATCTGTACAACCTCAAGATATACTGGCGTGCAATTTCTGGCTTCCGGGACTTCATAATACCCTTAGCTCGATTAGAAGTCCTGCGTATATGGAGACAGTCTAGAAGAGATTCGATATCTGTTTCTGTCTTATGAAGCTACCTACCTCGTTCGACGAAACTCCAATTATACAAGCAAATGCATTATTATTTAATAAATGTGCCAAAGGTATGTAGCGCATCTAATATGGATACAAACTGATACAAGAGCGATAGAACGTTTCCGATGGTTATTGCCGTACAATTTGCACCCGTCGGAATTGACACATTCTAGCCATCTGTCACAACCGTACCACGGCTACTCGGTGGCCTGCGGGCTAAAATGTCGCAACTTGATCCGTCCCTACCACCACCCGGCCCCCACCGTCATCGTAGGCTGAAATTGGCAAGCTGTTAAAATTAATCAGTATTTAAGAAACTAATTACCCTAATCAATACAAGCAAAACAAACACGCAGCAAGATGGGAAGCCAGCCAGAAGTTTGTTTTCCATCACCGACACCGATTTGCTTAGGCGCGCTCGAAGGATAATTCACCCTCGTCGTCGTTGTCGTCATCGTCGTCAGCGCAGCTGGATCACTTTCAGCGGTTGTCAAACCTTCCGGCTATGAGCGTACCGAGCGCGAGCGGCGGTACAATCGTGCACACTTGGTACTCGGGCGGCGGAAAACCGCACCGTACCGCATCTCCCACCCACGGGATGTGGCCGGTGACCGGCGAGTCGAGGTTGAATCAATTCGTCTCAAGTTTATTTACATAATAATGAGTGTCGCTGAAAGTTGAATAAACATCGCTATCAGCTATTTTACCTAGGTTTGGCACGGCTACAAAAGCTGGGCCGCATCACTTGCGCTCTGGCACCCGGGCACAGACGCGAATATCCCCAAGTCAAGACAGAAAAAGCTTCCGTGTGTTGGAGTATTTCTTCTGGTACGAATACGTACCACCACACGCACACAGCACGGCTACGGAGGTAAGACATCGGTGGGAAGACTTCTGAGGAGTCTGGACCGAGCACATCAATATTGGGGCGTCAAAGAAAGTAGGGACGGCCGGACGAACTGGAAGGGAAGTGATTTAAATTCACGGTGAAACGAAAGGACAAACTTACAGACACGGTGAGTATTGCCACTATTGTGCGGGAAAATCTTTAACTTTCGTTCGTCTAACGTGGGCTGGAAGGAAACTTACTGCGACCGGTACTGGACCGCCCAGGTCCCGTTTTTTTCCCCTTCCTGCCCAAACACAGTACGCTACGTTGTACAGTTCTACTAATTGACTACCGGCGATGAAATTCCGTCCCCCTTCCTGCCACCTTCTTCTCCTCCGCAACACTTCCATTCGGAGTGGCCAGTTGCGAGACGCAGTAGGTTGATTAATTATCGCGCGGAATGAAGCCGTCGGTCCGGAGGTTCAGGTTTCATCGTTTCTGATGCGTGTGCCTTGAAGCTCGAACGGTCTCAGAATCGATGAAGCGCAACGTTGAGGTTAACACGGCCACGGAGCAGAGCGTAAATAATTAGCGTCCGGTCTTTCCGGACGACGGCCGGCCAGCTTTTGCACCTACATCGCTGCAGACCATTGGACATCAGAAATTACATGCCGCCGTACAGCCGATGGAGTGGACGTTCTTCGCGAAGTCGATTCCTTCGTAATTGGTTTCAGGATGATGAATATGGAGCAGATAATTGAGTAGTTTTCGGTGCGTGTTTTTGGGGTAGAATGACGGCGCCTTGTCGTGCTTGGTCGGGCGCAGATTTTACAAAGCATCAGCTGGTGTTAATTATGTAGGTGTTGTTTTATAATTAATATAATGGTTTTTGGCAATAGCTGGGTATGGTGTGGTTTTAATCATGTTTTGATGCGCAGTAGAACTACTGGTCGAGTAGGAATACGTGACAAGATGTTGTTTTTGAGATAGTTTAGACCGGGGAGATGTGGTAGACATTAGACGAGATAGAGTAATGGCGACGACAGCTGACCATCAGCGATGTTGAGGACGCCTGAAGCAGAATTCAACTTCGTCCAAAAACTCCTACGCTACTGCAGATTTAAACGTCAAATATTCGGAACGCTTGGAACACCGATGGGATTTGCCTGACAGACACTTAACCCCTAACATCTTAACTATCACAGTCTGTAGTCAAGGCACGTGAGCGTGCTCTATATTCGGACATTTTGATTGGAGTAAACAAGGGCACAAGTTCGATTGCAACCCTGCTCACTTCACCAGCACCGGTTAATCGGCCAGTTCATATCACTTTGCCACTTTGTACCTACTGCTTCTAAACCACTCGCTCTCTCTCTCTCTTTCACTCGAAGTCAGGTGTTGCTGCGTGTGCCTGCACCATCGAGAGAAAACGTTTTTTTCCCCCGAGCATGTGTGTGTGTGTGCGTGTTTGTGAGCACCCTTAAGCTATGAATTGAGTGAGCCATGTACCGTTCATATTTCACTTTGCACCTGTTCCGGGTTCACGGTGGGGGGCAACAAAAAAATATAGTGTGAAAATCGTTAGTCGACGACGGATTGAAGATGCGGTAAATCGGTGGTAAAGGTTGATGTTTTGCGGTATGTTCAACTGCCATACCAGTTGACCTGTGATCGGCGCACGATATTTACAGTGTGGGACAAAACATGTGTGACTGCTGTGGAAGTAGCGAAATTCTGGAGAAAATCCATCTATATACTATCGTTGGGATGGATAACCAGGGTTCTGGACTTTTCCAAGTAGTTCATGTGGCTTTGGGCCTTGATGTCTATAGAGTATTCAATCCGCTAGCCTCTAGACGCTATAACCTCGAGAGGTCTCGGTCTGCCATTTCTGGTTTTCTGTGACATGATTTTAGCCGGGACAAAGTTGGCAGCCCAGGATGGGATTTGAACCCCGGACCTGCCGTGTGTAGCCCGACGTCGTTATCGTCTCTGCCACCAGAACACCCCAGTCAAAAAGCTGCTTTTGCTAAATCAAATATAAAATAAGAATTATTGAAGATTCTCCTGATCTGATGGAAGTTGCACATCGTTTGTCCAACACTGTACGTGCCCATACTGTATGCACTACCGCACTGGAACAACGGTCGACTCGCTGGAGAGTGTAACGGTCCGGGCGGTTTTTGGTGCAGCCAGGAAGACAAATCAACCAATCGATTGCGCTAAACCACGTAACACGTACACGGACAGTCACATCCTTTCGTTGTCATGTTGTCTGAAGCGGGCAACGATGTCATACCGTTGCAGAAACGTATGCTGCCGAACGTTCCGTTGGGTGCCAACTTTTTGGGATGTTGACTTCCAGATAGTCTGCCGAGATAAAAAAAGGCTACAGGAAAACGGTGTTGATGGATAGGAAAGAAGACTAGTGATGGGTTTAGCATAGTATAAAACAGCTGCTGAATATATGAGAAGAGAACAGAATTGGTGCAAATGATATTATGAAATGTCTTGGAAATATTCTTGATGTTCACAGGGACTTGTATGAACTATGAACTTATTGCTATTTACTTAATTTGACCAATCTCTATATCCTCTTGAGAGGTCTTGTCCTGT
Organism: Anopheles stephensi; assembly: GCF_013141755.1. Classification (NCBI taxonomy): domain Eukaryota; kingdom Metazoa; phylum Arthropoda; class Insecta; order Diptera; family Culicidae; genus Anopheles; species Anopheles stephensi. The sequence goes on from NC_050201.1 coordinate 2,314,859, forward strand.
CAATTCTTACTTCCTTGATGTGAGATGCTACCAAAATCTGATTAATCCGGATGGATTTCGATATCCGGCCCTGCTTTCCGATATCCTGAGCTTAACTGTGTATTGTGAAACCAGTTTTGTACTACGCAGAATTATCCGTTAACATAATTTCTTTAGCTAGCCTGCACAGGCATCATCACGTATTGCTTCCTTTTAAATTTAAAATAAATATCGTCAATCGGATAAAAATGGCCGGTGAGCATTCAGCCAGGAAGAAAAGCTGAAACTCCAAACAAACAACTTGCGTGGATTCGAGCGCCGTAGCATCGGTTCCTAAATTAGATCACATCAGTGTATCAACCTTCCTTTCCCAAACGGAATGAAAACTATTCCACTGTCCGTTTCACACCTGCCGATGCATATGGTAACAACACGTGCGTGTGCCATTTTGTTGTTGATTTCGTCATTTGCACCGATGTTTTATGGGCTTGAGCGCGTTGTTTTTCGACTCGCACAATATTTGCCCAAATGCAAATGTCTGTTGTTGTCCTGCCCAATGGCTCGCATATTTCGCGCCGGACTGGCGATGGATTGCAATACCAATCGGGCCTCACCGGAGCCACAGAGTCAAATATGAGTTGCTGTAGGATCCATTTCATCCAATATGCTCATCTCTTTTTCGTTTTCGTAGAGAGAAAGAAAAAAACCAACGCGAGAGTGCAAATACAAATTCAAACTGAAATCAAAATCGAAGCAAATTGACAAGATAAAAACAAATAGTTATTGAAATACACAAACAATAGCAAACAGCCAATTTCCATAGCTGTACGCGTAAATAAAAATGTATCGGTGTTGTTGGAAGTTCAAGGCTGGAGAGGAAAGAATTGACATGAGAAAATAAATACATTGTTGATGGCTTGCTTTTCTGTCCTTGGATCCCGTGGTTTTGGCTTTTCATCGCGAAGAAAATCTAATTTGGTCAATTTTTTTTGTATCGCAAAAATGGAAAAGAAAAAAATTGAGAATTCGGAATATCTGCAGGGACAACTAACATCAAGTATTGCGGGATCTGAAATTTAGGTTTATGTTAGGGATGATGACTTCGATAACCTGCATCAGAATACTCCAAGCTCTAGATATCCTGGAGGGTTTCCCAAATCTGTGCTCCAAAGTCTGTATCAGGAAGCTTGGCTTAAAGATTGTCTGTGATGGCTGACGTTTGTCTAGACTATACCTCTCTGTCCAATATGGATTCTTGAAGCCTTTTGACTATAATTCTGGAAGATATTCCAGTTGCTGGATCTCCATACTAAGACACGGATACGCTGCTCGAGAGATTCTCAGCAAAGGTAATCTGATGGACCTCAACTTTTAGGCATCCGTGCTCAGTGGCGTACCAAATCATCGGCAGTGCTATAGCGATGATTGAGAGGACCAATTGAGATATGGGGATTTGAAAGATCTGCCTAGTAGGTCAGACAGCACCGTCCAAGAGATCATCTATAAGACTCAGAGTATTCTACGACCTTAGCCGAATAGGCAAAGTCTTACTATCTACCGTAGACTGTGTGTGATGTCCAGTGGAGTATCAATCTTGCACCAACGAGAGGACTTCAGCATATACGTTGACCCTGACATCTTGGTCTTCTAGTCTGGTGACTAAGTGAGATGACTAACAGGTGCATGGACAATGGATCGAAAACATAGGTCGTAATCGCCGCAAAGTAAGAGGTTGTCTTGTAGAAGCGGCCTCCTATTTGGGGCCCTGTATAGAAGGCTTCATGGACCCTCAAGGGGTCTCAAGGAAGAGATCTCATAACAGGGATCTCGTATAAGGGACGTAGCGTCATAGGTCTGATAACGAGAACCTTCTAATACGAGTTTGATGCTAGCCTCAATTTCCACAGTATACATATCTCCCAGAGACTTCAACTGCAATTCACTCTTCTTATAAACGTTTTATATCAATTTTTACATTAAGTTCTGCATAGGAAAAGTAGTAGTAGAGCAATTAAAAGCCAAGTAAGTCTGAACCCTTCATTAGCAAAAAGCCTTCTTACGCCATTTTTTCCCCCAAATTTCATATTGGTCATCATGCAGGAAAAGTGAAACTGATACAAAATGAATCTCAAAAAACACAAACAGTACGCACTAAAGTACAATTAAACGATTTTGGACACATCCGTGTCTTCAGTTTATTTTATTTCCCATTTACGCTCGCCGAACTGGTTTGGGATGGGCAAAATGTTTCGCTCGTTTTCAACTGCGCCAATGTGTTTTTTTTACACTCAGTTTTCGATACAATCGTGTTTGTGTGTGCGTGCGTGAATGTTTCTGTGTGTATGTAGAGTATGTCTGAAAGTGTGTGTGAGTGTGCATGGTAATATGTATTTGCTTTATCTTTTGCCTTTGAAAAGTTTGTCGGTTACTTTCTTGTTTTACTTTTCACTGCCGATCTAGCGCTGCTCATTGCTGTGTGTGTGTTCCTCTTTTTTCGTTTTATTTGATCAACTTTGTTTTCTTGTTTTTTCTCATTTTTCTCTCTCTGTGTGTTGGTGTGCTTTATTCCCTTTGTAAGGGGCCGGTTGAGTGTTGAGTTACGTTGTTTATTAATTTCCTCCCGACGGTAAACTTCAATATTTACAAATCCTTATTCTACACTTAGTTTATTTTTCTTGCATGTCTTCGTTCCATTTACCACTCGCGGCTTTTTGCTTGTTGTTTGGCTACCCCAATGTAGCTGTCACTGAATCATCATCAGATACGGCTGCACATGTTAATTAATACAGCTTTCCCCTCCTGCCATGTTCTCAAGAAAATGAAAAAAAAGAAGATGGTATCTGTACATAATATTGGTTTTGAGTTTGAGCCGCCCGAACTTTACGTAACAGCTGTGTGTTTTGATCGATCGAAGTATAGAACACCGATTTTATATTTTCCTTATGCGTGTGTTCGTGAAACATGCAACTAGGATGGTAAAAATGCTGACGCAAATTTGCTTGCCAATGCTTGCCAATTGTTGCGCCTGATGACGGCTCTCGATTCGCCCCGTTTTGTGCCTACTAAGTTCAATCCATAATCGTAGCGTGAGTTGCTTATGAAAGAGTCGTGAGGATTGGTTTGATGATGTGTGTGTGTGTGTGTTTCGTAAAATCGTACAAGAACCATTATATACAGATCTTCATCAATCTGTTCACAGTAAGTATGAACGTTAGGCTAGCCATAGAAGCTTGGTTGCTGTTTGTGAGGGACAGGGACATATATCGACATATGGTAAGAGTAGTACCTTGTAGCCTGTACTTAAACTCTGTTTGTGTTTAATCATCTGGAACTTTATCTGATGTTACCTCTGGCCTGATAACTGGTTGGCATAAATGTTGGCTGGCTGTTCCGCTTCTAACACCAGCTGTAATAGTAGAGCGTGTGCGGGAGCGATAAGTGTTTCAATTGTCGTATAATTGCTACTGCTGCATAGCTGAAACCGAAGCTCGATGGATGGGTCTTCAGGGTCGGTTGTCTAGAAGGAAGCGTAGATCCTGCTCACTGTACCATCGCATGCCCGCGAGAGCGATCGAGGACAGGAGCAGAAGAGATTGAGCTGAAATTGGATAAATGAATAAGGAGATCTTTAGGAGGAGGAGATCTAGTGAAGTTAGTTTAGATAGAGACTTTGAGCCATTGGACTCCGTCATTAGATGTCATTGCAGGACATAGGTACCTGGACCTTCAGTTCAGGTGTCTATAGTATATTCTGAATTTGATTGTTAATGTCCATGTTTTTGAGAAGCTGGACGAGTCTCTAAAGTGCTTCTGGACATCAGGACGTACGAAGATTCTCGATCAAGTATCACAGGCATAGACTTATGCTGGAGGGCCCAAGAAGCTGGACTCCTTCGGAAGCTTGAGCTGAATCGGAAGACGGAATAGAGATCTCCTGGGTTAATGCAGGAGGCGGCGTCTTGAGTATGATAGGGTATACAACATGGTTCGAGGTTCGGAGCCATGCCCTGTTCTAGATGTCCGAGATGGTGACTTTGGGTACAAAAGACAAAACTCGGTGGTGTCGACGATCAGCTCACCAGGCGCGCAACTTCATTCTCCTGGATGTCTATGTAACTTGAAGCTGTGTAGAAAGTTACGTCCAGAAATTGGAGGACGTCCTCGAGGTGTTGGCTGTGTGGATTTTTAGAGGTATTTGTTTTGACAGCATTAAGGACACTTCTCCTTTAGGACTAAAGAATTCTAGGTCTTTTTCGACCTGATGTGGCTTTGTCGAAGTATTTGGAGTATTATGGAGCGTATTGAAGTTAGTGAGTAAAGGTTACAGAAAGCTTCTCAGTTTCTTATAATTGTATAAGTGTAGTAAAATTTCACAACACAATCATCACCAAATATATAAAATGAAATTTTATGTCGCGAACGTCTGCGGTGTACGGAACAAACCACCCGAATTATGACCTATCCATCTCATATGCAACGGTCAAACGATGTTGAATCAACGCTGCAAACTGGCATTCCAGCGAAGAAATCCCTGTCGGCTGGGGCTGTAAAAAGGCAGGCGTTTTTCACATTCCGTTTTCATTGTGACGCTTCAAGTGCTGGGGTTGGGTTACCAAAACAACCGACTACAACTACCGGCTACATGACGTCACCTAATCCCACATCGGCCTTAGAAAAGCTTCGGGTCTTCGTTATCCACTTTTATGGCCCCCGTGCACATTTCACGGAAACGGGTAGGATTAAATGGCCTTAGACTTGAACGTTTTTTTCTTGTGATTGCTTCTGTCAGACTTTTAAGGATTCCCGGTAAGCGTTGACTGGGTGGAATGAAATTCCCATACACTTGGCTGGGTGATGAGAGATGAGACATTGAAGATTTAGAATATTAAGCGTATTTTTTGTCAAATTTATGTTTTGTGTATGTTTTAAAGGTCACTTTAATATTGTCAGTTAAGGAAGGAAGTTTCATCCCTGGATCTACTTCGATTTGGAGATTTAAAAATTCGTTTGACAGGTGTACCCTCTCAAAAGAGGATTGCTGGTTCTACGAGATGAAGTGTCTGGGGCATTCCTGGGCTTTCCACAGGATGAAGTATACAATGCATTGGTGGACTTTTATCAGGACTCTGCTCAAGGTGGGGTGGATAATGCTCAAGAAGACTTTAGCTCTCTTATTTGCAAGTTTTTCAGAAGAGTTAGTCCACTCCATCGTCAGCAATGTCCAGAGATTCCTTGAATATTACAAGTTCGTCTGCTTCTTGTTTGCTTCTCTTTCAATCACTGTTTTGAAAATGTACATACGCCATTGCAAATATTGTAACCTCGGAATTGTAACCCCAAAAACACACACATACACACGCTAGGGTAACTTACCGGCTGCCAGATTGGATTTAAGATCGAGTCCCGGGACGATACTGCTCCGGCCCGTTGCTCGGTTATGCCCACCGAACCCAAACAAAGACGACCGATGGCTGCGCAACGCCACCACCGCCTTCGCCTCGCGCCCGACCGACGGTGCCGCATCCACCGACGCCATGCACTTGATATGGATAACGTTGTCTAGCTCACGCTGCACAAGCCTATCTACTGGTACACGCATCTCCAGCGTGCGGTAACGCAGGTGAAACCCATCGCTCTCGAGCGTTGTTTCCTGCTGCTGCTGTAGGTATTCCATCGGAACCTGCAAATGACAACGTGGTTGTTAGATGAGAAGGAGAAAAATCCGGCTATCAAACAAAGCAAAAAAAAAACGACAACAGCAGCTCGAAGATCTCGCAACGGTGGCGTGTCTTCAGGAGCGTGCTAATTATGCTGCCACTACACTGCGGTACTGGCTGGATTGTGGTTTGCTGCCAATCGGAAGCCGGATAAAATCAATGCCGCTCGTCTTGGCTGACCGCAACATATGGTTGTGCAACCCGAGCTGGAACTAGGCTTTGGTTTTGCGGTTGGACTGTTGGACTTTGCATAAGAAGTACCGCCGTATAGTTGCTGCCGGTGCGTATCCTACCACTACCGATAGGTGGTCATTACAGCAGACCGATATATCAATGGCCCAGAGCAAGGCAGAGAGAGAGAGAAAAAAAGCATCTCTATGGATTTGCCTTTTTTGTTGTAGCATTCTACACCGCCATGTTAAACCGCTGGCATGTGCATGACTTCGGGCATGAAGTCGGTATTGATGGTGATGATGATGATGATGGTGATACTAAGGATAATGATGTATTCACCGTCACCAATCATCAGCTCTTCGTATAAGGAGCACCGTTTAGAAGAAGATTTGAACCTAGACATGGCGCTGCGTTGTCTAACCCGATCAACCACCAACTACTCAATCAAACATTTTGATAGATTTATCTATCCACACATCCAATAGAAACGGACCTAAAATTGTATTCGAAATTAATCCTTCAACGTTTTATCGCATCTCATCCGGCTACGTTCTTCGTTGGGTGATACAAACTGTGGGGAAAAAAAAACGTTTCAACCGTTTCTGCGCATGTGCTCATTTCAACGTGGCTTAATCGATGTAAGCAATTTGAAATGGTCAAATAGGTAAAAAAAAAGGAAACTGCATTTCAATTCCCAGCTCTGGAGGATGCTACGAGAGAGACAGCCCATCAGGATAGGAATGCATGGACATGAATAATCTGCTTCATGGTTGTCGCACTTTTTTTACAACCATTTTGAACAGATAAGTAATACAGGGGTTTTCGAGGATGTCTATCGAGACATTTGATTTGTTCAGGTACATAAGGGACCCTTAGAGGGAGGTGTAGAATTTGGATTCGGAATAGTTCCTTGACTGATAAAAGTTTTAGCGATAATTGAGCAAAGAATGATCATATCAGAAAATTATCTTAGATCCATGGATTACTTGGGCTCAAGGGAGAGGCCCAGGACGCTCTAGTAGCATGCCGGAAGTACCTCACATATAAGAAGAAGAGGAAGATTATTAGCATAGGTCACAAGCTCACTAGTTGTATAGAGGGAATAGAGCAAAGAATGCTTACATCAGCGAAGTATCTTATGGAGACTGGAATATCCTGGTCGTGCTTTACAAGCAATAAAAAGAAGAGTTTTACAATTGTTGGACAGTATCGTAGTATGATGATGTTGAGACCAACGGAACGGTCTCCTGAGATAAAGATAGGAACGACTCCTTCAATATGTAAATAATATGCCTGAACAAATCAATATCTAGTCGAGCATGTCAACTATATTCTCGCAAAACCCTGTAAAACGATTGAAGGGCGAGTATTTACACGCAAAAAAACTAAACGGGATCAATATATCACGTTCGGCTGCTCTATCAGCTTCGAACGCTTTGCGGATAACGTCCGTCTGGAGTGGAGCATGGAAAATGGTCGTTACAAATCTACCTCCACAGTTCCAGACCGCTCGCTGATCATTTGTCTGATGGATCGGACTTTCAAACAGACCCGCACACACACACACACACCCCGTGCATCAGTTGATATAGACATACACTCATGTACACTACCAACACGCAACGCGATATCTCAAACATCCCGAGGGAACCTTCGGAATGTTGCGTGGTTTTAATTGTCAACTTTGTTCGTACGAGCCTGCTCGTAACGAGCGCTACTTACCGTGCGGCCATTGATGAACCACAGCAACCGGGTGGCGAGCGTGGACCGATCGGATGTACAGTTGGCGGCAATGTGCTCGTTCGGCAGGTAGCTGGCACTGAGCCCGGTAATGGTAGGGTCGTCCTGGGGCAGCACCTCCACCGTCATGTTGCGCGTCCCGTTTGCGAGCTTGAATTCGGGTGCGTCACCCGAAATTTCGCACCGATACTCTCCGCTCGTGCGGCGCTGCAGCTCGGTTAGCCGGATCGAGCAGAGATACTGATTGCAGATTGTTGGCCGGTCAGTGGCGACGACGATGCCTTCCACGGGGTAGGTTGTGACTTTCGGAAAAAGCATTGGAGCGTACCTGCCGGGGAAGGAGTTTAGTTGTTAAAGAGCGCTAGAGTTGTTGGAAGAATCGTTGCGCTTGGCGTTTAATTGCATCCACACGCAGGGCTCACTATTTAAGTCTGGATACACGGAATGTCACGAAGGCCGGATATAGAGGACCTGACGCTATTGTACCAATAAAGAGCAATATTTTTTTAATTCAAGTTTCAGTAGGCTTTTTGTCGCCGAAAAAATGTTTTACTCCTCTAAGAGCTCTCCCTTGCCATACGGAAGTACTGAACATAGCGCACCTCAATAACCTGAGGTACCTTGCCGTCCGTTTGAAGTCTCACTAACCTGAGCTAACTGTGTAAAATGAACTATGGGCGGGTTCTAGAAATTTTTACTTTAGATCTCTATTTGATCTCTGTATTACGACGGTTCTAGGAATTTTGGAGTGAAAAAAACAAGGTAGTCTGATGCTTGCCGTATGTCCTCGTCCGTTCCTTGCAATGATTCAGTACGGCTCAGATCCGCGCAGGCGATATTGGCGTTCATTATTGTTATCCCGGGCGGTTTCTTTTTCCGTGTGCTGGCCAGCTGATGGTTAGCGGACGATGGTTAAAAACATATAATGGAAATATGGCGAAGATCGATTCCGAGGGTTTGCACGGTCGATGAGCAAAAAAAGACGACCAACCTTCGGTGCACATGCATCTCGGGTGCTACACGGTACGCTTGGAACGTGGAAGACTCGTCGGTGCGTCACAAAAGCATCGATCGGCTCGCATTGGCTGGCAGTAGGAGGGATGAAGAGGAGGTGTTGGAGGGAAGGGACAAGTGCACAGGTTCAGGTCGGTCGGTCAGGATTTGCGCAAGAAGGCTCGGTGCACACACACACACAAAAGAGGCATAAACAAACAAGGACCCAGCAAAACCGGAGCAAATCCCCGGCTGCAATCTGACACGGTTCGTGAAACGAACTCATTTTGATGATCTATCCTGTTATCCGCTGGCCGTGTGTCTTCCGCAATAAATGGAGGTACAATTTTCTAGCTGCCGCATCAGTGCAGATGCTGCAAATTGGACCGTCAGCGTCCGGGGGTTGCATTTCGGAAACCGTTTTTGCCAGCGCTACCTACATTCGTGTTCTTCGCACATTCGCAGGCGCTTTATTGTGAGTCCTTGCGACGGCAGATTTTATTATCTCCCATCACGCCCTTCTTTGGTTGCCTTCCACGTGTGTGTGTGTGTCTGTGTGTTTGAAAACAGCGTCCGTACTGCGACTACTACTATTTTAAACCCGTGCACGGTATCAAGGTAATGTGTAAAACATGAATGCGCAGTTGAAAAATAGCTTGCAGGCGTAGCGATATATATATTGTCGTCTGCTGCCGAGCGTACCTGTAAAACTCCTTATTGCCTTTGTACCATTTAACGGAGTTTAATTGGTGAGCACCCAGATCATAGCTGCAGGATAGCGTTACCGTATCACGATAGTCGACCACTTCCGGCACGTTCATGTTTGTCAATCGCAGCGCCAGTGTCCGGTGCCATTCTGCAAATAAACGGAGGGAGAAGAGTTTCGGAACAATGTTAGGGACCGCCTACTGTCTACCGTTAAAGGGGGGTTTTTCGGATGCGCAACGAACGGCATAATGTGCATATAGATGGAAAGATTGCGATGGCAGGCCCAAACCCCAAACTCCCACCCCCCCCCCCCCGTCCCCGTACGGCTACACAAATGAAAGTTAAACATTTGCACGATGAATTAAAATGTCTGCCCGCGAACATTTGATGGAGCGGCGAAAGGGGGAACGGACGGAGCCCGGAACCGGAAGGGCAGGTGCGACACGGTGAGTTGTATACAAAATGCCATCACTGCAGCACAAGTTATCATGAGGCACGGAATGAAATAATCACTGCCAACGGTGTGGTCATTGTTGGGTGGCTCACCCCGGGTCTCGAAGGTGAAACTGGTGAAACTGGGCACACCCCAACGGTGAAAATCAATCGTTAGCAAACAAATGGAGTTTTACATTAGGCAAAACCATAACAAAAACAAGACCCATTTGTTCCGCTTCACAATGGGAGCATATGGGGATAAAATTTGAAAATTGGAATTTTTGAAATGCAGTCAATTTTTTTTGTGTAGGGTTGATCTAAGAGAAAAAAAACATTTTGATTTTATAGCGTACTATTATCAAACAATTTATGAAATTTATCCAGCAACAAAACTTTTAGGCAACAAAACCATTTTAGACACAGAAAGAATACTGTCAAAAACTTTTCCAGAAACTAATTTTGTCGCATAATTTGTTCTCTAGTGCCCATAGTGCGCCCTTGCTTTTGCTAGAGGAGAATGAATGTAAAAAATAAAAAATAAACTCTCAATTAGTCAGTTACGATTTACAACGATTGGAATGTGCTTTGATGTTTTGTATTTGTTTTTTGCTTTTAATGCGGTCACTGTAATATTAATAAGATGATTTGATCGCTGATAGAACAGCACAGCATATGATGAAAGTACATAATTTATACTCGTAAACTTCAAACGTTTCACAGCATATATTTTCCTTTGGAAGTGGTATTTTATGCTCTGGCATTGGTTGTTCAGTTTTCTACTCGCACTATTGGACTGAACTCTAGGACTCGTTCATTACTTCGTAGAGCAAAGTCCAGCTCATATTGGGCATGGTTAACTTACATTTGAAAGTGCGTCAAAATTCCTGTTCTACCTAAGGATAGTCTACCTCTTCTTGAGCAGTGTCCTCCAATGGCTCACACAATACAAGCTCATCTTCTCATGATTACTGGATGTCCTTTTTATTCTCCGAAACTATTACATGTCCCGTATTTTAATTTGCGATAACTTTTGAGGTTATATAATAAAATCTTCGCATATTAATCTTTATCAATTATTCTTTTTTTCAAACATTTTCTACTTTTTACTTTATTTGGTATCATAGTCCCAATATGCTTTAAATAACAAAAAATGAGTAGCCATTTACATTTTATTAAAAATTGTCAATGGTTCCCCGCGTTTTACCGTCTCAACGACTATTTACACGTGGTCCAGGTATGCAGGCCCAGCCTTTTAATATAGCTTTAAATTTTAATGTTCACCACTGTGCTGATGGGCACAAAAAGGGCCTTCAACCGTTGCGTTAGCACCGAACCACGCTATGCTAAGCACGGTGCACCGGTTTGACTCCGGCTCGCCAGTCTAATACGGTGCACGTGAACCGGCTGAACGCATTTAGGGCATGCAATCAATATTAGGGGGCCGTATCGGCGTGTGCTCTTTGTGGTTGTGTAGAGTGGCGTTTCTATTGAAATTAGAAACGGGCAGAACAGCACAAAAAAAAAAACACAGAGCTAGACGGATACGCCAGGATACGGCACACAAACAAACAAAAACGAGTGCATCTATTGATTACGACCGTGGGCATCAAAGAAGGAAGATAAAAGTGCTGCCAACCATTCAGTCGAACTCCAAAGAGAGTGCCAGCTGTAAAAATGGTAGAAGAAGAAGAAGAAGAAGAGAGAAAAAAAAAACACCGGGTGGGAGGTAAATAATAACGGAAGAATGATGTCCCTGTTCGGCACGAGCCAGCTTAGCCTATGCGGATAATGATGATGACGACGGTGAACGGGAAAAATTGAAAATTGAAAAGCAAAAGGGACCAGTACGTTTCAGTGCGCCCGGCGTCCTGTACACATTATTACTGTATTGCTTCCGGTGTCGTTCCTCGTGCATCGTGCCATCCCATCGGTATCCTTTTGTTGGGGGGATTTTTTTTTACTTTTATCTAGTTTATGACACGCACTAAAACCCGGTTGGCAGGTGAGGCATGCCGATGACATCCAAAACGTCCCTATCGCCAATAATGGACGTCGTTCACTGTCATTGATAAAATGGTTGTGACTCGCAGGGGAATGTAAAATGGACGGAAGAGGAAAAGAAAAACAAAAGCCCCGTACCCGAACCCGGATGGAATTGATTTTTCTGAAACGATTATAGTGATACAATTAAGGTTTTCTAATGTCCAACGCTGTTGATCCTTTTATTCTGAAGACTAGGCATGTCATGGGACATAGTTTTAATTTGGTTTGTTTTAAAAAGATATCCTCCAATTAAACCTAACGAATATAATCGTATAGTTTAGTCTCACAATCTAATAACGAGTGACGGAATGAAGAACACAGAGGATTACAAGGAATTGCTAGTTAGTTGGGTCCGGCAAGTAGGTATCCGTATGTTGAAGTCAAGGATTTCGCCGCACGTACGAAGATGACGACAAGGGATATACAGATTTAAGGAGGATAATGTAGATGGTACATCAACATTGTTGGACGGTATCCCTGCGTTGGGTAAGAAGCGTTGTTATTGCTAGGGAGGCATGGGGACATCAGAATCTTGAAGCAATGTACTACCTGGACACTCACAATCCTTTGCAAGCTGGTTCAGATATTTGTCCAGGACATTAGATTTTTGAGCGTTCTAGCCGCTACAAAATTGCTATAACTCTCAAATGGCAATGAATCGTCCAGACAATTTCCGAAGTCCTTTACAAGGGATGCACTTTGCATGAGTGATGTTGTACTTCATCATGTAAAATTTACTTTACTAAAATATGCCAGTTCATCAGCATCAGGAACATCCGTAATCTCTAAATTGCTTTTCCCCATTTTGGGGAGAAATCTATCGGGCAACAGAATTGCCTCCAAAAAAGTACTCCCATGGTGGCCATTTTATGAAAATGGTTTGTGCCGAGTAAAAGCATACAAAACATGAACAATGTTCCCTTATCCTACATGAACACATGATGCACATACTGTTGTACGCTTTGCTGCACTTCGATGCGTTACAGTATTTACGTACATGCGTTGTTTGGGTCAGCTATCGGTATGTCAGTAGTTTTATTCTACGAATTGTTTCACGTATTTCACTCTACACACTACCAACAGCCCTATTATTTTTATAGTTTAAGAACGGAATATTCTAGAAACAACCGGCAACAAAACCAAGAGCCCACATTTTCCGGATGCACAGCACGCTGATGCTGAGCCGTATCGCTGATGCTGAGCTACATTCACTCACAGTGATAGGAATTTGGGACATGCAGCAGGAATGTGAGCGATTCCGGAAGAAAAGAGAAGGAGATGGAGATCCTTAACAGGCAATCATTGACACCTCATTATACGCTGCGAGCGGAATTTGTGGAGTGATAAGAATTGCTGATAGCTTTAGTATTGACGTCAATTTTATCACCCCGACTCAATCTTGCTTGATAAGTTTAATGGCATTATTAGCTGGATTTTTGTTTGTATCTGAAGGGGGCTGCCTCTGATGACTCAGGCACATATATAAGGGACTTTTTCGGCGAGTCCTCTTAACAGGAGGTCCTAATACGAGGCCCTGGGTTTGAGGCTCCTGAATCGATGTCCCTTTTACGAGGTCTCTTTGACGAAGTCCCCAAAAAGACCCACGCCCTATTTACGAGATATATGACGGGGCCATCTACTCCGGTTACGGGGATATCTGCCAGCCACAGAATCTGGACCTCAGAAGCCTACTCATGAAAGCTTTCAACAGATAAAATTTATGTCTGTAGCGAATGTAAGGACTTTATAATATCGTCAAAGATGGTCAACCTCCGAGACTCGGATGACCCTCTCCTGAGCTAGGGTGACAGAACACAGGCAAGTTCAGCTTCTTGGAACAAGTCCATGGTGATAGTAAAAGATTCCTGAGAATTTTCCGTCCACCGTTTCCCCTCATATTCATCATCACAAGCCACGATTCTGAAAGAGCTCTTTGAGTCGTATAGCTTAACCCAGGCTGCGCAGGTTATACAGAGTTGGTAGGACTACTCCTCTGCATTATTCATACAATCCTATTTCTTAGGCTCCCACTGGTAGCACGTGTTTTAATGTTATTACCCAGTCTTTCACTTCATTCATAAGTTAAATAACAAGACAAACACACACACTCGCACACACCCGTGCTCAGGTAGGTAAAGCATATTTGGTCACACCTGTTCGGTGGGGAAGAACTCCAAACTCCTTGTTCAAGCAGGGGGGTTTTTTTTTAACGCGGATTGTACACGGCACTAGGAAGAGATTCACTGTTTGCTTGAAACGTTTGGCAGATATTCTGCGCCATCGTTCACTCTTCACGACATGACCCCGGAAATTGCCCACACCCCATGGCTCCCATGTTTCCAAACGTCGAACCTAATTATGATCTGTTTTTCTTCCATTTCGTGCAACTGGCGTGCGGGATGCCCTCCGGCATGGATCCGTGTTTCACACTCCAACTTTTATTCCTTCTTGTTTTTTTTTTACTCTACAGCTCAACCGGGGCTTTTAACCCGGAGATTGGGTAAAGAGAGCGGAGCAAAAGAGCGGTGAGGTCTGCTCGTACGGAGGTACGGAAATAGAAAACGGAAATTGAGGTTATGGGATTGCGTTTGTTTCGTGTGTGAAGACGTGTATGTGTATAGCAAAATGTGTACTTCTCCTGGTAGGATTTCTTTCGTGCTCACGTTGCCACATGCCACTTTGAATATCTACACCGAAAACGTTCTGCTAAACGGTGAGAATTCGTAAATAGTAGGAGGGGGAGTTGGGTTGCGGTACCCCATCCACGGAAGTCCATGGAAAAGGATGATGTTTGCAAGCTGTCATGAGAACAATCCGTGCATGAGCATTACTCAACGTGCAAAACCGTGCCGTACCTTCCCTGGTACTTCGATGTGATTCTTCAACGCAAAACGAGCGAGTTTTTATCTCACCAAAAATGTTCCTCGTTTTGGGGGTAAGTGAAGCACTTTGGAGGAGCTTGGAGCCAAATTTTTTTCTTCCTCTTAAGATATTTGCAAGCCCGCAAACTACGCCCCTGAAACGTCCGCCATTCCCCGGTAAAATGGGGCCGATTTTTCTCCACCGACGAAACCGACGGACAAATTTCGAGTGAAAGCGATATTAAGAATAATTGCTCCCCTATTACTCCTTAGCGTTCGCTGTTTGTGCAGCGGTTTTTTTTCTCTCTTCTTCTTCCTCTTGGTTCAATTTTTAGTTTGTGACGCTTCCTGTTCCTCCTTTGTCCCGGGACTTTTTGCTAAACGATCAAACTTTGCGCCACATTCATTTAACTGAGCCATTTACAACGGGGAGGGGCGAACAAAGTTTTACACTGCACCAGAGGTTGGGTGGGCAAAGTTATTTGAAGGCATAATAAAAATGTGAAGAAAACATTTTCGCAACATGCTTCGGTTTAGGTGGAGCTGATGGAACAAAGAAGCCACCATCACCACGACAAAGGAACGGATAGGTCCACCAACGTGGCAGTAAAATGTATTCCGACCACAAACTAGACGATGGGTCGTCACGCTTATCGTCAGTTAGCTCGCGTTCGTCCAGTGTCGCAAGTCTTTGTTTTGTTTACGTTTACGAGACCTTGAAACGATGTGACGTATCTGAAACTATCAAGAACTCCTGACCATCCGGACTAGATATCCGGCGATGTGATATCAATAGATCTAGTAGGTCATTGTGTGGACGCCATGATCTAGTAGGTCGTTAGACGAAGAAATATACTGTCATAATTATCTACTCAAGGTTATTCTCGAACCATTTTCAGTTTATAAAGACGCTCAACAACACATAACCGTGTCTCATCATCTCGCTTTCACATGCTCTACCAGACTCTCGTTGATGTGGAGCTCATGTTTCATCCTGAGGTTACAGCTCTGCTACTACAACACAACTATCCATTACCTCCTGTAACACGATGCAAAGTTTTGCATGCCTAAAACTTCTTCAAACTGCAGCAACGAACTGGAAGTCTTAAAATCGCTGGAAAGTTTTGTTCGTACCACGGTCGGTGTCGCCGTTCCCGAGGCTTCCGAACGCGAAACTAATCAGCACCGCAGCTAGCGTCAGAGCGCGACTTCTTTCCTCGAATGAACCATGGACCAGGGCCCAGTTAATTGGATGTGTGTGGTGCGGTACGGCCCTACCACATGTGAGCTTGATGGCGATAAATTGACTCTCAGGTGTCTTTCGAGCTTTTAGCTCGGAAAAACCTTCATCTTAGTCACCGCGCTCAATTACAGTGACGATGCGCGAATGCATCGCTACGCTCGATAATTGTTTGCATTTTGCAGGCTAGCCTAGGTACGGCGCCGGGAAGGATGTAATTTATCGCCGGAGCTGCTGATTGCCTTTCGTCTAATCCTTCGGCTCACCTAGTCATTAGGTGAAAAACTTTACCATGCGCCGGAAATTACTTCTGCCTGCTATGGCGGGGCGGTAGAAATCGTGGTACTAATTTTTGTCGAAAGAATTAGTACTCGTCAGCTATCGCCACTTGGGCCCCTTCGGTAAACGATACTAGACGTGCGGTTCTGCGAATACTTTTAAAGTTTGATTCGAAGGTGGTGCACGTTTGCCGGTTGATTCCGTTGATTGGCTTTGCGGCTTCTTCCGTTGGCGGTGAGTCTGAAGTCGCTGAGGTAGTAGTTGGTGGTACCTGAGAGCTCACTGGACATGTCAATCAATCAATAGCTTTAGCTGAGATCTGAGAATCTGGGACGGAAACTCACACCGTTCTATGTGCTAATCGATGGGCGACAGGAGGACCAGTGATGATTTAACGCGAAACAGTTAACCGCAGAAACGTCGTTGGCTAGAGCATTAAAACGCTTGAAGCATAGTGTTTCTCAGGATAGCTTTGAAAGAATATATTTTTGTGTGTGGATATTCTCAACACAATAGAACGCCAGAGCAAGCAAATGAACATTCTTTACCGTGCAGAATAAAACGTCCAAGACAGAAGATAGATATCAGCTTGTCAAACTGTAAGCGGAAGACAGCTCTTGACGCCTTCTGCGTTAAATTGCTTTGCAGATAAAGATCAATCATGATAGCGTTCTGGCCACGGAGTTTGGACGCGAATCGGCAAACTAACTCGACCCAATTGAGGAAGGTTCTGTGGCTCTAGAGCATACGATTTCATAGAGTCATCAAGACTTGCTTCGGCGAAGTTTGTCCTTGCTTTCAGCATTCGAGAAGGAATAATAAAACGAGTTACATTCAAAGTTCGTCTCGTAACAATGTTCCTTGTTTAAAACGTAAAGTTCCCAATGAAACACACATCACCGGTCAAGGTTTTTGGGCTATTTCCGCGCTAAAATGTATACAAAAGCAGCATAAAGCTACACTGGCTGATGACCAATGAAGGAGGACGACTTGCTACGACCCGCTAGCGTGACGTCCCGCTTCGTTCCAGAGTTTCCGCTGCTGGTGGTTCGTACCCCATTTGCATTAATTACATGCATACCTACTGTTGAACAAGTGTTCCAATTTCGTTCCAGTTTTTCGGGTCTGTCCCCTTTACCCTGTGACCAAGCAACAACAATAATCGACGATAATGGTATACTGAAGAGTTGTAAAACTATTCAAAGAGTCCTAGAGAGTCTGGATGCTAGCAATGGTGGTGAACAGGGTGAATCAGTGTGATTAATGCAGAGTTGGGACGCTGAACACAACTTGTTTTACTATACGGAGGCACGGTTCACACGTCAGGATGGCTATCAAATCCCATCCAGACGTTCTCGGGTTACGGAATATCTGAATATCCAGCCAGACTTACTCGGTAGGCACAATGTTTAGGATGTCAGGAATTGCAGTCCAAGGCATCTTGATTCGACCAAAGTTGTCGAATACGAAAAAGGAGAAGAAAGCAAATGCGTTATGACTCAAGGATTCCACCAAGAAAACCTACCGGACTTCACCAGTATACGAGCAACTTAAACAGATACACCTTGACACTTCACTGCTTCACTTTGGACGAAGTTGAATCAGTATGCTGCCGCTTAGCAGTTGAGCAAAGGAAGGATGAAAACCCATCGACTATACTGTCGTTAGTATTACTGGCAATGTTGTTACCCATACTGCCAGGATCAAACAAAGTCGCTCGGTTGGTTTCCCTTACGGAAACCCGCAAGTCCAGAGCGAAGTGAGTCCCTATTACCCACACTCACCTCCACAAACACGTATGAAGGATAAACATTATCCCTTATTTTCTCTATTTTCGATGACAACAAAACAAAAAATGGCTACGCCTGGGGAAGCGTTACGGCGCACGGGTAGGATGGAGTAGCTAAAAACTGAAAACAGCCACAGGAAGATGCGATACCACCGTAAGCCATCGAGGCGATACACGAGGAAAGTTTTGTTGTGAGAGTAAAAAGTGAAAAACTAGGCGAGACGAAACATGATAAAAATGAAACCCTATCAGGCCCTGTGTGTGTGTGTGTGTGTGTGTGTGATGACTTGGGAAAGTTTTCCTGAGGTGCATCACCACTCGTACCTGTCGTCGAATGTCCTGGATGCTCATCGTCCGGAAGCTGGGGTTCAATTTTATAGATCATTTCAGGCAACAGAGAACATGGTGAGAGGGAAAACAGATAGCCGTAGCAGGGCTTCCAGCAAGGCTGATGTAGGCGAAAGTCGCAGATCATAACGATGACAGAAGCTAGACGACTTTGTTGATTGTGCGAAACGGAGAGCGCCGACGACGGTGGCAAACGGGCTAAGCACACGGGACAGGGCGAGTGATTATTTTAGGGCTTTTGCCTTCGTGTTTTCTTCGAAGGATTTCGTTGGTCACACATCTCAGGTCTCGTGTCAAGAAAGGTTAGGCTAAGTTTGTCTTCACCCATCCGACTGTTCCCCAAGAAACAACGGTACCCGGCACGCGTATCTGTCTTGTTGTTCATGCGTGTGGTTCGGACGGAAGGGATGTCCTGCCGGATGTGCTGGCTGAAAATGATGAACAATGGCAAGGCGTGAGTGCCCCGTGTAAAGTGTCAAATTGTTGACTTAACTAAGGACCATCCGGGGCTTTTTCTTTCCCCGGCACACACTGCATGCACAAAGTTCTTGGTCGAGGGTTTTGGCACAACTCCTGCCGTCTCGGCAATAAACGAATTGCCAAACACGGCTTTTTCAGCCCTTTCCTTCCCCACGATCGGACCCCAACACACACACACACACAGACGGTACGCCTAGTAAAGATGTTTGTTTATCTCACGGAGAGCAAACTTTGAGACAAACGATAACAATGGTGCCGGTGTGTGTTGTTGAGTGTACGATTAAGGTGCGACGAGCGTAGGGCAAAGATCAGTTCTTGGTGATGATTTGGGTTATGCTGGAGGTAGGGACCCTAAAACCTTCCGATTCGTGAGCATGTTGAGCATCCTGTAGCGAGTGAACGTATTAGTTGATGCAGTTGTCCGAGGCTACACAACGATCTTTTCCACCGAAAGACATCTGTCCAAAAGTGGTCCAGACATTAGATTGCGCCCTCAGAGACCATCTCTAGCTTTTCTTGCACGCTCTCGCTGGCCATCAAAACCCGTCAAGGAATATTTGCCGTAAAGAAATTTGTTCCCAACAGGCTCCTAAGCAAAGTTTGGAGGTGCCTTGGCAATATCCCTTCTTCGTTCCCGTTCCCGGGACCAGCTGGTGATAAAAATTTTGCAATTTAAATTAATCTATATCAGAAAGGCAAATTTAGTATCCCGGGCAAACAGTGGCCACGAGCTTTTGGGGTGGGTCGGTGAAAATCCTTTCGACAAACGGGTGAAACGAAGCAAAAAGGAACAAAAAAGCTAAATACCATCATCGTAACCCGGCAAAAATGCATGACAAACTTGGGCACAGCTGCAGCTGAACTTTTACTTGCTTTTAGCTATTTTATTCCACCGCGCTCAAACACTTTTATTTATTTTGTATTCCCGTTTTTGTCCCTCGCTCCCAACCGTGTGCTCTGGCGTGCGCATTCCGGTAGCATTTAATTTTGGGACACACTTGGGACATTTGGTGGCCCAGCAAAAAAAAAAAAGGAAAGCAAAAAGGCATCGCAGGGGTCCAGTAACGCCAGAGCACTGCTAAAACACTTGCTCTTTTTCAGCGGCAAGGTTTTGGTTCGTTGACCAATTGCACCACCAAGCAATCGATAAGTTGTTGGACCCTGGCGAAGGCGAAACACGGAAGCACCGGCGGTTGGGTTCGTGAGCAAACAGGGATGATAGGAACTGCAACAACAGTCGAGTCGAGCTCGGAAAGGTGAAGCCGGCTCGAACCCGAACGATCCTGGGGCGGAGGGTTTGGTAGCTTACGGCGATCCATGATGAAGGAAAAACAGACAATGTTGAGCGCCGGTTCGCATAAGGGAAGTTTATTCTGCCTGGCACAAGTGGCACTTTACAGGTTTGGCTCTTAAGTTCGATTGCTACTCGAGCGGGCGCGCGAAAGGTGGTGGTGCAGACCGATACCGATTTGAAGAAACTGTTTCCCTACCCATGGTGAATGGGGCGGAGGGGGCAAATCGTGCGTCAAGAGGACCCCATCGATGGTACGAAGCGAATCCGTAAGTGGTGTATAAAGTGTTTAAAAGCATTATTGATCCTGCTAGTGGGCTAGCCGGTAATGTCTGCCACCCGGGGCGGCTGAAGTACGGCACGCTCAAGATGGTGCCGGTGGTGGTGGATGGGTTCAAAGTCAAAAGTCTCAATCTATTTTAATTTGCTATTTCTTAAACAACCTTCTACCCGGTTAATAGGGTGAGTGGAAAAATGCAACTCGAGTGGGCGTGGGTTAAAGCTCACGAGCTTGAGAGAGAGAGAGAGAGAAAGAGAGAGCGAGAGAGAGAGAGGGACGTGAGGATAGCTTGTTACCAGGGGATCAGAGCCCGAACAGTTGAAGCCATTTGCCAATAATCGCACTTGCTGCGAAGCATCTCGAAGGAATCTTTGCACCAGCTTAACGTGTGGATCGGTATCGATTGGTGTCTGTGCTTCAAGACCAGTCTTTTTTTTTCTTTATTGAGTGGTTGGCCCGGGGAACGATTCGCGTGCAGCCAGCTTCGCTATCACTGTATTTTCGCCCGAACGGTAAGGAAAAAAAGTGGGCGAGAAACCAACAAAAAATACGTGACATGGTTTTGTGCCTTTAGATTGCAATGATAACGACCAAATCCTCGCTTGAAAGTGTCGGAGTATGCACTGAAGGTTAATATTATGCTAGCAAGTGTAGGGTATCATAAGCCATGGTGTTAGTACTTGATAAACCGTTTAAAATACTGTTGCTTGTAAGATCTAACAGTAATATACGGAAAACAGAAAATGGCGGAGTGTTGAGCGTCCCGTCTAGACAATCTAAAAGCTGGATACAATAAAGTAACGAAAGCCAGACATTTTAAGCCAAGACCTCTTGGAATTGTAGAGTCTGCATGATGGGTCAAAACATCTGTCGTGGGCGAAGAATTAAACAGATCACCAATAGTCTCAGTAATCACATACACCTCTGCGATATAGACTCTGTTCAAAACCATTGAGTTCCTCCTGAACGTATTCGAGAGGAAGATGTCCTGAAGGACTATTGTTCCTGAGCTGTTCGAGCTGTACGGAGATCTCATCGTCTTCTGGAGGCACACCAACGCTGCCCGTAAAGTCTTGTTAGGACATCGTCATGGATAGAGTAGGCTTGGTAGGACCAAGTTGAGATAGATTAATAGCGTTCAGCCAGAGAGTCTGGGTCTGGGAGGGCTTCGGCAGTAAGAAGAGGCGATCGAAGCAACTTGGAGACCTTAGGCAAGGCTTCTATCATGATGAAGATTTCGACGAGTTTCCTTCCACGAGATCCCATATTGGGAGTCTTCAGTTTGAGATTCTTAGAGGTTCGATTCCGTATAAGAGGTTCGAAGTATCAGGTTCCTTATTTTATAACATTTACATTCTGTTGGGAAAGAATTTTATACTTCAATTATAAGATTTTATAGAATCATTTCAAGAAAGGATAGTTACTACCTACCCTATTTCTTGGTGCTGAAACAGTAAAGGACAAAGGGAAGGACATAAAAGATTGTTCACATTCGTCTGTGTTTTAGTGAGAAATGGCCCTTGACGTTGTTACAACAGACCACACTGAAGAATATGATATCCATAAAGCTACTACAAATTGATCCCACCGACGGGACGCGGGTGACTGCATCTGACCAAACCGTTTTAACATCTGCCCGACAAGAGAAAAAATACCCCCCCTGACTAAATCGACCGTGACAGACACCATCGTTTGAATAATGCGCTCACATACAGGGCACACAGCGTCCAATCCTCTATTGGCAGTTTTCCCTTCACCGGGAACTTGATTCGAAATCAATATCAATCAAACGCACCCACTCGCTGGTACTTGAAATTCATCGCTCCACAATATACGAGCCAGAAGGCATGCATGCCATCAACAATCAATCATAACTCCAACAAGTCGTACGACCTCTGGTCGGTTACGACTTTCGCATCATTAATTCGCTGTTCCTGCTCGCAAAGTTTACGAGTCCGAGCTTCTTACTATTTTTGCCGGCTATCTTCGCACCAGCAGCAGAAAAGGGTGCGCACGGTAAATAGTGGCGTCCGTGTCGGACGCATCCTTTCCTCGTGTTGCGTTGACAGCGAGTCGCTACGATGGGAGTTAACAAAGATGAAATGGGGTAGAAAATTGGGCGGACGGATAATGGA
The DNA here is from genome assembly GCF_013141755.1 of Anopheles stephensi. Taxonomy (NCBI): domain Eukaryota; kingdom Metazoa; phylum Arthropoda; class Insecta; order Diptera; family Culicidae; genus Anopheles; species Anopheles stephensi. Next base: position 2,337,351 of record NC_050201.1, read on the forward strand.
GAGTGAGGTCGAACCCTGCAGGTCCAGTGCGAGAACTCGTTGAAGCCGATGAAGCGACAAACTTAGACGATACGTGTTTGTGACCTCGTTGTGACTGTAAAACGATTCCCTGGTATTCCCTAGCAAGTATGTGCGTGTCCAGTCTGGTGGAGACATTATTCCGAAAAGATATCAAAAACTACGCCAATAACGTGGAGCACATGGTATGGTTAAGGGGATGCTCGTTACTCGCGAGAACGCACGAACATAGTAACGTTGAGCGAAGATTGCTTATCGGCCGGCAAAGAACCAGGAAAATTTCGTCACTTTCTTATCTAGCGCAGCTAGTTGGTGGAGCAAGCGGGACACATTCCAGACGCGTCGTGTCATTCTAGACGTGGCCTGATCTTTATTTTTCCGTGCAATGGTAAGGATTCATTCAGCTGAATCGAATGTTCAATCCTTCTCCTACCAGCTCCGCCTTGGACTCTGATGGCGATGAGCTAACTTAATTCTGAAGTTCATGCATGCTTGGTGCGACGCTAGACGGTCGAGTGGGCGAGTCCGAAATGCTCCGGAGTTCACTCTACGCGCTGCTGGAATTTTCCTCGGGAATGTACTGCCAGGACTTGAAGAAAGGCTCACAAAAATAGAACATTGTCGCGCGGAGCTAGCACCAGGCGGGTTCAGCCGGGACGGTCTTCCTGTCGGAAGTTTTGCATGTTCGCTTAAGCGTGACAGGGTCATCGGAAGCGAACTGCAGGACGACGTCTGAGCGCGTTCTTCTCGAAAGGGAAAGGAGTAGCGTGAGCACCGCTTGATTGTAAGGCGAAAGAAGCAATCGAGCATTTAAAGGGAAGTTTGCAAAATAAGAGACGAAATTAACCAATGCCAACGAACCAGGACGAGACAATGTTCGCAAGCTGGGAAAATTCCACCTATGGAAGTATGTTTTAGTTGCCTCTCTTTGGGTGAAACGGAAGGACAACTAGATAGGAGAAGCAGATAAAGAACTTGTTGGAGAAGACTGCCTTGGCAGCAGGTTGCTCAACAACAACTGTTCTAGCGACGAGCATTCTTCCGATTTGTTGATATACCGGGCACAACTAATGGAGGGTAGTATACTATTGAAGAAGAGAGCGGGATAGTGGAAGAGACAGAGTGAGATACAGAGAGAGAACGGGAGAGCTATTAAATATATGTAGCAGGATATGCATATCGCCAGCCTTGACGTCCAGTAGTCCACGCGGGAAAGAGTGGAAAGTAAGCGAACATAAATTCCATATCCTTAAACTTTTCCCATATTATGCTTCGGTGGCTGCTTTACGGCTGATAAAAACTTTGATACCTTTTTTTTGCTGTTGTTGCTGCTGTATCACTACTTCTGGACAGGTCATTTTGTCCGTTGAACACCTGTCTACCTTGTTGGTGGGCAGATGTGTAGGGTGCCGTCGCGTTGCTGTGCTGGTATGCGAACAATGTGTGTGTGTGTGTGTGTGTGTGTGTGTGTGTGTGTGTGTGTGTGTGTGTGTGTGTGTGTGTGTGGGACCGAACCTCAAAACGCAACACAATCACTGTGTCTGCGGTTAAGCTAACACCTGGAGAAAAAAAATCTTCCCAGAACCGGGCGCCGTGAGGAATGCCGTGACGGTGAGCTAAATATTCGCACGCCAAAAATGGAGGCAACAACACATTCTTGGCGTGCCTGATAACGAACAGCCAGACATTAGGGAGAGGGCAGTTAATAGTCTTGACGTGTGAATAACTAGCACGTTTAGGCAACATGGTGTTATTCGGAGAAGAGGAGTTCCGGGTTTCCGAGTATGATACAGGAGAAGTTATTTATACATCAGTGTTTGATATATTCACTGATGAAAATGGTAGTAGTCTTGGTAGATTCAGGACTCAGAAGATTCGAAGATTCAATCCTTTGATAGATTCGTTTCGGGTTGAATCCTAGTGGACGAGCTTCAGGATTAAATCCTGCATTCTTCAATGTTGAAAGCCTCTCAAAGTCATCAAAAAATTCTTGTCTAATGCTATCCGAAAGAGTATTTCTTCCCAAAATGGCAATCATCAATCCACCTTGGCTTTGTTTATGCTTTCCTATAACGTCAGAGTACTACTACCAGCTGTCAACAGCTTATCAACGCCCTTGTGACGGTTGCAGCAGATGACGCCCTCGGGTTTTGGGATAAACAAACAAAAAAAGAGTTCATAATATAGATGAAAGATTTTCTAATGCAAAATCTGTCTCTCCTCGTTTTTTTGTGTTCAAGAGTTTTGTTGTTTTAGAATATCTACGACTACCTCCAGACTCTAAGTGCAACTCTTGGTGTGGAGCAATTTTTTGTGAGGATATCTATCTCCTTCTCTCTCCTACTCCAGACTCTCAGGAATGGACGATGATGACACTTTTGGTTTTGGGGCCCGGAATTTCTACGCCCTATGGTTTTTTTGTAGCACTATTTGATTCCCGCTCCTGCTGTGTTGCATTATCGAATCGAGTCCTTACAATTGCGCTGCCTTAAAGATGCATTCGATCGTGCTGAGCAAACCTATGAAACATCGTCCTCGGGGAAGTGATGAGGTAATGGTGGGAGGGGGGGTAGGATGAAGAGAAGGGTAGGGATGAAAAACATAAGACAGCAAAACAGCAAATATCACCCTTGTGACCGAGGCAGGCGCAATGCTCCGTGCCAGCACTGCTAGCGTGCGGGCAGGATGCAAAGAAAAACAAATTTCGAAAGCAGTTTTGCTGCAGAGATTTTACGCTCAATTTGGAGAATAAATGATTTTTCTCACCTACCTACCGTACCCTGCAGTATCAGCTGTCTCTGTCACCAGCTTTGGCCAGCACACACATACACATACAAAAAAAAAACGAGGAACCCATCTCAGCAAGAAATGGCGCAGCCTCCAGGTATTCTAGGGCTTCCTTTTGTATTGCTTGTCTTTTTTGCTCGGTCCCGAACCATGCAGTCGGCGGTGAGAAACATGAAACCTAAAGCAATGACACGGTAGAAGTTGTTCCGTTTCTAGTGAAGTGCAGCTAAAAGACGTGCTTTCTCGTGATCCATTCGACATCAATGGTCACAGCAGCAGCAACAACAACCACAAAAACAGGCCTCCTAATCCTCTCTGTCTCACTCGCGCTGTCTTTTGCCAATCGAGCACTTTTCTTGAAGCTGTTATGCCGCCCCTGTGTTATTCTTTGTCACAAGGTACTATGTCTGTTATGTGATTGCCTTCCTTTTTTTTTTCTTCCACCACGAATGGTCCGTGATTTTCCCACGGGAACACTTCCAAAGTGGTGCGCGAGGATCGCCAGCAGGATGAGAGAGAGAGAGAGAGAAAGCAAAAAAGATGGAGGATGAAGCAATCTGAAAAGAACCTCAGGACTTCGAAGAGATTCGAGCCCTTTTTTCGAGCCATTTATTTTTGTGCTCTATCTCGGTCTCGGGCAGCACGGAGGGTGCCGCAATATTACCCGAGGAAATTAAAGCAAACGACAAAACATGCGGTACTAAGCAAATATTCCTCCCCGACCGTGAATTTATGCGCCGGGAAAATGTACATCAAAACTCAGCATGTCCTCAGCGGAAGATGGGCCGGTTGTGTGCATGGTGCAGCTTAAAGGATCGGCGCCTGATCCTTTCACCGCAACCGGATTGCATTTGCTCCAGGGCTGAAATCTTTATTGTCGGTAGGTGAGCGTGTGTGTGTGTGCTTTGCACCAATTTCCACTCGTGGACGTCCTTATTGGCCGGAGCGAGTAGCTGAGCATATGTTTTTGGGGACGAATTTGGCACAGGTAGGTGCGTGTTGGACATCGGCAAGCGATAAATCTTCGACGTAAATCTCAACACTGACGGCCAAAAAAACTACTAGCCACTTGGAGCATATACCAACAGAGTTGAGCTTGCTAATGAGGCGAACAAGGGGAAAAAAGCACCGAGAAAACTAACCGAACCGGTGAGGATACATAGGACGCCTTGCCTTACTGGATGATGGGCGCACCTTTCTACCTTGGTGAGGGTTTTACTCAAAATAATGTTATCATTTCCCGAGCAGATTAGATATAATTAGGTTGCTCTTTTTGCTTTGGTCTAACTAAGGTCAAGGTTTTTTCAAGGATTCTACCGACCTGTTTTGATTATTTTAAAGAAGGAACAATATTTGTGACTAGGAAATAAAAACACATACTCACACTTTCACAGTTGAAGTTCACTCTAACAGACGCTTGAACCGACCATATGAAGGTGAACGATATTGGACCAGACACTGAAACTGCAGAGCAGTCCAGCATCCAGGATTCCTGGATGAAGTCAACAAGTCCTACGGTCCATGTACGGTCTCCTTAAATTCGTACAATCTAGGGAGTCCTGAGAGAATCTGAGTTTTAAGAGATTCTGCAGAGTTTTGAAGTGCTAGAGTCTATGCTGACAGAGGATGTTGAGGACCCTCGCCAGTTTCGACAGGTAGATTCTAAGCACTATCTCAGTCGGTGTGTGAGAACAGGACGTCTGTTGGACTCATGTTGGACTCATGAGCTCGCAAGCAACACCTTCGTCACGAGAGGCAGAGATGCATATTGAGTTCATTGGATGAATCAAGTCAATTCGGACTCTGGATTGAAGCTCTGTACCAAGTTTCCTGGAAAAGAATTTGATGTACTGACCAAGTGTCCTAGAAGTCCTCATCAGAGCAGATAAAAAAAGAAGACGTTGGTGTTAGAACTACTCTTAACAGTTCAGATAGGATTCTGAATTTTGCTCCAATTTTGATTACTTGAACATGCATAGTATCGCACACAAACCTTCATAATCGTACGTAGCATCACACCAAAGTACCGCGCCTATATTGTCAGGCGCCACCGTACATACAAACTTGCCCACACTGGTAGGAAAATAATCGGAATAAAAGCTGTCATGTCCTAAACCGAGCGTCAAATAGTTTCGTGCGGTACGATGTTAAGCCCGAGCGATTATTACGCTATTAAACCCTTGCGGCTGTACGGTTGATGCATTAAGGTTAGATGTGTTGATGTATTCTTCAGCAAACCCCAAATTTCCACTTTGGCAAGCGGTAGCGTGTAGGTCGGGCGGGAGTATTCGCCGAAACATTTGCTGATGTAGGCGTCACCAGTTGGCTATTTTGCTGGACCGTTTCGTGTTCGCGTTGAATTAAAATAATTTTCAAATTGCACCGACAGCGCTTTGGCTCAATGGGTCAGCTTCCTGCGGCTGTCGATGGAGGACAGCGTTCAAGCCGCCCGAATAAATTTGCGGTTTCTGCATCCTCGACTAGCAAACCTCCCCCTCAGCTCCCGTCCGGGTCGAGGTTTTTATGCAACCGATGGGATGAACGATACACGCCATCGGCGTCATCACGGTGGAACTTTAGACTGACGGTTGAACGTCGTTTGGCAAAGGCATCGATCACGCGCGGGTTTAATTGAATCATTTACAGTTTTGCGTTTTATGCTCTTTAGGGATAAAATGTTTCCATTACAACTGAAATTGAAACGGAGTAATCGCTAGGACTACATTTTATAGTGCATTCTGACAGCAACAATCAAATATGACCGACTTTTTTTTCCCCCAGTGCGGTGGTACAGCATCATATGGATATCATATGGTCGATAATGAGAGTGCAAAATTTATGTATTTTTTTTTCTGACCAGCCAACGGTTCACACACCCATATCAAAATGCAATAAAAGTTAATGGTTCGAAGCGTTATTGTTGGCTATCGGTGGGCAGGGCGTGGGTGAGCAGCAACAGCATGCAGAAGCTATAGTGATAATACTCTGATGCCGGTTTGCGCCATAGCAACACCTATATTTTTTTATGTAATTCGAAAACTATGAGCTGGTTTGTTTTTCAAACCCATTAATACTTCATTTTCTCGGAAGTTATGAAAATAGGATTTGTAGTCAACGTAACCAACAGAATGTCAAGAAATTTGGTAAATATGTTTAATCTATTGAAGCTTTAGTAACACAAAGATTAGTGAGTTTTCTAATGCATATAGTGCTATAATGTTAGAAGCCTGACTACAGGATGAGACCTCAGGATAATCCTCTATTCATCGCTTCAAAATTCCAACGTAATCTTCTGGTGATGCAAACCATTCCGATTTGAACGATGATGAGAAATTAATCATTCGGCATAACTATGTCAATGTTGGAGTACTGTTTTGCCAAGGCTTAATGTTGTTTTTGCAGCAGCGCTGGATGTTCGCCGTGCCACGGACCGGATATTCGCGGACCTTGAAATTGATCATACTCTTGACATTAAGGAGAACTTTTTGAGCCTAGGGCTAGACAGTCATGATGTTATTAATTACTCAAAAAAACTGGTTTAAACCCTTTTTTGTCAAATAGCTAGAACTGAAAAAGTGGTAACAAAGTCCGATTACAAGTTGGATGGCTCTAGACTACCAAGAGCCTGGGAGATCGATATGCTAAGCTTCTCTTTAACTCCTGGGGTAAGAGAGGGTCATTCGTGACTCTGAGAAGTTTTAGAGACTTTGGAGAGCATCGTCTATAAGTTATTCAATAGTACTGACATACGCTAATGACCTAGACATCGTTGGTCTGAGGTTCTCCTATGGAGTTGAAGCTTACCAAAAGGGTCGAGGAGTCGGCACAGCACCTCGTTTTCTCAGGAATGATATAAAGATAGTTGATTGCTCCTTTGAATCCTGTTTAGCATTTCACTTATCCGTGGGTCAAAGGTAAGTACCGATAAAAGCATCGATGTAGATAGGCGAGAGTTGTCAACCGGTCATTGAAAATCTTGAAGAAACTTCACAGTACTCTCATATGACTCTGAGACGAGGACTCTATCTAAAAACTGACGAGACTCTCTTAACCGGATGTCAGTTACGGTAGACCAAGATCTCTTGAGATTGTAGACTCTCCTTAGAAAGTCCTCGAATACCCGAATAAAGTAGGATGTACTGTAAAATTTAGAAGAAAAACAATGTCCCTCTTCAATTCATTTATATGCCAGCCTGCTTACGAAACAAAACAAACGCAAAGCCTAATAATCAAGTTACGAATGTTTTCGCATCGTAACCAAACGATTCAACGACAGCCACGGCAGGAGGCGATGAATTGAATTACGTGTGAATCTTTTACGAGCTTTGCGTAATTAAAATGGCATGAAAATTCCCAGGAAATTGAGGCGCGTGAAAAAGACACCGGAGCGAAACGAGGGCCAGAAAGCATTTCCAGTGGAATGCTGCTCCGCCGATGGGTCGGTGGACGACGGCACGGCAGTGGTGAGCGAGAAGCGCGAAGCAGCTGCTCGAGGGTGTAATGTAGTTAATTATAATTGCGCAAATATGAGATGATATTGTTGTAAAATGTTTTGCCGCGGGCTCGTCTTCCCGCTCCTTCCAGACGGGGGGGAAAAAACGATTGCACGATACGTATGAACAGTAATCGGGAAAACAAAAACTTTAAACTCTCGCTTTCTTTCCCGGCCCGTTAGCTTCCTTGCGGCCGTGCCGTCGCGGTATCTTCTTCCCGGTACCGGCGCGCGAAACTCCCGGTCCCAGAAATATATGTACAGATACTGTGACCAGGGCGCAATGGAGGACTTAACATTGTTCCAGTTTCCAGTTTCCGGCTCATATTGTTCGGTGCGCCAAAATCTGTCCTCTAGCTGCTCGGTTCTCGGTGCACACTGGTGGCGACCTCCGTCGAAAACCAACTCATGAAAAGTAATTTCAAACGCTCGTCGCGCACCATTCACACCGTCCCGCATCCCCAGCATGCGTTTTTGTGTGGGCCATGATTCGCCGCCTCGTACATTTGCTGCCAAATGTCTCCGGATGTGCTGTGCCGTGCCGGTTTATGCTTTAAAGGGCCGTCGGTGGAATAATTACGTTACCGACTTTCGCTCCACTCGTAATGCTATTCTTCGGCGTGTCCTACTCCTTCCGTTCGGTTCCGTTCGCGCCATATCGGCTGCCGGAAAGCACAGATTAACTGATGAAGTTTACAGTTTCATGAACTCCGGCCCCGGCTGGGAGTGCGAATCGGCGAGCCCGCGTTTCTTACGCGCGTTGCAACTTTCGCTGTGTGTTGGGGCGCGTTGGAGTTGAGTTCATAAACAGAAGGATTCGCGGGTAGAATGTTTGATGGTGCGTTACTGAGATATTGCGATGGATACAGATCGCTGCATCGCTTATGCATTATGGGAACTCCGGGAGTACAAAAATCAGAGCGAGTGTCCTTGTCAAACACAGGCAATGTGAGTAGTGAGCATTCAGCTATATCATCATCAATTATCCGAACTTCGTACGTACGTAGCCATCCGAGAAGTGTTGGGTTCTACACACGATCTGCATACTTTCCAACAGTCGGCAAGACATTCGCTTTCATAATCTTTTAATTAACATTGAAATGAATTTATTCCTCTTGAAATGAAGCCACGGCCAGCATACTCTCTGGGGATGGTCGATGAGCGCACGAGGACTGGCAAATCTTCCATCGAGCCATGTGTGTTTGAAACCAATTTCTTCGGCAAGCAAAACATTCATATCGGCTGTCGGCTATTGTTGGATCAAAGCGCTGCCAGAACAGCAAATCAGCGTTGTTCGGGGGGGTTTCTTTCTGGTTGGTTTTTTTTGGCAGAGCATCAAGACCCACGATGGAATCGCAAAATTTGTTTTCCTACGTGAGACGCATACGGCAAAAGATATGTTAAGTAGCGTGAGAGGGAGAGAGGGTCTAAATTTATGTACGAGGTTTTTTCGTTGGTTCTGGCTGTCATTTGCTATTGTTTATTTTATTTAGCAGTTAATCTTTGCTGCCAAACGGCAGAAAATGTTCTGGAAGGGCCCGAAAAAAAAAAATCATTCAAATGCTCCTGTCAGCAGTCGGCTGACGCTTAGCTAATCAGTGAGAATGAAGTGGCAGAATGTCTTCCCCGTGATGGGTGATAATCGGATTTTCGACAGGAGTTGGGATATTACTTTAACTGTTGAAAGTATTGTACGCTTGCCGGCACCGGGACTTGAGTGTGAAAACTTTAATTAGATTCTGAATATCCGGACACGGTCTTTTCAGCGCGAAGCAATGCCGGATAGACAACTGCAATTGAGAACTGTGTCGATGATTGCACCTTAAAGTGGGGTCTGGATTGATATGCAAATGTTGAAGCCTTCAGCCAAATCTTGAACGCAATAGCGCAGAGCTAAGACTTCGGTGCACAGTCCACCATTACTCCCCAAGTACTCGGGATACTCGGGTTTATAGTGGTGCTCAGCTCAATCTCTGCTGAACCGTCTAACGAATGCGTCCCGTGTACTTGCTGCTGAAAGAAAACCTTACCCCCCCCACCCTCCCCATGCCCGTTCGCCAGTTTGCATCCGAGTGATCCGATAAATCACCGCTTCTACCCGACGTGTTGAAGCCTTTCCCGGTGGTCGGAACGTTCGGGACGCGAAACAATCGACCCCGTCTTCGGCGCGGTGCGGAATTTATTACACTGTGCAGCCCGCGTATCGAAAAACCCATCCGATTGTCAATCTTATCAAGCATTCAGCATCATTATCTGTCATCGCTAGACGTTGGCGAGCGTGCGAGTACGCCAGGGTACGTTTATAATGGTACGCCGGAAATCCGATTGCGATTGGCAACGTTTCGAGTCACACTACGTCTACGCCAACGGTACCGGTACGTGATTCCCTGGAATTCCAGTGCCAGTGTGCCGGCAATCAAAGACACACACACACACACACACACACACACACGCTCACGTGCCTTGATTCCCTAACACGAGGGGGGGGGGGAAGGGTGGGGCGTTCTTCCGGCTAGGGCCACCTGTTGGCGGGAAGGCAGCACATCAAGTACGCGGTACCGTTTCGTCAATAGCTATCTGTCAGCACGAGGTCGCATCCGTGCGGCAAAGCCGATTTTCCACCGTAGACTGTCTGCCAACTTTTGGCAAAAGCAGCACCGAGCCGCTCCCAGACACCGAGACTGTTGCATTTTGCAGTCTGTCAGACGGCGCAACAGCTTCTTTATTGCATCAGCGCGCGTACCTCCGCCGCGTACCTTTGCGGGTCGGAAGTTTCGATGTTTCCTTGCACCGTCCACTCGACCGTCGTCTTTCCAGTTGTACCCGGGTCTCGCAGCTTGTCAGATTAGATACGGCTGTGCGATGTTTGCCTTCCAGCTCATAAGAGTCAGCAGCAACGGTCTAACAGTCTAATGAAATGCTTGCACTTCGCCAACGTTCGGCTGTTCCGCTTTTCGGCTGGTGGCGCCCGGTCCGGAATTAGAGAACCGGGAACCCCGGCGCGCTGAGCTTTTGCATATCGTTTTCAACCATTACTCAATGCATTACCTGCCCGAATGTGACATGTCGCGGGTGATCGAAAAGCGTACAGGTGAAGTCGTTAGTTAGGTAGCAGCAGCAGCAGTAGCAAAAAAAAAAACAGAGAAAAGCGAATATGAAAAACACCCGGTTGAACGTGACAAGCGTCTAGCATTTGTCACACGGCCCGGTCGGCAAGCGAACTGAGCCTTTGTTAGGCCGTTTTGCATCATTTGTGTTCGTGCTGACGCTTCGACGGCGTGTCTTTGGCGTTTGACAAGCCGTGCCGGTGTTGGGGGTCCTCGCTTCATCTCTCCGGCACAGAAAAAAAAAAGACCAGAAAGGGGTTGAACCGTTTTTGCGACACACACACACGCACGCACGGTGATCGAAGTTCCACACAAAACTCGTAGCGGCACGTCCATACAAGGCTAAGGGCACGTTCGCACCCCGAGAACGGATCCTGTTTCGCTTCGATTTAAGGTTGATTCATTCGTGCGAATATTTTCTCCACCCAGTAGGAACTCCAACTTCCTACTGCCTGGTGGCGGCCACCGCACCGAGCCGTTTCATATTTCATGATTATTGTGTCATCACCGTTCCGTTCTTCCACCCCAAAAACGAGAATAAAAAAATCTTGAACATTGTATGGCGTCGACGACGCCACCACAAAAACTAAGATGAACGCGTCTGTATTAGAATTCCGCCATATGCATAACCGGTAGCCCTAACGATTCCATTGGGAAGCAAACCTGTCAGCTCGTCGTCACCCTCAGCAGAAGCTGGAGCAAGGTTGGGAGTTTTGGCTGTGTTGTTGTTGTTGTTGTTGTTGTTTAGCGTCTTGTCTTGTGGATGGTGTGTAACACGTGCTCGCATTGATACGACTCCTCTGCCGTATCAATCTCGTTTTCTGGAGGATTTTTTTTTGTCCTCGAGAAGATGCGTGTTGTGAGTGCAAATTATTCAATTTGATGTATTGAATAAAATATCGCTGGAATTGAACCGCGTCAAACGTGTCAAACTGTTTATATGTCAGACGGTTCAGAATGTGGAGCGGTCTGTCTGATGCAACATAGGGGCCAGAGGGCTGCTGAGGTGTTGAGGAGATCGCATACATTTGCTCAAGATATGTTTTGTTTTAAAAAAGAAGTTAAGACATCTATATTTATACATCGCACACACACACATGTATAGATCTATATCTTAGATACATATACATGTATCTATCTCACTCAGATGGATATAGATTTGTACATCTGAAACATTATAGAGGACACTTAATAAGGCGAAGGAACCAAAGACGAAGGGTGCATTTTTTTAACCAGAAATTTGTGCCAGAGATTCTGAGTGGATGTCACTCCGCAAACGTGATCATATGGAACATTTATATCCGCGCACTACATACCTTGCACTACCACAAGAATTATGCAAGTAGGAATCCAGCGAAGCACCTGCAACAGGATCACCATCGTGGTTGGCTCAAGGAACAAGATCAGATTCTTTCCGTGGTCATCATCTCGTTTGATTGATGAAATTGAGTTACGGTGAGGGTGACCACACGTGAAAGTCTTGCCGTGTTTTGCCTTATAACGGCCACTGCACTTAGTGATCAACGCCAGGAGTTCTAGAGAGTCTAGAGTTTCTCCGATGTGTGACGGTAGTCTGATGTTGTTGGTAAACTTATACCCTGCATCACTTTTAACTTTGGCGCTCTTAGGTAAATTATTGATTCTGAAGATATTTTTTTGTAAATTACTAGGGTCCTTATACACTGGAAGTAATTCTGGATAGTATCCACAATTTTGCGAGGTTATTTGGGATTTTGTGTGATTAATTTAAATTGCTTAACTCGTTTAAGCTTACTTAAACGCTTGACAATGCAAGGGATTAGTTTTGACGGGGGGGAGGGATCCACTCAGCCACTCTCCACACCGACGGTGTATTTGAACTATCCACTTCCACTAACAGCGTGGTGACCCTCGGCTTATCGTGATGGCGTTAGGGCGTGGTAGCCGTTATTCGAACGGTCGGAGTTCCAGCCGTCACTCCGCACACCACGCCACACCCGGAAAGGCACTAACCGACCGACGAACGGGTACCCGCGATGCTAAGTGCTGGTTTGCAGACAATCTTGTCACAGTTACGGGCACCCTAGGTAAATGCAGCGTTACACGCGATTCAACGATAACACGCGCCTCGTCTCGGGCTGTACCAGTGTGACACTCGGGCTGGTTTGCGGTGGGTTTCGGTAGCTGTGGGTTAGCTGTGACATACGCAAGGATACGGCCACTACTGATTCAACGCCAGATCGAGTCATGTTTTGCGCCCCCCGAAAATGGTCGGCCCGAAGATGGCCGTACAGCATCCCGAAGCACGAGCGGCCCGAGCACGAGCCTTGTCGACGAGAGTGAGAGAGCGCGGGCCGCTGTTGGGAGAGCAGAATCAGCAACCGCCCTGACGGAGCTTGGTTGGGCGTTGATGATTTTGATGATGATTGGGAGAGCGTTCTCTGCATTGATCCTGCCGGCTTTCTCCGGTGTGAACCACATTGGGAGGACAATCTGCTCGCTCTTTGCGTTTTCATTGTAATGATCCCTGGTGCGATTCTTTTTTTTTGATTTCATGGGGCGAACGCATACCGAAGTAAAATGCCTGCCACAGCCGTTGGATGCTTTGTCTGGATGGATGAGCGTGCAGCCTCGGCGAAGAGCTTGCTAAAAGGATATTAATATTGTTTGAGCGCAATAATTTCAAATATTCTGCTACATGTGCCCTAATGGGTACACTTCACCTCGCGCGAAGGTTCATTTCGTGCAGTAACACCACCGACAGTACTTTCTTTGGCAAACGAATGTCTGGGAATCGTTGATCAGTTGCTATTAGTATAAACACTCTCTATTCTTGTCTCCATTAACATTATCTAGCCAATCAACCAAAACTAACCCATTAGTTCGCGAGGGATTCATTCCATTTCACTGATCGATTGGTTAGGCGAGAACGCTTTCGCAATTGATTTATCTACTGCTGATGTACTGGGTCCACAATTTGACTACTAACCCATGACCTCGATTTGGCTTCTATATCGGTAAATTACTATATTTTAGCTTCACATTAGAGTCATTAGGAGGATGTTTTTACTTTCGGACGGTAGAGGACGAACCTCTCAATATAACTTGATATTTTTCTTATCCAGGAAAACTTCGAAGTCTCAAAACCCGTCAGAAACGATATTCCTGAGCAACGTAGAATCTATGGAGCATGAGTAAAAGCGTTTTTGTAGCTTTGCTAGTTCTCCTAAGACCCTAATATAACTTTGTGAAATATTCACCAATTCACACAAGCACTTAAAATGAGTTTCTATATTTTTTAGCTTTTAAACGCAAACATTACTATAGGCTAGGACATTGTCATGTCCGACACCTTATATACTTACTGACGGCCCAGCAGTAGCGACACCGGTCCTTCTATGCGACAGGACCGCGAATCCCATAGGAGCTCTCACGCTGTACGCAACGACTGACCATCCAGATACGGGCAACATCAAGTCAAGGAAATCGGAAATAGCAGACAAAGACCTCTAGAGGGTTATGGTGCCAATAAAGGCGTGGCTTCAGAGACTTGAGACTGACAAACACGGATAATTGGAATTCTACAATAATTTGCGTTTTTTTAACAACATCCTCGAGAAATAGTTTATAGCTCAAGAAGTACGAAGTGTTTTCTTGATATTGTGAAGTTTAGCTGAATATCTGGATATAGAGATCTTAGCAGTAAGCATACTACCTTAGTATACCCGGTTTGAGGACTCAACTCAGAGTCTAGGACTTAAATACAAAAATTGGAGTTCTAGCTTTGATCTGTCAAAACTTTGAATAAATTTATTGTTGAGTCTCCGGAAAACTCTGACATTAAAGTTCAAAAACTGTTGCCAATGTTATATGTCAAGGATCTATTAATAGATTGTCTTATCTATGTAGACACCTCATTCAATCTCACCACGGCATACGTCCTGTAATTCCTTCCTGAAGTAACTGCTCCGTTTCCTTCCTACATGCCTCCATGTTTTCGTGCTAAAACCTACTTATCCTCACACCGGCTATCGAGCAAATGGTACAAGTAGGCCCGCAAAAAAAAGCACCGAGCAAAAGCAATACAATTAAACGTTGACGATGTGTTGCCGCATCGGTGGAGAAGCGTTTTTCCTTCGATCAATCACAGTTTGCAGCCGGCTCGTCGCGTCGACGATTGACAAAATCGTAAATGATCCGTGGAGGTCATGTGGGAGGAGGAGGAGGCTACAAATGGAGGCTACAATGGCTACATTCCGTGACTATTTGCAGTCAGCTGGTAGCGAATTTGTGCTGGCAGCGAATGCATAATCGAAACCGTATCCCGTGTGTAATTAATTTTGTTGCGAGCTCGTATCTGTTTACTGATTTTTTTTTCTCTTCTGTTGAATATTTGATCCTCCTGATGGTTTTGCAACAGCTTTTAACGGTTTTCGTCATGCGCGGATCTTGCGTTTTGTCAATTGAACGCACATTAGCCGGGCGTTATCTCCCATTCCGATGGGTGGTAAGTGAAAATCTGCGAAACCTACTCACTACAGCAATTAGCTGGATTAATTGAAATCAATTTAAGAGCAAACTTTGAACTTCAAAATATATTGTACGATTTCTCCAGGACTCTCAATTCCATTTGTTCTGATAGGAATAAGTGTGTGTATGTGTGTGGGCGTGGGGGTTTTCAGCTTCAAGAAAAAGTCAGCAAGACAAAAGCGCTAAAGCTGAACCTGAAAATCTCGACAAATCGGACCGATTTTGATGCAATCGTTTAATCTGCTCAAACTGTGTGCGGATGTTGCCTGCGTCTGATCGGACATTGCACACTGCACGTCCAGAATCGAATCCACTCCACTCCAGACATCCGCTTTAGAGCGTCGTTTGGCACCATATCGTTTTGCTGTAAACGGATTTAATCCGCTCATGCTCCGGCAATGCCAATTGGCAATGGGGGAGTCAAACAAACTAACGCTCTCCCTCACGCAAAGACCTCTTAGCCCTTAGATTGCTTTTATTCCGCTAACGAACAGTTACATCGCTGCCAAACCCTTTGCGCTCAGTGCGGCAGTTTCAATCAGACAATCAGGAAGTGGAATGGAAAGGCGATGCGCCCTTGCCGAAGCATAAACGTTTGAACGGATTTATTTCATCACTTTTGTCCGCTGTCACTGTGTTCATAGCATCCTAGCCACCAGTTTCTGTTCCTTATGTCCACGTATTCTTATTACAATATCTAATGAAAACGACGCACAAACTCTAGACTATGACCGCACCCGCAGAAAAAGGATGGCGACGAGAGGCCATTTTTGTACTTGATGTGCACGTATGTGTGTTTGTACAAGAAATGTTCTTTTTTTGTTTGGTTGTCGGTCCTAACCCTTAACTCACTACTGCTACACTGCTTTCTACTCCACTTTCCTTGACTTCATCTCGGGCAATGGCGGCGAAAAGCGGCGGCAACAACAAAAAAACACAAAAGGATCGACCATAAAACCATATTAAACAGCGTAAAGTTAGCGTACGCGGCCAAAATTTACAACACCCTGGGCACAAAACCCACATACACGCTCTACCCATACAGATATACATATTTGTGCGATGGCGTTGTCTCAAAACACCAACGACGACCGGGGACTAGCGTCCGGACGGAAGGCGTCCCAATGAGTCCGGCGCACGAAAATGCGATCTTCATGTACATATTCCAGATAAGACAATAATGAAGGAAAATGGATTGCAATAAAAATTCGTTCTAGAATTCGTTGCCTCCACACGAAGCGGCTCTCGTGGCCGGCCACGCGTACGCAAAGAGGGGAAAGGACAAACATGGCGCAAGAAATGTGTCCTTTTCGCAGTATATCACGGCTGTGCCAGACAAAACCATCGAATCAAAACGATTCCCTCACACACACACACACACACACACACACACACACACACTGTTCCTGCCTCTAGCCAGTGGCCATTTTTCTTCACTTCAGGCCATTGGCAGTGTGATGAGTTGTCATGAGAATTCTCCAACGAAGAGAAGAAAAAAAAACAAACCGAGGGCCGAAGGAATATCCGTAGCGTTTCGCATTTAAATTCCAAATGAACGGCTACGGTAAAAGGGAACTTCACACGTTGCCCGTTTGGCGAGCGTGGCGAGCGATAATTGCAACCAAGTCACGTGCCCGACGAATCAACGTAGTACAACAAACAGTTGAAACGGACCGGCGCTCGGGAATGGAAATTGTAACAAATTTTAAACACAACCAAGCATCCGACACGAACATGCACGGAAACTATTAGTAGCTGGTGGTGGTGTAGCTGTAAGGGGGAATGGCGATACACGGAGCTTTACGTACGACGCATCAAACGTTAGGATTATCGGCTGTGGAGGTGAGAAATACTTTGTGCCTTGGCTCAACGACAACCGAGTTAAACGGATGGTGAAATAAATCGCTTCTGCCGGGCACAGGGAATTGAACAGATTATTTGATTATGTATACGTCCGTACATTAAGCGTTGGAATCCTTGAGGATTTAGGATCTCGTCAGGGTTTTTTTTTATAGCTCCACACGAACGCAGTAAGAAGCCGAAGATCTATCATTATGACGACAGGGGCTTTAATTTAAAGATAGATTTGAGAAGAATTGAGAGGAAGTTGGAAAGCCTCTCGAGGCTGTAGAGCTCAAAAAGCAGAAGAATATTCCCTACCAAATCTCATCAGGCTATGACTACCTCAGTTATAGGTCAATCAAGAAGGAGAGGGCAGGTTGTACTCTCGAGGTTGTAGTTGTAAAGCAGAATCCGTGCTCCTGACACTCGAACAGTTTCAGCAAGCATGTCCGTTTCATGTCTCAGTACGCCCCAGTA
This sequence comes from Anopheles stephensi, assembly GCF_013141755.1. NCBI lineage: Eukaryota > Metazoa > Arthropoda > Insecta > Diptera > Culicidae > Anopheles > Anopheles stephensi. The sequence goes on from NC_050201.1 coordinate 2,354,583, forward strand.
TTGCCTATTTCATATATGACTTTATCAAGCATAGCATATCAATACTCTCGAGGTTCTAGTGCTAGAGTTCCAGAAACCCTTGATACAAGGCCCCTGATACAAGGTTCCTGGTACCTTTTCTTTTACTTATAGCTTAGCTTTGAGTCTCAAAGACCTCATAAGGCTCTTTGAAGGGCATCTGATACAAGACTCAGTGTTTCCTATGACATATTAATGGGTGAGGTATTGTATTGAGGCGCATCATGACACATTGTTATTCAAGCTATTTAATTATAAATATCTGAAGTACAAAGGTACATTTACACCAACATAAAAATAAACTCAACCTTCAATTTATGGACATTAACTCGCTATCTGTTCTCTGCACCCTCACTGATGAATGGAAGAATTCTGCTCATCACTCCCGAACCAACACTCGTCCTTGGACCTCAACGTCAATGATGCCCTGACCACGCGCGTCAAGATCAAATATCAGCGTTGACCACCGAAGCTGACATACCGCTTTTATTTCCTTCCCCATTTTAGCTGCCGTCACTGGCCAACAGGGCTCTTGCGCCCTTGATTATGAGCCTTTGATGCGGCGCGTATTATAAAACAAGCGGATAAACCCGGGGTGCCGAGTGTATCACGTCCAATGATAAATGTACCTCAATAAAACTGAACTCGATCTTTGCTGCGGCCCCTTTTGTTTCGCTTCATGCACCAAAATGTGTGTGTATGTGTGCCCTGTGGTCAGATTGGGGCTGCTAGATGAAGATTATTTCGACTATTTTTGTGCACATCCGTTCCGTGCCTTCGATATCTTCTGTTTGCGTTGGACGCGATGGCCATTTTGGTTTCCCGTTTTTGGCTGTGTTGGTTGCATCCTGAGTGAGTGAGTGACCGTGGTGGCAAAGGAATGTAAAGAAGAGAGTAACAGCAGCAGAGCAAAAAAAAAGGGCAAAAACTCATACTACTCGCCACACTGAGATATCGAGTTGACTTCATTGTGCCTCAGTTTTCTCTAACGCTGCACTGTTATTAAACCAGAGCTGAAACCATTTGTTGTTTCTGTTGCGAGTTGAAGTCGGGCGCTTTAAGAAAGGCTCGCAATACTGTCCACGTTCAATCCGCAAGGGACGCCGTAGGTAGAAGTGTGGTAAAAATAACACTGCAATAGCGTCACCTCGTTGTAAAGCGTGTGTTAAGTACGTGCATTCCAGGCACAACGGACTCGTTTTACTTGAAGGTTTTTTGTTGTTGCTCCTGCTCTTCTTTGGAACTACAATCTTTCGGACTTTGGCTGCTATTTTTGGTTTTGGTGTGAACTTTTTTGTTTGTTTCGTTGTTGTTATATTTGAAGCTTGATAGCCATTCCTGCATACTGCCCGTTCACACATACACATTTTTGCAGACCGCGGTTTCAGTTGATTCATTTCGTGGATGTCCTCCCGTTGTTAGCGCATTCGCGTGGTTGTTTTGGAAGGCGAAATATGTGTGACGCCCCAAGTACAGAAAATGTATGTGTGTGGAAATCGTTACCAAGGTGGTGACGAGAGCTCAGTTTTTTTTGTGGCCCAATGCGCGTGAAGGAATTCGCGATGCATTTAAGTTACGAAACTATGAGCATGGGAAAAGCAATGGACTGGGATTGCGGGAAATGTAGGATGGTTTGCATATTATACTACAGATACTGTGTAGGCGCCTAAAGTGTGGTACAAAATATTGGAGACTTGTAGTGATGACATTTATTGGACCCAATAGAACTTGGTCTACTCTAGAAGTCCTCAAAATAATGCTCAGAGTTCTGCTGGCCTCAGTTGAGAATCGTTGTTTGCCGGACGCTACAAAGCCATCACTCCATCTCAGTTTGGACATAACAACGACTATTCGGTCCATGAGGACGACCTCAAAAGACTTGACGGACTGGGTCGTCCGGTGTTATTCTTCTGACATGACAAGCCCTCCAGAGTCAGGCGAGTTGGATGGAGCTCGTAGAGCTTGTCGTTGTTGAAACTCCTCTGTGGTCTTCCACGGATATGCTCTCCTGAGATTCTACCTTTCGAACGCCACTAAGAGGAGTTCGTCAGACAACAATATTAGCTATTGCTAGCAATATTAAACGATATCTGGGATAATGTCTTCGACCAGATGATCTCAAAATTCTAAAAACAAATGATTATTCACAGTTTTTGGGAGATTCTGAGAGCGGTTCAATTTTCAAAACAGTCATAAACATTTTCTTTCCCTTATTAATTACCACCAAGCAATGGACCGCAGTCAACCATCAGCAAACGGACACATGCCTTTTTCACCAAACGGGAAAAATAAAGATGTATCTCACTAATTTACCTTCAAGTATGTCTGGGCTGACCACCAAACGTTCGCTCTCGGCTATTCGAAGCCCGAACCCTCGAACCAACGTTCGGGCAGCATCGGCAGTGTACGGTGGCTCTGCCTTAGGATTGAGCCTTCCCGACCCTCACCCGAAAGTGTTCCCGTTTTACGCCCTAACTAATCATTCACGTTTCAGTCATTAATCTTCACCCCAACATTTCTCGGTGTGCATGCGTGTGTAGAAGGGGTCGTTCAAAAGCCTTTAAAAAAGACAACTGGAAGGATGCTGAAGCTTTGCCACACACACAAAATAGCGATACATTAGTGCTAGACGTTCCGGGGCAAAAAAGAAGGCTTTATATATGCGGAAAATGAAGAGGGACATCAAATTTTAGGAAGCAGGAAAGAAAGAGAGTCAATCGTTTTTTTTTCTTCTTCTTTGAGAGTGGTAGCGTATATCAAAGTCAGTGCTAGACAAGCAGCGATTCCAGTTTGTTCACCTTTTTCGCCTAGTCCGCCGTAGCGCTATGGAATGAGACATTAGGAAATGAGGACTTGGGTAGAGTTGGGCGGTCCCGGTAGATGATTCCAGCGAACCGACAGTTCATCACTTGTCATCGTCTATAAATATATTAAAACTCATCAAACATGATCGAAACGCTATCTGTCACCTCTCAATCACCGTTTTATTACTGTCCCTTACGGTGCCCGCTGGTGTTGGGAGCCGAAGCGTTCTTGGCGCATCATGACGATGACAGTGACGTGTAACGGAGTAAGCAAACATTGCTTGATTTATTTCCGGAAGCGAGAAGCTAAAACTGATAAACTGACTCGTTCAGTCTGACCATTTTGTTGTTCTTTTTTTACTTTTTCTTCTTCTTTTGCCGCTCCTCTGCGTGGAGAAGAAACAATCAAATCGGAAACAAATAGAAAAGAAGATGGACACCACCACGAACAGCTTCACAGGAATCGAACTACGACAAACAGCTGGATTAAAATGGTTTGTGTGTGTGTGTGTGTGTGAGACTTCCAAACACGACGACCTCTGGGAACCTTTGGGTGGGAGGAGCAAAGTTAGAAGTTTTGGACGCGATTCGGCGATTTTCTTGGGTGGTGCGCTGACTGAGGAGCGCATTTTTCTTTCCCAACGAAATCAAAGATTGTGCGGGATGAATGAAGCGATGGTAAGAAAAGCTGGAAGCTACATTCCAGGTCGAAGATGAAGTGGTGTATTGCTTCAAACGCTTCGGTTGGCTTACTCGCACCCATACTCAGCTAATGCGTACTAACGCTTCATCTTAAATGGGAACTATTTGGGGCTTTCCTTTGTCGTGTCGTGGAGACTCCGCTGTGTGTGGCTCTCCTGATGCCACACAGATGCTGCTGTCGTACGGACAACCTTATATGTAGCGTGTTGGACGCTTGTACAACTCTGGGTCGAGCTGTTTCTCGTACACTTTACTCGCTATCCTGGTTGTATGGTTGTCCTTTTATCCTCGCAACTTGTGCTTGTTCAAACATTTGTTTTTAAGAGCAAGGTAAGTCCGCTAGATAGTAGACGATTTTTTCTTAGCTTTGATTGAACACTCTATGAACTAAAACACTATTAGCTATTAAAAGACTTGCTATCAACTAACTAACTATGATGGACACACACTGGGATTTTGTTGTCCAATAGGACAAGAGCATTAAATCTAGAAAATGATATTAGTAGACGGACAGCAACAATAAGTTAGGACGACAACAAGAATAAGTCAACTTTGTATTAAAGCCAAACGACATCACTGCTATTTTTCTACGTTGAAATCGGCAGTGGACCAAGCAAATCGAAAATAAAAGTTCGAAAGAAATAGATGATGACATTAGTTCATCTGAATTCCAAACAATCCTGGAAGTGCGAGAAGTGAATTGGAGGATGGGAAGTGTTTTTTTTTTCGCAAAACCCATAATAAAATATTTTTATATCTAAAAACATCATAATATGACCCAGAGCACCGATACAAAAAGGTAAATGGGTGCGTGTCCAGATGGACGGGGAAACGCTGTCAGCCCGATTTTGCAAAACTCTAACCGAACCGAACACGTGTCAAATTGAATCAGTAACACTTGCCAATTGGTCAGGATGCTGTCAGCTCGGAGGTATGGATGCAGCCAGACCTATTCTAAATATCCATTGTGCTGGATTTGCAGAAAACAGCAACAAAAACATTTGCTGGAAATATGCAACTGTCGGGCAACACAGAGACTGTTGATGTTAGTCGGCGAATCAAGGGTTGGGGATTTTTATTTAAAGATACAGGATACATATAATAGACAGGTAATTCAATATTTTACAATTTAACGAAACAGACCTCTTCAACAGATTTCTCTCTCTCTCTCTTGTACGAGAGGATAATCGAGACCAACTCCAGCGAGTCTACTAACAAACGCAGTGAATAGATGTAGAGGCAGGTGAAGTCGTCCTACGTGAGGTCGAAGGTCAGGAGCGACGACTAAAGGATTCTATTTGTCCTTAGGCACAGCAACCTCAGGAAGCTTCTTCACTCAAAATTTCTGAAGCGACTGACGAGCCCTGGGACTGTAGAGGAAATTTCTTGATGAAGACTCAGGTGTACACCTCTGAGAACCCAATTCTTCTTGGCCTTCTTCGAGAGGATGGTGCACTCTAAGATAGTTGTTCCTCAGCTCCATGAGCTGCAATATACTAGACTAGACTAGAATCTGGAGAAGTGGTCATGTCCTTAAAGTCTCCGTAAGTCTCTGTCAGTCCATAAAGTTTTTCTAGGACTTCAACATGGACAGACCTTAACTTCGAGTCGGATCGATCGAATAATGACGTTGATGTGCCCTCAGAAAAGTCCTGGATATTCAATTGGCTGATAATGACTCTCAACCCTAAGCAGTACCCAAGACTTCAGAATAGCCCGATAAGAGCCGGATAAGTAAGTAATTCCAATAACCGTTTACTATTGAATCTCGCATTTCCTTGTTGTGAGTATGCAATTATAAGCATGATTTAATTTAAACTGAAATGCGCACACAGTCATTGTTTGCCTTGTTTGGTTTTGTAACTCACACAAAGATCAAATGGGGGCCGTCTTGACTTTTGCTTTCCTTCTAGCTGACTGGATACTTTTGCCAAGGACATAATCCTTACCCCAGGTCTTCCTCACTCTCTCTCTCTCTCTCTCTCTCTTGTTTGTCATTATCCTTCTTCTGCACGCCAGGAGGACCCTTTTCATCTTCGATTACATGAAATGCTCTCGTACACACACTCACATTCACATTTTCCATGAGAAGTTTTCTCCCCCGGACGTATCATATCGCAATCGGTGTGTATCGGTGTATCAATTCCGTTTTTGAGGGCGCTGAGCATCTCTTTACACTGCGGCTTACAAGCCACGAGCGCAGCATGCACCAACCGCAGCACGGGAACATTGTTAACATTGTTGCCCTGTAAGTCGTCAGGAACCAAAAAAAACCCATCGGTGAGCGAGAGAGAGAGGAAGAGAGGGAGAAAAGAAAAGAAGGATATTTTCAATTCATACTCATCAGAAAATGGGTGAACAGAAGGAAGTGATAAGGAAAATGGGAAAATGGGAGAAGAACTTAAGGGACACTCACACACACACATACTCACACACCCATACTTTGGTTCAACTCTTCAGGAAGCAGATCTTTGCTTCATTCGTAATTTTTCGCGCATTTTTCATCCGTTCGAAGAAGCCGGCGCTGATACGTATCGAAGTTGCTTACCATTCCCTTGTGCCAATTTCCGACAACCCTGCTCGAGCATTATCCCTGGTAAAGAATCTGGCAGAGGAGCACCAACAACAACAGCCACTGAAAGCAAGAAGGAAGAAAGAAAAAAATCACACAAGACGTAAACGTGTACGACCGTCCTTCCGAGCGTCACGTCATCCGCCGGGCCCAATGTTTGCCGAGCCCGTTGTGTGTAGCATTGCATTTCCTCTCGTACATGTGTCCGCATACGATGTATCGATACGTGAGACAGCTCGATGCCACTTCGCTTTCCACGGCTCCGGCTTGCGATGTAGGAGAAAGTTTGCTTTTCTCGTCGAGAGTGTTTTCTTCCCAGCGTTCGGTGAAGCTGCCTTTACTTAGCTTATAAGGGGATAAAAAGCAATCTACAACATTTTTGCTACGGCACGAGGCACGCGATTGCCTTCCCCCCCCCCGACCCGGTTGTGGACGGCTTGGTGGGGGACGCCAAACGGTGCGGTTATCTGGTTGCCATCGTCTGGGCAGCACGACCTCCACATGCGCCAACCATCGCACGCTGGCGGCTTTCGGCCTTTTATTATTGTGGGGGGCGGCCTCGACCAAAATCCATCGAAGCATGATAGCACTTTCGGCAATACTTTTAAAAAGATTATCGTATATTTTGCGTGGTTTATCAGCCCGAATCAGCCCGTGCCCGTGTGAAGGGTATTTTGATGATGTTTGTATAGATATGTGCGTCAGTACGTGGTTGCTTTTTCTTTTCTCTCCTTCTTCTTCTGCCCGGTTGCTGGTAGCATGTCTCTTTGATTTTCTGCATCTTCCTCTGGTGAGATAACCTTCGATAAGCTTACAGTTTGCTCTGCGTGCCCTTTTGTCTCTGCATGCGAAGTTTTTTCGGTGGCTCCTCCAAAGTGTCCAGCGTGGCCGTGGACCGGTGGCCTCTGCACGATGCGGGGTTTCTCGTAAACGATTTGCCGGATTCCGATGAATAAACAGCCTGCAAGGAGAAGTTTGTGGCGAGGAGCTGGTCGCTCTTAGTTGGTCGGTGATGGTGTGGCAGCAATTGGATTGGGATCAAATCGTCCAAATGTCATTGCAAATAAATGCTGATTTGCGGACGATTCGACCCCTTTTTGGAGGGGTGGGATGGCTGACAAGACTTTAGCTGTCAGGTCAGTCAGCCAGGCCAGGGAGCTCCATGGGAGCATGGGGCCACCGAACAACAACAAACAAGCATACACACGCACGCACATCAGGCAATTTGGGGAAAGCAGATGAGCAAAAGTGTGGTCTGCTTTCGCATCTACCCTATCTCTGATCACCTTTTCCGTACGAGATGGTACCACGATATAGCCTCGCATCTACAACGATTTTTCCCTTTTTTGTTGATGTTCTGTGCTCAACTTTTGATTGGAGTTTACACCAAATGCGAATGCAGCGCTAGAATGTCTCATATTCATTGACTACGGTGGTGCTGCAGTATGGTGCGCAAAATTTCCCCATAAAACAATTTATAATATGGTGCCCGACGGAGAGCATCAGCTACAGCGCCACGTAGCTGTAATAGCTCGAATAGGAGGAATTTTCTACGAAACTGTGGAGCAGCATAATTGTGTTCGGAAAGGAATTTATGCATGAAAAAACTAAGCAGAGCTGATGGCTGATAAACTGTGAACATGTGGAGAAGATGATGCCAGGAATCATCATTGGATGAGGCGTTGGGATCATATTGTCTAGATATGCTGATGCAATGAAGACAGTTTGTGTAACTAGGAAGGATCTCTTAGATCTCAAAGGGTCATGGCGTGGGAAGTCTTTATAAGTCTTCTGCTTCTTCTTCTTATCTGTGAAGTGTTCTTGAGAGAGTTCCTGGCTAGGAGATTCCAGAGATTCCTTAAGATACTTTCCTGGTACGAGGAGTCGCTGTTCAGGTATATCTATACAACTACTGGCCATATGAGCTGGCTTTAAAATCTTCTTCTTATCTGTGAAGCCCTCGGCAGGTTTCACTAGAAGATCTCAGATTTTTTCGTCTTCCTAAGCTTCTCCACTGATGTGAGCATTTGCAGCTCAATTATCTGTTTAGATCTAGTACTCATTTTACCTAACTTAAGAAGCTTCTTCCTATCAGTGAGATTCTCCTGACGTTTCCCTACGAGATTCTAGTTTCCTGGGTGTTGTTAAGACAATCCACCTATCTGAGCATTTGCCGCTAAATTATCTCTACATAACTTGCGAACATATGACCTATCTTAAGAACCTTCTTCTTATCTGTGAGTTTCACTAGGAGATCTCAGTTTCCTGAGGAATCATTAGCTATTCCACTGATGTGATCCGAATTTTATCTACACCTATTCTAAGGCCGCCAACTAGTGACCATATGTGCCTGCTTTAATAACCAGTCCACACTTGAGTTGCATAGGTTATCCAATGATGGATATCAGTGTCATCAACTTCATCGGCAAGCTTTGTGGTACATTTAATCACAGTTAATCCCCACACGTTACTCCACCGACAGAGTGGATAACCTCTGGCTGGTGGCCTGCTTTGTAAAGGAATTTAGCTCAGGTGTATGCATAAGGTTTTTGAGTAGGTCCACTCCAATTTTTCTCGCCTTCCGAACCAGGGAAAACTCCACCAAAAATCTAGGGACCACTGAAAAGTTACCCCCAACGACGAGTGAACGAATCAAAAGCCGGCCTGTTTTGGTCGTCTCGTTGGGGGCGCCAGTCCCCGAAAATCCGCCGTCCGAGAGTAATAATGCCATGCGAGTGCGGCGTACCCTGAGAGCAGATTCCGTAACGGGGTGGAAATTCTTCCACTCTCCTTTGATAATGCACGGGATAGCTCGAGCCGTTCCAGGAAATCGCCCTACGCCCCCTCTCCAGTGCTACAGTTTGGTTCGTTGGTATTCATGAGCAGTGTCAGTTTAATTAATAAAACATGGTTGATTAAGTGAATTGAATCCTCTCCTGCTTCGGTGTTTTTTTTTTTTGCTACACGCTCGCCCCTTACTCACCGTGCGTCACCAATACGGGTGAAAGTGTGCGGGTTGATGGACGCAGCTAAAATATAGCTCTGAATACCTTCATCAATTCCGAGATCTTTTCGGTGCGGAGAATTTATCATATATCAGAGTGCTCATAAGGAAGGTCTCGTGCGGTGGACGTTGGTAGGGTTCTTGGTACTGAAGCTCGGGATACCCGGATATTGATGCAACTGCAAAAATGTTCCCAAGCTTCTGCATGTGCTTTGGACGATGTTGTTTGACATCTGCTTTAAGAAAACAACATCGAACAAAGTAAGAACATAGTTGTTTCGGAAGTGAGGGTATCTGGTGATTACGGACAAGGAGAGTTAATGTGGGGGGCCTTACGTCAGACGCCGAAACCTTAAACCCTAGCCCATCCTAAACCGTTTCATCAATTTGTTATCAATCAATCAATTTATTCTAAAGTAAATGATCTACTTTTCCCATTTCTGGACCTTCTTTCGCTACGTTCCACCTGTAGCTGGATGATCATTCCTGCATCCAGTTTGATGGGATTCGATACCTGGTTCTCCTGAGTAAAAGTCTCGCAACGCTACCACTTGGTCCTGCCTAGTCAACCAAGTAAATGGTTCAAAGAGTAGGGAAGAAGAAAAAAAAAGGCCGAAACCTTTCACCCATGCTCCAGTTCGAAACATCCAGCAGGTCCAGGCTAGGTCCGATACGGTCCGAGAACCTTTCGGCAGCGATGCAACACGTCCGCCGGTTCGTTTATTCAACCTTGGCATTATATGAACCGTTCGCCGACCGACCCTTGCTTCCCGCAGCGCCAACTTTGGCTAAGTGTAATCAAAGCGTGTCCAGCTAATGCTGGGGAAAACTCCCGCTCGCTACTGCCCGGCGATGGTGGCCGGCTGGATGAAGTGATGCTGATATATCTATCCCGTGCAATAATAAATGCTGAAACTGTAATAATTTGTACGTGCTTCACATGCGAGATCAAAAAACACGGGTTGGGACTATCGCAATCGCGGGGGGGAGGGGGGGGGGGAAAGGAACGGACCAGCGAGGTAACAAAGCTATCCTCCCGGATCTCACACGTGGATCCGCTTGCCGGGCCATTGGCGTGAGCGAAAAGATTGGCTCACTGATCTATGGCTGTGCTGATGCTGATAGTAAGCTGCCAGTCGAAGTCACTAGCAAAACCCCAGCGCCCGGGAGCTCACCAGCCGCAGCTGCCTGCCGTGCAGATGATTTGACTTACCTATCGAATGACGCCGGGCAAAACGATATGTTCCGTTTTGCGGAGTTCTTAAAGGTGATGGGGTTTTTTCCCCCGCCCATCGAGAAATCACGAAACCGGTCCCGAGGGAAAACTTTGAGAGATGCAACTTTCCGCTGCAATGATCGAAGCGTATAGAAAGTTTAATACGTTTCACGCGCGCTTGTGTGTGTGTGTGTGTGTGTGTGTCCGCGCTATGTATGATAGTGTAGATTCTTCGGCAGGAATGATGCCATATGCCTACGCAAGCAGAAAGTCATATCCGCGTCCCACTAGCGCCCGGGACATCATAAATCACGTAAGTTGAGCGTCTAAATATATGAGTTATGGTCGTGACTTCCAAAATGCAGTGACGCGATGCAATTACCGCCTGCCGAAGGCAACCATCACGCAACACCGCACTATCGCTCTTTCCACCACGGGGCGTCGATCGCAAGGGCTTGGTCAATATTGCTGCCAGGCGTAGCAGCAGCATAAACTCAATGATGCGTTGAATTTCACCTGAGGGGGATTCAATACTGTAACGATTTGGCAATGAAGTAACTGGGAAGCTTTAGCAGCTTTACAGTTGCCAACGTAACGATAAATTCCTGATGTTGGCACTCAATACTACTTATAGATTTATTTTATTACACTCAGAGTTGCAACGAGTGTGTGCAGTGGAGGAAAACTTCTTAAGAATGTTGCATACACGCAAATTTTCAAGCAGCCATCAGCCGTTTCAGTAATTGGAGCTTTTAATTTCGATCTTGAAGAGTCTGGCGAAACAGCTGATGTAGCAGATACCTCTTCAAGGGTGAATCTCGCAAGCTCTCCGGGATGTTGAATGCGGTATGAAGTGGAAGTTACATCGACCATTACTAGACAAAGTCAACAGCGATAGGGGTAGAGTTCTTCAAGATGAGACTGGAACGGATTACCGCTATCATGCATCAGCTGACTGTAAGGATTCAATAGCAGGAGGACCTATCGAATGAGTCTAAGCTGGAAGTCATTCATCTGGATTGCAAAAAGGGATACAGACTTTACTATCTTCCGAGACATCATAGATCTGTCCCGAATAGGAGATTATAGTAGGTCCCAAATAATAGATTTCCTCGGAATCCACCAAGCAGGATGCCTTGAAGAGAAATCGACCACCGATCAGATCTTCACACTAGAGCCAGATTCTTAAGAAAAAGATGAGGCACGTGGTTAGGATGCTTCATCAGTAAGATTTGAACTTGCTTGGACATCGGAACCGAGTTCCCTGGAAACGGTTAGACCTAGTCGCGCCCTCATTCGAGTGGGTCAAGAAGAAGGTTTAGCCATATGTTCTATGCTGAGCACTGTTTTCGTTGGATCGAGGAATCAACACAATTAAACCCTCACCCTGGTTTGCATTAATCGCAGTTTTGAGGAAGATTCTTGGGATTAGATAATGAGGATGCGTTGTTGTAGTACCGAGCAGCGTCTTCGCATTCACCTGAGCATCGAACCACTGCACCGACCGCTGGCTGACATTCCACCAAAGGTTGCTCAAACCTCTGGAATTTGAAGGAACGAAAGAAGGCTGACGGTGATGCCCAAGGTATCACCCAGTTACACAGGCTTACAGTCTGCAACATACGCAAGAAAATGAAATTGAATACCTTCACATAGGCTCCTAGTTGAGATGGAGCAACCAATTCGCAATGGTAAGGGTGTTCTCTTGTGTGTGTTTTCTTCGCCAACCAGGTAGTTTTTATTACAACAAGATATTTTTCATTGTGATGGACTGTTCGGCCTCTTCTCTGTACCATCCCCCCCCCCTAATGTCAGATATTATTTTATTTCACTTATTTCACTGACAAAATACATGCCAGGCCGGTAAGGCCACTGGTACGGTGTAGCAGGCTCATGCAAGCAAAAAGAAAACGCTTCTTTCTACGAACTCACCTCAGCTGCCCCGGCCACTCACGGGGTGCCCCTGGATTGCTGGGAATGCGACCAGCCAAGGTACCAGTGTGTGTATTTTAACGTGAAAGCATTTTGCATGTTTATTAAATTATACTTGTAAAATATCCATTATCCATCGCAACCGGAAAACCGAACCGGAGCGTCTGAAAGGAAACCGAGTAATGAAATATATCCATATCGGCGCAATACGGCACACGTGAGTGACAAAGCCAAGTACAGATTTTTATCTGAAGGTCTTTGGTCGTACGCCCCATCGCACCCACCCCCGCTCACCACGTACTGCGCTATTTGAGACGAATGTCGGCCTTACTTTTTTTCTTCTGGTCCCCACCATCAACTCGTGTTCTTCTTCGAATCGAGCGAATCCTTCCTGGTCCAGGACCAATATTTCTTCGAAGAGGTGTGTGTACACAAACGCACCACAGTGCACTCCAAAGGCACTGTTGCCCGAACCGAGCCGCTCAGCTAGTCGTCGTCGTTCGGCGTTGTCTCGCTCGGGGCAGAACAAAAGTTTTGATTTATAGAAGAAGAAAAAAGCCCCGAATCAGTGAGCGCTCACATAGGAAATTCAATTTATCTCTACTCCGGCAGGAATTGTTTCATTTAAATTGGATTTGACTCATTTTCCGATACTTCCGATCGGTCGCAAACTGTAACCGAGGGATGGGTGGAGAGTAGAAGACGCAATAAGCGGTTTAACCAGGTTTTTTATCGCTTCTCGGTTCGGTAACTAATATCTTTAAGCAATTAAGTTTAGGTCTCGTGCGATGTTGCTTGTTGTAAAGAATTAGATTTTAGACTTTGCTATGCTTCATTCTGTGTGTTTGAACTTATCGCAATAGTAGAAACAGGTAGGATATAATCAGCCTAAATGTGTTAGTGATAACCTCTGGGAGCTATCTTTTCGAAGGTTTGGGGTTAGTAATGGATGTACATTAGTGTATATTAATTTACAAAGATTACGTATTTACGAGTCCTGAGACCTACGCCCAAGCAACGCCCAGCTGTAGCGACCGTGCGCTGCTGAGAAGGTTGCTGCTTAAAATTAGAGCTCGCCAAGACTAAATCCTACAACGAAAATGAATATTTTTTTGCTCATCCAAGGTTTCGCCGGGGCTCGCTATCTTCCCATTCGCCTTTTTTCCGTTGGTATAATCTGTCCTGCCATTGCTGGTGCTTTGGTTGTTTTGCATTTTAGAATTTTGTGGCTCATAAAATGGCGAGATGAAGAAATAGAGTCCAGGGCAAAAAACAAAAGAGAGAGAGAGAGAGAGAGAGACCAGAATCCTTAGCCGTCAGAGCCTTTTTGCTTCACCTCACCGTTCGATCAGCGCCTGCACCTGCCTGCGCCTGCCGTCAATCGGCCTTGGGTTGAGTGGCGAATTTAATAAATAGCTTTGACCGAAGCGAGAAACCATGGTCTAATAAATTAGATGTTCCGGACTAGTTAACTGAATGGCTGTGGGGTTGGTTGAGAGGCCATGTTTCAAGCACCACTCTCCCAGAGGTCCTCGAGACTGGGCACAGCATAAGCGAAAAAAAAACACCCCTAGAAGTAGTCTCCCAACCTCCCCGCCCACGGTATACATCACACAGCATCGGTCATCCGGATTTCAGCGTGGATTTTCCCGGTGGTAACGATCCGTAACCGGTTTGATACGGGATGCCTGTTGGCTTATGGCGGCATCCCGCTTGAGAGCAGAGCGAGTGAGAGGTTTAGTTTAGCAAAGGACGGATAGACACCAGTGCCGGGGAATGGCGTCAACGTCGTCAGTGTTGTTTTTAGTTGTCGTCAGCGTTAAGAGCATATAAGCTCTCGGAACAAAAGGCTGTTGAAAGGACCAGTTTGTCGGTGTGTGTGTGTTTTTTGTTTGTTTTGTTATTCTTTTGCCCCTTTTTCGCTCTGCCGAGGCATCTCCACGAATCGTTGACTCCTAGAATCCTTAATGCTCCACTCGGTGCCGATCTATCTGGCTGGACCTCACCACCCTTCCCGTAGCCCGTAGCTCGATTTATGATATTTGGACACCTATAACCTTTTCTCCGGAATTCTTTCTATTCAGAGGCAGAGGCTGGATGTTATAATGCTGTTATCTCACCTGACGTTGGGCGTTTTTTCAAACCGGACTAGGGATGTATCGCAAGTACAATTTACAGGATGTATTTGCAAGAGCTAGCAGCCTTTACCCTACCTAACCCTGGTGGCTGCTTCGCTATTTGCTTGACACCTTGACAGCTCATCAGGCAGGCACGGGGAGTGTCATCTTTTTGAAGGTTTTGTACGCGACAGCCAAAAATTTGATAACTCCCAGTAACCTTGGCGTTGCGTGCAGCGAGAGAAACACAGCCTTCGCTTGGCCGCTGTTTTATTTATGTATTCATACCGTCACCATACTTTACATACACCGCACCGAGCATCAGGAGCTGAAACGGGCTACTGTGCACAAAAAAAAAAGCACGGCGCATTGTCGCCGGCACCGGTGTACCGATATTCTGGGAAATAAAAATTAACCTCACTCGGGGTGACGTTCGGTGAAATGGAGCACCGAACCTTTTTGGAGAACTTGCACACTGTCACACGGGGGAGCCACGTGGAAAGATGGCAACGGCAATCGGCAAAGACTTTAAATCATCGAGGCACGAGTGTTTAACATTTGCCAGCTGCTGCTGCTACTGCTGCTGCCGGTGCTGGTCTGCTCCAAAAGTTCCGAGTGGCTGCGTGTGCTAAGCTGGTGAAGCTTATTCTCTAGGCGAGTTGTCCAGTTGACAGATTAGTTTGTGCCCGACAGGGACGTGATAAACAGTCATCGCAACACATCGGTCCGGCAGGAAAGAATGTTAGCAGTCAAGTCCCCCCCTCGACCTTTCTACTGATGAAGTTTGGGGTTAGGTCTTTGCCAAGCCAGTAGCAGAATGTTGGCAATAGTAAACGGTGCATTGCAACAACTCCCACGAGAGTAGGGGCAGATCGACCAAAATATACTTACGTATATTTGAAGAAGAACTCCATACCGAGCATAGAACTAGACTGCTTTAACTCTGCTTACACGACCTCCAAGAGACTGGGAGCATCCAGAAAAGGAGGTTAGAGTTTGGAAGAAGCAAAAAACAGAGGAAAATGATGAACTCTTCCTATGAGAACATCAGTCGTAACAACCTCTGGATGCAACGCTTTTGGTGTGATTTTGTTGATAACACCGAGGGCCTAACATCACACTGAAGGGTGGCGTTGCTTTTGAAGAATAAATTAAGATATTATTGCCTATCGTGATATCTTCGGCAAATGGCGTTACCCATCAAAGAGGGTGCAGTTGAGTCATATCTGCCCCACCGGTACACATCAAAGAAAGACTTCAAGAATTCTGTTTCCTGATTGGTTTAACACATATGAATACAGATGTAATTATTCTGGGATTTTTTTAATGTCAAAATGGTGGATCCTTGAAGTACACACATGCGTGTCTTTACACTAATACATCTTTGTTTTTCAATATGGCAGCTAAATGTCAAAATACTGTCATCTGACACTTCTCAGCTCATCACCGAAAAATTACCACTCGTTTATGAAATCAACCCCTGCCATCCGAAGTGCACCCGAGGCATCCCACCCTCTCTCCCGTGTCCTCCATCCCGCCCTACTCACTGAATGCCATTATCCTTTTTAGCTCGGTTCCGCTGGCAGCATCTTTTTCATGCCTTTTCTGCCCCCCCAAAAAAAAAAACCCTCACCATCGATGTGATAACGTGTAAAATATGGCGAACGAGGCGCACAAAGGCGAATGGCGAAATAAAGCAAAATGGGGCGTTTCATCGAACTTCGAACGAGGGTTCGCCGGGCCCGGTTCAGCCAAAAGTAGCTCATTTTCATCAAAATATTTATGATGATAAACAATTTCTCTCCTACTACACACACACTTGCTCTCTCTCTCTTTCTCTCCCGATAGGTTCTCGAGGTCGGCATGTCGGTGGAAAGCGCCGAAATGGTTGACATAAACAAAAACCATTCTTCCAACATTTCAGGTTCCCGTTTTCTTCACTCTTCCTATGCCCGTCCTTCTCGGTAAACGCTTGAACAGGAGCCACATGCACGAAAGCGGAGCGTTGTTTGTTCTTGTATTCGTGTGTGTGTGTGTTCAAGTATATAGCACTGAGCGGTGGGCGAATACGAATACGTGTGCTGCACCGAACGGTTTGTCAGTACCATCAAACACCAGGCCGCCCTGGGACTAACGTTCGGCCATTCGGCTTGTGTGGAAGGACACTTAATGCACCAGCAGGGGAAACCGGTCGTTCCGGCTAGCTCGTTCCGGTTTGTCCGGTAGTTTCGGTGGCTAGTGGCTGTTTACGATTGGATCCCAGCTGCGCTCAAGCAATCGAATGACCAGGCGACATTTAAACAAAAGCTACAAGCTTTCTGTTTCGCTGCCGGTTTTTTGTTTTGTTTCGTTGGGTTCTGGAATGGAATGTCTGCTCCCAGCGACTGCCAAACGTATATTCAGAGCTTTCCATCACGGTTGTAGCGCACCCGGACATGGATTAACAAAACATTTCACAGTACAGCATGGGGATCAATGTTCCAAAGGGGGGGGGCGAGGAGTTTGTGCTGTTGGTTTGACAATATATGTGTCTACTTTGGTGAGTGAAAAATTTTGATCCTCAGTACAATTGTTCGTTAAATACCATTCAATTGGGAACCTGCGTTAAGCTGAATTCAGTGACAATGTTCAGTTATGAGCGAAAATTACACTCAATTTTGATAGGTAATATTTTATTGAGGATAATCGTGTGGGATAATCCCTAGGAACGGAATTGAACCTGAGCCAGTGAGATTTGCGAAGCAGGTTGAGAAGATGCGGACCAACCTCTGATAGAGTGCTCATAGTTGTAGCTATTGCATATCTCACTAAATTCTCATGCTGTTGAATGATAAACTTGTGGAGGATATACAAATCCTTGAAGCTTCTGACTCTGTGAGTAGAAGATTTGAGTATTTTTTGACAAAAAGACGAAGTTCCTTGTCACAAGCAAGCTCATGAGGGTCCAGTCCAGAGCTCTAGTCGGGTTGGTTCATCAGATGAATACCTCGGCATAATCGTCGATCATCACCATTCCTTTGGAAGGCATGGTCTGAGAAAGTTGAGGTCTCTTTTTATAAGTAGTCTCAAGTAGACTCTTTCCTGGAGTTCAGCAGGATTAGTTCATTAGATCTAATAGCTGATCGATCATCGACTTAACTTTTGAAGGCATTTGGAGGACAACTGTAATATTGCTAATAGCTCTTTGGATATGATGTGAAACACTGATGGACTAAGATCATCAGTCGACATCTTCTTGAGGTTGTCGTCATCTTCAAATCATCAACAATCCTCAAATCTTCCGGCCAAGATGATTTCCACGTAGAAGTCAACCAAGACACATTTATCACCCAAGAGATTGCTACGTTTCGCGAAATATTCACCCATGAGTTCGGGGTGCGTGAACGATGCACGTGCTGTTTCTTTGCCCCAGATTTTCTGGTAGCCCACGAGCAGCCGAAAATAAATGCGAACCCTTGATCAACCGAAAGGAACCTCCCTTGAAGTTGATGTTGAAGGATTCGGAACGCCACGTTACACCATAGCATCCGCAATGCGGGCTGCTTGCCAACGAAGCTCCAAATTCGGTTCGATGGAGAACGACTACGACTGCTGGTCGCGGGTGAATGTTTCCGTAATGTGCTAAAATCCGTGGTTGGTGCGTGGTTCGTTTTCGCGACGTGTTCAACACACGAAACTGTTGGTGGATTGTGCATAAAAAGGATCCGGCTTAGACTCCACCGTAGAGCCTCACCCATGAAGTTTGTAACCGTACAGTGAGACTGTGTGGAAACTGTGGAAGTAACAATGGCACAATGGTGTGCGATTTACTCGGGCAAAAATCTCTCCCAGACACTCATTCGTCTGTGGCAGCCTACGAAGACGCTCCTTACCTACACAAACACAGAAACACCAACCAAACAGTACCCTTTCGCTCATCATTATTTGAGAAATAAGTGCTTAATATTTAAAGCACTTCTCCTCGTTAACCTCCATTGCTATCATCCTTCAGCGAAGATAAGATAAGATAATAAGCTAGAACTGCTCGAGTTCGTGCATTTTCATCAGCGGTACCCCAACAAACGCAGAAGCTGCTCGGAAGGAAGGTCAATTGGACGATTCGGCGTTCGGCCTTTGGTCGGTTTACCGGCTCTGGGCTGTGCTCTTACTCGGTCAATTAAATCATTAAAGCAAGGACTTCTCTAGGGCCTTTCACCTTTTTTTTTGTTTGCACTAGCCGACAGCGGACATCATGCTAATGGGAGGGTTAGTTGATTTCTTTCTAGGGGACCGTTGATCCATGCTTTGCATCGTTGGCTAATGTATTTGTTACCATGATTTTGTTCTATGAATCGCTCCATAATGTTTTTTTCTGGCCAGATATCTGTGTTTCATTTTGAAATTTTCAACAGTAACAGGAGGTTGAAGTAGGAGCAATGATATATATTTGCATGGTTTCTTGACGATAGCATGTAGGTGATTGGTCTCCCAGTTTCAGGAAACCTGAGAAAATCCTTGATATTTCCTGAATTCGATAGACGACGTCATCTGCCACTTCAATATCCCTAGCTTTCTGGAGAACGCATCAACACCGTCACTTCATCTCAACTTGGGCAAGTCATGCCTTCAATAATCAGGCGGACGACCTCAAAAGACTTTACGAGCTAGGTTATGAGGATCCGGATGTCATGAGAAGCCAACATTCTTGAGCAGAGCTCTGCACCGGAGAATAGCTCTTAGTAAACAATATCTCGCGATTCTACTGATCATCTTACTCTCCAATTTCTGAAGCTCGTTTAAGAAGAGGTCGTCAGAGTTGGATAGAGTTTATGTCTCGGAGGTGAGTACGGGGACGCTACATCGTAGTTTTTCACAACAGGTAGTTTTAATGAAGAAGTTTCCTCAGGCTGTAGTATGTAGCGTTTTAGTACTCAGGACCCTTGCACGTGTCTCAACACATCTATACTGTTGTAACTCCTCAGATCCCACATAGGTGGAACTTTACCTATATCTACTACAATCACCTGTCAAACTTCAGCTCAAGGTTTGGTGCCGTCTGTTTGATCCTTTGGGAAGCTTCTTCTACAGAGGAGGTCCTCAAACCAACGATGTCTTTGTCATTAGATCCTGATATAGATTTGGATCAACTTCTAGCAGATATGAGTAAATTGAGTTCTACTGTTCATTATATATCACTTTATCGATTACTATATGCAGCATTATCTAGTCAACTGTCAAATATATATATTTTCTCATCGATATCCAAACCAACATGATCCAAATGCATCGCACAAATCTTTCTAGCGAAACTTTTACCTCTTACTGTTACATTGATAAACGATAAACGACAAAGCGTCGCGTGAAGCTGGTACGAATATGAGCCACCGGAACAATGGCGAACGATCATTTACGATTCACGAAATTGAAGTTGAAGATGCCTGGTTTCAGCCTCACTACACACAGCAAACTGAAGCAGTTCGGCAAACGGCAAATGCACCTAACATTTGCATACCAGCCAGCCATCAGCTTCATTTTTTTTTTGTTCGTTGCTTCTCTCTCTACCCACCCACGTATTATGACCCCATTCCCCGACCCGACATTTCGTGACGTGTGTTGCTCTGCAACCTAAGGAGTGCAACTTTTGCTGCGCCCCTAACTTTGTGCAAAGAAAACTAGGAGCGGCACGAGAGCGGCGGGCAGGCACTACCAACTACCAATTCCTTACATTAGCAAATTTTCCGATTGCATTGCACACCGGACGCGGTGGCACGACCAAACGGCTACAGGGCTTGATGCACCGCAAGCGATGGAGACATGACTTCGTATCGAAGGCATTTGCGAAACAGGACTCTGCCGGCAAAAGGTAGCTGTTTTTTTTTTTGGTGCTCAAGTTCCAGCTCACGCTGGACGGAAACGTGTGGCACGGCAAGTGGCTTTTGGGCGTGAGTGCGAACAGCAACGCCAACCAGGGTGCAGGTTGGCTAGATAACGGGGCTGATGATGGTGATGACGGGAAGGTAGGGAAAGTTTTTGCTTCAAAAGATGAGTATATATTTTCAATTTGCCAAATCGCATCCCAACCATTTGCCATTCGTTTCATTGCTTCACTGTTACGCTAGACATTTCCAGAGCGTGTTGGGGTGTGTGTGTGTGTGAGTGTTTTTTTTTTCGCCGTGTCGTTTCGTTCGCTTCCTTCTCACACGTTCACAGCAAAACACTGGAGACCGAACGCACCAGGTTTCTCTGCGTTCTTTCATCTCCTGCTGGCATCTCCGAGCAGCAAAAGGGGCGCTCAGTGGAAGGGCTAGACAATATCTTTCAGCATCATATTGAAGGATTGTTGCAGCAAGGGCGTGACGCGTGAACGGGTGACCGGAGCGGAGACTCCGGACTCGCTTCCTCGGATCTGGAAACGATCGACGAGAACGATCGGGAAATGGAAAAACTTTTGATTGCTCACATCCTTCTCATCGACATATCGGCAACCAGCAATGAGCGAGCGAGCGAGTTTTCGACAAGCGTTCCATCCATCCAACGGGTCCAAAGTCCTCGGTGTGCATACCTGAGAAAATGGGGTGCTGTAGTTTGCGATAGGTAGGAATGCTCCCAGAATATCTCGTTTTCATACCACTGCATGTTGATGGCAACGGGTGCTAGTGGAGTAGGAGAAGCAGAAGGTTAAAAACTATACTCACATATACATCCACACACGCCGCACATACACACGTACATAGTTGGAAGTACGGATTTCCTTGTGGAAGTTGGAACGCTGCCTGTGAGGACCCCGCTTTACACTACGGAGTTGATGCCAAAAGTCAGGTGCCTCGATGAGCGCACTGTTTTCATATGGTGTGATGAACACAACCCGATGACTTCAAACCACGGCACGGTACAGGGATTCGCCACACACCCACACAAACGTACGGCCGGGTTGGATGGGTGACGTCCGGACACAAATTTTAAATTTATGCATCGCATATCATGGCGGCCCGAGCACCACGAAGCGCCTTCCACAAATGCACACTTGACGGGTGCATTTGCTCTGCGTTGGCGGGTTTTTGGCCCACCCAGGCTCACTCTCGACAATCAATTTTGCCGAAACATCGACTGCAAAAACGCAAATGGCACTCTGCACACGACCTGCACGACGGCACGGCACGGACTCTGCCACGCGCTGAGGGCAATGAGATGCGCTGAGATGCTTGTATGATGTGGCGTCATCACACTGCCACCGGCAAACACTCGCACACAAAACCGGGTTGAAATATTTGTGTTTGTCACCCTCGCGGGGTCACCCCGCACAGCCCGGCACCACATACTGTGCTAGTAGATTTGATTTCGCACAGTCGCAGCGCCTCGCAGCACATCCGTTTAGCTTTCAAACCCCAGCGTCAACGTTTATCGCATCAATCAATGAAGAAAACGGGTCGCTCCGAGGTTTTCCAGTGAATTTCCGAACCTCTTGACTGGTATGGGTTTGGTGATTGCTCGGACTAAATTATTAAAGAAAATGTTGCGGATGTAAGGCGCACGCACTGCATCATATGTGTCAAAGGACTCTCTCCAAGGTCCTCTTTTCTGCACGATGAGAAGTAGAAGGAAAGCGACTCTTTTTCTCTTCCGTTCGAATGCGTGAAGCCTCTCCCTTTTTATCATATTTCTTACAATTAGCCCTTCATGCACGATATGCAAAAGTTTAATGCCTATCAATTGGTCTACACTACTTTGTGGAGAAGGTTTCTGGTCACCATAGAGGTAAAAGTTTTTCGTTGAAAGAACTTGAGGGACCCGACTGACCTGTGTGGTTGGACTAATAAGGATAGTTTTGCCACAGAAATGTGAAATTGAAATTTATGATAGGTTCTGATTGTACAATGGACATTCAATGGGAAGAAATTCCAAACTGCAACTTTAGAATTGCAAAAATTATTATTAGTTTGCTATTAAACTAGACGATCAAAGAAAGAACACCATAGGATGAAGAAATTATGAGTGGATATTCGGAGAACTGCAAGTTGTTCAAGTTGCTGTACTTCAACTCCTACCTCACGAGAGATACCAGGCGTCTCCATAATGTCTTCTGGTATAAGGTATCTTCTTCAAATTTTTTACTTCCAGAAAAAAATCTTCCATTCTTTAGATAGTGAGAAATTTATTATAAACCTGCTGTTAATCAAGAAGATCATTTGACAAAACTCCAATATGAAGATATTATTTGTGAATATTTGTAAAGTTTCCAGCGGTACCAGGCGTCTCCATCACGATGTTCCTTTAGCCTAACAATTCCACTTCAACTTTTTACACTGGGAATCTTGAGTTCCATTTAGCAGATGAAAATATATTAAAAGCTCGCTTTTAAATAAGCTGATGATATGTACGAAAAATGTATTAACGATTTTGTACTTCCAGGTGCACACCACCAAAGATACCAGGCGCTAAGACTTTATCCTAGTTAGGAGGACACTTAATGATCTTGGAAGAAATTGAAGACTTGTATATCCCTATACATGTTGAAACCATACAAACGATTCATTGTATGTTGAAACCTAGAAGAGATACGAAACTTGGATCAAGTCATATGAAGGTCGTTGCCGATGGCAATTCGGACTCCTCATAAAGATATCGTAAAGCCTTCTGAATATTGATTATGTTCTTTTTATGTTTTTTCATATCTCTTGGAAAAAATACATGAAAACCACCAGCCTTTGTTAGAAATAAATATTTACAGAAACAAACAAAGTTTATCGATTTTTCACAAACGGTTCGTAATCAACAAAGTAAAGCTGTTACGAAGCCAATATATCATCCCGCGGTCGCTTTCAAAACCATGTCCGCACAACATTCCAACTAATATCCGGACCAGGGATCAAATATCGGCAACGAGTTAATTTAATAAACTCATAAACAAGTAAAAACCAGAAACCGCTGCATTTTCCGATCATTTGTCCTCGCTCCGAAAGGCTCATCCTCCTTCTCCTTCGGCAGTGCGCGCATGCAGTGCATTGGGTATTAAAAAATAACCAAAATGAATCGCCGGGAAGCGTGACAAGGGTGGATGGGTGACATCCGAAGCCGTGGCAGAACTTTGGTAGCAACGGAATACACATCGGAATCCATTTCGCTGGGTGGCTTCTTTCTCGTGCCGGCCTAATGTTCAACCAACCGACCACATCCGACTGTCGTATTTGATTTAATTTATTTCCTTCCACTTTTCTACTTCACGTTCCACGGCGGGGGCATAGGTGTTATTTGCTTGGTGTGAAAGAGCGAGACAGTGTGAGAAAAAGGAAGATTGTAGGGTGAGAGAAAGAGGGAACGAGTGTGCGATGAAAATAATAAAAGAAAAGCCATGTAAGATAGAACGGGACCGGTGCGCAATAAAAAATGTATCGAAAGTCCGCAGAACACCAAGAAGCAAAGCACCATTCGGGTGCCGCCATCTCTGCAGCCATGTCCGCAACTTAACAGCGGCAACAATACGACCACCACCAACACCAACAACAGCAACAGCCACGATCAAAACTGGCGGGTGCGAAGTGCAGGGATAGCTGGCGCGGACCGGAAGTACAACAAAAAAACGCCGCAGTTCCTCGTGACCATCGACGCTGCTTATTGTGCACTTTCTTAAGTCAGTAGAATGAGCTCCCGGGATTTTGTGAGAAGGGGAGTGTGCGAAAGCGGGGGCCACCAACGGCATATAGAATATAAATATATTTAAAACGGAGTTACTGCTACCCGGGTGCAGAGCAGTCTCGGGAGTCTCGGTAGTCACGGGAGTTCCTGAGGCATATCAGGATACGATATTTACGCGAATGAGCGTACAGGAAACATCGCACGCACGCATTCGTAACGAGGCAGAAGATCGCTAGCGAAAGGAGCAGCGAAAAAAAACAAGCAAACACATTGACACGGAATGTGGTTGGACGGGAGGACGTCGGGAGACCTTCGGCATAGGGCAGAGGGCGGTACGGAAGAATGAAATGAGCCAAGTTACTGACATTCATGTAGCCTGCGTCTGTTATTATTGTTTTTTGTTGCCTTCCGTCTCCTTCTTGCTGGTGGAATATTCTTTTTGCTATTCTTTTTCGCTTTCAATTTATTGCTGGTCTTGTTGCTTTGTGTTGCAAAACTGTCAGACACAAAAATCCCGAGAACGCCATCTTGCACTAACGGGGCCGCGACTACCGGGACTGGTTGGCGTTGTCCAGAACAGTTAATGAAAAAAAAAACTGTATATATATAGAAGCAGAGCAATCTCTTTTGTATCCATACTAGAGATGGGCATAGCTGGCAACAAAAGGTAGGTGCAAACCGTCCTCATCGTCCGGGACCGTTGGAATCGTCCGGAACCGTCGAAACCGTTGGAATCTGGGAAGCCATATGGAATCTGCGGAACCAACCGGCACCAGGCTTCCAGGATGATTATGATTATTTCAACGGATCCAACAATTGCGTTGGTTCTGGCGGTTCCGACGGTTCCGACGATTCCAACGGTTCTGACGGTTCTGGATGATTCCGGACGCTTTTGAAGATTCCGACGGTCCCGAACGATTCCGGATGGTTCCGGAGCAACGATTCTGCTTATTCCGGCCCGTTTCAGACGAGTCCAAAAGTTCCGACAATTACGGACGGTTTCAACGATACCGACGGTTCCAGACAGTTCCAAACGATTCCGCGTGAAACCAACGGTCCAGAGTGGAACGGTTAGTGTACTCCAAAGAACCCATCACTACTTCATATAGGCTTTCTCTCTTTCTCTCTCTCTCTCTCTCAGCCAGATACACTCACACCAAAGCACATATTAGACCAGTATTTCCGAGAGGCCTCCCGGAACCTCCAACAGTTGGTCGCCGAGCACCGTTTGAGTGATAAATTACGGGAAATATTATAAATGACCATGTAGGCATTAAGTGTAATTTTATTTTATTCATCCTCAAGCTACCGCCGAGCCAACCACCGCCGACAGTCTTCCATAGGCGCGCTTTTGTGGCGCCTCAGCCCACGGGAGCGCAAATACAACAACCGCGGTGCTAAACTTATCGCCTCAAGAAAAAAAAATACTGGAATGGGGAACCAAAACTTTTTCCACGCGTCTGGTTTCCACGCGAAAATTACGGACAAAACTTCCCAGATCCAGCCCACTGGCCCCACTGGGATCGGTGGTCGAACGAGAAACTTCACTTGGGGTGCGGGTAAAATGTTCGCACCACCCGAAAGATGTTAAGAAGCGCACGAGCGCACGGTGTCACGATAAAGGCTCGCGCCCGGACCCGGCCGGGACCTTTTTTTTTTTTGTCACTTCACCAATAATGGAAACTGGCCGAGCGAGCAGAGGGTTTCCGGGCGGTTCCGCGTTTAAAGGCCACCTTAGGGTTTCCAAGGAGATGGAGGTTCTTTTTTTGTTGTTGCTGCTGCTTGTTGTTGTGATCTGTTCGCTTAATAGATCTGACTCTCGGTATGGTAGTGCGTCCCGTAGTCGTAAAGTTTCCCGAACCATTGGCAGAAAGCCTGATACAAGCAGCCAATGATATGAGAGGAGGAAAGGGAGAAGGAAGGGAAGGCAGTTGAGGTGTTGATTGCGTCTCGTACAAGTGATGAGATATGAGCGGATAAGTGATTAAGACGCCTGGCTCCGCTTCGAAGCCTACCGCGCTAGAGGAGATATTACTCACCGATTGCTACCTTCTAGAAGGATGACTGACAGCTTCCACACCTTACCGGACGGGGAAATAATTTAATTTCGATCCAACAGTCGGTGGCTTTGCAGCCTGGCTGAGCAGCGCAAGTACGAGCAGGAGAAGCTGGGATGGGTTTTCTTGTTGCGTTGCCTGTTGGAAGTTGCTGTGACCAACATTATAGCGGGAGAATATTTTTCTTTCCCAATCATCAGTACGCTCAGGCAATGTGGTAGAGGTTGCTCTTGAATGTGACGGGATTCTGTGGGTGTAGGATAGAGCTGTCTTAGAAGTGGGACAATTATTTTTTAAGTCATTTCGAAGTCAAGAATATCTGGAACACCATACGCCATATAGACATTTTTTCCCGACCTCCAATAATTGTTAAGCCCTTTGCTTGATGTAATAACAGAAATTGAAGCGAAGTAGTTAACCAGGTTTACTCAAACGTTATAAGCAGTTTGACGCAAAAAAAAAACCCGGTATCACCTTACCTACTCCCAGTATTTCACCCTCCTTCTCGTCTTGAGAAACTTTCCCTCGAAGACCCTTTCGTTCAATCTTAGGTAATCGCATTCGACATTTATATGGTTCGCAGGCGGGTTCGGTTCGGCGTTGGTTCCGGTGGGTGAGTTTCGTCAAGTGACAGTGATTGAGTTCGAGTACGCGTTGAGTAAGAGCTTCATTAATTAGGAAGCCTCCCGGGCACACGGTACGTGCATGTGTGGCTGCTGATGCACGGAAAGGCAAATTGAACCGAGCAGTTGCGGATGTTTGGTAGTTTGTGCGTTTGTGCTTGCGCCACTGGCGGGATACTTTCCCCGGGCTGAAACGAACGAACTAGAAGCTAGAGCTAGAACGTACATGTGACGGCAAACGCGCGCGAGTTGAGTGTGTGAAGTTTTGTATCAAGTTGGGTTACGGTGTGATACGAGTAAGGCATAACCTTCCGATGTCATCACTCATACAAACCGTTCAAAGTGTGAACTAAATGAGACAAACTATTGCCACCACAGTTTTTGGGTCGTTGCGTATGTTACACCTTTTCAAATAGGTCTGAAGCTTCACCATGGTCACAAGTCAGCAACTGTTTTTAAACAATCTAAACCGTTTTTACTACAATCTGAGTAAACTCCCTTAGGAGTAACAACAGACGGCCCAACAGCGTCCAGTCTCACATATGCCTCTGTAGAAAATTGACAAATTATTCAAAATTATCAACATGATCCCTATATCTCAGTTAAGATCCACATCGAACTCCTTTGTCAATGTTCTGTGTTCCAAAGCTCAGAAGGGAAGAATTAATAGTCTCACTTCTAACATATCCCTCTGAGACGGAGCCTCTATCCAAATTTGATAAACTTTTCTTAGTTCTTTTAGATTTTGAATCATGAAAGTTGAGAAGGTTTTCAATAGAAGCTGAGAAGGATATATCCATTAGAAGAATCAGTGAAGGAACAGCCAGGTCCCTGTCATGAAAATACAATCAAACCTCTAAAGTCTCTGTAGATGTTCCTCATGTACAAAGGAGACATTGTGGACGTAATCTGAGATGTTACGATGAAGTTTATGGATCCTCTAGAAAGTCCAAGATATTGGAGGTTCTGTCGACGGTAATCGACCTTGAGCATTATCAAGGATTACCGCAGTAGGCCAAGATGGGCGAAGCGATGTTAGCACCTAATAAGTAGGGATAATCAGTCCTTGGGGCGATCTGATGGCCACAAAACTTAAAAGATCATGGACCGATCCACATGAAGTATGACACCTAAATGAGGCTAAGGCAAGTTCAGGAAGCAAGCAATGGTAGACAAAACACTTTTGATGTCTTGTGTACTCTTGAAGATCCTGTCGGATGAATACGGTCGCTACTTCCATCTCTCGCTAAGTATATTCACTGTTGTTCTCTTATTGATACTCGTGTTTATCTGTAGGCTCAAGCGTAAGCCAAAAGAGTTAACTTTAATAACCAAAACGCTCGAGACCGCTAATCGCGGAAAGAAAAAAAAAAAACAACAACGCGCCTTGCTTTCGTCAGGATCCATCCTGAAGTATATCGATTTCAAAATCTATCGTTCATTTTTCAGCTCCCATCGTAGTCCCATTTCCTACTGTTCAGAACGCATTATTTGAGACTCTCGAAACGGCTCGAATGGCTGCCCCAAAAAGCAATCTCTGTTAGCTTTTAATACAGCTCTTCCGCTCTAGCGAGTTTGCCCTCTTCTACTCTCTCTCACTCTCTCTCTCTCTCTCTCTCTCTCTTTGGTGGGGATTGCTTTACCCGAGTAGCAGCGTTGAGCGAAAGAAAAACAACTCATTCTAGCAAAATTTTATTAAAAGAAAACAACAGCTTCATATCATTATCCCTGTCCAGCGTTTCCGGCATCCATCATCGTTCGCCTCGCCCGTCGTGATTTATTCGGAGGCGTTAATTAAAAAAACCCTTTCTCTTTACACACCACCTTACAAGGCGGCCGGGCCGATAAGGTTCCGGCTCTGGCGGAAAGATTGGGCGTGGAAGCGAATTGACCTGAAGCGAGGAAAAGTGGCCACGGCAGCGAACGCGACTCGGGGAAAAATTGTTTATTTCTATTTGATGATTTCACTCTGGACGTCTTTTAGACTCTTTTTTGTACATTCAATTGTGGCTGACTATATATTGTCTGCTTGGGATCCCATGTATAGGTAAAGTATGTCTAGGTTAATTGTAAGTGACGTCTCATGAACTCCAGCATTACGGGTCAATGTCATGATGAATCCACCAGCATTCATCGGAAGTCAAAGAACTGGTCATTTTGAATAGTTAGAAGCTTGCTTTCTCACATGACAGCTCAATAAACTTAGTGAGGCTAAAAGAAGTCATCCTTAAAACTCGGTTCCCTTATGGATGTCCGCTTTTTTCACCCTTAAATCGATTACGCGAAAATATGCCCATTTTCTTTCAGGGCACGCTGATGAAAACCCTTCGCCGATCCAGAATGCGATGTAAACAGCTCAAACCTTCTTCACTCTACATGATAATAAGTGGTTGGATTAGAGTGAATAGCCTAAAAACCCCGTTGGTGAATCCCACGGCCTACTGGCGATTCTTGGATTACATCCTTCGGGCAGATGTGCCGAGAGCGCTGATGTACTGCAGTGGCAGACAATCATAATCCAGACGATTCCACCGTCGTGGCGAAATCCAAAATGGTTAATTTCAATATTTTATGAGCAGCAGCTTTCGATAAATAGATGTATAAATAATATCCTCAAATCGATTCGCACCGTATGCTTGAAGATACGGCGAAGGCACCGGGATGCGAGAGCCAATAAAGAGTTCGACGTAACAGCAGATAGTCAAAATAGCAGATCGTAATAAAGCAATAAACTCCCGGCCAAACAACGCTAAATCATAGCTAGAACATACATTTGCCGAAGTTATGACTTTTGGTCTCGCCAATGATCAAAGCGGCACGGGGAAGCAGTAGAGAAGCTAAAGTTCAGGCAATACTTTATCGATGATTGTGTGTCGTCGTTCGGGAGGTTGCTTTTTTGTAGCAAGGAATGGTGCGAATCGTGATTTGGCAGCCAAATTTTCGTTGGCTGCCTGGTCCCGAAATAAATCTGAAAAATCCCACCGACTACGTTCGCCATGTCTGTGGTCGGGGTTTTTTGGTTGTTGTTACTGGTCCAAACGAATGGTACAAGACCCTTGAGCTGGAGAAGAGGATACAATCGGGCGTGTTTCGTCCTTGGAAGACAAAAGTGACAAAGTCTCTTGACCGATGGCCATCCGCTCGGCTCGAGGTGAATCAGGAAGTTAAGTTTTCTGAGGAAGCGTCTTCAATCAACACCTTTCTCGGAGCCGGAAAAGAAATCTGCTCACCCCAAAAAAAACCCGTTTCATCCTTGCCAACGGGTAGACGGAACCGTAAGGGAAAATTGCGTGGAAAAGGCTGAAAATATGTCGCCTGAAATGTCGCCGTCTTCTCAACCTGCAATAAAATGAAGATAATGATAGCTCATAAAATTCGATAATCGAATTTGAAGATAAATGACTATCAGGTTCTTCTGTTCCAGCTGCTTCTCTCCGTCTGTTTCGCTTTCCTTCTATCTCTCTCTCTCTTTCTCTCTCGCTCTAGGTAGTATAGTTGATATATCCTTTCTACCTCAGCAATATCTCTACTTCACCTCTCCCTCTACCGGATTGAAGCCTTGCCCTGCCTTCCATAAACTATCGATACCAGCTATAGATATTGCGAACGTCGCGTGAAAGAAAGGCGAGACTGTACACACTAATGTGCAAGCGAGCGAGCGAAAAAATGAGGTTAATTTCGCAATTCCTTTGCCAAACCGAGTAGAACCCACTAGAACAATCTGCTATTTGCCGGGGCCGTTTGTCCGGCCCAATCACCCAAGCTAAAGGAGCCCCCCTTTCTAGGAGCTCAGCCAAAACACTGTTTGGTTGACTTTTGGTTTGACGATCTCCTGCTTGGGAGTTGCAATGTCCGGGAGGGTTCCAGTTTTTTCTTGAAGTTTGGTCTAGCAGACTTTTGGTGTTTTCTTTTCCCTCCCTCGGTGAGGCTCAAACTTGGGCTAGCAAAGTAGTGAATCCTGACCCAAAGTGGATTATGGCGATCGAAAAGTGGTTGAGTAATAACGCTCATAAACGGGCGTATCGGTTTCGTCCTTGCCAGCTTTATTTACTCTTCGCTTTATTGTGCACCGCCATCGCCGGTCCGGCCCCGGTAGTCCCGACCGGTTACAGTTGGTGTTTGCAGATTGGGTGCCGTGGCTGCAGCAAGAAAAAAAAAAACAGGAAACGGTCCAGAATGCTCATTCGATCACCGATACGGGGTAACATTGTATTAAACGTCGTGCTCATAAATATTCACCAGGCAATAAACAATTTTGCACCCGATGACCACAAGATTAGCCGGGGACGGTGGGTCTTTACGAGCTGGTACCGCACGGTACCCAATCACGACACCGAGGGTTGCGACAGGAGAAAGCGATAATTGAGATGTCAATAAGATGTTTCCTCGAGTAACGGATGAGACTGCGTAAATGGCTGCCGAACGGCACCGCCACTGACCCAAAGTCCCAGGAAGTTATGACGTGTAGCGTTTTATAACTTAATTGCGAAACATATCGCATCCTTACCGGTACGATGGTCGAATCGAATCCGATTGCGAAGCAACTAGCGGAGCAGACCGAGTCTGGGACGTTTATGAAAAAGCAATTCCCGTAGTGTTCTTAATGGCTCGCTTCATGGCCCCGTGCTCTGCCACTGGTGACCACGCGAATCCCCCGAGCAGTGCCCGGTTAGCATATGGCACCCGAAAAACGCTGCCCAAAACGGCGACGGTTGGTCGCTTTTGCCACTGTCCCATTGTCCTAGGTGCACGAACGTTGGACGAAAATTAAAGCCTCGCCGGGCTCGAGAGGTGGGTGATGGTGATGAAGCGTCGTTTACATCATTTGTCTGACAGCTTAATTTGCACTGTTCGTCGTTGGAAGCAGCACTTCGAAAGGGAGAGACACTGTTGTCCACCGACGACAATCGACTACATTTGGGAACACCTTTCGGGTCACGTGTTTGCGTGTGGAAAAGCAACCGCACCGAGCGTTCCGATGGATTCCTAAAACGTGGGTACGGTAATATGTGCCTAACAGGGGGTCGTCCATAAAGTACGTAACGCACGAAGAGATGGAAGAGAGTTGTCACTGATTTTCTGACGTTTATCTCTAAGCACAGACAGATTGATTCAATCAGGCTATATCCAGATACCAGGTAATAGTGGATAAGATTTTTAAAACAAATTCTCAATTTTTGAACTCAACTTGACAGAGAAGTAATTCCGGCCATCAAACCGGAACAGCAGAAACTGTTGAGGAATTCTGAAGCTTCATCGTCCAAATCACCAAGAATCATTCAGTTTTTGATCTCACGACTCGATTGAGAAAGGGAAGATTTGAGGGGGATTTGAAGCTCTGAGGCGGCCTCTACCATGGGTGACCCGGTTGAAGAGGCGACAACGGCGCTGGTCCTCATACGGCAGAACTAGAGTTCAAATTCCATTCGGACGTTTCCTCCGATATGAGGACAGAATATTCAACTATTTGGTATCATTAAGTCTCGAAGGTCAGAAATGGCAGACATTATCTAAGATGGCATTAGTCCAAGAAGAGACTGAGAGCTCCTAGACACGGACTCTGTCCGAAACTGAGAAATTTCGTATAGTGTCATTCACAGTAGGACAACATAGGAATTGATACAATGACGAGATCTTCAAGTCGTGTTATCCCAAAATATTCAGTGGATTAGAATAGTCAGGCAAGCAGGTATTTGTAGCCGCCTTATCTGGATGTCTGAAAAATTATAATTGAAGTGTTTCGTACGCGATGGAAGTCCTCCGAATACACATTAAATATACCAATGAGTTACAAAAAAAGAGAAAGAGAAAAAAAACAGCATCAGAGTATTAAAAAGCTTTTTTTCAATACTTTTGAGGTTTTTTTTGCTTAAGAATCCTTCTGGAAACTAGAAAATGCCTTAAAAAGCAACATGATTTTAAGTTATGTAGAAAAAAAACCCTCTTAAAACACATTTTCTGTTGTAACAATGTAGTCCTTTTCCAACACCAAAAATACTATTCCCATGCGTTATTCTGTGCCACTTTGAGATTTCACCGGTACCAATAGGTTCAGCGTTCAGCGTTGGGAGTGACCAATTTTAAGGACAGCAACGTTATCGATTTCCATCAGCGCCGAAACGTATGGGCGACCCGTGTAAGCCTTGCCGTTCGGTGCAATGATCGTACGCGGCACTGCACAGGAAATCAGACCCACTATTTGGCGTTCGAAGTGAACGCCCGATGGTTGGGACGAAAGCCAACGCAGTCGGCCGGTTGCTAGTCATAAATTATCGACGATTTCGTCGAACTGAATGCACTCTTTGCGTTCGGTGATTATGCAATAAGGGCGGCTGGCGGACATACCCGTGCAAAAAGGGTGCCCGTTGAACTTTAATGTCATGCAGGTGGGAATGTAATGCAAAAGCTTTCGAAAATTGTGGTCCTACGGCGAACACGAGCTCAAGATAGTTGCGAGTGAGTGAAGCATCAACGAGTTTTAAGCTAAGCGAGCTGCTGTGATTAAACTTCGAGAAGGAATTAGTAAAAAAAGCACACTGATTTAAGGCAAACACCGTAACACTATTAAATAATTCCAACACTTCTGCTTCACCGCGAAACGACCAGACGCGTCAGATCAGATACGCACAGCGAAACGGCACCGTAATCATGCTGCATTTGGCCCAGCAAAAAAATGGGCCGTGTATGTTAGCGCCCGTGAGTTCAATTCTACCAACCACCCCGGTACGGATCTGGACACGTCGCTCGGTACCATTGCATACGCCGCTGTCCACGGCTGCTGCACACCTCCGCACGATGGAATGGAGGCGACTGGCCAATAGTGGCTGGCTGCAACCGTACCGTGAACCGTCGACGGTGATAAACTGACAACAGAACCATCAGCGAACGTGCTCAGGAGGTCGCCACGCGGACCCGACGGGACCAGGCTGAGACCAGATGGCTGAGACTCCCGGTGTGCAGCGGCAGCAAATATTCATGGGCAAAATATGCTGCAAATAAAATATATTAATATGAAATATGGAAAACTTGTTATTTATGCTGTACCTTTGGCACTCCTTTCGGTGTGGAAGCCGGTAGGATAGCCGGAGCAGGTTTAAAGGGGGTTTTTTTTTACAACACACATCCACCAAAATGCAAACGTTTGCCAGGGACGTGGGTTGAAACATTCCCATCGAACATGCAATTCCGGATCCAGCAATCAGTGTTGCCGACCGAGCGAATCCCATCTTGTAAAAACACGCCAAACACGCTTTCGGGAAAGGGCGTGTGTCGCTGCGTATGCGTGTTTGTGTGGACCGAACCGATGCTTTAAATGAATTTACTTGCAAAACTACAGCAGGACTAGCAGCAGGACACACAAATGGACTTGCCCGGTGAGTATATCCAACGCTTGTACATTGCGAAATGGGCGAGTATCGACTTTTTTTTCCACTAGTTACGGATGGTCCTCAAATTCTTGACTAGGTTTTGTATATATCGAGCGTCAGGAAAGTTTCAAAATTGTTGAAAGAGGTTTTTCTACAGTAAATACTGATTATCAAGCATTTTCTTTTGTTTATAAATAGAAGGAAATTTTTGTGAAGTTTGCTCCTCCTAATCTTAAAGTCTATTTTAGTAGATGAGAAGAGGCTTGAGTTTTTAAGAGTAATCCTTTATCATTATCAATCGTAGTATGCAGGTGCACTGAGTTCGATCCAGTCCAAGAGTTCACTCTACTTCTCCCTCTCGAAAGCAGTGTTCAAGCTCCTGCCACAGCATCTCCCTCCCCCAGGCGAACACTGTCACCAACCGTGGTGGCAGCACGGCTCACTAGCTCACCGCTTCGAGTGCAACAATTTTTTCAAACGATTGGCCTTTACGTGGCCGCTGTCGGTTTTCGGAACTTTCGGTCCAAAAAGGTGGAAGCGAACAAGCTTTTAAGAACTTTAAATCATCGTTCCGACAACTCAGTGGCAGCAACTTTGTCGTTGCCGGTTGGCCACAGTGCCTCGCTGCGGACATATGTGTGTGTGTGTGCGTGTGTGTGTGTGTGTGAGTTGGCTAGTTTTTTATTTGTTGTTGCTGTGATCTGACTTTTCCCTCTGCTCTGTTGCTGCACTATCGTGTGTTATGTATTGCCATGCCATCCACGTACCCACATGGCAAAAGGGACGAAAGACAAATCTTTCCTAGACATGTGCGCTAGTATGTGTGATGATTCTTTGGCTTCTGAGCTGCTACTGCTGCTGCCAGGTTGTTGGTTTGGCCCTGTACTGCGATGTGTTATTTTGCCTTCGGTGATGGTGTACAGCCAGAACCCCATAGCCGGAAGTCTTCTGACGCAAAAGAAGGCGAAACTTGAGCAATTTGAGCTTTAGTGTTTGTGCAAGGCACATTTAGTTTACTACCGGCAGCCTGCTGTTGTGTTTAAAGTTTCTTACACGTGCCGCCAAAGTAAGCGACTAACGTTTTGCCCAAGGACATTTTAAAAACCACCGGACCAACTCACTAAAATTGAAACAATACAGGAAATAGTGAATTAATTTTTCAAAGGAGGTTCTAACAACTTTACATTAGGGTGATTGAGATTTTTCAATCATATATTGGAATATCGCATACAGTGAGTGGTGGTGTCTTCTTCCTCTTTTTCTTTTTCGCTTAATGACAATGGCTGTCAAGTCGAGGGACTGATCTTGTTCCCCTAACTAGACTTGTTGATATCATTAGGTAGTTTGAAAAGTCATTCCTCACCTTCTAAGGGACCACACGATTCGGATGGGATTTGGTCTCAGGCTCTGCCGTGTGAAGGCCGTCGGTGCTATTGCCTTGACCATAGGACCTCTTCGAGAATCTGTCGCTGAAGTGTCCATATGAACAACTAGAAACTATTTGCACAATTTCAATTGAAAACTCCGCAGTCACTCTGAACATTTTCCTTAGCCGTCTTCAAGATATTCAAAAGATGCATAATATGGATTATAGCCTATATTAGAGCTTATATTAGAGAGCATAAGGCTAATTTTTTTTAAATCTTTGATGACTTTTAATACTCGTAATACAAGCTCACATAGCATACATAAGCTCGAAGAATAACGCACACACACATACGACCGGCAGTTGCATATGGACGACGCCCTTCTTTAAAGATCGTCTTTCAATGTTTTCGTGCAATAAAAAAAAACCCTCACCCCCTGGTTCAAACACGCTGAAGCTCACCGTACCGAATGTTCACCGAGTCAGCGAGGGATAAGCAGGGCGACCCCAAAATCGAAAGCCGAATCATCCTACCCGTACAATGCAATCCATCCATGGGGGGGCACGGTGGGCGAAATATAGCTGAATCTGTGGATATGCTTCGAGCCTTCCCTCGAAATCTAATCGGATGCTTCACACCATTAAAAATTCAATAAATATCACATTTCCAGTCAGGTAGTCAATGAATCCGGGTAATTCGAGCGTAACGAACCTCTTGACAACCGGAAACCCCACGCGTCATCCAACCTTCTCCACAGAAAGTGTGTTCTAAGAAGCGTTTTCGCTATGGTCGGTTGGAATACTGGCGAAAACCTCCCCCGTTCTCGACCAGGATATACAACCGAGGGTGCGTTTTGTCCGCTGACCAAGTATCGGAGGCATTGGGACCGGATATGGTCTGGTGGGAACCGCTCGGCTATACACCTTGATTGCCTTTCGGATGCATCGGGGCTCTTGGTGGTTGGCTCCCAACGTGTTGACAGACGGGCCAGATTCCTCAGGTGTCAGGTGTATGTGTTTGTGTGTGTGTGTGGTGGTAATCCGTCTCCTTCAGAAGTACACCACAGCAGGAGGGCTTTCATCCTGGGCGTTGGAGTACCCTTTTTGGTGGTTGTTTTTTTATATATCCGCTGATGTCCTCAACGAGATCTAGAGACTTCAACTTACCAACATACTTATAGCCAATTCCAGCAACGTAAAGTAACGAACCGAACATGGGGCGAGCCAGAGATAATCCTTCGCATGCGAGAAGGCATGCGCTTTAATTAACTTTCGGACGCACTCACCATAAATCACACACACACGCACGCACACGGCCATTGACTTGGCCCTGCTCGGTCGGCATCGCGCGATGCTGAGAAAGATACAAAAGGGCCGGAGCGTGGGTAAATTATTTCAAGCGGTCGTTTGACCGTTCCCCTGCCTTCTCATGCACAGCTGCACAAAACGTCCAATTCACTCCGAATCCCTAAAACCATGTAAACGAGCATGATGGCTTAATAACGACAGTGTCATGCGGATGCAATGAGCATACGAAATATGGCTCAATCGGCAGCACACAAACGTAAACAAACACGGTCGAAAGGAGCAAGCTAATAAAAAACACATCCACACACACACAGAGAGCAAGGCAGGCTAGAAAAACCGAACCGGCCAAATGTCAGGCAGAAACGATGTCAATACTAGTAGGAGCGTATGAGTGCGGTTTATGATCGAGGGAGTCGGTCACCGGACGTTTCGTACGTGACATGCAGAGTTAAAATATTGTGCAAAAGGCACAGCAGAAGGCCCTCAGCGTCACACAAGCGTGTGTGACGGTGTGTTTCTGTTAGTTTGGGTAAACCGAGTGAACAAGGTGATAATGAACTCACCGTTCGGCAGATCAGCAACCGAATGACTTCTTAATAGCAGGCCGCATAATCGACCCAAATCATCTGATTCTAGCCATTGCTACGCTGTCCGTTTTTGCACCACCGCAGGCACCCACTGTTTTGCATCATCAGCTGAGCCAAATGCCGAAAAACCGGACAGCACAGCACAGCACAAGTGTTGCTGGTGAGCTTCTTCGGTCACGCAGCTGGTCAATTTCGGGCGACCGTCGCCATCACCGCACCGCAGGATCACGCCAGGTTCGCTCTCACGGCCGAACCTCAAAGTCAATTGAACCTCGGCACAGCGTACGGTTTCCGGTACGGATTGTAGGTGCGCAAATCGTAGTTTACATTACAAATATCGTGCAGATTGCAGTTGTCCCGACCCGGCAGCATCCCGGCAGCACTATTGATGATTCTGATTGCGAGGGTGAAGCCTTACCGGAGGCGAGCTCGCAAAAGGTACTGTCGATGCTTTCCAGTGAGTGTTGTCGAGGGCGCGTTTTTAAGTCATCCACCTATAAACAGCAGTTTTGCGCTAATGCAGTTCGCTACGAACTGGGTACTGGGTTGGATTTGCATGTTGCGAGAATCGGAACCTGGGCGACCTTCAAGCTTTGGCTAATTTTTGTGGGAGGGGGGCTTGCTATTTTGCTAGCTTTATTTCATCGTTTATCATCGTTTTGATTAGCTACTCTCTTAGGTACGCATAATGGAGATACATTGATGCGCTGTACGGGGAAATTAGTTGAATGCTAGTGCACTTGGTACTGGAACTAGAACGGCAATTTGGCCTTATTTGGCTTCAAAATATACAATGGTTTGCTCGAACGCACTGAATATGTTTGAGATTGAAGGATTATTCAGTCAGTCGATCGAGAATCCTTCTTATAGGACTTGATGTCTGCTTTAAGAACTCCTGTCTTAGGAGTCCTAGCTTAGTTCTAGGGTTTTAGGTTGGGTTAATTAGCAACAAAAGAGTCGCATCAGCTCTCTTTAGCTATGTGAAGCTTCTCTCGTGGGATATAAGGCGAATTATGAACGATCGATAAGCTTCAGAAGGTCTGGAAACCAAGCCCAGAAATTCCGGACTTCAGACAAAGCAGTAAAGGCGATATAGAGGATTCTTGGAGACACCACTACATGCCCCACATGAAGAGACTGATATCAACTCCTATTAGGACCAACAGGACATAGGGAAGTCAATCCTGGGATATCATTTCACGACTTCTTGAAGTTGTTTCTCTTGGCAACTCGACCCAGTAGCATGTCAGGACCAATAGTTTCTAAAGACGCCTGACTACAGAAATAGAGACAGTTACTAGTGGGCTATTACTTAGGATCATAGAGATCTTCATATGATGTCCAGAACTGGCCTAGAATATCCAGGAAAAGTAGCTCCATTAGCCACTAATAGAGTTGCGCCATCTTTATGCCACTTATTCTTTCGGAGGTTTCATATTGCTTCAAAGCTAACAAAAGTATCGATCACATGTTCAAAATCTTGTTTATACTTTAAAAAGACTCTCTTAGAGCAGCTCTCTCTCTGCATAAAACCTGAAGATTGCGTCAGGACGCGAGAGCTACATTGCGTAGATCCTGCAACAGGGTTATAGTTGCATGGTTTAAAACTTACCAAATAAACATCATCCATTATCGCCATGTGAGCCGTATTTGTCACTCATTTATACTATTGCCAGCGTATGACATTGAAGGTTGGAAACCATTTTATCATTCTATCAAAACTTTCCCACATTTCCCACCGGTGATGGTAAGATTGCATAGACTATTGCGATGTGTCGATGCATTTGACCAAACAGTAGCAGTACGTTCGAACACAATCACTTTGACGGCCGTACGTACTCGAACATCACCTCCGCGGGCTCCCGATGCTTCGTTCGTTGTAAAACCCAACCCCAACACTGTCCCTCGCCAGGTTTAGATACCTTGTAGAGGGGGGTTTTTGGGGGGGGGGAGGGCGGAGGACAGAGCTTTATTCGCTATTTGCTGGTTTCAGTTTCAGTGCTCCTATGGTATACTCTCCCCCCCACACAACGCCTCACCTCAGGCTCCGCCCCACACACGCCGGTACGCTTAATGCATTATGCAGCGAGAAAACTACTTTCATCACCCGAAGGGTCGCAAACGGTGGTGGGCCAGAGCCGTATTTGTACGTTTGTTTGCCAACAGGACCGACCGAACCGTCCAACCAAGGGGGAAAATCCCGACAATGTGTATATGTATGTGTGTGAGTGTGTGGAAGCGCTGTACGCCTGCACTGATTACACAGCTGTTCTGTTTTTATCGTCCAAACGAACGCGATTGTGTTTAATCATGGAATTTGGATGACTCAAATTTGTTTTCTTTGCACTGCGGAACACGCTAGTCAACGTAACCTGGAGGCCGGGTAGGGTAGGGAAGGAAGGAGGGGATTGGTGGGGTAGGGGGTGTATGTTTGTTTGAGTTTTAACGGACGGTGATACGGTTTTTGGGCAAAGTGTTGAGACCTGATATTTTGTAGTTTCGACGAAACAGGAACGAAAAAGAGGTATTTAATCTTTGGTTTGAGTTTTGGTTTGGAAACAGTTTTGAGAGCAAATTAAAGTAAGTCGTTCTTTACATTACTAAGGGTAGCAAAGTTTATAAAAGCAAGTGGTAAGTTCTTATAAAGCTCAACTTTTGTGTTACCTAATTGTTAGAGGGTTTGAATCCATAAAAATGATTTTTTTAATCATTTAGGGGAATGTTTCAAATGGATAGTGGAATATTGGGGAACTCTGCAATCATACAGGAGAATCTTGCAATCAGCACTAGACTCAAGGATTTCCAGACACGGTGTGATGATGTTAGAAAACCGTTTAATGACATTTGTCACCATTTGACAGTTTGACGGGATTGGACGAAAGACTCGCTCAGAATATTTAAATAAAATTCCAATGTTCCATTATTGAGGTGCAAATATATTCCATCAGTGTAATAACTGCAAAACTCCACTATATGATTGCAAAGACCCACAACAACTCCGTCATATGCATCGAAACTCTGTACGCGAAACAAGACATTTAGACAACCACCAAGGACAAGTTCCAAAGCCTTCGGTTCCTCCGATTATCTGTCGCAAATGACAGAGATCAAGAATTTGGAAATGGCCGCAATCAGTGGTGGATAGAAGTACGGAAAAAAAACTTGCCTGAAAATGCGTGATGCGTACGATCAATTTATCTGCGCCCCTATTTGGCAAGTACCACTTGAGTGGTCTCACTTTAAAATCGCTGGGTGTGTGAGTGTGTGTGCCACAATGGGTCTAATCTAAATCTCACCCAATCCCTTGATCGACGCTTCACCGTGTAGCCAACCTCCCCCCCCCCCCCCCCCCCCACCTCGGATGCAATAAAATAGCTCCCAGAAAGGTGTAACAGTGAAGCGTTGTGGATATAAATGTTGCGTGCCGTCGGTGTCAGTGGCAATGGATCCACTTTTCCCAGCCCCGAAAGCCCCATACGTGAGACTTTACTCAAAACTGCTGCTCAAATTCGACCGATAAATCTAACTAAGCCAACTAACCGAGCCAAAGGGGGAAAAGCCTACCGTGTCGTCCTAATCACCCCGTGCGCGACACGGGATCACCTTTCCCCGCCCGTGTTACCGCGCACGCACATTACGCTTGTTCCGGTGTTGTGCGTGAGACGCATCAGCAAACCGGTACACGCGCGTTCGTCTTTTGCAAAACCGTGCCGAGCATGTAAAAGCAGGGGATGGTGCACGGTCCGGAAGTGAGGGCCCGAGGAAAGTGCGTGTACGAACCCGGTTTCGTGGGTTTCGTGTGAGAGAAAAAAAACCTCCCACGCAGGAGGAAGGGGTCGAAAAGGGGTTCCTATTCAAAAGGGATTTCTATTTCGCCGATCAACGACGAACGCCGATCCTGAGATAAGTTTCGCATGCGAAATTTATCCTTCTCGCGTGTACATTATTATATTTTTTGTTGGGATGTTTGGTGGTGGGGGTGGCATTTTCGGCTGCTTGGCTGCTCAAATTGACAAACCGTTCCTGCCTTCGATCAATTATTCGAGCAGTGTGATGAGACAACGGCAATTTCCGCTTGAGCGGAACCTTATAATGCGATTACTTGCCACGGTACGGGACTCGAGCAAGAGTCCTATTGCTTGAGAGTTCCTGAATACGATAAAGAAGAAATTTCAGGAAGCCTTCTATCAGTTTCTGTTCGGCAAGAATATTTTGTATGTGAGAGCAAAGTGTGATCTCCGAAAAATATGGGAAGTGTCATGCTACCTACTGATATTATAATCTAGAACTCGTCAGTCGGTAAAGGCCTAATTACAAATTTTATTGATGGAAGAGCCTATATAATCTTCAAGAAAATGCTTCAGAATTTTTTCAAGAATCATAGGCCAATTCGTACAGTGCTCTAAACATTTTAAGGCATGTCAAGTCTTTCCAGAGACAGTCTTCCAGAATTTCCTGAACTGCAATGTTGCATGCAGTTAGTAAAGCAATAAGTATTTACCTAAGGGTCACTAGAACGTCCTAGGTGCATCCTTTACGTTATTTGAGGCATTATTAAGAGATCCTTTTGCATCTTCAAAATGTGTTTCTCAATCCAGTTTAAGGCTTTCAAGTGTTATGATGGTCCTGCAGTAGGTTCTCACACTCCGAACAGCAGGACCAGATATAGAACCTGATTCGAACCGCGTCTCTTTGTACAGACTATCCAGGTACAGGTAAAATCAAACCAAGCAACTCAGTCCAAGCACTCCCGAGGTATTAGCACCAAAGACGAAGAAGAAGCAGAAGCAACAGCAAATCCTGCTTACGATTGATAAATGACTCGATATTCTTTCTAGCACTGTAAAAGCAAAAGGGAAAATTGTCCTTCATTTACAGCACAGTGCACCATTTTTAAATCATGATTCGGGCGCCCAGCTAGCTAGCCCTCCACGCCTCGAACGGGCACGTCAGCAATCAGTCACACTTCCACCGTGTGTCGCGGTGGCATTTTTGACACACCCGTAATACGCGGTCGGGTGTATGAAAAATTTGTTCTTTATTTCGCCTCGCTTACCAGTGCGCTGGAGCGCATTGTTCTGGCATGGGGCAGCTAGAAAGCAAAGTGCGGAAGAAAAACGAAACTCAAAATTCTAAAACAACTTCCCCACCCCCCGTGCAGAACTTTTCATGCCGGACGTCACCTCGTCGCCTTGCGTCAAACGTATGCGGAAACGTATTTTGGCATCACCGGGGCAGACATCTTCACCGGTGGTGGGGATTTCGGCGAGCAAAACGATTTGTTTGCCGCGCGCGAGACAAATGACTGCAATCCCGTGGACTTTTGGCCGGGCGTGGGCGTTGACGACGTTTGCGCTGCTGTGCGGTGCTAAGTGCTTGATAACTCGGCTTATTTATATACTCCGGCGTGACCTGCGGTGTGACAGTGGGCAATGGGAA
This sequence comes from Anopheles stephensi, assembly GCF_013141755.1. Taxonomy (NCBI): domain Eukaryota; kingdom Metazoa; phylum Arthropoda; class Insecta; order Diptera; family Culicidae; genus Anopheles; species Anopheles stephensi. Next base: position 2,397,307 of record NC_050201.1, read on the forward strand.
GTTGAGATGGGTTTTGCAGAAATACGGGTTCGGCATCGCTCAACTGTCTCTGCCAGCATTGCCTGGCTGCTCGCCGGTACGCACCGGAAGCGTACACATACGGCACGGTCGGTGGAACGCAACGAACTTTTTTAGAGTGCTCCGTTATTTTCGCTCCTGCTCGCTGACAATGAAAAAGCTTCAGCGGACAGGACCGTAAACAAGTTTAATGTGTGTCAGGTGTTGGTTTGTGCACACCTACTGCCGTTCGCTGGCATCCACTGGATGTAGGCTGCGGGGGAGCATTGGAAACGTCAATGGAAATTGATTTTTTAAACTTACTTTTACGGGCTCTGATGATGCTCTTGGCGGTGGGAAGAACTCCCAGATTTTTCATCATGACGATGTCCATCATAAGTTGGGTTTAGGTCCAGGACGGCTGTCTTCTTGACGAAGTAGCTCCAAAGGATCTTCTGCCCAGCAAGGAGCTGTATCTAGAAGAAATCCTTCGAGATCTTCGAGATACTTCAGATAGGTTCAGATAGGCATGAACCTGCTCCAGGTCAACTAATGACATCGAGAGCTTGCTCTCCTCCAAGTTTTCCGTCACTATTACGCGAACCTGTTTTGGGAGTTGAGATACCGAAATTGAGATTCTGATGTGCGAACATCATCCTTGCAGTGAAGTGTCTCGGACATTCGTCGAATCACCAACGCCCTAAGGGTGGTTATGACTCCCCTAAAGGAAATTGTATTTTTCCGTCCAATCATCCTAGTCCCAGGCACTGGCCACGGGTAAAAAAGGCTAATTAATTAAGTCTACGCTTTGTTTGATTCGTTACGGCGATAGTCGCGACGGTAAGGTAGGGTTAGAACCACGGCACGATTGCTGCTCCACAATCGTAACTCATTAAAACCCCGTTTGCCAAACATCCTTTGGTCAAAGATTGACTGCTCCGGACAGCCATGCCCTGGGTCGCTTACCGCACCGGGCCAGGTAGAAGATTGATATGAGGGTTTTATTTCACTTCTGTTCCTATTAATTGATCCACGCCGTGGTCGTGTTTCAACCGGACGCGGACCCGGCCCGTTCGTCTGGGAAATGGCGTGTTCATTACGAGGTGCAACTATACTTCCCGATCCCGCTTTTTTTTACCTTCTCTTGTGTACTTGTTTGTCGCGCTTATATCTACATTTCGCTCTTGGAACGTTCGATTGGTTTCGTGTCCGCTTTGTCCCACCGAACCAATGATGGAGCGGCAGTGTGGCTTCATGAAATCTCTTCTCATTTTTCTCATCGGTTTCAATCAAACCGATATTTCCTTGGAAAAGCACTACCTCCACAAGTCCACACTACCAGGAACGAGCGTACTTTTTTTTGTTGGCTCTTAATTTGATGCTCTTTTTCACATTCGTACTCGGGTGCAGCTTGGTTCATTACTACGCTGCTACCGACATGGCGTTTCTCGAGTCGGCGATCCTTGGAAGATCCTTCGTCCTTGTGTGTGCTATTTTTTCGGTGACGTCTCTAGATTCGGGTGCAGCTTAATGCTTCGTTCCGGCAGCGTTACTAGAGACATTATTTAGTTTCACGTTCGTTTATTGCTAATCGGTACGGTTTTGGCTCAATGTTTCGTCCAGCGCCGGGCCACAAACCTCGGATGGCGCTCGCTGTGAAATAATGCACCTGGTAGTGTGCCATTTACACTTCTGCTCAGTAAATGTGCGCTGCACCCAACGGTGGAAAGCGGCAACTTGATTGCACAAACACACGGAAGTTACCAATACAATCATGCATGTCATGTGCAGAACAAGCGGTACCTACCTGCACGGGATGCAAGGAAGCGAAACTAGACGACAGAAAAAGGGTTACCGTTTTAATTACTTCCCTTCATCGCTCGTTATGGTTCGCCAGTGATGCTCAGGTTATAGGGAGTTTTTTTTCCCCTTGAGCGCGAAAGACAAAAAAGGACCAGTTGGTACATTATTGTAGTGAAGTGAAGCAGAAATGCTTGTCCTGTAATGTTCTAGATGTTTTGAAGGTATACTTACTTACTTGCTTGTCAGAAGTCTTCGATAATGGTGACATCCGTTTGAAGTCATCTGCCAATCCCATCATATCTGCCACTCTCGTAAAATACGTCTCCTCTGTCCCTGCTGGACTGCTGTCGTTCAGATGATATCATCAACCCACCGAAGCTCAATTCCGTAGAGTAGTTTGTAGCGGTCCTTCAATCCGTGACTCCTCTTTTATCCTTTTACTCACACTGGACCAAACGTCCTGTTGAGAATCATCCTCTCGAACACAGCTAAAAGAAGTTCATCAGTAGTGGACATAGACCTTGTCTCACAGGCATTTGTAAGTTCTAGACTCTATACTATAAATGTTCAATACAGTTCAGGCTACTTTGAAGAGCTTCTGCATAGGGCTTTGATGATGCCTTTCACAGTGGTACTAACTCCCTATCAGGTATTCAACTGTCAGGATGTCTATCGTGAGTTGTGTACGCAGACAAACCTTGGGTATTGGGAACAAACTTTGGACACGTGAATAATATATGACTCAAATCTTCAGCGACATCAGTTTCAGGACGGATATCTTTTGGACGAAGTAACCACGGAGTATCTTCTGTCCCGCAAGGAGCTGTGTCTAGAAGAACTTCATCAGGAACTCCGAGATACTTCAGGATCTTCCGCAAGAAGATCATCAAGCCTATTTTGCAGATGGACGATCTCCAGCTTGAGCCATGACATCGACAGCTCGCTCTTCTCCAAGTTTTCCTTCATCATTCCGCGAACCTGTTCAGATCCACAAAATCGATGAAGTCTGCACGTAGTCCTTGAAGAGGAATAGGTCGTTGTTCATCCCATTCAACTGTGTCTCAGGAGTACAGGTTTTCTTCTAGTCGTTGCTCGTAGAGGTTTCTAGGCATGGCAGTACAGACTGCATATTTCCTTGGTTTTCAATTACCTGAACTTTGAGAGTTTTTCATCTACCTTCACCTAACATCTGATGCTAGTCATTGCCATTCTTTCGAGCCTGATAAACTTGAGTGGGATGCCGAATCGGGATGCTTCCAAGACAATGAAGATTGTAGCTGCTCAGCCATCTTCGCCAAGAATTTCTGTACTGCGTTGAGCAACAAGACGCTTCTCCACGAACCATAACTCAACTTCCGCCTTCAGTTGATAGAAACCATCTACAACACTTTCCCTCCCTTACTCCCATGTTCCTTTCTCCGTCTCGCGCTGCCTGAACGCACTGAAGGTATCATCAATTGCAGTAAATCATACCCCCATCCGTTAGAGCGTCCGGCGAAGTGATTTTTCTTGATATACGGTCAAAATTAGATAACATCAGAACGGTGAACAATTGACGCTAGAGTCCGGACCACGATCGGTTAAAGCATAGAAACCCATCAAATTTCATCCACTGCCAATAAATCGCCCCACGATGTCAGTCAGCGTACCTCCGCGGTAGCGCACCTCCAAGGCGCACCAGGATATTTGTAAATAAATAAACGCAACTTTGATCCGGGCGCTGATCAACACCGTGGCTGAGTGTGGCCGAGGGTGGCCTAACAATAACAAACATCAACCGTCGGCTACAACCGTTTGTCATCGGAATCGTACATTAACTTCACCATCGTACCGTCGTGTCGGTAATTCGGCCCTGTCACCACCACCACCACCCTCACGGTCCCACACCCTTCGTGAGGACACCCGGACGAAGCACCGACGCGCGGCAGGATAAATGTTTGATCCAAATTATGATAAATTTAGTTTCCTTTTAGCGGACAATTGAATCAAAGACCATCAGCTACCCGGCCCGCCACATGGCTCACACGCGGCCCACATTGAAGGATCTTCCGAGAAAAACGGGGTTCATTCGCAGGCGCGCGTTTCGTTTGCCGTCGACAGTATGATAGCGGCAAGATGGGAACCGTCCGTCGCCTCTGCACGGCGTGCGTGCCAGGAGCCGGTCGGCCGATCGTACCAACAATTTCGCACCAAAGCAGATGCCGTCACCTGTCCACCAGCACCAGCAGCCAGCACCACTGGTTCCGGTGGTGGCCGACCCCACCGGCGAACGTTTCCGAGCGCTTAAATGACGCGCACTCGGCATTATTATGAAGTCGTAAGTCAATTTATACCATTGCAGAATTAATGTGCTGTGCTGGGCTCGTGCGTTTTGTCTGTCGCCGCTTGGTAAGTGAGGCGAGCGAGACGGGCATAAAAACGGAGGAAACGAAAGCGAAAGAGCGATGAAAGCGACAACTCGTGAGAAAGTTATTTTCCGGCCCTATACTCGTATCCAGATTGCGGGACCTTGCTGGAGGGTGGGCTGGCAGCGCTCGTTTCCTAGCGGATGTGACTACCGGAAGGTGTTAGCCTAGCGCTTCGGTGTTTTGATAACCCTCACCAAGAGGGTAGGGTGGTGGTGAGGGGGGGGGGGGTAAGGAAGAGGATGGGGGGGGGGGATTACCTGCCGTTTGCTCCTCGTGCGTCTCACACCGTAGCGCGTGAACTACCTCATTTATCAGGCCCAATTGCTCGTTTTTTCTTGTGTAATCGAGCCGGATTTTAAGGATACGATAACACTCTGTGTAAGCGATGTCTGTCTAGTGGGAACGGGTATCGAGTCCCGAGACTCACTAGTTACAAGGTAAAACCAAGTTAAAGATGTCAGAAATTGAGGACCGAGACCGTTATCTTGAGGTCTTCCTAGGGCGAACGTGGTAGAAGACGAATATCTGTAAAATCGTGTAGGAACTAGCAGAAGAAGATTTGTTCTTTAAAAGAGTTTTTAGGAGGTAAAGACACACACACACACACACACACATGCTAGCAGCATCTAATTTGGAGCAGGTGGTAGACGATTTTGATGGTTGTCGGTACTCGGCAGGAACAACCTAACCTAGCTAACCATAACACTAGCAACATACACGGCCGGAGCAGCACAAAACTTTACCCTGAACAGTTTACACTCTGGGGGGACAGGACAAGAAAAACTCCCCAACGCACACACACACATACACACATACACCAAGGCACACACAAATAGTAACAAATCTTCCCCAAACACCATGTTATCTTCTCAGCTCTCGTTTTGGGCGAACGTTTGTCGATATATGTTGGTATGTTTGTCCGTGACATTGTCTTTTCTTTTCCATTTTCTCTTCTTCCTTTCGAAGTTCCTCCCAGATGTCTCTCCCCTCCCCTCCCTACCTCACCACCCCCCTCCCCGACACCTCTTTTTTATGACACGTTATCGTATCTTCCTCCAAGATACCTTACCGGTCCGTCGCTCCCCCCCCCCCCCCCCCTTCGTCCTCCCCTCCCATTCTATGTATCTCCATTTATCTTCTCGCTTTTTGATGCCGGCAATCAAAATAATGATGATTTAAGACCCGGGTCTCTCGGTAAAACCCCGGTACGCACGTTTCGCGGCCAGTTTGTTTGACCGGGGCTGGAAAGACATTCGCGTGCGAGGAGTCGTCGTCACCGTCACCGTACAACCCGGGGGAGTCACACCAGTAAGGGTTTTGCACCCTCGGCCCAATAGCAGGAAAAACATACAACAACAGCGAAACAACCCCGAAAAAATAAAACACGAACCTACGGAGCGGTTGGGTTCGCGCCGGTCGGTTAGGGAAACGATTCCAAGCCGCCTGCTCCCCCCAACATTTGGAGTGGACGAGCGTGGGATACCGTATCGTGTCGGGACTTTCAACGAAGAGGCATCCAACACACACACACACACTCACGCAAAGCACCCAACAACATGGGTGACATCGGAAAGGAAGATGGGAGTGAATGCAGACAGCCGACTCGGTTGTTCGTGCCGTGTGTATAAATAATAGCATGAAAAATGTACCTTTTCGCTGGTTGTTTTATACGGTGTGATATTTCTAGCCTTCTCCTGCTCGCTCTCTTCGGAGGTCTTCCTTGCCCGGGCTGCCCTTTTACCTGTGACCAACCGATAGACGGGTCCGTGAAATGGTCGCCTGGGAGTGTGTGAGAAGCAACGACGACGAAGCGAAAAAGATTGGGTACGCATCTTTCTCGCCCCTGCTCACCAAGGAGCATGGGGACGCAAGGCTTAACGGAGGATAAATTAGATACAGCCGTTATTAATGTTGTTCGCTTACGGGTCGGGTAGAAGGAAGTTTGTGTTTTTCTTTGTATTATCACCTCGGTAGTTAAACTGTGGAGGGATCTGGGGGCGGTTTTTTGTTGCTGTTCCTCGTTCGGACCTGATCGAACCAACCATACGTGCTGCTGTGGATACTGCATCGGGGGGTTTCCCGATGTGGAGAGAGAGAGAGAGAGAAGGATTTTCGGGGCGCATTTTAATCTGATCCTTTTGACCACCAAAGTGCTGCATGCAAAACATCCGAGCGCGAGTGTTGTACGGTCTGGTCGTGACACCATACGCCCACCGTAACGCTGGGTGTGTTGGGCGCTGATTTTTGATGGACCTTTTTTTTTTGTTTTGTCTGCGTACGTACGTAGCTACCAGTAGGTGACTAAAGCCAGGTGGTAATCTTTGGGAATTTGACGCCCGAACGTGCCTAGCGAAGGAGCACGTGTTTGGCTCCGATAGCCAGAAACAGAAAAATGGACTGATGTTGGGGTCGTCTAGAACTTACGTAACGCTATGTAGCTACTGCGTAACACTTGGTAACAGAAAGTTTAAGGGTTGAGGTTAGTGTTGTGTCAGCTATTAGCTCTATTTGAAAAGGAGTGGAGAAGCTGCTGACGTATGAGAAGTGTAGCCTCCTGGTAGCTCCAAGCTCGCTGAGGATCATCAGCTCTAGGTGCGAAGTGTTATCTCGTGAGGGCGAAGATCCTGGGCGAGGCCCAGTAATGCTGGTAAAAGACTTTCGAACGATAGGACCAAATCACGATGTTACTACAGCTTTGAGAGTTCACAGACTACTATTTCGAGCCTGCTTGACTTTATTGAAGCTTTAGTTAGATAAACAGTCCGGAGTACGGAGACATCCAAATAGCCATGATTCAATCTGTCCTAATTTTTTATTTGTCCTAAACTGATGAGTTCCCCTTTGGCTGAGTTTAATCTGCCCCTCGGAATCTTCAGGACGTCCACATGGATAGAGCAGACGTCTGAAAAGCCCAAGTTTAGATGGAGTGCTGGCGTCCTCCAGAAGGATCGGGATATTCATATCTTTTCACCGTGACGTCATTTATGGACGGCCCATGGACATGTGAATAACCTTCGTTTTTATTTACTCATATATAGTGCACCACCACCACCGCCACTACCAAAACACTTCTGGTGGTTACTCGCGCCGTGGGATATTATCACTCAATCTGGCTGGCTCAGTCCTTGGCCCAACCCACGCACGAGCTACCAAGAACACTTCCTATCGCTTACTTAGCCTGGGCAGCAGCGATTTATGAAGCGATAGTGCACTGTAATCTTTCTTAAGCTTCCACCAAAGACCCGAGTGCCGCCAGCCTAGAGCCTAGTTCCGGGGGGGGGGGGGGGGATAGAGAGAAGGTCGCCGAACAATTCAGGCGGTCAGGCAATGAGCAGTCAAATGAATAGTAACCCCGGTTTAATGATTCATCTCGCAGCTAGAATGCGTTAAGGTTTACGAGATGTACGGATCGTTTGTTGTGGGTAGGTGAGTTCCCCGGTATGCGTTGCCATTTTTTTGTGCGTGTGTGTGTTCGCTGTTGCGCTCCAGAAGTTGTGTGTGAAGTGATTCGGCCACCGACCATTTTCTTCGGAAGTCATGCGAATATATATATATCGTCGTCACCTCACAGCAGCACCATCGGCGAGTCGGGGTGATTAAAGCTGGATTTATAAATAATTATCATTTCCCTTTTGCATTGAGTCGTTCGTGGAAATGTTTGACGCTTTGTCCGAAACTTCATAAAAAGGAAGCATATGGATGGGTGTGTGTGTGTGTGGAGGCGTTATGCCAATGGATGGTCGACTCGGCGCTAAAGATGGGTTGCTCGTTTCCGTTGACCCATGCACGAGAAAATGAGCCCATGAACCACCAACCAACAGCGAAGAAGACGGCTGGATCTATCAAAAGGCTGTTTCAAACAGTGCTCGTTGCCCAAGACGTTCGCTGAAGTGGCTTTTTCATGAGCGCGTTTCATTTCATTAATCACTTTGTGTGGGGCTCTCACTCGGTAGAAGACTCGTAAGACTACCGGGAGTGGTGGTATGAGCCGGCCCAGAGTACGCCCTCTGCTAGTCATCTCGGATTACCTTACATGTGTGGATGGTTTCGTGCGAGCGAGCAGAGAGAGAGAGAGAGAGAGCGAGAACATGAGCGCGGACGTTCATGTTCGCGTTACGTTTAATTGTCTGTAAGGAAATTGATCAATCAGCCGTTAAAAGTGGCAGCACAGTGGAATTCCTTGCCGTGCGACCAACTCCTGCACCGCCACCGCTGAGCCCGACTGACCGCTGCAGATTATGGCCGTGTGCCGGTCATGTATCACAAAGCTGAACGCTCGATTCAGTTGATTGAGTTGCAGGTTTCTCGTAATTGCGACTTCATCCTCTTGGCAAGGATGCTTGCCCTTCTTTGCACCAGAGGGACAGGAAATTGTGAATTCGGAAAACATGTGTGAGTGGTGCGGGGAAGCACGCTGTGCATGAGCCGAAGGACGAAAAAGAATATCCGGTTCGGTGTGGTTCCTGCGTCTTAGTGGCGTGTTTTTTCTTGCCTTCTTTTCGGGTTTTGTCCAACAGTACTTGGCCTGCCTGGTTCAGTCCTTCCTAGAGCAGGAGCACTCAACTTCGTGCTCCGTATTCGTGTCGGTCCACGTGACCGAGAAAGTGATCACACCGGGCGTGGATTTATATAGGTTACCCGCAAGGGTCGTTTGCTACACACGCCTGAATTAATGCTGGCTGAGGCTGAGGTTGCTAAAGGTAAGGTAAGCGCAAATTAGCCAATGTAGATGTGAGAGTTAGAGAACATAGTTGAGGTGATTTGGTGGTTTGTATTAACCACGTTATCAATTAAGTTTGTTTCGCTGTAGTTTATTGGAAGCGTAAAAAACTTTCTTTTCTGGTACGTGCGTACATAGAAAGTCATTAGGAAACAGGAACGTCTAGCGCAGCATTCGATGTCCGTAAGCGTATGGGTTCTATTGGGCATCAACGTTGGAGCTGATCCATCTAGAACGAATCCAGTATCGATGACTGAAAATTTCTGAAAATGTAGCTCCGGTTTGAGCTATTCTCGCTGCACACTATTGTGCGCTCTGCAGTGTTAAACCAATTTTTAACTGACTCCTGATAAAACACTGCATAAGACAGGTTCCTAGCTCAAAACGATGACAGCTAATCCTTGCTCTGGTGCTCTGGACTCCAATACTTCAGAATTCTGCATTCAATTGGAAAGGTTGAGAGAGGTTGAAAGAGTTGTCGAAGGAACTAGAATCTGTGAAGGCTATTAGGAACCCAGGCTACTACATTAAAGAAATATTTAAGGTTCTGAACTCATTGCTTAAGAAATTGTTCCAAATCTATCTTGTTAGGTTGATTGCTCGTTGAGATATTCTTGGTGATGTAAGAGCAGTAAGCTTATTCACTCGATGATGTGGTATCTGTTAGACACAGCTGAGCTTGGAAGGATACTATATTCGACCACTCCTCAAGAGTCCTCTAAGGTTCTTCATGAGAGTTTTAGTTCATTACGACGAAGCCTTGGTTTTCTCTCAGAAAATGGCAGGCATGGCCTTAGAGGTCGTTAAGCCAAGAAAAGAGCGAGGTAGCTCAGATCACCAACGAGAGTATGAAATTGGAAATGAGGAGTGCAGACGATTTTTGATGACAACTTGGTGAGAGTTGAGACTCTTCGTAGGTGAAACTTGCTAAGCCCCTGGACTGATCTCGAACTGGAAACACTAATTTTACCTGAAGCACCTGAGTGCCATGACATTCTCCACAGACACCTCTTCTCTGTTTTGACTGTTCATGACGACTTCCCGTGGCGCCAAAGTAAGCGCTCTTGAAAATCACGTGCTTAGGTGTCGATCCAAAATGACCTTGGAATACTCCATATCGAGTGCCTGCTTTGTGAAGAATTAAACTTCTTCTTCTTCTTCCTTGGCACTACAACCTTTGAAAGGTCTCGGCCTGCCATTTCTGGCTTTCTGTGACTTAATTTTACCCGTAGTAAAGTAGTCAGCCTTACGTACGGGGAGGCGGTCTGGATGGGATTTGAACCCCGGCCCTGCCGTGTGAAGACCGGCGAGGCTGTCGTCTCGGCCATCGGACCGCCCAACTTCTTCTACTAGACGGAATGTCCAGGATGCTACATCAGCGATGAGCGATTACAATTCAGGATCTGCTTTAGGGGCTCAGGTTTCCCTGAGTTTTACCGGTCCTCTGAATTATCAGTTATTGAAAGGAAAAAAGTCAAGCGTAAATCATAAAAGGTCAAACGGAGCCGTCAAAATATTGGTCAAGCTACCTGTGCAAGCTCTCCGGTAACTTAACAGGCGAGAAAACAAAACTCTCGCCAGACGGTCGATGGGTGTGAAGTTGAATATGAGATAATGAGAAAATGGTTCCAGCTCCAAAAAAAAGGCAAAACTTTCAGCAAAGGACAGCAACAGAAGCTAGTAGTAGGTCTTAAATATTGCAAAGCTGAACAAAAAAAAAAAAACAAAACAAAACAATACGATCACCATCAACCGTCAATCAGCAAACTTCGTACGTGTCAAATGCAAGAGTTACGTCCATCCATCCGGTGACGAGGTTTTTCCAACGCAACGCACAGCAAAAGAAAAGTAGATGCGGTTTCTTTCCCATCCGTCCCATCAGTTACTGTAACAGTAGCGATTTCTTTTGTTTCGTTATAATATTATTTTTCCCGGCTGCGCTCCAATCACCGCCTTCCAATGGTTCGACTCGGCTCCCTGGACCCGTGGACCTTCCGTGCAGTCTCGAATGAAATTGAAATGGTTGCTAACGCGGCAGTAAACAACAGTCGAGCACAAAATCACTTTCCTTGGTTTTGACTTCCGCATCCGGTCATCCGGTCCTTCCGCTCCGGAGCTCCCGTTTGCTGCGAAGATTTTCGGTTCCTCACCGGGCGCGTTTGTCACCGTTCGCTCCGACACCATTCTTTTGTTCCGTTTCTTCGTTCTGATTCGTGCAAACTCCCCACCAGCCACCAGCGTGGCACGATTTACTTCCCGTTTTTGCCAATTCGCACTCCGAAACGAGGGTCGTTGGGCGTGAAGCGAAGCAAAAGTTTTTTAATAATCTTGAAAGTAATTAAAAAGAATCTTTGTTCTTCACCAAGAAGTTTCACTCGTTCTTTATGTGCTACGAGGTTCGGCATCGCCACCCTTATCTCAGCCGAAGAATCCATGTAATTTTTTGTGTTGTTTTGTGTGTGTTTCGGTTGTTGTTTTTGTATTCCTCTTCTGCTTCTGGTTGGATCTATAAGCTTAGGAAGATAAAATGGGGAGAATTGTTCCCCTATGCGAACACATGCTTTCGATAGCATATGTATGATTTAAAGCGAGGCAACGCACATAAACAGATTATTCAATGCAATGCCGCTAACGCAAGACTAGCCAAACAGCATCATATAAGCAAGTGAGTGAGTTCTCAGCCTCTTACAAATGACCAGGCGCCTCCATTGGGAGCAGTATTACGTCTTGACTACTAACTAACACCTTCAAGAAATTAAAGGCTTCCCTTTAAAGGCCTCATCGTCGTCAAATAGACTCCGCGATGGTCTTCAACTTTTATTCTAGCCCCCATCCTCAGGATCTTGCCCTTGTACTATCTGGACACCTTGACTTCCTGCCCGGAGGGATGGGAATCCGATACCCAGCACTCCACTACCAACGCGAGAGCTCCTCAATTATCGGCCGGAAGAAGTTGCAACGATCAAAGAGTGAAAACAAGAGCAGCGAAATTCACGACGAATTCCCCCCCCCCCCCCACACACACACACACACATAAGAAAAGGTTCCACAAAAAGAGCAGATGATAACACGGAACGAAGTCACTTCGTCATAGAAACCATGTTGGTGGTTACCCACCGGCAAAGTGTCGGTTCGGTCACCCGAATACAGTGTCCAGGCGTTTTTTTTGTGGTTCATTTCCATTACCGTACCTGTGTCTTCCCGTTCCTAGCTTGAAGAGTACGGCAACAATTTTGGATTGTTCTTTAATTCTAGGCTCCGTACTTTGTGTGTTGCGTTTTTAATCTTTCTTCTGATCAACCGTCGGGGTTTTTTTTTGTTTTTGCACCAACCTATTGGCCATACCACAGATAAAAGAAAGCAAAAACTCGTCTTCTAAGAAAAAGGAAAATCAGATAGACGCAAATCGCCCAAAAGGAAAATGGTTTGAACCCGAAACATTGATGGGTGTACTCGGAGGGTATTACATTTATATTCCTTTTCGTTCATCCCAAGCTCGGTAGGATTCTTTTTGGTCGGGAGCACTTTTTTTTTATTATCATTTCCAACAGTTTGTCGTATATTTTTGCCTCAGTACAGTTCAAAAGTGAGTCGTCGTGTTTTTTTTATGGCGCTGTGTGCTGTATAGGTAGTCGAGTAAGGCGGAGCCATCTGTAACACTTTTTTCCTCTCGAGAGTACGGCACCCAAGCCGACCTGAACGTTATAAAAGGGGCGATATGGGCGATGAACTTGGGAATAAAAATTTGAATCTCCTGCCGCCTTTTTAATGTACCGTCCCCGGTACACCTATGCCGTGAGATCGTGAGTGACCAGGCGCCTCCATCGAGCGAGCGTGTACGGGAAGGAAGAAGCAAAGTTGGGAAATAGGATCACGGCCTTAGGCAGGCCTGTATGGTACTGAAGACACACTCTTTCCGATAGCACACACACACACACACACACACACAGCCAAACTGTGTGGAAGATAGCAAGCGGTGGGTTCCTTGGGGGAGGGAGGGTTTTCCCGCGCTCCCCGATCACAAGGCCCCGGGGTAAACGCTGAACCTGGGAAGAAAGAACGCGCGTGCAGGAGACTGCCACCGAAGCGAAAGTGCAAAACTTTTTCTATTAACAATTAATTTAGAATGTTCATACAATTTAGTGCTAAAGCTGGTGCTAGGTCCAATTTAATCCCTTCCAATTACAGGTTCGCCTTTCGCGCGGGGTTCATTCACTGTTATATTTTTAACAGTTGTTCGTACCGCGTTTTTCGCACGCGCTAGTCACACACACACACGCTGTCTTTGGGGAGAGCAAAAAGAATTAAACACTTCGAAACGCCAACACCAACCACCTAAACGCAAGCGTCCCGGGACGCTGAACGAATATCGAAGAGCGCCGGGTGCTGCACAGTTCAATGTTTTTTTTTTTTGTTGTTTTCGTTTCGGCTGGATCGTCTTTTTCTCAGTGTTAATTTCACTTAGAGGTGAAATCTTTGTAGAGAAAGTGCATATAATTTTTGGTGGTCCGTTTGCTGCCGTTTTCATAGTTCGGGAAACTTTCTCGTCCGATGGGGATTTTGGTGGTTTTTTTTTTTGTTCATCGACCAATCGTGAGATGATAACCAGATTGGATTTTGCAGTTTTGTCTTGGTTAGTTACAGGAGGCAGCAACAAGAAAACTTTAAGAAGTAAGTGGTATCTGGTAACAATTTGAATTATTTGTAGAAATAGCTGGAGATTGTTGCGTTGGTATGCAAAGATTAAGGGACATATCCAGCTGTAAAGTCTATCAGCTTTTAAGGACTAGCACAGAGGACTCCACAGATAACTTTGTCATACCACTATCACTTTTACTTTTACTGGTTTCTTGCGATGAACCATATAGAATTGATGTGCTGCATTTTTAAATCGAAGACTTTCATCGCCTAACGGACTTCAATAATGACTGATGGACATTGACATTAGAACCTCTCACAACTGGTCCTAATATATGAAAGCAGGAAGGTTTCATCAGTATAGTCAGTTACCTTAATACGCACTATTTAGTCAGGAATGTGGCTGTGACTTCAGATGTCTCCACAACAGCTTCCAAGGCCTCTTATAAGCCGCAAACGACTTTTATGACCCATACGAATCCTATGATATTCGTTTTTTAGTTAGGTGTATTCACCATGCAAGATATCCCTCCATTGATGGATATGGAGGATTGAAGAGATGCGGTAAGAGTGCCTGAGATACCTCTCAAAGCTGTGTTTAGTTATGCGCAGGAGATTCCGTCAACGTGCCACAGTCCTTGATGAGATTTGAAAGATTCCATCAAGATTTTTGACACTCTCACCTTAAATCGTAAACCGACCATTGTAGTCCTCAACTGTAAGCTACTCACTCAGGTGGTTAGTAGAGATCAAGTAGTCAGAGAGTCAATTATCCTTAATACAACATGATTCGTTCATTCATAGATCGCAAGAGGGTTCTTTGCTGTCTACCTTTGCTGTTCTTCATGTTTATGGTAGTTAGTGGAGATCACGAAATTGCTCGGAATATCTGAGGGATCTGCAAAGCCTGTCGATTTCCTTTCTGATGACCCTGATGGCTTCGTCCAGAGATTGCGAGGACTCTCCCTTCTTTCTTTGCACCAGGTATCTTTTATAATATGAAAACTATTACACACATTTTTTTCAAACCTTTCGTAAAGCCCAATAAGTATCATCCGGCCGTAAAGCTAACACTTATGCCACCGTTAAGTTCCAGCCCATTGTTCCAGACCTCAGGTCCGGCCGGAATGGTTTCCGAAACCAAACCGGCTTTCGCCGTGCCAAATTCCTTTCTCATCTTCCGTTCGTACGTCACTACACACAAAATCCAGGTAAATCTTCCGGGGATATGTTGTGATGTGATTTATATTGAGATAAATCTAATTTCTGATTCTGCCATTTTAACTCCTCCCATCCCGTGTCTGGTTGGTGCGCTTCATATTCACTTTCCATGCCATCTGGTCCTTGGATCTGGATTGCCCGAATACCCCGGTTCCGTTGTTCACACCACACCCACAAAAGGTGCGTAGTTAGCGTACTCTTCCGGTATTGGAACCTGAGCGCACCCGGTGGCCATAGGGAAGCGTTCGATGGTGTAGAGCATCATTAGATGTTTTGAAGCAAATTGGCTTAAATTTATATCTTACATAATTTCCCTAGGTAAAAATTTGCTCCACTTCGAACACAGCTTACGAACGCTGGGGACGTAGAACGGGAAGCGAAAAACATACGAATAAATAGCTGAATAACGTCAAGTGGATCTCACACACACACGTGGAAAAAGCTGCTCACAACTTGAAGCGGGTATTATCTGATTATTAAATTTCACACATCGCAGCAAACGACACCGGGGTGCGCTTCCGTGAGGAGTGTAAACGAGATGTATTCGGAGTTGTTTGCCGCACGGTCGGTTGGTACGAGCACCCGTAGCATTGCGCTAGTACTGTGCCTCTCCAGACTCGAAGTGTTATTCAGACTGGGAGAAGAAGTAGCAACAGCAAAAAAAGCAAGCTGGCAGCACCGGATTCACCTCCAAAAGGGTATACCGTCGGGCAAAGTAGCTCCTGAAGTGTTTGTGTGTGTGTCGTCCATGAGCAACCAGGGAATGGTAGTGCGACTGAAGTTCTTCTCGCCTTTCTCGCCATACTGACACTATTCGAAGACGCGTTTCTGGTTTTTATGAGCCGGCAAAGCGTCGTCCCGATGTCTTGTGGGCTAGCTGGATGTAGCTGAGAATTTGCACCCTTTTCCTGTCTGCCCGAAGAGCCCTAGCCAGTGAAGGGATGGTTAGTCTACCTTTACTACATTTTATCCCAGTTTTCCACAGCTGCAGGATTTTTGGCTAGTTTTGCACGCCTGATCTCGAGTTGCGATCGTCTCTCACATTAGCAAAACGATGAAGGACAAAGCGTTAAGGCGAACGTACAGATGTTAAATAGTAATGGATGGAAGGATAAATGATTTGACGGGAGGAGTGTGGGGAGTATGAGCGAGAGAAAGAAGGAGGACCATTGCTCGTCCCATTCGGCTCAAGTTGGTGGATGTGTTTCGGAAGTAACGAGCAATATATCTTACTGCCAATAAAAGGCAAAAACTGTCCCAGTTTCCTTACACTGTCTGGATATCTTAAACATTTAGTTTGACGGTTAGATAATACAACTCTCCCTCTCTCTCTCTCTCTCTCTCTCTCTCTCTCTCTCTCTCTTTTCTTCTCCAGATATTACGTATCACTCGGTGTCTTTCTATCTCACTTTACCACTCCGTTTGTAGCTTTACGAACAGTAGTTGTGCTTTCGAGATGATATGATGATATCCTCATATATCATAGCGGAAAAGGTCACGAAACCCAATAATCTGCTTTTAACGATACCTTTTGGTAAAGATATTTCTTACGCAGTATGGAAAGGTTTAGGCCTGCGTTTGGCCTTATCAGCTGTATCGGTAGATAATTAACATAAATTATTACACCAATCACCAGATGCTTGTGTCATCGTTTTTATTTATTTTTATGTTTTCGGGGTTAAACGACTTGCTTACCACGATATTTGCGATCGAAACAACAAAAAATGGTGGTGAATTGGCATGATTCGAACGTTCGCCTCATTGAACTATGGGTTCTTAGATGGATCAATTTTAATTTTTACTGTCAAACTAAAGAAAATTATTCTTTTGCACTTATTAATAATATTCAATTAGCAATATGGCCAGACCATCCTTCATGAATAAAAAAATCAAATTGAATTTAAAAAATCAACTTTTAAAAAAAAATTGAACAAGAGAAGACAACAATAACAATGGATTTTTAAATACAAGAAGCACATCCAAGCAATTAGCTCTAAGATTTCTAAGTAAAGTTTACGTCAAATGCGGGAGCAAGTTGGTCTTGCTCGAATATATATTCTTTTTATCTCATTTTTTTTTATTTATTTAAAATTAAAGCTTGAAAACAATAATTGCTTGAAATTTAACCCAAAGGGACCTTCATCAAAATTACATTCTAGCCGTGTTCCTTTAAGACCAGTTTTGAGCCATTTAAGACCACTTGAGATCGTCGATAGAATATGGAGAATAGGTTACACCTGGTGTTATTCATTATGTTTTGCAATTTTTATCAATTTGAAAAAAAAATATTACGGTAAGATAATAATAAAAGTTATTAAATTAAATAAATGTTTTTTTTTTTCCAGAAAATTTTCAAGCATTTCCCATAGTGCGTTATAGGGTTATGTTTCTGATGGGTCAGTGATAGTTTTTGTTTTATGTCCTCGATTTTTCGGGCCTTCGAAAACGAACCATAAAGGTAAAGTTTGGTCAGTACAAGTTTTCAAATCCTCTTAGTAATGCTTTTCAAATTTCGAAAATACAATTCCTTGCACAAACAATTATACCCACTTTCCTTGTCCACTTTTTACTGTTAAAAAGTCTTCACCCAGACGTCACTTTTAATCAATGTGTAGCGTACTGCAAAGCGAACATTAGTGCACTAACAATTTCACTCCTCGGGTTTTCTCTATTTGTGCCAGAAGAACCACAAAATGCCATCAAAGATTTACAAACTATCAACCCATTAGATTATTATAGCCATCGCCCAAAGCGACGCAGCGCCCCCTAAAGGGGCCAGATCCCGGAAGCTTCCCTTTCCCATCTCTCCTTTCCTCACCTTGTGCGTCACCAACCGGCCCGGTGAGTGAGTTGGTTTCTCTCATTTGAATTCAACTCACATCTATCGGATGTACCTGAGAGCCATTTGCCGGCATAATAATCGTAATAATAATCACCCTCGTCCAATCCAGCCCGCCACCGTCCGACCGTCACCGACCGACCATCACCGAGCTAAAGATTGGATAGCTGCGAGACTGCTTGGCAGGAGACTGCCTCCAGAAGAAAATCTTCATCTTCTCCAATTTCCCAACCCGCACGCGCACCGGTCCCACCCACCGGACGCGCGTTCTCCGGACTCTCCGGAGATACGCTTCTTGGGGGCCGACACGGCTGTTTAGCCGATGCCAGTTGCCGCAACTATTTACAAAGAATAAATTATTCAAGCACAGCACCTTCGAGCAATATCGTGAAGATTAAAATCCATAAATCACTATCACTATCCCGAGCGAAACCTTGCCTTCCTGGTACGCCGCCGCCGTTCACGCACTTTCCGCTCTTCGCTTGCCGGGTTTGCTGAAGAAGCTAAAATCGATGCCGCTTGCGTGGATAGGGCGGAACGCAGCACCAGCATGAGTGATGGAACAGCAAACCTCAAACCCACGTAGTTTGCTTTGGCTCAGGGGTTTTCTTCTTTTTTTTCGTTGTTGTTGGTTGTTGGTTTGTTGCGAAAAACGGGACAGATTTTTACCGTCACTTCGGGATGAATGTTTATACTTGGCGTATAGGTAGAACGAGCCATAGCCTAGGCGCAAAAGGCGAAAAGCCGGAAACGGCGAACATCGCATGCGAACGGTGTAACCGGCCGTTTTACCAAAGAAAAATCACGTGACGTGTGTGTGTGGCTGTGTGTGAGGAAGGTGGGCTGATGATATTCTGGATGTGTGTGTGTGTGTGTGTGTGTGTGTGGTTTGTGTTGTGGGTTTTGGTACACCGGGGATAAGATGGTAAGATGTGCGAGGAAAGAAGCGCAGACCAAGCAGCTCATGTGTCCTCACGCCACACTCGCTATCTACCACCAACCTCTCTAACCCCAAAATCGTCGGAAGTGAGTATTTGCATAAAATTTAAATTTTTCTAACTGCATCAAGTCACGTACCGAGGTTAGCGAACGCTCAGTGCCCTTTTTCCCTCTTTCACGCCAAACCTCTCGCCTTCTGCTGCTGGGTGCGAAGCTGCCAACGAACGCCCAACGAACGAGATGCCAAGATGCCTAGCACCGGGGCTTGGGCTAGCGTCAACCGAACCGGGCGATACCGGGTGATGGTGAAATCTTTATACAATCTTCGTCGACGTGCCAGAGAATTTGTCACTTTTTGTCACCTTCTTCACGGCCTGCACCGAGAAGGTGACGCACGACGCCACCGACGAGGTATCATACTTTTCACCGTTGACATCAAGGGCTGCCAGGATGCGAGGATGAATGACTTCGACAAATGTATTGTGGCACGAAAGGTAGCTATTTTTCCGTTTGACAAACACGGCTGGTGAACGGCTTGATTTGGGACGAAATTTTTGTACCGGTCGTGATTCGGTGTTGGGTTGGGAATGCGCTTTTGCGGAAGGTGCCGGCAGGTTAGTTCATCATACACGATAGCCAACAATGGAAACGAATGGAAAATTGACTGCAAAAGCTGACAACACCGGTACACGGTGTCGTGGTCGTGGGACTTAAGTGAGCTGCACGATTTATTATGGGGGAATAAACAAGATTTTGATTATTAGAGCTAGAATTTAATTCCTAAAGTTCTCTGATACTGAATTCTCTTATTTTAACTGAATTCAGATGTAGATTAGTAGATCTTGAAGACTTCTTACTTACCATTGACTTATCTGGTCCTCAATACTGCTCACAGACGCATCGACGTCATCACGTCATCTCCTGATGTCTTCAGGTCACTGGAGCCTAGGAAGCCTTATCTTATCTAAGCTCGTAGAGCTCATCAAAGTATCGGTTCTTTCAGTGCCCTTCTGAGCATTCCAGTTGAAAGCGGTCAGATTATATAACCCAGAGCCCAAAGATTATATAACTCCCACTCAACCCTTCAGTTCAGACCCTGAACATTTGGACTTGGAGGTGTTGAGACCTTCAGATCCTGAAGATTGCACCTCTGAGTAAAAGAAGGTACTCTGTAGCGCCAAGATTTCCTGAAGAGGTCCTGAAGGGTTTCCATCCATGCTCTCCTGACGCCTGATGATGTTCCTTGTCATTCTTGGAATCCTTGACCGAGATGCCAAAATTGCTCATTGCGTTTGTCCCTTAACTATACTCTCGTATGTGACTTTAAAATCGTCGAAGTCCTGTTCACAAACAGATCACTGGGTTAACTACAGTTGTTGACTTCCTCGTTTCAGAATCCTCTTCAATAGTTTCAAGTTGTCTCTGGAACAGTTATACTGGTCAATCTTGAAGTATCAGGAATAAATCCTTGCAAGTGATATTCTGAGTACTATCTTCCTTCATTTAAATTAGCTAGATATTGTCAATTTTCCAAGGACAGGTCATCAATATCCGTATCCTCAGTAATAACTTGATGAATATCTTGCTCGAGGGCAAGTTCGAATATCATTCAATCGGAGTCTGGTGCTCTGTTGTTAATGAGCTATCCAGGATGTCCTTTCGTGTTGCCTAAATCCTTGGCCCTCAATCCGTCTCTCACAATTACAGATACTAGGAGAAGAATAATGTCCTCAGAGTTGCTATTGCTAACAGGACAATTTGGCAGGTAACATACCAAATGAAAGAAAATACCAGTACGCAGTAATACCTGGCGCTTTCATTCGGCTTTTAAGGGCAGACAAACCCCCAAGTACAAAGTTGGTGTTATGTATGTCAAAATACGGATTCTTGGAATATACAATAAAAAATAACAATACCTGTCCAACGTAAGACGTGGTGCATACCAGTACGGGACGGGTATTTCATGCCTCATCAGCATGTAAAATGTAAGGATTTAAATGCAGGGATCGAGACGTCTGCAAAGAACCAAAATCCTAACCCAACAGACATCCACATGCAGTCGAACAGGTGATAGAAGACTCGACGGATACGGATAGCTTGAAGGGACTCTGTTGCAGCTACAAACACACACAAAGCTCACCCCAAACAAACCAGGTTGTTCCAGGCTTGGAACAGGCAGACTCGTGTGCAGGTGTGCATTTGAACGCCGTGGGGTAGATTACCGACTGGAAAGTCAAATCAAAAACACCTGTGAGAGAGGGAGAGGAAAAAACTAGCCCAGCTCATGCTGCCAAAAAATAACCAACCCGAACCGACAAAGGGCACCCCCGAGTAACCCAGGTTCAATTTGCTGCGTGCCAGCTTTTCTTCACGCACGCACATACATACTTTACATGCTACGGAGCAGTTTTTGTTGCAAAAAAAAAAAAAAACAAAACCGGGAGAACGATGAAGCTACCAGTATACATGTCCCGTGCCCGTCCAAGCCCTGCCCGTTTTACCCAACAAACCCATTCAGGGTGTGTTTTGTGTGTGCCGATTGCACCAGGAAGCGGTACCTTGGACTCGGATGTCACGGAGATCCGGGCTACCGGATATTAAACCGGAGCAAAACTTTGCGCAAAATCCCTCCTGTAAATCTGTGGTTCTGACACCCGACATGACCAAGTTTATTGGCCGGCAGGATCAACCGGGAGATTACAGCTCTGCTACCGAGACGAAACCGTTTGCAGGTGCCTCGGTCTTGCCCGCCTTACTTGCTGTCTCCGTCTATCTCTAGCTCTCGGCCGCCCCGAAAAAGTTCTTCCCAACGATGGTACTACCATTCGTAAGCGCCGGCCGAAGCAATAATGCTGCATTTTCGGTCCCGGCCTGTGCCTGGCACAATCAGACACGGGATTGTACCCCTTGAGAGAGAGAGAAAAAAAAATCAAATATCAAAAAGCTCACCGCTTAATGCGGTGGCCCTAAAGCTTCGTTCGAAAACTTGTTTTAATTTGCTCAACGAAACAATGTGCTCTCTCTCCCTCTCACTCACTCTCTGTAGTCAACCCCCAGACAGCACAACTTGTACATTCAATCGTTTGCAGTTGGCGATAGGCACAGAGTGGCAGACGCCTACCACAGGACCGCCACCGCACCGGGTACGGGTCGCAGTGCACTACGAAAGATTTGCCAGTGTAAAGTGTCGAATTTTGACCGGGAGCGTCGAACCACTTTTTCGCATCCTTTCCAGCTGGATCCGGGTCTCCGGGCACAATAGTGGCACCATATGAAAGTCTCACTGCTGATATAATACTTCCTGCTGCTAGATCACCAGCCCCGTCCCATTCGCCCTGACCCATTAGCTGGTAGTTTTTGGAAAATAACACTTTCGGCTTTCGGAGCGTGTGAGGATGCGAAACTATGCGAACATTGTGCAGTGCAGCTCAGCGTTGCGTTGGCGCTTACCGAGAGCCAACTCACTGCCAACAGGTCCAACAGACACGACCAAATGGGGAAGAGAGAGAGAGAGAGAGAGAGAGAGAGAGAGAGAGAGGGAGAGCACCACGAGTAAAAAGGAAGCGCAAACGATAACATCACTTTTGAATACGTACAATGACTGTCCCCAAAAATGGTAGAATATTTGCCTCCATGCTCGGCCCATTTGTAAGCTGCTGTAATCTTGTTCTTTAATTTGATACCTGATAGAATCTTGCGGTGAATATTTGTACTTACCGGGAGGGTCGGGCGTTGATCGTTGGAAGCGCTGGTGTAGAGCTGCGACTTCATCTTTATCCCGAAATCCTCTTGTCGATGTAATTGTGGGATATTCAGGACTCTGTTCGCTCAAATTCTGTATCAATAGTTATTACGTTCCTCATAATTATCCTATTACATGTTCATGTTTTACATGTATAGTATGTAATTATTGATATGTCCTATGCTGTGATATTTGGTGACATACGAAAATGAACAGGTATATGATTATAGGATTGTTTTGCAAGTAAATCCTCAATTCTAAAGTTCAGAAAAATTAACATAATCCTAATAAAAATATAAAGATTAAATTTACACCACATATAGTTCTGCATGTCTCTAAGAAGACTTAGAGCCAGAAGTCAGTTTTGTAATGTCTGTAGTTACAGGATATTTGCTGAGTAAAGGAGAACGAGCGAATCATAATCAGAGAGAGGCACACGGCTTTCCGGCGACAGCGACGCCGGTTACACCGCAGGACCGGGGTTCAAATCCCATCTGGGCCGTTCGCCCATACTGACGACTAATTATCCCACTATTCCAGTATGCCAGAAATAGCAGGCATGATCTAAGAGGTCGTTAGGCCAAGAAAGAAGGAGAAGTTGCAGGAAACTTTAGGAGTACAACCAATGAAGAGCTCTAGTTCTACCTAGTATCAGTCACGAGTTTTCCTCCATGCTCCAAGATGGACTACAAATTCTTTCCTCTGCTTTGCCAATTTCTTAGATATTAATTTAAAATTCAAATCCAAGCGCTAACGCTTCTCCCAGTGAAAAATCTACATACCATATTGGATACACGTAGCCCTCTGTCTGTCACGTTTGGAAGCAAAACTCAACTTAATTCTCAAATTCAATTAAAATTATATTTCTTATACCCAAAAAGTAAGTATAAAAAATATTAACACATAAAAAATAAACAAAAACCGACTATTCTACTGTATTAATCGTGCAACGTTGTGTGAATAAAATTAAATTAAAACGAATTTTCTCTTCAAACAGTCGAGTAAACCTGCTCACCTTAACACGTTCCCAACCACGAACGGCTTTTGTTCGGGTTTTTATTTCACACAATGAATTTAATCGATTCGCGGGGTTTTTTATCCACCCCCAACCCCTTTCAGCTGTCACAGCTCGATACATCCGGCGTTTTGCGGTAGTACGCCAGGTATTAAGTTTCGGTTTTTTACTGTTTGGAATAAAAATTCACGTCACCAGAAGCATGCCACTCTTTTGAAGCAATTAAATATTAACTATTGCAAGAGTGTATGTTTACAAATAGTAAAATTTAATCACTTACCAGTCTGATGTTCTGAATGGAATAATTATTTTTTTTTTGCTGAAAGCTTTTAAGCAGATAGTTATATAGAAAAAAATGAAAATAATTAAAAAAAAACAGCTAAACACAATCTGTTGTTCACTGTAAAATATATCTGTATTTATTACAATTATTTTTGTTGTTGTTGTTATTTACTATGATTCGTTTATTTGTTCAACGTGTTTTTTTGCAACCCAATATGTCTGCGTCGAATGTATGTGTGTGTCTGTGTGTTTTGTTTTATGGCTGAGTTTGCGTTCAGGAGTAGGAGTTGCGTTTTCTGGTGTTGCTGTTATTCGCACCGCTGTTCCGTTAACACACAATGTCCTACAACACTCATCCTTCGCATAGTTTAAGTGATGAATCTGGGTTTTGTTAGTGGGTTTTTGTTTACATAATTAGCAAAATGCTTGTTTTACAATTTACGCTGAATTTCGTATAGATTTTTGTTTGTTTTTTTTTTGTTCGCTTCTTTTCCCTTTTTTTTTGTCTCGCCTTGTGTGATAAATTAGAAATAATGTGTTAATACACCTTCATTTACACCTTTCCACTTTTTTTCCCTTTTCTTCCCCTTTTTTCTGTTGGTGTCTGTTTTACTATAAGCTGTTTATTGGATTTGTTTGTATTCTTATGTTCCGCGTTTTTTTTTTTTGCTGTTGCTTTCTTCGCCAAACCATAACTTTCCAGCTTTTTTCGATTTCTCCCTTTTTGTTAGTAAATTTGCCGTTTCATTCTAAATTTGTTGTGTCATATTTACGGCATAGTTTCGGTTTTTGTGCAGCCTGTTGTGACACGCTTTCGACTGGCGCCGCGAATTAAAGGTTAGTGTTAGTGTTATTTGATTTCCTTCTTCTTTTTTTGCAATTAAAGAGTTTCAGAAAAAGACACTCCGGTATTGACAATTGGAAGCGAAAAGTATTATTGCAAAATACATCACAAAACTTTAACTAACTAATGCAAAACAGTTCCAAAATATTTAGAAATAAACGCTTTTCTAAGAAAGGCTTTGTTGGACAGTGACGCAACTGTTAATTTGAGGATACTAAAATATTGCACAAAAAACTTTAACAAATACGTTCATGAGTTTTTTTTATCCATGCAAATCACTTAAAGGGAATGTTTCAACCGAATAGTGGAATATTTCAAACCCATTGTAACTGTTTGCAAAAATCCCTTATATGGCTGCAAAGTCCCTTAAATGAGCTTGCAATATTCCACTATCCAAATGCAGCATTCCCTTGCTACAGACCAAACTGGAACAATAAATGATGGTTGCGGTTGCGGGCTGTGGAGTCTACTGTATCGCTCCTTCAAACTACCTTTCCTTCCTCAAGGGTTTTTGTTAAACGACGCCGATCTTTGAATTTATGTTAGTA
Organism: Anopheles stephensi; assembly: GCF_013141755.1. Classification (NCBI taxonomy): domain Eukaryota; kingdom Metazoa; phylum Arthropoda; class Insecta; order Diptera; family Culicidae; genus Anopheles; species Anopheles stephensi. The sequence continues at coordinate 2,422,303 of NC_050201.1, forward strand.
CGAGGCGACCGGTGATATGTATAATTACATGTACAGATAACATAGCTTTCCATTGTGAGTGTTTTCTTTTTTTGCTTCTTGGCGTTATTATCCTACCTGAAAAGTGCAATAATAACCAACTGGAACCGTTTTAGGTTTTTTTTTTCGAAAATTGAAGAATTTAACTAAATTAGGGCTTCTTTCCCCACAAAATTGTATTCAATCGCAGTTACCTATTATTTATCACAACTGAAACAATTTAGCAAACATAAGTTCATTCTTAAAAGAACGTACCAACACAACCACTTTAATATATTTTCATTACATTACACGCATCATCAGAACAATGACGTTCGGTGTATTGTTTTGCTTTGTTTACTCACATGCTGTGTCTTTGTGTATCGTTAATTCTTTCCTGTGCCTTTTTTTAATTTATTATTTTACAAACTTTAACGAGGTCTTGTCTCTCGCCTACTGTTACACTGCTTCCTTCCTAGCTTTGGCAGGGTTTTCCAGGTCTCTTTGGAATGTTAACCGCAGCTTTTCGTTTCTGCATCTACCTTAATATGTCGTAGAAAATATGGAGATCTTTACAGATCGATAAATCTTGGAGAAGGGAGCAGAGCATCAGCTGTACTCCTATAATCTTTTCTTCGACTTTAGGGCCACACATGACAACATATAATAGCGATCTAAAGAGTTTTCACTGAGTTATGACCAAGCTTACTTTGTAAGACTGAATATGACCAACATCATTTGTCATGGGAAAGGTAGATTGAAAACTCTGCAGACCCTTTGCCTGAAGGCCTCATCTAAGGACCTGCGCAAGGGAGATGCGCTTGACTGTCTTTTCTTCAACTCTTGGTGCTAGAAAGAGATTTTTAGGGAAGTCTCTTCTTTAAGTTAATCCAGAGTACTGACATACACTGATGATATAGACAAGAGTTGATTGACGGTCTCTTAAGTAGTAAAAGAATCGAGCAAGCTAAAACCATTTTTTGGGTTGGATATTAACGAGTGTCGTACACCTCCAACATGACGCAATATCTCAAATCAAAACATAGCCTGAAACTTTCCAAGCTGGAACTTCTTCTTCTTCTGTGGCACTACAACCTCGAGAGGTCTCGGCCTGCCATTTCTGGCTTTCTGTGACTTATTTTTACCCGTAGAAAAGTAGTCAGCCTTTCGTACGGGGAGGCGGTCTGGATGGGATTTGAACCCCGGCCCTGCCGTGTGAGGACCGGCGCCGCTGTCGCCTCGGCCATCGGACCGCCCCCAAGCTGGAACTGTGCGTAGAATATTTCTAGTCCTAGTACTGACATACGTCTCTGAGACGTGGAACATATTATAAACGGTTCGAAAGGGACATGCCTGGAAAAATTTAGGACCGGACGAACTAACCATGTCTTTTGAGACTGTCCTCGTGGACAGTAGAAGTGGAGATGACGATGACTCCACCAAAACTATGATGATGGCGTTTATGCTGCCGGTTAGAATGTCCAGAATAATGAATTAACTCATTTGGATATTGAAGACGATTATTTTAGCCCTCGATCATAATTCACAACTGCGAAAAATAGGTTGATGATCAAATTGTCCTTTACAGAAACGAAAAAGCGCGGCTGACATTTCCAAAAAAAAACAACCAGAAAAACCCTGCAATTCTGAAACGTCAAATCCAGGGTTCACCTCACCCGTAACCTCACTCGTTAGTATAGCTTTTTTTTGTATTGCACCTTGTATAATGTTTTGTTGAGCCTCAGTTAAGATACAGTTCAGATTTACATACAGCTGTTACTTAGTCGGTAGATGATAACACGGTTTCTATTCTGGTTTACTCGAGGGCCGTTTTAGGGGGAGGGGGTTTTCCACTTCTTTTGTTAATTTGTTTTAGCACTGAGGGTTTTCTCGCTGTGTTTGTTTTGTGTAATTGTTATCGCACCGCTTCTTTTCGGGTTTATGTTAAACTCATATGGGAAAGGATGCGTGACAGTGCCCGGTTGTACCCTGACTGTACTGTTTTCCTTCCGAACTTTTTTTTCCCCTCCCCAAAACTATATTACAAAAACTGTCAGCTACCATTGTTCGCACCGCCATTTTGCTTTTCTTCTTCTTCTTCTTCTTCCCGTTCGTAATTCTGGCTTCAGTGAATAATGTTACTTGATAAAGGTTTTGCATTGCTTTATTAGTATGGAGAAAACATCTGTCCAAATGAACCGCCCCGGTTCTGTGTTAATCACATTCACGCTCTCACTCACACAGTCACCCACACACTCACACACATACAAATTGTAGCGCGTCAATTACAAACAGTGGTAGATACTTAGCAATGAAAATGTTAATTTGACTTTTTTGCATAAACGGTTGACGTTTTTTTTTTTCGCTTGCTTGCCTCTTTGCTGCCTTTATTCGCTACCAAGAGGAATCCAGTGCAAGTCCTTCAACTCCCTCCCGATACGCACTGCGAGCGTTTGGCTTCTATTTAGCATTTGAGCATGTCCAACCCAGTCCCCCGGGCTTACGTCCTGACACTGCTGCACTCTTCCCCTGTCTCGCGTAGCTGAGAGCGCTCGGTATCTTAACTTAGTTAGGAGATAGTACTAAAGTATACCAATCACTGGTGTTGGACATAAATGTACACATGTTGATTTACACTTGCAGCGTGGTGGTATCCCTTGGTACCGTCGCGGCAAATGGCCTCCCGTGGGACTAAGTTTTCCTCCCCTTTTTTTGTTGGTTTCTTTATAAAAAAGCTTTTGTCCTGCCTGTTTTCCCCCACCTCCAAAAAGCACACGCGCGCGAGTGGCAAAAGTGATCAGTTGCTGCACCGGGTGCTACAGCCCTGGTTATGCCTCCGATGTGGTTTTTTTTCTTCCTGTCTTCACCTCACACCTGTGTCCATACTAAATATACAAATTATAAGGCCTCGTATTCACTTCCGCTGAACGCTTCCACCCGAACTCATCGTGTACGTGTTAATCCGTCTGTATTGGTGCATCCGCCGAACGTGTTTATTAGTGTGCCAGGTGTGCGATCACATGTAATTAGTTTACGAGTGTGGGTGAACTTTTACTTAACTTTGAAGTTAACTAACGGAGCATCCGTACGGATGCTATGATCGCTAACTCAAAACCAATGACGCACACCGTGCCGATGTGAAACCAAAGACCGCAGTGTCCTCTAGGAACGCTAGTTTAATATTCATGACGCTTGGCTTTGATCTGCAAAGAGCGCCATCTTGAAGTCGGTCGGTCGCATACACCTGCGAAGAGAGACCATCAAGCGAAGTATGTATCGCAAAACAGTAGCCACCGGGGACCTTGGAGTAGTTCGTGTGTGTGTGTGTTACCTTCGTTCATAAAACTTGTTACCACCAAAGACACATCGCCGAAAACCTGAAGTATCCTTAAATGTGATGGAGCACAGCAGGTTCGCCAACGTCAACCAAAAAAAGGATCCGCCTTGATGATGCATCATCCGCTATGACTGGTGAGCCCAGTTTCCGGTTTCACTTGTCAAAACTTCGCGCTCGAAAATCGGTTATTTTAGCTGGTGCAATTGGAAACCATTACGAACAGAGAGAGAGAGCGAGAGAGAGAGAGGCAAACCGAGAGAGCTGCCAACCTTGCAGCACCTTCTGCCAGCGCTAGAACCGGACTCAAACTCGTTTTCAGCTGACGGTCGCACATTTCCGCTGTGCCGGGGAGTGGGAGCCACGAACACGTTGACACGTTGACAGCTGTCGACAAGCTGGAACCATCGGGATTCTCTGCCGGTGACATTTCGTGCTGTTTTGCACCCCCACCGAATATCCGTTCCACCGACCTGCGGGGTTGTTGGTCAATCTGGGCTTTTTTTTTTAACGCTAACCTTCACCAAGCGTACACCAGTGGAGTCAGTCAAAAAGGTACTGTACGCTGCAGTCCGCCAAAAATGCTCTTCCGCATCTCTCAGGATTATGTGTTTTTTTTTTCTGCCCGGTCCCCAGTTCTACACTTCTGAAGAAATCCTGCCGCAAAAGCGAACTGTAAAGTAATAGATCATTTAGCGTCAGCAACGCCATGAACAGAAGGACCTGCTCGCTCTTACAAGTTCCCTCTACACACAGACACGGACGCGTAGAATGGGTGCGTATGGTGTGTTGGTTTATGTTATCTTGAAGTTTCTGCAAGGTTCACTTCAACGGTCAAGATGCACCAGAATTAAACACTCTCGAAAGGATGTGACCAACATCTGTTCTCCGGCACCTATAGACCATTTGAGAATCCGCTCCATATTGGTGTGCGTAAGTTTAGAAAATTTTAATATTGTTTTGTGTTGGTAGGATTTCGACGACTTTTTTTCCAAATCCTAAAAGATCCTTATTTTCTGTAAAAAAAAACATAAACGCACACACACACCTGCAGTAGTTGCCTTAATGCGCCCTATTGAGATACTTGCGATCTCCAGTTGATGTCCATGTGCACAGTCAAACAGTCGCAACTTCATCTACACACGCACAGCAATAAACACGTTTACTAAACCGTAACCGTCAACATTTTTCATTAACTAAACTGTAGAAAAATATCTATGAAACTATCTAACACCGGTTCATATATATATATTTGATAATATTCTAGCTTCTTTCGTCGCGCTTCTTTGCTTTTGCTGCACCTCACTATCGTTGCGTATTTAGCTGGTACAAGCGCAACAAGAGCATCGTCAGTTGTTTTGTTTTCTGTGTCATCTTCTGTCCTTCTGTGCTGCTTTTCGTAGTTTGCTTAGTTTGCTGTTTCGCCACCATTTTGTGGCCATTATAGGTTTAGAATATATTCGAAGCATCTTGCACGGATTTGAGAGCTACATTAATACGGCAGTGTTTCGGGATGAGCAAGCAACGTTAGAGCCATCGCTTGGGTTCCGTTTAGAATGCATGGAGTTGGATGTGGAACTCTTGGAGCCTGAACAGAGTTGGAGTCTGAAAAAGAGTTCTGATATTGGGACCAATTTCTGCTTCTAAACATCCGAGACAGTGTTGTCAAGATAACACTTCTACCTTAGCTGGATAGAGGGACTCCAGTTTGGCCCTCCTGGATGCTAACGTGACTTGAAGACTGCTACCTGTCTTCTTCTGCTACCACCAAGATGGGCAAAGGATTCTGCTAAAAAAATGTTGTCAGGGAGTTTAAGGGCACAAATGACGCTTTTGGAGGATTCAATATCTAGGAGGTAGTGGAAACTGTACTTGACGGAGCCCGAGTTATCGAGCTGTTTGATATTGTGCAAGGACTTGTATGATATCGGGGCGTTCCATATTATCTGTAAGGGTGATGAGGTCTTTTTTGTCTGAACATCGGGCTGTTTTCGTATCTGGTCTCCTTAGTTTTGAATTTGAAGATGATCTGTTCAATATTTTTGAACGATTTTCAAAGCTAATGAGATAAATTTTGAAATTCTCCTCGTCTATTGCATGAGTATGAGGTAACAAAAGTTTTTGAATCAGAAAATTGCCAATTTAAACCTCAAAATGCTCCAGTTCTTCCTTCCCGAACTAAGAGAATGAGCCACACTCTTGCCCAGCTCATCACGAAACCCTGACGTATTAATTCTATTTCTCAGCATTTTTTTCCTCGTCTAGCTTCGATGCCTCTTATTGTAAACTGTACGCTGCTAGTAGATGAAGGATGGGCAAAGCGGGTACGCTCGGCAACTCACTTCCCTTCCAAGTATGGTTTGTTCATTTGAAGAAAAGTGATATCTTTTTGTGAGTGTTTTTTTTATTATAATAGCATGCGCTGCTCCTAGGCAAGGTTCTCGTCAGCAACTAGCCCTGGATGGGAACAGTGTTAGAATCCTTTGAGCAGTCTGTAACTGAGCAGCAGTGATTAAAGTTTTGTACATTGCCCAGTCCACCACCGTACAAATGCCGTGCCGAGCCTCTTCACCATTTTTGACTGATCATTCCATCGATTTTCGGCGTGATTACGAGTTGAGTGTTTCTTTTGCTTTGATTTGTGGCTTGCTTCGTTATCCTCTATACTTTGCTTACTTTTATATTGCACATTCCAAAATTGAGTAGGTTATGCGTGTTTCAATCACTCATTTAAATGCAAATTTTAGGTGAAAACTTGGTGTAACTCATTCCGGAACTCAACGATGCTTCAACAAATAAGATAAACCCACTAACAGTATTAGAACTTTCATTTTGATTTGTGTTTCCGTGTGTCTGCGCTATCGTGATCTCCGCTCGAGGGGTTTTCTTTTCTCGCACGAAGTTACGCAAAACACAATTCTATCTCCGCGACGGACATTCTCCATTCCCCAGTAGTAGGCAGAACACGTTTGCGTTTGATTTTTAAAGGCAGGAGAAGTACTCTTGCCCGGCTGCTATCGTTAACTTTATGCCAGTTTACTTGCTCCAGTTCGGGAAGGTGGCTCTCACCCGATTAAACAAACCACTTGAAGAGGCGTAACACAATGCAGAGCGTACCCAACAGTCGGTACATGTCTGTGTGGTGGAGCGATGAAGCTGTAAATAAAGCAACCGTTTTGTTGATTATCACAGGGAGGTAGGGCAGAGTCTCGTCGGTGCGACCGCCATCTTGACGATCAAAAACGTCACGCCCAACGTCATTTTTTCTGATGCGTTCGACGCATTAAGATAATGTTATTCTGAGAATCGCAAGAGTCTCTGGCTGTCAAAATTTGGTCTGATGTCTTGCAGGGTCTTGATCCGCATAAAAAATGCTTGAATCGCTTAGGGAAATGTTTCAAATAAATAGTGGAACATTGCAGGCCTTTTGAGGAGCTTTGCAATCATATAAGGGAATCTTGCAAACAGTTACAGAAGAGATTTGCCCTCAGCTGTGGTTTTTTTTGACGATCACTCGGCCGATGTCCCGGCCATCTGTTGTTCTTTTTCTACAACTGATTGCATTATTCCCTTAACTGCTCCAAAAAATTCCCTTATATGACTGCAAAGTTTCACAATCGGTTTGCAATATTCTAGACTAAATAACACCTCTGCAACTTTTGAAATCCTTAACCCTGCTAAATCAATGGTGGAATCCACGAGATTATCTTAGGCGAGCAAAAGTTTAACAGCTGGAGCCAACACCAAGACAATATTGGAAGACAAGACGACAGTAACGCTTACGGGGGCGTCATTATAGGCCAATAAATCCCAGAAAATCTTGTTCCATAATAAAAACAAAGGCATATTCCTAAAGACCACAAACTCTAATATGCTAAAGCCGTTTCCGTTGACTTTCAAAAGCCACTCAAGGACTATTTTTTGCACAAAAGAGAAGCGAAGGAAGAACCTGCACGAATTCCACGAATATTGGTAACTGCACTGCACCACAACAATCGCACCCGCTGGCTCTGGCTGTGCCTTCGGGAGGATCAGCCCATTGGCCTCTGGCCATTTACCGAGCGAGCGTTTCCTGGCCGGTTGGGTTGATTGTGTGGCGAGCGGCTGCAAGTATACAAAACGGGAGCTACAGGCAATGCTTTGTTTTTCCACTGCCACAAGCAGGTATGTTTTGCTGGAATGCAAGGATTCGCTAGACACTTTTCCAAGAAAATAAAAACCCAGAGTCGCCCGAGCTAAAGATCAACGGAGCACGTGGGGAAAAAATACTCAAAGTACGTACCGTCTGATCCGCGCCAATTAATCAGCTTCTGGTTGCGTAGTTCGTCCGTCGTCGGGATGTAGATGGTTTGCGAGGACTCCCGGGTTGCTTGGGGGATGGATTCGATCCGGGCCAAACATTTCAGCACCAGCTTACCCTTCAGCTTGCCAAGCCGCTTCTCGTCGATGTAGAACCGTATTTCGAGCGTCCGGTATCGCAACAGGAACCCATCATTCTCGACCGTAGTTTCGTGCTGTGGTTGCAGATATTCTGAGGGTACCTGTAAGGGGAATTTTGGGGGCCGATTTAAGTAAAAGCGGTTGTGTGATGCGCCTCCCCCGCCAAACTTACATTTCGATCATTGATGTACCAGTAGAGTCGGGCCGGTGGGCTGGACATGTCGGACGAACAGTTCGCCACAACAAAGTCACCGAGTGCGTAATTGTGCTGTACACCATTATGCTGAAGTCCGTTGATGATAGGATCGAACTGCGGGTAGACTGTGAAGAAGATGGGGTTAAAGAAGAAGAATGAGCTAATATTTAAAAAAAAGCACTATATCCGGTTGGTACGACAAGGAACATCCCTTCTCGAGTGGTCGAATTTATGTACGCCTCGCCCAAACTCTTCGGCTTTGTACAACGAGCGCAAATTGATTACGATTATTAATTAATGGCACGGTACTGTGCACTGGTGAAGCTAATGGAGCACGGACTTGTGCACCGGTGAAGCTAATGGAGCACGCTTCGGATCAATCAACTAAGCAACGGCCCTCCGCATTTCGGAGCATGCTTCTTGAGGCGCGTGCGGCATCCATAAGAGATGCCGGGACCGGGAAGGTTTTATGCCGGCTGTATGCCAAGCAATCCGGCCGCTGATTTCAGTTGCTCAACAAATTAATATAATCCCTTTTCTCCGGTCGGGGGCACAGGCGGTCCCCCCCCCCCCTATCCCCCCCCCCCCCCCAAAAGCGCAACCTCCCGAGAGCATCACGTGATATCCAGGGCGTCAGGTATATGGTTCCAGGTGGTCGCCCGCCCGTTTGGCGCGGCCGTGCGGTAGCTTGAGGTAATGGATGGAATTAAGTCGTACTGTTTAGCCGAACACTTGATCAACCGTACGTGACGACGAACGGCACCCTCAGGAAAATGGCACGTACCACCTGCTTCGCCTGCCCTAGCATCTCCCTCAATTAGTCGTATCTAAAGCGATTCTGTTACAACTATTAGCGATAGCTCTCGACCCCACTCTTGCACTCGCCTTCAGCATCTCCAGCGCCCACTAGCAGCTACGACTATCCGCAGGATGTACGGCCACCAAAAACACCGATGAGCGAGCATCTCACGCCTGGCGATAAAAGTGCAAATTGATGGCTAATTAATGTTGCTTTTGGCGTAATTAAGAATACGCCGAAAACTTTCTAATTTTTCATAATTATCTCATGCCCGTCGACACGCCCAGCTGCCCAATTTTACACACCCTTTTCTTTCGCCTTTTTTGTTTCTTGCGGTGATGCTCAAGCACCCCATGAGAGGTGTAATGCTAGTAAGGGAAAAGAAGCGTTTTTTTTTCTTCTCGGGTGCTAGTTTCCTGGAGAGTGCCTTTCACTTTTATCCACACACATATACAGAAATAGACGAACAAGGGAAATGGAATAGAAACTCTTCAGTTAAAAGTTTTCCCCCCGGGCTTAACTTCGTTTATGCAACCGAGTTTGGGAGTTGGGTGCAGGAAGAGATGCTACATACCGATGCCGTGCAGGACATGTTTCAGGAGAAAAATGGCGAGCGCCACGTGTTGTTGTAAGAAGACAATGAATCACTCAACAACGGCTCTTCTGAGAATCCCTTTTTTTGCGAGATCGGACCGTCCCGAACGTGACTTTGTACAAAAGCGCCCGTTGGGTTTTTGAGGATGTTATCACACTCTGCGCCACGTATAAGCTACCTTAGATACGGAGATTGATATAATGTTGAGGGGCAATCTGTTAGATTATCAATAATAACCCGATTATCCGAGCATAGTGCACACTTCTGGATTCTATGGTCAGCAGGAAGAACAATGTTTGACTTATTTTGAGCTTCAGTCGCGTTCGGCACAAGTAAATAGTTTTGCTGACTATATTAGTAACAAAAATTCGTCATTAGAGTCTTGATTAGACCTCTGCTAATTAGGACTCTACGTGTTGAGGAGCTAGAAGTTCTTATTGACTCGAGGATTTCCTTCAAGGAATAACTCGATCTTGTCGTATCAAGCTTTTTAGCTGACAGCTAAGACTCCTTGTATGTCTCTTCCAGCTTGCATCCATCCTCGTTTGTCAGCAATATTAACTGTTGTGACCCCACCAAATGCATTATCCGCCATCGAGAAGCCCTATAACACACCATCCACACCAACCACAATCACACAAAAAACAACCCCCTGTTTTTTGTTAACACATAACTAAACAAATCAGTTAGTTATTGACAATTCAAACAGCACTTTGCAGCACTATTCATCCATTCATCCATCCATCGCCGGAACTGTTGTGTCCGTCGCTTGTCGGAACGATACCTGTGTGGACCTAATTATCATTTATTTATGTGAAACTTTTTTTTCTCTCTCCCTCTCTCTCTCTAGCTATATCTCGTACCAAACATGCAACCACAAAACCGCTCGCTAGAAACACACAAACTCACAAACACAGTGTAGTATTGGGGGGCAGATTAATGCAAACACAATAAGTGCGGTGTGGATGGATTGAGGAGCGAAAAAACAGAGAAGAATGCTAACGCCGGTACACCGGCTGGTTTGGAAATTCATTTATCTCCAATCAATTACACCTATTCGCGTATCCTTGTAGAAGTTTGGCGCTAGACTGGTGCCAGGCAGTTACGCATACTAATTAATTCAAATTCAATTCATAACAGGGAGATAATTTTCAATATATAAATCCTAGTGTAGCAGTTAATTTGATTTGGAGCGGCAGTAGATCGCTTTGTTGATTTATTGACGACTTTTTTTTTCGTATGTTTGCACTCTCTCACCCTCTCACTCATGCTGCCGGCTCATTTGTCACGTTTATCAACGCTTCAGATTTCAGTTAGGTGTGGGGGGGGGGGGGGAGAGTGATTTTTTCAATAAAACAGATGGCTTTTTTCGCCATTGTTTGCTCAATCAATAATCGACCATTTGCAGGTTGGCACAGGTGATAAATTGTTGATATGCATTTTATGCTGCTCGTTAGATCAATTTGTGGCACTGCAGCGTGGCGGATTGGAGATATTGGTAGGTACTTTATTGTGCTTAATGTAACACGCTAACCAGCAAATAAAATGGGGCTCGCATCGATATCCAGCTAAGTACCGAGATCCATTTCAGAGAGCGTTCTACTGCCGCGGGTGGATAGCGTAAAGCGTTAGAATGATTTCACCACACAAATCTTGAGTCGAAATTTTAAGTTCCGTATCTGGTCCACCAATTCCAACGCCTCGCGCGCCCACCAGTTTGACAGTTTCTTTATCAGCTGTACTGTTTCTAAGATGGCTTTCGAAGGCTTTGAATTGTCTCTCCAACCCGAACACATTGAGACAGTTGGGACTACGCAGGAGCTCTCGAAAATCCTATTTGAAATTGGATAGCTCCAGACAGTGGAAAGGCTTGCGTAGGTTGGTCCCCGGGTGCACCAAACACCAAACGTACACAAGCACCCACATAGCTACAGGAATTGCTCCACACGTCGATAAATCACGCAACGAAGGGTTGTACTGTATCCGGTAGGCAAGCGAGTGAAAGTGACACGCAACATGAGGACGGACGGGCTGTTTTGGTTTTGGTTGGGTGTTTGGGTCGTCAAGAGTCTGAAAGTTGGTACTCGGTGGCGGTTAAAATCGGATTTCGATTTTTTTTTCACTCTCTCTCTCTCACACACGCTTCCAGACCCAGTCCAAGAGTGTCCGTATCGGTTCACTGGGAGGAGGTGGTTCCGGATAAACCCCTTTGCCAGCGATATTAGATCCTTCGCCATCGAACGGTTGGTATGAAGCACGGTCAAAACACGTTTATCCCTGAGGATAAAGAGGAGCAGTAGGGTATGCCGTCAAAATCCTTGATCGTGGGACAGCAACTCTAGAGGATTGAGATGAACGTTTTTGCAAGTACGAGTACTGTGAATCCTCCAACTGATCTCCCGGTGAAAGAGACATCAAGTGCAATGGGAGTTGTATCACTCTTGGTGGAATTTCATTACATTGGCTTACAGCCTTAGTGTTGATAGTGCGTTGACATTCAACCAACTTCTAAGCATGTAAATCGGTACTAAAGTACTCTAAACTCTCTCTAGTCTTGCTCTGCGATTTCTAACATCCTGGACATTGCCGAAGTTCTTCGTCTACTTCGTTGGCCTGACGACCTCAAGAAGGCTTGCGGCCTGCTCGACATCCTGGACTTCATTGAACTTTATTTCTTCGTTGGCTGTAGCTACCGTTTCCTCTTCTTCGTCGTGGACTCTACAACTTGAAGAGGTCTCGCGGCTTCATGAGCTTCATTGACGTCCTTCTTCTTTCGCAATAAATGAAGTAGAATCTCAAGAGAGGTCTTAGCCTGCTACTACTTGCCTGTATGATCTACATGAAGTCCTTCTGCTTCAGAGGTCACCTTCTGCCCCTTCTAGCTTCTTGAGCTTCAATGAAGTCCTTTTTCTTGAACGATGACTGTAGTATAACCTCAAGAGGACTTGATGAGCTCAGGATTTTTTTTTCTTTTCTCCTTCACTGACAACCTCACGAGATCTCGGCCAGTCATTTCTGTCATCGTGGACTTTACTGAGCTCCGAAAGCTTCTTCGTCGACAGCTACGAGAGGTCTCGGTTTGCGGATTTCAGTATTTGTGACATACTGAGCTTCATTGAAGTTCTTCTGCCTCTTTGATTACTACAATTCAACCTCAAGAGGTCTTGGTATCGTGGCCGAATAAATAGAAGTTCATCTTCGTTGAGAACCTCAAGAGGACTTGGTCTACTATTTCGGATTTCTGGACTTCATTGAGGTTTTCCCTCTTCTCAATTTTCTGTAGTGCAACTTCAAGAGGTCTCAAGGTCTACCATTTTGGGCATCCTGAACTTTTTGGAAGTATTTTTACAGCCCTTTGCGTTTATGAAAATGCAATCTGGACAGGATTTGATACTGAATCGTGCTCCGTGTGAAGACCGTGACTGCTCCCACCGTAGGCACAGTATTCCACAAAAACAAATTATGATAATCATCATTGGAAATATCAACTCGTGTTACATGTTTTTCAAAGGGATTGCTTTAACGACTCATTTAATGCCACACACAAAAAACGATCATAATTGCTACTATCCAGCTCCGGGCGTAATGCGCAATGGCCATGGTTAATTAATTGCTTGCAGCTAGCTCATTTTCTGTTTCTCGCCCCGAGCATTACCTCACAAAGAGTTGATTCACTGGAATAGAACAAATCCATGCTTATCAAATGATTCTAACTTTCGCCTTCCCATCGGGGTTTTTTTTGTTTGCTTTAGGTTATTACGAGCAAAGTACAAATCGGTTCCAATCGATTGTTGCAATCAGGTGAATAGCGCACAAAAAACTCCAAGGCCCCCTACCACACGACAATGATGATGGATTGGATGAAATTAAAGATGAGAAGCAGAATCGAGACACGATCAAAAGAACAAAAGCGCTCCGGTTTTCTGTAAGCGACTGTTTGCACGCGAACATCAGCCAACAGTAGGACAGTTTCCATTCGTTGTTCTGGGACTGATACGCGAGTGCACAGGTACGGGGAAAGCAGCAGCGCGCGGGAACTCACATTAAAACCGCGATGGATGATATCGTGCTGCATACGGTTCCTGTGTGAGGAAACGCCCGGCAATCTCAGCGTGTAAGAAATCGGAGCTAAATGAAACGATTGGCGTAGCGAAATGAAATTAACCAAGGAAAAAGTGACTTTCCTGCCAAATCCAAAATCTGCCTTGTCATCGTAGAGAAACAATAAATTTTCCACTACATTAAGCTTTCGAATGATAAAAGATTCTCTGCCTCCCGCCTTTGTGACAGACGGCCGGTCGGCAGCAGCAGGAGCCGACTGAATAGAGAGTTTCTCATTCGCCTGTCTCCATTCCGGCACGAGACGGTGAAGTGCACCAATGAATTCGTAAGAAAGCAGGGCGTCTAGCTCCGAATAGCGCTGGTGCTGGTGCGGCTATAAACGCGCGAGGCAACTCCACGGGAAGCCCCATTGAGGGCCTTAATGTTTCCACGAGCCATGAAAGCATAGCATCCTGCGGGCAATTCCCGCTGGCCCGAGCTGCTACGAGCCCGAGCCCGTCCATTGTGCTAGGATAAACATAAAGGCATTACGAACAGGGAAGAAACTTAAGAACATCGGGTCGGGAGTGTCCTGAGCGCACGGCACAAGTACGGCGTCTTGCGCACGGGAACACCAGTTGGAACAACAGAGAGAGAGAGAGAGAGAGAGAGAGGGAGAGGCAGAGGGAGAAAAAAAGTGCCTGACAGTCGTGAGAATGCAGGAAATCTGGTTCAATCTGGTTCTTCGTGGGTCATGAGAATGTGATAATAATAATCAAATCTCATCCTGCCCGACTGCCCCGAGGCCTCCGCCGGGACGGATCATCAAATGCTAAAAAGCCTTGGCCCGTTTTGCTCAACGACCAGCAGAACATACCTCGCATCTCGCTCGGAACCGTTCAAAGCGGCGGTTGAATGTCATCCGTCCTAGGCGACGGCTACGAAACTAGAGCAGTGCGCTGTCGTGTATGCGTATCGATGATGATCGTTCGGAAGGAGGACGCCGATTCGCTAGAACATGATTTGTCCGTTTTTTTTTTTCTTTTGCTCTCCTCCTTTGGTTGGGGTGTTTCATGTTTTCCAAGATTCATTTCTTCGACCCCATAAAAAAGCCACCCCGTTCCGGCTTACCCTTTCCGTTTCCTGCACACCATTACGGGTAGCGTAGCGAGTGTTTTGGAATAATTTGAAGATTTAAAATTATACTTCATCCCGATGGAAAAATGCAACGCACACACACAGGCACACGCACCAATACTAGCTCACGATTCCCTTCGCTTCCCTTACCAGGAAATGCCAGATCCATTTGCCATTGCTTCCTGGCCATTGAAATCGTTTCCCTCGCTTTTATCCTGCTAGCCAGTAGCATTAGGGTGCCGCTAATGCACTATGGGCACTAGGCATAAAATTATTTTTCAATGAGATTTGTCTTCAAAAAAGTGTTTAGCAATACGGCCAGGCCGTTCTTTATGAATAAAAAAAAAGTGTTTATTTTAAAATGACGAATCCTCATGCTCGTTTGTTAAGTGGAAACGTATACCTTATACCAACAGATCATCGCAGTGGAGACGCCTAGTATCACTGGTCATATGAGAGTTGAAGAACAAACCCTTGTAAAGCTTTTATTTTTACGAATATTTACAGATAATTTCTTAAATTGATAATGTAAAATAAAAACAAGCTTAAAATAATATTTTTTATGTCTAAAGTACAACTACGCAATTTCTTCCCAATGCAAAACGTGGTAGAAGATACTTAAACCAATATAACATTCCAATGGAGACGCCTGGTACCTCTGGTAACTCAGCGACTATTCACAAATAATTTCTTCATGTTGATTTTTTTGTTATTTGATCATCTACTTATGTCGCTTACTAAAAGTAGCTTCCTTTAAAAATTTAAAAATAAATTTCTTTCCCAGAGTTAAAAGTGGTAGAAGATACCTTAAACGAAAAGACCATCGCAATGGAGACGCCTGGTACTTCTGGTGATTTAGGAGATGGAGTACGATCAATAACCAGATTATTAAAAATATCAGACTTAAACGCAGTTGTGATTCAATTCAAGTACTTTATGAAGTTTGTTTGAGTTTCTTGTACCATGAGGTATCAAATTTTAAAAATTTAAAATTGTTGCTATATCAGCTTTTAATAAGGAAATTTCTTTAGTTCAGCAAAAAATATTAAATAAGATTTGTTTCACCGTTTCATTCTTTGCAATTTTAGCCAAGAGAGAGCTCACTGTTCAATGGGTCGCTCTAAATCGGTTTTCACTGGCAATTTTTTCCCCTTTTTCTTTATCGCTTTTATCGTTTGCTCACACCAAACGGAGAGAAAGAGAGAGCGAGAGTGAACGAACTTCGGTTCGCTTTATTGTTACTTTGTTTGCCTGTCCTTCTTCTCCCTACCGCGCTCTTCTTCCCCCGTACCAAGTTCATAAAAGGTCTTTCCGTAGAACGATTTCGATCGTTTCGAGCCACAATTTTTGCGATTACCCAATTTTGTTTTTTCCTTCCTGTTTTGTTTGTACACACACACACACAGCGCAACACAAGAAATGAACGGAATCTTAAAGCATATTTTACGACGTTTTCTGCATATTGTAGCTTTTTTTGAGGGGTAGAAGTAGCTATTCCTGTCTTGCTGCTTCCCGATAGATGTTTGGCCATGAATAGCCACGCGTAGCCCTTTGGCTGATCGTGCCTGTTTTGGGGTTCCACTTTCGTATCCTGGCGGTCCTGCAGTCCACCCATTTCGACCATACATTTCGTGGTATGCTCGATGCTATTTGTTGTTGCATACCGAACCCCAAGGGAGCTTTCTCGGTGGGTAAAATATTTTATCCCGAAGCACCCGAACGCCCGAGTGCCTCCAAATGATTTCTTTCGATACAGTGATCAACAGCATCTCCGGTGGGATGGAGAATTGCAATGGGAAGGCGAGTTGGCAAAAGCCACCATTCACCAATTGAACCACTTGCGGTATCGTTTAGCTACGTTTGCCGTACGATTGCATGGAACAGGAATGGACGACTGCTGCTTGCAAAATCTCGTAGCATTGTGCCAAAAATTGGTGCAATCGTGTGTTATATTTGTTTGGATTCAGCTGACGGTAAAACGGTTCTTTCATCAGGAGGGAGAGAGAGAGAGAGAGGGAGAGTGCTTACAGACACATTTCGTCGACAATATTGCCAAATACCTGGTCGATGTTATTTACACTGATATTCTGGTGGCTTTTGACTCGATATCCTATCCCATTCTGGGCTAAGGCTTTTGAAAACCTTATGGTTAAATCGAATAAGTTATGTATCTCGTGTTGAAGAGTTGAAGGAAATGTATAGCGAGAATTCTATAGCCAACCACGGAGATTTCCTGACAGTTCCTCCTGTCTTTCGCTCAACACCTGTTACGAGACATTGATGTACAGCCCAATGACGTTAAGCCTTCTCGCTGCCGAGAAGCACTGTAATGACTGCGTACTTCTTCAGTAAAAACCTCTCAGACATGCTGAGTTCCTGATGTGTTCGAAGCGAGCTCTCACTAACCACTGATGTAACGCTCAATTTGATCACAGTATCACCAAACTCCAACCTCTCCTCGATAAAACTCTCCGATTAAGGCCTACCCATCTGACAGACATAATCAGATGCTACGGATCCTACTCAGCATCAGTTGGAAGATTCGCAGCTCCAACCTGTGCAAAAACACCTTTTTCGTTTTGGAATACCTCGCGTCTCTATTGGACAGAGAGTTGTAGAGTCCGCGTTTTGAGGCATTTCAACGAAACGCTCTAAGGCTTCTCCCATTGAAAAGTCCTAACGATACACGCTCGGATTACGCCAGTCGATGCGTACTGTTCGGACTACAGCCACGACTCTCGATTCT
This sequence comes from Anopheles stephensi, assembly GCF_013141755.1. Lineage (NCBI taxonomy): Eukaryota > Metazoa > Arthropoda > Insecta > Diptera > Culicidae > Anopheles > Anopheles stephensi. The sequence continues at coordinate 2,439,588 of NC_050201.1, forward strand.
CGACGAACGAACGCCCGAAACGCCTCTTTGCGGTAAGCTTAATCAGTGGTGAGATTGACGCGCTTTTTTGTGTGCCTCATCAAGGACTCTTAGAGGCTTGCGAAATAATTCGCAGAGCTTCAGTCGGACGGTTTCAATCAGCATGATGAGAGCTATTTTCAACCAGCTTTACAATCACTATGATTTTTGGGAATGTCTCAGTCTGCGCTTCGTTACAACATAGTATACGATCCACTGAGTTGTTGCTAATAGCTAGTTCATTTAGTGAACGACTAAATCCAATGATCGGAATAGTTATACTTTAATAGAGAGTCAATTGATTATCATTAAACACTTCATATACAAGCTGCACAATCCCTTTGCTTCAGGCTTCCTTGAAAGCGTGGTTGTCTACTGCTTGCTACCTAGATGACGTGCTCTGAGTATTTCAGGAATTTTCTCTATCGATACACTGATGAAACGTTCCATAGCGGCACCTTTATATTTTTGGTGCCTCCCTCTCTAGTGCAGCTAAGAGGATATTGTCAGTATGATCCAGTGTCAATTGGGCTCATGAAAACAAGACTTCTTGCAGAAAGCAATAGAAACAGAAAAAAAATATTTAAACTCATCATTCCAAAACTCAATAGCGTTTAACAAAAACCAACTCGATATTGTGTAAATTCACGGTGTAGCTATAGGAGCCAGTACCAGTGTAGCATGATGCTCGCAACGTGATTCATCCCAAGAAGAATAGATGAATTGACCATTTTATTCCTTTTGCTTCTCAGAATTTACCACCGGCTCGTGGCCGGAAACTGTGTATGTGAGCGTTGCGGTTTTTAACCTCTTGTCTGCCCTTTATTAGACAAAAACGTTACCGTCATAGCTTGTTTTGCAAAAAAAAATGTTTTTTTTTTGCAGTCCTGCCCTTCGGGAATGCTCTTAGTGAACAAATACGCCACCAAAAATTCTATTCTTCCTTTGCAACATTTTTCACCCCCATGCTTGAGTTTGCATCAGCTCGGATTCTTCCACGATGCGTTATTTGTAGCGAACGCCTTCCGAAACGGGTTCGTGAAGAACGCCACAGAAACCACAAAATTTTCCAAATTCTGGAGCTTTTTTCCCCCTCCCCATTTACAGCCAGATAACACCAAGGCATCATGTCGAAGAAATATGTTTCTTAAGAAGCATGGCAGGATTTCGCTTAAAATCCATCCCGTGATGGTAAGATTCGCACAGCCGGTAAGGTTGTGATTCTTCTTAAAAATAATATCTCCCCAACAAACCATTTAATCGTCAGCAATGGTTGGAGCTTGGCACACTCCAAAACACTATCTGATGTGTTGCAGTTACCAGACATATGGATGGCATCGCTCAATTAGCTTTGAATATTCAGGCTGCATAGTTCATCAACGTTCGGGTGCAAAATTTGCTGATGGTGATCACTTTCAGCAGCTTCAACTTTTGAATGGCCGGTAGCGTCCGGTTAGTCCTGCCCCGGGGTAGCAACTTATATTACCAGGTAAACCATTCGCAAACCGAACCATCAGCCGGTCTCGGTTACCGGTTACCCAGGAATCACCCCAAGAATGCATTAGTGCTGGGATTACGGTCCAGTCCCAGTGTCCCTGAGCGCCTGTAAATAGTGGCTGCCACCGTACTTCGTACGCATTGCCGTATTCGGTTGAGGCACATGAAAAACGGTTCAACACATGTCATTGAGGCGATAATCTATTGCTTTACTGGGATTTGGGAGATTGAGCTTTGGTTCCGTCTGGTCCGGCCGGGTGAACGCATACGCACACACCAGCGACTGCCGGGTGTAGACGTGTTTCTTGCATATAACGACAGCAACGAAAAACCAGGAGCGTCCTTCATATAATAACCGGAAAGCCGTAACGAGCTCAAAATGATTAGCTGTAATCCACTCCAGTGGCAATGAAAGCATTCATTTGCGAGCGAACCGTGTATATCTTGATTGTGACCTGAACTGAACCGTACAGAAAAAAAACAACAACAACGGGGTAAAGTGGTTTGTAATAGCTTTGCATGGTAGTTGTGTAAAGCGCATTTGCGCTTTTCAACCGCCCTGGATAAGAGTCAGTGAAACTTTTCTTTCGCTTTTCGCTAGAGGGTTGGTTTTATGTACCCGGCGGCAACAAAAAAAAAAACAAGTTCACCCTTAACTTGTTTCTCAAGCTTCAAAGTAAAGCCTTTCCTCGGTTTGGTTCGCTGTGATATGTAACTTACCGGCCACCGTCATATTGCCAACGCCGTGCGTCAGCTTAAACTCCGGTGCGTCGCCCGATATTTCGCACCGGTACGAACCGCTCGATCGTATGTTGAGATTGTGCAGCTGAATGCTGCACATAAACTGATTGCAGAACTGTACCGTCGAGTTCTGCAGCACCGTCACACCGTCCACATCGAAGAACATCAAGCTCTTGGGCATCATCGGGGAGTATCTGTTGGATGGAAAGTAGAGCACCTGCTGCAAACCTCGGAGCTACGAAACAGAGACCGCCACAAAACTTACCTGAAGAATTCCCGCTCGTCTTTGTACCATTTGACGGAGTTGAGCTTGTGCGTGCCCATGTCATAGGTGCAGGAGAGTGTGACCGTTTCGCGCACATCGACCACTTCCGGCACGGTGATTTCTGTCAGTTGCAGACATCTGGCGAGTGTTAATGCTGTCATGGAGGAGAAAGGAATCAAATGATATATACATTAACATTATTTCAAATCATATACAATTCAAGACTTGCTTCGATGTTATCGGACAGGAGCTCCTGAAGTGAATCTTTGGAATATTCCTCGATTCCTGTTAGTGTTGGAATCTATTGGAATTCAAATAAAATTCCCACTCGAGATTCAGCTCTTAAACTCCGAAACTGAATGCAAAGCATTCTAAGTCTGAGAATGCTCCAGAGCATTTAAAGTCTGTACCACTTCAAAACAAGTCTTCTAGACGAGTCATTAAGAATTCGATCGACTTTCAATCGAATCTGAATCTATTTGAATCCGTCATCAAGGATCCAATCTGGATCGAATCTGTGAATTTTTGAATATCTCGATTCCTGCATCTGCCGCAACGCTTATTCCTGGAACTAATCCATTATTATTCCTCTACCTAAGGTTTCCTGGAACTGGAACTGGAAGCATTTCTGTAAAATGTTCCAGCGGTTGTGGTTAGCGTGCAGCTGGTAGAATATATGTCAGCAAAACCACTGATTAATTCTGGACCAGTGTGAATATCGCGAGGTTCACTTCTGCAAAGTCAAACTAAATCTAGCGGTGTACGGGCTTAATGAAAATTGTTTAATGTGAAGAGAACTTTATTGAGACCTTATTCTTGGGAATACAAACTTTGTAACCAACTACTTCCAGGAAATAATTGACCAATACGATCGAAAGAGTTTAACACTTGCTCCAATATAGAACTTATTATCGGTATCACAGACAGCAAGATCTTAACAATAGTTCTATACAAGAGATACAGGGTTTAATTGTCAAAGGGATACAGGGAAACGTCTCAGAGTGATAGTCAAATATTTCAAGCATATAATGGAATCTTAGATAAGCTTCAAGGAATAGCTTTGAGGCAAACGAATACAAAGTTTACTCTTAAGACTGACTAAAACTCGCCAGGAGCCCTCAGAGGCCTACAAAAGTACCATGAAATAGCCTTGAAGCTCCTCAAACATTCGTTCGATGTAGTCTAATTAACAAAAATAGTTCAATCTTATAATTGAAAGTGATTTTTAAAAAACCAAAAAGATAATATCTAGCATCCTTGAACGTATGTAGGGAGTTTCGACCTCCATTTTTCATTTTGCTGTCCAACATCAAAGCTTGAGTCGGTGATCTGAAAAAAATCCGTTTCAACGTCCAAAACAAACATCAGCTTCCAGTGCAGCGAATGGGAGAGCAGTAATAAATGATCAAACTATTCGTTCGCTTGCTTGCGCATCGATTGCACTCAATTCACAGCTGAAAAATCAATCGCCGAACGAATGTTACAACTTTGTTTCACAAGCTACCAGGCGCCTCCATCTATTCACAGGTTTTCAACCGTAACGGCTTTTAGCAAGAGGAAACCGTTTTTCTCGTTCGTTTTTGTTGTTGTTGCTCTGCATGTACAGTAATGTCTCCAAGCTGCTTTCACCATTGCGACATTTGAATCAGTTATGATGAATCAATTCAGCCTTCATACGTAAGAAAACACACACACACACCCGGAAGAAGATCGCAACAAAAGGGAACCATACAGCAAGGAAAAAAATCTGCACCAAACACCAGCCATGACAGAACGATAAATCACTTATTCGCGGCACGGGGTGCCAAAGCAAAAGATTACACCTTTTACCTCGAGTTGCTCGATGGGAGTACGTTGCTCGCGACATGTCGCACCCCAAATAGCAACAAAAAAATCCCACACGACAGAGCAAAAGCACCACGCAGAAGAAGCCGGAGGGCTTCCGCTTCTGTCTCTTGCTACTTCCGGGAGAGGATATTTTTACTAATTGCGACAAGAAAATAAAACTGTCACTCAGTAATTTGTCAGCATGATTTATGGCGCGTCGGAGTTGTGCCGCATCCGCCGAACCGCTCAACCGAGAACGCGGCCACCATACAGACGCGGCACCGATGTTTCGACGACACCACCCGGAACGGCACGGGAACAAACAAAAAAAAACATCACAGATGATGAGGATGACGATGAGGATGAAAAACTAAAATTAACGGGGAAGGAGCGCTAGCGAGCAGCATATACATTCATGGGAAAACATCTACACACACACAAACGCGGGAAAGAAAGAAGAAAAACACATTTCGGTCGCGAGACAAGAAACTGTGTAATGCTGGAAACCACGGTGAAAGAACGCACCAAAAAAGAAAACCGCAAACGCACGAAGTATGACGTGACGCGCTCTTCACACAAACACACTTCCACGCTCCAGGCCGCAACACTAATTTTCCAGCAATTCAAAATTAAACACAGCCACACAAAACGGCCGCTAATGGTCACAAAGGAGCTAAGCATTTTGCAGCGCCCTTAGCATCATGAATGGCACTTGAGAAAAACCTCTCCCACAGGAGCAAGAGAGAGAGAGGGAGAGAGACCGCGCGAGGCAGAAGGTCGAATGGAAAATTGTTCCAGCTAGCTAAGTGGTGTTCTCGTCTATATTTGTGCAAGGGATGATAAAACGACTGGGTCGCAAAAACAAACACAGAGACCAAAAACACAAAAAAAAATACACACACACACCGCACCAGCGAATCCCCCGGCGAATGCGTTCGCTGTAAATTGTGCGAGCTCGGTGGCGGTTATGTACCTAGCCTTATGCCACTTGGGCTAAGATTGTTTTGGGGCAAAGATCTTTTATCTTGGTGCTTGGTGCTGCATGTGTAAGCAAGAACTGTGGTGACGATAGAATAGAGAGAGAAAAACCAAAACCTTCCAAAAGCTTGCAGTTTGTTCGTTCGGGACTATCGAAAGCGGAAGGTAAAGTTTGGAAAGGATTTGTCCATTTTTTTGACCTCAAAAGGATCTCATGAAATGGCACGCGTTATCGGTAAGAGGGTGAGTAGTTGATGGACAGTGTCAAGAGGTCCACTCTGTCTTGGTACTTCAGCCGAATTAGGAGAGGCGAATGAATCAAAAAGGTGTTAGAATTGGCGTGTGTCATGTGGGTGTCCTTTTGAGGAACTTTGCAATCATATAGTGGAGTCTTGCATGCAGCTATAGGGAAGATTTGGGATTTGAGGGAAGACAGTATTTTTATGTTTAACCACCACTATTTTAAAGATATAGTTGATTGCTTAAATTCCTCCAAACTGAAAGATTCTCTTATATGATTGCAAAATTAAAATTCGACTTCGGAGGAATTGGAATATTGAATCGCGAGTTGCAGTGTCACTGTGAGGAGCCGAGTATGATCTGAAACCCCAGATCTGGTCTACATCACCAGCTAGGACATATAGTGCGCATGAAGAACGACAACTCTTCTAAGACAAGTTCTAAGTCTAAGTATTCTGAAGCACCTCGGACTACTGCTTCAAAAAGCTCAACGTATGAGATGGCGCAATCAGGTGTTGTGAGATAAGTAGTGCTCTGTTAGGCCTCAGTCCTAGTTCACTGAAGGAGTCCCGGATGCTCTCTGGATGACAAACGACCTGAAGTAGATAGATGGATCCTTCCATAGCTACAAACTACTACTCCGGATAAAATTCAGAATACATTTATCGCCCCTAAAAAATTCACCAACCTCACCACTCACCATCAAACCACCATAAAAACCCAGGAAAAGCGACGACTTCATGGCCAAATACCTCAAAGTCTCTCCAAAACTAACCCAACCGTAATGAAACGGAAAATTATTTCAATTTACCGCACGTGTGTTCTGAGCCGTAAGCCACCGTTGACCAGTCCAGCCCAACCTGCCATACAAACTCAACCTAATTTCTCGCCACACACTTTAACATCACCACCTGTGCCGATCGGATCGCCCTGCCCATACTCAGCGATGCCACTCAGCGGGTGAACGGGTTTTTGTTTGTCGGGCTTAAATTGAATGTCCTTCTGTGTGTGTGTGTGCACAATCCGCTTTCACCCAATCGTGGTGATGAAGCAAAAGTGTCAATATTAATTAAATCGCTTATATCCAATCAATCACCTCGGAAGTATAATCTACCCGGCGGCGACAGAGGCACAGAGATCTCGAAGCAAGTGGAAAGAAGAAAGAACTGGCGGAGTGTCACCGAGCGCTACTTACCCTGCAGTAATAAGACAGCTGCGGTTAGCCTACCATTCAGGCGCATCCTATGGCCAAGAGCGATATAGCTGTGCATGTGTTAATTGGATGCCACTCCGGGTGTGCTGGTGTGCGAATGGTTTGATTGTTGCAGCGTCTGTTCGATTGCGTCCCGGCACAACTGTTTACACTGGCTAACTAAACGCGTGCTAGAGCGTACCACTAGATACAACAATCCTGCCACTTGTCATTTTAGGACGCACACAACAGCTCACACAAACGTGATGCGTAATGGCCGAGACACAGATATTCGGAGGACTTTAACGACACTTCACGTTTTGTCTTTCCTTCCCAAGCTACCGGTTTACTGTAATAAACACTTTACACCACTATCTGCACTGAGTAATGTTGTTCTCGTGCTGGAAGTAGATAATTGTTCAGTACCACTTTTCCGACACTTGACCCGTGATGGCTCGGTTGTAAAAAAATCGCCCTTAAACCTTCCAAACCACAGGCTATGTCTAGTGCTACTTGTCGCTGCAGAGAGAAGAGTGTGGTTAAGGTCTGGAACTCGCTGCTCCAAACATAAGCTGGATGGAGAAAAAGTGTAACCGCAGTCAATACATTATCCATTATCATCCGGCACCTCAAAATCTTATCGCTTGCGGTCATCGGAACCAAATAATCCTACGGGAAACACTGGGGACAAATTGCTAGCAACGGGAGTGAAAGAAAAAAAATCTAACTTCTTCAAGGTTTTGCCGTAGGTATTTGTGGTTTGATATACTGGAGAGATAATTCTTTGACTCGACGTGGTAGAAACTTTGGTTGATACTTCTAGGTACTTTACAAGAATCTTTGCGTTTTTTAAGCGAGAAAAGGCGTTAGTGAACTTCGGTTCTGGTTATGAGTTATGGAAGGATTTCTTCTTCATAGGCTCTACAACTTCAAGGATTCTTGAGGATTTCTGGCATCTTCAGTTAAGTTTCCTCGTAACTTCTACAGTCAGTTCTGAGATTCTATCCGAACCAAATAGCTTCTGTCTCTATATTGCAGGGATCGGTGTTTAGAGCTCTTTCCAATATTTTTAACTACAGGACACATCTTAGATCTTCCAACCATCCGCAACTCTTTGAGGACTTATGATAAATGTCACCGAATAGCATCAAGATAAGTTGAAAGATGAAACGATGATGGTTGATTGTGATGGAAAGCTGCCCCAAAAAAAGCTGCAGCTCCTAAGATATCAAAAACTGGTCCATAATCTTGATCCTTTCCCAGCATCAACTAAGCAGTCCTGTACCACTCAAACGATATACGGCACCGCAAACCGATGGCATTGTTGAAAACGACTATTCTGGACGCTGAAAGTCCCGTGTTATCATCACTTGCACCAAGCTGTCTGGCATCCCGGGAGTTTTGTTTTTTTTTGCTCGCGCTCTCCCCCATCACAACAATTCACACGGGACATTTGACTCAGCCGCAATATTGTATTGCGGCTAGATATCATTTTGACACGGTGGCAACCAGCTTCTCACAATCATATTGCTTCCGTCACATACCGGCCAATGTTGCTGGCATAAGGATGCCGAGAGGAGGAAAGCGAGAAGAGAAAAAAAACAAAACAGGCAAACACACAAGCAGCAGCAAACAAGAAAACAAAAAACGTTATACAGACCACTCCATTACTCGCTTTAATATCCCGATTTCCCGAAACACCCGCAAGGATAAATGGATAAATGCAAAACGGTGGTGCCATTGCGTCCATTTTTCTTTTTCCTTTTTTTTCCCTTCCTTTCCTCTCTGTCGGGTTTTGTTGTTAATGCTCCCTTCTGTGTTGATTTTTTGGATTCCTTTCTTCCTTTTTTGTTGGTGAGGCCTCGATGCAATCGCGGCCCTTGTGTGTGTGTGTGTGTGTGTGTGTGTGTGTGTGTGTGTGTGTGTGTGTGTGCTGTTTCATTTTCCACGCCTTATTTTCTTGTTCTTCTTGTTCACCCCTTTTGTGTGTATGTGTGTGTGTGTGTGTGGCACAGTCACCTATTCTACCGGACCAAACAGTTTCGGTTTTACGTTATTGCGAATGTCATTCTGCCAGTGACAACGACATTCATTGCGTTTGTTGGTTTTATGAGGCGTGGATTTCTTTTCCTGCCGTCCTTTTGTGTTTTGTTGCTGTGTGGTTTTTCCTTTTGTTTTTTTTGAAATTGTTTTTTGTTTCACTTTCAACCATCGGTATGTCTCGTCAACCCGTCATTTGCTCTTTTGGGTTGGGGAACAATTAGTCGCACATCGGATGGAAGCTGAAGTCCCACAGATCTCCATTTTGTTATATAAAAGCATTCACACATTTCACCGCCAGGAGAAAAAAAGAAACCGATCAAGTTGTGTGCCCTTTGTCCTTTGACATTAACTGTCACCGATCACTGAATAGCCACGCACGCACCAATCGTCCGACTGAGATCTCGCTGGTCGCACCATCGTAAACAAAAGAGTCTTCAAGATGATCCGCAACCACTATTGACGCATCGGAGCCTTTATATGGCCGTGTAAGCCTTCACTTTAGCTTGCGGCTCGAGTTAGTTTTATTGGTAAGTTGCAGATGTTTGCCACCACACAACGTGCTTCCTTCTCCCTCACACCCTTCTTCACAACCCCCCTCACCCTCTCTTTCTTCTCTCTCTCTCGCTCTCTCTCTCTCTTTCTCTCACTTGTTCCCTCCACTGGCACCTACTCACAAGAAACCACCGCGGACTCGGCCAAGAACCGCACACGCACCACGACCCACAACCGACGAACCGAAGCACGTGAATTCGTCAGCCACTTTCTTCGCTAGTCAAAAACCTCGTCGGTCAGTTTGCGACGGCAGTTTTCCTTAAACGGCGCTAGTCGAAACTCTTTCCCGTGTATCCGTGTTTTATTGCCCCGTGTGTCCGTACGCGGTCGGGCTGCTGTGCTAACTGACTGGCCGGACGGTTTCCGATGCGTCGACAAGCGGTCCGACCGGATCTTCGATGCCAGCCAGCATCCGACGACAACGGCCGAGCACGCACACCGTGGCTCCGAGCGTGACCCGAACGAAGGATGCTGGGCGTATAAGCACCAGGCCGAATGGCAAAACAGCGCGAGAGCAAGAGAGTTCGGTCCCCGGCTTTTGGGGCACGGCTTCGCTCAGAGCGCACGGCAAACCATCATCGGGAACCGTCATCGACCAAAAGGGAGTGACTTCAATGACGATGCTTCGTTTGATGGCTCGATGGGTGGGGTAGCTACTACAAACCCCGGTAACCGTTTGGTGAAGGAAAACCCGTTGTATCCAATAAGAAATGGGTCCTGTAGTAACAACGCTGCCTACAAAAGCATCACTCAGACTTTTAGGGAATTTAAAATGCGTTCCAAAGTAGGGTGGATAAATTCTAGAAGACAGAATTTTAAAGCTTGAAGCCTCCTGAAGAAACCTTGAGAAGATTAGAGTACAACCTAGACACTCGCATCTGAAGCAGGTTAGAGCTTGGTAACGATAGTAAAATCGATGTCGTTTCTTCTCAAACTGAAGCCTCTTATTGTCTCCAAAGTTTTTACCTACTTACCCACCAATGCGTAGAAACAGGGATTTCTCCAGATACTGTGAATATCTTGAACTTTTAACTGCTTCTCTTCGGGCGACTTACGATGAATTGGCATTATGCTGGGCAACACGCTTCAGACTGGTCCAGATTTTTGATCGACCATTTTCGTTACAGGGTCACCGAGCTGCCACCAAGACGGAGGACCTGTCATGTTTAATTCATCTGAATGACCTTCCGAACCTACCTCCGATACCAGATCGATGCGCCGATTGTGAAATCATCGTTCAAGCTAAGAAAGAAACCGATCTCGCCATCTCTTTCCAAATTCTTCAGACACTCAGATCCTTCGCCCTCAAAGAACAAAGGGCGTGCAGTGCGTAAAAGTTTAACGCTCTTTAATACTTACCATAAATTTATCGAGCAAAACAACGACAAACCATCCACGCAACAAACAAAAAACAGCGCTCCCAAGAAGACTCATTCAAACGTTCGCTGACATTATTCCCCACGTGATCTCAATTGAGCCTCAAGTGAAGGCGTCGGCATGGTTAGAGTCGCGTTACACTTTTTCTCGCCTCCCCACCCCCAAGCCATAAGCGCCTAGAAGCGCAAGCAGGAATTTTAATGCATTTTAATTCACTACGAAATAAACAGAAGTACGTTAAGGGTTGTCGTAAATTGAAACGGCCGTCGATGTGACGAGCGAGATTTTCGGGGTTAAAGTGTAGGTACCTTTGCCTCGTTTTTTTTTTATATGCCGTAATTATGTAGTACGTGTGGGGGTGTCAAGTCAGTCGACTAAATCTCAAGATATCGACGAGTGAGATTTTTCTTTTCGCTTGTTTCAAACTGCTCCGGTTGGTCCCTGCTCTGCTTGAATATTATGATGTCCTCAAGAGTCGTCGAGCGTCACAGAAGGTAGCATGACGCTTGCACTCAAACCCGGCGCACGATTGACGATTTACAATTAAAAGCGGCAAGAATCCAGCGAGTGTGCGGGAGTGAGCAAGAGAGCGCGCTCATCACTTTGGCTGGATTGGGTCGTAAAAACAGCCCGGGACGACTGCTACTGCTGGTGCTCATTTAATGCCACAAGGAAAAGTCGTGAAGATTACTCGATTTAACTCTCGGCTGACTGTTTGTTTAACCCCAGCCCCAATCGGATTTATTGGGCCGTACTTTGTGTGCAATCCCGCGTACCGAAAGGGGCCCGCAGGATACAGCCCCGTAACGTTGACATCCGCGGCCGCCTGGTGCCCTGACGGGGGTAGAACCGTTCGGCGCCTTGGCGCATCGGCGATTTATTTGCATCGTAAATTTCTCCATTCGTCACGGTTGACCGGTTCGGCACATTTTTCGGTTGGCACCGCCACTACCGGCGAACACTTTGGAACGCGTCCAGGCCTAGTTTAAGGTGGGGTACCATCGACAACGGTCGTCGGTCATCGGCGCGGAAACGCGGAAATCTCGGACTAAATCTTCCTCCCTGCCGACCGGTGCACACCACCAGCTCCGTCCTGACGTCAGCAACAGACGCTCCCATACACTCGGGCCAACTGTCGAGGAAGTGACCGGGCAAGAGATATGTGTACGAACAAACAGAAGTTCACCGATGCTGCCAAGTGCAACGAGGTATGAAAGTTGATAATCGTAATAATGATCCTTCGACTACACTTTTTCTGTCCAGGATGGGGGAAAAAAAAGCTCGACGGAAACGGAATGTCTGTGGATGGTTTTTACCTCGTCGTCGTGGTGTTTGCTCGGCGACCATAAGCGACATGGTTCAGGAGCTCCAATCGCTGCAGTAGTCTGTGCGCAGATGCTAAGCCTTGCACGAGACATTGCAAAGGCTCTCACCATCCCCATCGACGAACGAAGAAGAGATATTGATGGAGAAAGGTCGCTCTTTCTTTCTCATTCTCTCCCCCTCTCTCTCTCTCTCATCACTCGTAGTCTTTTGATGCGTTCCGAGATATTAAATGCAACTCCTACAATTGTGACCTCTTCGCACGGAGAAAGTGACGCACATTAATAATTAGGATCGCTCCCATCCATCCGCGACCACGATAATGCAGTCGACCCACTCTGCACACAAAGTACAAAAGACATCCATGCACGACCACCGTCACTACCGCGCGTGTTCAACGCCATTTTTTACCCCACCCGCTGCTACACGCTTTCGGTACGCTCTGTACTCCCACCGGGACCGGGCGCAACACTGACAACTACTTGACAGAACATGATAAACGTCGGACCGGCACCTTCGCCGTACCGGTACCGGTGGTTCCCTAAGCATTCCGGTAGGCATTTCGTCATCCGCCACGCCAACAGGGCCGCGCAGTAAAAGCTCCCACCAAAAATGGGAGGAAAATTAATTACCCTGACCCTTGTCATAAGTCGATTTTAATTAAGGCGACAAAAAAAAGCCGACCCCACCTACCATTTCGCACAGTACAGCACAGTACACAGGAGGATGCCAAAGCCAACAAGCAACAACAAAAAAATGTGGAAGGAATCCTGAATTGAACATAGGAAAAAAAACATGAGGCGACAGCTAACGCAAACCAAACCGAATGCACGAGAATCTTTTCTTCTTGGTGGCTGAACAAGCAGAGAGAAAAATCAGAGCGGCAAAAGATCGATACACAGATCCGATTATCCTCGCCCCCTGAGTGCCGTTCAATCGAAGAATCAGTTTTTAATTTTCTCATTATCATAAGAAGCGGCACCAGACGTGAAGCGGCTTCAAGATATATATAATGCTATGTATCCTTCATTTTAGCTATTTCGCTTCTACTTTATACAAATCGGTCGGTGGTGAAGAGCATTGCTACTACGGTCTTCCTTTTGCTGTCTGCCCTGACAATCTGCTAGGTCATGCTGGGCAGGGGTTTCGTGGATCGATATATTACATGCATGCGGCAGCTAGAGCAAACATAAGAAATTCTTCAAGATTTTTTGAAGAATGGGTAAGATCACGGTGAGTAGTAAACTTCCCGTAGTGCAGCGTGATAGAGGGTCCTTCTACCTCTTTGACACAACTCAAAAGTTGAGACTGAGCGATTTTGTAGTAGCGACACCCTGATAGTCTTCAACTCCGTAATACTGACGCTAGGGGCGGTCCGGTGGCAGAGGCGACAGCGGCGCCGGTCTTCACACGGCAGGGCCGGGGTTCAAATCCCATCCAGACCGCCTCCCCGTACGAAAGGCTGACTACTTTTCTACGGGTAAAATTAAGTCACAGAAAGCCAGAAATGGCAGGCCGAGACCTCTCGAGGTTGTAGTGCCACAGGAGAAGAAGAAGAGTTAATAAACTCTATCTCCTAATCTCCCTTTCTTGTATATGAGACAGATGATACCAAGACCCTAATCACATGCATGGGAGAAGCTTACAAACCTGATCTGCCACAGAAGCCCTCAAGCACGTAGTGCTGTTGTCTACTCACGCAATATCTCAGCATTAATGACGTACTCATCAAAGACTTCACATCATCTCTGTTTGGGAGACTGCCACGTCGACGACCCTAAAGGGCCTTAAAAGGGTTGGGTCCTCATCACAACCATTTATTCTAATATACTTCGTAGAGTTGAGGAGCAACAGTCAGAAAATCCTCTCGAAGGCGAAAAAAAAGTATGTGTCGAATTGAGACAGAGTCCACGTCTCAGAAGTGTATGTGAATCAGGTAACTCACTAAAAATTTGGTGAACTTCGATATTTGGTTTCGTGAAAACCCTGCAATGGCTTACGAAACTCTTTTTTATAGTTCTTCGCTACGGAGAAATGGGTCCGGATGGGATTCTATAACCAGTCTTGACGGGTGAATGTTTTCTTCTTGTTTTTATTTGGCTCTACAACCGCGTGAAGACTTCACTCGCCATTACTGGATATCCAGTCTAGCTGGAAAAATGAGATATGCCTGTAATGAACATATATTGATATCCCATACACTCGGAATCTGTGCATATTAAACTGTCCAGATGTCGACATTCCAACTGCCGACACGAGACTTGCCCATGAGGAGGCTTCAAAGGAAACATGAACAATAATGATAAAAAACCCACCCCCTTTCGCTTCCAGACCACGGAAACATGATTGATGTACAGAGTTTTCAAAGGACATTTATCATCAACAGTGAAAGGGATGAAACGTAAAGGGTTCATTCGCTGCTTAACTACACACACACACAGGCGAATGTGCAGGCAGAAGCAGACAATCAAAGCGTGATTGCAAGCTTCGATGTTGTCATTGTATATCTGTCTACTAATAAGTCGCTGTCAAATGGCAATTGTCAGACGAGCTACTTCTCTAATTCTCTGCCTGTTAGACTAACTGTGGGAGGTTTATGAAGTAATGGCTAACCTGTACCAACGGCACTAGTTCGCAATTGTACCTCTCGAAAAAGCAGGCGCCACCAATAATACTTTATTTCTTCCTGTTCTAACTACAACACAACGTGTGCGGACGCGGTCAGACGCCATTTTAAAATAATTGCTTCACTTACCTCCAGCTTCGAAACGAATGAAAGCAACTGAAAACATTGAACCACCGCAAGGAGAGCAGCAAGAGGGGGGAGAAAAGCACATCCTCATGTTTGCAGCAATGTCTGACGCGTTGACCTGCACCTTTAAACCATCATTTATTATTTCGCCCCGTTTTGCCATTCTTCTGGGAGGGCTCTCAAATTTCCTTCCAACGTTACGATGAGGGCGGGGGGGGAGGGGAAGGTGGAGAGAAGGATAAAAAACAACAACAACTCGGGGTAGGCACAAAAAAAAACCAGGCATACAACTACCTTGCTCGCACTCAACTTCGTTACGGTTTCGGGTTTGATGCCACCCCGGCTGGTGGGCTCCACTTCATCATCCAATTAAATATTTTTCAACAGGATTTATGATGGCCCATTTGTTTTCCACTCCGTGGCGCTATTGTGGGTGGGCCCGGTAGATAAATATGTTTTTGGCGGTGGAGGAGTCGGCGTTGGTGGCTACGAAAATATGGTTCCTCATCGTTTTACGAGCGAATAATTGAGCCGGGCGCGTAAGGGTAGCACAGGTGCGCGCACATGTCAGCCGGGCAGCAGGCAACAGAGTGTCAAGGAAACAAAATCAAAACTGTAACTAGAATATTGTAGCAACCTGGGAGAGAGAGAGAGAGAGAGAGAGAATAAAAAAAAATCGCCCAAAAAGTCCTTGAGAGAGTCCTTGGATATTGACTTGAACTTTGTTGGAGTCAGGGGAAAAAAAAACTTACCTCATCTATTATCCATCCAGTTTTTGGTTAACATCAGAAAGTAAGCGACGTAGCAGACATCATTCCGAAACGTTCCCGAAAAATCCCAGCTTCGCCAACTATTTGCAACGCCGTCAATTTTCCTTATCTGCGCACGCATGGACACGCTTTACTGTACGATCTGGCCCACCTTCCCCGGTTAATTTGTTGCAAATGGACACGAAACTACGTACGGGCACTGCCGCTCACCGGTGCCGGAAGGTTTCCTTCTGGCCAATAAATTTTGTAAGCTCCGGCAATCCCGTGAACCTTCACGCGTGGTGCAGACGGTAACGGGGGGTTTGACGGGGCCATCTTTACATCCCAAAAGCCGGAAACCGGATGCAGCACGGGCTACAGAACTCGGGCTGCAAATTGCAAAACCCCCAGCGATGCAACACCATTAAGCCGCCACCGTGTGTGTGTGTGTGTGTGTGTGTGTGTGTAGAATTCTACACCATAGCCCACGCTCGCACATCCACCACCATATGCCGCGTTGATAAGTGTTCGCCAGACATGCTGACAGTGCCCGGATGCGAAGTATTTAGCCGGGCAAAACCTGCGTCGCGCGTGTGTGTATGTGTGTGGGATGTGTGAAGAAAGGACTAGCGATAAGCCTCACACCGCCCAAAGATGTCGTGCCGAGCGCCAACGAACCAACTACACCAACTACAGCAAAAAAATAGTCACTTCAAATCGAGTACGGCTGGGCATGCGAGAGCCGATTACAGATTCGTAAGGTAATGTAGCCCATCAGCCGAACCGGCCCGGCGCTCGGCGAGGAAGAAAAACCCCCCGGAGCAATTGCCCTACCCTTAGGTGAAAGACAGTAATGGGAACCAATGGAGCAAAACCTGTGTACGGGTGTACGAGAGCGAGCAAATGCATGCGGCATACACACACACACACACACCCACGCGGACGAGAAAAAAAATGAATGTCGTAATGCATTAGACAAGTCAACTGGCATTGGAAATTTATGTTATGTTCTTATCGAACTTCCGTCCGCTTCGCTCCGTAATGCCTCCTCGGGGCACAAAAAGACGGTACAGTGTTTCAGTGTGCCCGCATCCTTAAAGTTGGGGAAGAAGACGTTTTTGGTTTTTGTTGGTTGGTTTTTTGACTGACTCCCGTACCTTTATCTGGCCCCAACTAGTTTATCAACCCCAAAATCCCCATTTGGCCGAACCGTAGTATTGGTTGACATGTTTTTTTTTTTTTTTTTTTTTTTTGGAGGGCTCCCGATTCAACGAACGGGATTCCAGCGAATTGAGGTTCGGTACATTTAGTTCTAGAAAAACACATACTTCAAGATTTTTCAAGATTTCTGTCCTCTGAGCCTTGTGACCTGGCAGTGATATAACGCACGGAGAAGTACGTTGAAAATGTTGCCTCAGAAATATCGACGGTGACGGAGAGACATCAAAGCAGGGCTCAGGTCACTTTAAACTGGCTCAAGCAAAACGGGGTCGATTTTACATCCCAAACCAAGCGTACCAGCAAATATCCGGCTACGGTTTGTTGGTCAACTCCGGCCAACTACTACAGAATGCCTTTTCGATCGACAGACGTACAGAGTTCGATGGGGAGGGGGGTGGGTTTGTTTGTAAGACGGGTAGGAAGGGTTTTGAATGCACTCTGATCCACTCATCCCGACGAAGGACGGTAAGACGTACGTCTCACTCAACTACACAACAGTAGTAGTGCTATTGCATGTGCTGCTGTGCCCGAACAAATGTCTTCGATAGCCAATTCACAAGAACGCATAACAGTACGTTAGGGACACACAAAGAGATACGGAAGACGTCGTCGTTGTCGTCGTCCAAGGCAATGAGTATCTTCGGCAAATTGCCTAGCCGGTAGGACTCGTTCGGTCATGCAATGGTTGCACTAATGCATCGGCTCCACCTTCAAGCGATGGCAAATTGGTCTAAAATCTGTTCTTTGAACAGACTTGGAGCGTTCGATCGGCAAATCGGCTTGAAGGGGAGCTTTACGGTTTCTAAATTGTAAGCAAAGTTTGATCGACGCTACATGTTTGTTACTGTAGATTTGTCAATTATTGTGAGACAAGATTTTCATATTCTACCCTCCCTGAGGGAGTTTACACCGTTAGACACCGGTAAATCAATTTGTTGTGTTGACATCAGCAAAGGAGAACGCTTGAGAGTAAGTAGACAATTCATCAACATCATAAAACTGAACTTGGTAGTGAGAGCAAATCAGATTTCACAGTATTGCAAATCGCCATTTGCTTTTTTCTAGACACCTCGAGAGGTCTTGAGAGGTCTCCAGAGGTTTTAGACACCTCGAGAGACCACAAATTGGCAGGCTTCCTCGATTACGCCGAGAGACCTTTACACCATTCTTGAATAGCTTCCTCTCATTCTCTCTCTCTTTCTCCCTCTCTCTCTATCTATCTACCTCTCTTTCACTTGACCTATCGACCTCTTAAGACTATCCTGAAGTTAATGACTTGCTAGTCTTAATGATACCAAGTAGTTGGATACTAAGTCCTCGGGATACTAAGATACTACTACGGGATACTAAGTACGGGAGAATGCTCCGGATGGGATTTGAACCCCGGTCCTAACTTCCTTGACCATTATGTAGCCCTCCTAAAGCCTATAGAACCCTAGGGTTCATAACACTTGATGCATATGACTTTCAAGATCCTATGTGTCAAACTCAAAGCCCACTTCACTGATCCTTTCGATGCTAGAGTTCAGTATGATGACTTGGACGTCTTATGTAGAAGGCTTATGTAATAAGCTTGACTCTATCCGGTATAAACCATCAGTTACCAGGACTGATGCTCTCATTGAGTCTCATGAACTGGATGACTTCGAATTATCCAACAGTATTTTTGTAAGTTGTTGTAACAAATATATCATCCAGTCCAAAGATGCACTAGACTTTTACGCTAGCCATTACATCAGTATGTAGTTGGTCAATCATTACGAAAACAATCAACCAAAATCTTTTACGAGAGTGAGGGAAACAATCAATAATAAATAAAACCAAGCACTGGCAGCGTTCCGAAACACATCGAAACTATGCTCATAAAGTCCTCCGAAACCAGTACGCTACGGCAGAGGCCAAAAATCAAAGGCAAAAATATTGCATCGGACAGTTTCAGTAATGAAATTCTTGTTCATCTCGACTGTACTAAATCATCGCCATGCACGCCATGTACGTACGTCAGGCACCTCCGTGCGCACCACATTTCGTTCTGGTCGATGGATTCTAATTGTTTCGCTTTTGGTGTCTGCCAATCCCGCATAGCGATTCCCCGAGGTGGACACGGTCAAAGGTCTCGAAGCTTCTGACCGTGTAGTTCATGCTGTCGTGTTTTGCAGTCACAAGTCACTTGTCCAGAGGAGTGTTTTTTTTTTCGTTTCGCTTTTTTCCGTGATGTGTATTCTGGAATCGGTGGTAACAATGCATCCAAGAGTTTCTAGCTTACCCGATGGAGTCTCCTCGTTTTGCGGATAGTACATTATCTACCTACAAACTGCATCATATTTGCCATCTTTAGTATCGTCCCTAAAATGGTTTCCAAGTACAACGCCACGTCGCCCGTAAAATACTCGTCTAAATTTGTTTACTTAGCTATTAGTAAAAGCTCGTTAGCGGCTCTTTAGCGGTAGCGAACAGCGCTGCCCGAACCGGTAGTGGTCCAGTGTCGATCGTTGAGCGACGTTCGCCCGTGCCCAAGTGAATGATCCGTTCCCAAACCATTTTCGCCCAACACATTCCACCGACGTCAATTCCATCGCAAAAGGCGCTTAGGATTTCTGGTCACGGTACGCTGCACATAGTATTGGTCGGCCGACCGTAGCCCGATTTGGCGTACGTGTGTATTGCGAACAGTATGTTTCAGCGTAGACTTTTGCCAGCCATTTCGGCAATCCTGCCTGCCCTCGGCCTTTCGGCTCGTCGGTCCCGGGGAAGCACACCGGGTAGGCACCGTCCGCCTTCGGCCGAGTCGAGAGTGCTGGTGGGAAATAATCAATATTCAATTAATCAGCAACCAATTTATGGGGCAGTCAATATTTTGAAATATGTAAATTTTATGCTCCAATAAATTATCTCCAGCCCGGTTGCTGTGCCCGGTGCTGCCGTTGTGCCAGAGCCACTGGCCAGTGTTTAGAAGTGTGGCCGTTAGTGCGGGCGGACACGGAGATCAGCTAGGGTTCGGTTCGTCTCTGGATTGTTACCGGACGGGCAGATCTTGATAGATAGGCTTATAACTATAAAAGGGATGGGCTGGCAAATGGCGGGTGCGGAGTTGAAAGCTGGGTTACGCGTAGGTACTCTCTAACTACGGTCTGAGCGATCCTGCACTCGTGGACGAGCAAAGGACGAACAGCTTTTCCAATGGAGGGGCTGCGGGGGTTTGTATGTCCAAAACCCCCCGGTTCATCATCAAAGGATTGGTAGCTGTGTGCTCTTCGTTACGTTCAGCAGGAGCACCGGTAAAGCTCTAATGAAGTTGGAGGATAAATGTTTTCATTCGACCCCGGAATTATTACGATATTGCTCACGTTCGCCAGGTTCCCGGGTACGGTCGGGTTAATGGAGAACCGAAACGCTTTACACAAAAAGAAACCGCTCCACGATCGAGTCTCGTGCCGACAGTCGCTCGTACGGACGGTTGGTTTGGGAAATCTCTTCTTCGAGCGGCAGGTTACGCTAAATCCGACGCAATGTGAGGAACTACTAATAAATGAGCTCGCTGACTAATCCGGTTCCGGAGGTTCCATGATACTAATGGTGGAGCACGGTGAGTTTTATTTTCTAACCCTGACCGTAGGCATTATCGACCACAATGGCTTGTAATATGATTAGAATTTTAATTGTCTAACTAAGGATTTTTGGATAACTAGTTATTTGAAATTAAAAGAACTCCTAGCAATATCCAGCTACCAGGCACTAATACTGGATATCGAAGTCCTCACTTATATGCCACTCATTAATTCTCTTCCAATAAATCCACGCCCCGAGGGTATTACTTTTCCACGTACCTGGACCATATTACTTTCCCGATTGTAAAGCTCACCTCAACACCTTCCACCTTTAATACGGAATCACCAGCAAAACAGCAATAATCATGCCCACACCACACGCAAACTCACTAATCCGGGACGCAAATTAAAAAGAGCAGAAATCGTATTTCGCTTATCGCAGGCAAGAATGAGTAACGCCAACCGGATCGTTATGCAGCCGAGAAGTTTTTAATTGAAATTCTATCCAAACCACAATCCAATGTTCACTGGCAAAAAAAAAGAATGGTGCGCTATACTGCACACTGCACGTACCGGTGAAAATCTCTGAACGCTTTCAGCAAGGTTTTTCCGGGATATGATGAATGCTAATAAAACTACCCGAATGCGTATTCCCGTCGAACGCGGGACCGGTGGGAAGGCGAAAAAAAAACACGACCACAAAAACAGGTACCGAGGCTTATCTGGAGATCGGCAAAACTGGACCGACACCAGTTTACCGGGTTCGTTAGCTTGATTTAGACCAAACCTGCGTCCCGGTGTTAGGGCTCGAGCAGTCTAATTAGTTTCGCTAAACATTCTCGGCCGCATGTTTATAATAGTTGTCGTTTGTTAGTGTTTGCGCCACGTTCATTTGGGCTTGTGTCGTCCGAGCGTCAGAGTCTTGGGTACTTAGGGAGCTCGCAAGGCCTCAAGTTTTAAACTTTGCAGCACTCGTCTATTTCGGGATTCTGGTGAGGATATTAATCAGGCATTATTTGAATCATGTGTATATTGAGTTCGAAGTACAGGTGCTGAAAACGCGACCGAGGCCGCAAGTTATAAATTCAGGAGCTCTCGTCTATTTGGGAATTCTGAAGAGGACATTAATCAGGCATTACTTGAACCATTTTTCTATAGAGTGTTAGGTGCAGACTCTAAAACGCGTCTAGGATCATGTGAAAAACCGCTCCCACCAGCTCCCACTTTTGCGGTTCTCAATCAGCCTCGGAACCGGCGCGCTGACAACCTTTCACGAAAGCGCGCCCATCAAATGGACAGTCACTGTCTTCTGGGCTCCTGGGGAAATTATCCGCGCAGAAATTGGTCCGGCCCATTTGCCGGGTAGTTGCGCGATGTTCAACTAATGCAGCGGTCGTGTACCGTGTACGCCGTGGTGACCTTTCGACTCGCGCTATCACGTGCACGGCGCTGCGGTGCGACGGGCCTGCTGCCTCGATTCCTGATAAGCAGCTTTTGCTGCTTGACGATAAAACAACAGCAACAACAACAACAAAAACCGAAAAGAGAGAAGTACGGAAGTACGCGCTAAAACAAACGACCGCTTATTCACACATGAGACCGGAAGTGAGCCACAACCAACAGCAACAGAGAGAAAAAAAACGAGCAAAGAAAGAAAATAAAAAGAATGCTCCCCTAGCGGACGTCCGTTGGAGTGCGCGCGCGAGGGCCACGAGACAATTGGAACGGATGAGCAGCCAGGCAGGCCGGGCCGGGCCGGTTTGGCGAACGTAAGAGCATAATCATGTTTCGTTCGCCGCAAACCGTCAACCGTCACCGCTTCCGGCGACGGCCAGGGGGGACCGGCCAATCTCCTGGGAGTTGAATGTTTTCTGTTTTTTTGTTTTGTTTGAAGAGCAACGCTACGCTGCCAGCGTTATTTAAGGTGGTGTTCGAATCACCTGGGGAGATGTGAAAATGTCCACACGTACGCTCACACTGATTCAGGGAGGGGGGGGGGGGGGGGGGGGAGGAAAATATGATGCCAGCGAGAAACAACCGCGATGGGCAATTAGATCTGACTATGCAGAGCCTGGAATGTCCTGACAGCGGGATTTTTTGTTTAAATTTTTGGAGCTCACCAACACACCCAGCCTGGATATCAGATGGTGTGAGGGAAGGTAAAGAAATTAGAGCTATTATTTCGACCTATGAAAGATGGCGTACTCGAACGTCAGGACCATTACGCTATGAAGAACTTTTTGCCCCATCAAAATCCCATCAGCGTGGTGAGAAGAGCACAGGCGGGTGGTGGTTGTATTTGTTGCTTCAAGACTATCTAAGGTTTGCTAAATATGCATGTTTCGATACAGATTCTGCCGGTAGAGAGAAAAAAAAACGCCAGCTCCGCACATGGGCAGTGGAGATACGGACGAACTTGGATAAAGTTCACCAGGAGCTGTACAAGGGAAAGATCGATTGCCGATGCTACGAGGAACTAGAAACTCGTCAACGAATTTCGAAGTGAGCTAGACTACAACAGGGCCACACCGAAAAATAGACCAAGAGATCTGTAACAGCAACAACAACCAGTCCTTCCCAGGGAAGAGAAATCCTCGCCGGGGAGGAAGTCATCAAGGCGCACTGTGAGGACTTTTACTAACAAGAAATGATAATTTTCACCTGCAGCTCCAGAGCACCTGGAGTACGATAAGGGCGTCGATAAAATGTCTGCTGATGCATCACAAACTCTCCGCCGATTGTTCGGCCCTGGTCCATGGCGGTTCTTGGAAGCCGTTTGTTGGGGCCCCAAATTTTGGGCCGTATGTGTGTGTGTGTGTGTGTGCTGGTAGCCGGAATCGGTTGCTCGTTTCTCGTGCAGTGTTCAAATAATGGGCTACAAACATCCTTCCTGCATGCACATTTTACGTTTACGACGCCCGCCACTTTTACGTGTGGTGCACCGTTGAAAGAATGGGCGAATTTCTTCACAAGCGCTGCTTCCTCACGGGGCATTCCGGCGCACATTGTACCGGGTTTGGGAAGAGCTTTTCGGAAAATTCTCTTAAAATATGTATTACATGCTTTCAATGCCAACAACGCGATCGGCGCAATAGCGCCTCCTGACCCGACGACGTAAGGGCGGCGCGTGTGTGGAAGGCGTCATGTAAAAGAGCAACAAGAGTCAAGAGTGGGGGGAGGGGGGGATAGTGTTAGTAGTAGACGAATTTTCAGAGCCGGAATCGGGGCCGATTTTCGCAACGCAAAAAAAAGCACCGTAGAGAGTAAAACCGTTTGCAACATCGGCAGCGGTCCTCAATCCAACAATGGTTAGCTCTTACATTTATGTTTCCTTCTCATGTTAAGCTGTGTGCTTTAAAGTTTCTGTGTGTGTGTGTGTGCGTATGTGTGCTCCTTTCTTCTTTCCAAAGCAAGGGAATGGTGTTTTTTCGGCGGGTGCCAGCAGTGGTGATGTTATTGGAAGGAGCTTCGGAATCTTCGGTGCTTGAATGTGTGTGTGTGTGTGTGTTTTTCCCCCTTGTTGCTATCGGCTTCCGGGCTGGAAATGGCTTGCGAGTGCATTGCCGATCCCATTTCGGCTCTAACAGGGTAGGAAGTATTTCCTTCCACCGCCAACTTCCGTGCACTAGCGCTGGAAACCCTCGCAGTACATGCTTTGTGATTCTTTCCTCTCCCATCGGAGCTGTTCTTACGCTACAGTTCAAAATCGGGAAAGGAATGTGTTCCACACACACACATCACACATACGCTGGGAAGGAGTGCAGGAGTGCGAGCATGAGCGACTATTGCCGTCATTAAAATGATATAAATGAAGTTCACGAGCAATGGACATAAAGCATTATTATTGCGTTTGCAAAAAGAAAAACCATCCCTGGTGAATTGCAAGTTGTCATCGACACACCCCACAGTCGGTGTCGGGGAATCAGTGTGCCAAATGTGGCCCCCGACTAGCTCCAGTTGTTCTACGGTTGGTACATTGCCAAAACTGTACTGTTGAAGAGTGCTGACTCGGCCGAGAAGTCTGGTAAAGTAAATCCAAGTCCCAGTAAATGCTACATCGATCGAGATGTCCCATCTTGAATGCTGAATACTGCTTCTACAAGCTTTTACTGTGAACAAGATGCGACGGGCATTGCTTGTTATGGTGACGCATCAGAATAGCTCTTCTTCAATTCACATTCCAATACATCATAGACATTAGCTATTATTACTAACTCACTTATCAGGCGCCACAATTGCCTCGAAGTCTTGATCTTCTATTGAAATCCTCGACACTGCTCATGGTCTATTGGCATTGTCTGCTAGTTCAATGTCCCCGCTTTTCTGGTGGACTCATCAATGTTCCATCGCCATCTTAGATGTGGGTTATCACACCTCCACTGTCCATGTAGAAGGTCTAAAAAGACTTTCACGGACTAAAGCCTGGCGAGTCAAAGTGGCTGCTCAACAATGAGCAGCGTGATCTCTCGAACACGCCTAAGAGGCTATCGTCAGCGTTGGACAAAGTCCATGGCCCAGACCCGTATGTGAGCAACAAAGCCTGGAACAATACAATTTTTCAATACAGGAAAGCTTCTTCAGGATATGGTATTATCACTACATCTATGATGTTGTCTGCACTGGAATTTAACGAGGATCAACGACGTCGTCCAAAACTTCAAGGATTATTGGAGAAGGTCCTCAAAATTGGTCTATCTCAGAGTCTCTAGCGCCTAGAGTTGAAGAGCAGGCAGGCAATCCTGGCTCAAACCTTTGGATGGGCTAGCAAGTTTGAGAGGTTTCCATCCTCAGTCACCTGACATGTGATGTGGGTCCCTAGTCATACTTGCAAGCTGTGTTAGCTTGTGCAGGATTCCAATAGAGTGTAGGTAATATTTACTACTTAAGTAATATTTCATCAAAATGAAATCACATTGAACTCCACAGCTCCCACATCCTACATATTTAGGGATATTGCGCTAGAAATGTTTGCACACACTTTTCCTGGAAGTAACTCGCACCGCTGGTGGCGACTGTTGTTGATAGATGAAGTTCAGTACAGTTTAATTGAGTTATTAGGACACTTTTTTCGTGGGAAAACAGGATTAGTTGCGAAATTATTTTGCAATTATCCATCCCAACCAGAGCAGTCTTTCGACGCGCAGGGTGTGGTTATTTGAAGTGAGGGTTTACTGTGAGCGTTGAATAGCGTTACGAGATGACGTCATACAATTTTACAAAATCTATAACCGTATTGGAGCAGCAGACATATATCGGACAGAAAAAGGATTAAGGCGCGATAAAAAGCTCCAACGGAATGGGAATTTTAATCAGGTAAGCGTGTGTGTGTGTTTGTGTGTGCTTCATCCTAAATTGAAGAACACGTGTCCAGTGTCCACTTTTGGGGGTTATCCGCCTTGTCCAAAGCGAACATTTCCCAATGTTCGATTTCTAATTTATTTCTGTTGCACCATCAAGTAATCACCAGCCAGTCGACATCCGTACGGTTAAAAGAACGAACATCCAACCGAAAATTGTCCTTTTCTATCTCTCAACCCTTTATCCCTGGGTTTTTTTTTACTTTACTTTTTTTTGTTGAGGACTCTCCTCAAAATCAAGCTAACAGAATTTCCACCAACGCGAAAATACTCGCTCCACCAACAACAACAAAAAAAACGGTGCGAGGAGGGAGGGCACCACGGCGGTAGGAAAGTGTGTGGGTGAGGCGGTGCAGGAGTGGCTTGTGTCGCAGCACTTTGATCGGTAATCGGTTCAAATCAATAGCCCGATGTGCCTCGCAACCACAGTCATTTACGGGACGCGACCAGGGAAATAGGCAACCAGGCGGACATTGCGTTTGAAATCACTTTTCCGGGACAGGCTGTCACCCGCGCGCTGTTTTTGGGGCCAGCTATCACTCCCCAAAATGAACCGAGCGAAAGAGAGGGAGAGCGAGAGAGAGAGAACGAGAGAGAGAGAGAGAAAGAGAGCTAGCGGATTTCGACTACATCAGGCAACACTTGTCTCTTCGGCGAGGAAGCGACTCGTTCCTGGTGTTTGGTTACTTACGTGTGGTTTGATTGGGTGTGGAAATTGACCGTAGGATGAATAAAACATCGACTCCACCTTTTCCGGATCTTGGCAAGCGTTCGGGAATTTCCAATCATCTATCGGTCGGTCAGTTGGGTTTTGCCACTCCCCCGTTGCGGCTCCCCGGTTCCGGTCGCTTCCCTCATCCGCTCTACATCTCAATTTATGCTCCATCTGCCCATCGGTTCGGAGCACTGTGCATGAAAGTAGTTTGATGATTTTTTATTGTTTGGAGATCCTGCCAGGCCCCCTTCGGAGAACATTGAGGGAAGCATGGGAGAGAGAGAGAGAGAGAGAGAGAGAGAGCGGATAAAAACACTTTGAATCGTAGTTCTGCGTCCACACTTACTAGCTCCGGATCTAGGTCTCATGCACGAACGGTTAGAACTCGTTGATAAATTAAAATCGATCGGTTTTAAGCAATATTGTACGATTTTCGGACTGCAACTTGATGACAAAAATGACCAATTCTATAGACAAACTAGCACCGATGCTAGTTAGCGATACACTTCAAGGATTTCTTAGCCAGTAAACAGCTCCACGCGAAACTTCCTTGTCGCTATTTCTTCAGCTAACTGCTTGTCGAAGCAATCCTTCCTGCTGTCAACAATATAGTACCGAATCTCTTGTTGTTTATAGCTTAAAACTCTTCCCAGCTTTCAATGCTTCGGTACATCGCCCGAGAGTTGGGAGTTGTCAATGCCTTTCCGTTTACCCAAAGTCCTACCATTTCTTGCTCATTTTCGCGTTGATTTAGTGAAACTTTTTTCGTCCGCTAGTCGTCGACTTCATCCTTTTCCCCCGGTGGGGCTAAAATCCGGACATTTTCCGGACAACGCCACCCACCCCCACACCACACCAATTGGCACCAACGGCACCGGGATGCCTAACCCGAGCTCGATGCATCATCGGTAGAAGTTTTTCGGTCGAGGTTTGAAGCGACCGACTCCTGCCTATCAATGCGCGCCGCTGAATCTTACAACGAGTTAGCAGATCATTCGACT
This sequence comes from Anopheles stephensi, assembly GCF_013141755.1. NCBI lineage: Eukaryota > Metazoa > Arthropoda > Insecta > Diptera > Culicidae > Anopheles > Anopheles stephensi. Next base: position 2,466,984 of record NC_050201.1, read on the forward strand.
AGCTACACGCTCACCTCCCCCTCCGGGTCCTTCCCATCGAGTTCTCGAGGAGGTGGGAGGGGAGGTCGGGGAGGGATTTTGCGCATCCCGAAAATTTATATGTATGAATTGCATAACGCTTTGACCCGTTAATAATTTCAAATAAATTGCATTTCCCACCCATGCCACCTGCGCACCATCGACCGGGTTTTTGGCGCTGTACCACCGCCAACACCATCGCCAGCAGTGGGACACTCGTGCTGTCTTATTTGGCAATCTTTTTAAGGCAGCTGTGATCGACCGCTTTCAACTGACTCTTGCTCGCTGGGGGAGGGGGTTTTGTGTGTGTGTGTGTCGCTCCCTTTTTTCCCGCAGCTGATATCAGTTTCAGTGTCGGGGATTGTATGGGTTTTCCCGGCACTTTCTTTTTTCGCTTCGTTTTGTTTGTATTTCTGTTCGACACGATATTTAGGGGCCTTCGGATAACGACGGTGACTTTGAAATGGGTGGTTTGGTGGCACTAAACTTGTTTTGGCAGATTTGATATTGACTTTGGTCTTTCACCGGGCTGGATTGGTATCAAATCTCAACCCCGGTAGGAAAGGACTAACTTCCTGATTGACTGACACAGTCGGACCTGATACGTTAATATGTCAAAGATGGAAGAAGAGAGATTGGAGGAGATGGCAACGAGAGATACTGAGATGACTAAAGATTCTTCTCAAACAAGCTCAATTTAAATACTCAAAAAGAAACAAACTTAAAGAGCCAATTACATGCCTGACGAAATAAATATATCGTTGAACTTCACTAGTTTTTATCATCATTCAAAGTACTTCCAAAAAGGGGATCTGTTCATTGTGTTTGGTTGAAATTTGTGATAAAATTAAGTCGTCTTGATGTGTAGGCCTGCACAAGATTTTAGAGCGAATTCGAAACTAAACTGGGCGTCTTTTCCCCCAAGAAATGCTGAAGTTATTTTGGGTGCGTTATCGTACTTGAAGGTATCATGTTGCATTTCATCGATTGTCAGCTCACATAGATCAATGGTAGACATTCCGAGATAATCAACGAGTGCGTCGAGTAGATTAGAGTTAATTTTTCTCCCCTAACAGAATCACTCAAGAGTTTAGAAATGGGTTAAAGAAAGAGAAAGAGAACATTAATGGGATTCTAAATAGACAAGTAATGTCAAAGCCATTTGTGGACCTCAGGACGAACTCAGGAAGATGAAGTCAACCAAGAGGTTTGAACAGATTTGAATAGCTTTTAGCCTCTCCAATCTTAAAATGACATATAAATTTTACAGTTCATTTTGAGCAGAATTGAGTATGTATCACTGAATCCAGATCATCGTTTCTATTATCTTCTCCTCCTCTATCCATCTTCTAGAGTTCCCGGAAATGGTTGGAAGACTACGTATTCTTCTCAAAGCTTTTTTTATTAGAACCTTTGAGAATGCAAGTTGATTATTCAAGTATAGAATTTTTCTATAAAACCAAGGCTTAAATATTGTGAAGACTTGATACTGTTGGTCTTTAGAGAGCTTCATTGAAGGATTCAAGAATTCAAGATAATTTTTGGAGTCCTGGTACGATTCTATAGACTGGGTCATTTTTGACTTAACAGAGCTGCATTATGGTTCTGTTAGGATATTGTAGTTGTGTCTTGCAATATTCTGTCCATAAATCTGTATGTGGTTCTTAGGACATCTCTTCTTTCTTCTTTTCTGGTCTTACGACCTCTTAAGGATATGTCTGCAATTTCTGGCTTACTAGACTTACTGATATCACATAGTTGGATAGTCAGTCTTCACTATGGCGGAAGGGCCCAGATGAGATTTGAACCCTGATCCCGCCGTATGAAGACCGGCGCATCTTCCACCGGGCCACCCCCATTCTTAGGACATAAAGCCCTGATTAATTGGTCGCGCTAGAATCTTCGAACGTCTTGCTTTATGATGAATCGCTTCCGAGCGTTTCGATTTTGTTACCTTCATAATCTAACTTCAACAAGCGCTATAAGCTTTATTTCCAGTAATGAAAACAAAACAGTTTACTGTTCCCGTACCGTAATCAGCGCGATGTAAAACGCTCCTCAGCAAGAACAAAAAAAACCCTCCAACCTCCTCATGATCGCATCCGCTGAGCTCTTGGAAGCATAACTTTTCCACTTTAGCGGCAAGTTGTTTCGTTTATTGAAATGAGCCTGCGGTCAACGGATGCTGTCTGCGATTGTAGGCCGTTTAAAATGTTTTATCCTCGCGAAAGCTGCCCCCTTCCCGCGCACAAAAGGTAGTACGCACGCCCTGCCCGAACGACACCGACGGCTGAACGATTAAAGATTTTCTTAATCGTTTTATAAATAATATAAGACTCTAATCGAACGGTTCGGTGCCTTCCGTCTCCCAGTTTCATAAAACCGAGCACGGTACCGGATGCCGATGGGTATGTTAAAAAATGGACGAGCTCTGTAGAAACAAAGCGAACCCACCAAAACCGTGGGACGGTTGAATAAAAACATTAAATAAAATTGCTTCTGCACCAACCAAAACAGAGTCCAATTGAGGTTTTCTCTCTCCTCCTGCGAGATGTGTGTATGTGTGTGTGTGTAAATGGGAAAAATTTGAAACAAACACCAGTCGGTGACGAAACCATTGCTCTTGTACCCAGTTCGGTTCGGTACGGTTTTGGTGGAAACCAAATGTACCTCCCCTACCCTCCCGGGGAAAACCAGTGAAGGGGCAGAAAAAAGGAAAAGCTCAAACAAACCCGAACCAGCAATAACGATAATCTATTAAATGAAATTGTTTCAATTGTTTCGGGGAGCGATAAAATGTTCACACCTTCACACACACACACTCATCGTAGCGTCCTAAGGTTCCCGGGTCAACACGGGCGTGTCACAGGGCTGCTACTGCTGCTGCGACTCCTGGCCGACAGCGTCACGAACGTGAAGTTTGTTGTGGCTTCGCAGAAGCTAAAAGACGACAGCTCGTACAATCGGTAGCTGCGGCATGCCAAAAACGGACGCTGCACATGCTATCGGACCCGGTTTTTTTTTTCTAAGGGATTGCAAAATCGCTTTGAATAATAAACATGCTTTACGTCAATGATTGCCGTATTGCATCAAATTCGTGCGAATTGGTCACACCACAGGCTTCCGTTTGTATTTCCAGCGAGAACTGTTCATATTTACAGTAAAATCGCAAAAGATTTTCGATAAATTTGGCAAAACCATAATTGAAAAAGGTAAGCCAAAACAGTAAGGATGGTAAATACAATTGCACCGAATTTAAACCGGGGGCAATATCAATCCAGGAAGCTTGATTTTATGGCCAGTGTCGCTGGTTCGCCCGGACGTGCCACAGGGACACAGGTGATGTTCGTCTGCGAAGCCCGGGAGGATGGTCTGATAGCCGATACAGTGTAATCGTCCTTCCGTAGCCTAACAAGCGACAGCAACAACAACAAAAAAACCCTCACCATAATCCGTCCAGCAATATGCGGCTCAAACCTCAAACGAAGGGAAAGCCGGTCGGTCCACAGGCGTACCAGCTCACCCTGGTATATATTTGATTTTATTACAGCTATAAAATTGACTGCATTTTCACAATGATTTTTTATGTGACCGACTGACGGTGGGCCGCTTTTTTTTCGGGGGGGGGGGGGGGGGGGGTGAACAAGATGTTGTTCACCTACTGCATCGGCAATGAATACCGAGTGACAGCATAAAACTGGTTGGAAGGTTCGAAGGTTGGAAGATGGAATGTCCTTACGTGCGTCGGTTGAGCACCCGTGGTCCGACTCCGTAAGAAGAGTGGACCCACCAGTATCGAGCTTTCCTCACCACCACCCGGAAATAGGTGACAATGATGAAAATCGAGCGGAAATTGACGGGCAGTAACAATTTTTCGGAAATTACACTGTCAAATGGCGATAAAAGGTTCTCCTGGTGCCACCGGCCCCGGGGGTTCGATAGTAAAACCGTGGTGCCCGTGACGGGAAGCGTGAAGCGATTTTGAGTTAAAACCCCCCCACGACTTGCTGTACGCTCGCTGTACGAGAAACATTACGGCGAGCGCGCGCGCGTGTCTTTTTCTTTCTCCTTCGATCTGTGTGTGTGTGAGAAGAAAATCGTGAAGACACTAAAATACAAATAATTTTTTTTTCATGAAAGAATGAAAATGCGACACACCTGCAAGGGTTTTCTTTCATTTTTTTTGCTCCGACCAGATGGATCTGGATGGACTGGTATAACAAAACGGAAACGATGGAAAAAGGGATGATGATCACTTATCGCTTTTAGTAATTCTGGTCGGTGGAGGCGTTTTTGGTTTTGCTTGTTTTATATTCATAAGCGATGGATCATCTCGAGGAAATACAGGGTGTTTTGATCCGTTGTTGAATCAATTATGGAAGGATCTTTGCAAGCATATAAGGGATTATTTCATGCAGCAAATAGAACTTTGTGATGCGAACAAAAATTCCATTGTATGGATCAAAACGCTATTCAAGATGTTCGAGTTGTTTGATGCGACGTCATAGGCAAAGCAATTGTTTTCTCCTCGCATTTAACTGCTTTGAAGGTATGTATTTTAATAAAATCCACCACTACTATCATTTCTAATTGAAAGCTCCCACTGCTCACTTTCCTTCAAACGTTTAGCATACCAGACAATCGCTGGTCCCATCGTCTGCCCTTCAGAGCCCGTTGATTAATCTTTACCAAGGCGTCTATTCAATCAAAACTAGCCCCCAGTCCCCGAATGCGACCGAGCCTTCTTCAAAAACCATGGACGCGCACGGATATTACACATATTTTGAGTGATTGGTTGTCCTACACGATTTTTCAACGGTGCTACGGTACGGCCGGTTTCGGGCACGGTGGAAATGGAAACGCAATCTCGCCGTGCACCGGCAGCTGTACGCCGTGGCTCACGATGGGTTTTGATTATTTCGATAAAATCCAATGATTGATGACTTTCGAATTAAATTGAGGGCAATAAATTAAATTATTTAGCAAGCAGCGCATGGAATGCTCGGATGCGCCTGCGTTCTCTGTTCTGCGTTCTGCTGGCTGGTTACGGGTTTGCTCGATGCTGTTTATTTTTTATTTGTTTGCCGCTACCATCTGCTATCGATGAGAAACGCAAGGGAAGCTATCCGATCCAATTGGAAGACAGTTTCATTCGCTCGGCTTTCACTTGCGTTGGATGGTGAGTGTAGAAACTATTATTTTTACAAACATGCTTTTTGATAACAATCTTGACAATGATTTATTATTGCAATTGGATTAATGAGATGGACATTGTTTTAGATTCCAGTTTTCAACTTCAAGACATTCAGTGAGTGTGAAACACCAGGCGTCTCCATTGCTCGAGAATATTTGGGTTTATGATACCTTTATCCATTGCCATTTACGATGTCAATTTTTGTACAGTGCTTCGAAAAAAAAATTGAGTTAAAACAGCTGACCCTGAAGCCTGACAACCAAATCTAGCCACCGACGGAAGCGTTTGGTATTTTTTTATTACGTTTTCTCAGTTGACAATTGCCTATCGATGAGCCTACCTGTTTTTTCTTCACTATCGTGTGTTTGCTAAAATTTTTGAAAAAAACATGCTATAAATTACAGATTCTCGGGCTGAAGATAGACCCCATAGTTGAGTTTGATTTCAAATTAAAAATTTTGCATCTTTTGAGCAACCGGGCGCCTCCATCGATCGCAAATATTTTTATTACGTATATATTCTTTCTGACAGCCCGAAATTAATTTAAAATATACCGAAATGGTAAAAACTATTGTTTACAAAGTGGCTGCAAATTTTGCTTACACAAAGTGTGATAAAACCGGACGAAACTTGAGAGCTACCAGACGCCTCCATTGATCAGAAATATCACGAGTAAAATAATTTTATGTTTTCTTACCACCCTACATCAATTTGAAGTGAATTGAAATCCTAAAACTGTTCAATAATAGTGTTCCAGGTAAAAGATAAATGAGCTTGTAAACAGATACAAACAAGCTGTAAAATCAATTCAATAGAAAACACGTTAAACATATTCAAATGTTTTGGTAAAACTGCATTTATTCCTGCGAAAGTTTTGTGTTACATTTTGCTTACACAAAGCGAGTTAAACCCGAACAAGAATTGTGAGCCACCAAGCGCCTCCATTGATGAAAAATATTTTGCAAAAATAACATTTCAATAGTTTGTAAATGGTCAATGCAATTCGATATGTTTTCGATTTATAGGCATCAATTTTCCGTAATATATTAATAAAAATATTGATTTTTCAATAAACATTCTGTACTACATTTTTATTACATGATATTGCATATGATTGATTGTACTTAGCATTCACCACATCTATCCTAGAGTGTAGTACTCCCAACACGCAGCACGTTCAATGTAGTTACTTCACTGTGGCTCGATCATGCCGTTCCTACGCTCAAAACCAAGGGAAAATAAAGACTGTTCCTCGACAGTGCTAGTGCTGGTCATCGAATAGTGCATCACCAGTGTGACTGTGGTAGCGTAATTTGCAGGTCCATAGTTACTTCAACGCTTCGATAGGTTGTTGCTTCGCGCGTGTAAATAATCGGTGCGTATCTAATTGTCATTTTTAGAAATAACCAATACGATTCGATCCGAATGCTTTATGCAGCCAGCAGCGATGCGATGTGCCGGGCTGCGAAAAGTAGTGTAAAATTCTACTGCAGCTAACCAACCTAGACCATCACTATGGATGACGGCTTTGTAAAAAATTCGAAGAACTGAAATCTGACACAAACTAAAATTCTGTCCATCGGAACAAACAAAAAAACCCTTTGAGGAAATCTGCTAAGCTTAAAATATAATTTAGCTAATGGATGATGTAAAAGTTATAATGCGCCGAAAGAGTTCTGTATAAATTTAAGTCCAAAAGCATGATAGTAAAGCCAAATCTAATTGCTTGGCGCTTGGCACAAAGTAAAGCAGATTTGCAACAACCAAAATCTCAGTTATCTATATTTCGGCAAAACTCTCTCCACAACTGTTGCACGACAAAATGACGCGTTGAATATGAATTTGGGCCTGGCACAACACGTCCAAGTGTATTTATTTTCCTCTACACCGTGGGTTTTTCTTTTCTTCACAGCATGCCACGTTTCTTCCCTGCCACGCTGGCATCGAGAAACATTTTTTGGCAAAATCCGAGCGGCTTTTTATGCGGTCCACCAATAGACTCCACCCTATGATCCGGTTCATGGGAAGCATCATAAAGTCGATTAATTTAAAGTTTCGATGCTTTAAATCATTCCCATTCGGTAAAACCCGGGGGCTTTGCAGCGTGAAAGCAGCGTTCTTCAGCGGGCTCTTCGCTTTGCTGTCAACGGGCCAACTGCAATCGATGCGTCCACCGCGTGCACTGTACCGTCTTGCCTGGGCGTATTTTTGTCCCCCCTTTGCTCGTTTTACCCCGTTTGTTGGAACGCTACCCGGAACGCTACTGGAGTGGCAGTGAAGCAGCAAATCCCATGTTGCCGCTCAACGAAACGTAAGAATTTAATAACGCATGAAAACCACAACCTGAAAGGCACGAGATTGTGGCAGGATGGATAGAAGGGGAGGGGGTGTGGAAGGGGTAGAGGTAGAGGGAGGAAGAGGGGGGGGGGTAAAATTTAAAAATATGGTACACAAACAATTTTTCACCATCATGCCTCATGACACCCGTAGGTTTGCGTCTGTCCTCGCAACTGCGGCTACTAGTCTGCCTCATCCGGGGTTTTTCCTTTCTTTTTTATGTTATTTGCTGCTACCATTGCCTTGTCCATTGGCGTATTTAGAGGTCTCGTGCTTAAAATATTTCATACTTCTTCACCCTGGCAAGGGCTGCGACCACTGCGCCTCGTTTGCGATGCTTTCTTGCCCGAACAGCAGCCGGAGATGTACCTTTTTGACCTGAGCGCTCCGTTCTCCATTTTGCAACCCGTCCCCGTCCTGGCCACCATCCTGTTCGAGATGCCGACCCTAATGAATGCCCAGCGTGTTGCGGGTTTGGTTGTGTCGTGGAGAAATAAAGTTTGTTAGTTTATGAAGTTGGGAGGGGTTGGCCGACGAGCGCATCGCACTACCGCCGTCAGCATGCGAACGATGGTAAATGGAACAGAACACTAATAAAGGCGAAGGCCGTTCAAGATGCGGTTCGAGAAGGTAGCGTGAAAACAAAAATCAATTTTTAATAATCATCATCAATGCAACGGTACCGTTATCTTGCTTAGAAGCTGAACAATTTATTCGGTCGGGACCAAGGAAAACATCATCCGAAAGAGTGCTTCAGTGCCACAAAACATTGGAAGTGGTGTTCTTTTGTATTTATTGAGTGTAAATTACACCATCTCACTAGACGTAACAGAGACCAAAGACCACACACAAAACATCTATTACATATCTATTACAGAGAATTTTTGGAGTACCGAGAGAAGAGAAAAGAGAAGAGAAAGAAAAGATGTAGAAAAGAATCGAGCGAAAACCGAGAGAGCAATCAGAAAGAAATGAAAGAGAATCGAGAGAGGGAAATGAAGGAGAATCGAACGAAACACGAGAGGGCAATCAGCGAGATATGAGAGCAAATCGAGAGAGAAATGAAAAAAAATCGAGAGAAAAATGACAGAGAATCGAGAGAAATTTGAGAGCGAATCGCGAGAAAAGCTACAAAAGAAAATCGAGCGAGAAGAGAGAGAGAATCAAGCGAAAATCGAGAAAGAATCGAGAGAAAAATGTGGGAAAATCGAGAGAGAATCTCTCTCATTTCTCTCTCCATTATTTCTCTATCAATTCTCTCACATTTCTCTCTCAATTATGTCTCTCTTAATGCTTTCTCATTTCTCTCTAGATTCTCTCTCGGTTTTCTCTCAATTTTCTCTCATTATTCTCCCAATTCTCTCCAATTTCTTTTTAATTTATCTCTCATTTCTCTCTCGATTCCCTCTTATTTCTCTCTTGATTCTAGCGCATTTATCTCTCAATTCTCTCTCAATTTTATTTAAAATCCCTCATTCCTCTCTCGATTCTCTTACGATTCTCTGCCATTTCTTTCTCTATTCTCTCTCTCATTTCGCTCTCATTTTTCTCTCGATACTCTCATTATTCTATCGATTCTCTCTTATTTCTCACTTGATTATCTCTCATTTCTCTCTCTCTCTCTCTCTCTCTCATGTAATAAAAAGTATGCAAAAAGATGCTAAATTACAGGTTTACGGCGGCAATGTTAAATTTGGTGGAAACATAAAGACTGTTTACGATGACTGATTGGCTGTGCAAACCCTGCATAGTGTGCCTAACTCCTCTAATACATCAGAAGCTTTCATGATGCTAGAGAGTACATCAGCGACAAGTAAATGCTTGAGTATATTGTTACCTATTTTCTAAATTATTACAACATCAGTAATAAATACCGAGACCAGTAGTTATATCTTTAAATGAGCTTCAAGCATTGGTATCTTAATACGTGGTTAATTCCTTAGTTCCTAGTCCTTCAATCCAAGTCTTCCAGTTCACGTCTTCTGATCACGTCACTAGTCCACAAACAATCCAGCATCTTAACCGATATTTACATCCACAGCAAACAAATAATATCCAGAAGCTGCGGTCCTGATTCTTTTCTCCCCGAAAGGCCACAGAGGCCTGCAATGTGCTAGACAATAACCAGTTTTGGTTCATCGATTTCCGGCAGCACCTGTCGAAAGCTGTCTGTCAATACTGCCAGCAAACAAATCATTAGTTACCATCGGTTCTGGATCTTTAAGGGTGCTTTCCCATTTCTCACCAATGATGCCTCGTCTCTGCTAGGGTTGGCGTCCGATAGCTCGTAACCAAAGAAATCTCAAGCTACTCAAGAACTGGAGTTTCTATAGATATTTCCAACAGTTCCGGTGCGTTCGGCCTCGGTTCCAGCAAATGGGTTTGATGGGAATTGTGTGTGTGTGTGTTTGTGACCACATTCAATTGTGCCTAATCTAAGGGTGACGAATGAGTTCGTCCATCAACACACATATGCGTGTGTGGGTGTCCGAGAGAAAAATGAACATCCCGTACAACAATGGTGTTGAAAACCCTCATCCTCTCCACTGTAGCCGTAGTCTGACATCCCCCAAAGCATCCTAAGGGATTCGCTAGGGTCGACGAAAAACCCGAGCAGCGCTATCCTTTCAATTTTCTCGCTTTTCTTTTTACATACGCTGCTTTCATACATAATTCTCGTAGTCGATTTTCCGAGTCCGAGGTTGTTGTTTTTTTTCTTTTCCTTGGCTGTCGCTGTTTGTCGCTAAAAAGAGGTTCGAAATCAAAAGCATTGTCAGTGCACCGAAGGCAATCGCACGTGTGGAGATAGCACGATCTATCTCCACACACCCTTCATGTCGTGCGGAAAAATGATCCGATCAGGCTGCTGCTTTCGGCTTTCTTCCCCTTTTCCGGATGCCCTGTCTGCTTTTCCCTATTGCCAGTTCCGTATGCTTTCTTCCCTTGCTTTCATCTCACAGGTGAGTCCTCGCCGTCCGTCACCATTGCCTATCTCCTCCCGCCCTTTTGGTTCTCCTGTTGTTGAAGTAATGCTTTGAAATTTTTCCTTCCGCGTTTGGCCATTTTTCTGACCCAGCCAAGACGGTTCTCACGCTCCAGGCATCTTTGTGACGCTGCGCTACTTCTTCGTGTATGTGTGTGTGGGTGTTTGATAAAGCGTCTTCCGTTGGTTGGTCCTGTCCCCTTGTGCTCTTCTTTCTTTTCGCCCGCCTGATTTCCTGAGCGGAAGTGCAGAACAATAGGCAATAGAGCGGGTCCAGCACAGCACTGATGAAATGGAGCATCTTACTTTTCCATCCCACTTCCTTTCTGGACCCATTTTATAGAGAGAGAGAACAAAAAATCCCTGAAGAGTATACTACAGATTTTTTACTCCTTCAACCTGGACGGACCTAGTGTTGCTGGTCCACGCTTGTTAGCGTGGCTTGCGAAAAGAACGCAAACAATGGGACAGCGAAATACACACACACACCGGCAATTTGGCCACTTCGCCGCGCGGTTGTATAGATTGTGCCGTCAAAACGGTAACCATTAGGCCATATCCGGAACCTCCGGAAAGTTGCTAGGATTTCGCTACCTACACGAATGCAGGTATCAAACCGGAGGCCGCCCAAGTCGAGCAGCAAAAAGAGCGGGGCCGTCGGGTGTATCGGTACTCTCGCTACATATTAGATGTTTATCCATTTATATCGCACCCACGCGGCAGATGGGTTGTTGTTGGAGCTGCGAGCGTAAGCAATGAACTCTTAAGTCCGCGCAAAGTGATCCCGAATGGGGTATCGGCGGCAGCGACTGCGACGCACCGAAACCGGAACCTAGCGAACAAATTGTAATCCAATAATAATGAAGAATAAGAAATAAAACCAAAAGAGCATGGGAGCCCTTTTCGGTGCTAGCCTGCAAGAAAGTTCAAGCCATACTTACACACCGGATACATACGCTCGTGCACAGGCGAGCGAAAAAAAGGTGCGCCACTTGGGAATGTAATAAAATGATTCCGACGATGCGCACTGTTTCGCTACTCATATCGGCAAGAATTTCGGCTGCCGGCCTCCAGTGCTTCTTTCTAGCCCAAGAAATCCAGGCCGAATTTTGTCGTCGAGACTTGGTTTTCTTCCGGGGAGGTTTATTTTAAAGACGGGCCGAGGAATTTTGTGACAATGAGCACAAAAACATTACGTTCGACACGAGGATGGGAGAGTTGGGGTTTTATGTTGAGGTTTTACAATATATTGAGCAGAATTGAAATGCTTATGGGCCGGCCTAGATAGAGAGCAAGACCGGATGTCTGAATCCCGCCATAACTGCGTCTCTCCGTACGCGAAGACCTGAATATCCTTCCTCTTCGTCTTTCACTAAACTACTTCAAGAGATATTTGCCTACCATTGATCCTGGGAGAGTCCTGTCAAGCAGTGTGATAGTATCAATTTCTCCTTTAATGGTTATACCAAAAACGTACATTAGGCTGATTCCCGTCTATGATCTAATTACTATAGTTCCTCCTCCAAAGTCTGATACCCCTTTCGTACCAAGGATGGTGCCAGAGGTCTAAGCGAGACGAGTTGGGAATCCAAGTAATGCAGTTGAATTCAAAGATTATCTCTCCTTCTTGATCCGCTCTGTTGAGCACGTCTATTAGACATGGTCATGGCACCAACAAACTCGGTCCCAGTCAAACGAGTCGTTCGCTGTCCAGAGTCCAGAGTATCCGTAGCTCGCAAATCCGTAGCTCGTCCTCCGTTAGTATAGTCCAGGACTCATGTCCTTCGAGGTCTATCGGACATATCAGTATGCGATGTATTGTGCACTTCAGAAGTTGCTGGGGTCTTATGGACTCACGGGACTATATGGAGCTCTCCCGATCTCAGGAGATATTACTAGAGAGCCATAATATCAGTACAATCTATGAAGACTATTTTTAAGGTTATCTTGAATGCCGAAATACCCTTACAAACATGTCCTAAAACTTAATGGACCTAATCTAGTCTTCAGTACTAGCTAGAAAAAGAGAGTGAGTGTGTGAGAGAGTGAGAGAGAAATATTGTTTAAGTGACATGAGGACACCTAGTAGCACACCATAAATCCTGAAGTACAACACGTTGAAGAGCTTTGAACACTCATTATAGTCTTTATAATGGCTTATATAAGATCAGTCGCATGAGATACATTTATCAAACTAAAACCATTTATGAGAACAGTTCTGATACACTTACTATGGGCAAACATCTTTTGCTCAGATATTCCTGGTATCGCTACATCCGATACCTTCAATCGATCAATACCCGATGCCAGCTACCTCGGGGAAAGAAGCGGACCAGTATGAAATTCTGCTAAAAGAGGTTTCAATTGAGTCGATTATATGATTTTCATCCATCGGCACCTTCGACCGGTGTGCAGACACACACACACACACACAGGAAGCTTCCTAAGGGTGCCTACGCGGAACGAAAGGATAACGCCTACCTTATGGCTACGGATGTGTATCGCTTTCGCTTTCCTTTTCTGTTTGTTTTGTCAACTATGCCTTGTTCGTGTGGAACACATATTTCACCAGGGAAGCAATGGACAACCAGAGACCAGGCAGATGTTTATGAAGTAGATGATAAAAAGGAGTTTTATTGCGTGATTTCTTCATGATGTTGACGTTGGTTTTTGTTAACAGTTTCACGATAGTCGTTCAAAATTCGATAACGAACACCGATGGGTGAGAAGAAGAAGACTTTTGTCGTGATTTCGCTTCGGTCCATGATTTAAAATCAATTACAAAGCGACTTCTTTTTGCTTTTGAAGCTCACTTGTCTTTATAGCCTCGCACAACGCTCCAGGTGAACTGTGTAAAAACCCCGATGAACATACAAACTTCCTGTCTGTTATGTATAAAATTTTTTAATGTTCGAAAGACTGCCTCGTGCAATTCAATATTTTTGCCCTTTTTTGTTTGTTTCATTGTTGTTATCTCTTTCGAATGAAATGAATCCCAATTTGGTGCCGGTCTGCCCGTGGCTGGTGGGACCTGGAAAGTTCGTAAAAAGTCTCGTAAACTAATACATGAGCATGAAAGAGTCTAGGAGGTACAAAGAGAGAGGGAGAGAGAGAGAGAGGGAGAGAGAGAAGATATATACATATATATTCAGTTAAGGTTTCGACAAACGGTCTGCAGCGTAGATATTGCTGCAGGCCGCCCCGTAACATCACTACCAAGAACGATACTCAATCAATAGAAAGTTGTACTAGGTTTTGAAAACACACCGAAAACACACCAAATTCAAACAGAACACATCAAATGAAGCGCATCCGATTGGTAAAAGGTAAAAACCCCCTCGGTACTCGCTGCCAAAACCCCAAAAATGGGGATCGTGGGTAAACCCTTATCGAGGTGCAGCCCGACCTTCCATCCGTGACGGACAAACGGTTCGATCAAAAGTGAAAAACTAAGTCATGTCGAAGAAGCGAACTGTAATTAAATAACTGTTTGATTAAAATCAAGCTTTGCCCTTGCGTCGGCATTCGTACCGCCCGGAGTAGTGGGGTCCGTTTTCGCAATCTACTGGCCGACCTTTACCATCCCTTCCCGACCAGTCTATCCCCTTTTGCCTGTGGGTACCTTGCCCTCCCGCCCGACAAACAGCCGGTTCCTTGCGGTTCTCATTAATAAATTCCGGAAATACCGAGTCGGCACCTGCAACCCTCCAACACCGGATCTCACGATCACGAAGCGGCTGGGCGCCCCAAGTCTTCTGTTCCGCCGGAGCATTCTCCAGTCCCGAATATCTCTTCCCGACCACGAGCACCACGAACCGAAATGGATTGATCTGGCGGATGAAAATCTGGCCGTATATATTGGACGACAGCAACCGCCGGAGCCGGCGACGGGTTCACCACCGAGCGCGCACTGTACGAAAGAAACGAGAGACGGCGAAACCGAGGGCTGAATAACACACTTTTGATCCGTGCAAGTCATGCGATCAAATTTCCTCACTGATTAATTGAACATCAAACGGTTTTACTGCCACACGGCGGCCACCGGCCACTGTGCTGGGGCGTAAACTTTGCCCAAGCGGGAGGAAACGTGCCGAAGTCAACCAATCATTCATCGCGCAACTACTGTGAACGAGCGTGTGTTGGTGCAGTTGGTTGCGTGTGTGAGTATGAAAATATGCAACACGAATTGCCTGCTGCTTCACCGTGGAACGCTCCTTCCAGGAGGCCTAGAATCGTAGGAGGTCCTCAGAACGGTTCGGACCTTGAACATGAAGTGAAGGAAACTTAACAAATATCATTAAAACTACAATTCTGCTCATCAGGATACTCTTCCCGATACAGAACTTTTCATTTGGACTTCACTGCTGCCTGTTAGGATAAACTTTAAGATTTTCGTCACTATTTGCCGGCCCGATCCGCTTGTACCAACAGTTTATAGAGCTAGTAAAACAGCGAAGCCCGACACCGCTGCACTACACACACACACAGCATGATAGATTTTCCCTCCCCCCCTGGGCGGTGACCGGGACGTGTGGGCGTGTGGAAATGGCATGTGATTAGCGACAAAATCTTGATTTGCGAGCATCGAGCCCCGGCACAGCCCTCGTGTGCTTCCGGGGACTTGGAGCAGCGAACACGGGCATCACGGCTCGCCCGTTATGTGAGACGGTACGTGCTGACTGAGGAATTGAGATTGATTGCATCTAATTAATGGCGCACTTTATACGTGTCAGCTCGATGAGCCACAGTAGTACAAGCATTAGATGTCATGCTCTCACACGTTCCCCTCGTTTGTTCGACCGTTTCCAACACACCGTCTCCTCAAGACATTTTGCAGCGCTGGGACAGAAGTCACCGGAAGGCGGAACTGTCATCAGCGGAGTAACGTTTTACCGCAACACTTTTGCGTGTAATAAAGCCACCCGGGCTCCAACCTACCTCGGCATTATCCTAATGTTAGTGTGCCTGAGCACCGGAAAAGGTCACCCGGGGGGAATTTGCCGGTGGCACACGGCGGTACCCCGGTTGCAACCCTGCTATCAATTTTCCGATTCTACACCGGCACAAGGGAAATGACGGCGGTTCTTATCACTGGCTGTGGTACAGCAAGGGGCCGCTTTTCCGTTCCGAGCGCACCGGAGACGCGTCAGTTGTCGTTGTTGGCGCGTGTTGCTAAGGCTCACGTTTAATTAGTTGTTTCGTGCAGCGTTGGACCAAACCGAGTGCAGCTCGTATCGATCAGGGATAGAATCCTTGATAATACTAATACTAGAAATAATTTTCGAGAAACGTTTAACAAGTGTGAAATTGTTCAACAGACATTCTTAGTGCTAGGGACTTTAAAAATGTCCTAGTGAATATGAAGTCAAAATGGCACCTGACGCTAAAGGAAGTATGAGAGAGCTCAGAGCATCTGTCTAGCTCTGCAAGGTGAAAGTCAAGAATCGGAGGAGATCCTTCTCGCTCTACAACAAAACACGAGTACTCATTGTTTATCAGAAGCTTAAATGAAAAGTCTATAACTGAAAGGACAATTTGGCTACGGATAAAGGCTCTGCTTTAAGATAGAAAACAGGAAGAGATAATGCAATGTCTAAAGTTTCTTGGAGCATGGAGAATTGGAGAGTAATTCAGAGGCAAATCAAAGTAGACCATCAGGACCAATGTTTAATGGAGGGCTGCAGGACAGTGCTTCTATCAATAGCTCTGCACAGAATCATCCAAAATAGACTAGCAACTAGTCCTTTGACCTTACACACATTCGGGACCTAACGTCCTTCTGAGCAACTTCCTCTCGAACTCTGACGTTTGCTCATTGCTGACCCTTAACATCAGATAGGTAAAAGCATCAGATGACTTCGTCTATCTCAGTACTTCTCAGCTCATTGATCTCCAACTCTCCCATATGCTTCGGATAGATAGAAGAGCCTCAAGCCAATAACGTTTACTTCATCATGTTATCGTCTATGTCTGGACATCAGAGTCACTTATAGTAGAAGGTCTCAGATGAGTTCACTCCCGAGTATCAGATGGTCCTCTATAGCGCCAAATTACCCTGGGATTTGATCCTGTTATAATGCCACAAGTTTCCATTGAAATCAATTCTAGTAGTATCTGATTCCAGTTAAGTTCTCAGAAATACAAATTTTTAAATGAAAAATAAATAAATCCCTAATTCGTGAGGTCTCGGGATATTTCTCTAAATTTTGTTTCTATTTCGATATTTAAAACCTTTTAGTTAAAATTCCTTCAACTAAGCTATACAATGTATATCAAACTTCAACTACTATATTCACTTTTTCCAAGCATTTGCATCAAGTGAATTCATTTTCTCCAATACCATATAATTATATGCATAATTCCCATAAAAATGTCCGCAGAACAAAAACAAAAACAGCTCAAACGGTTTTAAAACGCTGTAAACGAAAACACAAACTCCCCTGAGCCTTTGTGCGGGATTTCGGCTTACTCATTTTACTAAATGAACCCCATTTCCAAGTCTTCCTAATGCCCGGTTTATCCACGCAGAACCGACACGCAGCAACATTCCACCACAACTCCCAGCTCGCGCAAGTGACCGCGTGTGTTGTTTTATTTACAATCTTCATAATATCCGGATTAACGGGCGAGAAACCGAACGAAGAAAAAAAAAACAACATCATTGCTAGAAGTAATTTGCATTTTTAAATCTTTCGGCGAATTGCTCTGGGCGGCGCAGAGCGGCATCGAGCATTGTGGTGTAGTGAGGCGATATCTTGATCGAAACAGCGGGGGCCGATTCGAAATAGAAATGATAAGTCCTGGACAGTCCTTATCGTGTGCTTAAAATTTCGTCCACTGAAGCAATGTTGGTGATATTTTCATTAAGGTAGAATATTAATTGTAACCGAGTTAGTAATATTCAGATTGGATGATGCTTCACCCGACTACTTGCAATGTAGAGCTCATTTGCCTACTACTGCTGAGCATCTTCCAGACGACCAAGTCTTCAAGACTCAAAGCCTCACTTTCACTTCCATCAAACCTGCATTGTATCGCTATCTTCGCACACAGAACCCTAACCCACGGAGACACTGTCAAGCATATCGTTTATCCATACCAAAAACACACACACAAAAAAAACCTCGGTGCAGCCTTTTCAGCGACTTCGCCGCGATCGAGACACCCGCTCATGCCGGCGCGTTCATCCCGACGGGTGCAAAAGCGGTGCAGAACCCACAAACAAAGAAACATTACATTCCAGCGGAACCTCCACGGAGCCATTTCATTACCATCATCATCGCCATCATTACCACGCGGCAAAAGGCGCTGCATTGGCTTCATTTAACGGGTGGATTGCGGGAGATCGCTCTGTTGTTGCTGCCGTGGTAAACACTCCGCATACTTCTGCCGACCGGCGTGCAGGATAGTGGATGCTGTGGGTGGAGGAAGAAGATGGTGGGGGGCATCAGTATGAAAAGGGAGAACGATTTTCACACCCGCCCCGTCCACACCACGTCAGCACCCACGGTCGGGCCCGCAGCAGCAGCGAAAGCTAGCAGCAAATGATTGAATTTTATGAAGCAGAAAGTTAATTACTGGAAAACGGATGAGAACCCCGATGCCCGCCTTTTAGCGCGTACTGTGCGGCCAGCGGTATTGTGCGGCCGGCCGAGTACAGCAGGAAGACATGAAAGAGCGCGAGCTTGGGGAATAAATTTTATTGCATTAAAGCTTCGCCTCTCGCCAACCCCCGAAAAACTCACCCTCTCACACACACACACACACACACACAAACAGTTTTATACGGTTCGGCGTGGTAAACCACTGCAAAGAAAAGCGTGGCCAGTAAAATAGGTGGCTTCGATAAATTTGCATTGGTGGATTGGTGCACTGCTACCGGGATTTTCATTCTTTAGACTAGCTGCTGCTTTCGGAAGTAAGCGTAGAAGATAGAAAACACACACACAAACACACCAGGAATCTTCACTACATGTTTGACGACCAAGACCACCAAGACCTTACGTCAAAAGTTCGCATCTGGAGCGTCGGCGTCGGCAAAAGAGCGCTCTACACCACTGCAAAAATATACACCCCACACACGTTCTCCGAAACAAGCTTGTTTATGGTAAGGTATCAGTTATTGTGTACATTGTTAGAATACATGAAAATTAAAAAATAACATGTTCCCAATTACGATGGATAATTTCTGCAAAAAGCCTAGGGTCTGTTCCCGATAACGGGCTAAAGAATTGTGCTCTATTTGTAGCTGCTTTTGTGCGGTTCGGGGAGAAAGAAGGAGAGAGCAAAAAAACAAGACTAAAACCTTTCAAAACTTTTACCCTTTTCTACGCCGGCGAGGAAACATTGAGACTATCTCCTATTGTGACTAGCGGGTCGTCCATAAGATGCGTAACGCTCGAAGAGATGAGAGTTCAGTAGAGCAACAGGAATTTTCGGTTGAATGATATATCCATGAGAAAACAGGCTCATCCAGACTAATAGTTCGCACAAGAGTTATGCAACTCAATATTCCAGAATTAATTCAGGACACTGAAAACTAGAAACTCTCAAGAAATTCTGAGGATTTATCATCTAAGTCATCAGGAAATACAAAACCTTGATGTAGGTGGCAGAGCATCCAGCAATAAAATAGTGAAGATTTTCCTGAACAAGACGAGCTAAACAAAACTTGCAGTCCATTTCTGAGATGAAGTCATCCATGAGCTATCCTTTCAGAATAAACCTTCTGATGTCGCTTTGGAGAATTCTCTTTGAGGACATATGGTCTTCAGTTGAAGAGTCTGGATACTTCCAAGAGGATAGTAGATCTCCAAGAGATAGTAGAGTTCCAAAGCAGCTAGACTCCCTAACTGAATCTTGATACATCCTCAAAAAAATAAACGAAGAAGGCTTTATTGTTTGAGCAGTTATTATCAACTCTCTTCGAAACCGTCAGATGATGTCTAGTATTGACTAGTAAGCGTGGCGTCGATCAAAGAAACGGTCTACTGATATCAGCTACCACCAAGATAGTTGTTGGGCAGACCTTGGAATTTGAAAGCCTCAACTAATCAGTATGAAGACAAAGTGGGATATGAGCTAATTATAAAGTCCCAGGAAGAGCTTCAAACTCTCCGAAAGGTCCTAATGTTTATCGATACCTACATCCTAACTAGTATACCGGCTAGTTATCTCTAAAGAATATAACAACTTCTATATTGTTGGTCATGGAAGCCATTCCTTGGTATTCTAATCTCTAGAGGTCTTCACGTGCAATTACTGACATCCTTGACTAGATTTTCCCCGTAACAGGATAATCAGTTCTACACAAAAATTCGTCTGAGATTCGACACAACATCCTGCCGGTCGCCTGTGCCGTGTTGATATTTCAAGAGGCACGTGTCAAAAACTTCCAACTTGATCGTTACGTAATCGGTGGACCCAACACCCCAGCTACATTGAATGCGTACGCTAAAAGCATTGCTCAGTGCAACGCGTGCAAATCGTACGATGGGAAGGTAAACACGGCCAGAAATTGATTGCATTTGCCGGTGAAGGCACCGAGCCGTTGGCTGTCCTTGGAAAACTCTTCATCGGAATCCTATTGTTACATGGTTCGATACGTTCGTCTCGAGATGGAAAAGAATAGCCTCCCTCCCCCTTTGGAAAACTGTACGTGTCAGACGTATAACGATGATGCTGCCACTCCCGCCACTACTAGCGTGCTCTCGAGAGTATCGGGTTGGGAAGGCTTTGAAACACCAACAACAAAAAAATCCCACACACATACACACACCAAACAGCTCCTGGTCCTGGCTCCCTTTTGGTGCACGCCCCCCCCCAAAAACCCATTCAACACTCACACTGTCAGACAGAACGAACGGAACTGAATCAAAAGCGTGCACCAATTTCACCATAACGCGAACTTCCTCCCCGAAAAAGGCACCCCGGCAGCCGATGCGTCCCCGTCAAGCGTCGGCGTCTCTGGTAAGGGAATGGATAATTACTATTTTATGAAGACGAACAAAAGCTTTTTAAGCGCAGCGCTTCTGGTGTCGCTCGGCGATGATATGCGCCAATGAAAGTTCTCCTTTTTGCACCATCTTTTGAACCCCTCCCCGACTCCACCCTGCCAGCCCTTCCAGCCCCGAGGATCCTGTTTTCTGGTGATTCATTTTTATCTCATTCACTCCAAGGATCTATTTGCCTTTCGCACACACACACACACACACACATCCCTTCTGTTTGGTCGTGGGCTCGTCCGTTTTTCCGGATGGGGCGATCTTTCAAAAAAGCGCACGGTTACGGGGGAAATTTGATGGAAAATTTATTCAACCGTTATTGATACAATTTCAATTTTCCAAGACTCCCGAACAGTACGGTCCTATTTGTAGCACCATTCGCTCGTTTCGAACTAATGCCTCACCACCGCACCAGCCAGATGCTGGAGGAGTGCGCGCCACGCCACCGGCCGGGTGTTCTTATCGGGTCGATCTTTTCCATCCATTGCCCCACCACGGAGCACCATTTTATTCATTTTAGGTTGCCGATGCTGCTACCACCACCACCACCACCACCAGCATCACGACCACTCTCACCTCACCGTTAGATTCCCTGGATTGGAAAGGGCTGAGACCTGAAGTTAAAGCCCTGAATCTCATCAGATGAGTAGCGGTATCATCATTTACTCGGTGAGGCCCCGATGGTAGCGTGGGACTCGCCCCCTCTCCGTTACCCATTTCTTACAACTGGAATCAATGAGTGCGTCGTCCCGTAACGGCTTCCGGACGGAGCGGCGCGTGAAGAAGGAGGAGGGAGAAGACGGGAGGAAATAAGGTTCAGCATTTTAACATTCTTCGCTTGAACGGGGTTTTTCGAGGTGGTGGGAGAAAGTTCGAAAGTTTTAAGCCAATCGGAAATTGCAAATTGACTTCTAGCCTTGCCCTGCATTGTTTGAAATTCGCGGAAATTAGTCGAAACTAGCGTCGTAGCAGTAGTGGTGGGAGAGGTTTGTCTTAGCATCGGGACCGAAGCCGGGGATGTGGAGGCTTTGAAGTGGGCTGATCAAATTCAGCCTGCCAGTTCTAAGCATCATCGAACCGTCGACCGTATTTAGTGCCTACTAAGTGAAGTTTGAAGCCGCGTCATGTCAGGGAAGAAAATCCCTGAACGCGGGCGAAATACCTGCTGAGAGTTTGTTTCAAGACGCTGTACAGGAATGGATGATTTGAAGCAGTCGGAAGAATTGTGACGGTGTCAATTATGTAACGAGAAAAAAAAAACACGTGCTCCACTTGAAGTCGTCGGCAGGACGTAACAGTCTGTCTAGAGGAGTGAGTGCTTAGCACTGGCAGGAAGAATTGCTATTTTTCTGGACGTCAAAAATCGTAGTAATCCTTCTCACCACAGTTAATGTTAAGGAACAATTACCAATACTGCGAAAACACAAACACTCAGAATATCCTTTTTCTAGGTTCCAAGAACTCTTCAGGAAAAAATGATTGTTTACTCACCACAGAAAAAATCCATCTCACAATTGTTGGGGCGAACCGCCGTAGAAACCCAATCGCCACGCAACGGCACGAACTTTTGTGTGCGAACAGATTGCGTGCGGCACTCGGCGCGTTCCGCAGGTACCCGGGCTTGGACACATGCCGATGGTTAATTAGCAACGTTTTCCCGCTCTAATGAAGTGTGAGACCTGTGCTGCCTGATCACGCTCAGGCTACGGTGCAGCGCTTAGTTAAGTAACCCATTACATGCTATCGCACAGCCGCTTCCCGCACCAGAGACCTAGGGCATACTACCTGAGCATGTTTGTACAATGGCGACTAGTCGCGGTGTGCGAAAACCTTCCGTATGAATAATAATGGAGAAGAACGCGGGAATGTTTTTGCTGTCGACATCCGTTGGTGTCCTCCCGAGTTCTTGATACCCGACCGTGACAAATACAATTCTAGAAGGATTCCACAAAATGGTACATTTGTCCCGGGGAGCACAGGACACAGGTTCTAATAAGTAAACGCCAACGCCCGGACCGGACATCCTTCATTCTGCTGTGCTATAATTTTTGAAGCGCTGCAATAACATTTGCGTGGTTTCATTTGCACATCCGTCGTCGGATCCCCTTCCGCAAACAGTGATTTGCTCCTGCCCCAAAACCGGGACACCGTTCGCCGAATTGAATCAGACGCTCTCAACGAAAATGCTTGCGCACGGTCAACATGGCGACACAATTTCGTTTGATCATCGGGACGGGCGAGAATCGGGACGTACGCCGCAAAACGCCGCCGTCGGTTCTTTGCTGGAGGATTCATCTTAATCAAGTTTAAAAATTTACAAGCCACGTTCTCCACCGTCTGGTACGGTGGACGGATTCTAAAAGGCCCGAAAGAGACAAGCGAGACGAGCTCGGCGGCAGTCTAATGGTGCCTCTGCCGTATGTAACACCGAAACAGTTTTCCCTTCTCTTTTCGATGGCCAAGAGAAGTCCTCCGGTAGGTGGATAAACAAGAAGGAAATTTAAATTGCTCAGGCAGTGCATCCAGAGCAAAGCAATGGAAAGAAGAAAAAAACGCGCTTCTACTATAAAATGAATCCTTAAATATTTCATTGATTACAGTTTCAATGAATTATTATCTCTGAATTGGTAGATTCACATACCAGAAGGTACTTGCATATGTACGTATGGGGAGAGATGAGCGGTGACTGTACCAAGGCCAGTCCGTGTAGTGTTTAATCTTTCGGAACGTCAAGCACTCTAACCTGAGGATTCGTTCCTTAGCCAAAAGCATCATTCGCAATACTCACAAGCGTTATAGCTCCCCTTCCAAACCCAACAGCTCCGCTCGAGGAAGGTTGTATTTATTTTTATTTCTTTCCATTTCCGTTTCGTTCTGCTCTCTCTCTCTCTCTCTCTCTCTCTCTCTCTCTCTCTGTCTGCTATTTACTGTCACTTTCTTTGGTAACGGTGGATCCCTACGTTTGTGGATATACCCAGAGCATAAAGAGAAGTGAACAAGCATTCCTTTCTCATTCAATTACTTTTATCTTCCGTGGGAAGTTACTGTGCCCAGTTGGAGAGAACACTTATGGACCTCGTAGATTCTTTCAAATTTGCAGCTGCCCACAACACTCTTCCCTTCGTTCTTTCGTTCCACTTTGGCTCCACAACCTCAAGAGGAGTTGGGTTACCATTAGTGGCTTCCTTGACTTGAGCTTACCCTGGTTGTTGGATGGTCCGGATGGGATTAGATATCCGGTCCTGATGTGTGAAGACGGGCGCCGCCACCGGATGGCTTCACATCTTCCATTTCTTCTATTTATGAGTATGGGATATTGAAAAGTCTTATTTTATTTTATATTTATATTCCGTTATTACGGTTTCATCCCTCCAGCGAGATGACTCAACTACATCATTTACAAGGCAAGATAGCACGTATCAGAGTTTACAGATACCGTCCAGAGGTATCCCATTGCGTCCAATAGAGGATTCCTGATGGTTTCCAGATCCAGGGAGGACCACAGAAAATGATATCTATGGACATAGCTTTTAACGTCTTCATATTCTGAATCAAAGTAGAGTGGACACAGAGGAACAGAGGAATCTAACTGGTACATCCACTTCCTAGATACCGAGAACGATACATCAAAAGTTTGTTTGAGGAGCGCAGATATTCTTGGGCTCTTTGATGTTTATGTTGACTAGTACCAATTGTCAGAGATTCAACTATGAGAGGGATCTCAAACTAATGAGATTCAAATCGCCTTATCGAACAGCAGTTCTAGAATCTAAGCAGCTTTCGAAGATCTCAGGTTATATAGTAGTTTGATGTACAGTTCTAGAGAGTTCACTACTGTTAATCATAGTGCGTAATACATTGAGACTAGCTCTGCGCTGTAGACGACACAATGCTTCTGCAATCTGAGGAAAACTTCGATGACTCAGAACCTCCTAGGGAAGACGATGCTGGTGAAGCTGATCTATAGGGGATCATCAGGAATTCTATTAATTTCTTCACACAGCGAGACATCCGTTGCTAAAAGGATAAAAGGCCTGAAAAGGATCAGGTCTGTGGAGCATTAGGATGCTCTTTAAGGACAATATCTTCGTAAATCTTCAAGATTTTGCTCCTAGAACCAGTCTCTAGAACCTGGACCTCTTACAAAAATGTACTCAAACAAGGTTTATGTGGCATCACTCCAGTTATCTCACTTCTAGAGACATGTTGTACAACGATTTCGGTAAACCCTCCGTAGTTAAAGGATAAACAGTTCAAGAATTTAAGCTCTTCGATAATTCCAATAAGGAGAATATCGTTGTCTTATACAGTTACAGAATGTCTGGTAGATGTCTACAAACTAAGATGTCAATTTACGGCTCGGATATAATAATTCTGTGTTTGAAACATCAAGAATTCTGTAACATCAACAAGACATCATGTTCTGAGTTAATATTGAAGATAATATATACTGTAAACAATCAACCAACGGCTACCGGTCACTACCCCAAAACATCAAACCACTCTAACCCATCAATGGAAATTCTACCAAGAATACATCAAATAAGAATCGCCGAAAAGATTCACCCCCATCAGTTGAAAAAACCCCTTTCGCTTTTCATCATCAGCATAGCGGTGGCTTTTTCTTCTGCCTTTCTCTATCCTGCATTCGACAGGACATGTATTCGTTCCTTTTATTAATTTACCCTTCGTCATTTGGGGTCGAATATTTGTATTCAATGCGACCGGCATTCACTCGCCAAACTGGACCGGTCCTTCCGTTCGGAAATGGAAGGACAAGGATAGGTTGATAATTTAAATTGTTCCCACCAACCCCCGGTACCACCCTTCCTGGATGCTGACGATAGGGTCGACGATTTAAATGTAGGCGCGCTCAATACACGCGTTTGCCTGGGAAAAGAAAAGTTTTGTATTAAAAACGGTGGAAGCATCTTCAAGCGACACCCAGAAAAAGAGGAATGCATTAAAATGGATACCCGAGCGAGACACCCGGATCCACCGATGGGGACAGCCCGGACCCATCCATCGCATCATCATCACTCGATATCATGACCGAAACCCCAAATACGTTTAATGTATTCAACCTCATGGCAGGGAGGATTTATTCAAAACCAATACATATCTCCCTTTCGGTCTTCGGACAAAAGTGAAATGGAAAGGAAAACACCCGATGGGCAGCATCCTCGTCAATCGGAAGAAATTTCCGTCCGTTTTTCTTCGTATCCGGCCGGTGGTTGGACTCTTGTCGCTTCGTCTCGCTTCAGACCGGTCGGATCCGTTCGGGTACTCTGGTTTCGGGTGAAATTATTTAAGCGATTTAGGGATGAACAGAAACCGATGTTTTTCGTTCAAAGAATTCTTCGTGCACCTGTGGATAGCACATGTTTTTGTTGCACTTTGTGCCCATTACCACTTAAAGGGATTTCGTGAGGGTGTTCTCTGTACTTGCTATGCAACATAGAGTTCCTAGAATTCCGGGAGTCAAATCTCTATGTCCTATTTACAATTTTAGCGACATCATTGTTTAGTACATATAGTCTTAAGTTGAAGAGTACAGATACCACGGAAAATAGGAGGTCCCAAGGAGCAAGACTCTCAAACAATTTCTAGCTACATCCTCAGAAATATTACTTGCGATACTGTTCTGAGGCTCATAATTATGATTTACTGTTGATGCGTCCAGACACTATCAAGCAGATCAAGGTCTACTTGCATCACATTCGCAGATTCATATTGGAAGTACCAAGCAGCTCCCTTAGGACATCATTGCTTAGGACATATGGTCTACAGTTGAAGAGTCCAGACACTACCGAGAGGATAGTAGATCTTGCATTACATTGGTGGACTAATATCTGAGGTCCTAAGAAGCTAGACTCCCAAACTGAATCTTGATACTTCCTCATAAAACAGACAAAGAAGACTTCATTCTTTCAACAGTCATTTTCAACTCCCTTTGAAGCTGTTAGATGCAGTCTCGTGGGTCTCACACACCGCACAATGTCCGGGGTTTATTAGTTCCCTCTTGTAAGGATAAGAGCTAACTTTAATGACGAGTTCTGAGCCATTTCGTCTTAACAACTCTACCATGACTCGCCAGGACCATCTCGCCCATCAAATAAATCTCGTGCTTGTACCAGCGCTAAAACATGCAAAGATTTTTCAGCCCCCCAATATCGCCCTCAACAGACTGACTCGTACTGTCCACTCCCACGAACAGTTTCCTCCAAAGAACCTACCACCACCCGACGACCAAATGGGTACAGGAAAGAAAAAAGAAACCACCACTCACAGCCAACGTTGGATAGGAATTCCGAAGAAAAACATCTTTTTGTCAAACCCTCCCAACCAACCAATCGTTCTGTGGTTGTAGCGAAAGCGAAAGATTCACCACGCTTGAATCTGCTAGTCTGCCGGTACTTTTTTTTCTCACTGCTCTGTTTTTATTTCCCTACTCTGCACAGCGTCGTGTTCACCATCGCTTTATAAAATAATGCAGCCGTTCCGAAAACGAAGGGGGGACCACAATACCAACGGGCACGAACAAAAAAAAAAGAACGGGCACCATAAAAAGTCGAACCCACTAGACCAGAAAACTGCTTGTAATTCCCGGATTTTATATTTGTTCCCTATCAATCGAATGATTAATGACCGTAAGCAGTAACAGCAGCAGCAGCACCAGCTCTTCCACAGAAAGAAGTATCGTTTCAGCTGGCGGGAAAATAAATGTGTTTGCTAGAGGGATGTACATCAATGGGAAAGTGAGGCATGTTCTCGTGAGGATTGCTGTTTCGTGTTAGCTTTAAATCTGCTAAACTGAGGGAAGAGCGAAAGAAAGCGTGAGAGGAAAGAAAGAAATTGAGCAAATATAAGAAGGCCTAGTTATGGATGGATATTTTTGAATGAATTATAGACATTGCCCGTTAATAAGTGGCGGGTTAACAGAAGAGGAATTTGTCTATAAACACTATAAATATTTACTTAACTAACCACAGCATCGATAAAAGCTATCCACTTGGAGGACTAAAGCAGACTTGTTTATAGACTAGACCCAGGGTTCGGCAAAGTCTGACGAGAGAAAAAATATTTGGTAGGATAGCGAACATTCGAAAGCGAGTTAGACTCGTCCGGTTCCGGTGGGCTAATCATGTCACGAGAATGACACCAGAGGATCTAGCATTCAAATTCCTTTTAGTTCTTCCACATGAACAGAGAAGGCATGGTAGCCCCCAAACTGAGATGAAGTAATAGCGCTGATGCGTCCAGGAGGTAGGGGATTAGCATGTGATGCTCCCTTAATGGAAATATTTTTTGATAAGAGAACTCTTTGTAGATCTTGCTGAACTTTAACTTTTAAAAACTTCACCTTTTTTGCAATGATCTTCCACAGGTTCATCTTTCAAGCCAGCTGTGACAGAGCTTTTTCTTAGCTTTTTTATCCTTTTCGAGGAAGGTCTGTCGATCCCTGGAATAAACGACTGTTCTAGCTTTTTTCTCTATCTGCATTTCTCATGGTGCTAAATGGCATGTGAACATTCCTGTTGTATCAGATTCTAAGCAGATGCTTGGAAGTCACGTTTTGCAACACCAGGGAACACCAGGGTTTCCGATGGATCAGCGTGTTGGGAAACATTCCTTGCATAACCATACACTGCTACCATCTTCCATAGCAACACCTATATTTTTGGTGTACATTTAGCATGAAATTGAATTTGTTCTCCATTCTTCTCCATTCTTCATTCTTCTTCAACACTCTTTAGAATTGGGTTCTTAAAAAACTAAAAAAAAACTTTAAAGATATTAAGTCTTGAAATGGGCAAATGAGCTCTTTGCCTACAATTTGATCTGTAACATTCTTTAAACCATTTTTCAACCTTATTTTCGCAGTTTCTTTGACATTTTTTGACAAAAATATTATCAGCTCTCACACCCATCAAAGAGTGAGTAATGAACGTGTCACTCTAGTCAAGACAAGATTGAAAGTCATTTGGAATAATTTTATATTTTTCTTTATTAAATCCATGAAATGGGCCAAATTAAATAAAAGAAACCTTATCATCTATAAAATTGTTTTTTTTTAACACGCGGATGCACCTTCGTTCTGATAGTTTGCCACTCAGCCTTGCCTGTCTGCTAGTTAAATTTTTTTGAATGGAATCTAATGAAAATTTTAGAAAATATGGCTTTTGTTGTAGGGAAAAAAAACCCATAAACAGATGAACATAAGCATTGGAAAAAAATAATAAAATAGTGAAAAAATCAGGGTGTGGCTATAGGATGTGGAATGAGTGTAGAAATTTATTAAATGATTTTATTTTCAATCTATAGAAAATCACAGCAACCTAAAATTTTCATCTACACCTGCTTTCTCGAACACTTTAAACAGGCAACGAGCACAAGTATTACCACTCCAACAACAGAACAAAAATTATAAATACATTAAAAATACAGCGTTGGACCAGCAACAGCAACCACAAAAAAAGCTGGACACTAAAGCCACCAAAAAATTCTCAAATGACTCGATTGGCGATCATAAAACGTCGTTTCAGTACGCAAGAGCTGTTGATGGTTTCAATTAAGCCACAAGAAGGGAAAATGCTTCATCTTTTCCTGCTCTCCCTCTCGCTCTCTCTTTCTCTTTCTCTCCCGTTCTGTCACGGTGTAGCTTTGAGTGAGCGATATGGGATGGGAAGTGAAAACGTGAAACACATCCTGTACAATGAGCTTTTTTCCGGCAGCAAACAACGCAAACTCCCACCCCGAATGATAAAGAGCATTGGCGCGAAATATTATCCATCTGTCGATTCACACTCAGCCATTTTTTTTTGTTTTGTTTTGTTTTTTTTTGGTATTCATTTGACCACGTGCGAACGCTTCCTCGTTCGGTCCGTTTCGTTGTACACTTCTCCCCATCGCTTCGCCTGTTGTTCCTGTGCCCTACTGGGGCAGTGTGTACTGCCTTGTTCGACCATCGATACTATCGGACGCGTTTTTATTATGTACGTTTGCACATCGGATCAGATTCCATTCAACGTTCATCACTGCACACGGTTATGTGATACTATTCAAAAGGAACACAACCAACCGCGTTCAATTTTCATCCGCTTCATGCCACTTAATTTGTATATGTGTGTGTACGAGGGTGTGTGTGTGTGTGAACGATCGGTTTTTCTTCTTCCATTGCTGGTGCGAACCGAGCCAGCCAAGTATTTCCTTCTACCGCTCTTTTCCCAAATCGAAATAAAACTCCAAGCATCGAGAGTGGTTTTAACGTGCTTGCCGCTAAAGGACGAGGCGATTGATTTCGTTTTAGTGACTCAGTGCCTCAGTGCGGCAGCCAACACTTTCCTTTCCCTTTTTTTTTTTTTTTTGATTGGTATTTCATTTTAGTACACTTACCTCGCATCGTAAAATGGGATCGAGTGGTTACCGACGGAATGGTGGATCAAGTTGCAATATGTATTTCGATCGTGATGCTATAAGCGGTGCCACTGTAGTGCATTTGTGTGGAGTTACTTTGCACCTAGAAGTACAATTTGTATGTAAGGACATTATCTCATAGCTGAAATATGGCTGGCACAGCCTACAAGTAGATGGCTCGTTTAGAAACCAAAAGTTCTGTCAGACAGGATGCCCACCAAAACACAACTTCTACTTTGAAACATTGAAGACCTGACTAGATCGTGGCGATTTAGGCTTACTGGTCTTATAAACGCAAGAGGCCCCAAATGGCATGCTGAGACTTCTCAAGATAGTGATGCCATACCGCGTGAGGTCGAAGAGTGCGCTCAGAGCACAACTCATTTTATTGAGACTAGGCTTCCAGGGAGCTTTCGACCTCACTACTCAACA
This sequence comes from Anopheles stephensi, assembly GCF_013141755.1. Classification (NCBI taxonomy): domain Eukaryota; kingdom Metazoa; phylum Arthropoda; class Insecta; order Diptera; family Culicidae; genus Anopheles; species Anopheles stephensi. The sequence continues at coordinate 2,497,369 of NC_050201.1, forward strand.
CTCATCGCAACTATGGAACACATCTTAAGCTTTAGAATTGGAAGTTCAAGGAAATAGCGACTACTATGAACTTCGCAAACTTCTCTGAACTTGTACGATCCAGAAACTCACTAAATACACGATATATGCCACATTGATAAGTTGGGTAGTCTTCTTGAGGCTCGAGTCCTAGTCTATGCTTTTTTTTTATAGAGACTCTGAGTCTTTGGGACAAAATCCAACTCTTGAAAAGAGTTCAAAGTAACATGGACTATGATGGCAAGTCCTGTCCGTGAATGGACCACGAACAAGCTGAGCTGTTTTTCAGTGAAGATATCCTGGAGGTAGTCAGATCCAAAACGATACAATTCTTAGGACGAGGATGCCGAACTAAAGCTCTACTAGCATTGATGCTCGTGTAAGTGGTGACTCACTGCCTGGAGCATGTGACATCGAACCTCATCGACGTTCTCAACCCTGACGAAGGTCAAGACGAAGGACTCTTAGCTATCGATATACAGGATATCCATTTTAAATGCCATAAGATAAATAAAGAAATTAGCTAAAAGGAATAGGTACTCAAACGAATCATTACGCAGTATCATCGAAAATAAATTGAACTAACTAACAAGCAGCGTTGCTTCCAAGCTCAAGAAAATATTTTTCCATCTCGTCAACTCCATCACCATATTCAATAACCGTCCTTTGCATCCGACCGTCCCAGGCGTCAGCGCGACATTTTTCACTTTCATCCTCGTCTATGCTGATCCGGGCATGAAGAAGATTTTCAGTTTTCCAGCACGTTAGGAATCGTTCTTTTTTATCTTCACGCGCTTCCCCAAGAATATTATAACCGCCAAGTTCAAGGACCTACATCTTCGGTCCCGAACAATCACCATGTCAAGGGGCACCATTATGGTTTGCAGCTACTGGAAACGCACACGCTCTCGCTCATGTGCGTTTTGTCATTTCATTGTTGTGTTTCGCGCTCTTTGGTACATTCTTTTCCATCCATTATACTTACACACACACACGCACATATACCGTACGTCGTACGCATGCATGGCCCCACGAAGCGAACAAAGAGTCTTTTGCGGGAAGTGTTTTGTATCTAGCTGATTTATGGTTGTAAACTGATTAGGCTGCTCAAACAGCAGAAGCACGCGCCTGTATGTACATCTCGTGATGTAAAATTAATTCAATGGCCGCTAGCGGAGGCTCAAGCTCAAACCAAAAACCTCCCACACCATTGCTTACCAAAGTTGCGACGCCGTCGGAGGCATCACTAGCCTATCGTGAAGTGTTAGGAGACATTTAGAAACTGCCTCTGCCGACAGTTGGCGAATCTTTCTCGGTTGTGCCGTACGACATAAAAATCAAACTTAAAGATTGCACATGAAAAGGCATCAAGAATGCCTGGAGATGGAGTTAAACTTTAACATCCGTCCCAGCACCAGCAGCCCTGAAACGCTGAAAGTCATATGTGTATGTACGTCATGTGAAGCGCACGGTAATTCGATACGTCCATATCCTGCCTGTCCCTGTCACTAGCGAACTTCGATTTTGTTCATACTTCGAAATCGAAATCGGATTCGCTTTTCACTATTGCTTTCCCCATATCCCCGTTTTGCTGCTCCCCAATCTGCCAACGCTTCCTTTCTGTACAGCGGATGCGGAATCGTCTTCAAACGAATTTCTTCCACTCGCCATCCAGGGCACAGGCGGACTGGGTGCCTGTGTTCCCCCATAGATACACTTGAGTCGTGGTGGATCAAAGCGAAAGGCCCCAGCACCAGGTGGATTGAATTACGAACACTTCCGGCTACAAATTGATTCTCGAAGGAACCCCCCGCTCGTCTAATGTACTTGAAATGTCGTTCCCCCGGGGGAAAAGGTTTTTTTGTTGTATTTATTTATTTACATATGTTCTTTTATTTCTTTTTGCTATTTTTATTTAATTTTTTTTATTGATCGTATGACTTCCGACTGCTTTCTTATGAACCTCTCTTCGCATTGAAAGCCTCGCTTGTGCAGAGTCTGGATGCATCTGGTGTGTGTGTGAACGGAATAGCTAGAATCTATTGAAGAACTCTTCCTCTTTTCTTGGCCTAACGATCTCTTAGGTCAAGCCGGCCAGCCAGGGGGACTAGACTAGGCCCCCTCACTACGGGGAGAACGTTCCGAATGAGATTAGAACCTCTAAATCTCTTGAAGATATCGGTGACTTTACTTCTCGCCTGACAACTACAACAAGAGCCCCAAAACGCAGCAGTAAAACAACAACTAAAGCAAACCGCAAAACGACGGTATAAAGTCGCTGTTGCCAGATTGAATCAAAAATTTGAAATTAATTCGATACCGGACGGGCACTCCATCAATTTCCTCGAAAGTCATCATTTGTGTCGGCCAGCTGTCGAAGGTGAAAGCACCAGCGGGAGAACCATATTTACCTCCCGCAGCTGATGCTCAAAACGGAAAGCCCACCGAAAACGGGGGGGGGGGGGGGTTTTCCATGCAACCAATCGGTCGGAGGGTGAACGATGGAAGTGGCGACGAGCTCCGGACGCACTCCGGACGCCAGCCGGGAGTTTTTCATCCGTTTTAAACATAACCGCCAGTTGAAGTTCAATCAAATTATGTGCCACAGCTGTGCCTGGGACAGGAAATGTAGGAAGTGATTTCGGAATCTTGTGGAAGAAACTTTTTTTTTTGTTCCTTTGTGTTTCTGCCAACCTAGCTCGTGGAATTAAACTCGTCTAATAATCGCTTTTCACACGCACGCGTGACGATTTATCAAGTAGAAGCTAATAAAGCTGCTAACTTCATTCAAGATATTTTTTTTCCTGGATGCAATTATTTTAATTCTAAACTGTTGCCGCTCAAGAAAATCGTTTGCCGTGTGTTAGGTGCCGTGGTGATGTATCACAGTTTTTTGCCGCATTGCGCACTACGACGGGCATAATTTTGGGTTCAACTTATTAGTTCCATTTCGAAGAAGTGATTTCCCACACCCACACTGACGCTCATCCTGTCAGACACATCTGGATATCTTAACTCCGTACCATCGCCGTAGACGCCCAAACTTGGCCCAGCTGTTTCTCTAACCAGCCCATCAACACTTTGTCCCCCACCACTCTCACTCTCTCTCTCTCTCTCTCTCCCCATTTCCTCTCCCTTACCTCCACTCCTCGGTCTCGAAAAATATCGACATCGGTACTGTGGAGAACTTTCGCACGGAACCGAAACTGCGGGAGGTTCTCGCCGCTGACGAGCAGCATGTTTATGCTGCTGCGAAGTGTTTATTGATTATTTGATCGACAGATGGTGTCAGCTCGGCAGCAACCTACCAGCGCACCACCGTCGATGCTCAGTCGCCAACCACCACTCCACCATCCAGGCAGCCGGAGGGAAAGAAGATCCATTTCGTTTTCATTAAAGATTCACCCTACAGCAAACCGCACCATTCGCAACAACGGCAACGAGCGAAGAAAATAAAACCAAAAAGAGCACCCGGCAAGCACACACCGGATCGCCTGAAAGTGAAAGGCTCTTGTTGTTTTGCGTTCGGTTTAAAATAGCGAAAAACCTGCCGGTTTTTAGTGACACAGTAAATTTAAAAGCGTCTGAGAGATCCTAGGTTTTTGGGACGTAAGCAAATGTCCAGAAAGAATTTTTATTTCTTCAGGGAAGTTATTCAGGATTTTTGTTCTACAAAAGGGATCCGTTGAATCGGTTCAGAAGCATGTAGCAAATGAGATAGTGGAATATTGCAAGCTCGTTTGTGGAGCTTTGCAATCATATAGAGGAATATTGCATACAATTAGGGCAATTTCTCTATAAGCTGTGGATTGAAGAAGAGAAGATTAAGCACACCATTTCCGATTCGTTAAACTCGTTTGAATCCTCTCCGTCTTATCTGCAAGATATTCTCGGAGTACAACACGAGGGGAATCCAAGATACTGGGAGATCCTAGGTCACTCAACTGGCATTAATATCTTAAAGTTCTCCCGGGGTGCGTCTAGTGACACCAGCATCCTAGGCTTTCCTGAGATACTCCGCTGGTAGCATTCAACGCTCATTGCCCTCTGAGCGTACCATAGTAGCTACAACTAGTGGCCAGATGTTCTAACCGTGTTCGATTGGCAGAGGTGGACTCCGACAGGGTGGATGTCGAACATCAAGCAAATGTCATCAGATATCTGGTCTACAAGGATCATCAAAAATCCTCATGCAAGAAGTGATAGATATTCTAGGGTCCGGTACCAAGAACAGTATTAGCGTCAAGAGCCCTTGACAAAAAAATTCCATGGTAGTCTGGCAAGTAACACTGGATGCAGACTCTACGTTCTCTCCTTTATAGACTTAGGTCAGGACCAAAGGTTCGTCTAAAACCCCCAAAGTTCTATAGTCATGTGGGCGATGTCCTCGCCAACTGCATGCAAGATTCCATTCTATGATTACAACATTTTCACAGCAAACTTGCAACATTCTCCTAAGCGATTCAACAGTTCCATTGTATGCATCAAAACCGCAGCACTCCAGCACCCTTCAATGGAGCAACCTATTAGCAAACGAGAAACTTTCACCATTGAAACGAAACGACTATCCAAAACGCTTTTCATATTGAAGCTTTAATGTTGCCTGTGTTTAGCTATTCGTACATACAGCAAAAGAAAAAAGGGAACAGGGAGGAACATAATATCATTCTCCACTCTCGTGTGTTGATGGGTCAAATTGATGAAACCATCACAATGAGCATCAAATCATTCAACAACCATCAGAATAATAAAGCCGTTACACTCGCCGCTCTCCGTCCACCCTCGGCACGGTATTTCTCGTTAGTTCAGCATCCCAGAACGACCACTATTTGCCATTTTCCAACACTAGCATCCCGCAGGGGTGCGAAGGATGAAGCGGATGGAGCCACACGCTCCAGGAATGGTTGTACCTTTTCCGGGGCATCTCGGCAACGAATCAAAGAATCCCTCTCATCAATCTTTTTTTGCGTTTGCCGACTACTCACCACCGACACCTAGGGATCTCCGATGGATTATATTTCATACTCCCTGCCTTTTTTTCTCTCCCTCTCTCTCGCTCCCGCTTGTCGGTTTTCCTCGCCGTTCTTGGCAGCCGTGCTACGTGTCCTTCCCAGTATCATCAGCGCTGGAAGGAGGAAAAAAAAGGTAAACGGGAAAAAAAGAAACACCAGTAAGCCCCAACAAAACCCTGTTTTTTGCCACCATGGTAAAAAGTAGGAAAATGAATTTGTTTGCTTTGATTTGCTTGTCTTTTGTGTGCCATGTAACATTTGCGTGTCATCAGAAAATCGAGGATTTGCCTGTGAATGTCCATAATGCCGGTGTTTATTTATAATAATGTGTGCCAAACGGTTTCCGTAAGCAGAGGTCCAGCGAGCCATACAAAATATTCATTAACTTTGATTTGATTGGCACCTCGCGTGGCCTGGCGACGTCTACTACTACTACCCCGGTGCTTCACTTCAACCCAGACACAAAGGACCAACAATTGACGGGCAGGCATTATTATGAGCCAGCTAAAACTCACCTCACCCCATGCGCACTGGCATCACTAGCGGGGGTGAGGGGCGAGGAAAACTTTTCAAATACATGTTAAACATATAACAAAAACCCACATCAGCAAAACACGACACGAGCCCTGACAACAACAGCAGCAGCAGCAGCAGCAGGAAAACCAGCCCTTGCGACTGAAAAATCTGGCTCATTCCGGTGTTTGGGCGTGGCGAACCTCAGCGTTGGCAGTATTTCATTCACTACTGCCACAAAACCTCCCTTCGAAATTGATTCCGAATACTCTGGGGATGTCTAGGAAGGAAGAAGCGCCAAGCTTGCAAAGTGTAGGTGGAGAAGAAAAAAAAATACACACGCCAGCAGGTAAAATTGCCTCAACAGTCAACATCGGGGGGAGGAAAAAAATCCCCCCAGAAGAATCCTACCCCACGCTCGAAAGCAGCTTTCATTCATTCAACATTTCCGGCCACAAATCATTGCGAGCCGGTTACGGGAGCACGTGCAATACCCCGTAACCGATACCGATACTTCGACCCCTGCCGACCTGTTCCCCCCAAAACTGGCTAGCAGCTTCCTCTTTATTACAGGTATAAAAGAGGGGCCCGAACTAGGATGTACTATAGTTCGTCGCCAGATTTACCTCCGTTGCAGTGGGTTGATGGCGAAGCTACCCCGCCACCCATAAAACTGTCCAACAATCTTGGACCGGCTCGCTCGGCAGTGGAAGGAAGGCGCGTAAGGTGAGGCCCGACGCCAGACGAGCTAACCACGCAGTACGGCAGTACGTGCAGTAATCGTTTCAATATCCGCCGGCAATTTGCTCCATTACCCAGACACGCATCCACAATATCATCGCACGCGGCATAAAGCTCGGCAACATCCGCCCAAGAAACACTGCGCACACAGACACACACACCCACACACCTTCACCTAACCTGTGTGTACGTACAGATAATAACAGGCGGAAACAGTCAGCCCCGGCGTGGAGGGTTTTATAGCGGATTTGAGCCAGCTCGCTACCACGGCAGGTTAGGGATTCCAGCCACAATGCAAACGGTAGTCGCACCGTTATCGTTGATGTTAATGTCGATGTTCGAAGCTAGGCAGTGGAAGCAGGAAGCGAGGCAGGGTGAGGATCGCACCAGATGAAAGATCGCACCAGCAGACGTGCGAGCACTTGGAGGAAATGAAAGAAAATTTTCCACCGTCAAGAAGGTAACGAGTGGTTGTTAAAGAAACGATACACTGGTGAATGGTTCCGAGATGGCTGAAACGGGCGTTGGACGGGAGTTGCGGGTGGTAGACGCGCAAATTAGAGCGAAATTTCCGTTTTACATGATCAGTGGGAGTTTTGTTTGATAGAGCAAGAGCGAGCGGGCGAGTGAGAGAGAGAGAGAGTCGACAATCCTTACAAGTCCTCGCACGAACGCTCCGCAAAGAACGGCTTTTTGGAGCTGATTGACTAGGCGGGAAGCAGCGGAATACAGAGACGCAGGAAGGAGAGAAAAGGGTCAAACGATGGGTAAAAAGTTATGCATTTTACTAACTTCCTTTTTTAAAAAAAAAAAGGGGGGATTCTTTTGCGTTTATGGTTTATGGTTCCGAAACACGAGCGCAATTCGTGCCGGAATGGTTGGTAATGAAGCCCGAGCCGGAGCACGAACAACAACAAAAAACCACTCTAGAAAGCCAGCATCGGTACGACAAAGGAGGGAATGGAAGGGAAGCAATAAATTGGAAAAGCGTGGAGGGCAAAAGGAAAAGGCACAAGCGTAATGGCAACAAAGCAAACACGAACATTTAAAAAAAAACACAGGAATGGTAGATTATTGTGATAGGCGACACAATACAACAAAAAAACTGGAATGATGGTACAGCGCACGGGTTGGATATTCATCAAGTTATTACTGAGGTGAATCGATGGCTTGTGTGATAGAAATTTTGGCATCAGCTAGTCCTCGTACAGGAAGAGATATTGTAGAACGAAGGTTTTATTGGGATATTACGGTGTTAAATACCGCTTACAAGATTATGGCCCTGATGTTACAAGTTCAGTATGTCCCATTCGTCGAAGAGACTGTTGGAAGTTATCAGAGAGGACTCTGAAACTGACCAGGTCTTCACCACCGAAGCAAATCATGACGGAGTGGCGAAGCTGCTAGGATACTCTCCTATAACTGCTCAATGAAAGTCTAAAGCCGTATATGACCACAGAGTCACGTTAAATCTACACGACGCAATGAGCTTTGTCGGTCATCCTGGTCAACTTTACCAAGACTATAGGGACCATAATGATCAACATCACATCTCAGGTAAAGGTAGATTGGAACTCTCTGGATACTGTGAGGCAGGGAGAAGGTCTTCCCTATATTAGCCTCAACTCCTCACGCAAGAGAGATTGATCTCCGAGTCTCGTGGAAATTGAAACTTTGGATTCTAGAGTGCTGACATTCTCTGATGACATAGACAATATTTCTTTGAGGATATTTTATGCAACCGACGCTCAGCCTTGCCGCTGCTGCTTCTACCACTGGACCTCTATGCCTGAAGAACCTGCTCCCCTCAAGATATGTCCCAGGGGAAGCAATTGGAACTGTATAGAACATTTATAGCAGCAGAACTCACGTACAACTCTGAGACATGAAAACTGAGGAAATTATCTTAGAAGCATCCCAGGTGCTCAGGAGGACTTGTGGACCAGTGTAGAACGACAATCCAGGAATTGAGAAGGGGGTCTGGCCATGTCATGAGATTGGAACCGAACGACTCAGCCCATAAAGTCCTTCTAGGTCTACTCAAACTAAGATGAAGCAATGGCGTTGATACATCTCATCCAGAAAGTCCAGGGATCCTGGACTGACAGAAAACGGCTCTTATCCCTGACCAATACCGAGGACTTCCGCAGACAACCAAGGCTCCTTAGCACTTTTTGCGCCCGATAAGCAACTAAGCTGGAGCAAGAAAGTATTTTCTGAAAACAATTAAAATATAATTAGTTTTTAACCACAAAACTAAAACTTCCATCGACCGTTAGCAGCGAAAGACTCTCGGCCATCTTGTGAACTCGGAAGCCCGGATATCGAACTCCCTAACTACTTTGCACAACTTTTGTTTCGCCCCCGAACGCACACCTAGGCAATTGAATTTATAATCAGCATTCGTTCGCACAGTTAGCCCAATTTATTTTTTAAATACTTCCCGCCTTACACGCGCAACCACTGAGCCACTGCATAAATGAACGCCCGGCGGTAAAAGATGGTCCTGGGCGACCTGAACAATTATACACGCACACACACACGAACACGCCGAACACAGGCGAGTGAACTGGAAAATCGCGCCCTCTGTGCGCTTCTTTTTGTTTAAGTTTCGCACACACACACACACACAAAGAAATTCGCTGCCGGGAAAGGAGGCACCCTCACGGGTGCTGTTAACAAACAAAAGCCGTATGACTTGTGGCGCTGTGGGCAGGCTTCGTGTTACAACCGCGGCCAAGTGCTGCCTCGAAACCGTGGAGGATAAGTTTTTCCCTATCCCTATCACCCAATATCCGGTGCGCCGGAGAAGGTACTCGCGGAACTCGGGATCTACGCCTGGGATACCCTGGTGAATGTACTCCAAGGCGCCTGCCGTTCAAGGTAGGGTTCGAATGCCAGCCACCAAAAACTAGCGCACAACTTGGAAGCAGCTTCCAAGCTTGGCACACACACACACTTTGCACAACGGTACTCGCTCGCTCGCTTTGTCATGCGATATGGGTCCCTGGTCCTGGGAAGGCTTGGAATCGATTCACCTGTGTCCTGGCCCGACCGTGCGGTGCGGTGTGTCAACTCCGCCTACCGTTGACTTAATGTAAGCAATCAAAGTTTTGCTTTGACTCCGTGCTACGGCTCCCCGTGTTCTTCCGGGTACGTGTACGCTCGCCAACGGGACCTGTCTGCCGCAGTGCCAAGAGGTTCTTGAACAAACGGAAGCTTTATCTTGCGACAGCGACTGTATTTATGATACTTTCTTTAGACTTCTCGGGCTGGGTTTGCTGGCTACCCCGGCAAGTAAGACCGCACTCCCGATAGCTCAGAGTTCGCAGCTTGCGCCACACCCTGCATGATATGCATGTCCTAACTTTTGAAGACACTCTCAGTTCACTGTTATGCTACAGATTTACTTGCACAGTGTAGCGTATAAAAAATACCGCACCGTCGGACATCATTGTGCATGCGTGATGCAACAAAAATCAATCCAACACCTCAACCATCTCGATCATCCAGTGAGTGCCCTAATAAATTTGTCTTACCGTCAGCAAACCTCGTGAGTCGTCGGCAGCCGCTTAAAGTAAGTCACGTAAAATGATTACGGTGGGAAGATTCGTCCGGGCAGAAAACTTGAAGCACACGGACGACATCCGAGCGTCAGTCCTTGGACGCTTCATAAATTAATGCCCAGTACTCCCCCCACACACACACACACACACACTGCACTGCCCGCAAAAATGTTTGCACTACCGGCCGGCACATCTGCCGTGGCACATGTTGACAATCATAAGCGAGCTAGGAAGCTACGATAGAGTCACCCACTCAGCCAGTCTAGCTAGCCCACCGAATGCAGAACGTCTATCTCTGATGACCAGCACGGGGTCGGACCTGTCGTACAGCAAGACTTTAATGCTTGCTGACTCTTCCCGACACGGCCGTACGAGCGCGCGGTTGGTCCGGCTCGGCGGGAAGCTTTTGCGGGAAGGAATAATATTTTTTCTATGCAAATCATCTGGGATGTGGGCGAGTTGGTCCAGAGGTGGCGGCGGCGGCGGTTCCTCGGGACGACAACAATGTGTCCGAGCACTGTTGCATGCGAGTAACGACCGGCACCGGCAATCAGCAGGAATGACTAATGCCGGCCGGAGTTGCTCCAAAACAATCTTTACCGAGCAAATTGCAATTCCGAAGTTCCGGCTGGAGCGAATATTTACACTACCCTGGGTAGCCCGGGTAGCCCCATCGATCCGACACACGGACGGCCCCCCGATCCGTAGTGACTTTTGGTGGGCAAGCCCGGTTTTAGCCAGAAATTGGATGCAAGGGCTACCGCTACGGCCGTAGACGTTACCGTACCCGCTGATGTTGCACAAAGTTTCGCACAAAACCGGACCGCTCAGATGACCTGATCCGTGATTGCAGTTTTGTTTGTTATTTGAAAATGAATTTGCTATGCAGTTTGCATGACGGGGGGGGGCTGGGAGTTCATCTTGAAGTTGGGGATTTTCGCAGCGAGCGACCCAGAACTCGAGGACGCACTCGTCTTAGTCTATTCAATTGTTCCATCACACACGCTCCACTCTCCATTTCGTTTTCCCCCAGTTTACCAATACTGGGGCAGTGGACAGTTTGCGCCGTGTTTAGATAAGCACTTGGCTATTTGTGTACGTGTGTCGCAAAATACCGGCCAGAAATGGGGACCAAGCGACCCCCGTTGCATAGCCAGCGGAACCAGATATTACTGTACCAGAGGCAAACAAAAAAAAAACCTTTTTTCGTAATGGTTCAACGACGACGACTGCTGGACGAATGACATCGACAAAGTGAAGCGATATATCTTCCACATCCCTTTCTGTCGGGTCGGGCAACGCCAACAACAACTACACTGCTTCCCAGGGTCGTCCCCGGTGGGAGCAGGTCCTGCACGAACCAAATGACATATCTTTAAAACGCACCCAGCTCGTCGGCAGTGGAGTAAATCGGAAAAGTTAGCACCGGCGAGGTACCGAGCGTTAGCAGACACGGAAATTAGTTCGGTTTCCGTCCCGGTCCCGTAACTAATTAAAACTTGATCAATTTTTTATGAATGCATATCCACCAAGAAGATCGACTAAGTGGGTGTGTGCGTGCGTGTGTGCATATAAAGTAATGTACGGAGGTGTGAGTTGCAAGTCACGATAGCAAAATTCAAGGCTGGCGCATTTTCACCTACTCTTCACCCCACCAGCTGCGCCATACTGGTGCGTCGTAATTCGTCTTATGACATAGCGTAGAGAAAAAAAAAACACGGGACACGAAGACACGCAAACGGCACGCAATTCCCCTAACGCTAACGCAGGTACGCAGCATGCAAAGCAAGTGTCACTGCAAACGTTTCCAACCGGTTGGAACGCGTCTCTCACTGGCAGAAGAAATCTTTCATCGGTGTGGTACGGGTGGCAAAATTTAATAATCGTGCTCGGTGCTCCAACCAAAAATCCCCGCACTGCGGAGAACCCACCCCAACATCCGCATGCATCGGTAGAGGATGTATAGAGAGGACCTGATATCACAACCCGCACAGATCTCTACCACCGTGGTACGGCGAGGTGAGCTAAAACATTTCGTTAGAGTATTTGATGTTTATTTTCAACCGCAATGATACTGCTCTGCTAATTCCGCTAACCCGGGATGTGTTTCTCCTCCTTGACGTTTACCCGATGTCCTGACATAGTCCGTGTAGCAGAAAACGCTACAAACTGTATTACAGTTGCTTAGCAACTTTGATAGATGCAGAATTAACTTTTGATAGGCCTGATACATGTTGCAGCCAGTTTGCGGCGTGCGAAGACAGAGACCCCGAAACCTGACCCAACGAAGTGTTAAATCCTTACCGCGCAGCACTTTATTGCACCGCAAACGTCACCAACCCTGCCCGGGTTAGAAAACGGTTACGGTACTTAAGCTAATCGCTTTATGATCTCCATTGTCTTCCCGATCGACGGGTTAAGCAGCACCGAGCGACATCCATTCACTGATTGATTGCCACGTGTAAGTGCCTAATGATGGAAGGTGTGTACGCGCCAACCTTCTCGCTCTCCATCGCTGCCTTAATACACCAGCCCAGTGGTGCAGGCTTTCACCGACCACGCAAATGGGTTTAGTGAACCGAGGAGACAGGTGTGTAATGATAAATGATGGCCCCACTTGGAGCGCTGATGCTTCGTTATTACACACCGAGCCGTGCCGCCATTGTGTATCGCTGTTATCATTCACCTTGAATGGGTCAGCCCGTGAACGGAGGCGAGGCGAGACTGTCACCGAGGACGGTTAATCTCCGCACCGTGCCAATTGGTTCAGTGGTTCCACCGTTGGTTCTACATGAAGAATGTTTATTAGCTCTTGAAGTAATGAACGGATTTTTCGTTTCGCTGTAAGCAACCAATGCAAAAAAAACCCTTCCCATGTCCTTGATCTGTTGGACGACGACGACGGGAGGACGTTCAACACTCCGACTGGAACTGCTGCACCTGACATCCGGATTACAACCATTCTCTGGGTACCATTGTCTGGCGTAGCCAGGCACACAACCGTACGCAGCACCACCTGAATGGAATCAATTGCATTTCAAAGGAAGCCCCTCCATTGAAAGGTGCTAAACGGCGTGCTGCTAACGCTTTCAGGCCGTTCAATTGCATACAAAAGCAAATTATGCTTGTTATGGTGAACCGAAAACACCCTGGCTTATAGCTATTGAGCCAGGGATGCCTAATAAAGCTTACCCCGGGAAGCGTATCGGTTAATGGCTAGCTACCTTTCGACTAATGGCATCAATGTTGCCTTTCGCCCGGTATCGGAAAACAATCCAATGCAACGCACGACTAGCATCGATCGAAGATAAGCCTTCGTGCTCATCGAAGCAAACGAGCTATCTCTCGCTCTTGGGGCTCGTCCACTCTCTCTCTCTCTCTCGCACTCTCTCTCGCACTCACCTTCTGATTTAATTTCCACGACTTTAGCAGCGATTAGTTATGTTTGCTGGTACTTGCGATAATCGCCTTCCAGACAGGGCAGTACGTGCAGATGCTAGTGGTCTAGCTTAACGCTTCACAGCATTAAAATTCCCAGGGAAGGAATGCGAAAGATTAATTCCCACATTTATTTTCCCACCGTGAATTTGGATACACAAACGCACTCACACACTCTAAACCTGGGCCAATGTGCTTAATTTATTCCATATCGTTCGAGTGCAGCGTGTTAATTAGCGCAATTACAATTGTTAAATGATTCCATCTGGGCCTCCCCTTTATGTAATCTGTGTGATATGTGTATATACAATTTCTCTCCCCTCCCCCCAAACCCCCGTAGCACCTTTCACACATACAGGCTCCCGTCTCGCAACATAATTAAATTGACTTCAAAATTGAAACCACTCCACTTCACATGACGGCTTCAGCTAAACGGTGCTCGTTGCCTCCATCGCACCAAGAGCGAAAGAAAGCAACAAAAAAAATGGCTACGAATGCTCATAAAATTTTCTGTTACTTCTAACGCATCTCAGCGGTGCCAGCAATTGAGCTGCGGCTAGCAGAAAAAAAACTGCTATATGGTATATAATTTTCAACGCTCCTTTAGCTTTAGGTTCTTTGTACGTCTCCAGAGTTTTTTTTGTTTTTGGGGAGGAGAGATGGCCCCCGATAGGGCCATGTTCGTGAGAGCAAGCAAAAAAGTGGAAAGATGGAACCACGTGGTTGGGCATTAAAAATTCAAACACTGCGCACCCTAATGAAGTCTTAAATTTTTTGCTTCCTCCACTATAAACACGCATCCGTACGCGGGCGAAACACCCGCGCCAAATCTTGTTAATGATCCACTTGGCTCAGGTGAGAAATGGTAATGTCGGAAGTACAAATACGCCGTCAGGTGTCCTTAAAGTTGTAGGCCAGAAGTTTTGCTGCAATGTGGGAAAGGGCCTGGTCGTTCTCTCCCGAAGAATAAAACATCCGCTTTCTTGGTACTACTGAGGCGATCCAGGCGGATGACTCCACGCATGGTCTACTCTAAACTGTACTGAAGGTATCGTAATATCCTATACTCCAGCACAATAATGGCCGATGCTTCCGTTCAACACGGTGTCTGTCTCAGTGTGACGCTTTTGAGTTGCTTTCACTTTTTATTTCATCTCGAATTATGTTTCGCCCTTGCCCCCTTCCGGGCGATGGAAACCGAAACCCTGCTGTGGTGCTGTGCTGTGCTGTGCTACTTTACCGTCACCAGTCACGGTGATGCTCAGCACGACCGTAACACATCGCTCGCAGTGATAGCACTTTTCAGTTTTTCGTTCTTTTGACCTTCGCCTAACTCTCTTGGGTTTGCGGCTAGTTGCGGTTTGTGCATTATGCCGTGCCGGAAGAATGTAATTGAGATTCGCCTGGACCGAAAATTACGACGGCTGCGTAAATGAGCGTACAAGTGTCGCAAGGCTCGTCCATAAATTGCGTAACGGAAACGCAACTCCGTTTAAGGTTCGGTCCAGAGTCTAGCACAGATAATGAAGGCCTCTTGATGTTGTAGAGCATTCAAAATGAAGAAGTAGAAACCTGATTTCAGGCGCTAATAGCAAATAACTGGCTGAAGTAAATGTTGTTTCCGATGCTCCCCAGTCTTGATTCAGAATCTATAGGTCACTGCAGAGGACAGTTGTTGTGACGTACGCTCAACTTCAGAAGGATAGCTGGAGTTGAGAGCTTATTCAGAGTAATTACCACATGGACGAAGAGTTTTGTATAACAAATTCCTTCTTTTCTAGGATAACCTCAACAGTTTAGACGAGTTCTTCTTACTCTTGACGATTAGAGAATTATTGGTGGCAGAGACGATTAAGCCTCAGATTTCCTTAGACATGATTCTGACAACGATGGACAGTTGACAGAATCTTCTTCTTCTTATTCTCTTCTTTTTCTCTGTCACTACAGCTTCGAGAGGTCCTCTCGCTCTACCATACAACGTATTCTACGTAAAACGAGAAGGGATTCGATATCTGATCGTGTTGTGTGAAGACTGACGAAGCTCCTCTGTCGCCGAGCCGCCCCACCTGCACTCCCTCATATGTAACACATCGTAACGCAACTTTCCTTCGACCGTAACGCACTTTATGGACGACCCCTAAACGCTCCTAGATTAGACGGACTAACCTCCAAAGTATTTGTTCAAGGGCTGAACAAAATGAAATGGTGTATATTGCAGTACTTCCTTCAAATTACCAATGGACACCGTCTGAGGCATGAATCCTCAGCTATTTCTTCCAAACAATTATTTTGGTCGATTGAGTTTAGGACACATTTCACGGGTAGAACTCATACCGTATCTACTTGTTTCAGATTATTTAATATAAAATACCAAACAAGGAACTGAAATGACTACAAAATTACCCCTTTACGATTCACGATCCCTAGTCCGACCGGCCACAGTTACAACTGGAAAAGTAATAAAATCCCCGAGATATGCTAATCATACGCCCATCACCGCAAACTAACAAACCTAACCACGGTGTAATCCTTGGTTTCCTTTCGCTGGTTTCACCACACCGCACGGGAAAAATTAAACGTCGAAATTAAAATAAATAATCACACGTCACTGCTGCCGGCCCAACTACACGCCAGGATCTTTGATAAAGCAATGTTTTGCTTACCGGGAGAGAGAGAGAGAAAAAAACAGGGGAAGAACAGTAGAAAAAAAGTTTCAATTAAGCACACAGCACCATCCGCAAACAATGATGGCAAAACCTTTCGCAGGCAAAACCAAAAGGCAAACGGGCCGTTAATTGGTTTTGTTGTCTGTCTGTGTGGCTGTATGTGTGTGTGTGTGTAGTGGTATCGGGTGTACCGAACGGGTTTCATCTCCATTGCTGTTTACAGGTATTGCGGTGAAATGGCCACTGTAAACGCACTCCGCGAAAAGTGGAAATGTTTACCTCGGGATAGGACCAACTTCCATTTGATATTTTCCCTGACACCGAACCGGCTTCATTCTGTGTGTGTCTGTGCGTCTGGGCAAATTACTCGACACGGGGGAAAATCGTATACCTGCGTTTTACTGGCCGGGCGAGCCAAAACGAGAGAGAAAGAGAGATAGATGAGCAGGTTTAAAAAGGACTCAGAAAGGACACCAGTGACAAAAGTGACCATTCTCGAGAGCCCGTAGTACACCTTTCGGCCCATTGTTCTTCCCCCTGGCACACGGAACGGCAGAATCTTCTGCTCTTTGATAGTACCCTTTCCCTGGGTCCCGGGGTTTACTCAACGCCCTTCTTTTGATCCTGCCAACCAAGGGTGCGTGAGTGTATGTTTCCCTGGGTGTCAATTTACGATCAATTATGCTGAGTAAATGAATGGCTTCATTCATTTCGCTGTTGTTTTAGTGCCGTTTTGCATTGGGTTTGTTGCGTACTGCTTGGTACCTTCACTTATTACTCTCTGTTTCGGTTTAGAATTGTGCTGCCGCTCGCCCACAGAGACTTGCTTGCTTTTTAATATAGTTACTTGATTGTATTGCGGTCTCTTCATCAAGATCTTCAACCCAGCGGAAAATCCTGGAGAAGATGGGAGAGCTGTAACTACACTCCTGCCAGGTCTTGGCGGTATAGTCAAGCTACAGCAAGAAGATGTAATCAGCTCATTCGGGATCCTAGCCAAGTTAACTAGGTTAGACCAACATCACACATCGGGTGAAGTTGGATGACAAACTCTCAAGGCTTTAACTAAAGACCAGTCTATCGTCTCTTCAACTCCTGATGGTATTGTGAGTCATCGCGAACACTCTGAAAAACAAGCTTCAGGAGGACCATCTTCTATAAGTAAATTCAGAATCCTAAGGTACGCTCATGACTTGGACAACATTGGACACAGAGACTCTCCTTTGAAGTAGAAGCTTAACGGTAGAAATCTTGGTGTTGTAATCGAAGTAATTACCCCATTTAAGTCGTCCATAACTTCACCTATCATACGCCAAAAGCCCACCTCAAATATTGAGGTACTCGAGAGCGTGATAGCTCACTGAGAAAACTCCTCCACTCAAAATACCTGTCACGAGGGCCTTATAGTCTCAGTTATAATATATTCCTCTGAGATATGGACTTTGTCGAAATCTGACACACTTCTCTTTACCATGTTCGTGACGAAGTAACTCACAAGGACTTTTTCGAGTCCTATATGCGTAGCACGACAATGGAGGAGCCGAAAAGCAGACTCGATAGGCTCTGGTGAGCTGAGTATGCTAAGAGAAATGCACCGGACGATCCAGTCCATAAATTACTTGTAAGTCGTCTACCTAGACATAGGACGAGCGATAGACTCAATACGCTGATACATCCGTCGGAAAAGCCGTGAGTGATATCGAGGACTTTAGTTGTAGACCAAGTCATCGTGTACTAACATCAGGAAAGTATCATTCTTCCTTGAAGCACTCCTAACCTCAAGACCGTGTTTTCAAATTTCCCCTACAAATGTCATCATTACGTCCGACACCTCCAAACCATTCGATCTGAACCTGTTTTATCTCCATCACTTTACGTCACTTCTAACAATTTGATCCCAAACACGTCGGCACAACCAACACTACACCGTACAATATCTGTCGGCAATGATGATGTGGACGAGTTTGGCAGTCACATCGTTCTTTTTTGCTTAATGTTAATTGTTCAATTAATTTTCCCCCACCAACACGCGGACCGAGCGTCACTATATCCATCCCTACCTTGTCGAGGTCTGCCGACCATTAATTTCATGTTTAAAACGCAAGCAAAATAAAACCTGCACCATCCACTGGTAGGCCCGGGCGGACCTTCCGTGCTTGTTTGTCGTTCGGGCGCCGAATGGACCATGGTGATTGGGCTTGCCCAGTGGGAAGGGAGGGTATAATCAGCAGGAAGGCGGAGAAGGATGGTGGGCGGGGGGGGGGGATTAACTATCCTATCGAGTGCCGAGATATGCGGACAGGGACGAGATGATCGAGAAAAGCACACACATACGCTGTACAGCACTTATGAAAGCCGTACAGCCGGCGCGAGCCCAGTCCAGGGGTCAGGCTCCAGCGCTAGGGGAGCAAAGGGATGTACGGTCTCCGGCACAAAAGAGCGAGCGGGTCGAAATCGAAGGTACGGTGGCATCGAGTATAAACCCCTAGCCAACAACACCTCCCGCTTAGAATGCGGTAGGCATAACGGCTGTTTAAATAAATAAAACACGTTATGGGCTGGAAAAGTGGATACAGTTTTTCCCGCTACTAGATGGCTGATCCTTGCTGCTATTCCGGGGCGCAATAAGGCGCCGGAGCCGAGCAGCAGCAGCAGCCGGGCCAAAGTTTTCCTACACCGGTGGCGCGGTTGACGGTTGGCCCGGGAGCGTTTCGAGAACGATGCCGCTGGGAGATTATACGGTTAACAAAAATATTACTCGCTGGCGCTTTTAGCCCCCCTGTTTTTTTGTTGTTGTACGTGTGCGCTCACTCACTGGTGGATGGCTGGGTGTGTGCTAGTGCTGGTGGCAGGCGACGTACTGCAAGGAACGTATTTACTGTACCGAGCGCTGCGACTGTCCGATTTCCTGTTTCAACGTAAAAGCAACATTAATGGAAAGACTCCGGAGCTAAAACGGAAGCTGCTACATTATTGGCAAATACTGGCGTCGGTGGAATAATTTCTTGGACCAAGATAACGGCTCGAGCTCCGGCGAGTAACGAGTAAGAGATCCGCTTATTGAAAGATTCCTAGTCGCAGGTTTTATGCAATAAGGTACAGCAAAACCTCTCTCAACCTTTTTGTTCGCTTAAAGTTCAAGATATTTAGAATTCTTGCCCTTACCAACTGCTTGGCAATCAAACAATGTTCTAACCTCACAAAAAACCGGCCAAACCAACCACGGACCAACCTACCAGAAAAGCATATTTTGCGCAAAAAGAAGGGGGCAGGATACAATGATGGCCGTACATCAGTACAGTACCGAGGCGGCAAAGAAAAACACGGTGATGAACTCACGACGGGCGACATTTTTGATGAGTACATTAAGGTTTAATTGTTTCCGTTCCGGAGCGTTGCTGTTATTTTGTTATTTGCTCAAAAATTCATTTCCGGTGTCGGAGCTTTTTTTTCTTTTGGGTTGGGTTTTTGCCGGTGGGAAATAAATTTAGACCCGTGCCCAATCGGTCTCAACCTTCGCCCACCGTTGTGGCGTTGAATATCTGAGTACAGGGGCCTGTATGTCTTTGTTTTTTTTTTATAGCGCACCTACCATTATCTACCACTGCGGCGACCAGACCAGCCGGCCTTAATGTCACCCCCGATGCCGTCCGAACGGTGTCACAGTGTTTTAATGCGTACATTTATCACCTGACGATCCCGGAGACGGACGGGCGGCTTTTTTTTTTTGGCTTGAAACATGGGGGAGAGTGTTTACTAAATAAGGGCAATAGAAGGATCCCCCGTTTCTCTTGAGGACTCGCGGTGGTGATGGGATCGTTTGCGGTAATGGTTTTATCAACACATGAATGCCAAAAAATTGGCCAAAGTCCTCGGGGCTGTCAAACGGCCCCAAAAATTGATGGACACCGGCTCCGACAAGTGGTTCGCGTTGGTGTTGAGTGTTTGCAGTTATTTTCGTACCTTATTACTTAACAACAATTCCAGACATTTCCCAATGACTTCCCTGGAGGTGATCTCTGGGATCGGAGATCTGAGGAGTAATCGTACAAATATAGTTTGAAGAGGATGTGAAGCTGGGAAGAATTATTAAGGTCTAGACCTATCGCTCGGACGGAATTCTCCAATATTTGCCAAGAAATAAGCAAATAATACCCTCAACTTCATCTATTAGATTTTTTGATTCTCTCTCGATGTTGCTCTTCCAACGTTTTTTTTTTTTTGTTTCTTCCTTTTTTGCAACATTTCCAGAACCTATCAATCCGTCTGACAGCGTCCTGGGCAATGGTAGAGCAGCCAGTACCCAAGTGTACGCTTGTCATCATCCAATTTGCCTTCGAGTTGACAGTGTGCGACGAATCCTGCCATAATGAAATGACGGTCACCATCGTGACCGCTACCGCTAGCGCCTCCGTCTCTCTCTCTCTCTCTCTCTCTCTCTCGCCTTCTCCCGGCATCGCGCTGCCACTGCGGAACTTCTCATCCGGTGTTGTTTTTCGCCGCTTAGACAAGGACAATCTGAACAGCAGCACGGGGTAGTAGCCACTCCCAGGTGAGTAATTTTCAAGAAGATTGAAATATATTACCGTACGAGCAAAAGCCATCGCCGAAAAATGTCTCCACCATCAAGGAACTACCGGGCAATGACGGTGGTGACGTTACCGACCACTTCCCCTCTGCCCCACACCATCACTAGACCCATGTCATCTGAACAGAGTAAGCGTATCACAAATGAAAAAGGCAAGAGGACACACCAGAGCCAGGACCAACGCTAAATGGCAGCCGAGACCGAGACCGTCCTGCTTTCTTTTCGGGTGACACTCAGCCGTCCACCGTATTCGCGTATTCATGCAGCTGGTTCGTATTCGGACGAGCGCTCGAACCGGAAAGTTGACCCACAAAGCCCCAACACTCCTGTGCCCGAATCCCCCCCCCCCCCCCCTCACGCACCTCCTGAAGGCAAGAGATGTGAGCTGAGATTAATAAAATTCACGTATTATTAAAATTTCATGAACCGAGATGAACACAATTACCCGTATATGACTATTACTTAGCACGGGACACCGTCCGCAGTCCCGGCGTCCCGGCCGTATTTATTATGTCAGCGCGCAGACAACGACGACGACCACGGACGACCAGCAGCAGGTCGGTCTTCCATCTTTACACGTCTATTGTTCCCTGTCAATTTCCGGGCACCAGACTTGGATGCTGAATTTTAACACAGAGCGAGAGAGAGAGAGAGCGACTACACGAGCAAGATGTTAAATCGTGGTTCCCTTATTCAACAGCGGCACAAATCTGGGCGGCGGTTGGCTTTCAACACATATTCGTGAATATTGCCACGCCAATTCAGCGAAATGTAAAATGAGACTTCGTACACACCAGCGCACCGACGATTGCCTGCAGGAATAATTTTTCACGTCAGGCATGACATTTGATTTTCATTACGCAGTACGGTAAAAGTTGGCTCGGAGAG
Organism: Anopheles stephensi; assembly: GCF_013141755.1. Lineage (NCBI taxonomy): Eukaryota > Metazoa > Arthropoda > Insecta > Diptera > Culicidae > Anopheles > Anopheles stephensi. The sequence goes on from NC_050201.1 coordinate 2,518,799, forward strand.
AGGGAGTAAGGATGCACTCATTTATCCATTATCTGCTTCGGGGGATGTAATTGGCTGTTACTTGCTGCTTTATCGGAAAGCTGAAGACATTTTAAGAATGAAACTGAAACAAATTACTTATTGAACAAACTCAACAATATTTTCCGAAATTTGTTGGGAGTCTAACAGGAGGTTTAAGACTTCTTTTAGGGAGATTTCCTCAAGAGAAATCCTCATAGCCACATTTCTAGACTATTCAGATTATCCAGACTACTGATGAGAAGTAGAATCCAGATCCGAACTCTGAGATTCGATTCCCAATTAGATCCTTTGGGATTTAAGATTCAAATTCAGGATCAGAATTCGGATTTGATGTGAAAACGGATTTCGAGACTCGGATTCTGATTAGAAGCCGGAATCCGAACCCTAACCACTCGGATTTATATAATGACTTCGATCAGGATTCGGACTCCAGTCAAAATCTGGATTCGGATCGGGGCTCGTATTCGACTCTTGATCTGGAATCGAATCATGATTCCTTGAGGCTGAGGCTCAATATCTGGATTTACTGATGAGATGGTATGAAGGTGATATCACAGTATTGATCGTAGAGCTCTTGATTGCTGGACTCCTGCATTATTTCACACCCGGTGGCCGTGGCGACTGCGGTGCCGGTCTTCACACGGCAGGACCGAGGCTCAAATCCCATGCGGACTCATCCCCCATAGTGAGGATTTATTATCCAACTACGTGATACATGAAGTCTAGTAAGCCAGAAATGGCAGGCATGACCTAAGAGCTCATTAGGCCAAGAACGAAGAAGAAGAAGCATTGTCTTTCCACACATAGGAGGCCTTCAGATCAACCTCCTCTCGAAAGCGACTAAGAGAAATTCATCAGAACTTGGAGTCCATGTTCATAAGTCCATATCTCAGAAACATGGTCCTCAGCTTGTAATAATGAGTGTGCTGGCAGCCAACACCTATGCACCTATCTCAACATCTATTTCTTTGTCGATGCTGGTGATGTCATCATCGTACAGAATTTCATTGGCCTTGGTTCATTACTGTATATTAAGGCATTTGAGGAGAATTTAAGGATAACACGATCTTTGTAAAAGTTTGAAATTTCTTATTTCTACTACTACTACTACTATTACTTCTACTACTTCTATCTAAAACTCAGATTAATCTGTCCATCTGCTGCAAAGAAAAACACCAGAAGACAAACGATTAATGCAATAAAATTTGATTGCCTGTTGCCAGATTTTATAAAGCACTAGATAAGGTTCAACCAGCAAAACCAGACACAAGAAGAGAAATTGTGCCACCCGAAGCATCCTTCTCTTCATAATAAGGGTTTCACCGTCTACCGGCATCCATCTCGGACCGCGTCCGCTCAAATAAAAAACCTCCCCCGTTTTCACCCGCCGAGATTAAATGGTTCGTAAGCAACCAGCGTGAGGCTCCAGACGCCATGCTTTAAAATCATTTTTCTCTTGATGTGGCACCGCCCTGTACCTTCACCGATGGCATGGGGTGCCGTCAACGCTGGGACATGTTCGTACCATTCGTCTTACGCTACTACCACTCTGCACGTCACTCTCCGGGAGTCTATTCGCGTTGCTGTGCGCTTCCACCGCATAGTCATACCTTTCCATTCACCGACAACAATGGGTAGTAAAGATAATCGTAAGCAAAAGCATGATCCTTGGTGAGGAAATAGATCTATGACGGGAAAATGGGAATATATGACACGGTTTCAAATGACGTACTCGTCCGTTTAGCTAGTGCCACCCTTTGCTAGCTGACATCAGTCGCACTGTTAGTCTCTTAGTCGGAATGTTGTACGGGACTCACCGGGAGCACTCCCGTGCTTTGGTGTGGAGCAAAAATTCTTCCACTTAAAAATGTTTAAATTCTCCCACCCCATTCACTTGATTAACTCGATTCAATTGTACCGAGCGTGTGCTATAAATACTCCCGATAGTTTGGAGCGTAATAAAGGCGGCTTTATTCCAGCTGACATATCACTTTTGCCCTTCAGTGCCTGTTTATCACGGTACCAGGCTCAAGCGATTATGTTGTCACCTAGAGGGTGCGGGGGGGGGGGGGGGGGAGGTGGGTTGGAAACATTTTTTAAACCCCAAAACTTCCCACTATCATACAGAAGTATTATGGTTTCAATCAGTAAATGGCTGTATAAAAGCAGTCTGCGACAGAGGACGAACCGGTGGGCAAGGTAAACGGTAACCCTATTATCCTTCAATTAATCAATTAGCGCTCGTGATTCGCTGAAACGCGCGCCCAGTGATTGTTCGTCTTTAGCCGGTCATGAATTTTGCAAAGCCCGTTTTTTTTGTTGATATGAGTTTTTTTTTGCTGCTGCTGCTGCTGCTGCTAACGTCAATCGGCTGACCAGAGCTACAGTGTGCCCCGAGACTCTCCCTGCAAATACTCACCGTTCGCCGACCCGGTTTGGAGCTTAACACAAAGAACGTTTCGCCGAAACAAACACGGAGGTTACGCAAACAGGGAAACGGGGTGGAGAACATTTAATATGTTTTATTTGGATTTTACATTCTCTACATTGTGCCGCACAATGTATGATTTGCGATGGGTGAGGAGGATGGCGATGAAAGTGTGAGTGAGAGAGAGATAGAGAGGGAGGAGAACCTGGTAATTGGTAGATTATAATGGAAAGAATACTCATTCCCGGACCGGGTGAACGCTTTCCCTGGAGCCCTTGGGCGGATACTACCGACGGTGGTCCAAAGGATTCGCGATTAACTCTGGAAAAGAAATTAAATGGATTATTACCGAATCATCATAATGAAAAGCGAGTTGATAGGGTATTAGCAATGCACTACGGGTGAAGCGGTTCTCAGCTCCAGAATATCGCAAAGACTCGCTTGTGACTATCTTCACAATATCCACAGGGGGGAAAGAAAACGAGTTTGTCCTTGACATCAGGAGAGTATTTTTCAGTTCTGTAAGACAGGTGTCTACATGTTTAAGACAATCGTCAATTTTGACTTAACACATATCTCTAGATCTCGAACATTGGTTCAAAACCTTTTCATTCAAGTAACACTGCATACAGATATGCCAAGCTTGCATCCTCCAGAAACTTTACAACTCGCCACGGCTTGTGCCTCCCGGCGCAGCGAAGGTAGCGCGAATTATTGCGCCTAACCCCAGATGCCCCACGTGTGACGGGTCCGCGCACGTCCCCACCCCACTACTCATTACCATTTTAATGAATCGGAGTCAAGTGAATAATTGATTGATGTTACAACGCTCGACTTAATTAGCTCGCACACTTGATGATAATTGCAACATCGGTGTACGGAACCGATTATCAACGGTCCTCTGCCAAACCACGGGCACGTGCGGGTGGCTGAAGAACTATGGGTCTAGGGGTACGTGAACCGCGCGCATGACATGTCGTCTGCAGCGACGTACTATTCGGATTCGGTTTTGGGGGAAAAAGATTGATGTAGTTATTATACAGTGAAAACCCTGTCAAATAGTATCATTTTAACTACTCCGCTCAACGAGCAACCCTCAAATAATTGTGAGCTATTACAAGGCTCCACGAGTTTGATCAACGACAGATGACTTCAGTCAACCGTTTTGCACGGTTGTCCAAGGCCACCACTAGCGCTACAACTCAATATTTCCTCCCCCCAAACCAAAGCATTACCTGACGTCGAACGGCTAAAGTTGTAAGTCCTACCAGGATATCGCCGCCACGCTTCCATGACAATTGCTGCCGTACAGGGCACCACGGATGGGTCGCATGCGCGGGATGGCACAACAACTCGGGTGATGGAAATTAATATTCAATGAACTGTGCGAATTTATTACTTTTCATCTATAGTTAATTGATTGCGTAACGTAGTATGCATTACTGTAGGGTGCACTTTGTACCGTACGGTATACCGGGCCGGTTGGAAAACCGAGCAACATGAGCAGGTTAATATGATTGTACGTTTAAAGCGAAAAACTGAAATCATTAAAATAAGTGAAAATACCGGGTAAAAGTTCGCGGTACACACTTCTAATGAAAAACTTCGATATTCAATCCATTAAAATTCACTAGGCACTAGGTAAGCGGATGGGCAAGCTAGAAAAAAAAATTTTGTTCCTAGTAACATTTACACTGGCAACAGTTCCTAGAGCAGCACCTAGAATTTTTTTCACAATAAACCATTGTGTTTTCTCAGATGCAGAGAAAGGCTTTCGAAACTGTTTAATGGAATTATTGCTTCACTTAGGGAAATCTTTCAAATGAACAACCCAAAAGAAGGAGAAACGTTTACCCGCTAACCAAGCAGACCTCATTCCTAAAAGTCTTGATGATACCTTACTGTAAAGTCAAAGTGCCGTGCATATTTGAATATTTTATCGATGCGTCAGTATGTGCTATGAAGTCGAGATATTGAGCGAGGGATTGAGACTTCTGACTTGTCAAGAAGCGACGGCGCAACGATTCTCGCTAACATTAAGCCTCCTGTATATTGTAACCTGTGCGATTCTCTGTTGTTTATCAAAGTCTGCAATTCTAACTGATGCAGACATCACTTTAATTTTGAAAGAGCGCTACCGGGAAATATTATTCTGCAATAGTCGATGACGTTATCGGTCTATATTCTGGAGAGTGAGAATGGGTTTTAACTAGAATAACTTGTAGTATAGCTTTACTGTATATAGTCAATCGTCAAGACTTTGGTCATCTGAAATATCCTAGTCATAATATTCTATAACTAGTTCCTAAATATCTCTTCTTCGTATTTTGGTTCTAACAACCTCCAAAGGTCATGACAAGACTACAAGACGATGCTTTTCCAATACTAAGGTCTCTAAATTCTTAGTCCCTGAATATCTCTTCTTCGTCGTCTAACGCTAGCCAACTCCAAAGTTCTTGACGGCCACCAAATCTCTAGTTCATGAATATCTCTTCTTCGTTTTCAGACCTAGCCACCTCGAAAGATCATGAAGACCACCCAATTTCTTACTAGACTACTAGACTGTGCTTTTCCAATAATCTGGTCTGTAAATCCCTTGCACCTGAATATCTCTTCTTCGTCGTCTGGACCTATCCACATCGAAAGATCATGACGACCATCCAATTTCTTAGAAGACTACAAGACTATGCATTTCCCTACACTCTGGTCTCTAAATTCTTACCCCCTGAATATCTCTTCTTCGTCGTCTAACCCTAGCCACCTCCAAAGATCATGCCATACAATTTTTTACAACGCTAGATCAATACCACCTAGCTGGATAGTCATTCCTTACCGCGGGGAAGCTGTCCAGATGGGATTCTAGACGAGTCTTTTCGTGTCAAGATCCGTGTCTGAGCTGACTAACCAGCTACAGGAACAATCAAGTCTTCGAGAGACTTCAAGAGACTGTGGAGCTAAAGAACAAATTGTTTCTTAATGTTCAAGTTACACCAACAAATCCAGGTGCGGCCATAAAAATCAGTATCAGTGTCGAAAGAGCAACTGCGACAACTACACATTAAGTTATTGACGCTTCAAGCGTTTCTGACGTTTATATGGTGATGGCTTGGTGGCAAACGCAGCAAACCACCTCCGTTTCCGGCTCCCCCTCACACGGAATGTATCATGTTTTGGGTGTGCACGCGTAGTACGCAGAATTTCTGCACCACCCCAACCCAAAACGCTAATGCCTAATACGACGCCCCAGGACATGCTTTCACGCGAATTTGTTTAGCGCAGTGTGCACAGGAGCCCATTTGGATAATTACCGTCGATCCGGGTTGACACCGGCAAACCGTTCGTGTGTCTAGACCGTAAAGGTATGTCCCAATGTTTTCACCTTCATCTTCTTTTGGGCTGCTGGAAGATTTATGAAACAGGTTAAGAGAAGAACGTGAGGCTCAGGAATGTTGGGCCTTTCCTCTAGTACGCACTTAAACACAGTTCATGTTCCGAAATGGTTGTGAGATCATAAAAAAGAACGCTGCGAACGCTTCGGAGGCATCGGAATTTTCCAAGGCCGCGAAACAAACGTCTTATTTTAATTGAAACATATACCTGTTTCTTCGCTGATCTCAGGATCTCGGTTTGCCGGTGTCCAAACGCGGCCAAAAAAAAAAAGCATTTAAGTTCGCAGAACACGCAAGAAGCGGGCGAAGACACCACGTCCCGGTGTCTTCCTTCAGTCAGTCAGCGAAAGCGGTAACCACAGCTCTTGCGCCAGTGTGCGCCAAAAACCTTCCGCCCGGCCACGGTATATAGCCCGGGTTTGGAGCGGGTTGTGGAGCAATGCGTCAACGCGATAGGACAATAAAATTTGCCCCAAGCCAAACGCTCTCCATAATTCTACGGTATAATAAGTAAAGCAAGAAGAAAGATTCTCCCTTTCATCTCCCTAGTGCTGGGTCTCGTTCTTCGGTGCTGACGCGGTTACTGAGCTCTCACCAATAAGGGCGAAATGGGAAATTGTTTCGGAGGTTTTTTATGTAATTTTTATTGTTACAAGGACATTAAAATTCAAAGCGGTAGCAAGATGTAAAAAGAAAGAAAGAAAAAAGTTTATTTCCCATTCACCTTCACGCACCAGATCAAGTATGCTAAATGTCTGCTTGTTGGGCTGTGGGTACGCGCCTTCGCCTCTTCATATTTATATACCCATTTTTAATGCCTTCCCTTTGACAGTCGCCTTCTCCAGCGCCGCTCTGTTTATCCTTGCTGTTTCCGTTTATGCTTCCCCCTTCCAAGGGTTCAGCAAACTGCCGTACTTGGACTTGGCTCTTGGTCATGTCCCGTCTTCATTATTACAACTTAATCGTTGGCCTGGTACACTTCGGGGGTTTTCCGCTTCATTTCAAAAGACTGCCGTCAAGTTCACGTAGAATTGTTTTTGTACCATTTTTCTACCCGTGAAGCACTCAGCGGGACTTTCTAAGGGAGAAGAGGTATCATGTACACTTCATATTCAAAAGGGATTTTATACCACAACCCTAGCCAGAAAGACCAAGAACCCATCGGAAGCACGATAAACTCGTCGAGCCTAGATGCATCGTTTGATGGACTAAAAACTAACAGCTGTAACACGACAAGCATTTTTTTATAGCACAACTGTAAACGACACACGGCAGCTATCACACTACACTCCGGTTTTGATGCATACACATTAAAGTGTTACAGGAAAAAAAACCTAACTTTTACTGTTCAACAAATCGTTCCGAATTTGTTTCACCTTCACCTCTTTTCGGCAAATGAGCAGCAAAAAAGGCGTAGAGCAAGACATGCAGGTGTATGCGGTACCTTTATGACCGGTCCCGAACCTGTTTTGGGCAGTTCCCGTAAAGAACGTAAGCGCTAGTGTCGAAAATTTTCAAATGATTTTCTTTTTCCTCGGGAGCTTTTTTTCTGAGGTTTTGTTTTTGTTTGCCACTGCAGCTCCTAAAAGGCCTGATCGTGGGAATATCTTTCTAGGAAAATCTCGAAAAACATCAGGGATAATCAACCAGCTGGCAAGATTAAAGAAATGATTTTAAAGCAGAAAGTCTAAGGCGATTCGGGCGTCTGAGGCGCAGGTTCTCAACGTTGGCATATAGCTCGCTAATTACGCTGGATATGCAGACTACATCAGAAAAAGACTCAAATCTTCAAATTGTCCCTCCTTACTAGCGGTCAATTAAAATATGACAGACAAGTTATCAAAGCCGGCACCAGCTTTATGGCTCGGAATATATTCGGAAAGATCTTTGGAAGATATTTGGAAAGATCCTCGGAAAATATTCGGAAGATCTTCTTCTTCTTCTTCTTCTTCTTCTTCTTCTTCTTCTTCTTCTTCTTCTTCTTCTTTGTCTTAACGATCTCTCAGGACATACTTGCCATTTCTGGCTTACTAAGCTTAATGATAGGCACATAGTTGGATAGGCAGTCCTCACTACGGGGGAAAGGTCCAGATGAGATTTGAATCCCGGTCCTGCAGTATGAAGATTGAGTCTAGAAATTATTACTGAGGACATTAGGACTTCATCTGAGCCTACTTAGATTCCAATGGAAATTCGATTAGAACTCGATCAGGTTTCAACAATGATGAAGTATTAAAAGTTGGTTAGTTCTATGTCTTAGCGTCCAGGAAAATAATCTTCCCTGGATATCCGTTATTCTTGGATAAAATAGTGTCAAACATAGAGAAACCGACAGAGTTCTAGAGTGACCGTTTTGAAGTCATCAGTACAATCCTCATCGCGAAAAATTGCTCCAGCCTTTCAAGATATCTGTTCGATATTTTCCCACTTAATTCCTAGAATATCTGACGCTAATGTCCGAGGAAACTTACCAGAGTTCTGGATAAAGATACCATTTATTTAGAGAAGCGACAAGAATACTTTGAGAAGAAATCAAACATATTTGGGACATTGTCTAAAAATCATTCGTCTTCAACAACTTCAAGTACTCCCATGTAAGATCTCGTCCCTGACTTTTGTACTCTCTAAGACAAAATATTCCCGTCCGTATAATAAGCTGGGTTGCTCACCACTGCCATATCCGAGGCCGGGTCGTCGAGCCGACGAACCGACAGTGACACGTTTCGATGAACGTGTTGCCGTTTGCCCTGCTCCCTTGTCGCGGCAATGCTTTTATGCTGTTTGCGGAACAGATTGCGGCTTTCCGCTTGCTCAGCCATTTGGATGCACTGTTTCGGACCGGATCAAGAATGCAAACGGTAGTACGTAACACACACACACACACGGAGCCTGCAAAAGCGTTTAGAACAAGTATTTTCTGCCCCATCCCATCTAGAAATGCCCGGGCCCAGAACTGGTGGAAGACTGTTTGCACCGGCCCGACCGAGTGCGAGAGGATAAGTATCTCCCGGTGCACCGTGGCAGGTGCTCAGCAAATGTATCCCGATTCGGTAGGGCACTGGGCTTTCCGGCCGGTACCGAAAGTGCACTAATCAAACGACATTAACGAAGTTCCGGTTCCCCAAACATAGACATGGCCCGCATTTTCGCAGCACCCGTCGCTAAACCGGGAAACCTTTCGTTTTCTTTTTTTTCGCCGAGCCTGGAGTGAACGATTTTTAGGGGTGAAACGACTAAATTGCGATCGTACTGGTTGATGTTGGTGGTGGCTTGTTTTTGCCAGCGTCCCGAAAATATTAAGTGACACGCTTCTAGCCTTCTTCACCGGTCGATTGTAGACGAAATAGTGTAGACATTGCTAGACGTCTAGAACTTTTTTCTTCTCTCAATTTCGTGATTGCTGTCTTTGGTGCTCTCTTTCCCTTGAAGAGGCTTCAATCTTAAGGAACTACATACCTGAGCTCTGCTAGTAGGATACCGTTGCGTGATGAAACAGAGTTTCCTGACCGAAGCACGGCACGGCTGAATGTGTTTGCTTTATGTATGAGCTGCCGCAAGCAGAAATCTGGCCACTGTCCACCCGAATTACCGTTGTGCGTACCGACTCCTAGGGGCACCCATACCGCAAGACCTCCGCAATGTAATAATTTATGCTAAAACCAATCAAATACAATTATTCGCCAGGCAACGAAATGACAAATAATCATTGCGACTCTCCGTTCCCTTCCTCTGCTGATGTGAACGAGGTGACGTGCAGTGCAGTGTTCGAATAAAATCCTTCGCTCCTTGTGCCTTTCCGCACAGTCACCGAGACTTTGGGCGATACGGTTCAGTGCGGAACACAGAACGGCACCGACACACACACACATACACCGACTTTCATAAAGAATTCAGGTCCCAGGTCCGTTTCGGAGGGCCGTGGTCCTTGGTTCCGAATTTTCGGTACCAAGCACCAAGCACTGCCCTAACCCCACGGGCAACACGGGACCATGATGAACGGCCGACCAAAGCCAACCGTGACAGCGAAGAAAACCTGCTGACGTGACAGTTCCGCAACGTTGGAAATGTTGTCAAAGCAGTTGCGTCGTTCGGCTCGCCGGTATGCCGAAATATGCGGATGTCATTTCGCCAAATCTTTGCCAACAAGATAAACGAAGACATCCTCGCCGGGTGGACGCGAGATGAAAGTGGTGGACGGGGTTTTTTTCTTCCTGCTTCTTCCTTTGAGCCGGCATAATGTGAAAGATTCGAATTTCTGTAAACATGCAGCGTCCAGTTCGGGATGTCTGAAGAGTGTAATCGTGGTGGATATAGAAGATTTTGGGGAGATTAGATTTCTTTTTCTTTCCCGTGTTTAGATTTTAACTTTGAGAGTCTCGGCTATCAAAGCAATGGTCGTGTCAAAAATCGCCGACTCTCTTCTACTCCCCAGCTCCCAGCTATTGGGAGGACACCTGAGTAGTGGATAATGCACCATCAAAGTTTTGTTACGCCGCACAACCGGGGCGTACCACAAAACTTACGTGAAATGTTAGCTCGCCCCATCATAGGTTCGGTGGCGCATAGTGCAGATGGGACCTGCAACTCCAACTACCCGGTTCTCCCTTTTTATTGGTCACGATGAACGGGCCATGGTTCGATCATCATTCTTCTGCCCTGCTCTGTCGATCAATGTACGAACGCGGCACGAATGAATCACCAAAGGGCCGGAAAGATTCCTTGCAACCGAAACGGAACCCGGTCCGGTTTGGCGAACAAAAACCCCCAGCACCGAAAACAGCCGTACAGCCAATGCCAATTCGTTCAATAATTCATACAGAACGCACCAGCACCAGCAGTACCGTCAGCAGTGGCTGCCCCCTAAAACCATCGCAGCACATATTTTCATTGTACAACTGCTGGTGCCGCCATTACTGCTGCCATGGTCCTTGGTGCTGATGCTGGTGCTGCTGCTGGTGATGTCACCGTCATTTATGTGATTATTTATGTTTATTGCGGTTCGCTGGGGTTATGGTGAACACGCAACCGGTCACTCATCTCGCCCCGGGTATACGCGTTCGGTGGTGAAAGTGAAGTCAAAAAGCCAGAGCGTGCTGGAAGCTGAAGCACGCTGCCCGGCCAGTGCCACAAACCAAGACAGACAGCCAGAAGCTTCTGAATAGTTGAACAACAACAACGACAACACAAAAAAAAACAGCAAACTCCTTCACGATATCGCCCTCGTCCAATCCACCAATTTTCTCCTCTTAAAGCATCGAAAGCGTTAGCGTAACTCCAGACGAAAGGTACCCTTATTAAATATGTCGGGAGTTAAATAAAGTCATCCAAGTGTCATACATATTGAAAGTATTTCCCTCGCCCCCCAAAAAAGCGTACGAATGTGCACCGGGTGGAGATCATCAGGGGAAAGATTGATAGTTTTCAACCCTTATAAACATAATATCTTCAACAACTTCATACACTTCCAATTGGCTGTCCTTTTCGGCAGATGCCCATTAATTATTTGACGCGTTTTTCGTGCCCCGTTCGCCTGTTCTGAACCTCCTTCTAGGGCAAGAAAATGAGCTGACTGGTTTTGCTGGCTGTGTCATTGCATCATGCTGCACCTCTGCCATGTTTGCCAAACAACCACACACACACACACACACACACACACACACCTCTGATCCACGGGAAGGTAATGGCAAAAGTGGATTCTTATGCTTCGCTTCACGGTCAGTGAGCAGTGAGCTGAAATATGGCTCACTTGAATGCCCTCCATCCCGACCGAGCGCCGAGTACCAGGTCAGCCGGGAGGAAGCAGAAGCAGAAGAACACATTCGACATGATGCCAAACGCAGGTCCATGTTCGAAGGCAACCATGCAAGACGTCGAGCTGCTTCGTCGGTATCGAGTGTAACGAGCGCTTGTCTTACTGCCAAATACTAGCGCCGCTGCTGCTCATTCGCTGTGTCATGGGTGATGTCAGCATAAGCAGATTGTTGTTGTTCTTACGATGGAGCAACGGCAAACAATCGTTTATTATTATATTTTCCTTTTTTTCGGGGCTGCATCTAACAAGTGCAATCTAGGATGGCTTGTATTATCAATAAACCGTCCATTTCGAACTACTGCATTACCGATCCTACTGGAATCGTCCATAAAGTACGTAACGCACAAAAGCGATGTGTTATCTCACTGACACTGTGGAGGTACATGCCTACGTCCTTATTCCTCTGTATCACGTCTTTTAGGTCAATTGCATCTGCAGCTCAGTTCCTGATCCTGATTATCGATAACAGGGGATTGGAGTTCTGCAACATCTTCACAGCTTTTGTAGAAATAATGCAACAAATCTTGCTCGTCTTACTGTGTTGTGCGACCAGAAAATGCTATAGAAACTATTGAGGATTATTGATGATGTTACCAGGAATTGTGGTCCTTGATCTAGATCTCCAGGGTCCAGAATACTCGTCTAAACAGCAGAGGTTATCCTGGGCGAGCTAACCTGTGTTATGTGACCGTAAAGTGTATCAAAAACTGTGGAAGAATTTCTGAGACTTTTTCTTCTAAGTCTTCAGGAATTGCTTTCTACGGTCTCCAAGATTCAGGGGTCAGTACACGGTCGTCTAAACGGTTGATGTTATCCTGGACGTGGTGAGTTGTGCTGTGTCACTATAACATCCAATAGAAACTGTGGAGGATTCCCGAGTCTTTATCGTCTAAGTCATCAGGAATTGCAGTCCTTGATTTCTAAGCTTCAGGATCCAAAACACTCATCTAAACAGTAGAAGTTATCCTGGGCGAGCTGACCTGTGCTATGTGACCGTAAAGTGTATCAAAAACTATGGAATTTCTGAGGCTTTATCGTCTAAGTCATCAGGAATTGCTTTCTACGGTCTCCAAGCTTCAGGGGTGAGCTGTGCTGTGTCACTGTAACATCCAACAGAAACTGTGGAGGATTCCCGAGACTTTATCGTCTAAGTCATCAGGAATTGTGCTTTCTGATTCCTGGGTTGCCGAAACCAGAGCACTCGTCTAAACGGCTATGATTTTCCTGGACGAGCAGATATGAAGTCATCACTCAGAATAAGATGCTGGTGCCTGATGATACTTGCAAGACGTGTCCTTCACAAGTTGAATATTTCATAGAAACTCCCTACTCACATTCTTTGGTACGATCTGTTAGATTTGCCCTTTTGTGCGACGAAATTTGTGGAGGCCTCCAAAGAATCAAATCTGGAAGAATATAAATAAGTCCTTACAGCTGTTTGCTTTGTCTGGTAAACACCAGACCTCCAAACGCTAGTGTCCAGTGTAGCTATATCTCCACGACAATTAGCATTAGACAACCTAGCGCACTTGTTACCCCTTTATTAATCATAAATCAGTTGTAAAACCAGTGCCACCCAACGCCGAATGATGCACGCTGAATGATTCACCCGGACGCCATCGTTTACATTGGTGAGCAGGGTAACGAATAGAGCGGAGAAAAAAAACCCGCTTCGAACTTTGGGTTGCTTGTGGACCAACCCAGGCGCAGGATATGCTTATCAGCAGCCGCAATAAATCGCCAATTTTATTGCGTTGTTAATTGCCATCCAGCAAAACCTCCCCACACCGGTCGGGCCCACTCTACCCCGAAATTGGTTACCCGGTCTAATGAGTAGCGAGACGACGCGAGGAACGCAAAGTGCGCGCGTGTGTGACGGGTGTGCAAAGGTGTCATCGATGAATAGCCATTTCCCGGGGTTTCCCCGTACAGGGCACGCACATAAAACTGGACCGGACGGTTCTAATCCGATTCCTTCCGCCGTAGCAAACCAATCGGGTCAGATCACCGACACGGGCTGCGTGTCGCGAACGATCATGCACCGGACAAGGCGTGATAAATTACCTGCTAATGCTCGGAAGAATTAGCCCACGAGCCCGGGTCGGGAAGGCTCGCTGCTGGATCATGTTTTGGCACGACCGGTACACGGTTTTGTTGTGGGCCCGCCCTGGACGCCATGTTTGTGTCCCGGGTCCAGCGTTTTTCGGCGTTCGATTGTCTACAGAACACCCAATTCTACAGGGGCCCAGGGATGCTGTGGAGCACGGCGAAACGGTTGTGTAGCATTTTTATCGCTCCGTATAACACGGCACGGTACAGTAGTTAAGTTCAATTGCTCGGTAGAACACGCCAGCGGAGAGCCAATGCTCTATTATCCTGCTACGTAAATCAATTGAGTTGACAAATTTTACATACCAGCAACGGGGGTTTCTTTTTTTAGGGTTATGTGACATTAGCTGCAGAGGCTTTTTCAAGCAGAGTCTGCTAGAAACATATCATTGCATTGGTATGTAACTTCATTTCGGCAATCGCAACTCCCCGACAAAAAAGAGGCCTTACAAAACTAGTCCAAGTCCGTTAAATTCTTCAACAAATAACTTCATCATATTCTAACCTCACTTTGCGCACGCCAACGCGTACTCTTGAAGCGACACCTTGCCGAAAGTCCTCAACTTTGCACCTACTCCCATGGTCAGGGCAGAACCGGGCGAAAGCGTTGTAGCGCAAGTTAAAACTTTCCTGGAAGCGGGAAGAAGGTGTAGAAGAAAAAAAAACGGACGTCTCATGCAACCTACCAAGGAAGCATGGTAAATTTCTTGGCATCTTACCTTACCTTAACACCTTCGGTCGCGTACTCCACTCGGGCACGGGAACGTGACACGCAGACCTCCGACCAGTGCTAGTGTACCGGTCGGATTACGTTAGCTCCACGTCTCGTTCGGTGAAGAATCCCGAAAAACCCTTCCCCTCCGCTCCGCGTGTCAAGCCTGCCCCTGGTAAGAATCCCTACCCTGCCTGATTAAGGCGGCACGACGTGCCAGAGACCTCGGCACAACACCTCACCTTACAAGCGTTCTGCTTCGAAAATAAAATAATATGCAAAACGCAAACCCACGCTCCCCCACCCGCCTTGTCAAAGACTTTTCAACATCAAACGTCTGCACTGTCTTCACAGTCGCGTGCGGCTCCCGGCGGGTGTTCCCGAACCAAACGAACAGAGAAACCACTTTAGTCGGCGATGGGCAGCAGCGTCGGAGCGAATTTCTTGTGGCACCCGCAGGAAGTCGTCCGGGCTACCCGCCCAAGGAATGCTCACCACCGGACGCCTCTCCCAACCTGGGTGGGGGGTTTAGCGCTCGTTCGCCGCTTTTCTGCTGCCTACCTTCATTACTATACACTACGCTTCCCCACTTCCTTCGCCGACCGTGCCCTGCCGAACCTCTGCCGAAACCTAGTGCATCGTCGGGCAAGGGATACGGGCGTGATGCTAAACATAATTTAAAGATGCAGAATAAAGATAAAGTTTTGAGTAAAAGTTTAATGAAATGGAAGCATAACTCAATTTGTTGTTACGTTATTTTCACTTCTCCTCCCCCCACCCCCCCTTCCCCACCCGTCAACTTCCATTAACCCTCGCCTCGGTCGGGAGATCTGCTCCGGGAGCATCATCATCATCTTCCTTTAGCTTCCGGCTTCCTCGCGCTATTTGTTTTTCCCCCTCCTCCCTCTCCCTCCTCCCCCCCCCCCCCCCACTCATTGCGCCAGACGGAAGTTTTTCACCTCACCATGTCGGGCGAACCCTTAGAAAGAAAGAAAGGAGTAAGTTCGGTAAGGTTGGGATTTTGCAGCATAGTAATCCTTACCACGTTAGCGAACGTGCGCCCGGGCGAGCGATGAGTTATGTGCATGTAGTTTCCGTCGTGATTGTGCCGCCGTACCCACGCCAACCAGCCAGCCACCCAGCCAGCCAGCCCGAGCCACAAATGTTGCCGGTGGTGGGACCTTCTTTTATTCTGCTGCTAAACGGCACGGGAAACGGTTCTGGAGCGTGGAGTGTAGGACATTGTTTGCGTGCGTGCGCGGAACCGGAAGCACGCAGCCACGCTGGTACGTGGTGCACGGGGGCTGCGTCGAAAACGCCGGCACGATTAATGACGCCAAACTACGTGTTTTAGAGGGCAAACAAAAGATTTTGCTGAAGAATATTCTCTTCCCGCGTGTGTGTGTGTGTGTCTTCAGGGATGACATTTATGTTGGCGAAGGTTTTCGATACGGATAATTGGTGAAGACTCTTGGGGGAAGAGCTCTTGGATAGTAAATTTCTATCCTCAAAAGTCCTGATACATACAGTACATATTCCTGGTTTATACAAATACACTGCCAAGTTAAGGTCTGGGCAAAGTTTTTGTTGGAGATCTAACGCCCCAACATCACGGTCGACGAATTACCGCAATATCCCACAGCTACCAAGGAATGTATATATACATCGCTCAGCTTCTTAAGCAAACACCGAGCCCGTGCTGGCCTCAGCCAAGAAGTACAACTTTCGCTTGCCGGGGAGTAATGAATTGCTCGTTGCCGCATACAGTGGCTTTCGATAAATGCCGAACGTCAGTTATGTGCTGATAAGATGTACTAACTTTTACACTTATACTGTCCGGAACCGCTGGCCCTCGTCCCATGCCTACGGTCCGAAAAACTCCGTCCCGAGCACCAGTACAAAACACGAACGGAATGAAGTAACGCTTAAACTCGGGAAATCAAAAAAAGGGGTACGCCCAAGCATAAAACCGGATAAAAACCGAATGATGCCCGGCAATAATAAAAAGTAAGACATTTGCCACCGCGAGCGAGAAGATGCCCGCTCAAGGACATTACACCAACACACACAAAGGAAAGTGTCCGGATGATCAGAGTTACGGAGTTGCTGGCAGGGAGGGCCATCCGCAAATAAAAGGGGCACAAAGTCGAACAATTTTTGACAAACAGTTTGTCGGCGTCAGCAAGCAAAGACCTCCGAAAGGCGGCAAAAGCTGCCCCACGATTTTCTCTCGGCAAAAGTTTGCATAACAGCACACGAAGACACCATCACGTGTTGTGGGCCCTCCCACGCGCGCTCGCTCAAAAGTTATGACCCTGTCGTAAAGCAGGGTACCAGAAGAGGAAAAAATCCCCAAGAAAACTTTAAACCCAACGTAACATTGCTGCACTGCACTAGCGAGGATTCGCGCGGCTATGGGAGGTGGACCTACCAAAACCAAATCGTTCCCCAAAAATTGAATGGTCCAAAGTGCATGCAGTTTGGAAGATGATGACCAAACCCCCGCGGCAAGAAGTGTGTATTTGAGTGGACAATGGTAGATAATAGCATTAGCGCCCCGAGTCCCCAGACTCCGATGTCCGGGATGTCCGGACGTTCTGGGGAAGTCACCCAAAAGTTGCCGGTAACGAGGTTCTGCCCTCACCAAGATTCTAACCTCGGCTAGCTTCTCTTGGAGATGTCGCCTGCCGGTAGAGAGCATCTATTTTCATGTAATCAAGCAACGCTTGTAGTAAGCAACTGAAGCAAAACTAGCCGTTGGCCTCGGTTCGATGGTGGACATCTGTTTACTTTGATTCCCGAACCACCCAGGAAAACCGAGAGGGCTCGATAGGGTGAAGCAACCAACAGAGGACGCAGGAGAAAGAAATTCGCATACACATCGCCCAAGAATGAGTTGAGCATAATAAATGCAACGCGCGCCAACGGCATGGAATTTTCGCCACACGCCACTCCTTCTGAAGAAACTGCTGAATCCGTCCGAATCTCGGCGCGAAGGCACACAATGGTTTGAGTGGTTCTGGTAGCAATAATCTAGACTCTCGCCACGGCATGTTCGAAGCCAAGTCTGGATGTAAATTATTCATCCCACATCAATCCCCGCCACATATCCGGCGCTGCTTCCCTGGAATGGGCGAAGTCCGCGAGAAGGCACACTGTACCACGGTACCGCAGATAAAGCACGACTTTCGAAGTCTTCAGGCACAGAAAACGAACAAAAAGAAACATCCAACGCGCGTGTGCAAGTCAGTTTTGCTTTTTTTTTTGTAGGGCCAAATTCAAATTGACTACCCCAGTGGCGCGTACTTTATCGTCCGGAACACGATGCAACGACGATGTACGGCACCTACACACTTCATACCGGACGGCGTACTGCGGGATGCATCCAATCGGTGCTCTTCGGTGCAGCAATCGCATCAAAGAATGCTGGCAGCTCTTAAAAAGCAGGATCTGCCATTTCACACGATTCGCAATTGGATCATTTGTCAATCTTGGTAGCATCGCACCACCACTGTCAAGATGGCCGTCAAGTGATGGCTCTCCGGCAGGGCAATGGAGAGCGAGAGACATTCGACGATAAGTGCCGCACCTAATGAGTAATGAGATATTCCCGTGCGAAAAGGAGTGTCCCGAAGAATGTGGACCGAGTCGGCGGAACACTCAAGTGCTGATACATGAGTGCTAATGAATTTCTCCAGCCGACATCTCATTAACTGCCGCCTGACCAGTTACCCACATATCCTGCCGTATCCCGTGGACAGAATCCTAGCTAACTTTGGCCCGACCCCGCCGAAAGGGTCTATCGGTCGGAGAAGATGTCGGTAATCGGTTTCCAATCACCCTGCGCCCCGTCACCCTTATCAAAGCAATCGTCACCCATTTTGGTCGAACGCCCTTTTCGTCCGGACGGTGACGCAAGCAGCCCAACGGCATTGTCTGTGACTGACTGACTGACGGAATTACGGTCTCAAGTTCAGTCTGCACCGATCGGAAAGCTCGGCTGGGGTGGAACAAAAAAAAAGCTGGGGTAATCTTGTTACGCAATATAGCGTTACGATTAGCAGCAGCTGTTCTAACAGTCAATTACACGCACACACACACATGTACCCACGTCTACTGTACGGACGTTTATCTCTGAAGTTGATTTAATTAGTTCACCCGAGTGCCGCTCGAGTGTCTATTGACGAGCATTCACACGACCTTAGCACCTTCCGGGCCGCCATCGATGCTCGGTGAGCTGGTACGCAGGTCAAACCCACAATCCCTGGTGATGATACGGCACTTCTAGCGTTACCTATCCTGATTCCGATATTCTGGTTAATTTAGGCCATTTTTTGCGTATTCAATACTATTGAGCCTTGGTGATATGTTTGAGGTTATTCAAAACTGGTGGACCGAACCAACAACATCTCGATACTGTACCTCCTACATCAAAGAGTCTCTATAGGGCTGCTACTGTGGCAGTCCTCAAGTATCCTCACTGGCCGGATGCTACTGACACTTCTGCCAAACGTCCCAGTGAGCACAGCATTTAGCAAAGCAGTGCAACGGATATTTTAATCAAACGTAATTTTACTGTTCAAAGCTAATCCATATGTTATTCTTCCCGGCACAACCGACCACCGGGAGTCCCGGAGAATCAACACGAGGGTGGGATGTACAGCGATCCAAGCGTCGGTATTCAATTGCACCCAATCGAGTTTGTTGGTAGATCCTTGGATGGGCATAAATTTTGCACCCGGGGTGTAATCTCTTCTCCGTAGCCTACCTAACCATACGCTTCTTACTGCTTGGCTTGGCTTGGGAAGAATTCGATGCGCTGTCCGGTGCAGAACCCGGAGGGTGGGCAAAATAACTACAAGGAGAACTTCACTCGTGCCAGCACGACAAATGGCAAGCATTGTGGTCATAGTCCGTGTCTGATGCGAAGCCGAGTACTAGCAGGAAGTCAACTTTACAAATCGCTTCTCAATAAGAAACGCATCAACGCAAGCCCGAAAGTTGATGAAGAAAATTGAGCAGCAGGCAGTGCATGGTGGTGCGGTCCTCCCAATATCTGAGTGGCCTGGATGGTAACGTAATGAAAACTGACTGACTGCATCGTCACCAGTAACATTGCACGCCTGTTTTGAATAGTTTGCTCTGGAAACATTTTCTTGACTACGAATACTTTCACCTCTACGTCTACATATCCGACAGTCTTCCCCTAACTCAGCAAAGTACCGGACCGGGGATTCGGGATTCACCGTTTGTTAGTATCTCCATTTTTCATACTGTTTCTAGTTTTCTGCGAACGCTAGCGCTCAACCGGGATAAGCAGGTCTTACCGGTATTGATACTCACAATAAATAATATTCCACACGAACGCAACCGGGTAACGCTCCAGAACGCTCCAGTATGATGAATCAAACCCCCTAAGCCCAATAGCCCGAGACCGAAAGGGAGGGGGGGGGGGGGTCAAGTGCCGAAGACGGGGCTTTGAAGGCGTTTGGACGAATACCAAATCGACCGAGTCTTGCGAGTCGTACGGGTCCAGCAATGGTGATACAAGTGCGCAATGATCTGGAGAGGACATTGAGCACGGATGCCGGTATCGCTTCGTTGCACGCCGGCTTTTTGCACTGGCATACGAAGCGAGCCTTTTTTTTTTGTATCCTACCTTCTAGAGACTTCGAAGACTGTGCTGCATCCAGTGCTGATGCACCCAGCCTAGAGCCTAGAGCGACTCCAGGGCGTACTGATGGATACCGGCTATTGGCATATCAATTCAATTGATTCTCTGATGTTTGATAGCATAAACTAATTCAAGTCAAGCCGGGAGCACCGTTCCGGACGTTTCAAACCACTGGGGAGGGCGATATTATGGTAAGGGCGCGCTGTTATCTCAATTGCTCCGCCCGGACCTATGGCCCGGATCATTGTTATATTTATTTTTAATTAAAGACAGATTTGCCAAAGCCTTCGAGAGACCATTATGAGCACAGCCGGGCTCAGGCGCAGACGGTTCCTTAAGACGGTCTCGTTACATATTTAACAATGTGATAGCCTATATTGGATGTCGTGCGAACCAGCTTCTAGTCTGTAACCCATATAACAGATAATGATTTACTTCGTTTTTTTCCTTCCTGAAGCAAAAACGACGCACCAACCTACAATGCTCAGAGCTCAGACATTGAATCAACCACTGAATTATTCATGTCCCAGAATTTCTTCTGTTCTCCTCTCCCCCCGGTAACGCTATTAGAAAAGTTACCAGGTTTTTATTCGTAATTGCAAGCTACTTATAGCCCTATTAAACATCTCCTAACTTTTGTTGAAGCACTTTTTTTGAAGTAACGAAGAAACAAAGATGGAATTACGCCAAACCAGTTACACTAATACCACTTAGCATAACGCTACCAGTATTCCGTGCCGACTGGGCCGCAAGATACGGGCAGCTCTTGGTTGAGGCAGAAAATACAACTTGACCAAGATACATACTTCGCAGTATCTTCCTTGCCCCGTCTCTGCCAATGATCCCTGTGTGCGACCAAAGCGACCGAGTCGCACTGGAATGGACGTAAAAATGGTTATAATTTTTCGATCACAGTTTAATTTGAATAATCATTCAATTTAAAATCGTTTCGAAATAAATAACATTATCCAGGCATTCTTAGGTCAATTCTAGAAATCTGCATAGACAACGGAAAGAAAAAGCTGTAACAATTGGGCAAGAGAATCGAACCAACGGGGACTTGAAGAACACTGATGTCCGGCTGGACATTACTGAGGCAAACCACCGTACATTACTTCGTCTACGTCTTCCAAGGTTTTCTTCCGTTTCCAATTTTGATTCGTGGACCAATCCACTTGTGTACTGGGATTGAGGTTTAAGGTTCGCCCTTGAAAAAAGCTCCCGACTATGGTGTTCCCAACCCAAGCCTCCAGGTCCTCAAGTTTGTCCATCCTATCTCTATTAATGGCACATTCCTTCATCTTCCTAGTCCGCTAATTTCTGGATATTCGAGAATTTCGTTTCCGATAACTGGTCTAGCCGCGTGAAGACCGCTTCGGTTATCAGGACCTTGTCCACAGGATCGCTTCAATTCCAAGCTATTTGAGTTTCAAAGCAATCCCAACCAGTGACAACCAAAACTCTTCAAAACCCCATAATGAAGAAAACACTTTGCTAACACCAAGACTACCAACGCACCAACAAAACTAGCCAAGCGAAAGTCACCATTTTGTCAATCGCCAATGGCCGACGGCCCTAGGCCGTATGGGTGAAACGCATCGCAATGGTAACGTTCGCCAGCAGAGCATGAAATAGCATTAGAGCACAGCCCTGCATCGGGGACTCCCAACTCCCCTGATGCTCCGTCTTTCTACATGTTTCGATTTGTTTTCGTACGTTGAGTCCGTGTTCGTTCGGTTAGGCCTCACCTGACAGAGTGTGTGGGTGATTGCCCTTCGGGCTGTAAACCGTGGAACCTAGCGTTGGTTAGGGGACGCAAAACCGTTCTAACTGTTTCTGATTGCAATCGGAATACGCAGGCAGAATTGTTGGAGGTAAATAATTGAGAGTGCTAGTTACAAACATTGGAGCACGGGAGGTAGGGACGTCGTTCTTCCTATGGCTGGACCGAGTATCCAGGGTATCAGGATTATCCGGATACACGGGTGTAATGAAGTCAAGGAGCTAACAGCTTGCAAGTCAAGGTCTCTCGAGGAAGAGGTAGACATTATATCACAGGATATCATTCCAGTTTTAAGTAGCAATGTAAATTCTAAAGCTTCATCTTCTTCAAGCAGTTAAAGTCGCACGTTGATTCGATTTTTTTGTCTTAACACATTCGCTAGTTGGTCATCCCCGTTGGCTCTTGACTTGAAAACTTGCAGCTACGTGCTGCAACATAAGCAAGAATAGCAACGACGAACATCTCATACAACAAGACATGGGAAAGAACGTAGACAGCTGAGAATCACTAAAATGATAGTTTTAGTCTGAAATTGAAACATATGAAATACGTGACGTGTAAGCGGAAGTAGTTTCGACTGTCGAATGTGGGCAAAATCTTTCAGCGTGCCGATATAGCCGATGTTTGGCCGATGACTGGTACGATGCGAAAGTTTAGCTCCGTACCTTTCGTATGGGATTTTTATCAGAAACTTTAGTTTCTCCACGATACGAATCATGGTAAGCAATAAGCTGGGCGTTGGATAGGAATTGTATGGTTGTGTATAAATAAAAAAAACTAAATATAATTCAAATGGATAAGGATTCAGGGATATATGGACGAAAACTCCGTCCTTGTGTTTCTAGTTCTAAGTCTCCTCATCAGGCAGGGCTTTATTCCTTCCTGATGCCTCGTGTAGCCTCAGAACTCCTGAGCGTCTGAGAACCCGAGCTGTCCGTTCCTCGTCAACTGGATATTGTTTATGGTGACCTCAAGGAAGCATACGCCAATATACCGAATGACTTTGGGCTCTCCAAACTAGATAAACTTGAGCTTGAGGAAGCCAGTTCTATCTTCTTGACTTCTATCTTCAAATCTGGACACTTATCCCGTTCACCGCCAAGGTGCATTCTTCCCTCTATTTCTCTTAACGTAACTTCGTAGTATCGTTAGCCTACTAGGCTTATGCGTTACGGCCAGAAAGGCTCGCTCTCCTTAAAGCGCTAGTAGCTGTAGCAATGTAAAAATCATGTTGACAATTAAGAATTGAATAAGATTGAATTTTATTCAACGTTTTATTTAAAGTTTAAATTTCATTTGGGCTATCTGTACATTCCGTCTGTCAACTCCTCTAAGTAGTACGACTGGTAATTTGTGGTGGCGTTACAGGTGTTGGAAATCACATTCGTAGCATTAGCTGGTTCTGTTTTTTCTTCTCCACTGCCGAAAAGGGGTTCGATGTTTCGGCCTCTACAGACGGGTCCAGTACATGGACGAACGGATGCGTACGTAGTCGGGAAGATTTTCCACCGGTCCGACGGCCGCGACGGCTGGGCAACGGTCGAAAATGTATTTCATCGCTACATCACGCACATTTTGGGCAGTGACGCTCTGTAGAAGGAGGAATAGAGAGGGGATAGTTGAGTAAGGGGTGCGCACGAATACGCTAAAAAAACCCACTACTTACATCAATTCTTTGCTCCAGCTCGTGCAGCGGAATGCGACGATTGTAGCACAGCATTTGGCGACCGATATCCTCACAGATCGGCGTCGTACCGTCGAGCTGCAGCAGCATGTTCGTCTTCAGCAGGTTCTTGGCGCGTTCGACCTCACCCTCGGTAACCATCGTGCACAGACGCATCCATTCGTTCTGCACGTTGAACAGCATATCTTCGCACTTGAGCGGATCGCACACGAAGTAGATGCCCCACAGGCCGGTATCCTTGTAGCAGGTGTTGAACGACTGGAAACTGTGGCACAGCCCATCGGTTGCCGAGGCAACGGCCAGCTTGGACGCATTGTTAGCACCGCCACCCTGCGACCGATCCCACGCACCAATCAACGTGTTGGCCACCATTAGCGGCACATTGTCCTGATCGGTCCAGCCGCATCCTTCGACGGCAATCGCCACGTGAGCCAGCGGCAACGAATCGTCGCGTACACGCACTTCCGAGCCGGTGAAGCGGCACGATGCCAGCGCACTAGCCTTGCTGTCCACGGTCGAGCTTACCTTGCCGAGGCTCTGTTCGGCCAACCGTACCAAATCGGCGTGACGTACGCCACCGGCCGCAGCCAGCACGATGCGTGGCGCCTTGTAGTGTGCGTCGATGTACTGCTGCAGGTCCGACTTGCCAATCGACTGGATGTTCTTGGTCGGTCCGAGGATGGTGTTACCGAGCGGTGTACCCTGGTACGCGGTCGCGTGCAGATGATCAAACACCACCTCCTGCAGGTTGCTTTCCACCTCCTGCATCTCGCGCAGAATCACGCCCCGCTCGCGCTCGATCTCCGTCTCGCCGAGCCGCGAGTTCTGGATGATGTCGGACAGTATTTCGACCGCTTTCGGCACATCCTGCGACAGGCATTTAGCGTAGAACACGGTCTGCTCGCGGGACGTGTACGCGTTCAGGTGTGCGCCCATGTTTTCCACCTCCAGCTCGAGATCGGTCTGCGAACGCTTGGCCGTACCCTTGAACGCCATATGCTCCAGGAAGTGTGCAACACCATTGTTGTTGTTGTCCTCGTACCGCGAGCCGGCATCTATCCACAGCCCAACGGTGGCCGTCTGCGAGCCGGAATCTTCGCTCGCGACGCGCAGCCCACTGTTCAGTGTCGTAACTTCCGTCGGTGGCACATTCACCAGTGCCGCCCGGAATTCGGCCGCATTTGAAACTTTCGTGCGCTAAAACGAGACAATTCGGTAATTTGTGTTGAATTTAATAAACAAAGATGAAACGCTAACGATAATACGATGAAATGCGACACACAAACCGAACAAGATTCGGCGCGATTTTGCTCGAATTACAAATTATATCCAACAATTACGTAATTTTAATTTCATCATCTGTCTTCTGGGTGGCGAACACCCAGGAAGCTCACAACAACAACCTTCAACGGCAGTACTTGGTGGCTTACCCGGAACAGCAGCTGATGGCTGCGGCTGTACGCCCGCACGCCAGCCGAAAATTTCAGCAGCGAGGCCATTGATTGCAGCGCGGAACCGAAACCGTTGATTGGGATAAAGGATGCACTAAAGGACGGGAAGGTAAACGCTACAATTTGCAGTCGGACAGATTTGCGCAACACGTTCCTAGAGCAAATGTGTTCTCTGCGGTACTCTGCTGCACTGGTCGGCGGTCTAGGTGGCGATACACTGTGCTTGAAGTTTTTCCCCCGATGACAGCCCGTCTTCGCATGCACTCGAATATGTGATTTAACACAACCGCAATGAGTGTAAAAAATACACAAAAATACAATAAATTAATTTAAAAAAAGCGACTTAAAAATAAAAGTGTATAAAAGGAGGAAAATTATGTTTTAAATATGGTTAAATCAAATAAAATTTTTACAGCGAGTGTATAACCAGTCAATCATGCGGCTGTCACAGAATCTTCCTCAGTTGACAGCTGGTGGTGTGGTTTGAGCTAGTTTTTTCACTGGGAATTTCGAAAAAGGTAAACAAACAGATTGTGCAAGAAGGAAATACTTTGCGAAAACCAAATTTCTCGAGCGATCGCTCTAGGTTTAATCATATCACGACGAGTTAACGTAAATAAAATAAATGCATATGCTTCTTTCTGTTTAAAATGAATAAATATAGCACACACACACGCTAGGATAGGTTTATACAATTCATTGCTTTGCAAGAATAACATTTTCCGTTGAGCTAAAAGGCGCCCGTCCCGTATGTTTTAAAAGCTTTAATGATAATTACTGCGTCTGGTTCGTTTCATTTTCATACTTGATAGGAATCCCAGAGCGTCCCATTTCAATGACGGCCGGAACATCCTGTCCAAGCTTTTGCTCCAGACCTTGCCACGATCGGCTCGTAAACTGATCGGCCGAACTAATTTGTGCCAGCTCGTTTCTACCCTTCGGTGCCACATCCGTACACGTTCCATTTTCCATCTCCATCGTCGCACTGTCCACCGTCCTGTGATGTCTCGTTTTACCCGTGATCAAACTAACATCCGGCACCTCATTCGCGTCCTCATTCGCACTAGCCGGCTGCGTTTGCTCCACATCCGTGTAAAGACGCCCATCGGGCAGTAGATCGGTAAAGTTTGTCGTGTAGCAACTGAGCAGCTTTTCCTTCCACGTCTTATTGAATGCCATCTCTGCCTCGAACACGGACAGCAACGGTCGGAAGAAATCACGCGATGTAAACACATCGTTTTCCGGACATCCAACCAACACGAAGCAATCGATGTCGACGAAATTCGCCAGCTTTTCGGGATTTACCTTCCCGATCGAGATGAGATACGTACGAACGCCACGTGCCTTTGCTAGCCGCTGCACACGGGACACAATCTCCAGATAGCCCTTGGTGGACAGGGTAGCCACAACGATCCCAATCGAACCGGCGTCCATGCATCGCTCGATGGCGTAGTATCTCCGCCGTAACCATTTCGCACCGACCGGATCGATCCGTTCCAGCTGTGGATCGGGTTTCGTTGGATCGTACAAACAGCACTGTGACGATGCTTCGAGAGCTACGGCGGTGTTGAAGAAGCTTAAATTATCCCGACCGATGTACAGTACCGTGTCGTTCGAGTTGTGCGGCACATCTAGCTTCCAGCAGAGTATGTCAGCGTTCTGATTGTCTTCCGGTAAATCGGCCACCACCATGCTCGGGAAACGGGCGACTAGCTTTTCACGCAACTTTGCCACTGCATTCGCGTAGCAAACCTCATAGAAGCAGGTCACCCGCGCATTGCTGGTAGCAAACTCGCTCGAAAGCGTGGCGAGCAGGTGGTCTTCATCGACGGAGTACTGGAAGAACACGTACAGCACCGGAATGCGGGCAACCTTGCTGAGACAGGCGTGTCCGAAGTGGATTATACCGTCAGCGTTTGCATGGGCCGCTGCAACCTCATCCACGCAGCAACTACCGTACGATGTGTCGGCGAGCACAAAGATCTGCAATTCGTCGGCCGTCTCGGACTGTAGCTGGCGCACGATCTCCACACAATGGTGCAGCAGGTTGTCCGGAAGTTGTAACGCAATCTGTAACAAGCAAGTTAAGAGGCGAGAATTACCATCGGACCATCCGTCAAGCATCTCATCGAATCTTACCCGTTTCAGGCTGTGTTTTTCGACCCATCGTAAGCACCGTTGCTTCTCCGTATCATTCCAGATGTCGTGCAGCTCTACTCGGTCCGCATTTGCGGTGTCTGGCGATTGATTTTGTATTATACTATCGCCGGAACTGAATGCCGAAGTCATTATTGCACGCGCGCGTGTGTACGTTCCTAGCGGAATCTGATGTTTTTATTTCGGATGTGTGTGAGCGCCCTGTCCGTCAACAACAACGTTGCCTCAGCTGTCAAACCAGTTTGACAGCAACAACATGCGACCATGCTATGCCAAGGCTACATTGCTTGTGTGTGCATGTAGCATAAAATATGCTCGCTTCAAACGGGATAGCATAAATTTTGCAAAATATTTTAAAATATTGTATTTTTTATTGGTTTCAATATCGCCTACTCAATTCGTGAAAATAAAACTATTTTATCGCTATTTTTTTGGTATATTGACCCTCAAGAAAATCCTAATATTCCTACTTTGACCGTAATAATTGCAAACTTACTTCATCAAGCTCAAGATTAACGAACGGTCCGTAGCTTGTGAGAAAGGAAATAATTGGATTCAAGCTACACGACAATGAAGCCATCAGGTCAGCCGTTTTACAGGGATGAAGGTTTAGGTATGGCAGGAATAATATTGGATGGTGTACCATCGTGATCGATTGATACATCTCACTGGCAGGAACAGTCTCACAAATGTTCAACGTGTTCCATGCTTCCTCTAGGTTTAACCTTTCACCACCTGCAAAAGGAATCCACATTAGTCTATATTGACCATTACTATTGCTTACAGCCGTATACCTTCCTCGTAGATATTGAACAGCAATGACGGTACCTCGTAGCTTTCGTTATACAGTACGTGATACTCGAAAGACAACATTCGTCCGGTATCTGCCGAAGAAGCACAGGATGGATCGTTCGCAATCTCCGCTTCGGGAAAATCCTTCATCGGGTCACCATCCGCATAAGGTTTCGACTTCCGGGCGAGGGACTTTTTCTCCAGCCGGATGTATGATCGTTCGCCCTTCTGTACCCACGACCAGCGGTGTTTGCAGGTTTCTGAGACACGAACCAATTCGTTGCAGTAGCCGATAAAATCTCGTTCATGCATGTTTATTCCTGTTCATGCGATCCTGCAATAAAATATCCCATTATTATACTTGTGAGTAGCAGTAAAATGATGCGCCGATCGACGCACCTTTTAACAGACACCCAGAAACGACAGCGATTGTGTGCGTGTCTCGTTGGGTTGGTGCGGTGAGCAAAGTGTCTATGAAATCTTCAAGGAATTACTCCTTCAAGTGTATGCGATTGCTTAGGCCAAGATTTTCTTCCATGGTTTGCCGTTTTCAGGTGCTTTTCCTCTGCTATGCTACGGCTACCATGATCCGATCAGAATGTAAACATTAACTCCGCTCCACTCACACATACGCAATGATTGTTTATGACTTTGTGTAGGAGCGGTTGCACCAGCTGGTATGACCGGAATTCCACGATATTTCTTCAAATTTAATATTTTATTGTACTCAATTCAACCTTCTTGCAATCATAATTCCAGTCAAAGTTCTGCTTCATCGTAAAATAAATAATTCGTAAGAATTGTAGTCAAAATCATTGGAAGAACAACCCCGCGGACAAAAGATTCGTAACAGTGGCTTGAAATGAGCTTAATATTAGTCTAGTAAATAATTATGTATATATTTGCGGCATGATCAGGCAGGTCGTTAGACCAAGAATAAGAAGATTCTCTCCCAGGGGCTCAAACTATTGCATCTCACTAGCTCAACTTCTCATCCTACTCTTTTTCTCTTTTTCCCTTAAAAATCACGCCTGCTGCGAAATATAACCACCGGTAGAACGAATACCTCATCATTCTGTCCTAGGGTTCGAATCAAAGCAGGCGTGATTTTTTTATGAGTAAAGCACTCATTTTAATGGTAGGAATTTGTTAATCTCCCTATCCCTAAAAGAAACCAATGAAGTCTCAAAGACCCTTAAATTAATCTATAAATAAATGAAATAAAAAAGTTAATCCTACCTGTAGGGGTACCCGTTTATTTCAAAGCTGTTTTGCGCTCAACTGTCATCATGTTGGAAGCTGTGCGTATTCGCCCATGTATTAGAGATATCTTTCTTTTTACCTCAAATTAACCATCTTTTCACCATAAAGACTCACGTGCCGATTGTTCATTTTTAATTTTCCACAAGAATAGGTTCAATTTTATGTGATATTTTTGCGTAAGAAAATCTGAACTTTCCTGCTGGGTGTTGTGCGTAACTGTCACCGCGAGCGAGTGCATTGATGCGACGTTTTTGCCTCTGTGTGT
Organism: Anopheles stephensi; assembly: GCF_013141755.1. Classification (NCBI taxonomy): domain Eukaryota; kingdom Metazoa; phylum Arthropoda; class Insecta; order Diptera; family Culicidae; genus Anopheles; species Anopheles stephensi. Next base: position 2,548,339 of record NC_050201.1, read on the forward strand.
GTGTGTGTTTGTGCGTGCGTGCGCGCGCGTGTGTGTGTGAGAGAGAGTGGTTTGTCCCTCTCGGAAGGCTGCATTAAACATTCGGTGCCGAGCGGAAATCGATGGGAAAATCCAACCGAAGTTGATCACAGAAGTTAGAAGTTAGTGTTTTTGCAGCGATTGCAGCTGTGTTGCAGAGTAGTGTCTGCGGTCACTGGGGGAAAGAAAAAATGGCGGATTAAAAGTTCTGCCCTCTGTGCGTGTGTTCTAAGCGCGGCCTCCAATTGTACGTAAATAACATGTGCAGCCAATAAATAGTGTCGTGAATTGTGGAGCGAGCGAGCGAGCGTGCGTGTGTGTGTGTGCTTGCTTGCTTGCTTGTGTAAATATACCATATATTATGTTTTTTATGCCGTGCCTAATCCATTACAATGGAATTCGTTGCACCCTGCATTTATATAGGCTTTACGAATACCGCTACGAAAATACAACCAATACAACGCGCCTAGCAACATGAGGTAGAAGAAAGCAAAAGCATTTAAACAAATCCGATGAGAGAGCAAATAGTGGCCTGCTGCCAGAGTGAGACGCGCCGAGCGGGAGTTTGGTGTGAGCGTGAGCGAGACGGAGCGTGTCCAAAGTGAGCGATGTGAATTTTACACCCGAAGTCAACAATCAACCACCAGCTCGGTGGCTGCTAAACACGACCGTAATCCTCAACCAACAAGTTACGGCACTGCAAATCCGGCTGAGCAATGCAACGCCAATCGGTTCCGGAACGGAAACTGATCAAGCACCGTTGTGCCTGCGGATCATAAACAAACAAAGCGAAGCGAACCTGCATGTCCCGACCCGGAGTACGGCAGCAGGTTCGGTTCGTTTGTTTGTTGGCGGTGGGAGGATTCGGTTTCCGGGTGGTCAGGAAGGTAGCGGCACCGGTTTTCACACGGACCTGAAACTCCCGAATCCGGACCGTGTTCCTCCAGAGCGGCAAGGACCTACGTGGTATCAATAAGTCTAGTAACCCATTCATTGGCCGGCCTGGGCCCTAGCAGTAGCGTTTCATTCATATTTCATCCCACGCTTCTGCTTTCCTGTAACCGTAGACGAACCCTGGGACGAAGGTTTCCGAATCACCCTGGCAGAATGTGTCACACTGCTCCGGGGGAGCGCAAAAACTCCTTACAGAGCCAGCAAAACCTCCGTTGCGGAGAGCGTCAAGTTTGACAGATTTACAGCTCAGCGCGCTTCCATCTCTTTCTCCGTCGGGGGCGGGCACGCTCGCCATATCTCTCTCTCTCTCTCTCACTCTCTGATGCACCTTCTCTCGAATCTCAGGAGACCGCACATTCGGGACCGCACTCCACACTGCTGAAACAACCGGGAATATTCTGATGGCAGCATCCCTTTTCTTCCTTGTGCTGGCTGCACCAGCTGCTGGTGCTGCTGCACTTTGACTTTCGAAGGGTAGCTGTGGGAAGGGTGGGTGCAGGAGAAGAGAAGGTTGACCGACGACGACGTCTACTGCACCTGCTGCGAGCGCAATATAATCAGCCGAAAAGTGCATTCGCAACCCCAGTAGGGAATGGTTGCGAATACGGTGCAGTTGCAGTAGTGCAATCGGTGGGAATCAAACCCCATTTTCATCAGAACCGACGAACAAGCGCCCGGTTACACATACACCGTGCAGCGTTGTATTGTACTCCCACACCCAGTTTATTACACAAAAAGGCGTGCGTACAGAACGTTCCGAACGTAGGCCTGTTTGGCCAGCCCGGTTGCAGTTTTTCGTGGGGAAGGGCGGCAATCTGAATTTGCCCGTGCGTCTCCTAAAATAGATGATTGGCGCACTAAAGGCGAATCGTGTCCATGATATGCAGCTTCCGGGGGACGCCTGGTGTATTTTCGCTACTGTGACTGTGCTTTCTAGTTCTTAGTTCTTAGATACCTGACGAACATTTGTTTGGCACCAGAAACTCTAACATTCGCAGGTGATTGTAGTAAAGTAGAATCTGTGCATATAACATTATCCATAGACCGTAGACATAGTTTGTAAGTGTGGCCGAGGAATAGCTGGAGCTAGAAGCCGGCTACCTGTGTACAAAATATTCACCTTCAGCACTATTTATTCGGCAGCAGCGCATCCGTTCCGAAGCGACTTTGATCGATCGAAACAAAGTGTTTTGTGGTGTCCTGTTGTAATTAGCGCGTCCGAGACACAATGCATCACTGCACCGGTGCTAGCCGCTGCCCGGCAGCTACCCTCAGTATGATCCGGCACCGGGAACAGCCCCCGACAGCCAACGAACCATTACCCCGCATTTATTAAAATCCGCGGTGTGTGTGTGTGAGTGTGTGTTGAAATTGTTAGCAAACATCAGCTGTGGCCGTGTCTCGCCCTGGTTTTTGGCATATCATCTGTGATTTCTTCGGCCTGCAATCAAGTCAAAGGACCCAGACCAGAAGGGACGAGCAATTAACATCCGCCCGGTCGATTCCTCGCACCTAGCCTCACGGTGAGCCCGGACCATCCCAACACAACTTCAACTTCAGCGTTCGTGTAGTGCAACCCGCTGCAAAAAAAAAAAACCACTCGACAATGGCGACTCCAAAGGACGACCGGGCTAACAATTTGGGCACCATTCCCATCAATGGTAAGTGAAGCCTATGGCTAGTTGCAATATGATTTTCTGTGATTTTAGTGTAAGCTATATTCTTTCTCGATGTATATGTTGCCTTAGTTGGTGAGAAACTGATGAAGTCTAATGATTCTTGGTGGGCTGAGTCCTCACACGACAGGACCTACCTATCTTGGCAGAAATCCACGTTGAAACTCCAGACTTGGACTGAGCCATAGGCCAAGTGGAGATATTATACGAGGTCTCTTACGGTGTCCGGGGGCCCTAAAAAGCATTGAAACTCCCAGGACCTTACAATCAGCTTTGAGGAAAATACCCCTCAGGGCTCCAAGCAACTGTTTAGTTTGCTTATACTCCGATACCTCCCCCGCAGGACCATACACCGCATCAAGAACTGACTATCCAACTATATGGTATCAAATACTCTAGTAAGCCATCATAGGGCCAACATGACGCATCCAGTCATTATGCCAAAAAGAGGACTCTTCAAACTAACTAACTAATCTACTCGACCTATGCTGGGTAGAGCTAGGAAAGCTTTTACAGTAGTAAGAAACGGTTTTGAAGGCTTTTTCCTACTTAATTCTAGCTGACACTCTGATTCGCTCCTGAGAAATAGAAGAGTTAGAATCCTTCAAACACAGTACAATTGACTTAACACCAGACTAAATTGGTAATATGGGTGCAACAGCGGCGAAAATAAATAAAAAAAAGGTTAAATAATGAGTAGTGAACTTATGTACGTCCCCTCGGAGGTTTGGGGAGGCTCTAAGCTTTGGCGTGGAACTGATGAGTGAAAACCCAGTTTGTGTGACGTGATGCCGTTCGTTCCAATTAAGGTAGACGTAACCGCTTCAACAGGTTTGCTATATAGCCACAAATTGCCTGCGCTAAGGGTAAACATGATGACGCTGATAGAAAAATTATTTCCTATATTGTCTCCACCAGTCGTCTCAGCGCTGTCAGACCAAGGTATTGGCGCGGGTTGGCTGTGTGAGCCAGCGGTGTTAGATGGTGTGTGGTGTTTGGCTTAAGCTTTCGCTTATAATGCACTTTCCGAGATGACACATCCGGTTCCTTCCTGTACTCCCTTGCCCCCTCCAATCGCGCTCCCTGCCTTGCACACCTCGTTGACCGTGAACCGATTGCTCATACACCAAGTACATAAATGTGTCTGTGTGTGTGTGTGTGCTTGCTATGCAAACAAGAGTAATGATGGTACTGCAAATTATCGACCTTATGCTACGGTCAACCCTCAAACCTTCACCCGGCGACATCCGTTCCATGCAGGTTTGACTGTTAACTGTTCCAACTTTTCGATACTTTCGGTCCGGGCCCATGTGTGTGCCCACTGTTTTCAGTTATATTTGTTAGTTTACAAAGCAACTCCAACCGTTGCTCGCCCTCGCCCCCTCCCCATACTCTACGCGTACACCCTACACCCACACATCAATCAACCCCCAGAAGCATCAGAACTAGCGTTGCTAGGCGAAATTGCATACATCCGCCTTTTTGATGCCAACATTGGCTATGACAAATTTTCTTCGAACGAAAATTATTCACCAATCAAATTCGTCGATCAAACGGGGCGAAGGCAGTCACAAAGAAGAAGTCATACAAGTGCACATGTACGTGTTGCATACCCGCAGTCACCGTCGTGCCTCCGCTTACTAAGCATCAGCTCACCACAAATAGTTTATCAACCCTCCCCTTACTCCCTCCCGGTCTCTCTACCATTTCCAGATGTGTCTGATTCATCATCACCGTTGGCTCACCAGTCCAGTGCCAAGTTGGTTAGAATTGCGCTACAGACGCGTTCTGCTCCTGGCGATCATTCTCGTTTTTACCTTCATCGACCGTAGAAGGTTTTAAGCTATTTTGCGTGGAAAGAAATATGCTCTATGCGGATAGAATGGCAGATTTTAGAAGTCTGGGTCGTCCGGTGTCATTCTCATGGAATGTAGCCCTCCGGAGCCCTCCGGAGCTGGTCATTTTATCAGCCGAAAATCCTCACAAACGCCATCTCGACAGTTCGTCCAACTCGACAGTTATATTGAATGGAGAAGTGTCCTCAGAAATCCTTAATGTTTTATCAAAGATAATTGAAGTATGCGTCTAGCATTCGAAGGAGTCAGCCCTTACCTTATTAATCTGCAACCCGAGGTTTTTGTGGCGCCTACTCGATTCTCTGGTAAGCGCCTGTTACTTAGGAGAACCAAAAACCAATGATGTCTATATTATCCTAACATACACTCAGGACTCAGGAATTTCTGATAATCCTAAGTTTCCTTCTTTTTCTTCTTCTTGGTCTGTGACCTGTGAGGTCATTCCTGCCAGATAATGACTTAGGAAATTGAATAGTAGTTGGATAGTCAGTCCTCGCTCAGTATCGGTATCGGTAGTTGGATAGTCAGATAGGGGAACGGTCCGGATGGGATTTTATCGCTGGTATGGCATGACGCGAGCTTTCACCTGAGAGTCTTGAATAATCCTTTCTAGGGCCAGGAGTTGGATGGAGGTCCTTGGTGGCGCCAAAAGGCCCAGATATTTGTCTATCCTCCATCACCTGATATATGACTGGTGGTCAACCCTGGTAAGCTAGGCCCAGATTCCGAAAGACTCCATTGGGTCCTATGGTTTGGCCTTGGCTAAGAGATTGTAGGAGTGTAGATGCTGGGCCGCCATTTTACCCAAGAATTTCTCCGTGATGATCTGTGAATTTTTTTCTTGATAGGGTTCATAACCTGAATAGGTCTTGTGGCTGGATAGTCGGTCGTACCTACGGAAAGGACTGTCTTTCGAGATTCGATATTTATCCCTGCGAGTCCAGTCTTGGAGTTCTCTACAATATTTAAAATGTTCTAAAGAATGCTTCCTATTTTCAATTAAGATCACATAAAACGACATGCTCATCATAACTGTTACTCCCTATTTCAACTTCGAATCAGCCTGAAAACTGAAACGTACCGTCGCAACGCCTCGGCCCGAACAGGGCCGAAATGTAATCCCACCCGTAAACAAAGCGTAAACGTCTCGTTTTGAAGATAAAAAAAAGGTGAATATTTTGGCGCGAAATCCACACCCGGCAGGCCGATAGTGTTTCAGCCGACAGCAACTGTGCAACTAACCCAGGCTCTTGTTTCGCAGCATGCTCGCTAGACCGGTAGAGCCAGTCGACAGCTTTTGATCGATAAGAAAACCTGTAGGTTTTGCTGTAAACTGTAACACAGCGCCGCATCAATTTCACACCAGTTAAACTAATTTAACTCGTTATTCGTTATTCTCACTCGAGTCGCATTTTCGCATTGTGCAGCACAACACTAAGCTAATGCAAAAGTTCTGTTCTGTCGTCGGTAATAATTGACCCGCCACTGGGCGTGGTTTCGCCATAAAAAACCTATCGACACACGAACGTTTGGGCGGGGACCGGCTAAGCAACGACACCCGGCCATGCTTAATTATGATAGTTGGCGGAAAAGTCATGCACTCGATTTTCAATAACTTTGCGCTACACTATATATCCTCCCGTCCGTACCGGGCGAACCGGCAGCGGAGATGTTGTGAGCAGCCTCATCATAATAATGCGCATCAGTATCAGCAGGACGTCCGAGTGCTGGAGAAAGTTTGCCGGACGCCCGCGCACACCTTTGTTCGATAGTTTTGCGCGTGAACACAATTTTCACGGTCACCTTCTGACATCCGGGAACGGCCACCATTTTCACGGTCACATCCTGACATCCGGGAACGGCCATCCTGGACGATCGGTGTATGGGGCGCGAATGTCCTTGCCCTCTAATAAACTTCGCACTAACTAGCTCAGCCAACCACTGGTGTGATGCATACACACACACACACACACACACACCCGGCGTGTGCAGAATTCCTGCTAAACCGGTCAAACAAAACTTTGAGGTGCAAAATCTATTCGCACAAATGTTCTCCGATGGGTGTTGTTAGAGCAGAGTGAGCTAATTGGCACCGGCAAAATAACAAATCACCGATCTCTCGGCCCTCCTCGGGGGGGTGGGGGTTTTGCGGATGCAATTGTCCTGCTCCTGTGGCGCGTGGCTAACTTTACCGAAGGGGGGATGTCTAAGGGGATGACCCACCTCCCCCCCCGAACTCCAGCTTGTTATTTTATTTTGAAACTATTGCCATTTTTTTATTAGCCCTCGTTTTCTCCTGCCCACGACCTTTTTGACTCAGACCGGGTGAGATGTTTTCACGGTCAATCCTCCCGATTGCTCCCAGTACCAGGATATCCCAGGATTTCTCAGGATTCTGCAGTCCTCAAGCGGATGTAGCAGATATATGGCGGTCGACACACGGGAGGCGGGGAATATAAATAACTGGATGTGTGTTGTTTGCCCGGGCGATTATCAGCGACACCGTTGCTCGTCACCTCCCCTGGCGGCGCCTCAACCCTTGCGGGGGCGAACCGAGTTTGTCTTCGGCTGCACGCACCCACGGCGCGTTAGAACTGCACAGGCATTAGATGGAGTTTGCCCGATCCCTCCCACGTGCTGGGCTGGGGCCTATTTTTGTTGTTGTTGCTGCAAAATTGTGTGTCGTTCTGTGTCGCGCTGCTTTATGGTTTGATTTGATCCAAGGTTAGTGATGGTAGCTAGGGGTACCCGCACCATATCCTGGCAACTGGAAAACTTTTACATGCTAAATGTTGCCCAGATCATATACAATCTGGATGATTCGCTCACTCTCTTCTATGTTCCACAGCTGTATATGTTTTTGTGTAGCTACTTGGGTACTCCATTTTCCAAGTACAGATGATGGCGCATTTGTCTGTAGGTATGACTATGTGTGTGGCTTTTTTTGTGTTTAGTTCCGGTTCGTTATTGCACCGGTGCAGCGGAAAATGCAATATATATATATGCACACACACATATATATAAATGCATGAGGGCACATCGGCAGGGAATGTTGCTCGTTATCTTCACCAGAAGCAGCAGACCCAAATACAAAAGCTCTGCCCCGTGTATAAGGCGCGGGCGGCAGATTTGCAATCTCGATGTCAAACTGATGAGTATCGTATCCCGGGATCGGTCGGCAGCAGAATTCTTCGGTTCGGGTTGTTTGTTGATGAAGGTCAGGAAATGAAACCAAAATAGCATTCCGATTCTAGAGCATCACTCCACCTACGGAGCACGAACGTTCTGTTGGATATATATGGAGATGAGGTAGCCGCAGGCGAAACAATCCCATTCATTATTAGCAATTGCAGGCCCTGGTGCATCTGCGAGTACTGTGTAACGGTCTCGGTTTTGTTTGAAACTTAAATGTGTTTTCCAACAATTGGTTTGGTTTGTGGTGCGCGCCTTCGGGTTGATCGATAATTAATAATTAACAAATTCATTATTTTGATGAGTTCATTTGTCGATGCGCAGCAACAACAAAAAACTCACCCCTCCCACAATAATGGCCGATAAGTGCAAACATAAATAATCGAAAACAAAGCTAAACGAGCATGGGTTTCACTTGCCAACATCGATTCACGGCTTTTAGCAACAACATTATCTAATCATCACTTCACTTGCTCTTCCACCCGTTCCCCGTCGATGAGCTTGCTGAAGTAACAGACCAGCAAGATGGAGGAGCAAACCCGTGGATAGGACACCGAAGGGGTAGTAATAAAACCAAAACACTTGCGTATCCATCCCAACGCCATCCTCATCCATCCGACGCCATTGGAAAGCAAAGGTGCTGTCAGTTTTGCTTTCAACTCAGAGCTTGCTTGGTTGGGACTGTCGGGAGGAACAACGGTGTGGAATCAATTTCTTGCCTCAGCGTACAGTATGGTCAGCCGAATGCGCTTCCGATTCGCTTCACGCTTTGCGGCTTTCGATCGTCCAGGTGAGCACTGTGTGTGTGTGTGTGTGTTTTTTGTTTTGCTCGTAAACACACACGCTCCAAGGGACGGCGAATGGTCCGAGCGTGCCGTGGTATGCCTTTCACCCTTTGGAAGCAAAGCACTGCGCAAACGAGAGCCGGCGATGTTGGAGAAAACTGGCAAGGGGGAGAGGGGGTATGCATCTGTGAGGATTGCCGTGTCTCGTTGTCTCGGCGCAAGGCGCTAAATAGTCGTAATGGGTGCGCTTAAGTTCTTCAATTACCATCTCAGATTGCGATTTATCGCGGACGGTGGAATGGTAGCGATGATGTGATCGAGCAGTGCGAGATCTGAAGGTGTACGCTTCGCGGTCTTGGGCTATTGCAGAAGTCCTCCGGACTGGTATTCCAATATCTCGCCATAATTCCATTTCAATTTGGAAATCTATCTCCAACACCTTCTCTGTCCACGTGGAAGACCTAAAAAGACCTTGGAGACTAGAGTCTAGTGAGTCTACTCCGCTACACAACGGGGAGATCACCATAAAGCACTCTTAGAGCTCTTGAAAGTACGTAGGCGTATGTGAATACTGAGTCTTAAACTACAAATGTTCTTAACAGTTCCATTCCGTTCTTCGAGAATTTCGAGGACGAGACCTTCGCGATAGATATATTAAGCGGAACAGTATATGTTGTTGTCGATGAATTTTAACCTCAGCTGGACGAAGGTTTGCACGACTTCAAAGATGCGATCAAATATCTATAAGCCTCAATGATCTCCAATCCAAGGTTTTGTGTTGCCTGCTCGATTCTTTGACAAGCTTCTGATACTTAGGAGAGTCTCGTACCAATGTCGTCTACATCATCAGGACTCTTGAAAGACTCCATAAAAGATGGTCCAGAAGTTCCCATTTTTGCGAGTCTTCGTGCCCTCTATAGAATCAGATTGAAGAGATGACAGACAAGCTCATCTCCTTCGCATGCTGGTCCTTGGTGGTACCAAAGGATCCTTGAAGTTTCCCATCCATCTTCCTAGTCTTATAGGCTTGACCAAGATTCGGGAAGAGCTAGGAGCCTTACAGTTTATCAGAATACCTTTTATATGAGATAGGTGATGTCAAAAGTCTAGTTGTTTCGAAATACTATCCCACGCCTCAGTAATAATTTTGAAGAATTTCCAGTCCGAGTGTGATGGTCCACATCACCATTTGGTCCACATCACCATTCCTGATGGTCCACATCACCATTCCTGGCCAGCTCGGTTACAATTCCGCCGGTGCCTTGTTGTTGTCGAGCCGTCCACGATGGCCCTTTTGTATCTCCTCAAACTGTCTCCGAATAGCTGGTTCGTACGGATCGTATAATATTGCATCAGGATAGGGAGTCCCCATTCACGAGTGGACTGACAGTGGCCCGGCAAAGCTCAACCGACCGTCAAAATATTTATCGAATATGTTCGTACCTACCCACTGCTCTCTTCATCCTGCTGCCCTCCTTCACGTGGAGTGCTGTTGATCCGATAAATCCTGCTCAGTAAGAAGATATCAACGGCGCGCAAGGTTGCGTTTCGCACCGATCGGGGGTTTTTGGTTGATGGTTTCAGCTCGATGTGCTCCTGCCAGTTCTTAGAAATGTACCAAATCTTCATCATCCGCTTGGGGTGAACGTTGCATGGTGCTATTATACTGCACCGACCCAGCCACACGTTGAAGCCATATAGAGGAGTAGGTGTGTGTGTGTGTGTGTGATGCGGAATAGGATCGAGCGAGCGAGGGAGAGCTTTTGAGTGTAGAAGCGTCATATCGAGAAAAAGGTAGCGAGGCGGACAGGAATCTTGCAAGGACGATAGCATCCGTTTGCCAAACGATTATCAGGGATAGGCAAGGAACGAACGGGTTATATTGTGGGTTGCCAGGGAAGAACCGGAAAAATGCACTCAATCAATTTCCCACTCATTGTCAACACTTTCCATTCCCTCCTCCCCCACATCTCTTCCCCAACACTTACCCTCCCACTGTCCTTTCACTCCACCATTATTCTCATCAGTGAGGCTTCCATTTCGCATTTCGCCCGGCACTGCCCGAAGAAAACTATGCCACAAGACCAGCTGAGCCGTTCTTCCGCTTACATTCGATCGATTTCCACCCACAGCACGCTTTTACCTACCCCCCCCCCCCCCCCCTCCCAACTGTACCAACAAACATCCGGCTTTTTTTTTCTTGCCCACACCCAACCAGGGACCGGTGGGACAAATGGAAAATGGCTCGTGGAAAATAGGCCCGGGCCGCCACCGCGGCGGTACGACTATCTTCGTAGAAAATAAAGTAATCTATCTTGCGTACCGTTCAGCACGTACAGCTGCTCTTTTCAATCGTAATCGAGAACGTGTCGGTATCAGTTTTCTTAATTATTTAAATTTTATTCAACACTTTGGTTTGCGCGCCGTTGGCACAGCTGCGAACGAGAGATCTATTAGTGACGGTGGCATCCACATTGTTTGATGCCACTGCCCGAACACACATGATCACTACTGGTTCGCCGCTTGCTTGACGGTTCGGTCCTTCTTCCCACTGGTGGTTTCGCGCTAATTGATAACCGATATAGTATGTATGTTCTCGCCAGTATCCTGCTGTTATTTGCTGGCCGCACACGCCAATTGTTTGCCACTAGCGGAGTTCCAACCACTCGGGGTTTTTGTTTTTGAAAAAAAAGAACTTTTCAATGTGCTATTTTCCACCTAACCATTATTGAAGTCTCGGAAAGGGGGGGGGGGGGGGGGAGGTTTTTGTAACTGCGCCATTTCAGTTATTATTCCAACCACGTTCCGATTCTTAATTAAGGCAATTCAAACAAACCGAGGTGGATGAAAATAATTATCAGCTTTTCAATGCGTTACAACACTCAATCAGCGCCAGATTATTCCTGTATGTACTACATGGAAAACAACTTGTTCCCTTTTTTTTCTTTCTTTCTTTTGGTCTGGCGCACACTGGTTGCAGTTTTGATACAGTTTTCACTTACCCTTTCAAAAAGGGTGGAGCTTTGTTTGGTAAACCCATTTATAAGATGTTTGCTATCGGCGAAGCGGGTGAATGGGCGTCTGGGAAATTGATTCCCCCGCGCTTTCCGGTCAGCGAGTTAATGCCACTCGAAACTACTTTTAGTGGTCCTGGAACAAAACTGGATTAAAGCACACAACAATGCGAAACTGCATGGCGATTGGATTGGGTGGTTGAGTGCTTTTTTTCTTGTGTGAAGCTTTTCGGATTGGAGAAAAAGTACTGACCGCAAGATAATTCCTCTTAGTAAACGCGTCGGAACAATCGGCATGTAATCGGAAGCAGGGATGGGAAAGGGGAGAAGAGATTTGATTATGCAGATGAGTGTTCAGCGTTTTTTTTTTCTGCCTATGGCTGTACAACCCCGTGAGGTCGTGGTCTGCCATTACTGGCGCCCTTAACTTGATTGTACCTGCAGCTGGGATAGTTACGGTCCTGTGGAGATACTCGGGTCTTGTTGGTCCTGCCGATGGGTCGATGGAGTTAGAAGTGTGAACAGTGATGGACAACAGAGTACGTCCTCAATATCCAAGTTTAGAGACAGCTGCTTTCATTAGCTGTACTAGGGTCAACTAGCTAGAGAGGTCTTGGCTTGTCATTACTGGATTCTTAGCCTCAATTATACCCGTGGCTAGATTGTCAGTTTAACCTAGATATACATAACCTGGATAGCTATTCCAGAATTCGAAAAAAACATCATCAATATTCCATATGTCGGCCATATTTATATCAGGTTGCGAATCGAGTCTCTTGAGCCTTATCTGACGTCTCTGATAGTCTCTGATATATCAGGATGGCAAAAAGAGTATCAGGATTAATTTCTTGATTGATCCCATGAAGTCATGGAGGTCCACCAAAATCTTCAACTATGTTGATGCGTTTAAAATCAACATCATAACCTCATTGTTGCACTTTGGACTAGTTTGGATAGTCTTCTTCTATACAAAACTAGAAAAAAAAACTAGGCAACTCTGGAATCAGCTCAGCTAGGTGGTATCAGTAAGTCTAGTAAGCAAGGATGCCGCCATCATGTTCTAGCAGGTCGTTAAGCCTACAAAAACTTGAAGAAGAGCGTTGATCATAGGAACTATTTTGCGACAAAAACTGTTGAATCAGCCTCAGAGATCCGATATAGATAGGAGCAGTATTAGCATAAACTGTCCATGGTTCTTAATGGCAGCTTACCAATTTTCCTATCGATTTCACGACCATCCAGAATATTTGTGGACTCTCGTACAAGATCGCCGATGAAGTTAACACTGGCTACTCCTCCATCCAGCGGGAAGTCCAACGAACAATGACCCAACCCAGTGGACATTCGGTGTCCGAAAATGGACACCTTGGACACATACCACATGCTCATCGAAAAGAACCTTCCTCCCACGCACACACACACACGCCCCAAGGAAGGAAGACGACATAAATCAGCCCCGAAACAATAATACTGAGAATCACTTTGGCGAAGAAGACAATCGGCCAATTTATAATGTCGCCCCGGCATCGTCTTCATCATCATCATCATGTCCAAAGTTGGTGCGTAAAGCCAAAAAAAGATACGCGAGCGGCGTAAACAGTGCTGCGAACAAATCAAACCACACACACAACCACTTAACCTTCTCCCAATCGAGGGAACAATAGTGAAAAATCCGGAGCGACAGATTAATTCCGCAACAAAAAAAAAAAAAAAATGGCCAAACCCCCAAGCACTATTTATTGCATCCCTCGTTTTGTGCGGTCTCGGTGATATGATGGTAAATCTAGCGGAAAAATAATGCATTGCTACAGAAAAGAACAGCTTTTTTTGTTGGTTAGTTTATTCTGATCAATGATTTCAGGTGGAATAAGCTACCACAAGCCAACGCCACAGCCGATTTAAGCCGAGACATGGCTTCTGTTTTTTTTTTTGTATCGCAAGACGTTGTAGAGAGTAAAACAGCGTTTTTGTTTGTTTAACATAAGCACACGTATGTAGATGTGTAGTTCCAACCGCGTGTTTCACCTGCAGCTTCGAGCTGGAAAAGAAAATATCTCCATCAAAAACTAAGCGCTACCAATAAATCTGATTTTAATACGATTAATTAACGTTTTACAGCGCGTACAGCCGTACGATATGGAATGGATAGGAACATGATAAGCAGACTGGTGATTTTAAAAAGCTAATCGTACGAAATTTTCATAGTCTGGCTCTACACATCTCAATGTTTTGGGGTAGCTCAAGTACGAGAGCAGAGAGTTGCCGTCGGCGGCACTATGGAACAGTCGATGGTCATGATTTTTTTTACTTGCATTGAAATCATTCCCTTCACAGGGTTGCTAGACAATGGAAAACGCTATTTTAAACGCTGTGCAGGAAAGTTTTATTGAAACTGTGTTTGACAGATGGCCTGAACATCAGCACACTAAAATCTGTCAAATAAAATGCGAGCTGTTGTATTCTGTCCTCGATTGATTCGCAGAAAAAATTTGGATTATTTTAGTGATCGTGGACTTACTTATATTACTGATTTTTTTAGTATAATAAGATTTTTTATCAAAATCGAAATTCAAGACTAGCATCCTGGTTATGGTAACCGCAAAAGACACACATTTTCCACGGGTTTGAGAATCAACAATATTTCTCCAAGAAATGTAGACAGTCCAATAATTTTTTTTCCGATAGAAAATGGTTGTCTTGGGTGTGGGATTACTGAAATTCCAGAATACTAAATCGAATTTAACGTGTTAAATACACTCTTCAGCTAGAAGTTTATGTATTCAAGTATGCCTGGTTTGAACAGAGAGCGTAACGCGATTGGTAACGGGCCTTAAAACTCTTAAAATATTCAAATGATATTTTTATGTTCTTGCTTTACTGATTCAATGCAAAGAGAACCTAAAAGCAATGCCCACTTTCCCTTCAATCGATAAAATTAGCCCACTGTGTGTGCGCCGGGTAAGCGGAGCGCAAGCAACCGTACACCGAATGGCTCGGTTAGACGTCGAGCGACTTACGGCGGCGGATCATGGTCAACACCGAACTTCAGTGTAGTATCAGCTGCCAAACAATCTGCGGGTTTCTCGCTGTCTGCCGTTTTGGCTTCACGGTTCGGTCATTTAGCATGCCGCCGTCCAGTCAAGACGGTCGTGCATTTCGTGCGCAAGCTTTTTTTTTAATTCGTGCGGGCCTCGTAGCCTAGTGTAATTGCCAGTGAGCGTGAGCGTGTGGTGTTGTTTGCGGTACTAATTAGCGACATCACTACCCTTCTATCAGAATGTAGTTCCCGTTTCCCGGAAAAGAAAAGAGAAAAATCCTTCCAGGCATTGCAATCAACTTTTGGGGAGTGATTTCCCCCCCCCCCCCCCCCCCCACCCCGCCTCCCCGCTCGTGGTGTGACAAAAATGAAACCCAACGTGTGAATAGCAAACGCAACGCATCGTTTACTACCCAATAAGTGCCTTTTCGATTATTCAACGCACGATCATCGCCGGTTTCGGGGGCCGCTTGCGCTAGCCGCATTCCAAAGTAGAAGAAAGTGATACGCTCAGTGATCATCGACGCGCGTATCGAGAAAAGAAAGCATAAACGTGTGGTTTATCCTAATTTAACCAAAACAACAATCAATCCCAGTGTGCGTGTGGCGTGTGGCGAGTTTGGTGATAGTGTTTGGTATGGTGTAGTGTGATTAAAGTACTGCATGGATGCCTCGGATATATCTGGCTGGTCCCATCAACCCTCCTATCAACGCTCAAGTTCTCGTTTTTGTTTTTGAAGATCATTCAATTTCTGTATTCGTCTAGTCTAGTCTAGGGTATGGTAGGGCGAAATGAGTAGAAAATCGCTTATATCAGCAGCCGATAACTTACCCAACTTCGGGAGTTGCTATGTACAGTGGGAAGTAGCCCATCGAAAAGAAAACTCGCGATTAGTTATGCTGAAGATGAGCCACAGCAGGTTGCGTACGGCGGCGATCGAGACCTCCAAAAGCCAATATGGCGCGTTGCAAAATATCTAGATATTGGTCATCAGGCAAGCGAGTGAAATTTTTTTTGGAGGACCCTCATCGTTCCATGCTTTGCATAACCGTCCGCTTTGGATTGTATACTTTATTAAAGTTGATGGCAAATTCGATTACGAGGTCCGGAAGACGAGGGGCTAATGTAGTTAAGGAACGCAACATTAGTTGGGATGAAGATTAACGTAATGGATGGGAAAATGGTGGGGCGAACTTAGGCGCTGCGATAGTTACTCGGCATTCATTCCACTCAAATGTTGGTCCTGCCCAATTCTGGTAGCGAAATCTATAACTTCAAGAATGGCAGAGAATAACAGAGGAAGTGCTCGGATTGCGATCCGCTTGTTAGCGGAAGTTCTCGTCCGCCATAATGTCGCAGGGTTTGTTTATTCTTAATTTGTTTATATCTGCTGTGCCGTTGGTCGGTATGTGGTCAAATTTTGAAAAGATTCGTACACTTCTGTCGTGAATCTTTGCTGCTCGAAATGTGTGTGTGTGTGCGCCATTGACTTGATTTCACTAGCTTCTGCTGTGCTATGCGCTACTTCCGCCGACATGAAGTCGCGCGCGCGCGTGATTATTAATCTGAGCGAATGTTTATAGAAGGGGGACCCTGTACTCTTCTTGGTAAAGTTGCTAGCTGTGTGACATATTTTATAATTGATTTTTGCGGTTGATAGAATTCGTTTCCCCGTCTTGGGCGTTAACTCTGGAGTGAAGGTTGTCGGAGAACAAAAAAAAAGCCCTGTTCAACTTCAGGAACCATTATCCCTACCGTTTTGTTCGCGCCCGGAAGAGAGCGAACAAAAAAAAAAAGAGAGAGTACAATCGTAAAATATTTGCGTCACCACCAATCGTGGAACGTGGACGGGCGCACCACAGCGCCCTGTTACCAAGATCGTTATTATGTGTTTGCTGTTATTTTTGCCAATCTGCCGCCAATCTGTTTGCGTTACACGCGTGGCAAAGCGAACGACCGAAGAAGCGCAACGTACTGACACTATGATCTATTTATATGAGGCAAACGTCAGACGTGATGCTTGGCGATTCATAAAACTCCATATGCAGCTCGACGGTTGTTTTTGTTGTTGTTTGTTTCGCTTTACCTGTGGTTTTGTTCGGGTGCAGCTCGAACCCACCGACCGAACATTGAGATTGGTTTCATCTTTTACAATCGAGAGCATCTGCTATTCTTAGCCAATCATATGTAGCGTATGGAGCAGTGGCGAGATGCAGTTGTGGCATTCTATCTGATTATTTGGTCTTGGAGTGCACCGAGATGTTGATGCGAGATATTGATGAAGTTCGAGGATCCAATACCCCGTATGAGCATGGTGTTAGTTAATATCTAGCCCAAAGACATATGGGGTTTTCGTTCTACTAGACTCGGTACCCCTCTCGCACGTTAAAAATAAAACCTCACGGCGAAAGCTAGATCTCTCCCCGTAGGGGTAGGAGTGCAGGAAGGAATACATTTCACGCGCCTGGACCCCAGATGGCATCAACCTGTGATCAACATCCGCCCCGGGTCACACCTCGGTGCGCGATGTATCTTCAACCGAAATTTCGGTTCTTGGTTCTGCTCAGTTGCCTAAATGACCTTACGCGGTTTAGAACTTTGAAACAGACGGACGGACGATGGACACAACGGCGAGTTCTCCATCACTAATATCTCGTACGCAGCGCTTCCGAAAAAAAAAAACACTGGATCGAACTGAACCGTGGAAACGCTTTCCTCGCCTAGCATCCAGATGGTTAATCCGTTGTTCTCGTTCGCCTGTACCTGTTGCCACCGTCGGAACCGGAACGAATCGTTGGATCAATGCCGGTGGCATTGCTCAAGCATCCATGATCCCGAGGTCCGCTCGCCCCGGACGTGGAGTGGTAGCGCCGGGGTGGGTTTGCATTTTTAATGCGGTTATCCAAGGGGGATTTCTGAGCGAAGGGAAACTGTGTGACCTCAGGAAAACAAAAATTCCTGCCTGCCTTCGTTTGCGCTCCATCCGATTGAGTTAGCGCCATCGCTGGAAACACACGCTGGCGTACGGTTCATGGTCGCATTTTATTGAGAAAAAAAAAGCGAAAAGAACGGGAAATCCTGACGATATGCCGCACAGCGAGACGGGAATGCTCTCCGCCGGCTTTCCGGTCGTACGGACTTGGGGAAAACGTTTACTGCAGCGCAATTTGTTAGCCGCTTCTGTTCCCCAGCGCTGTAGTCTGCTGGAGGATGATTTATTGTCACGCCGGTCAGAAGATAGTTCCATTCGTGTTACGTTTTGATGGCCGGGTTCTGTTTTTGCTCCGAAACCCGTCCGCATTGTAAAACATGTCACCGCCGACCGTAACGAATGCATCGAACAAAATGGAGAACTATCGCACCTTGTGCAAATGTGGCGAGGTGGTGTGGTACATTTATTTTAATATCAGCCATTGATGTGTATGTGCCATGTGCTAAGGGTTTTACGTGTTCAGGATCTTCAGCAGTTGCTTCCGAAATTGAATGTGATGATGTGATGGTAATGCGAATTGGTTGGTTGGAGACCGGCAAGATGGATTCCGAGCGCATCTGATTCAGAGTATCCGTGTTTTTAGTGAGGTGAAGTCTTTGTCTCGCGGGTAGCCTTGATGCAGGTCGTTACAGCAAAGCACACACACCTACTCTAATGAAGCTGCCACATCCTGAGTGCTATCAAATTAATGCTTCCCCAGAAAGCATGTGCTCCCGTGTAGTGCTGTTACCAGTGTGTCAAAGTGGTCTGCCCCTATAAGTACTACCAGGAACGAAAGAACAAAGCCGGAGAAGATGCCAGAGTTTGACGATTCCTTCCTATTCGATTGTGCGTCATTCGAACGGAAAAAATGGAAAACGCATAATCTCCGGTGCCATCACGCGTCCGGCGTCGTTCTCAAGAGTGCCAGCAACCTCGACCCATTTTTGAGCGTAGCCGACAGCTCGCACCACTGCACCAAAGCCGATGGGTCGTTGCGGACGGGCTTTTCTGGATACGCACCCGGTGGGGTGATTCAGTCGGAAGCGTCCGCCGGTAAGGACACAAGCGCCTTTGAGTTGCCGGGCTTAAAGCGGCAGCAGTCGGGCAGCAAAATGCAGAAGCTGTTCGGGAGCTCCAATTCATCCACGTACGATGTGTTCCAGCGCGAGCAGGCGAACCAGCGTGTATCCACGATGCCACGCGCTCAACAGTTCCAGTACAAGCACCAGATAGACCTGCTATCGGAGGACGCTTCAAGTAAGCTAGATTTATTAATTTTGCGGTAGCTTTCGCGACACCTCTCGCCACGCTCTAGACACGAGACGAGCACCGCTTTCGACACCTCTTCAGTGCGCGCCCTGTTCGTTGGTGCCTTGTCTGATCCTCGAGCATCCTAGATTCCTTCCAATACACACCATGCAGGCGGTCGAGGCTTGTGCTCTGCTCCATTCACTTTATCAACGATTCACTTTCGCTTAATTCCTTCTCTGGTTGCCATTCAACCTCAGCCACCTTGCGAAAAGCAACAGTAGCCGAGAAGATATCATCGTAATTCTCGCTTTCGTTGTCCTTCGAATGGACGTTCGGCTCGCCGCCTCCTAATGGCGTTTCGCGAGAGAAAGTTGTATCCGTTTCGGGTTTCCGGTGCGACCGGGACGTGTGTGGGGGGTGGTGGGCAGGAGCAAATCGAACAATGGTGTAGGGCAGGCGTGACGTGTGGGCCACCTTCACCCACAATCAATCATTGTATATTTGCACGTGCCTGCGGGCCGTGTCTGCCGTTAGCTGGAAAACACGCAACGAAATGCGGCACTGCTGCTCGGCGGTGCCGGTTTGCGCTTTCTGCAGCATTTTGCGTGCTGCGGTAATGTGAGTGGGAAGATAAAAACAAAGGCCTCTTCACTTCTCGTGAAGAGCGGTGGCGAGAGCAGAGATGCGTTCTGTTCCGTTGCAATTGATTTTCCGTTTTCTATCGCCTGCAGGCGACTGGTGTGGTTGCAATGTTTCAATCACACACCAAAAACCAAGGCCCATATTCGTCGGTGGGACCTGGGACTATTAATTAAGTTAATGCGTCCAATTAACGAGAGAGCGATAGTTGATGTGGGCACTGGTTTGGACATGGTCCTACCGTGTGCTGTCATGGTGCATCGTATAGCTTCATCTCGTTCCTGATAAATGTATTTCCAGATCTTTTTAATATTGTTATGGCGCATTTCATCACTAGCTGCCCACGCAAAGCCGATAACAAAGAGTCGACATGATCAACATCATACCATTCATTTTATCGTCAACGAAAAAAAAGGAGTAACTCATGTGCGTCATATAATAAAAATGAAATTCAATCCATATTGAAGGTTCCAAGTATTTCCTAAAATATTTTTTTAGGTCCTCTCCTATTACGTCAATCGCTTTCATAGTCTCGAACATTTGAATTCTTTCGTCTCTTGGAAGTACCATCGCACCCTAAGGATTAAAATAGACGAAGACATTAAGAATAAGAGCCTAGTCGACTCCAAGATAAACTCCCATTTCCTCAATTTTATCTGACGGCGCTCTTTTCTCCAAGAAGTGCCAACAGTGCCCTTAAACTCCCCGATAAAACACAGTGGTAGAAGACCGCACCTAGAATCTTCCAATAAGCCACACATCCTACTCCTTTAAGATCTCACCATTCCTTGATCTGGCTTCGTGGTAGATTCTTAATCACGTTGGGCTCCAGGGGAACGAAATTGCAGACAAATATGCCAAGGTAAAAGCGGAACTTGAGGCCGAGGCGACAGCGGCGCCGGGCTTCACACGGCAGTGCCGGGGTTCAAATCCAATCCAGACCGCCCCCTCCCCCCCCCCCCCACCCCGTACGTAAGGCTGACTACTTTACTACGGGTAAAATGAAGTCACAGAAACGGCAGGCCGAGATCTCTCGAGGTGGTAGTGTCAAGGAAGAAGAAGAAAAGCGGAACTGATCACCCCTTGGGCCCTTGGCCTTGGACACTTCGACCATGAAATGGCTCTAATTTCGGCAGCTTATCAAGCTCTCTACAGACTCATGCCTTAGACATACTCACATCAATATGCGAAAATATAGTCTCTAGCCTCTTCAGTCTCTGGAGCGCTCCGGTGGCCTAGGTGATAACGGTGCCGGTCTTCATACGGCAGGACAGGGGTTCAAATCCCATCCAGACCGCCTCCACGTACACAGAGCTGATTACTTAGGATAAAATCAAGTCCCAGAAAGCCAGAAATGGCACTCTCGAGGTTGTAGTGCCAAGGCAGCAGAAGAACTCTAATCTCTATTTCTTGGGGCGGTCCTGTGGCTGAGATGGTACCGATCCTCACCTGGCAGGTCCTGGATATTGAATCCCATCCGAACTGTTTAGCTACAAGGACTCTAGTAAGCCATGATATGGCAAGCATAAGCCCAAGAATCAATCATCTGATGGTGATGTCTAAAGACCCACAATGACTCTCTCTTCACCAAAATATTCAACCAACCATGACGGATTTTCGCTTACTAGATACTCATAACACCCTAACTAATGGCAGATTGGTACGCGATTATGTGTCTTTACAGTTTTTATTTCTTACACTGCTTTATTACCTGCCACTTCTGAGCAATAACCGGTAAAGCAATTAAATAGTTAATTAATTACTGCACATCACACAAATACCCGTCCATGCTCGGACACACATCGCACCAACATCCCATAGGCACGCACAGGAACGAATTCTTATCAGCGGAGCCAGAGCATGTGTTTTCCCTATCACATGCGGCTGTTCGTTTCCTTCTCTGTTTCGTTCTTTCCAGTCTGATGGATCAGAACGAGCAGCCGAAGAATGTCGCGCCACAGAACACCACAGAAGCGCAGTACATGTTCTCACCGCTCTTTTTTTGTGTTCACTTCAATCAATCACCAATAGGCAGAAGAAAAAAGGCGATACTAACAGCCCCTTTCCAAATCCTGGAACTCCTGTTGGATCTTTTACCTTCTTTCTCCAACATCCTGTGCCGGTGTTCCGATTTCGATTCGCTCGAACTGCTGATCATTTCCCGTGCATATTTGGTGCTTCCATACTCTGGCTTTATTCACTAGACCTAGAACATTTGCAAAGCACGGTAAGAATCTTGGAATACTCATCATCCGGTTTTTTTTTTGTTGCTCTCCAACTTTACCGACCGTGCACCAGACCGAACAAAGGCGCGATTCCCGCGGCTGTGCCCCGGCAACTCTGGTGCAATGATGATGCTCCGACGAGCAAGAGTCGCTAGTCGTCGCTCGAAGCCCTTTATCTAGAGCTTCGTTCGTGCCGTCTGCATGCGCCAACGATAGGGACGTCGCACATTCTTGCCACGGACTGACACGAACTCTGGTGCATCGAGAAACCATAGTACTGTTGCTGCTTCGTCCCATTCGTCGGATGATGAGCGTTCGCAGAGATAGAGTCATCAGGGGGTTTAATGGCTTGTCGCAGTTTCTTTTGTTCCGCTCCCATTTTGAACGGCGGTTTTCGTGTTAATTCAGACCGTAAAAGTCTTTCCAAAAATCTCCCTTTAACTATTGCTTTTGAACGTCAGCGAATGGGAGGAACTGCGATAGAAGCCACTCTTGAGAACCTATCAGTTGCTGAACGTCGCGTAGTCATTCCGATGCCGAGCATCATACACTCAGCTTGTTCAGCTTGCTTTCGCATCAACACGATCTCCTGGCGCCGTGTTGGTGCGTCTGTGTGCGTCCGTTCACCCGAAAAAAAAATCAACACACATCCAGCAGTGCGTTCGGCCATACGACACTGCCGCTCACGGGCACATACACGCACCCGAGGCGAACAGTATGGCCAGGGCCTTCCACCGGTGAACAAGTTTATCCGATCCGAGCGAACGAGCGCGCGCACACGCTCGTTTTGTACGCCACACGATCACCTCTCGGCGCGACTCTCTGTGAGGAGGAGGCTAGGGTTAAGGTTGTGACTGTGTTTACGAGCTGGCAGAAGATAGAGCTGGCAAAGGCCACCGGCCATTAATTTCAAACGCAGGTGCAAGAGTTTCGACGAGGGTGCTGATGATTGTGTCATTTAATATGTACGTGCGCACATATGTGTGAGGTTTGTATGTGACAATTCAAACACCCCCCTCCCCCCCGATATCTTCCCCATATGTACATTGCCAAACGAGAGTGTGTGTGGTAGTGGAGCGGATTCTGCAATATGCTGGCCGAAACCTGTCAGTGGCGTAATGCTTCGATTCGAAACAGCAGAGCCTTGAAGCTCCTCTGCCAGATTCTGTCAGCTTCAGATTCGAACTTCCCCTTTAGTGCGTCAAAGATCGCCCGAATAGAATCTGTGAATCGCAGCTTACTTCATCCGGAGCGAGGAAGAACACGGAAGTCATTCGTGCGCTTTGCCGGAGGTGTTCATTCCGTTCCGTGCAGCCAACCACCGTGTCAACACCCAACGATTCAACGATGCACAAGATTGTACGGCCAGGCCCAACAACGTGCCCCACATCATCCACCGAGTGATCAGTAACCGAAGAGGTTTCTTTTACGCCTTAGTTCTCTAACGCTCGCGGAACGCTTTCAGCTTCTTCTGCCCTCCTTGCCGCGGTACGAGATGCATACCGACTAGAACACTCGCCAATAATCGAGAGTGCGAGCGGGGGGATGTCTGGAATGGATTTGTTGAAAGCAATGAAATGAAGGAAGAAATAACTCTCCCTAGACTCCCTAGTCCACCCCGTAGCGGTGGGTTCGCTTGTGTGGTGCGATGTATGGAGGGGGGGGGGGGGGGTTGTATGGCTGGTTGCAGTTATTTTTAAACGACAACAACTTCCTAAATCGGAAACCAGCAGTTTTGTCCATGTTTGGGATAGTGTATGCTCGCTGCTGAATGAAGACTACGGCGCAGCATGTCACGCTCAAGGCCTGTCCAAAATCACCATTTTTTGTTTGTTGTAAGATATATTTAACTGACGACTGTTGTGTATGATCACTATAGCACGTGGATCGGATGGAAAGTGTAGAGTGCATTATCTTGGAAGTGCCATAGAAACAGAGCGTACAGAACTCTTGAGCGAAAGTAGCTAATAATCAAAATCTCGCAAGAAGCAAACAGCATCCCTCGTCAATGTAGTGATTAATATAAAGAAATGTAGAAAGAAAAAAAAACGAGTAACAGCTTCCCCGTTAAACAAATTCCATGCCAAGGCTGTCTTGGTTGCTCTACTACCTGACCTGGAACTGACTTGAAAGTGTGAAATAACATCGGCTAGCGTGTGCGGGAGCGATGGGAGGATAGCACGTGCTAACTCTCCCTTTCTGACTCGCTCCAACCGACGGAGTAACCCTTCCGTCATCGCGTTACTCACTAATTGCCCTTCGGTCAAAATGAACTCCACCGAGGTAACCTCCTCGATCAATTGAGTGACTCAGGCCAAGCCAAAGAATGGACGGAGAAACGGGTGGAATGCTCTAGCCGCGCAACAGCAGCTAAAATTTTCGATCGCCTCTGTTGCGTTACGTTGGAAGAATACTGATCGTATGCATATTCCCGCCGTCTCTATTTCAAACACCAGCCAGCCAGCCATACATGTAATCAAAAACTGTTTGTTGGAAGATGATGCAGATCTGGAACGTTTGGATGCGGCCGGTAGAGGCACGGAATGTGTGCATCCGTAGCGTATTTATGGAGCACCAAGTACCGAGTGGCATGCGTAATATATTCAAGAATCTTTACGGTGGCGTGGTGCGTCAGCTATATACACACAAAGTCAATTAATAACGGCCTACATGCGCTCCATTAGCGAATATGTCTAATTCGCTAATAGGAGTATGAGAAATTGAGAATATTCATGGGGACTCTAGGTTCCATAATGTCTTAATTTTTTCACACGTTAAACGCTATGTCAGCCTGAATCTGTCGTTCCGTCTTAAACGAAAATTTAATAAAATGATACACAACACCCTGCCCCCTACTAATTGCCTCACGCCTTTCACTCTCTTCGTCCATCTCTCCAACAGGATACGATAGTGGCGCCGGTTACTGCACATCCGCAGCTAGTAGCAGTAACGTTGGCCTCACGTCCACGCCCGTCGCGAGTGGACGTAACGCGAACGGGAGCAGTAGCAACGGTGGTGCTACCGGATCAGCCACCAGCACTCCAACGACCGGTGGTTGCAGCGATCCGAACAGCAGCGGTAGCAGTGGAACGAACACCACGATTACGCCCGGCGGACCGGGCTCGTCCGGGCACAAGGGTAGCATCCGAGGCAACAAGCTGGCTCGTCGGGCGCGCTCCTTTAAGGACGATTTCTTGGAGAAAATATCGCAGATCCGCACACCGACCAACACAATGACGAGGTGAGTGCTAGTAAGCAGACTTGCGTGAGATATTATTAGGACCACTGTGAACTCTGCATCAGGAATCCTGTCTAAATCGTCTCCCCGCGTGCAGGATTGACTACCCAACTATGGGTAAAATTTGTCAAGGAAGCTAGTATTGACAGGCCAAGACCTCTTAGTGGTTTTAGAGTCATCGAGGAAGAGGAAAAAGACATCAGAAAAGATAGGAGTCAACCGTCAAAAGCTGTGACACGTAGGAAGTGCTCTCGCCATTCTTCTTATTTATCTTATCAAACACAGCAGATATCGGGAAAAAGAAACCAAGCTTACATTTAAATTTTCAAAACCCAAACATAACCGTTAGGGTACATTTGACGTCTTCAAGATATCGTACCTCTTGTCCCTCCAGTGACTTATCATGCGGACCATAAATCAGTGACGCGATTTGCTTATCGCCCTTTCCCAACGGATTGTGCATCGTATTTTGCCGCAAATATTAGTTTTTCTCTCTAGAAAGAAGCATTAGGCAGCGGCAACGGCTCGCGGCTAAGCTTGCTGTTTGGCTATGCAACATCAGCCGTCGGGAAGGTCACGCCGCTTGCAAGATGGCCGGGGCTGTTGTACCACGCTGGCACGCAACAATATTTCACTTCCGCTGTCTCGGGCACTGCAGCACGCAGCATTTTGGCGAGCCCGGGTCGCCTGAACTGCTGGACCACACTTATCGCTGGCGAAATTGTTTACTTATCTACGATAAGCGAGCGAGATAGGACGGGTAGAGACACAAGCACCGTGCAGGTGCGAGGCGTGTCCGTCAAGAATGTGTCGTGCATGTTTTCGTCGTCGTCAACAACGGTGCACAACACGTACATGGGAGACGTCTCCGTAAAACCCGCAAACGCCAGAGACAGGTTCATTAGTGTCGCATTAGTGCTTTGACCGTGACCAAGCTTTTGGGGAGGTTCTGGCTGCAGTGACAAAACGGGGCCGGTTTTTTGTTGTTGTTGTGTCCACATCCTGCTCAGTTTCTTTGCATGCGCTAACGCAACAAGCTAGAAACCGCGCGATTCCTAACTTTGTAATATGTTGTTCTCGATGACGGCACGGAAATCGGGCAAATTTCGTAGATCTCACTCACCAAATAGTCCGCGGGGCGGAAATGGCGCTGGCAGCGGTAACGCTGGAAGTTACGGTAGCCGCAAAAGTACCACCGACGAACCATCGAAGCCGATACAGGATCTCAACTATCATGTGCGACAGGTGAAGAATGCACTGACACACTTCAAGGACGTGATACTGAAGAACAAGCTGGAGATGCTGCCGGGCAATGGTACGGTGGTGCTGGAATCGATTGCCAACGTGCACACGGGTAAGTAAGGAGTGTACAGGCAGTGACCAGTTGCAAGTAGCCGATAATTTCAAATCTGTCCCCCATTCGCTACCTTTCACCTGCAGCCCTGCAATCCTACACGTTGAACGAACAGAGTACGGCGTTCATTAACGCCACCAACCACGTGTACGTTTCGCTTGGCAACTTGCTGAAACTGTGCGACGAGGTACTGCTGACGAAGGAGGGCGATGACTGCCCATCGCTCAGCAAGGAGAATGTGAAGGAGGTGGTCGAGCTGGTGGAGAACGCCGTCAACAATCTGGTCAATCTGGCGAACGAGAAGCTTTCCGATCGTAAGGTAACCGCGGCGTCGTCCGCTGGCAACGCAACCGGACCGGGCAAACTATCGAGCAATGCCTCCGGCACGAGCTCCAACACACTGCAGCGACCGACGGTGGATGTGGTGAGCCAACGGACATCGCTGCCAGACATTCCGCTCACACCGCGCGAACGCGACATCCTCGAGCAAACTTCCCTCAAGACGGTGCGTGCCTCGCACAGCACCGAAAGCATCTTGCGTGATTCGAGTCCACCGCCACCACCCAAACCACCGCTGCCGGATCGATCGCAGGAACCGCCGCCACCGTTACCACCAAAGAGGAAGAGCCAGCATGCCAAGAATCACTCCTTCCATGACACAACGTCATCCGACTGCAACTCAACCGATTCCACCATCTTTCAGCTGGGAGGCGGTGGAAGTGGAGGAACCAGTGGTGGGAACAGTGGCAGCATGGGGCTGGATCGAATGTCACTTCGGTCCCGTTCGCCGGAAGATAACTGCAGTCTGCTGAGTGCTAGCGCCGGTTCCCTGGATTCAGCACTCAATCACTCGCGCGAGGAAGACGAACTGAGAGCACTGACGAGCTGCTCGTCCCATGCTAGCGCACCGGCCGCCAGTCTCGGTGGGCTAGTAATGCTGGGCGCCGCTACCAGCATGCAACCCTGGGAAGAATCGGCGGATCTGGCCGGCTTACCCCAGAACAGCAACAGCAGCCTAAACCGTAACTCGAACGAATCGGGATTCGAGTCCATGTATTCGTTGCGTGTTAGCCGGGATCAGCAACAGCAGCAGCAGATGGTACAGTATCAGAGTACGGCTGCCACCGTTACGACGCACCATCACCATCAGAAGAGTGCCAGTACGACGTCCTCGTCCACTTCCTACGTGCACAAGTCCGAATCGATCGTGGACGGCATGACGGCGTTCGTGCTGACCACGGGCAAAGCTGCCGTGCAACAGCAGCAGCAACTTCACCTGCAACAGCATCACCAATCACACGTACTTCAGCATCACCAGCAACAGCAGCAGCAGCAGCTGCAACATTTTCATCAGAAAATCGACACAATCATAACGCAACCAAGCGACGAAGGTACAACGGTCGGTCCGAAAGGAAGCGAACAGCTCGCCTGTTCCGCCTCCCTCACATCGACCGTAACCACGTCGAGCAGCAGCAGCCTGTCGAAGCTGCTCGTGAACGCTCCGAGCATAGATGAGCTCGGCAACGATGACGTATTTCCAAGGCCGGCCAGTTCTACGTCCGATAAGCCACCGGCACTGCCGGTCAAGACACGCTCACACAGTATTAAGCGGGAACGGCACCCATCACAGTACGACAACGTCGATGAGGTCGACCTGGAGCGAAGGTACGTTGATGCAATGACCGATTCTGTTCAACCTTGACACACCCTCACTTACCTCTGCTGTTGTTTGCAGCTCGCAAGACTCGTTCGGTCAGTTCCCGGTGCCCAGCTCGGCATCCTATCTGTACAATCGACAGCAGATGTTCCACAATCTGCCGAGTAAGCATATCAGCCTGATCGAACCGCGGCATATGAGCCGATTCCAGGAGGAACCACCACCGCTCCCTATCAAGAAGAAGCATAGTGAGTATTTGATTTTTACGCGTACGCTTTTCGAGAGGGTTTCCACCAACCATACCAAACCTCCAGGAAAACTAACAACCCCTTTCAAAGCTGTTAGTGCTTTTCCTACACTAAAAAGAAGCAACAAAAAAAAACAAGCAAACCTTAAGGAATATCTTTCTTCCCAATCGCAATATAAGATAATGTAGCTGTAACGGAGGAGGGCAATCCATCGCGGTGCTTTGCTTTTAGGAAAAATACTCATGAATAGCTTGATTTTTTTAATTCCCGGGAATTAATTTTCAAATAACCACCACCCATTTCCCTGTACGCCTACCTAAATCAGTTAAAAGCAGAAGATATTCACTCTGATCCCTCGAATATATCTTATCCAGAGCTATCATTTTGTCGATATAAGAGAACAGCTTCCGTGTGCGTGTGTGTGGGCGTTTTTAAAATATTAATTCCGACTGTATAAGGACGGGACGTGTTGTGTTGAACTCGTATCTCTTAGGCCTTTACTGATCACTTTCTAATTCAATTTTATGTTATGATGCGCGCACTTTAGTGTTTCAAAGTGTTGCATATTCAGGTAAGTTGGTCTTCCATTTCCCCTTAACAAGTGTAAAAACAAAAACAACAAATCAACAGCTGTGACTTTATTTTTCCGGACCAAATGATGTCTTACTTTCTGGCTTCTTTTATCTTCTCTCAGACCAACATTAGCAATAAAAAAAAATAGTAATAAAACACTGTACTAAATCGGATCAGAACGAAGAACACTACTAGGACACACCGTCATGCATACACGTTCTTTCTTTTATACACACCCACACACACACCAACTACTACAGATGGCAGTGAGAGGTAGTCAGGCAAGCCTGAAGGCAAACTATAGAGGACACTGTCAACCTTTACCAATATTAGTGATGGGAATAAAAACCAAAATAACCACTCAGTAGCGTAAATTAAATCAGAGTGAATGAGTTATAATAGTGAGTTGCATCTTATACTCACTCTTTAAGAGTTTATTCTTGAATAATGATTTAACTCTCCGTGCCGACTAGCCACTCACTCAATGCGTTTTAATTCACTCATGAGTTAAATAACTCATTGGTGATTTAACTCTCCGTCCCGACTAACCACTCATTCACCTCGTTTTAACTCACTCACCTCGGCACGGAGAGTTATATCACCAATGAGTTATTTAACTCATGAGTGAGTTAAAACGCAGTGAGTAGGTGGCTAGTTGGCACGGAGAGTTAAATCAAGGTGAGTTGAAATAACTCTTCGTGATGATTTAAATCATCTAACTCATTGCTAAGATTTAAGTCATTCACTCATTCTGATGCAGTTCGCACATCACTATTACCAATCAAGCTCAAGTGGTGTCACAAACACACACACGAACAATCCTACAGCTACTAAACAATATGATCACAAACACCCTTGTAACCTGTATGCGCCACACAGAAAAGTCGCACATATCAACCAAAAGGCAATATACACATTAGTCCTTAAATAGTTCTATGTTTGCTACTACTATGTTGTCTATCTGTTGTTGTTCGGAAGGAATTATATATCTGTTTTCCATTCCATTCCATTGCCTGCCGCTCTCCTACTATCCGCTTCAATTATTTGCTCTCCTTCCCAATCACTCTCGGTTATCCTCTTTCGCTTACTACCTGTAGAGGGCGCCATTTTCTTTTTCTTGTGTTTATTTTTTTGTATTTCATTACGCTACATGTTAGCATCTGTATGAGTTAGGCGTATCTCGTGTGACCTCACTTGGTCGGAACGCTGAACGGGGTGGATCTGTTGAACTAATGCCTTTAAACAATGGCTTTGCATCTTGCAGTAATGGCGTACATGGAGATCTTCGGTAGTGCGACGCAGAACCAATCAGAGTTTATGCGCCACTCGGTACACACGTACAACTTGGCCCACTCTGAGCAGGTATCCACCAGCAGTACTACGAGTATCTCACACAGTCAAACAATGAGGTAGGTTTACCTGCGATTTGAAGTCTTGTGTCGTGAGCAGTTAATTTGATGTTGACGTCCATTTTGTACCACCATTCCAGTCTCTCGCCGTCGCGCATTGCTCCTGGTACGGTATCACCGCCGAACTCACCAAACATTAGCGTAAAGCCACCCGCTTTGCCACCGAAGCGGCAGCGCATCAACAGCAAAACACCTAGCATCGCATCAACACCTCCTGCCAGTCCGAAAATTTTCCATGATCAGCACCATCAAATGCAGCACCACTATCAGCAGCAACAGCCTGCTCCTACCGAAATCAACACATCACCATCAACGTCCTCGCTCGTCTCGCAGGGGCACAAACCAACGCCCGCCAGCAATCAATGCTTGCTGGACGTTAAGCCATCGAAGGTATCGCAAGCTGCACCGGATGCAGACGCATCCGCTACAACATCTGCGTCTGCTACCACTACTACTACTGCTATTTCCTCTACTACTACTACTACCACTACCACTACCACTACACCTATCGCTTCGGCTGGTGACGGTGTCCTTACGACCGTTGCTGCTGCGGCAGAGAAAAATGCTTACAGCAGTAGCTCCCCTAACAGAAGACTTACCGCCGGACCACATCCGAACGCGCCGGACGATGATTATCTGCATCTGTGCGACACCACCACGGCGGACATTCCGGCTGCCGGTGTGGGTGGCCAGTTTGCCTCCGCCGCTTCCAGCAAGAATCTCGCCACCGGCGTCACTAGCCGCAGCGGTGGCACCAACACACTAGTCAGTGTCGGCACCGCCGGTCACGGAAATAATAGTAGCGGTAGTAGCAATAACAACGTTGAATCTAGTAGTTATTTAAACGATAGCCATAACAAAGGTAGAGCTAGCAGCAGCAGCAGTAGCAGTGCGCTGGCCGCATTACCAGCCCGCGATACCATCTACGAACCGGCGTCCGCTGCGCTACCGGCCGACGACAACGCCAAGGACGGGGACGAGGTTGAGGTCATACTTAGACGGAATAATAATAAGGTGCACTTTACTACCGTTTCCTTTAAATCCACTCCACTAACACTAGCATGAACCTAGGCATGGTCGATTGTCATTAATTGAGGTTAAATCCCAATCCACTGGATTACTACCTAGCAGATCTTTATATGTAATCTTATTACTCACTTTCAAAAGTCATATCTCTCTCTCTCTCTCTTCTTGGCTTAACGATCTCTTAAGGTTATATATGCCTGCCATTTCTGGCTTACTAGACCTAATGATACCTCGTAGTTGGATAGTCTAGTTCTCAATATGAGGTAAAAGGTCCGGATGGGATTTGAACCCTGGGGTCCTGCCGGCGCCGTTGTCCGGATCCTTAAGTCATTATATTAGCTTGCTTAGTATATCGTCAATACGGACTCGAGCAGTACGGCTCCACCGTACATATTAGCTGTGCATGAAAATAACCTGGGAACGTGATTTCCATCTCCTGACAGCATCATATGAGTGATTTCTAGCTGTAAGCTATCGCGTATCCAAGCAATGCGTAACGGTTACTCCTGTGCTTTGTCTTGCAGAACGGTATCACTATTCTGGAACAGCAGCAACCGCTGAATCTGATGGAGGAGCTAGACGTGAGCAACTATCTGGTGTTTAAAAAGGACAGTGAAGACGGTCCAGACGTCAAGGGTGGCCATCCGGATGCGCTGATCATCCACGCCACCAGAGTGCAGAAAAATTCAGACGGTAAGCATACATTGGTGCACACCAAAAAAACACGCATCGCTCCTTATGAAAAAAGCCATCGCTAATAACTGGCCCGAGTGGTAGCACACTGCATCGCTACTGTCCGTGGTATACCGCTCAGGGCGTGCTAGGTTGATGCGAAAGCATAGTTCTAGTATGCTTTCGGCGTTCGGCTACACCGCAAGCAATCGTGCCCATGTATAATTCACCTTACGGTCTCGTTCCTCGTTAATGTGGCAATTGTTTAAAAGTTTTAATTTTTCCTTCTCCTTTTATACATACAAATTTGCACATACACCCTCACTAACCGTGGTTTTGGCCGTGTGCTTGTGTTATCCCACACTACGAACTTTCCATCATTAATATGTGTATTCAAATTACTTCACTTTTTTTTGTAACAAAATTCTTATCGATACTCACTGACAGCCGATTGTTTAGAGGATGGTAAGCGGTTTCATCTTACAAATGCAACCAATACCGATTTTGCATAACAGTGTGTGATTGAAATGAGTGTGATTAGTGCATGCAAACTTGTTGGCTTTTTTATTTTCTTTAACTGACATTCGTATTCACGTGATGCATGGTCCTTCAGTGAAGTCCTGCTTGATGTAAAACTGGTTACCTATTAATCCGCTTGGTGTAACTATTGTAACCTCAATCATAGTTTAGTATAGACATATTTGTTTTACCCCCTCCGTAGTCCTCTTTGTCCTTTTTTTTGGCTCCACAACCTCCGCCTACAAGTTCTGGCTTCCTTTGACACGATTTTACCCATAGCTAGATAGTCGATCCTGTGTGTAAGAGATTCGATCTCCTGTCCTTCCGTGTGAAAACCGGCGTATGTACCACAACTACCTACGGAACGACCCCCTTAGTCCAATATCTCTCTCCTCTTGCCCTAACGACCACTAACTCTTAGGTCATGCTTGACATTTCTGGCTGGAACATGAGGCTGGCTACCACGAAGTTTGAAACCACGGTCCGGATGGGATTTGAACTCCGGATCCTATCGTATGAAGACCGATTGCGTTGTGGCAACTGCTCACTAACATGTAGGAGATGAGGCCACCCGGTAGCTCCACACTCACTGAGGGCGAAGAGGCCGAAGAGTGCGGAGCTACCTTTTGAAATCGAAGAGCGCACTCAGAGCCCTCATTTTATTGAGGCGAGGCCTCCCGGTATCTTTCGAGCTCGCTACCCAACACTACTAGAATCCCATCCTCAGTCCTTAATATCCCTAATTAAATTGCTGAGAAGTAGTTATGTCTATACTATGCCCATTTTCGGTTCTCACTTTTATAGCTATGCCCTTAATATAAAATATTTAACATGGTTTATGAGATTTTTTTACTTGATATATCGATGTTTAAACCTAAACACACGAAATAGGGCACTGCATGAAATGATGATGAACGGATGAGCTTTCATATAGCAAGTTACAGAGGTGCCTATACTAGATATTCAACCTAAATAATAATATATTAGTGTATAAATATAAATTATTATAAAATTTGCACACCTAAAGTTCTCTAGCACATACTGAAAAGACTGCTTTAGCTAGCGAGCGAGAGTACATAAAATAGCGCTTGAGTCTGCCATTTTGAGCTTGCTTAGTAAAATATAAATTAGGCATTTAGTCGGTAGGACGCGATTATAATATTGGCCCCCCAACTAAAGGACCATATCGCCATGTCTGCATAACCCACAGCTTACGGTGAAGCATTCATCACAACGTTCCGCACCTTTATCACGCCACTGGAACTAATCCAAAAGCTGTCCCATCGCTACACCGTGTACCACTGTCAGATGAATGATGCCAAACAGAAAGCCGCCAAAGAATCCTTCTCCTTGCTGGTGCGGGTGGTGAATGATCTGACGTACGTATGAACAGCTCTTTACCGACCAGCAACTACAATTGTTCCCATCTGCTCTTTCGCAGCACGCCGGATCTGAGTGAACGGTTGCTGGTCATATTGATGAACTTTGACTATCAGCTGGTAAGTGCCGGGCATCTCACCATGGCCAAACTGCTGCGCGTGAAGCTGATCGAGAAGGCGCTCATCTACAAGCAGAAGGCGTCCCTGACCGTCCCGACGCTCTCGTCCCGGGCACTCGTCGCCCAACCGCCCACGCTGCTCGATCTGAAGTCGGCCGAAATCGCCGAACAGATGACGCTGCTCGATGCGGAACTGTTTCAAAAGATCGAAATACCGGAAGTGTTGATCTGGGCGCAGGAACAGTGCGAGGAACGTTCGCCAAACTTGACCCGCTTTACCGAGCACTTTAACAAGATGTCGTATTGGTATGTACTGCTAGCCAACTCGAATTGTTTAAAGGTTGAGATACATATACTATTCCTCGAATGTTTCTAGGGCTCGCACTCAAATACTTTCGCAAAACGATGCCAAAGATAGAGAGAAGCACGTGATTAAGTTCATCAAGATAATGAAACATTTGCGGAAAATCAATAACTACAATTCCTATCTGGCACTGCTGTCAGCGCTAGATTCCGCTCCGATACGCAGGTAGGTTCAAGGGCAAATGCTAGACCGAGATGCAATACTGAACCGTTTGCGGATTAATTTTCGAACGCTTTCAGGCTGGAGTGGCACAAAACAATAACCGAAGGCTTAAAGGAGTACTGTGCGCTGATCGATTCCAGTTCCAGCTTTCGGGCCTACCGGCAAGCACTGGCCGAAACGAATCCTCCCTGCATACCGTACATGTAAGCTCATCTCCATGCGCTCCTTAGCCACAGTTTGATGGCGCTTTCCTATTTCCACAGCGGGCTCGTGCTGCAAGATCTCACGTTCGTTCACATTGGCAATCCGGACCTGTTACCGGACGGTGCAACGAACTTTTCGAAACGCTGGCAACAGTATCATATCGTCGTGAACATGAAGCGCTTCAAGAAAGGGTTTGTACCTGCTACAGTACACTGGCTCGTGTCCAGCCATATTGACTGCCTGTCTGTCCCGTCTCTTAGGTCTTATCCGTTTAAGAAAAATGAACGAATCATCGGTTTCTTCGACAACTTCGAGTACTATCTGGACGAGGACGCGATGTGGCAGATTTCCGAAACAATCAAACCACGCGGATCGCGCAAAACCAACGTCAATTAGTACAGGCTGAACTGTTTGCGCGGGAGTAGCGATGAGCGGCAGGAGGAAGGTAAAGGCAGGCTAAGGGCTGACGCGGACGAACCGGATCACCGCAATCATTAGCGTGTGTGTGTGTGTGTGTGGGCGCTGGTTGAATGGAACGGGATGGATTTGGTTCTCCCTGGCGGGAGTCGGATCGCCCGGGAAATCGGAACGATCCCAAGCAAACCGAAACAATATTCAGTCAAAAAA
Organism: Anopheles stephensi; assembly: GCF_013141755.1. Taxonomy (NCBI): domain Eukaryota; kingdom Metazoa; phylum Arthropoda; class Insecta; order Diptera; family Culicidae; genus Anopheles; species Anopheles stephensi. The sequence continues at coordinate 2,583,512 of NC_050201.1, forward strand.
GCAAAAAGAAGCAAAATCGCGCATTACACGACGATCAAATCGAAATTAATGCATTTACCCTTACGTTATCAAAGAGCACTATTACTGAAGCAAAAAGGGATTTTAATATACCACTCTCCTGTGTTTGTATGTGTGTGTGTGTGTGTGCAAGCGAGTACAGGAGGGTGCTGGTGCACACCGGAGCGGTGATCGTAACTGTATCGTGCTGCGCTTAGTTTATTACTTTTTGCCCCCTTAATGGCTGCTTCTCATATTTTCAAATTTGAAAAAAACCGTTGGCGCACACAAGCGCCACGCGGTCGTTTGAATCAAGCCGGGGAAAAATTTTTGTAAATTATTTTAAGTTATCAAAAAACCAACACGTGATCTAATTGTATTAATACCAACTGCTTGCAATGGTACTTTTTAAAAAGTATTGTTTTTTTTTAATTGTATTTAATAATTACGACACCACGTGTGCACGTGTGGCGTATAATTTCACTCAACAAGGGGAGGTTTTCACCCGATCTTCGAGTGGTTCGACCGAGCCGTAGCGCAGGTTAGATTCTCATCGATCCCCATAATGCCTCCCGATGTAGGATGGAAGCGTCAGTACGAGGGTAGACGTTAATCACACTATCTGACTACATGTACCAATTTCTCTCAAGTCTAGTATGTCTAGTAGGAAGATAAGCTGATGGTGCCCACGCTGCGGTGCACGGTAAGTAAGTAGCAATGATTGAAAATAAATTTGCTCGCAAAAGCGGCAAGACAGAGAGCGAGAGAGAGAGAGAAAAAAGTTAAACAAAAATCACACCACACACACAAACACATGTAAGAAAATATATAGTGCGCATAGTGAAGGTGAACGAAGGGAAGGATTATATAGTATAGAAAAGGTAGTAGACAGGTGATAGTGCGGTGGTGCGTAAGAAAAAACAATCGGTTCCGGGAGAACTCACACACACACACACGGACAGTCAAAAGATGGCGCTGCAGTGACGCTGTCTTCTGTAGGGATATTTTTTATTGCAAAATATAACTATTCATAATTTAAACGATGTCCTTCCTTCTTGAGTTTGTTTCTTTCTTTAGCGCGCGTGTGTGTCTGTGTGTGTGTGTGGCATTCAGTTTTGTATGGGTAGCTTTAACGGTTTTTTTTTTGCGTTTGTAAAATGTACGCCAGCAGAGTTGATGTTTAGTTCTTAAAGTAATACAAAAATTTATTTGCTGCTCTCTAGTCGCAACCATATCGGTAAACACGCTTTTTAAATGTTTTCTTTTATCACAGTTTGGACTTTTTTTGTTGTTAATTTCTGCTTGTGTTTTCTTCTCGGCTCAGAAGGCTTCCGACCTGTTAGTGTGAGTTAGTGATACAACGAATTAAAACTATTGTAGTGTAGTAGCAAAGCTATAGGCCAAACGACGGCACGCTAGCTCGCCCCACGATCGTACGCACAGATATGCACCACGAGCACAGGCTGGCTTTCTCTGGCATGTCGTCATCGGGTGGCGAGCTAACGTGCCCATAACGTGTGTGTGCGCGGGTGTGTATGTGTTGAACGTGATACGTTTCTAAGCTATCGCAAAGGGTTCTTTTTAAGCTTAAATTTGCTTTTAACAACATACGATTACGCCTGTACGCGTGCCTGCAGATGCGTACCACACCTAGCCTTTTTAACTATCGAGCGAAGTATTTTTTTAACTAACAAAAAAAAAACAACAAATGCTATTTTTTAATCGATAAGTAGAAACATTTCTCGCTGCAATGCAGCAGCTAATAACGAATCTAACCGCCCGTTCGATAGAATTCCATGCGCGAGTTTACAATGTGTATATGTTGCTTGCCTTTGATTTTGCGCGCGCTCTCTTCCCTCGAACGAGCGGTTACGCAAGGTGGTTTAAACTTAAAATTTGATAAACAACAAACACACGCGAAAAACGTATCATGCATAGGGATGTCTCTCGCAACATTCTCTTAGCAAAAACAAAGGAAAACCCCCCCTTTAAAATCATACTGCACAAGGGGAGGCAACAAGCCGCACCGGACCGCAGAAGAGGCCCCAATGAATAACCATTTTTAAGAATGCTCTATAAAGCACGGGAAGTAAGGGCGATAAGGGTAGCAAAGATGAAAACTCTAAACACATGGTAGAAGCAAAAGGGCATAAAGTTAATTGTAAGACTTGCTTGCAAGCCAAGCATAGAATATCATATTATACCAACAACAAAAAAAACAGCCAGTGATTTCATGTTTAAAGCCAAAAACCTTAAAACTAATGCCGTTACAAACCCCCTTTAAAAACCAATCACAGCAAAAGCACAGGTGTCATTCGATCTACAGTTCTACAGAAACGTATGTTTGGACCAAAAACTAGCAGCAAATACTCCTCGATACCGTGAGCGTACTAAGCACGATGGAAAACTCCCAATCTTCACACGGCAGGACCCGCTGTTCAAATCCCATCCGGGGCTGACTACTTTGCTACGAGGTAGAATCAAGCCACAGCAAGCCAGCAATGGCAGGCCCGATACCTTTTGAGAGGTTGGTAGTGCCAAGGCAGAAGAAGAAGGAAGGGTTTCCCAATTGTGTGGACAGTGAAAGCACATATCAAAAAGAAACAAAAGTTGAGGAACTCTGCTAAGAACAAGAAGAAAGAAAGAAAAAAACAATCTCCTTCACGTACTTCCTCTTCATCGTCGCCGAAGTTAGTTGAGCGTACAGTGGTGGTGGCAACGTTTCGGCATAGCGGATCGACTGACTATTTTAGACTGAGAGCCCGTTCGATCGACGTTTGATTTTCTTTCTTTTTTTGGTTTAAAACTGCTAAAAAAAACTGTTGATAACATATATATATATACATATAGAGTTGCGCGAAGTGGCGCAAATTCGCGAGATGCCGTGGAACACTAAATCAAATTTAAACAGAACGATATTAACCATACAATCGACAACGGACAAAATGTTCTTCTCGCAGACGCAACATAAACTAGTAGAACTTTTTACAACAACCACAAAAATTTAGCCTCGATGTTTCCTCTGAATGTAATAGGTGTGTGTGTGTGTCCGTATCGTATCTCCACTCCACTTCTTCTTCAATCACTACAAAAACAAGGCCCTGCCATCCCATTTTCAAGGCAAAAAGGACATGCGAAAGTGTGAAGCGAAAGTTTGAATGATGAAGGACATGCGAAAGTGTGAAGCGAAAGTTTGAATGACGGAAAGCCCACAACATACACATGCGGTTGGGATCGGAACGGAGCAACTACGTTACAGAACATTACAGTGAGATTTAATGCAATTTTACATAATAATTATACAACAAACCAAATGTGCATGTGGGTACGCGCATGTGATTTATTTACAATACGCATATGTATTTAGAACAAGAAGCAAACAAAAATTATATGTATGTGGTAATAATGCATAAGCATATATATATTTATTCACATGCATGCATGTAATATAGCGCTATAGTCTCTTCTAGGTAAACCCACTAAATTAAAAAAAAACTAAAATCACTACTTATACAATGAAACGTGCGTGTGTGTGGATGGGTCACCGACGGGAGGGGGGCCAAAAAAACCCCTCCTTCTACCCGATTTTTCGCTCCCTCTGTCGCATCATCCATTCGTATTTTTGAACGATGAACGGGTGGTTTGTGTGGGTTGTGCGCTGGGAAAAGTGATGGGAGTGCAGGGGGGTTACGTCCCAAGAGCCTAGGAAGGTAATGTAGTAGCGTATTGCAACTGTAAAGCATCTCTTCGACTAATGCCTATTCGCCCATGCAAAAAAAAGAAAAGCAAAAAAACACTATTGAAATGAATACTGTAACAAAAAAAAAAAAACAAAAGCAAACAGCTGCTTTTTGATCCACGCACCCTTACACAACTACATATATTTAGCATTGGCAGATACATAACATACAAACAAAAGGAAAACCATAAACTTGATGTGATACATATGAACAAGAATTAGAAATAAAGTATAAAAGAAAAGCCTGCTGGAACGGTACAATGCGTGTAAGTAGTGTAAGTAGGTAGAACCGATGCTGGAAAAAATCGTTTTCGTTAGGTCTAGGCGTAAATTGAGTTCCAGGGGCAAAAAAAAAAATCAAATGAACTTCCAATATCCACTTTATAGCTTTATTTCTTTGCGATGTAACGTTTAAGTTACATGCGGTTGAAATCCTCGCCCTTCAAATAAGGGAACGTCACTTTGACAGCTGTTGTCTTTGCTCGATGACGGAAATTTCGACTGTCACGTGCGTGTGTGTGTGAGTGCGTGTGTTGTGTTTTGATTTGAAGAAGAGCAAAGCAGAAAATAGCTGGAAAAACACGAATCTATTTAGAGCCCATACAAAGTATAATTTTATTTTCTCCAACAACAAAAAAAAAAAACTCCTATCTCCAACCACAAGAACACTGCCAACACTGCCCGGAAAGAGTTAGCGACGGTCAAGGTCGCGCAAGTAAGTCTTCCTCGTACTTTGTATCTAGGAAAACGAGAATTTATTGGCATTTTTTTTTTTTTGTTGTTGCTTTGTTCACACTCCACCAGGAAACATAAAGTCCATCAGAAACGACGATCCCAAGGCTAACGATCGCCAATCAAATATCGGCGCAGTGTTACTGTGAGCTGCTGTAGAATCTTATGCGAAAACACTTTATTTAAAACCACACAAAAAAAATGGTTTGCGTACCATGCTTTATCGTACCGGTGCTACTCTACCTCTGGCATAAGTTCGTCCAGCCCATTCTGCTCAAATACTGGAACCCCTGGGAGAAGAAGGACAAGGATGGGAACGTAATCAAGACCAAGCCGAAAAATCCGTTCGATTGTAGCGGTGGAGTTTGCCGATTTGCGGGCAAAAAATCGGTAGAAACGAACACCTTTGATCCACTACCTGCGGAACCTACCGACGGAAGTCCCGGTGGGTCGATCGAGGTGAACAAGAAGGTGGATTGAGGAATGCTGGATGTGTGGTGGGGTTGGGACATCGGGTAATCGGACCTTATCGTTATCGCTTGAGACCTAAACAATAAACGCTTTCTTTGCTAGAGAAGTATCCCAAAACAAACAGTTGTCGGATGTGGAGATATTCGGTGGATCTCGTCTTTATATGGTTCTTTTAAAAGTATTGGTCTGCTGTAGGAATCGGATCGAAGTATGCTTGGCTACCTGATGTGAGGATCACCGGGATTTGATCTCGTCTACTACCCTTGGGATATCCAACTCAGATCCCTGCATTGCTCATCCATATAATCGCCTTGATGGTACATATGTTAACAGACATGCATGTATGAGTGGATTTGCTGCATCGATTCGTCGTTTTGCGGACGACTCTTCTGATGCTGATACCTCCCAGCCATTAAAACTCAAGCTTTCATTGAATGAAAAATTCCAACGAAAGGAGATTATTATGAATGAAGTTGTAAACAAAGAGAACAATAGCGGTTCATCTGCGAAGTGCAATACACCCTGCATCGGCAGATGACAGCGCCCTCTATCGTCGAACCCGAGACACAAACCGAACAATTACAACCCCGACGCAACGGATCAAATGTAACGTCAGCTTCGGTTTGCTTCAAAATCGTTCTACCTGCTCCAGAACACACTGCTGGACGTTATAGGAAAAACTATTTTTAATAAAGTATTTTTTTAAATTAATTTTAAACATTCTACTTGATGTTTACCAGTGAGAGAGAGAGAGAGAGAGCACAATATTTTTTTCTCTGTTTGATACCGGAGCCGTGCGTGTGCGTTCCAGCAAGCAAACCCTCACGTCACCAACACACACGCAGGCGCAGACGCGGCGTCTTCTATACAAACCCGCTCGCACGCACACACAGACGCATACAGCATCTCCAGGCAGAAAGGGCAGCATCACCGTCGCACGGCCTGCTCATTACCGAAACAAAAGTAGCCGCGGATGGGGTGCAGTTTTGGACGTGCTGCCGTCAAGAAGTAACGTAGAAAGGAACGACGCACCAGTAGTGAAACCGTGCAAAGAACCCAAAGCCCGCCCCGGGGTAATTGTGTGTGCGTGTGTGTAGTGTGTAGTGTGTCAGTGGTTCGTGAATCATTTCCTTTCGTTCGCAAATTTACTGCAAAAAGGGACTTCTGTTTTGGGCACGGCCAAAGGAAGAAAAAATAAAACATACACAAACGAGAGAAACACAAGCCTTCGCACATCGGACGCAGAAGCGAGGCTGTCGTACATCCATCCACACCAATCAGCAATCAAGCGAACGCAGCGGCCGGCATATCTCGTGGAATACAAAAATCAGCAAAAAAAAGGTAACCATTTCTTGATTCTTGATGGTTTTAAGATGCAGCAGGCTCGGTGAAGGCGTTGGTACGGTCCAGAGGTGCCCTTCTTTAGAGTTTCCCCACCAAACGCCTGCAGGGAAACAATGTGGCCACAACAAGAAAAAAAAAATGGTCTGTGTAGTGAAGTTGATGCAGCACTGGGAAGCATCCAGCATACGCCCCAAATCAAGGGACACAGTCTTTAGATTGTTCACTCTCCCGTGCTGCCATTAGTTCCAATATTCATAGTTTTATTGGTGCATTTAAAACTGCAAGTACCTTCCGTCAGAAAAAAAAACACCTCATGATGTCGAGAACTCCAGCTTCGAGAAGAAAAGCGGACACGTTCGACCAACCAGCCAAGCAAAAAAAAAAAAAAAAAGGGTTCCGCCCTAACACCGGCCGGTTTCGCTTTTTTTGGGACGCTTTTCGTGAAGAAAAACGAAAACATTTTCCCTCTCGTCACTAGCGCTCGCTCTCTCTCCCAAGCGCGTGCTCTCTCTCTCTCTTTCATTTTCGTGTCCTCAGAGTTTTATCAGAGTTTAAGGGACCTTTTTTCCCTATATTTTTAAAAAGTGTTTAGTGTAGGAAAGTGCTTCAATTATGGGGAATATTTGTTCGCGTTCGCGATTGTGCGAAAAAGAATGCGAGCGAGAGACTCTACGGTACCGGACCGGAGTGTCTCTTGAGCACTTGTCGCCGATGACGGTTCGTACCCTTTCGCAAAAGGGCCCTTTAAATCGGCACAGCTGTGTTCGGGATGTCTGTTTTTGTTAAAAACTTCCAATTATTGCTTTCGTATTTAGGAGAAGTGCAGTCGCCTTCAGTTGGTACCTAATCTCATACTCTACCGAGCATAGATGTTGGCCAAGACTTCTTGCAGCTAGTGCTAATTCCAAGTCCAGTTCTTTGTGCGAGCTAGAGCTTAATCTTACTCTCCTGTTTTTTTATGTGCTCGTTACGGCTACGGTTCGATTCGTCTCGGATGATTAGATATCGTGCATGTTTCGCCTTCCTGCTCGCGCATTGCAACATAAGCATTGTAGTCCATTTGTAGGTGGCACGCAATGCTGCGAGTCGCCCCTGGGGAGGGAGGGGGGATGGAACGGACGAAGGGCCAAGCGGCAATTGTAGGTTGCTAAGCGGAAACGTGTGCCTGTGTGTGTGTGCATATATGTAGTTGATATCCTCACCGAACCAACTCCCTACAATGCAATGTTCTGCCTTGGTTTGACAAAAAGCGCACGCGCTACCGCGAAACATAAGGAAAAGGGTCACTGCTTCCAGTGAGCGTAAGGGACGGTGCAGAAACTTCCAACTGGTGACACACAGTGATGTTCTCAACACACACACACAAACACACAAAGATAGGTTACCATAATCGCAATGTTTGCTTTGTTTTATTGGATGGTTCGACCGGTCTCTTCCCGAAAGATTTGAAGTTGAAGCCAGCAGGAAGATTCCTTCCGGCCGTCTGAAGAGATATCTTCGAAGGGAAGTTTTCGAGTACGTCCGGCATCTTACCTTATGAGCGGTTACTTCCCTGCGATCAATATTCTCGCTTGTGTGTTTTTTTTTGTCGTGTCTGATGATCTCACGTTCCTGCTCTTCCCGTGTGCTGCTGACTATCTAGATACTTGTGCCAGCGTCCGGTTGCGAATATCAGCATGGCGTGGAGATTTAAGGCGTCGAAGTACAAGAACGCGACACCGATCGTGCCAAAACCGGAAGCCTGCATCCGCGATATCTTCGTCGGTTCGTACCAAACGTATGGCAACAATATTGCGGCGTCCGCCGCGTTCATCGCGTTCAACTGGGAGCATGCCGGGTCCAGCCTGGCGGTACTGCCGATCGATGACTGTGGCCGGAAGAGCAAGACGATGCCGCTGCTGCATGCGCACTCGGACACGGTCACATATCTGGACTTTTCGCCGTTTCACGACGGCTTGCTCGCGACCGGCTCACAGGACTGTCTGGTGAAGGTGTGGCACATTCCGGAGAAGGGCCTGGAGCAATCGATCTCCACACCGGAATGTACGTTCTCGACGAAGCAGCGGCGCGTCGAGACGGTCGGGTTTCATCCAACGGCGGACTGTTTGCTGTTTGCCACCGCCATCGGGTGTGTCACGCTGTGGGATCTAACGTGCCAACAGGAAGCGTTCTGTGAGTAATCAAACCATTCCAAGTTGCGTCGTTTATCGCTAATTTGCTGCGTGTATCGCGCATTCCACAGCAAACAATGAACACCCGGAGGTAATTCAATCGCTGAGCTGGAAGCAGGACGGGCGATTGTGCGTGACAAGCTGCAAGGATAAGATGCTGCGTGTGATGGATCCACGTGCCAGCTCGCCGATAACGCTGGCCGCCGAGAGTCATCAGAGCATCAAGGATTCGCGGGTGGTGTGGCTTGGTGACCAGAACCGGGTACTGAGCACCGGGTTCGATGCGGCTCGCCTACGGCAGGTGATCATCCGTGATCTGCGCAACTTTTCCACGCCAGAGAAAACGCTTGAGCTGGACTGTTCGACCGGCATTCTGATGCCACTGTTCGATCCCGACACGAACATGCTGTTCCTGTCCGGCAAGGGCGACACGACGATCAACTATCTGGAGGTGACCGACAAGGATCCGTACTTGATTGAGGGTATTCGCCATTCGGGCGAACAGACGAAGGGCGCCTGTCTGGTGCCGAAACGAGCGCTCAAGGTGATGGAGGGCGAAGTTAACCGCATCATGCAGCTAACGTCCAACTCGGTCATCCCCATTATGTATCAGGTGCCACGAAAGGTTGGTGGAAGGGTTCGTTTCCAGCGGTAGACTCTGTCAGTAATGACATTATCTCTATACATTGCAGACATACCGAGACTTTCATACCGATCTCTATCCGGAAACTAACGGCTACAAGAGTGAACTGACTGCTACGCAATGGCTTGACGGTGCCAATACACCCGTGCCGAAAATAAGCCTCGATCCAGCGAAGCGCGAGCTTGGCGATGCACCAATCATTGTAGGTTCAATCTGGCAGTATCCCTTGCCCACCCGAGTTAACTGCTCTAGCTCTCTTACACTAATGCCTGTATATATATATGCATGGATCACGTGCTTTGGGTTTCAAGATTTCAATGTACAAAATTCAAATTTTGAACCTCAAAGCCGCATCGTGTAGCATCAATCGAAACATTGCTCTGTCCCCCTGTAGTTTGATGTAATCCGGAACCCTTCCGTCGGTGTATTGAGAATGTTTGCCTCTACCGTACCTCGTTTAATATCATACCCACTAAAACATACGTACTCCTATCTTTCCTTCTCTTTTCGCTTCTCATCTCGTCTAACTTACCTTGCGCTTTGCACTGTATGAAAACAAAAAAACAATCGCTCTATATTTCCCCAACATTATGCTAACATCCTTCCGAATGTCTGAAGGTCCTCCGCGGACCACTGAACGAGGTGGTAAACAATATCGCAAACAAGATGCGCAACACGAAATCGCCCAACACCATCTCGACGGCGGACAAAATCGAACGGGAAAAGGGAATCGTAAAGGCGACGTACGTGCCGATCAAGGAGAAGATCAAGCACATGGAGCAACAGTCACACACGGAAAAGTGTGAGCTCGAGCAACGGTTCAAGGAGATATCGGCGGCGCACAAGGAAAAGGACGAAGACGGCAACCCGCAACCACTGCCAACGGCCGAGAAGAATGGCAACGACAACCACCACCACCACCACCAGCAGCAGCGAGAAACCTCTTCCTCGTCGTTCGATTCGGAGACGGATGTGCGGGCCGGCGAAACGACGCCTCCGAAACCACTGCCAAGGACGTCGCGCAACAACTCGGTCTCGGAGCAACTGTCGGCGACGGTCGGTGCCACCAACGAGGACGTGACGACCTCCGTGGTGACCGCACCGAACGTTGCTGTCGCTCCCCGGCCAGTTGCTAGACCGCGCACTACCAGCGGATACAAGGTTAACAGGCGTGCTCTTATCATCCCTTCACACGTTGTTACGTATCCTAGGTTTCCATCACTGCATGCACATCACATTAACACCACCCATTACCGTATTGTTTTTAGATCAGTTCTATTTCAGTTTTTTATTTGTTGGTATTCATATCTTTAACCTGTTTTTTTGTTTTCCATATGACGTTCGTTAGACAGATCCGCTAAGACCTCGGCAATGTACTGAGCATATCGATTAACTCCATTTTTCCCTCTACCTGTGAAAAATTACAGCCACGCCTGGGACCAAAACCATTTTGCAGCTCGGGATCAACGGGTGATTTCTCGTTCGACAAGGTGTTCAGCGTACCGGTCGTTCCCGGCGTTGAACCGGGCACCGAAAAAGAAAGCCCTCTGTCCGCACCACCGCAACCAATGATGGCGGCCGGTGATGGACTGCAAGGTGAAACGAATGGTAATACGGTGACCATAGCACCGGAAGGCAGTCCAACAACCGATTGTGGCAAAACTGCCGACGAACCAATGGATCAGTGTGATATCGAAACACGCCAAATTCCGCATGCAGAGTTACGAAAGGTAAGCGTGAGACGGAGTCCTCATTAATCTCCCTTACCCTCATGCAACTAAAACACCCTAAACAATGTCTGATCGAGAGGCAGATGTTAGCGTCGATTGCAACTAATCAATCAACTACTTTTTTTTATACTTCCCCCATCCAACTAACCGCCGTTCTTTTGCTCGGCCCACTACCCTACGGGACTGCTGATTGTCTGCTGAATGCGCAACAGCCTGGTGAACAAGAAAAGGTTACTTAATATATCTGTTTAAGTTTTGTGTGTGTGTGCTTTACCTTGCTTAATAAACTGTTCACCTTACTGTGAGATCTTCTAGTTGTAGATACCTTCAATTCTATACTACGAAAGATCTAATGTACCTGCTTTGTTGCTCCTATACTTCTAGATCTTCGAACGCCACACATCGTCGGAATCAGTGGACCAGTTTGATTTGGGCACGGACGATGCCAAAAATCAATTCGAGCGGATGAGCGCTCAACGGACGAGCCTCGCCGAACGGCGACGCATGTTTGAAAGTCGCTCCCAGAGCGTACAGGACGAGAAGGCTAGCTCACCAACACCTCTGAGGTAATAAGTCAGTGTGCTAGAACCTTTTTTCCTGCGATAATAACCCCCTCGACTTCTTCCATTCGGCTATCCAGACGCCTTGATTCGCTTAAGGCACGCGGTGAGCAGAAAACGAGCTCGGACGACACAGATCTGATGCCACCGCCCGGTACGGACTTTCTGCGCAATCGCAGCGATCTCTCCAAAGAAAACATGCCGGACATTGTAAAGCGTAGCAACAGTACGGCTGGCGTCTCTTCGGCTGCCACCGGTGCCAACAACAATGTCGCTTCCAAGCGCACCTCAACCGTGTTCGGGCGCGTGTCCAAGTTCCGCCATCTCAAGGGAACGCCTGGCCACAAGAGTACGCACATTGAGAACATACGCAACCTTAGCCGCCAGATACCGGGCGAGTGCGATGGGTTCCAGGCGAATGCGGAGCGTGTTGCGGTGCCGATTGCTGGGGCGGGTGGCAAGATCGCCGTGCTGGAGCTGAACGATCCGGGCCGTCTGCCTGATGGTGTCATTCCGACGCTGGTCAACATCCAGAACATCATGGATTTCCAGTGGGATCCGTTCGATGCGTACCGGCTGGCGGTGGCATGTGACGATGGTTCGGTCAAGATTTGGCGCATACCCGCCGGTGGACTGACGGAGCCAACGAACGAACCGGAGGCACTGCTCGTTGCGCACACGGACAAAATCTACATCATGCGCTTTCACCCGTTGGCGCAGAATGTGCTGCTGACGGCAAGCACCGACATGGTGATGAAGCTGTGGGATCTGGCAACGATGACGGAGAAGTACAGCCTGCACGGTCACACCGATCAGATCTTTTGCTTCTCGTGGAGCCCGTGCGGCCGTTACGGTGCTACCGTTTCGAAAGATGGGCGCATCCGTGTGTACGAGCCACGCAAATCGACGCAACCGATCAAGGAAGGTACAGGTCCAGTTGGCACACGCGGTGCCCGTATCGTGTGGGCGCTCGAGGGTGAATACTTGGTGGTGACCGGATTTGATAAGTATGCAAACATGTGCTTCTGCAACCTCAGCGACCCTTGTTCGCTCACCTTCAATGCTCTTCATAACTTCCCAGGGTCTCCGAACGACAGATCTACGTGTACAAGCTGACTGATCTCAGCGCTCCGATGGGTATGGTTGGGCTGGACGTTTCCCCCGCCATCCTGATGCCGTTCTACGACGAGGACAGCTCCACGCTCTTTGCCACCGGCAAAGGTGACAGCACCATCTACTGCTTCGAGATCACCGATGAGGCACCGTTCATCTGCCCACTGTCCCACCATCGCTGCACCACCCTTACCCAAGGGCTGAGCTTTTTGAGCAAGAACCATTGCGATGTGGCATCGGTCGAGTTTGCACGGGCCCTGCGGCTCACGAACGGTACGGTGGAGCCGCTCAGCTTCAAGGTACCGCGCATCAAGTCCGAGCTATTCCAGGACGATCTGTTCCCACCGACAAAAGAGCTGTGGCAGCCGACGCTCACCGGGGACGAATGGTTTGCCGGCAAGGACGTAACACCGACACGTATCAGCTTGAAGCCGGACGGCATGGATACGCGTAAGTAGCTCGGCAGTCTCGGCTAAAAATCGAGCCTCTTAATACCTGCGTTCTTCATTTCCAGTGTCCTCGATTCAACCGACGGTCACAACCACACCCTCGAAGAAACCCGAACCAATCTCTTTGCCGCAGGGTATACAGAAACCATTTACCAAGGCACCCGAACATGTCCAGGAGCAGGTAAGGTGGACCCAAATTAAACGAAAAAAAAACAACAAGGCACATAACTTCAATTTTGAATGTTTCGTTACTTTTAGATTAAAAATGCTGTCAGCGCCCGCATGTCCGTGAACAAGAAGCTCGAACAGGACAGCATGGAGGGCGTGGACGAAAAGGAGTGGGAAGAATAGAGCGTGCGTGCTCAGCTTTCCCGCTTTAACACTGCATCAGCCGAAACCGAATCGGGCTGAACAATTTCCGTTCTTTCCTTTTTTTCATTCCTACTCAAAATTATACTTTAATACACGCGCGAACGCGAATATCGATTGATCGAACAAATTGGACCGGTTTATCCGTTTCACCATTACCATACAGATCAGTCGCTCAGAAGCGTGGATATCGGAAAACAAAGAAGCGAATCGTGCATATTCATCTGCGAAGACTAGTGCAGCCACTGGCGTTCTTATACCGCTGGCTGACGAGTATTGAACCGATCTCGATCGAACGATTGGATAGTTACTATACTATTGCAAAACGGAGACTGATAACAAAAAAGCATTCACTCCTAATTTCCTAAACGGATTCAAGCAAAAGAATGACATCAATTCTGTAACCAAAAAAAAAGAACAAAACAAGACAACTCAAGACGAGACACGAACAGTCTCCAACAGACTAGATCCCTCATATATGTACAGGCACATGCGCAGAACTGGTTCTACAAAGGATGCATGCGTTTAGGAGTATGCTTGCCGTATTAGGACAATTTTATCGTAAAGATGCTCTCTCGCTCTCTCTCTTTTTCGGTTGTTTTTTCGTTCGAAAATTGTGTGAGTCAGATGAATGCGCATTAAAGCTTAGATACTGCCGTTTAATAACCAACATATGGCCGGGAAGAGTGTGTGAGTGGGTTTTTTTTTTTTGTTTTGGCACGATATATGAGTACACACTTACCGAGATCCTATAAATGATGCATTTAATCATTTATTCCGCTTTTTTTTACTAAACCTTGAGGTAATTTGAACACACACAGGCGGTGCGATACACACAAAACAGCAAAACCAAAACAAATGACAATATTTTGAAATTATACCTTGTATGGATATAAGCAAAATGGAGGAGCACTGCCGATCACCGGTTTTTGTCACGTTCACCGTTTAGTTTTGGGTTTTCGGAAACCACATCAGCTACGGATATTATCAATCTACGGTTAGAAAGACAGGAAGAGAGCCAAACGTCGTTCTAACGCTAGGAGCAGGAGGAGGAGGAACGTTTTCTACTAAATCTTACAAGTCCGAGCAATATGATAACTTGTATCGGGGTGCTCTCAGACCCCATTTGACTGCTGTGTATTGCAACCCCTCCCGTTTTTGATAGGTAGTTGATAGAAGAGGATGCTTAAGAACGCTTGCACGACCGGGTACCCATTTTCGGTACACGGACTCTCTAAAACCCCAGTTACGGAAACACACACACAGCAAACATTTCATTTTGAAAGAAAAACAAAATGATCTACCTCCACTAGAACGCATTATTGTGCCGACCTTTTCTACTTTGGGAGGGCCACGTGTGAGGTTTGTTTTTCTTTTTATACGCCGAACAGAAGAAGCTTAAACGAAACAAGGCTAGTCAGGACAGGCAGAGCATTGCGAAAACGCGCACCCGACCAGGCCACTGGAGCCTGATTTGAATGGTGCGTGTGTGTGTGTGCGCGCGCGCACCAGCCTGTGTGAGGTTGGCGCGATATTGTGGGACGCAACAGTATGCAATAAAAAGATGGCGGAGCGAGGGCATTAAAGGCGCGAGGAAAAAAAAAATTGCAAATGGCGAACAGTTGCAAAGACAAGCAGCACAAAGGCACACACGCGCACAACGAGAGGGGAAGGATTTCGTACAATGATTTCCACCTACTGTTTAGCTTTTATAGTTGCATACAGTACTGAAACTTCCATCGCCTCAACGCTTACATCCTGTACATACACAACAACAAAAACACGTTTGTTTTGTCACCCATTTTTTTTGTTTGTTTGTTTGTTTGATCGAACTTTATAGATAGATAGGTTTTGTGTGTTTTAATTTATCGGCCCGGTTCGATAAAGAAGAAAATTTCCATTCCCGTTTGACTCTTTAAAACAAAAATTGTGCTAAAAACTTGTGATCAATTTTGTAGCGATTAG
This sequence comes from Anopheles stephensi, assembly GCF_013141755.1. Classification (NCBI taxonomy): domain Eukaryota; kingdom Metazoa; phylum Arthropoda; class Insecta; order Diptera; family Culicidae; genus Anopheles; species Anopheles stephensi. Next base: position 2,598,795 of record NC_050201.1, read on the forward strand.
TTTCTTTTCTCTCTCTCTCTCTCTCTGTCTCAGTATGGGAAGGCATTATTTTAGGCAGACGGAGGTACGCTAGGTGGATGAAAATGATAGAGAAGTGTCCGATCGAACCAGTTAGAATTATTCCGGTGCCATCTTGAACACAGCTTACACGGACTGCGATTGATTTTCGGAACGAACCATTTACAATTTTGCATCAATTGCTGGGCGCCATTTTGTACGCGAGGATTCAGCCATTTCAAGCTCAGTGAGGAGCATCCAAAAACAGATCAAACCTAGCGTATATGATGTGTGTGTGTGTGTGCTTAACCTTCCAAGGCAGGCTATTTTTAACCTATAAACTAGTTTACTACCCATTACACATTAAAATGTGTATGGTAATGCTGATGGTGCTTTCATCCCTTTCATCGATGTGGTATTAGAAGAGTGTCTCTATGTGTGTGTGAATTGCAAGCTTCAGAACGTTCATCATCCCCTGCAAATGGCTGCACTTGGCAGCCATTTTAAGAACAATCAGCAGAGCCTCCTTTTTAATGCACACACACACACACACTCATATACCTACCCCGGAGTACACAGCAACCACCTTTTGATCCATATCCAGTAATTCGTAGTAAGAAACGAAAATGCGAAACCAAACAGCAAAATCCTAATAGTGCGCACATTGGACTGATATGTGTGTGTGTGTGTGTGCGAATGTGCGCAAACAAGAAGAAGAAGAAGAAAAAAAAGAATCGTTGGAGCGTGATAATCCAAAGAAAATGCCATTTCCCCTGCCCCCACTTTGAGCAAAGTTTTGTAATTTTTGCAGGGGTGGGGGGGGTGGGGGGAAAAGGAAGGAGGAACTCTTTTGCCCTGTCGTGCGCGTGAAATCTTTGTGAAAAGTGGTGCAAAGATTTGTAGAGCAGTCGAGCCAGCATTGGTTATGGTGGCAAAACGAACGAATCCTGTTCTTGTACTCCCTAATCCTCTCTTGTGCCCTGCCATATATATTTCATCGTATTGGTATATATACATAGATTATAAAAAAAATAAAGAAACTTGAAAACAGAAAAATCTAGTTGATTCCCTTTTTTCGGTGCTTATTTTGCTTGTGAGTTTGTCATATACTACTAGTCATATAAGCTTTGTATGGTATTTGACGGATGAGTTCGGATGACAGTTCGTTTGCACGACCTCAACCAGCAAATCTCATATAAAGTTGGTACGACCGGTCGTATATAATAGTGATGGGTCATATGACTCTTTTCATGGATCGACCTGGAGTCAAATTCGTTCCCGTATGAATCGAGTTCGACCAATGGGTGCAACGAGTTCGGGTCGATCCATAGATACACCCCCGGGTCAACCCGAACCGATGGTTAGAATTCGCATACCTGGGTCGACGCCTACGGCTCGACATGGACTCGTTGCACCTACGGGCCGACCCGAACTTGGAACTAGGAATAAGACCCGAACGATTCCAGGTCGCTTAGGGATGGCTCCGACCCTTCTATCACTTGTATATAACTGAGTAGTGACTCCAGATTCCGGTTTTAGTCTAAGATTTCAACCTTAGACTGGAGTCACTGCCCAGCCGTATACGATTAGTAGTACAATCTTTGTATGAGATTTGAAGGAAAAGCTCGGATGACAGTTCGTTTGCACGACTTTATCCAGCTAATCACATACCCAGTTGGTATGACCAGTCGTAAATGATTGTGTAGTGACTCCAGTCTCCAGTCTAAGCAGTGGCGGATCAAGCTATGAGCGGAAGGGGCGGCCGCTCGGGCCTCGTCCTTTAGGGGGGCTTCGTCTGTGAGGGAAATCCTGTTGTTTCCCTCTAATATCACAATTAGAGGGGCCTCAACTTCCGCTCGGGGCCTCCAAATATCTTGACCCACCACTGAGTCTAAGTCTAAGACTGAAGCATTACACTGAAGTCACTGCTCAGTCGTATATACGATTAGTAGTACAAACGTTTTATAAGGTTTGAAGGATGAGGTCAGATGACAGTTTGATCGTCAGATCGCGTGAAAAGCTTGTACAAATAGTCATCAGACTGATCAGCAACTCCTGGCAAAGTCCCGAAACGGTGTATTTAAATCTGCTCAACAAATGGCGCTCATCGCACAAAAGAGATCATTCGCTACATTCCTACTCCCCTGCGAGAGAGAAAATAAGCGAGAGAGAAAGCGAGCGAGAGCCAGCGCTGTCAAAAGTGTCAATCGCGCCCCGACGCGCTCTTTCTCTTCGCAATTTCTTCCGAGCAGTCAGATTTCGGTCTCCGAGTTGTGTTGTAGTTTATTTTATAGGCCCAAAAGTTTGCTTTTCACCACGGTATGGCATTTTTTAACTTATTGAACCGTGTCGAGTATGCGTGTGTCTGCGGTCTGCTGAATCCGCTCACCAAGCTGTACTTTTGTCGTCATTGCATGAAGCTGCGCTGCGGATTCTGCGTTTGTCATGAGGTAGGTATGGAATTGTTGGTTTGTCCCCCTGAATGATGTCAGCGTCCGTCGTTGTTTGCCCGCAGGTCGATTCCAACTTTTGCTCCAACTGTCTCGAGAACATACCGTCGTCCGAGACGAAGATACGCAAAAATCGCTGCAATACGTGCTTTAATTGTCCCAGCTGCCAGCATACACTGTCGGTGCGTGCCTCGATCGCTACCGTACCGTTAAGCGCTGGATCATCCGAGTCGAAGGAAAGTTCACCGGCGGCGGAAGATTCGCCGAAGCTGAAACCAGCCAGCAGCAGCACACCGGAGGGAGCAGCAGCCACGGCAGCATCACCATCCGCACCCGGTACGAAGCAAGTCACGAAGAAGATGTACTATCTCGCTTGTCTCACCTGCCGCTGGAACTCGCACGATATTGGCATTCCGGACCAGACGGCCGCTACCGGCCAGTGGCCCGAACCGGAATATCCCAACGCGACCCGGTTCGCACACCTGCTCGAACACTATCAATCGGTAGTGCTGCACGAGAAGCAGGAGCGTCAGGAGCTGTGGCGTAGAAAAACGCCCAAGAAGAGCCAGTTTCCCAGCCTAACGGATCGTACCGGGCTGACGGCATCGATGGTACGCCGCCAGATGGGATGGACGGACGGGAAGGTGCAGGTAAAAACGACACCGACTCCCATCAAGGAATCGGTCGCATCGGACGAGGTGGACGAACTGCCGGACGACCTGTTCTCGGCCGAGGTTAACCTGAAGACGGTCACGACCCTGACCCAACGCTTAGCCCAGCCCGCCAAGCAGTCGGCCTCGGTCAGTCAGCTGTATCCGCAGCACAAGCTGCTCTCGATCAAGCGTTCGCTACGGTGCCGGCAGTGTGACCACAACGTCATCAAATCGGAGTACAATCCTTCCTCGATCAAATACCGGATTGCACTGTTCGCCGCTTACCACGTACCGGATGTGCGCTTGGTAAGCTGCGAGCCGCTGCGCAGCGATGGTACGGAATCCGTACTGCTGCTACGCATTACGAACCCCACAATCAACGAGATGACCATCACCATTATGGAGCTGCCGACGGTCGAGGAGGAGCAGCTGATGATACAGGAGCTGAAGGCACTCGCGCTGGAAGGTGGCCCATCCTCGTCCGTAACGTTCGCCTCGCCCAGCGTTTCGCACCCATCGTCCTTGTCCAGCCTAAGCCCGGGCTTTCTACGGCAGGGTGCACCGATGGAGGAACCACGGCTGATACAGCGGGCTGTGAACGGTACGCTGAAGCTACCGGACAGCAGCTTCATTATCAACCAGCGAGACGACTCGGCCGAGTTTGACGAAGTCATGCAGGGACATCAGGATGAACCCAAGTAATTGCACAGCTGCACGACTTGCCTAGCACGAGTCAATTTAATTTATTCTATTCTCTCTGTTCTTTCGCAGATTCGTTGTCTGGCGCAAAGCTAATCACGTCGTTATAAGGCTCGGCGTGCAAGCGAAACCCGACCTGCCGGCCGATGAGGACGTAGTGGTCGGTTTCTCCCTTCAATACACCTACTTCAATACGGTGGCGGACAAAAGCCTAGCACCGTCCACCGTTCCAACGGCGCAAAGTGGTTCCGGCAAGGACCAGAAATGGCATGCCCTCAGTACGCGCCTATACGTAAACCTAGGTAAGCTGCGAACGGGCGGTGAACCAGTCCAATCCAACTAGGTTCCGGATCGGATTCGTTATGGTATTTAGGGTTTAAACATAAAGGAAGGCTTCTAAAGTGGCACCTGCATTATAATATGCGGATATCGTAATTTTTCGCACACGAAACTGTAATCCCCGATATATATTTGCTTTACCCATTTTATTTATGAAATTATACTCGTTCAGTAATAAAAAGCGACTGATAGGTTGTTCTATGAACCCAGCTTAAACCGTGTGTACGTAGTTCGTCACAGTTTGGTCTGCGCAGCCGAGGCCCCAGTCACTCTCTCTCTCTCTCTCTCTCTCTCTCTCTCTTCTTGGCCTAACGACCTCTTAGGTCTGGCCTGCTAGACTTTTTGATACCGTATAAGATGGATAAGCTAACGTGACTTTCATCATGAATTTGAGCGACAGTTCAGTGTTTGAACCTCTTATTTTATTTTTGTTTACTGTTGATTTAATATTAAATAGGATATCCCACTATATTCACCTGCTCAGTAACCGTTAAAATTTAAATCAAACTGCTCTTATTAGAGTTGTCACGTCAAGGGATCGTGAAGAGGAATGTTAGCTGCTACTCGCCTTTGAGCATGCTTTGCACCAGCTCCAGACACTTGCGGCGTATGATTTTGCCCGAAGGAGTCAACGGCAACTCGTCGGTAAAGAACACTCCACCCCGGAGTCGTTTGTAGTTCGACACCTGTCCCTCCACAAACTGCTGCACCTGGTCAGCGGTAACGGAGTCGCCAACCGTGCCCGGGGCGCGGATTATCAGTGCCGCCGGCAGATCGGTCCCTTCGGCCGGCAGTCCAACGACGCTGCATTCAAGCACGCCCGGTAGCTGTTTGATGAGTGCCTCCAGCTCGGTGGGCGATATTTGATTGCCTGCGTACTTGATGATGTCCTTCTTGCGATCGATCACGTACAGATGGCCGTCCGTGTCGATGTAGCCAATGTCACCGGTGCGTATCCAACCGTCCGGTCCCATCATTTCGGCCGTCGCAGCCTCGTTGCCGTAGTACCCGGAAAACGGAACCATTACACGTAGTAAAATTTCTCCCGGCTCACCGGGCGGCAATCCACGCTGCCCGGTCTGTTCGTCCACGATCCGTGCCGAGGCCCGGGCCTGCAGCGTACCGACACAATCGTCCCGGTAGCTGTGCCCGTCGGTGAGCGAGATTAGGCAACACTCGGACATACCGTACCCGATTTGGATGAGCGTGTGCGATGGCATGCAGCGTCGCAGCGATGCATACAGATGCTTCGATACGCGTGCACCGCCGCAAAGCAACAGTCGCAGGCCGGGCAGATTTGCATTTGCCAATTGTGGTTCGTTAACGAGTAGATTTGATTGATAGGGCGAGAAGAAGGCGATTGTCACGCGATGCTTCTGCATTATGTCGATGGCGAGCTGTGTTGTGTACGGTTCGCGAGTGATGACCCGGGACGCTTGGGCAATCGTACCGATGATCAGCGAGGCAAAGCCGGACAGCCAGTACAGTGAGCTGAAGGCGAGCAGACAGTCCGTCGGTGCCATCAGCCAGAGCGATGGGAGATTGGCGATGCAGAAGGTGTGGGAGTAGCTTACACCTTTCGACAATCCGGTCGTACCGGAGGAGCACAGAACTACTGCCAGGTGGGTAGAAGGATCGTCCAGTAGGGTGGGTCTAGCAGAGTAGGATTTGCAAATAGAAGATTACCCATTAGCACGTTGAGTGAGGTACGTGAGCTGGTAACATAGCTAACAAGAAATCATTCTAAAAAGAGCTTTCTATCTGATTGGTCCTGGATGGAGTACAGACATTCTGGTAGTATGTGAAGGATCTCTCTCCATTAAGACTTGCAACTTGAGACCATCAGCATTACTAACGATTTGCGTTTACCAACTCTTATTGAGAGTGGTTAGGATCAAACTCACTCTGAGGCAGTTGCTAGTCGCCATGAAGATTCGAATTGCAGAGGGTTTTAACTTCCTCTTTAGCGAGTCGAATCTCTGTGGCGGCGAGCAACTCCTTCAGAGTGTGTTTCCTTAAACCGACTCTCAAAACAGTTGCGAATCTCCGAAGATTTCTAAAAACTCTTTGAGCAGACTCAATCGTTAGAAAGATTTAAATCACTCACTCACTCTTACTATTCTACACTTCCTCGGGGCATACTCACTCGAACGTATCTTCGGTGCCGGTTGGCTCTAGCAGCTCCCGCACATGCCGATACCCCTCGACGGTGTCCTCAAACAGTACGTACTCCGGTTCGATCGAGGCTCGCCTGGCAGCGTCACGCACCACCCCCAACACGTCGCTCTCACAGAACACAAGCACCGGACGCGTGACACTGAACATGTGCGCAAAGTCGGCAACACTGAACGCCACGTCCAGCGTGTTGATGGGGATGCCTAGCGCGAAGCAGGCGAACATCACCGGTGCAACGTGCTCACCATTACGGGATGCGAGGGCCGCCATGGGCGTATCCTTGCCATACCCGAGCCGTGCCAGATGCTCCGCAATACGCACCGTCCGCAGGTACATCTCCCGGCACGTAACCTTCCGGCCCTGATCGATGTCTGCATTGATTTGGGTCACGTGCATCGGATCACTTCGCTGCAGCATGGTAAGTATGAGCTGCCCAATGCTCTGCTGTGTATTGTACAGTGGCGGTGTAGGCAAACCGGTCCATATATGTGTCAGCGGGTCGTAGTAACAGCTACGACCGCACTTGATCTGTTTGCTAGCCATCGCACGCGCGCACTGTATATTCTCCGGCGGGGGGGGGTTTTAGCTATCCAAAGGCGGTTGTACCATGTGCACCGTGCAACACTCGCGAACCAACTGATGCAGGAATCGGTTGGGTGGTGGGTTAAAATAATCAGCCCTTTAGCCCTTCACACACCAGCCGGCACTGATGCCACTCGAACCGATACCGGGCACTAACTGGCAGATAATTAACCTATGAAGGACCAGATATGGACTTCAAGATGAATGACCCAGGAAACGAAGCAGAAACGGAGAGACAGAGAGTGAGCAGTGACGTCCAAACAAGCTAAGGCCTACCGAGAGAGAAGCACATCCATATTCTCCAGGTTCGAGATGCTATCCAGCATTGGATACTCTCCGCATGGATTAATCTCCAAAGTCCCAGCTGTTCCAGTTCCAGCGCTATCGCTCGAGAGGTCTTAAAGCCCGCCGCCTGTTTATCTCTCTCGCGACAACCCGGTTCCGGCTCTTATGCTTACCAAAGAAGGCAATCGATCTACCCAGTTGAATCTCACGGCGGTCAACGGTGTTGATCGCGTGTTGGTGAGACAAGAGTGCTGGGCGGAATCTTGAACCAGCACGAACAACCAATTAACGCACGAAAACAAACGGTCGTATACGCAAGGTGAACCTAATGCCAATTCTCTGGACCCCTAATACCTTGTCGTGTCTGGTCGTTTGAGTGTTGGGATGTGTTTCATCTCGTAATTAGCAGGCCCTAATGGCTAGGTCCTATTCTTATCTAACCGCTTACTTTATCCCAATGTCCAGCCAGGTTTATTCTGATGACACGCGTTCTTACCTTGAGCCTCGATACACCTCGTTAAGTCCGATAATTGCGTAGTACTTCTGCAAACAATGGCGGCCTGCTGTGCAACTTACCGACGTGGTACTGATGTTGGTACCCGGGACTTTGGTATCTTTCGTGTTTCATCACTGTAACCTTTGAGCCTTTGGGACATTAAGCCAGGCTCAGGCTAGAGGGGGAGAGAGTCTTCTCCTCCGGGACAGGCCTTCCCAGCTGACACATGTGCAGAGCAATTTACGACCACGGCCCGTTATCGTGCGTTGTGCTAGCGAAATGTTTGTCCAGCCTGAACACGTCATGTTTCCTGACATGTTTCAGCGTACCAGCAGGAGCGGGCAAATAGCAACCGTGATACGTAGATTTTAATCTCCACATCTCCAGGGTTTCGGAAGATGTAGACGAGAGTGATGCGTCACTACGATGATCCAACTCCCCTTTGTTCTTACTTATCCGTCCGTTGACGAATCTTCCAGAAGATAAACGTATTTCAACATTTTCGGATATCAAGAGATCACCCAGCATCACCTTAAAGCTATTGCCGATAATCTTGTGCGACGTGACTTCAAGAAAAAAAAAAAAGGGAACACGATGATGAAACGTGGAAGCGTGGTTAAAACATGTATTTCTCTTCGTACATATAATAATGATTGAATGGAACAAAAGTCGTTGTTCGTACTAAGTGTACTCTCTTTCTCTCTCTTTCTCTCTTTCTAAAAACAAAGAAAAAAACATTAATTGCTGCTTACTAGAATTAGAATTATGAGAGCATAATGTAATAAACACGAGAGAAAGAAAGAAAAACAAAACAATTATATATCATCTTTTGTAAGGATAAATACCCCAGAACTATACCTCCTTTTCTTTCACACGAAAAATTTCCATCTCTTTCTTTGCCTCATCTCATTAACGTACATATTTGTTAAATCCTGTGCCGCGATGGTTTTGGTCCGTGAGACAGAATTTTTTTTTGCGGCAATTCGCAGGACAACCGGTTGGGAACAATAAAATATTTAACAGCATATTTCTTTTTAAGGGTTAAATAAACAGCTTTTCTACTCGCTCAGTGGCGGAAAAAAAACGCATAGATTGGCAGATTGGGCAAGCGCTTAAACAATTAAACAATGCTATCCCTCCCAGAGTAATGGTGAAAAAAAGAAAAAAACAAATCTGATTGTAACATAAGAAACTTCTACCAATGGTGCCAGATGGAATCTACACTCTCTTTTAAAATGGGCAGGTGTCTGATTCGGTTTAACTTCGTACGAGGAGAAGCAAAAGAATCGTTCTCGTTGTTGAGCTTTGGGGGGGGGGCCGCAAACACACAAAAGTTAGCTACGAAATGACGGGAAACGGTCGCTATTTCCCTTTCCAAGCGAAATTGTGATTGGTGCCCTGGCAATTTGGCGGACCAATCAGTGGTTAGGTGTATTTGTTTGGTGTTGGGCAAGAAGGGAGTATCGCGCACAGAAACAACGAAGAAAAAACAATCCAACAAGGATGCGGGCTGGGATGCGGGCAAAAACGCGTAACATTCGCGGCAAACGCTAAGGCCAGTATGAGAAAACCTTCTTTTTTTTAACAAATAATAACAACTTTCCAGTTTTTGCCCCAAACCCCCATCCGCAAACGGTAGTAGTAGTAGTAAGCGGGTCGTACTGCATTCTAGTTCGGCTAGATTTCATTTTTGAAGCGTCGATAAATGGACTGCACGTATGTGAAGACACATTTCCAGTCAGGCTTTCGCATTGCAACCATATCATCCACATCCAGTAGGGGCGCGATCCCGGCTTTTTCACTGGAAGAAGGAAGAAAATAGGAAACATTTAGAACAGATAGATACTTCGGTCTGCAGAGTCTGCAGGGTCCGCAGAGTTAACAGAGTCCAAAGTGCCAGTAGAATCCACAGAGTCCGCAGGGTCTACAGAATCCGCAAAGTCCGCTGAGTCCGCAGAATCTACAGAATCCACAAAGTCTACAGTGACGGCAGAGTCCGCAGAGTCCAAAGAGTCTGCAGAATCTACAGAGTTTACAGAAACCATAGAGTCTACAGAGTCATCAGAATCCACAGAGTCCTCAGAGTCCTCAGAATCCACAGAGTCCTCAGAGTTCGCAGAGTCTGCAGAGTTTACAGAATCCATAGAGTCTACAGAGACCGCAGAGTCCGCAGAGTCCATACAGTCTGCCGAATCCACAGAGTCTACATAGTCAACAGAAACCGTAAAATCCTCAGAATCCTCAGAGTCCACAGAGTCCGCAGAGTCCATAGAATCCACAGAGTCCTTAGAGTTCGCAGAGTCCGCAGAGTTTACAGAATCCATAGAGTCTACAGAGTCATCAGAATCCACAGAGTCCTCAGAGTCCTCAGAATCCACAGAGTCCTCAGAGTTCGCAGAGTCTGCAGAGTTTACAGAATCCATAGAGCCTACAGAGACCGCAGAGTCCGCAGAGTCCATACAGTCTGCCGAATCCACAGAGTCTACATAGTCAACAGAAACCGTAAAATCCTCAGAATCCTCAGAGTCCACAGAGTCCGCAGAGTCCATAGAATCCACAGAGTCCTTAGAGTTCGCAGAGTCCGCAGAGTTTACAGAATCCATAGAGTCTACAGAGTCATCAGAATCCACAGAGTCCTCAGAGTCCTCATAATCCACAGAGTCCTCAGAGTTCGCAGAGTCTGCAGAGTTTACAGAATCCATAGAGTCTACAGAGACCGCAGAGTCCGCAGAGTCCATACAGTCTGCCGAATCCACAGAGCCTACATAGTCAACAGAAACCGTAAAATCCTCAGAATCCTCAGAGTCCACAGAGCCCGCAGAGTCCATAGAATCCACAGAGTCCATAGAGTCTACAGAGTTAACAGAATCCATAGAGTCTACAGAGTCTACAGAATCCACAGAGTCCTCAGAGTTCGCAGAGTCCGCAGAGTTTACAGAATCCATAGAGTCCGCAGAGTCTTCAGAATCCACAGAATCCACAGAGTCCTCAGAGTCCGCAGAGTTTACAGAAACCATAGAGTCTACAGAGTCTTCAGAATCCACAGAGTCCTCTGAGTCTTCAGAGTCCACAAAGTCAACAGATTCCACATAGGAGTCCCCAGATCTCCCTATACTTACTCAGCCACTCGGAAGGCGAGGGTGAAGTTATGGCGACGCTGTTGTGGTGTTAGTTTGCTAAAATCAAAAGCGTCCGGCAAGAAATGGTGAACCAGCGCACAGAATGCCATTCCATCTGACCAGCTGGTGGAGAAGTTTTCTATTTTAACGTTCTGCGGTGACGGTGAAGAGAAAAACAGAGAGGAACAAGTTAAACAAATATCTTACTGAAGTCTTCGTACCGACGACTGTAGAGGAAGTAACTGGAAAGGTGTTGGAGGACAACGTGCAAGCCACCATCTACAGCAGACTTGCTGTCGTGTTAGTTTTCGTAGTACCGTACTGCTACATATCAACACAAAAACAAACATTTACAAGCCAGCGGACGAATACTTCGGAAAAGCGGGCTTTCTAACTACATCACCACAATACCCAGGGAAGCAACTCAAAGCTAAGTTGTTAGTGCATTTAAACAATCCACAAAAGCCTCGTACATACTTTGGAATCTTTGAGGTAGATTAATGTTATATCAGAGTTATCTCCGGTGTTCAGTAGGCCATCGCTAGAGCTATGGACAGAGGAACCTGAGATGGAATGAAGGCGTTGATGATGTCCACCAGAGATGCCGCGGATTTGAGTTGACTTCAGTAAATTCTGAAGCCACCTGGTTTCTTCTATCTCACAGTTAGGCTAGTCATCGTGCATGGGCAGTGTACATGACATGTTATAGAGACCATTATCTTGACTTGCTTTTGTTATCTGTGACATAGAAGTTAGGTTTAGAAGTGCAAATACTAGAACCGAGATAATCATTTATTTAATTTGGAATCTAACTCTTGAGATCTAGAGTTAGATAACAGTGAGATGCAATGGTGAATATATCCAGAAAATTAGGGTCTCCACCGTCTGGAATTCTATTCGTTCAGGAACTTTGATATGTTATCTGTTTGCAAAAGCATACTGTTGTGGGGATACAGGTGGTTTGGTACGTGGAGGATTAGAGATGCACCAGAAGTCTCACTGATCCATACATGCTTCCTCTGGGGACCATCACAAACATCACTTTGAAAGCATGGAAAGTTTACGTGCATAGGAAGGGTATATCCGAGATATCCGAGGGTGTTTATACTCATTCACACTTGACTGCCGGGTTGAGCACACAGAAGGCGGGATAATCAGAGGAAACAAGCAAGACAGTAAGAGCAGACACACATTCATTCAAACGCTACTCGAAACGACACTTGTCCTAGAGTTCGCTGGTAATTAAAGATGGCGTCAGAATTCACCAACAAAAACCCGCAATTCGCTACAGGATCAATCGGATCCCCATGCCAGGTGTGTTTGGGTGTATAGGGTGTCAACATCACACTTCAAAAAACTGCACAAACAAAAATCAGGCAAAGAACAGCAAGGACATGAAAAGCTTGGGAAGCAGGCAGTGAGCAAGACATTCTGCAGAGAGGGAAAGGTTGTTTTGTAGGGACAAGAGGTTTGAGAGAGAGAGAGAAACAGATGGCAATGGAGGCAAGGACGGCTGGAGTGGCTGGGAGGATGGGAGGCTGGATAGAGCAAACAAAATGGCTGTACCTCGTATTCCTTCGTCTTCATCTGGCACCACTGCAACAATTGATCCTTAACAGTTGCGGCGCGACGATTCAATGCGGGATCGGTAAACTTAAACATGGGACCCATCGCGCCGGACGGTGTCGTCGGTGTTGGTGTCTTAGGGGAGCTAGGTGTTGATTCGTGACCGGCACACCGGACGACAAAGAATGAAACACGGGCAGGAGGTGGAGGTTTGTGGACGGGGTAGAGGGGGGGTTGGGGAGTGAGGGAAGGTAGTAACCAAAACGATGCATCAAAACAAGAGAGAGAGAAGGAACAAAAAAGCAGCGAAGAAGGAGACGAGATGTTGGAGAACAAGCAGGGCCAAAGTTCAAGATTCGGTGAGCACGTGTTCGCGAGAACAAGATGGCCGTTTGTAATTAGGGTTATCAATGAAGGATGAAAATATGAACGTGGCAATGAAGTGAGATAGGAAAAGAGAGGGATAGAGAGAGAGAGAAAAAGAGAGTGTAGGTGTGGGATAAAAAAACATATTAATATAAGTTTGAACTCCTTCATCTTCAAGAGGTAAAAAGGTCAAATTAGGTGAACCAAGTAAAAAGATCGTTATGAGGTATGGAGATACGTGCGGTAACCAATGTCGGTATACGTAAAGCTCTGTTACGCATATCTCTATGACACTTTGATGCTTAGAGTTTCAGTTGACGAATATCTGACAAGATGGGTGAGATTTCAGGAACAACCGAAGTAATAGGGTCTGTTCCTTTACAAGGCGCATAAGAGCTGTTGATTCGATCCAGAGCAGTGCTTCCTACCACTCGCTGTCGCTGATACATGAGGTGGGGAAATGATGGAGTAGGTTAGCTGTGCCTGTTGGACCAATATCAGGTTCAGGTCTTCGTTACTTGGACTCGGATTAGTTACGAAGCGTCCTAGGATAGTGTATGCATAACCGTGTGGTGTCTATCACTATGTAAATTAGACTACGTTAAGGATCAACCTCATGTTTACTTCATCTACTCTACACCTGTATGCCTGTCGGTCGATATAATCTCCAGTGTCAAATCCCATGTTTTTGGTGTTGTGATCCCATGTGATTATGTGTCTACCAGTCACGGTTCCGTATCCCCCGGACGGATGTATGATGAGGTCAGTTCGTTAATGCTCGACCATGAAACGAGGTTTAGCAAGATGTCTACTACCATAAGGATGCTTTCAAATGTACCTGTTAGAGTTGATTAATATATGTGATCTATGTAGAGGGTATGGGCGATATCCCGAACTTGCCTACTTAAAAGGAGTTGATTTCTTTTTTACGTGTCTAATGCGACTTGTATTCGTAAAGGGGGTAAAAGCTCATGTCTGACCGATTCCGGACGGTCCTACTTACTTAGGAGGTGATTGCGATGAGATGGAATTTTGCTTGTCGAGCTGTCGAAACTTGGCGAAAGGTGACATCGGCTTTGGACTCGCAGCAACCGTTTTGGTCGTTACTGGAACGATAAGCAAAGAGATGCGTGACAGTTCAACGATGTGCCACAGTTGCGCTAGAATCACTCAATATATCTACCCGTGGTCCTTGTTGTAACAGCCGAACCATCCTGTGATTCCATCTTCGTGTTGGCGATAGTGGTGCGGGTAGTGGTTTGTTGGACTGTTTGGCGGACGAAATCGAATGAAAAGAGAACGCAGATAGAAACAAAACAAAAACGCTTCGTTAGCATTTGGTGTACTCAGAGGGCGGAACAATAGAGGCAGCCTTAGAATTAGTTTGCTTGCTAGTACGATACATCCCTGTAGAGTAAATCAAGGTAGTAATAACGAACGGAAACAAAAACTGCAAGCCACATCTATGTACAGAATGTTTGGACAAATGTCTAACGTAACAACACACACACACACACAACACGAAAGCAGAGCAACAGGCAACACTCATCAGCAGCAACACAGCAGTGCATCGGTGTGCTGACATCAACGTCTGAGGTACATCCTCAGCTTCATGGTTAGAATGGATTGGAATCGAACGAGACTGGGATGTGATAGGTTACTTGGCACAATGTATCACGATCATCTAAGGATGGGCATAGACACACAGACACACACGATCGATAAGCAGACACGGATACCAAACACACAGACACACATATACAAATCTCAAATATCTACAGACTACTAGATCAAACTACAGAGACACACATGATACAGCATGAGAGATGATGAGGACACGGTGTGTTAGGAACTTCAGAAGGAACTAATATCTGAGCATCTTCACAGAACAGGTGAAGACGCAGAGCTTCAGAGGTTCGAGTCGGGACACGATAGAATAAGAATTTGGTGATGAATCTGAATATGGGTTCTTGCAAATTTTGGAATCCAATTTCTTGTCACGCCAAGAACTCGCTCCCGGTCACCACACCAGTGGTGTTGTTTGGTGTACCGGTCTGCGTAATAGTACAGCTAAAGTATGAAGGATGAAACTGTGGAAGCTTGTTGGAGACGAGGACCATCATGCGCTGCTGTGCGGTGAGAAAGCACACTGTCCTTGAGCTACACAAAACACAGGCGACAGCCATTCGGCCTAGGAGGCATTGCGCCTATACACACACACACACGCACTACAACACAGCCAGGTACAGGTAGTCGTGTTATAGCGTGATGTTCAG
The DNA here is from genome assembly GCF_013141755.1 of Anopheles stephensi. Lineage (NCBI taxonomy): Eukaryota > Metazoa > Arthropoda > Insecta > Diptera > Culicidae > Anopheles > Anopheles stephensi. The sequence goes on from NC_050201.1 coordinate 2,613,798, forward strand.
GTAGCTAGTGTGGAGTGGTCTAGGGATCAACCGTCGCAAAATGGCGCATAAGGGATCTCTAGTATGGGATATATTATTAGCAAGAGTTTGTAATATTTCTGGCCACTGGATGAAGGTGAGCAACGAAATGGCGGTGGTACTCAAAATAGGGAGGAAGAAACGAAAAACCACAAACACGCAATTAAGTAAAAAGAAAACGAAAACGAAAAAAAAACGACAGAAAAATGGCATATAATCAGTTCAGAAACTCACTGAGGTGGGTGTAATTGCACTGGTATGTAAAAGAAGGGTGCGATAACGTTCGTTTTAGCGTTGAAATTGGAAGTTGTGGTTTTCTTTTTTGTTTCAAATGTTTGGCCGCCATTTTTTTTTCTGTTTTGTAGAAACACCAGGACTCGAACTGCCTAGCGTGTGCCTAGCAGTAGGGAGAACTGTGGCGGCGGCGTTGCGGCTTGGTACGCAGATGCCAAACGGTCTCGCTCACACGATGCGACGAGCTTCCGGATATTAGTTGGGCAAGGTTTTGCACGGTACGGTCGGCTAGTTCGTGGGTAGTAGTAGGTAGGTAGCAGCCGAATGAATGCGAAGACACATAGCGTGGTTGGCTGAGCGACTTTGAACACACTACGCGATGGCTGACCCATGTCTATGGCCACTATCACGAATCAGCAAATGCTCATACGATTAGATCAGCGAGGCGTAGGTAGAGCATAGTAGGTGATAGAGCTTACGTGATCACAATACAATCCTACTATCCTAGTGTACTTCGGTGAGAACGTCAAATGCAACCTCTGCGCTGGCTGCAAGTTAATAATAGGGGTGCTTCACTATCTATATGTACAACACCAGTAAATCTAGACAGCCAACACACAACTAGAACGGCTAGTATTCCTGCCAACAGCATCTGTGTTCTTGTGATAGTGTTCTTCGCGCATCTGCTTTTCTAAAGCAGGCACCAGACAAAAACAGCCAAAAGGTTTTCACAACATGTTCGGAAGCAACACGAACATTCAAAGCACAGCCGGGCCGGCGTAGTTAATACTGCCCGAAGTAGTATCCCGCGCCTTTTGTGAACGCGGGTAGAGTTCTGGAATGCTTAGCAGTCGACATTGTCCCTGTGCGTCTGAAGAGTACGCGACGGAAGTAGTACTGCTGCTGCTGCTGCTGCTGCTACGCTGAATAACAAACTGCTACACACTGTGGATTCCAATTCCAACGTTAGACGGCGAACGATTGGTTCATCAGCTCCTCGAACGCGTCCTCAACATTGTTCTCGTCGAGCAGGTTTAAGCTGCCGAGAGGTATATGCGGCATCGTACGACTTCGCAGCAAACCTCCACCGTGCGGTTGTGGATGATAAGACAGTGGTTCGTCCATGTAGCTAGGACCGTGCCGCTTCTGCGAATGTAACAAGCCTGCCGTCATACCGTGCGGTACGTAACCCGACCGGGATTGCTCCACCTGCTGATTGCTATTGGCACCGTAGTAACCGCCATTGTATCCCATGGCGTAGGACACTGGTCGAATGTTGTTGAGCGGTGCGGACATTGCCGACTTGTCACGCATTACCAGGTTCTGGTTGGAAGCTGTCCGGGACATCATGTAGCCGGTGCTCGGATTGGCAGGCTGTCCGGTGAAGTACGCCTCAACAGTACGTTGCTTCTCGGCGCTGATCGGTCTGGACAGTGGGACGGCACTCGGCACTGCTAGCGAGTGACTCGATTTGGTGCGTGCGAGATGTGTTTGCTCCGCGTGTCGCTGCATCGGATGGGGCTGTACGTTGTTGTAGATCGCGTGTGAGGGAACCGGTGCTTGCGTATAGTCAGGAGTAGGCTTAGTGACCTCCACCTGCGGAGCTACCATCGGTCTTCGGACCGTGGTCGGTATCGGTTCCCCAACGCTCGCCACGATCTGTTGCCGTGATTTTGGAGGTGTTGGACTCTTGTCCTTGATTTTCTTCAGCGATGAATGCAGATTCTGAGCGATTAGTGAACCTCGGCCTCTATCATCGTAAGTATCGTTCAGGTGGGTCGGTCGCATGGCGGCCGTATAAGTTGCCTGCTGACCCTGTGGTGCCTGCATCACCTTCGTCACAACGCGCATCTCCTGCGAGTCGATCGACTCCAGATCGTCGCAGTCGTACTCGTCGTCATCATCGTTCGTGGAGGAGTGAGGCGACAGCTGATGCTGCTGATCAACGTTGACTGTTAGGTAGTTAATTTGCTGTGGATGACTCATGAGCGGTTGGTTGGTGGGTTCTGCCGTGGGATGAATAGAGCCGGCAGTCGGGCTAAAGACCGAGTTCGTGCTTGTTAGTACGAGCGGTGCATTCTCTGGATTGGTGAGCGAGTCGCTACGGTTCAGCGTGAACGTGGATACGGATTCTGGTTGGGTGTAGTCGGTGAAGGTGAACGTGCCCAGATGGGATACTGAGACATCCGGTAGTGAAGCTCGCTTCTCGTAGGGTAACGTGCCGCCAGACAGTTGCTGGTAGGTTAGAGGCTTTTCTGCGTACTTGAGCGAACCGTGATAGGTTAGCGGTTGCTGCATCGGTAGTGAGGGTTTGTTGTGTCCAAACGAGTTCGCCGTGAACTTGGTGGCGGCGATACTAGCCACCCGACTACCAGCCGGCCCTGTCACCTCACTCGATCGTTTACCAACCCACGGTGCAGGTGGTGCCGGCTCGGCAATGCTGGACGCGTCCGAGCGCGGTTTGTAGTTGAGCACGTTATGCGTCGGTGTGCGCTCCAACTTTGGCAGTGGGACGTACGGTGTTTCCTGGTAACCTTGTGCTGCCAACGACCGTACAAGGCCTATCTGCACGTGCATCGGTTCGGGCTTCACTTCCGGCGTCTCCTTAAAGCCAGTAGCGACGATCTGCTTTACGAGCCCGGTTGCATTAGATATACGCGCCGGTATTGGCTTCACCACATCCAGCTCTTGCTGGATCGGTTTGAACTCCAGGTTCGCTGGCGGTATTTTTTTCGGAATCGGCTTAAACGCAGATGCTGGTGCGTGTGAAAACTGGTTCACCAAGCTACTGCCCGGAGACGCTCTCGGCAGTACCAGCTTCCCTTCGACGACAGGACTACCGTTGGACGCATGATGGCTCACGGAGTGTGTAGTGGACGGACCATATTTGCTCATTGACTGTGTCGTTCTCGGTGAAGCATTAGTGGTAGGCCCAGCTGAAGATACTCTTGCTACCGGCCCGCCGCTACTCTTAAAGCCGGCACTTTGTCCCGATGGAGTAACGGACTTGGCGTGCTGCTTTACTGGGCCGGGCTTCGTACCTTCATCAAACGAACCGTGGCTTTCTGCCTGCTTCCAGAAGCTCATGGCCGAAGTTTTCGGTGCGGCACCATACTTTGGTGGCAACTCGGAACGATCACGCCGCTCCGCTTGCTCGAAATTGCTCTTCAGATGATCAAACTTGTTCGTCCAATTGTTCGAACCGACATGTTCCCGGACCGGATTCGACCAGATCTGACGCGACTGTTGATTTTGCTTCTGCAGAAACGCCATAAACTTGAGATCGTTCTCGGTGCGTGGTTTAAAGTCCGGTACGTCTGCCGGCGGTACTGAGGGACCGGAGGCGGCCAGATACTTGCTTGACGTCCCTGCCTGCCGGTTCGCTGCCAGAGCATGGGTCAAGCGACTCTGCTGCCGGCTGAGCTGTTCCTGTTTCGCCTCAAGCTTGTCCTCGTGATCACCATTAACATCGTCCGCGTTATCATTCTGCGGCAGGCTCTTCGGAAGGTCTATCGTGTTGGCCCGCTTCATGCGTAACTTCTTGCTGGCATATTTGTTGAGCGGTCTTGCACTCATATCGTCCTTGTGCGTTTCGGGTAGCCGGCCACCGTTCAGATGTTGTTGCCGGCGTGTCACGTTCTGACCCTTGGAGCTAACCTCGCTGTTCGGTTTCGTCTCACGGCTTACGATTTTCTGCACGGTGTTGATCACTATCGAGCCGGTAGGCCCCGGCTGCTCGGCCGGTGTGATTTTGTTGCGTAAAACCATTTGCTCCGCTGTTTTGGTCGCTTCGCCCGTCTTGCGCTGAGCATGCCGGGTGACATCCTCGTCCGAGCTGGACCCATCGTTGAAGGAGTACTTTTTCACCAGCGCTCGTTGCGCGACGGTTTGGGTCGGTTTCTTGAAGGGTAGCTCTGGCTGAGGTAGCTGTTGTTGCTGCGGCTGCTGTGGTGGTGGTTGATGATGAGTCTTGGGAAGACGCTCGGTCGTCTTGTGCTTGTGCAAGTCGATTGGCTTCACACTAACCGAGTCCTGTTTATCATTCACAACACCTAACCCATTACTGCTGGGTGGAAGATCCTGATCAACGCTTATCGACTGCCGTATCAGCAGCTTATCTTTGGCTATCTTCGTACGCACCTGACCGGCTCCAGAGGAAGGCAAGGCAGAGGCCGGTTTCCCGCCAGCTCCAGCCAAAACCAGCTTATCGAGCGATGTCTGCACGTTTTGCATCTCTTTCGGCACAAACTGACTCGGACGCTTCATGGCGAAGGCGGTCGCTGGCGCCGGTCCAGCATTACCACCGTTCTGCAACGTCTGTGACGCACCACCAGCAGTAGCTACGGTTTCCGGTTCCGCTCTGAGCACCGTGCCGAGCGATTGTTGCTTTTGCAGTAGATACGCCTTTTCCGGTGACGTCACCACACACTGGTCGGACTGCTGTCTGCTGTCCATCATTACCATCTCCTCGATGAATCTTCTCGCGTCGGCAAGCTCCTCACGACTGACGCCCACCGTATGGCGATTGCTCCGAGTGGTACGTCGCTTCGAGCTGAACCTTGAACTTCCGGCCCGGATGCGATTCTGGCACTGGTCCAACCCGCCGGCACTAGCACCGTTGCCCGTCTCGCTTAACCCTGCTCCGGTCGACAGCTGGCCCTGCGACTGACGCCTGCCATCGTACGGTTCCGCTGCACCGCAGGCAATGCCCAGATTGGCGATCTTGTCTGGCTGCTGTAAATCCTCCTGCAGCCGTGCGATCAGGGCCAACAGTGCCCTTCGCTGCTCTGCATCGATCTGCATCACCTTAGGCTGACCGCTCGGGTCGGCCTGCAGGCTCGACTGTAGCCGATCCAACGCAGACGCCACCTCGCTCAGTATGGTCGGCAGCCCGCTCTCGAGCGTGTCAGCGCCACCGTGCACCGTCGAACCGTTGGTCGCTGCTGCGGTGGCGGCAGTGTCATGCAAACCGGCCGCTGCCAGCAGCCGCAAATCTTCGCCCGATTCCGTGCCCGAATCTTCGACCGGCGGGATCTTCGAGGTGACCATCGCCACCGGGCCAAGTTTACCATTGGTGCTACTGTTAAGGTGACTACCACTACTACCATCCGTTACTGTACCGCTACCACCACTACCACTACTACCGCTACTACTACCACCGATGCCGGCCGCTTCGTCGGCATTACCGGCGAAGGTGCTACCCTTGTACCCGAATGCGGCCGCATTGCTCAACAGCAGGCCCTGCAGCAGGGGCAACAGGAGTGACTCACCCTGTGATAAACCGTTGGCAACCGTTGCCGTCGGTGCGGTCGGGCGTTCGGACGTGCCGCTAGTGTTAGCCGTCGCCGTCGATTGTTGCTGCAGTTGGCGCTCGCGCTGTAGATCGGCTGTTACGATGGCGACAATATCGGCGCACGCTGCATAAACGGGGTGCGGAAGGAGTTTTAAGGGTAATTGGATGTGGGTTTTTGTCGGTTTTTTTTTTTGTTGGGTTTTGCAATGGTCAAACAGAACGATGATACACATATACGCACGGGGTTTTTTTTTTTTTGGATTGATAAGATGTATGATAGAGCATGAGAGAGAGAGAGAGAGAGGCGAGAAGAAGTATGAAAAAAATCGGAAGCGATGAAATGGATTGCAAAATGGAAGATATTGGAAACCGTGAGGACACAGGTTATCAAGGACCGGGACGAGAAGATGTGGACCAATGAGACATTCGAGGACACGGACAGGAAGACGAGTTCGACGGAGACGGGAAGGGGGAAAAGGGAGAGAAAAGAGCAATCAATCAATTAGATCGAGCATTCAATTTAAATCAATGACTTGTGATGCTCTGGTTAGATATCAAGTGTTGTTTCTCCTCCCAAGATGGCGCACAATGGCGGAAGAAGAGATATTGAAGTCACGGTGCTTCACAGCTGCTCTGCTCAAAACAGGAGCACACGACATAAGAGCGCTTCAAGAGACCGGTGAGGTGCAGTGGATGGTTCGATCGTGTATCGCTGGAAGTGTTTGAGTGTCTTGCGAGCAAATGCAACACTTCAGGATAGCTAGAACATGGGATGCAGCACAACCATATATTACTGTAGTGTGTGAAAGGAGTTACTATAGGTTCGCTATGCTTTACTTTGAACAATACTTCACAACAGGACACGTGTCATGCAGTAACTTGGAAACCTTGCACGAACGATAGCCAAGATGATGATGCGACCTGATCACGCTGAGTGAGGACTTATCGCGGCGGAGGTACCAGCAGTAACAGGAATGTAGGATTGAAGTACAAGAGTGCGAGAATCTCTTCCGATAGTAAAGACAGCCAGTAATGAATGTAGCTTAGGCTAATCGATTCCCTCCAAACACAACCGCGATGACCTTACAAACAAAAATCTAACAAGATGTAAACAACACGAAACCATTCCGTAAAAGCAACGATACGAGCGAGTGTACAGAACGTAACAGTAATAAACGACAGATAGAAAGAGAGAGCGAGAAAAACAAAATGGTAACGAAACAGAAACACGCGCTCGCACAAGGCCTCAAATCGCAATCGAACATCAAAAAAACAGAGAACAAAAGAAAGAAGAAGAATACAAAACAATAACAACAACTGTGCAAGCCCCTGTTCGCGATAAAGGATCCGTCAGAAGGGAAATCTGTTTCTTGCGGACCATGGTCTTGTATGGTTTACGGAGAAGGCTTGGGCGGAGGCTTGTCACCAACAAACAAGCGGAACAGAACTGGCTGCATTGCAACAGGCTTACAACCTAAGGGCGTAAGAGATAGGCAAGACCCCATACGTCTGAGGTGTATGAGTTTTGCTCAACAAAAGAAAAACACAGCACCGTACATCTTCTCCTGCTATCAAGTTTTGGGTAAGTTTTGGCGTTTTTTTTCGATATTTGTCCAAAGTTTAAGAAGAGCAAATGTGAAAGGTTTTTGGTGTTCAGAGTGTTGTTGCGCTGTAAACAGTTACTCTTGTGGGAAAGGAGAGAGAGAGAGAAATGTGTAACGATAGCGGATGAAGGTTGTTTGAGATGGGGTACCTTCTTTTTCGGCCATCACTTGGCGGATGCGGGCACGGATTTTGCGACGATCGTCGTAGTTTGTGGTTGACTCCAGCTGTGAAATAGAGATTGAGAGAGAGAGAGAGTGCGAGAGAGAGAGTAGAACATTTAGTGATTGTGATAGCTTGAGGATACACCTGTCAACACAGATAAGAGAGTAGAGATCAAAGTCATCTTACCAACTGCTTCAGTACAGCTTCGTCCCAGTTATCGTCGAGATTGTCGACCGTTGCTTGTTGCTTCGTGGAAGAGATACTTGGTGTGGCACCGGACGATTTAACCGTTTGCGTCTTAGTGGTGGTTGAAGATACCTTGGACACCTGTACCGGACATGAGGGAACAGAGTTGATCAGGAGTCTAGTCTCGCAATGTGCAATAACAAAACATCGACACACGGTTCGGCAGCTATTCCCCGTACACCTTCCGATTCTACCAAAGCATTCACGTACGATATTTTTAGCCCCCATCACGGTGCGGTACGTCCGTAATATCTGTTGTGGTCGTTTGGGGGATGCACACGTATAGGAAGGCTTACCGGCATCTAGCCTACCACACGCTACCACCAACGATGCGGCCTCCACAGGCTTGGCTTGTCAAATTGCGTTCGCCATGGATTTAGCGTGCGGAGGAGCGCACACGCGTGCGTACACACAGAGAGCACTAGGTAAGAAAGTTGTCTGTATGGCAGCTATTTTTACCGACCCGTACCGCCGATGATGACTCGAATTGCAGCGGACTCTGTTACGTTGGGTTTGTGTTTATAGAGAATGCTAGATTCAGAGGCAAAAAATAAAAACTAGAACTTGTGCGCGATCAGATCCGGCAATCAGATGCTTGCCTCAGTGCAAATCAATCACTTGTCGCTCATGTCTGGGGCAACAGCATATGCATTCTTGAAGGTTTAATTATTACTATTAATGAACTCGCTAGATCCAGATGCTTGAGACCAGCGGACGAGATGCCAATTTGCGATGCCCACTCTGCCCTCAATACTTGAATAGTTTCCAGTCAACACAGCTCACTACTCACACACTAGCACGTAGGGTAAACGCTGCTAGAAAGATAGCGCCAGACAGTGTAGGTATCTCACAGCTAGCTAAGCTGCCAGAACGAATTGTCTTGGATCGCATCCAAATATCCCTAGATGGTCCGATTTCAGAGCCTGAATGTCGTTCAAATTGGCTGTCATTGGCGCGTGCACGTTTTGAAATTTGTACTCGGGAAGAAATCAGGGTCAGATACCCCGAGGAAAGGGAGCTGGTAGCTTAAAAATGTAAACAATATACGCGAATATGATTGAATGAGATGCATGCACAGCGTGACATCAGTGTACAGAGCATCCTCGATTATTCTCAATAATATTTCAAAATTGTGAAAGCTGCAAGAATGGCATTCGGTGTCGGTCTGGGGCATAAAATATCTTCCCCTGCCCAACATTGCAACCCGTCCGGTATGTTTGGTATGTGTCTCAGGTTCTGTCAGCCCACCCAAGCGGTGTGTCTGGTCGCTTGTGTAGGAGACAATAACTTGCCCATGATGCTATGAGTCAGGCGAATCCTGCAGTTGGCAGGTTCGTCGTAAAAATAGGTACAGAACCATTTCGTAAGCGTTGTGTGGTCGGGACAGCTCCGGTGAGCTGCTCTACTTTACCACAGCGTATTTTCGGGTCTTTAGTTTTCTACATCTACAAAAGATGTTCTTTTGAAGTTGAGCTACTATTAAGGTATGTCCAGTATATCCTGAGCACATGCCTTGGGGTGAGATCGGTACCATAACTTGGTGAGGGTATATTATCAAGAGCCGGTGAAACTCAACTCAACTGTGGGCCTAAGACACTATTCTCTCCCCAAGAGTCGGCCATGTTTTGCTTCAGGGAATCCTTCACCTAATTTCGTAGCGTACCCGATGCACGCTCATTGATCGGCAAACGCGTACCAAACGTGCTGGTTATTTTGTAATCAATCGTTGGTGGAACCGCGGGATACCGACGCCCAACGACTGAAGCAGGGCGTTGAGAATATATTTTTGTGATCCGTGCAGCCGTAAGCATAACCTCTGCCAAGGTTAGTAGATGAGCCGGATCGGAGATATACGGGACTATAAATACGACCGCCGTGTTACCGTACCACGGGGCTGCCACGTTTGCTGCGTTGTTCCAGCTACAGCTGCTGCTGGGCATACGTGGGATAGCGAGAAACAAATGCGAGCGATAAATTGCGATCACTACAACGCGTTGCTTCATGTGCTTCTGAAGGGAAGACACTTGGAAGACCATGTATTGAACCCGTTTAAAGTTATTAATTCAATTGCAACCAAAACTGTATGCACCAAGAAGAAGGACCCGCACCGTCGGGGACAGAGTATTGTTAGACACCAAAATTGGTGCGAGGGAGTCGAGTGTCGAGATGACCACCACCAACACACAGCAGGTTTGTGCGCACGGCTCAACAGCAAACTGCAAGGGGAAGTTTGTTGGTATTATGTAAATTATTTTCCCCGTCCTTGTGTTTATTTGCGCCAATGGCTAGCGAGCGGTTAGTGTTTGGAGCACGTTTCGCTCAAGTACAGAATTCACGTTGGACGCATCTTGCAGCGGACCAATTTGAGGTCAAGGAGTCTGGATTCTTAGGTATCTGAACGATAGTCCAAAACACGCACCTCACGTGATAGAAAACTTTTTAAGGTTTCCAAATACTAGTGCTGACAGCTCTAGTACCGTGGATGTCTCTCGGGAGACAAAGCCGACAGTCGACCAGCCCCCACACTCCCAAGACCCGGATCGTGCGGCATCTGAAGCAGCGGGTTAGTAGTGTACGGACAGTTCCGAGAAAACGAGCAAAACCTACACCACCGAGACAGGTTCTTCGCACATATTTACATCCCGCACATTCTCTGGTTTCAAGGGGGAATAGAAAATAAAACCGGGACGGTGTTGTTCCCCCCAGGCCGCGAGTATCAACCCGAATACCGGCTTGCGTAAACCTTGCGTGTATTGGTGGGCGATTGGCGTTTCTCTACCTATTGGCTACTATTTTTGTTGCAAAATGTGATCACACTAGACGTTTCACGCATGATTACGACACCTTCACACACACACACACACACACGGAGCAGTACACGGCGATGGCAACACTGACCTGTTGAGACGGAATGACGAGTTTACTTTACCAACATGCTGACAGATGACGCTAGGCACTGGTAGTACACCGATCGGCCGACATGGTTCGACACGCACGGTGATAAGGTGTGGGAATATGGTCGAACGTAATCCCGACCCGCCGTATTCGTTCACGATCGTGTTGTGTTCACACTACGCTGCAACTGGTGTTGGCGATTCGCGTAAGGACTTCCGCACTAGAGCGTGTTCGGCGCCTGTCACACTGCTGCTACTTAAGGACACTGTCGACCGGCGAGCTCTTACTCACGCGGCAGGGTTGATTGTAGGTAGTGCAGCTATTACTGCCAACCGTTAAACTTCTATGTACACTCCACGTCCGCTTGATGGGACAAAGCCTCGCCGTCGGCTCACTTGCCTCTGGATGTTGATTGGAGCGTCTGCCCAAAGGCCTTCTAACACTTGAAGTTACTAAACAGAGCGGAGATCCGCAAGTGTGTCTCAGAAAAAGACGTCCAAACTAATGGAAACACCGATTTTTGTAACAGAGTTCTGACTTTGAAGTTGCACTAATCAGTCACACACACACATCACCAGCAGTAGCAGCTGTATACTCTAACTCACTTTCAATATTCCGGTTGCTAAGAAACTGTACTGCTAACTTCTCTCGACAAGCAGATACACTTTTCTATCTTTACTGTACGCTCGCAAGCAAGTTTAATGGGGCGTAGTGGACCTGCTTGTAGCCCACTGTGAGCCGGTGTTTTGTGTCCGGTTCTTGTTCGGATTCGCGAACCCACGGTGCGAACAGGTGCGTGCGTTTGCTACACGATCAACGATAACGGGACGGGACGATGCTCAACTCCGACTGACGGCGGTCCGTGCGCTTCGGATCGGTCTAGTCTGCGGTTGCGCTACTGCGCCTGCTCGGCCACGCTCAAACGCGTCCGGTGGTCTTGTAGTGCGCACGCGTCCACTGGTCATCAACTCGCTTTCCAACCTGCCAGCTCGCTTTCCACCAGCCGTTCTTAAACTGTACCAGATTTTCTCTCCCCAACCCCAACGCGCTCATCCAACCGGTAGATGATGCGTACCCGGATGGTACGAAACTCACTAAAGGGTGGGCGGCTGAGACGTGATGCCCTTATGCACATATTATTTGCCACGACGTAGTGGCAAAAATGGAAGCGTATCTCGCTGGTTGGAGATGTTATCAGTTTTTCCGACGCGGAAACCGATATTTTGTTGAGGAGCGCATCACTCTCCTAAGCTGATGAAAAAGGTGTAACGTCTGGCAGACGTTGAGAATATCGCAAGGAGGAACCGACCTACTCCCACAGTTAGCAAGACATCAGCACTAACGCGTCGACCTTCGATCGAAATCGCAGCTAATGACGACTCAATGGGATGGGTACGGCTGGACAGCAGCACGCTAGCCACCCGTACGGCGAGTACGCAAACGCAAAGATGCTCGTGAGGTTTAAATAACCATATATGGCTGGCTACTACATAACAGACAGCACTCGCCAAGCAATTACATGTGGGCAGACAGGCATAGTGTTGTGGTGGCGGTACGAGCCAGCAAGCGGGTTCTGCGGGTTCAAGCGTACCAAGCTGTCAACATGATGCCTGTCCAAACTGTGGCCCCAAACCACACGGAGTCTAGACTCTTGCGACTCCGCGGAATGATTGCAGCGCAACTAGACGACGCAGAATCAATACAAATTAGAAAGTTGGATTAATGCGCTGGTCTTCCCGCTGGCTGGCGTTCTGGTCTTACTTTGTACGAGGTATTAAAATAAACATCCATTAAACCCGAAACAGCACAACGGTCGCCCTCCGCGCAAACGGACTCGCCCACAATTCACAGAAACCCGTACGCAATTCGTTAATATCGTTGCGCTATATTTGAATACATCGATTTCGCAGTAAAACCCATCACGGACCTTTACAAAAACACATCCGCAATCTTCCGGGTTTTTTTTTTGCAGAGGGCGGATGGTTGTTTGTAGATCACGCATCAGACATGTGGGAGCGCATTGTTCTTACCAACAAAGTCGGTGTTACTTTGTGTGTTCCGAAACGCAATTTTGCGCCTCACCAACATCTATCCAGACGATGGGAAGGGGAGAAAGTACAGACGCAGCTCGGCAAGGTTCTTGTCATCCGACCAGTGCGCGCGTCAGCGGAAAATATATCTTTGTTCTTGACCTGTCCATGGTGCAAAGCAGGTTCTGGCTTAAATGTGTCAGAGGCGCACCGTTCGGAACAGGGACGCGTGAATATAGATCGATATCGGACGATGCACGCTGTATCCGGGTTTGCAAACCACCCCCCCCCCCAGAAAATCATGTCCTCAAAGTTTGATCGCTCTGGACATCTTCGGCTTTAGTCCATACAAAAACCAATTGCTCTGTGGACGCTCTGTAGCCTCTGCAGGTTTAATGAACTAGTGATCGATGGATGACAGCTGTCACTGGTGTGAAACAACTGGGAAGCATTGCGTTATTCGTCAAGGTCTGTTTGGGCACGTGGGTCCGTAATCTAGAGTGGACCTAAAGGGAGGGATCACTGGTACAATGACAGAATAGTTGGACATGGAACTCAACATCACATCTATTGACTCTTAATTAAGATAGTTTCCATATATTCTCTAGGTACCTCATCTGGGAGGATTATCCCGTAAGTTTTATCTCTACCTTACACCAACCTCCATTCTCTCTCGCATACACACACGCTCGACATTGTGTACATGATAGCTAAATATAGAACACATGTTTCTATTTTCTCAACAACTCCAAACAGTGCAACCAAAGGGTCAAGCATCTCAAATTGGGTTCATGCTGGTGAGGAAAAAAAAACCGACCGAGAAGCACGTGTTGCAACGGGGGTCGTGGACATACGTGGACTTATTAATTGCGATCTCTTGCGTACTAGCTTCAAATCGCTGATCCATCTCTTGATGGAAGTACTCGCAGAGTTTCCCGTCCAATGTGTTTCACATTCACGTACATTAATGTCCGCCGGAAGTTCAAACATTTAGCACCATCCGAGTTGAGTGTTATGGTCATCTTCAGGGTTATTGATTTGCCCCCGCCCCACGAGCAGTAATCGTCCGGAGCACACTTTTCTGGCTATTTATGGGTGTTTAGAATCGCGCTCAATGCTGACGCATGGTCTAACTTACCTTCTTGGCGGCGGACGGCAGTGAAGCCGTTTCGGACAGCATGCTACCGGTCGACGAAACCATCGACTCGACGCCGCTCATCAAAACAGATGCCCCAAGAAATTTGTTCAGCAGCGCTCGCGCTTCCTGATCCTCGGCGGTATCACCTTGCTCGGTTACTGTGTGTGTGTGTGTGTAGGAAAAGCGAAAGTTAGCCAACGGAATGTGCGCACCTCACACCTTACCTTACTTACCATTGTCCGCGTTGCTCATCCGCTGCAGTACATCGCGCACATCCACAACCTTGGAGGTGTCGTTCAGGAAGGAGCGTACCTCGCGCGTGGTCGTTACGCCCGTCTCCTCTTGCTCGAACTCATCCACCGAACCGGACTGCATGGAGCAACGGTCTGTGGCCGGTGTTGAGGCCCGACTCGACTGGCTGTGGCCGGAGGAGCGTAGGATCAGTCCAGCTTTCGGATAGGTGCGGGTCGATTCCTGCGTCAAGGAACCGGACGACTCACGGTGTATGAAACGCTCGGTTAACTCCTTCACCGAACCCTTGCGCACTACCTTGGAACGCATCTCGGAACCGTCCATCACCTCGAGCTCCTCACTGTGCGTTCCCGCAGCATCGATCGTCTCCGTTTTGCGGATCGCCATCATCTTGCCCTTCTGCTTCGAGCCAGGCCCATCATCCGTGAACATCTCCTGCCCATCATCCCCTCGTACAAACTCCGAAAAAGTGCCCGGTTCGTTCGAGTAGTGTGTGGTACTGCGTTTGCCCACCGTCGGACCGCCATTCTCTGCGTACAGCGTTTCGGTGATGATAGTTCCACTGATCTTGGTGTCTTCGGTAGAGGCCGGTGCCGGTGCAGCCTTCTTCTTCAGAGCTCGAATTCCGAACAGTGGCAACCCGTTCTCATCCGTTGGACCGACGCCATAGCTAGAGGTAATGCAGTCAGTCGTTGTCTTCGGGTCGTTCGTTGACTTCACCTGCTGGTAGCTGGAGGAGGACGTGCTCACTACCTTCCTTCCACCGGTGCCAGTAGTAGCGGAAGAGCTGCTAACACTGCTACTTTTAAATGTGCGAGTGTTTTCGGACGCTTTCTTCAAAATGTTGCTTGTGGCCCAGATCGGACGGTCATCCTTCGTTGGAACATGGCGATCCGTTGCTCCAGTCTTTGAGGCCAACCGATCAGTTACCACCGTTGTCGTTTTCGTAGAGGTCGTGACATTCGACGTAGCGTTACGGGCGTTGTCGTGCTCCTGGGTCTGCTGCAGTTGCTGGCGCTGTTTGCTGGTCCGTTCGCTTGCCGTGTCCGGTTCGAAGCTTGCATGACTCTTGCTGCCCGTATCGGTAGCATCCGTTGTAGTGGTAGTCGATTGTTTACGCCCAGTCATCGTTGAGGTACGCGTCGGACTGCTATCCTTGCGCTTACCCGTGCCAGTCTCGCGAGCATTCGTTACAGTAGTGCTGTGTGTGGTGGTGGTGGTAGTTTTGACGGACGTCACATTCCCCTGTTTGCCCGTCTGGCTAACAGTGGCAGGCTGCTGTTCCTTCTGCTTCTTCACCACACGAATCTGTGCCCGAATGCGACGCCGCTGTTCGTAACCCGTCACCGACTCTAGCATTCTTTCAAGCATTTCTAGATCGAAGATCTCTTCAATCACTGGCGAAGACCCAGCGGAGTTGGTCGGTTGTCCGTCTCCGGCACTTGCCTTGCGCTTGGAGCTTGGTGCGGTAGATGGGAGCGTGCTTGTGGTCGTTCGATTGCCTGTATCCAGGCGCTTCAGTTCTACACCGAACTTGGCACTGCCTGTTAGGCTGTTGCGAGCCGTAGTCGTTGTTGTCGTGGTTGATGTTGTCTCATGGTGAGTGGACGCGCCATGATCCAGCGAGTCACGTCTCTGATTCGCGTTAATGTGCTCCAGAGAGGCAACGGTGTGGTTCATGTACGATGGCTTCGATTGATCTCCCGTATGTGCTGGTCGGCTGGCTGACGATGGTGCTGCACTACTGTAGTCTACCTGCTGTTTTAGCGACTGTCTTCTGGTTGTGGTCGATGTCTCCGTACCTTCCTGCGACGTTTGTGTGGTGTATTCTACCTGCATCTTTGAGGACGAAATTCGCTTCTCGAACAAATCCTTCTTCGAGGACACGGTGTCGCGGATGTAGGCCGGTGGACGTACCGCACTGCCACTGTCTCGCCGACCCTGGGTAGGAGCTGGCTTCGTTGCTTCCGGCTCCTGCACACGCTCCACTTTCGTTACGGACTCCTTGCGTTGCGATTCCTGAACAGATTTGCGCTCAGTCACACCGATGTCCGTGAGCTTCACCTCACCCGACTTCTGCTCGGTTTGCTGCGGCTGAGGTTGGCTCTGCTTGTTTCGGCGATCTTCCCAGATCGAGGGTCTGTTCAAGATGTCACGCTGACGTGCGTCCTGCTGCACGGTTTGTCCCTTTTCGAAGATCTCCTTTGCCTTCTTCACAGCTTCGGTGCTGCGCAGCGTGATCGGACTCGTGCACGGTGCTACTGCAGCAGGTGTCTGCTTCTCAAACTGCTTGCTCATCGTTGATGTACGATAACGATTAGCAATGCTGGATCCACTGGATTGCACCAAATCTTCCCCACCGGCGTCCGGCACGATGTGACGTGCAGTGCTGCGCATAGCGTTCTTAACCAACTCCGGTGACTTCTGGGGCACGAACTTGCTGTTGACGGACTCCGACACGCTGGTAGTGTGCTGCTTTGTCTCGGCAATCTGTTCCTCTTCCTCCATCTCTTCCTCGTCCTCCTCCTCCTCTTCTTCTCTCTTTTTCGGATGCTCAGATGGCTGCGAACGTCCTCCAGGACGTCCTACCGAACTGCTGACGGTATCGCTCTCGCGAATATCCGATGTACGTTGCATACGGTTCGCGAATCGATTCACCTTCTCGTTGACACTCAGCAAGCATTCATCACCCTCCGTTACCTTCACCGGGACATCCTCATTCACCGGCACAAACGGTCCCGAGGTGCGAATCTTCTTTACCTCCTCGGCGGTCGAAATGAACTTCGTCACCTTATCCGACACACTAAGCAGACATTCGTCCGACTTCAGATGCTCGTCGATGTCGTCATACTCCGGGCGCACCGAGAACCTGGCTGGCTGCGAGCGTTCCTCAGCCGCAGTGCCGCTAGCCGCGGGTTCCTGCAGACGGCGTGCCTCCTGCGCAAACTTGTTCACCTTTTCCGTGACGCTCAGCAGCGACTCGTCGTCTTCCGTCACGCGGTCCAGGTTGGTGATGCGGGTCGCGTGTTGCGTGGTGGCCTCGTCTACCTCCGTTATTTCACAGCCCACGTACTCGTTGGTTGCCTCCTCGAAGATGGGAATTTTGTTGACCCGTTGGGTGCGACCCTGACGCGACGCGTCATCATCCGGTTCCTGCACGGCGTCCGGATACCGTGGCTTGCCAGTGTCCTCCGTGTCGGGTGAAACGGGTATCGGGATCAGCTTGTTCGGGGTCGGTTCGCGGGATGACTTCGCCAGCTGTATGTCAATTACCACGTTGTCCAGATGATCGGAACCGAGCGTGCTGGAGCAGGTGGTGTTGAGCGTGTTAACACCACTCACCGCTTTCGTGGAAAGATTTATCGTTTTCGTAGCAACATGCTTCACCGGTCGCTCCACCTTACGGCCAGCGTTCGTCGAACGATCGGAGCTGGTCAATTTTGTGGCCACCGTCGATTGATTCGTTGTCTGACGATTGGTTGACGCGTTCGTTGCCCGCAGATGATTATCGCTGGACGAGCGGGCGTAGTTTTTGCCCGTGCGTGTCACAGCAGTCGTTCGGTACACCGGGGCCGAGTCTTTACGATCCGTATGGCGACAGCACGACGTGCCCGTTACGTTCATCTCGATCACACTCTCGACCGTTTCTTCCACCTCACTGTTGTCGGAAATGCCGGTATCTTTGCTGGATTCGGGATCCGTTTCGACTGGCTCGACTGGTCGCTTTGCGGCGATCACCTGCTCGCTGGTACGCTTGGTACTGCTTCGAACCGAGGTTATCTCTTCGCTTGCTCCATGCGCGGACTTCTGCGACTGCGCGGATGGTTTTCGCATCGATTCAATCTTGATCTTGGCCACCGTTATGTGGTTCTGCTTGACTGGAGCAGGCTTCTCCACACCAGCCGCTGGCCGACGTTTATCGGGGCTAGTGGCGGATGCACGTGGCTTGCTCTGGGTAGCCAACTCGACCGCCCGGCGCTTAACGTCAAAGTCGGAGGAGCTTTTGTTGGTGATGACGCGACTATTCGCAGCGGTAGTCGAACGCCTATCGAACTTCGTATCGGACGATTGCTTCGTCAGTATCTTTTCGTGCGTACGGGTCGTCGTCGTCTTGGTGCGCACATTCTCCGACACCTCCATTACGGGCAGGATAGTAATTTCCGCGACAGAGATATTACGCCCATCCTGCTTTTGCTCCACCAAAATCGTGGCCTTATTCTTGGCCGTTGTTTCCTGCGGAGGTTTGGTCGGCGACGCAACACGATCGTTCTTCAACGGGGAGACTTCACGGGACGGCTTACGCACCGGAGAAGTTTCCTTGGTCGGTGATGTTCGCACAGTTGAGGACTCCGTATGGGATGTTTTGCGTGCCGACGAGAAGTCCGTAACGTTCGACGAAGCTCTTGTCGGCGAGAAATCTTTCGTCGGTGAAGTTCGCGTTGGAGATGTGGTCTTCACCGGTGACTTGCGAGTATCCTCCTGGGGCATCAGATTTCTTGCCGGTGACATTTCCTTACCCACAGGGGAAACATCTCGCGAAGGTGTCTTACGAGATGGCGAACTCTCCTTTGCTGGTGACTTCTTGACGGGTGAATCTTCCCGAGGGCCGAACCCTTTGCGCGTTGGAGAGTTCTCCTCTTTCGGTGTCTGCGAACGCTTGCGCGTTGGAGAAGTCTGCGGCGATGATACTTTACGGGTGGCCGATTCCTTGTTCACCAACGACGACTTGCGGCTGGTGGTGTGTTCCTTCTCAACCACGCTATCCTGCTCATCCGTCACACGGCGCACATTGCTCGCATTGCTAACGGTTTTGCTTTCCATCGATTTGATCTCCTGCTCGATCTTCTTGCGCTGTTCACGCAGCTCCGAACGCGACTGCTGCACCGTAACCGTGTTGTCGTAGGTGCTGAAGATGCTCTTGGATTCGGCCTTGCCATCATCATCGCCCGGTCGGTTTGGCATGCCCAAAATCTTGCGGCATCGCTCTTCGTACGTTTCGCTGCGCACCAGCGGTGGTTTCGTGGTGCCGCGTGGCTTAGCGCCATCCACCTCCGGATAGTCCGTTCGTTCGGATTCGGTCACCTGTGACGACTGACAGTGAGATGTCTTCTCGTACTCGACAGCAGTAGCTTGTTTCGTCGGGGAAGTACTGCGTGAGCTAGTGTGAAGAGTAGCTTCCGAGACCTTGCGGGGGCTTGGCGAACGTTGTGTGGGCCCCGATGGTTGCTCCTGGAAGCCGGACACCTTGCGCTCGGATGTGAACGTGGAGCGCATGTAGTCGGGTTTGGTGCTGTCCGGTTGTGCCTTCTCCGGGCTAGTGCTGGTACGGCCCGGCAGTGTTGCGTTCGAGCGCACCGAGCGGATGCTGCCGGTCGGCGAAACGGAGCGCAGCGAGCGGGCAAAGGAATCGTGAGCCGCATCTACCTCCACCATGATGCGTTGCGTGCTGCTGGTCTTTGTCGTGGACGTTGACGACTGGTTGGCCTTCTCCTGCCGAATGAATTCGTTCGTCGCACTGCTCTCGTCCGTGCGGCCCGAACGGCCTACGGACTCTTGCTGTCGTTTAGCAGTGGACGACAGGGTTTCCTGCTCCAGCTTATCGCTCGCAGACGTTGGCTCATGGCCGATCTTTTCGTACGTTCGTGTTGTGACTGTTGTGCCATCGTCCAGTCGCTTCGTTTCGGTGATCATTTTCGTCGTCGTGTTGACCATCGTTTCCTCCCGCTCGATGATCTTGCCCGCGCCCTGTGCCAGACGGAACGCTTCCCGTACTCGCTCCGGATCCTTGGACAGCTCCTTCGATACCTCTCGTTTGCCCGTCTGCTCATCGGTACTGTGCGTGGTGCTCCGGTCGGCGTTCTTCGTAGAGGCGCTATTGCGTACCACGCTGGACGAGGACGAACTCGTAACGGAACGCTTTTGCGAGGAACTGAAGTGATCATCACCAAACTCGAGGTTCGCCGCTGATGAGAGGTCAGTAGCGTCCGCTACCTGTCTAGCCGGACGGTCCGAGTCACCGTTCTGCTGCTGATAGACGACACGCGTCGTACTGACCGAAGTTGTGGTCGAATGTTTCGAACCCGACACACTCCGTCCATTCTCGTCCTCGGTAACGCTGTCCTCCACCAGCACCGTGGTCGACTGGTCACCCTTGCTGTGCACAAAGTTCGACTCGTCACCGTCGTAATGCTCGCTGTGTGACTCCAGATTCTTGCCAGCGAACGCTGTACGCCCACCATCAATCTCCTTGATGCCTTGCGTCGTGGCAGTAGTACGCAGCGTATGCGTCTTCCCATCGTCGCTCACCTCCTCGGACGTTCTGATCTGCCATCCGCTATTATCGGACGGTATCGCCATATTGCCGAATCTACAATCAGCAAAACAGTCAGTCGGTCGCTCACCAGCACTAGTACAGCCTCACTCACCTGGTTGGGCTTTCCGAGTCACGGATCTCCTTCGTTTTGAAGCTCTCGAAGCTTTGGTCGACGAGCGAATCACCATGGCTTCCCGTCACTGTGCTCTTCTTCAGCCCGAACGTTGCGCTCGCATTATCCATCAGGAAGTACGGTGGGCTGCTGTCGTTGCTGGCGTAGAAATCCTTCAGCCGTTGCTCGCGCAACTTGTACATATACGCCCGGATTTCTTTCTTGCGCGAAAAGTCCTCCGCCTGTTGCCACTGGTAAGGTGAGATGGATGTCGGAGAAGAGATCGATTAGTGAAGCAGCTCATTAGCCATTTTGAAGTACAGAAAAAAAAACAAGAAGCGATATCTCAAATCTAAATCAACTAAATACGTCTATCCGTTTTTGGGTTTCTCTCACAGCAGGTGCAGCCATCTGCATATAGATTAGCCATTTATAGCTCATCGTGAGCGACAAAGCCAAATAAGTACACTGCGGTGCATTTCGATCACGGCCAACGCGCAACAGTGTGGTCACAATTTCGGGGTTGGCAGTCTCCAGCAGCATGATCACCTTCACCAGAACGTCAGGGTGTAACATCATTACGCCCATACGCGCCCGCAAACAGCTTGTACAGGCTTCCCAAGCCAAAGAAGCAACAAAAAAAAAAACAAGACCGAAAAGGATATTCCACTTATCGAAATCAACGACCGAATGCGATGAGCTCGGGTTTCTCTTAACTCCAAATTGGGGGCCCGGAATTTATTACCTCATTTTCTCCATCCAATATTGTCACTCGCGACAGCGGTTGGTGGCGCACACGGCGAGAGAGAGAGAAAAAAAATCAGCAAAGTATTTGAACGCCTTATTAGGAGTGTTGATCAGCTTTCGCAATAGCAGCTACACTCGTCGGGCAGTGTCTATCGACAAGAAGCGGGGTACAGTAATTTGTTACCGCAGATGACTCGAACTCCATCATGCAGTGGCAAATGGTTTTAATTAGGCGTGTGTTCCCGTGTGCAAGACTTCTGGACAGATGTGTCTGATGCTCAACTTGCAGACGGTGGTGTAAATGTTACTCACAGAGGAACTCCAACCTCTCCGAGAAGAACTCACCTCACGTGTCACAGAAAGATCCAGCAGTGTTCCAGCGTGATTCGCAAAAACCCCGGACAATGATATCATCTACCGTCTACGAGATCCCGGTCACAGCACAACCTTCCAGCTGAAACCACCCCGTTGTCTGTCGTAGGCGTAACGCTTTTGCAACAAAACAGCGAAAAAAAAACATATACCTCAATCCGTGTGGGTCAATCCGTTCGCCTTCGTTTCTGTACCGAAAAAGGTACAGGCCCGAAAAAGGTGCACGGGACTTACCATTATCCTAATATGGCACACACTCTATCTGTGTGTTATTGTAGCGAATAAATTTTGAAATAATCGTACCACCCCTGTGTGTGTCTGTCGCTAGCCGGTTTTGGTCAAATTCATCAACGATCCATTTTGATAGATACCAGGCGCACCAAGTGACAACTTTATTGTGTGCAAAGTGTGGCATCAAATGGGCTGTCTAAGGGACGGGAAGCTGTCCGTCTATCAGTGAGTCATCTAGCCACGGGGCAGTAAGGTTTGAGCATCGTGGACATTGAAGAATTCTACCCGTGTAACTGGGTTTGCTCCATTGCCACGGCAGTACCCTGCCCGTGTAGGCGTTAGACTTACAACTATTCCTCCGCTCAGTTGGCCGTGACCAAACAAGCAAGCTGCTACAACTAATAAATTAGTGCGAGACCTCGCTGGTCCTCTGCTACTGCATCCTAGGTTGCAGCTAACTTTAAGGCCAAGATAAACAACATCTTATCGCCACCGACACACACTCTCTCTCTAGACACTGTTGCGTTAAGCGGTTCTCCGGTTCGAGCTACAAGAAACTGTACCGGTTCGCTACCATTACCGCCAAACTTTCCTTTACCACGTAGAACCACGTAAAATCAAGCGGTTTTACTTTCCAGATGGATAGGCCACCGTCTGCGAAACGGGCACCGTGTGGGCAGTATACCGGGGAGGGGCGTCAGATCGTAATACCTGGCTCACTGGCCAATCTGTAGGTACGCTTACTGGAGCGTACCCGTGCGCGTTCTCGGTGCGAGATTATGTTTACGGCATTTCGCGCCGTACATTACGGTATCTGCGGAGAGATCCGGAGACCATCAGCAAGAGAAGAAAAAGAGAGAGAAAACAAAAACATCATCGCGCGTAATCGCGCTTCCAGGTTCCGTCTGGCTGAAGGTGCAATAAATTGAACATTCCACCCTCTGCAGACATCTCAAATTCCAACTCATTTCCGCCCCCCAACTACGGCCCATCGCTCGACACATCCGATACTTAATAACGGAAGGGGCTGATACGGGATGCGCTGAATCGGACATAATTGTTTGAATCAAGTTGCATTCCAAAGGTTCTAGCGAGGGGTTGTCTGTTCCAAACATCTGGCGGCTTATCACACCCTCGCAGGAAGGCCTCCGTAATGGTATACTTCAACGGAAACTACTTCCAGGAAGTCCTCAACGGGCAATCTAACATTCAAAACCTGCATCAAGAGCAGATCCAATTCACCCCTGTTAAGATTAGATTTTAAGGGAAGTTGTAGACAGACTCCAGAGTTGTGAAGAGGAGTTCGTCTAATATCTCAGACAAAAAATTGGACGTGTTGTACATGACAAAAAAGCATTCTCTCTTTACCAAACACAAGTACGCTCATGCTCCTCCAGAAGTTCTAGGTTTTCTGGACATTCAATTCCTCCATTTGCCTTGTTCCACAGCTTCAAGAATTGCAAATATAGTAACAGTAGCAACCACAAAAAGATCTTAAATTCCTCTCCCCTCACCACTCGACGCGACTCTAATTTCATCCGCCCTATCCAACCATCTCGCCATCTTCACATATTAATGCCACCAGGGAGGTTCACTTGTATCACGAGATTGCCTTCCATTTGTAAACAATGCGTACTTATAGCGAGCTGATAATTATGTGACGGTAGGGTTTAGTGTTTCCGAGTGCCTTCCGTTTCTTCGCTAGTTGGACATTCCGCTGGAGCGTTCTGCTACCAGAGACGCAGTAAAAAAAGGCGGATTAATATTCCATTCCAAGAGACTACCAGAACAGTGGGACGAGACCTCCGGAAGCGTTTTGAACCAGATCAGATTTTCGTGAAGAGCCGCCTCCAAAAACCGTATCCACACTGAGGGTCCCCACAAACTTATATCTTCCCTTATGAACTTCTCCCTAGTTCTTGCTTTTCGTACAGCACTTCAAAACCCCGTACCGTTAAAGCAATGTATCACATGCAAGAAGGAACGGAAGGAAAAATAACAAAAACCGGTCGCCGAAACTGAACCTCCGAACTCTGGAGCAGTCCGAAGAAAACTTACCACCCCCCCCGGGGTGCTTCCAACGCGTCCGCCGACACTCACCTGCACACAGCAGAACTCACTTCACTTTTTGTTTGCGACTACTCGAAGCCTTGCGCAGCTTTTTGCGGTGCCGGTTCGCTCTGTTGATGGATTTTTGCTATAAATATTCACCCAAAGCGCCTTGTATGCGCCCTATTTAGCCCTATGGTCAGTCAGCGAGTGTATGCACCTGGTGCGTTGGATCGGTGGATTGTTCCTGGATTTGATTGAATGTTGATGATGCTGATCGGCAACAGAGCAGGGTTCAGCTATACTCCTTATAACACTCTAGTTCGTTCGCAAATCAGCACCCGGATAAACTTCAACCATTTGCTCTTGGTTCCAGCACTCGTTGGGGAACTTCGGATCTTCACGCACCCCGTCACCGTTTCACAATTTTCTTCTTTTATTATCCCAATCGCTCACTCGCTTGCACTCTTCTGTCACACTTGATTCACATTAACGCCACAGCGGTAAGAACTTCTGCCCTAATTTCACCCGGGGAAGTTTAGCAAAGTTTGTGCGCACTGTTGATCTAACTTCACACGGCCTTAGCACCGGCACAGAACCACAAAACACCTCACCAATGCAATCGTCGCGTTTGCACTGGCCCCTGGCACAGAACTGATCCTATTCAACCGGAGGTTCAGCGTTCGTTGCGTCTTCGGGCGAACTAAAGTTCTTGCACCGAGTCGCTGTGCCTTTTTCCCCCATTTCGGGACCCCGTACGGATGAGCATATGGGTGGCGCTGCTCGGTTGCTCATGCACACACACGCACACCAGCGTAAGTGGATGCAGGACCGATCTATCTCACGCGCGAGGAACTCACAGCCCGCGTGTGGGTGTACGGAGACCCCTATACGGAAAGGTGATGTGGTTTGTGCGCTGTGGCTGCTTCTCGAACTCCGCCCGTGCGTCCCCGCTCAGGCTGCACACTGAGTTACCGGCTCCCGGAGGGGGAGATACTCGATCACTCGAGATTCTATACCCTCAAGCGTCCTCCCCACAGATGATGGTGATCGGACAATACCGAGTGAGTTCCCGGACCGGTAGAAGCCTCGGCACTCACTTCGACAGACCACTCAGACCCACAGTGCCCCGGGTGGCGAACGTTGGCTCGTAATTAATATACAGGCAACGGAGCAGTTGGATGGAACAACAACAAAAAAGTGAACAGCAAATTGTCTCAGCGCGAACGCCTCCACTGTATGACAGACATCATACCGTCATCGCCCAGTGGGCTCCCACACGAACCGCTCTCTGATCATCTGACCATAAACGTCGGACCAAACGGTTTGATTGGTTTGTCTTGTCATTTTTGGACTAGATCCCCGCTCACCCTGATCCAGCCACTTGTTGCTCCCCCTGTCCCCTTTTACGAGCTTTCTCTACCCCGACGTTGTTTATCTGAGGTCTTAGCAAGTGTCTACAAATTTGACACTGGACTCTAAGTCCCGAACTCTCCAATATCCCCTTCAAGCATTATCCGGAATGCACTCATTCGTCCAGACTCCAATATATAAGCCACAGCCACATGCGCTAGCAGTGTGGCTTATCGATGCTACCAGCTTTTCATAGGCAGAGCATAATCCAACACCGACCCACCGAGATTGGGGTGGGGGAAAATGGGAAAGAATTTCTTGCTTATGCTTTCTGGTTCCGTTTTATCGGCGATCCTCGCTTTTTCCATGTTTTCTCTATCGCCGGCTGCTGCTCCGGAGCGATGCTATACGATGCGCTCCGATTCCTCTTTCTTGTGTGTGTGTGTGTTGTCTGTGTGCAACATACCACACTCTTCACATACATTGGAATTCTTCGGAAAACATCACCATAGAGCACCTTCGAGCTCAGTTTTTTCCCCCCCGAACGAGATACCAGACAGTTGGTTAGCTTATGTTTTAATAGGGACTTTGAGTCATTAGACTGCATTGCGATAGGACCCGACCGACTAAAACCAGACCGGGAAGCAAAAAGAGGGTTTTAGAGACAGCGGGACAATAATCCTTGCGTGGTTGAAGCATGATTCATGCTTGGTGTGATTAATGTGCCGAGAGGTGTAGGGGGGGAGTTTTACCTCATTCCAGAAACTTTCCTTCACACGCAGATGCACGTTGACATACGGCAAGCAAGAAGCAAGCAGCAAACTTTCGATCGCACCTCAAAA
The DNA here is from genome assembly GCF_013141755.1 of Anopheles stephensi. Taxonomy (NCBI): domain Eukaryota; kingdom Metazoa; phylum Arthropoda; class Insecta; order Diptera; family Culicidae; genus Anopheles; species Anopheles stephensi. The sequence continues at coordinate 2,639,690 of NC_050201.1, forward strand.
CTGTTTAGAACTTTCACGTAGAGCCTCGGGAGTTGGAGGGTGTAGCTTTCCGGTACTCTTTCAAGCGAGAGTTGTAGTTGCGTGGGGTGCATCGCTCTACATGACGGAGCTAGGTCGGTTCGGGCGGCCTTCTCAACTACATCGCTCCATACATCTCCCGCAGCGTATGACGCCAGATAGTTGAAAATAAATCGCACTACATCCGCAGGCGCTGCTACACTGATACCATTTCCTATAGCCTCACACAGACATATGTTTGGGTTTAAGAATCTGTATTAAGAAAATGTTGAGGGATATTCTGAATCATTCTCAGAATCTTAGCCTGAGAAGCTTCTTTTCACCATCAGATCACTTTCAATCAGGCATAAGGTCCATGAGCCAACTACTGAGATCTTTAAAATGAGGTCTCCAGAAGTCATTTTGACGATCTCCTAAGCCAAGCCGTCCATATAATGACTTACCATTATAATTTCGCACCAAATATCTGGATAGTCAGTCCTAGCTATAGTGGGCCCTATAAGCTCTACTATCAAAGACCCCAAGTTTGGTCTACTTCATCGACGGGGCCCATATTCTGGATGAAAAGGCGAGTTACCCAAGTCCAAATCGTCGAATGTTGGGACAAGACTAACCCAAACGAGGATCATCAAGTCGTTCAGCGTCCTCCAGCAAGTCACGATTTGGTGAGCAATCACTGATGACTCTCCTGATCGCTGAAATATTGCCTGGACCTTGTCACCAATATTTTTTGAGTTATCCCTGCTAGACCTGCAGGACCTTAACAATAAGTCTCAAACTACTCAAACTACTCTAGCTTTAATATCCAACATTGCACATGCCTTCAACGAGATTCAGCTTGGCTTATCCACCAGAGTACAGGAAAATTGAAGCTGTCATTTTCCAATTGGTCTTTATTTATCAAAAGTAACATTTTAGAACAGTTTCGATAGCTTCCCGAATTATAATAAAAATTAGTACGTAAGAGTGTAAATTTTGGGCGTAGCTATAGGAACTGGTATCTAGTGTACAGGCAGCAGACAGTATCCGACCGCCAGCTGCCGGTTGACGGAAGGTACAATCTGGCCCGAGGACCGTCTCTGACCCCAAGGATGAAGTCACACGTCTGGCGGTATTATTATTATGTACCGCAGCGACAAGTAAATACAGGTGAGAGCGGGCTGCCGCTGTTGCTGCTGCTGGCGGTGGGCGTTCAAGAAAGATACAGCGTGTGTGTGAACCACTTTGTCGCTCACAATGACATCAATTATTAAACCGAACATAGGAAAAATGGGTGGCTAGTCATAAATTACCGTGCTAGCTGAATGTATTACTAGACCGTACATCCGCGACCGACTGACAAAAGCACAAAAGACATCAACAGTTGCGCAAACGAGAAACCTCCTCCAGGGGGATATTTTTTTTTTTCGGCTTGTGTTTGACTATCGGCAGAGATCATTTCTCGAAGAAATTGCAAAAAAGGGGCATGAAACACATTCCCAAAACGAGACACTCATCACCTCACTCTTGTATCGAGTGGGATGATAATAAAATCATTCCAAATGAGTCGCATTTTTTTTTTTTTTTGGAGCAGATCGTGACCGAAGCTCAACACGGGATGCTTTAAATCCATCTCCATGCCTCACTCGACGGACCAAAACAAATGCTTCACATCACAATTTACTTCATATATGGTGCGGTGTAGTAAGGCTAGCGTGGATCAATATCGTCCAATACACTCAATGTTCAATGTCAAACGCAAAGTACCATTTCAGACGTTATCGTTTAGTTCGCATGAAAAACACAGTATCCACACGATCATCCATGAATCTGTAATGAGCTGTGACTGGAGGTTTTTTTTTCCTTTTCGCCAAACCCCATCACATACTGCTCTCAATTGCAAAGTTGCAACCTTCGGGTTTCACCCCCTTTTTTCGCTCTCCCGCTCTCTCTCTCTCTCACTCTCTTACTCGGATCCTTCTCGTCTGCCCAATCTCCGAACCCTGCGCATCAGCATCGCATTGCCACCGGATCCTTTTGTATGTCGCATTAATTTGCTGGAAGGTTAACTTCATTTCCGTAAAAGGAAATGCTACTTCCGAGCTTCCTTCGGGGCTCACGGTCGTCTTCTTGCCGTTTGCGCGTTCGTGTTCCGCTCTCGGGAAGACCACTCGAAGGTGCGAACGGAACGGAGCTGTAGCTATATTGTCCATATGACATTTTGTGACTTGATTGGTTGCTTTCCGTGTTGCAAAATCTTCCAACAAGTCGGAACTGATTTACGCGAAATTTTAAAAATATTCCCTTACGATATGGTAGAGTGAGGTAAAATCCTAAACTTACTCACGACGGACGTTACAGTTCCCATGCCATACGGGTCCGCATGCTAATCGGGTGCGCAAGACTACCACACCGACAGTGATGTGAAGTCTGGCCGAAGGTTTCTGTTTTTGCGGCGAACCTTTTGCCTACGAAAGGCAGCAAGGCGAGTGAGCAAGTGAGCTGTTCGACACAGCATAATTTCTACCCCGACGGTACGACCTCGGCGTCTGCCTTATTTGGGCGTTGTTTTTTTATATATTTATCTCACGAATTGCTATTGAATAGAATGACGCACCAGAGAGCGTGAGAGGGAGAGAGAGAGAGAGAGGGGGGGACAAGAGGGGGTCTTGTTGTGTCTCCTCTACTTATTGCCAATATTGTCAAGGTTTGCTGGGGTGATAGTGTACGAAGCAAGTGCAAGTCTTGCTAGACCTGAGAGTTGGAAGTCTCACTAGAAATGGGGAGTTTTACCTCTACGATGTAATATTTTCTTCAGAAGAATAAAACCCTACAACCTCAAGAGGACTTGACCTACCGCATCACTAGAGCCGACTAGACTTTTTCCCCTAGGTCAGTCCTCGTCCAGATATTCATCACAAACTACATCTACACTCTAATCAATCGAAATGCAAACAGTTCCAACACTTACCATCTTGCGCAGCAGGTCCTCATCGGTGATCGTCGACAGATCAGCGCAGACGAACTGTGCCTCCATCGTGCGTCAGTTACCTATCACTGTGCCGCTGTCAATATTCTAACCCAACGCGCGCTGCAGTGTTAAGCTGTCAGGTGTTGCCGGCAAAATTAATCGCGTTTACGCGAACTCCGCCTCCCTTTCAACAGGCGCGCCACCAGTAGGCGATAAATGCTGTTGATTGTTGATTGGGGTTGTCGATTGATCGTCGCCGTCGTCTCGTAGTCGTTGCTTTACTTCTAAATCAGACACCCTGCGAAAGAGGCGAAGCCAGAACCGGGGAGCATGAATAAATTAGCTTGCACATCGGAGATCTGTCTACAGCTGGGCTACATTTTTATTGGTGAGATAAGCGCTTCGCATGACTTAATCCTACCAGGATTCTAAGATTATCAAAGTAACTGACGTATCTCAACAATAATATCTCTTCTGATCAATCACTGGAGAGGAATCAATTATAAAGTATCATAAATTCTCTTACCGATATAATTACCTTAATGCTCCCAAGTCTTATCTAAGTAGTGTGGAGTATCAGTTGAAATGTATACACAGGTATAAAACAGGATATTAACAATAGTTCACAAATTGTTTGCTTGCCTAACAAAAACACCACTATTTTTTATATATAAATAGCTAAAAAAATACTTCTGAAGTTCCGGAGGATCACTGTGAACTTTAAAATTGCTTCACAAACAAAAACACATATAACACTCAACACATTCGCATCACAGAGTTCAATAAATAAATCCTCTCACTCACTCAAGCAACTCAAACTTAACACAAAACTGGACAAAATCTTCACTTCACTTTCACTAAGGTAGCCGGGGTTGGAACCCCCTTTTTTCTAGCACTTTGACACAAAACTACCAGCGAACCGTTATTGTACATTTAAATTCTAGCTCGCTTCGATCGGCTCGTGGCTCTTCGCACGCTCTCTTCAGATGCATCCGACGCAAACGAAAGCGAAAGTGGTTTGCTGTTGCTGCTGCTGCTGCTGCGCTTGGCTCATCGTCCGTCGGATAAGGCTGCAAATGAAATACTGACCGGGTATGGTCGGTGCGATCGACGGACTAGAGCCCAAAAGGTTGGAGCCTTCGAGCGCGCGCGCACCGGACTTGGCAGCCGGGCTCGATCGAGCGAACCGCGGTCGACCTCGCCGGTTCGGGGCCGGTCGTTCTGCTGCCCAAAAACGACGCCACAAAGCAACGGTCAACGGTGGTGTACGGGGAGGAGAGCAACGGCAAAGCGGTGCCCGGCGCCCTGTGCTGCCGATAAGCGGCAAACGGGAAAGAAAGAGTACGCGCTTGGGACGCGAGCGCCACCAGGGTGGGGATGATGCGAGAAGAGGATCGCCGAGTAGCGCTGGATGGCTGGAAGGGTTCAAGGGTAGGGGGGTATGGAACTGTTGAGGGTTAAAATGACCTGTCCGGACATGGACGCCAGCCAAGCGGAGTCTCCTTTCGAAGGAATGCATCTGTTTGATGCAATATCTGGAAGAACGAGATCTGGGACACGTCGAATATTCTGGAGAGTTTCCTGAACTCTAGATCCTTCATCGGTTCTCTCTTTTGGAAACTAGTAAACTAATAGCTAGGGGAACTTCAACATAGGAAAGCATTTCTTGAGGCTTGCAGATACTATATCAAAGAAATCTCTTCTCCTTCCCAAGGTCGTCACATGCGTCTAGGATGCGGTGTGCAAAACAGCATGCGCAGAAAAGAGAACCAAACCACCCATTTGGAAGCTGTTGTCCTTTACGGGCGCTTCCAAGACTCGATCCCCATTTTGTCCGCTAGCTCTCAACGACATCTCCCTCCGCTGTTGGAGAGACTTCCTTAATGGGAAGCAAAAACAAAAACCCAAACAAGAAAAAAAAGGCCACCAATTCAAAAGCAACGCCAAACTGGGAAGTACCTTCCGACCGTTCACGAACGCCGTTCCACAGCACGGCCGTGTTAATTTCGCGTAAACGGACGGACGGAATAATCGGTGCGCGAGAGAGGAGAAAAAGAACAGACACATTGTCGATACTGTTCCCCGCCGGCGACCCTGCAGCAGTGCTGCACGCTGACGGACCTGACCCGGGCGCCATCGCAGCCTCACTCAGGGGCGGTGTGAAGACGCTTGGTGCTGGTGGCATTTTATCGTGAACAGAAGGTTTTGCTGTCGGCCACCACGGCACGTCGCGTAATATAGACATACCGAGTACCGAGCATCACCGCGGAGGTGGTGGGGGAGGGGGGCGCGCGGGCGTGTGAAAGCGAGAGCAACACACAGCCGCGCTAAGTGCAGCGTACAGCAGCTCGACGCCGATTTCCAGACCGATTACGATTCAGGCAAACCGCTTCCCTTTTAAGGCATTCGTACCATACATGGGTAAAGGAGGTTTTGTGCGCTCAATGCGACGAACCGCCGTTCCCCACGCCTCACCCCACGTCTGCTGATTTGCCTTTCGGCTGCAGGAATCCGAAATCGGAGGGTCCGACCGACCAGCAGGCCCTCTCCGGCCGGATATTCGGAGGTCACCAGCAAGTGTCCAGTCGTGCCAGCAAACGGGGTGCTCTACTTTCAAAGTCCTTTTCCGCATCAAAACAGGCGACCAATATCTGCATCTTCAACAAGATCGCTACAGCGCGTGATGATGTGCAAATCATTAACAGATGTTGCTCAAGTCGGTCAACCAGAGCCAAAGATGCCGGAAAGATAGCTAGGGGAAATGACCGTACGAGGACTACTGCATTACGGATCGGTGATGACCTTCTACGCTGTGGAGGGCTCCAGAGATCCCTCCATTATTATCCAGAGAAATATCCAGAGAAATATCCGTAATTAAGAAATGGAACCTCAACAATCTACGCACAAATGTCGTCTCCGATCAGCAGCTTCTGCTACTTGGCCGATCAACCCCACCGCACACTTGCTCCATACCACGGTACCAGCTTTGTCGTGTCTGTGCTAAGATGTCAAGGCAAACGTATCGGGCTGGAAGCGGCAGCAGCACCAGCAGCGCCTTGACGGGTCAGGCAATATGGATTATATCCATTTTTGGCAAAGCGTCAATGGTGGCTCGCCACCATTTCAATGCACGCTGCCAGCACCGACCACACGGACATCGGATCTGGTCGCAGTGCTTGCCCGATGCACCCTGCTTACTTTAGAGCACGCATTCGTGTCAACGCCGTGCTGCTTATCATTGCGTTCAATATTTGATTGTCTTTTGGACAACTGTTTGCACAACCCTCTCGATTTGCTGCTCGTGTGTCGTGATATCGCGGATATTAAAATCTTGATCTTTTGCCGGGAACCTTGAACTGTGGCGTGTCTGTGCCTGGCGGATGTTCAAGGTAAACAGGAACGGACGGTGCTCATGCTTTCCCTGCCGAAGGACTGAACATCGATTGGCGTCCATTTCCTATGGCCGCCACACGATGATCGCCGACGATCCTCAACCGTGGCGGCATAAAGTAACCTTGCAATTGTCTAGAAACTTGTTCCACGGTGCAGCGAGCGTTTAAGCCCCGCATCAATTGTACTGCCTCGGTAACCGGGGTGGGCAAGCGAAATACACTTTTACCGTGGCTGATGCTGGGCCCAATGGCACGTGCTTAGGGCGCACGTGTAAGCTGTTTCTACAAATGACGGGGGACCGTAGGACGGGTCCTCTGCCGGGAAATAAATGCTCGATGCTAATAAACATAAACCATGTTTCTAAGGGCCCTTACAAGAGCTATGACAAAACATCTGTTGTTATCGAATCGATTGCTAAATTAGTGTCGCAATCAATCACACTCAAATATACATTTAAAAAGCGATAAAATTAAATAAGCTACAGTTACATCACACATTCAAAAGAGTGATATACACACATCGTTCAGGCAAATGCAAATCGTGCTGTAAAAATAAACCGCAAATGAGCACGGAACACGTTGCAGTTACAGACACAGTTTACGGTGTGAAGGCGATGGCGTTGTTACTTCCTGACCGTGAGCTGACGGACGGCAGATCGGTTTATGCCGACAGATGGTAGGTTAGAAAACAACAAACATTGTTGCAGTCAATTGTGGACATTGTGTACGGTGAATGGTTCACTGAGGTATCGTTGTCCGGGGTCGATAGCTAATGCTCCTTTCAAATTTATTGCTCAATTTCTGCTCGAAACGAAGTACAATCTTCATTTATGTAGTCGTTTAGTGAGCACAATAATAGACAAAATTGTATTGAATCGATCAACATCAGTTGAAGTCTCAAGGAAGGAAGACTCATATCTATTAGTATTTCTGCAGTCATTTAGTGAGCACAACCAAGAAAGGTTTAGGACCAATAAAAATAATATAGGACCTATATCAGTTGAAGTCTCAAAATCAATCTTCAGATATTGAATAATATTTCTATAGTCATCTAGTGAGCACCATTAAGAGCAGTTTAAGACCAATTCAAATAGTATAGGACCTACATCAGTTGAAGTCTCTCAAAGTCCTAATATGTCTGCAGGTTAAGCTTCAGATATTCAAAGTCATCTGGAGAGCACATTCATTAAAGTCCAATAAAAATAGTGTAGGACCTACATCTATTGAAGTCTCAAAGTCCTCGTAGTTCTGAAAGTTAATCTTCAGAAATTGAATGTTTTGTCTATATTCACCTGGTGAGCACATTCAACAAACCTTTAGGACCCACATCAATCGAAGTCACAAAAGTCCTAGTAAGTCCGCCAGTCAAAATGACTATATATTGATACAAATTTGTATTGCCCTTACGCTGGAAACAAGTTACGTTACGATCGCGATCGCATACGCGCCACATGTCTCATATTGCGCAAAAAGAAGGGATTTCGCTCATCAGCAATGGAGGATCGCGGTGTGGTACGTGAGGTCGGTTCACTACCATTTAAAGGGTCCTATCCTTGTTTGGACCGATTGCCATCGGTACAGCGGATTGGCCCTCCCAGCGCCCAAGTACGCATGTCTTCGGTTGCGACTGGAGATAAAAAAAAAACTGAATCACCTTGCTGCGACATCGACATCTGGTGCCACCAGCAGCTCCAGGCAGGATGGTGAGTCGACGGCGTTGACAGTTGTTGGTGTCAAACCCGCCTGCACTCAGTGCACCAACCGATGCGGTGATGAATAATGCATTTGTCAAAATACCGCACACCAACACCAACGCTACTAACTTCGGGCGCAGAGTTCGGAAAAGGTAAATTATTATTGAAGAATAATTATCTCTTTTTTTTTGCTGTTCCGTTTGCTTCTTTGTACTCTGTACAGGTAGGTAGCGGAAAGGGGGGGGGGGGGGGGGGGGGAAGGCCCGCACGCAACCACTCCGGATTAGGTTCCAGATATGGGAAACGGTTGACGTTCATTTGCAACAAACGTCCATGGGATTTGTGGATTCGGAACTGTATTAGTGGTCGAGTTCTGGGTTAATCACAGGCTTGTGTTAGGCTTCGTTAAGACGTATTGCTTATCTGCAGAATAGCTTATCTAACCAATATCTCTACTTCCTTCAGGGTAGAAAGTACTTTGGATTTAACGTCAAGGTAACAGAGCGGTCCGGTAGCAGGTGCGTTAGCATGGCCGATCTCCACACGATAGGACCGAGGATCGAATCCCTCTCGGGGGGGATTAAGAATTCCTTATCTGTACAATATCTCCACTACCTTGAGGGATATAATGTACTTCGGATTTTTAACTTCCAGGTGTGTCACTCTCAGAATTTTCACAGTGCTGTCCCAGAACAAGCCGAAAACTCTTATTAAACATTTGGCGATGTCTCCAGCTGAGTGGGTCGTACGAGAGATAACCACACAAAAACATCCCACAGCATTGAACAATTATTATGGCTTCCTCCCGCATCCATTGTTCATTGAGGACACAAACTCCTCTTAAACGGCTTGCAAATGGCGGTTACGCATCTCTCCGCTATGGTAGCGCGATCTTCCAAGATTCCCTAGACCACATAGCTCCACATCGCGCCGGACGTGCGCTAGATCTGCTGAATGGGTTTATGTGTGTGTGTTCTGTTCGCATACGAGAACGTGGCGCGTACTGCTTCCAATTGTGTGTCCGTACCCAGTAGAGTAACTTGCGCCCAGTAGTAACTTAATCCCTAGACTCTTTTTCTAGCTCGCATCCGGCGGGTATGGTGAGACATCAGTAACCGTCGTCTAGGTTCGTCCCCTATCGTTTCCTTCTCCCAACGGCACCGCTCCCATATCATGTCAAGGTGATGGATACGAATGAAAAACGCATGGTTTTGAAGTTGCACGCGCCCCTTGCTGCCCGGAACCCTTGAACAGCCACGGCAAGTTGTACCCAAGAGCCCCAACCACAACAGTTCTTTGCGCGATCGCGCTGGTATCAACTTACCGCGGAACAATGTATCAGATTAACCGTACGGTGTTTGCTGCGCGACCGGAGCAACGTTTGTTTTGCCCACAAACCTACTGCTCCCTTCGACGTCGGCAAGAAATCTGAACCTTTCCGGGGGGATGTTGGATCTTGAGACTGTTTGCCAAACTCCGATTCTCGCTTGCTGCTTGGTGGACGAAATACGACCAAGTTGTTGGAGCTCTTTGATTGTTGCAGAGTTATATCGAGAAGCGTTTTAAAATCTTCTTCCTGAGCACTGTTGATTTGAGTCATGAGTCCTGAAAACACCAAGGTTTTGCACAAGAACTGTCGAAGAAGATAAGCTTCAACGCTACGCGTTAGAAGGCCCGAAGCGCATCTGAAGCTACTGTAGAAGTTATGGGAGTTATTGCTACTTCCTGCACTGCTCCTGACATATCTGCGCACTCGGTCTAGAAATTATTACGAGGCACACTTGTAACACTGCACTTAGGGTTAGGGTAATGATTCTGCCATTACCTATCACTCGATTGCACCTCCGATCACATTTTAATCACATCCACTTGACACCAGACACCAGAAGCGACACCCTACAGCAACTTGGCAAAAACTTTTCCCGCAAAAACTCTAACCAGAAGTCGCGATCCTCCCACCGAAATGTGGGGAGGAGGGAGGTTGGGGGGGGGGGGATCGGTTAACTAAAAGCTGGTTTTTCTTTTCTTCTTATTGTGTGTTTAGCAAACGACTGCCGTTGCCTACTGATAGAGGGTGGAATACCTCCGGACCTGCGGAGCTCAAACAAACGACCGCCGGGGACGTCGTCGTTGTGCTTGGCCGAGACAAAAAAGGCACGTTTCGCTCTCGATCATGTTTTTCCCCATCATCTTAATTCTGCCGCGCGTTTTTCATCGCTCCCTCTCACTCTCTTTCTATTTCGCGCTCCCTCCCTCTCTCTCTCTCTCTCGCGCTCTCTCTATTTCCATCTCTCGTTGCTACCCTTTCATCATGCCCTAACTTGTCATATTTTCCCTTCGCCTTTCAAGCACTCTAACCCTTCCCGCCCCACAGCTATTGCCATCCCACTTTCTCGCGCTCGTTGCTCACTAAACGGTTTACGAGTCTTTCGTTACCCGCTAGCTTCACTTTCCACGCGGGGGCTCAACCTCTCAACCAAGAGCCGAGAAGGGCACGCGTTCGCCCATGCGAAACTCTAGGCGCTTCAGTTCTTGACAGTGTCGAAACGGTTCCTCTGACGCCCTCCGACGATGTGCTGCGCAAAGTTGGTCGTCGCCGGTGGTCAGAGAACAATGTCTTGTAAACGTTCCCAAGATAGCGCTGTCGACTGAGAGGCGTGATTATTCTAGAGTGAGAAGTTGGGAAGCTACGATCCCATCAAGAAACACTCTTAACAGAGGCGGATCAAGCCCATTAGAAGTCTGGAGGACCGGGCCAGCGTCCAGAGGCCAAGAAGAGATATTATGCGAGACCTCTTATGGAGTTCGGGATGCTCTAAATGATCGAGGATCCTAGGCTCTCACTTTCGGAGAGCATCTTATTCTTGGTTTCTTATGCTATGATCCGTTCCTGATTACACGAAGTAGCGCTTATTTTCGGAGACTAACATTATTTCGCTCCACATTGTTACATGCTGAATCGCTGATGCGTTTTATTTATAACTCTCCGCTAATATTCGATCGATGCACTTACAACTTCCTATGTCATTACGATTTTTAAAACCTAACGCACCTGTACTTCACTGCCATCTTAACTCATCTTGGTGCCGTACTTCATTCCACAAATCATCCCATCGATGGCTTCGACTCCATCTGGCTTACCTACTGGCTCCCTACTACCTACAAATCCTATCATCGCCACTGGGATTAGAATTTTCTCTTTGCGCTACACTTACCATACCAAACTATTACTACTATAAAGGAACATAAATTAAACACCAAAAGTTTTAGATTTAAACAAAAAAAAAACAAACATTTAGCTAGGAAGACTTACAGTTGCATTAACAATTGTCACCTGGCATGTGTATGCATTACGGATACGGAACCGGTGTGAACCTTTCCTGGAAGAGCTCTGTGTGTGTATGTGTGTGTGTGTGTGTGTGCTTAGTATACGAATTTTTTTAAACTACACTAAATGGCCATTTGATGTTAAAGCACAGATTGTCATTTACAAGTTACGCGAAACCTCTCCCCCTAACGTATGCTGGTTGGGACGATAATGAGGCAAAGTCATTTTATCACATCATTAAAATATCGAATACTGGGTTGCAGCTACGTATTGTAATACCCTGCTATCGCATATTAGTCTGAATGTCTTTTGCTTTACGAGGGTTGCCGTATTCGACAGAAGAAATGGGCTGTATAATACTTTTCCGTAACGTTTAAATGCATGTTTTAAAGATTTTTATGTAAAAAAAAAACGATGGACTTTCATTGCCAAACATTTAAATCATTACACTATTGCGAGCTTTTATCGAACAGTCATTCCGATAGGATAAATTAGAACAGTTTCTATCATCATATCAAATTTGTACAATCAGTCATTCTAGACAAATCGGTCTGGCTGTGTTCCTGTGCTTGTACTGTACTACATTAAATGCCGATTGCACTTGCCGAGTATTCGAGGCTGCCCCTTCATTTCACTATATCCATAAAGACAAGACACCGACAGTTCCCCTAAACGAGCATCCAACGCGGACCTTCATATACAGCTCAATCAGTTACGCCGAGATGAACAAGTTGCTGCAGGCAGCGATCAAGGTAGAGCGGATCGGGATACATCGATACCTGTGACTTGTGTTCGATGCTGGTCCACATCACCACATCCTCCACGCCGGTCGTGACCGAGCGTCCGATGGTGAAGAGTAGACCGCGCCGAAACGCGACATCCAGATAGTACAAGATCTTGGTACCGAGCAGCGTGTTCGGCAGGTAGCATCTGCGTGGAAAGCCTACTGCAAAGAAGGCGGCGCCCGGGTTCGGATGATACGGTCCCTGTATGCCGGAGGTGATACTGTAGGGGTAGGGAAGAAGACGAACTCAGTAAGCGACTACGTAAACCTACGGGCTATGAGTGGGATGCTTACTTGTAGGTGATTTCGTATATGCCTGTCGGAGGATATCCCGGAAGTCCACCGGATAGCAGCTGATAGGTCATCGTACCGGGCGGTTGGTTGCCAATCTTAACGCCATACACCGACATACAGGTCGGACATTCGATGTAGTAATTCTGTGGATGGATGTGTAAAGTTCAGCTGAGTATGGTGTTATCGGAGGACCTGTTTTTTGAGGTACATACCTTCTGTGAGGTGGCTAACCGCCGTTGCTTTATCAGGAGCAGATTCAAACAGTCCAGATGCATCTGATGCTTACATCGGGACAGGGCCACATTGACCTTCTGACCACCGGGGCGCAGCTCTTCCATACACATCGGACACGGTTGGGCACGGGGCCAGCGTGGTGGGTCCGCCACCTGGACGTACTTTGCAATCGCCTTCGACTCTCTCGTTACACCCACCACATGCAATCCATTCCCATTGTCATTCATCAAAGACAGCAGTGCTGGGAACGTCTCAGCAGTCGCCGGTTGGTACCGTGCATCCGGCTTGCTATGCTGCAAAAGATCATCCGGAAGCGATGAGCTATCCTCAGCCGGGCCCACAATCGGATGGCGACGTAGCGAATGCTGATCCGTCGATGGACCGAAATTGCTTGGCATGAATACCTCATCACTGCCCATCGAGCTGTTCAGCATGTCAAACTCCCAGGAATCAAGATGGTGCCGACTGCTCGTTTGGCTTTCGTGACTCAGATAGGTCGATACGGTGTCCACGCTTGGGCGCCGCGCTTTATGGCTGCTAGCTGCGTCACTGCTACCACCGCCACCACCACCAAACTGTTGCCGGTGGGATGTTCTTGACTGCTCCGGTTGCTGCGGCATGCGTGCCGGGTCCGCCGTTTCGGTAGCAATACTTTGGTGCTGGTAGGAACGACCGGAAGCAAACGCATACCGATTGCGTTGCGTTGATTGTTGCGAGTGCTGATGGTGCTTTTGACCGCCGGTTGATTGCGTCGCCAGCTGATTCGGGTTCGGTGGTCCCGTGCTAAGCTTCGATCCGTGCGACTGAGTATGTGGTTGGTCTTGCTGCTGCTGCTGCTGCTGCTGCTGCTGTTGTTGCTGCTGAGCACAGTCGTTCTGTGTCTGCGAATGTGATTTACTGCCAAAAATGTTGTTCAATATCTGCGTCAGTTTGCCCGAGTGTTGCGGTTGACTACCGGAACTGCTCGCCTGTTGGTTGCTGGCACCGCCCGACACATTGCTTCCCCTAGACGCGTTAGCATGCGCATTATTTTGACTCATCCCGGGCATGGTATCGGTTGGAAGAGTCACCTTTAGCAACGGATACGGTGCTTGATTTTTGCGCCGAATCGGCGTCACGATCGGATTGCGTCTCCCGCTTACGGTCTGGTTCATACTAGCTAGATCGATCAGGATCGATTTTTTGAGCGTTGTGTTGTTCAGATCGAGCAGCGTTTCACCCTTAGACCACGCTTGCTCGATCAGCGACTGAATGTCGAGCGGAAAGCGATGCCATGCTATCTTCGGATTCGCCCCATACCATTCCCATTTGATGCCCATTGCGGCGGGCGAATTCGGTGGGTAGAGGCAGCGTCGGACGCTTGTATTGCGCAGACTAACCGTACCGTGCTGCGTCTGCACCATCTGCACCAGATCAACCTCGTAAAGCGCCAATGCCGGGTCAGCATCCTTTAGCAGCACTCGGGTGAGATTCTTCGTGTACGCTCGTTCCAGCAGCTGGGTTACGGATGGGCTGTACGGTAGCCAGGAGCACTGGTCGGACATTTCATGCTCCCATACGACCACGCGGTGCAGTGGCGTCGACATTTTGGCAATTCAAACTAACAATTAGCAGACGCAGATTGGAAGCTGCTACAGAAGGGAGGAAAGCAACTGGGGTGAACTCTTTAAGCTTCGCCTTGCCTTTGGAGGTACGGAATCATCGCATCATTTTTCGGCTCGATGCTATTCAGTCTTCAGGGTCAGCTGCCGATGAGGATTAAATACTGGGTGTGTTGCTTGGGATCGCGGGACGAATTATTACGATGTTTTGCTTAAAAAAATTGCTCCTACTTTGGCTGTCCTTAGCTACTCGAGATTTCTAGCTGCAGTTGTTCATCTGCGGTCAGTCTTCGGTCATCTTTAACGAAAGGAAAAGAAATCATGTATAAGTTTGGCGCAAGAATCCTACGGAAACTATTAAGCCGGAGGTGTTTCGGGAGACAACAGTCCAGACGGGATTCGATATCCAGATCTCAGGAGGACCTCGGTTACGGCACTGCCCCAATAAGCTCTCTACACTCTAATTCGATGCTTTGATTGTTGGTTCTCTGTTGCCACGGCACAAAAGTTATTCATTGATAGAAGGGTTTAATGATGATCCAGGCGATTCGATCGGAGGCGCCTTACCGTAGCATGCGAACACTCGTTTAATTAACTGCACGACTGGTTTCATTTGATAATTTACACTAGCCATGTCCAGACATCCGACCAGAATTGTTGCCAGCAATATTCAATCGGAGGATCGCTTAAAAGCTTGATCAAAAACGACATGGCAAGGGGAAAGATTGCCTTTTCATGCTGCATCTAAGGTGTCCGCCGTCCGCAATACGGTGTGCCAAACATGGCGCTTCTATACTTGGCATTTCTAAGCTTCCTGCGCATAAGTTCGGCCCACCTGTTGTGATTTACACGCTCGCCTCCCACACACCGTAGAAGAAAGCCATCGCGTGGCTAGGGATTAACTTCAGCCAGGAATTAACACTTTTGGCAGATGCCTTTTACTATTGCTTTACAAAAAAAAGAGCAAATTATAATACTGCACTGCAACATGCACTGCCCATAAGCTAAATATGTTTTATGTGCTTCACCCGCGTTCGCTGCGCGTGTGTGTGTGTTCCATAGAAGCACAGATTTCGGAGAAGGGAAACATGAATATCCCACTTGTGGCCTCATCATGAACACACCGACGGAATGAACACATTATTTTGGTCCAGTAAAACCAGACAAATGTGGCGAATGCTTCCCTGTTTCGAAGTTGGAGTAGAATATTGTAAGGAAAAAAATATTTTATTTCATCAAATAAAGTAAATAGAAACATTTGGTACGAAACAAGTCACCAAATTAATGTATCTCTAAATTACCCTCGAATTGAATTATGCGCGCTGGGGTGTGTAGCGCATAAAGGCCGCGCAAAAGGCCTATCTCCTTGGTAGCGTTAAATGAATCCCGTTTGATAGAGCACAACAAATTAAAGCCACTTTATTTGTTGCTAATGGTCCTTAATTTTTTAATTTTTGGCCAGCTCTTCATGAAAGCAAAATAAAGCCATTTAAAACATTTAAATTTAAATAAAAAATAACCCCTTTACAAACGTACGAAAGGCCTTTTTGGCGATTTTCCTGACTTCGGGAAATTTTTTAACCCCAAACGTCATGTTCTCCAAGGGATGAAAAATATCCTTCTGCCATTTTTCGTACTTGCTGTCCTTGTTGTTCATCGCACCGCTCGGGACGATCGATGTTCCGTCTCGTTCTTTCTACATCATTTTCGCTTTCCGTCGAATCACAAAAACGTCAAAAAATTGGCAACAGACATTTTTGTAAACAAACCACATGCGCTCTCTCTCTCTTTCCCGCACGGTGCCGTAAGCGTGTGCGAGTGAACGGAGTAGGCGCTGCTGCTGGTGTTTTTGTGCGTGCGACTTCTTGCGAGCCAATTTTCTTGGCATTGTAGATGCCTCAGTTGATTGTGGACTTCAGCGAGATTAGCCGAAGTGTCCGAGTGGTACGTGCGAAAGTGTGTGCTTTTTTCTTCTGCCGTTGCTGCTGTCCTCAAGCACTAACCCATTCAACTCATTCCAGCACCGGGTTTGTTGATAGGAAGGAAAGCGGTTCGCTTAGAGAAGCAGCAGCAACTGTGCCCATATCAGGTTTGTGTCGCACCTAAACTTAACTGCATCGTTCTTCCGAGCGTTTCCAAGCAGGCCAAACGCTAGCATGTTGTTGAGAATTGCTTTTAGCTTTGCCGACCGCAACCGTTAGCGAGCGCATCGTCCCGGCAATAGGGAATCGAACTAAAACTCAAGTAGGACATGATAAGACTGCTACCAGTGCACGCACCTAATCGCATCTTCAAAAGACATTAAACGATGCTATCGGAAGAATTGAAAAAAAAAACAAGGTCCAGGGAGCATTTTACAAACGATCCGCTAAGTAGAAGCAACCCGCGTCAACAAGTGTGAAAACTGCTACGAAACCATCGTAAAACCTTATTTTCCGAGATAAGCAATTTGATCATGCGATGTGTGAAGAGATCAGCTCGTTAACAAATCCCCGCATTACAATGTAGCTGTGGCACAGTGGGCCACTTGAATTTAGATGTTAAATCGTTAATAGAGAAGCGGTCCTGGCTGGTTACTTGTGTAACCGGGCTCGTCCCTCGTCCCAAGAATGGTAGGCCAATCGTTTCGATCCCGCAACGGCCAAATCAACCCCAAAAATCATTGCATAACGGCTGTGTCCGCGCACTACATTGATGCAGTTGTCGAGGTGTACACAACAGCATACAGATGCAGATGCTATATTGGACCCGAGGTGCAGTTGCATTCGCTAACTTCTCTCTGCACCGTCAGCGTTGGCAAGGTTGGCGGTAGAGGAACAAACGAGAATCGCATCTCGTTAAAACCAGCTCGGCACTACAATTTGTACAATCTGTTTGTTACAGCAGTTATGCGCTCCCTACGTTTAGAGCTAAAATAATTCCTCTTCAATTGTTTCTTTGTTTTAGAGCCAGTATCATCAGCATATCAAA
This sequence comes from Anopheles stephensi, assembly GCF_013141755.1. Lineage (NCBI taxonomy): Eukaryota > Metazoa > Arthropoda > Insecta > Diptera > Culicidae > Anopheles > Anopheles stephensi. Next base: position 2,656,955 of record NC_050201.1, read on the forward strand.
CCCGCTCACGTCTGTTGGTAAGGTAATGCGCTGCCACGCGTTATCTCTCATTAGGGAACATCTTGGAATAATACGAAGTTTCGTTCGGCTGCGCGTCCTACGCTGTCGCTCCATTGATTCGCGGCACGTCGCACCGACACGGTTATTCAAGGGACAGATTTAAAAATAGTACTTACCCACCCATATGATCATACCGATCGAGCGAAGTGACACCGAACAGATGGTCTAGGTCGCGGGAATTATTCGCAGTAAGGCAAAAAACTTTTCAATCTGCACGCCAGTAGTCGTCTGACCAGTTGACCGGTCTACCGTCCGCCGGACGAACATCATGCCTCTCGGAATATTTTTTTTGTGTTAAAGTTGTTGCTGGATATGCTAGCGACTTTGAGGTGCTAATTTTCACGCACCGCGGCATGCTGATGCCCTAAGCATACAAAACGTTCCCTGTGTGTTCTAAAGCATCGGGCATATTTTCGGGCTGGCAATAGCATTGGCATGTCACGTTTGTTGATTGCAGCATGATGGACGGAGGAGTTTCTCGCAAATATCGCTTCCGTGACTACTTTTCGCACTACCGCGTATCGCTCTATAAATATCTATACCCAACAAATAATTCGCCAACGGTTGTATGGAACATATTTTATGAGCATGATCAGTTTCCGATTAGACAAGGCAGCCTTTTTTACGCCCATTGTCCTCTCCTGTAGGGGTTTGCTCTTATCAACGTCGAGCGAAATAATGTAATAAGAAGTAACGCACCACGCTTCCATTACAGCAACGTCTAGTCGCAGTGAAGTTACGCTTACGGACAAGCACTATCGAAGCAAATTCAATTCATACACTATCTGCAACACGTTATCAATACGGTTTGCAGAAACCCTTTACGGCGCTCCGGCTCCGGCCTAGAAATGGTTCCAAGATGCAACCCTTGACATAGTACCCTTCAGCAATGTACAGCAAAACAGCTCGCAAAGTAGGTTCCACATAATGCCACTAGAGAAGGACACTAGAGAGGGGCGTGTGGTCCTTTACAGGGAGTGCGAGGGCAGATCATCCGGACTTGCATAACGCCGTGAATGTACCGGTGAACATTGTACCGGTAGGATGATAATCATCTTCGATCGGTGATAAGACATGCAGGAAATTAGTATAAAAAAGCTCATAGTGTTTTGAGCAGAAGCTTCCACCAGTGCCAGCACACTTTTTGCCACCTTCGTTTGACATTGTTATGAAAAAGTTTTGCAACACAAAAGTCCTTACGTTAACGGTTTCGGTCCATCCGATCCGGATTGTGTGGCCTATTGTTTTGAGTGTTAGGAACGGCTTGAACCTGTCCGTGCCAAGGGTAGCATAGTACACAATCAGTACACTTATCTGTACGGTGCGTCCTTCAATTGCTTTAGTTGATCAAATCAATCCGTTGTAATATCAGTGTCCCGGGTGGTACAGACGAGAGCAGCGCCGATCTTCGCACGGCGGGACTGGGGTTCAAATCCCTTCCGAGGTGCTTTCAAGGAGTCTAGTAAGCTAGGAATGTGTCAGGCCTTTAGGACCTTGGAGATATTTAGGCTAAAGTCTGAATAGATGCCCCCTACACCCGGTCACGGGCACTTATTTTTATAACTGAGTTTTCAGACTTTTTACTATAATTATTTATTATTTATAATTATTACTAAAACATTACTATAAAATATTATAATATTACTATAATTATTATAAGGTTCAAAAATTGCACTATGAATTCTTTGTTGAAATTTTGACGAGTATGCCAAAATGTTGAACTTGGCATTAAGCGTAACATTTGGAGGGTCGCCATGCCTTAGCCATAAAGAATGCTAATGTCATCTGAGGCTCATTGCAATTTTAAATATTTTTACTGTATTTATCAAACAAAAAATTATTTACCAAAGCATCAACCTTGGATGCTAACGTCCGTTGTTAGTGTTGTGTACTCGTGGCTGCTCTAGTGGCGTCTATGCGCAAAAATGACTTTTTTCTCTACTCTTCTTTCTTACACACCGCTTCATAAAACCGCTTCTCAATTTTAAATTGGTTGTGAAAAATAAAACATTTATGGCATATGATACACCCGTTCACATCTGGCTCGACAGCGCGCACTCGAGGACCGCGAGAGCGCAAGAGAGTTCGAAACCGCTGTTGGCTAGGGGAGGGATTCTGTGAGTAGCGCGATTCTCTCGCGACGCAACCCAAGGCACCCGAGGAAGGAGAAGAGATCGACCCACCACGGTTTCAACCCCACACGGCAGTTTTCCTGCACGCGAAAAAGGGACCGCACTAGAGTACGACGCAGCAAAGCCCAACATACGCCGCAACGATGTCGCTCAGTCTTATGCTGACGCTCTGCCAACGGAGCACACGGGGCGTTTGGTTGCGCCCGGGCAGTTTGAACATCCGACTAGTGGCCGCCGCACCACAACAGCACCATTGTCCAGGCCGCGAATCGCCAATCAACCAGCAACAGCCCAACCGCACGTTCCTCACGATGGCGTGCGTACAGCAGCAGCAACGGTGCGTGTCCATCGACAACATCAATCCGGCAATCAAAACGATGGAGTATGCGGTCCGCGGTCCGCTGGTAATTCGGGCCGGCGTCATCGAGAAGGAGCTGGAGCAGGTACGTACCGGGCTTTTTGGGCCCGCAGAAGGAGCATTCTGCGCTTGCAAATGTGTTTTTGTACATCCGGTTTTGTTTTTTCTTTTCTTTCTACGCGACACACACACACACACAACGACACGAAGGGAGCCAAAAAACCATTCAAGGAAGTAATCCGCGCCAACATCGGCGACTGTCATGCGATGGGCCAACCGCCGATTACTTTCATCCGACAGGTGAGTTGATTTGACGCTTCTACGTACGGCAAGGATCTTAAGGACACCTTCCGCATCCTTCCAAAAAAAAAATCCGTTTCGCACAGTAAAGGTGCGTTGATAAAGGGAACAATAGGCAGGGGCGCTACGCTAAACAAAGGCATCAAAGGCGATGGTGGTGGCTGGCTGTCAATCGAACCTTATCGCACACTAACACTAACGCGCGAACACCCGTGCTTTATTAGAATCTCCCACCCCGGGCAAAAGACCAACTGCTGGACGGTACACGCGAAACCAGATTAAATATTCATACAACGCTTGTATGATATCGCCAGTCCAAGGGGGGGAAGTTCGCGCATTGGAGCAAAGAAGCAAATCGTGAAGCAAAAAAGAGCGAGAGTTCTTGCCGTTTGCTTGTGTATACCGGCGTATTTGTTGATATTAAGAGGGTAGGAAACATTATGTAACGTAACGCCCTCATCCCTTTTGCTAGTCAACTCCCCAACAGTAAGGCACGTACGCTTGGTAGGAAATGTAAACGATTGGCGAATGTGGATATTGATTTCAACGAAAAACGCTCGAAAAGCCCCACGATTCGCGCTACGTGGATTTGGGGGAATTTGCTGATGATTTCTGATGCACTTCAAATGACTTTGAAGCTTAGAAGACTTTAAAAGAGAGTTACCAGTATAACCGGTTTCTAAGCAGAAGTTAAACTAACCGGCTGGGGGTTTAAGACTTCGAGACCAGTTTCGCACTCTGTACATTGCCGCATAAGAACCATGTGCCACTAACGCAGCTGTGTGGTTCGCTTAGGTCGATTGGCGTTGGTGCAAATAGATGTGAGCCGAAAACTAATTGATAGCCCTTACGGTTTTATTACCCCATCAACAACGTGACCTTCGTGGCGCCTTTTATCAAATAGGCGTTCGAAACGCTCTGGTTCTGAATTCCATGGTCGCTCGGCTCCATATTTGCACTAACTCTTCTTACTTGGGGAGAAGAACCCTACACCACCAATATTTGCACATTATTGCGCAATTCTCTCGGCTACATACTCGCATACGTTCTGCTGATTGATATAGATTGATGGGACACTATCAGGTTGCAGCTCTAGTGTATCCAATAATATTTTATTGGCGTTAGTTATTGTGGTGGATAACTGATATCGGTAGCAGATGTTGCATTGAGGGGTAGTGTCTAAGGCAGCTAGGAGGATAGTTTTTTTTATAAAGCTCATATGACTCTTTAAAGGTTAGTTAGGATATTATGACGTCACGAAGTCTTCTTCTCTTCGGCCTGCCATTTCTGGGTTACTAGACTTATTCATACTGTAGAGCTGGATAGCCAGTCCTCACAATGTGGGATTTGAATCTACCGTCGCATCTACTAGAGGGCCGCCCTACATAACGGAGTAATCACCCTCAGTAATGAGACCCTCACAGCACGCGAGTTGTCGCAAGTATTTGCACCTTCAACCGAGAGATTCTACCAGTACTCAGTCTGACGGTAAATAAAGACCGTAGGCAACAGTTTTACCGGAAGCTCTCTAGTCCTCTGTACGCTTAACGATACTGCTACTAATATCCACACCCCAACCCGATGCCGCATCGTTCGCAAAGGTGTTAAATAAACGGTCAAACAATCACAACAAAAAATGGTCAGCTTTGTCGGCTTCATGTGCCGCAGAGCACAGCTACGTGATCACACCGTGCTTCGTTGTTGTTGTTGAGCGAAATTTAGCGTGGTAATACTTCGCGATTGTCCGCTGTTTTTCCCCCCCGTTTGTAATGTGAAAGAAATCACGAGAAAAAAAATGGCTCAGCTGATGCTTTCCTCGCCGGAGTCACAGCTATTGGCGCTGTGGTGGGTTGAGGTGAAGTTTTTTTTTTTTTATTGTCTCTCTCCGCTTCGGACGGAGGGTTCGGTTTGTCCCGGTGAATTGTAAAATATACTATTTATACAGAAGGGGGCAAAATTGGCATTGCCTGTTTCATTTCATTCAGCGTCAATCTGATTCGGGTTCTGTCCGTCATTACCCTTACAGCGTGATTATCCATAACGTCACTCAGAGGGTCAGAACATTAGTGGGACATCTCGCTAGGTCAACACTAATATCTAGAGGACCAAGAATTGAAATTGAGCTTCAATCTTCTGCCTATAGAACCTATAACTTCTTGAATCGACCCTTACCAGACAGGGTCGCCTCCTCTATCTGATGCGATAAGATACCTTCCGTCAGACCACCTCTGAGAATAGATGAAATTAATACATTCTACATACCCTGCGCGGGCTCTTCAATAGACACTATCTGCTGTCGGTCGTAAATTATCTCAAGCTAAATAAGGAGGACTGCAGCAGTGAGGATGATAAGCGCACGACGCCTCCTATCACTCGGCCATAAAGTGTTATCAGAATCTGCTGATGAAGACACTGGGAATATTGAAATAACTTCGCCTGGCGATAATGATGATGATGGAGGATGCTCAACCGAATGAAGCTCCTCGGATTTAGCTAGATAAAACGATCTGGCTAAGGAGTAGAATAGGCTCACAACTTCAACAAACGAAGTTTTGACGCATTTAGATCGATACTTACCGAAATATCGAAATATTTGTGCCGAGCTCAAAACATTTTGTCCGATTTGCTTTGTGCCGATAGTTAGGCAGTTCTGAGATTTAGCAAACTAGTGCTTAAAAAAAATTGGGGTTTCGATTTTTCTGGACAAAAAAAATAGTTTAAAATTTATTCAAAGCTCATTGAGAATTTAAAAATCCAATAAAAGATTACTTTTTTCACTGTAAAGTTTAAACGTTGATTTTTGACAGCTCAATCCAGTGCAATTTCAGAGCGATTTTCGAGCAAAATGGGCAACATAAAATTAATTATTTAACTACTTTCTATGAAGCATTTAAGCAAAGTAAGAGTAGAAAATTGTTTAAAATATTTTGTTTTAATAATTTATAGACAAGACTCAATAAAAAAAAGTTAATTTTTCATATTTTTTTTTAAATTTATAGAAAATATTATAATAACTATAACTACATTCTACAATGCCAAATGAAAATGCTTTAAATAATTTATGTTCACAACTTATAATGAGTTTAAATTAAATAATTTTGCCCTATCTCGTCATGTTCTCACGCCACTGTGCACTTCCACGAAAGCTTCCATACAACCTGTGGGGCTATTCAACTCCTTAGCCAACGATTTCCTTAGAGAATCACTTCCTTGGACATGCAGACTCTAGCTACAATAACTCAATTCTCGCTCGCAGGTACTTGGACTGGTATCCTATCCGCCGCTGTTTAAGGATCCCAACATCCCGGCCGATGCAAAGAAGCGTGCCCGTGACATCCTGGACGGCTGCAAGGGTGGTTCGGTCGGTTCGTACTCGGACTCGGCCGGCATCGAGGTGATTCGCCGGCATGCGGCCGAATACATTCAGCGCCGTGACGGTGGCATACCGGCCGACTGGCAAAACATCATCCTGTCGGCTGGTGCGTCCGGTGGCATCAAGGTGCTGATGGCGCTGCTGCGCTGCCCGATCGAGGGCAAAAAGCCTGGCGTGATGATTCCGATCCCACAGTATCCACTGTACTCGGCGACGATTGCGGAGTTCGATATGGAGCAGATCGGGTACTATCTGGACGAGGCGAACAAGTGGGGTCTGGATATTGCCGAGCTGGAGCGTTCGCTGAACGAGGCACGCAAAACGTCGGCCCCACGCATTCTGGTGGTGATCAATCCGGGCAACCCGACGGGTCAGGTGCTGTCGCGTTCGAACATCGAGGACATTATTAAGTTTGCGCAGCGCGAACGGTTGGTACTGTTTGCGGATGAGGTGTACCAGGACAATGTGTACGAAACGGGCTCCAAGTTCCATTCGTTCAAGAAGGTGATGATGGAGATGGGTGAACCTTACAGTAAGATGGAGCTGTGCAGCTTCATGTCCTGCTCGAAGGGTTATATGGGCGAGTGTGGCATTCGCGGTGGGTACGCGGAGATCGTTAACCTCTGCCCGGATGTGCGCACGATGCTGCTGAAGTGCATTTCGGCTCAACTTTGCCCAACCACGGCCGGACAGGCCGTGCTGGACTGTGTGGTGAATCCACCGCAGAAGGGTGAACCGTCGTACGAGCAGTTCGAGAAGGAGAAGGAGGCAGTGCTGGAGTCGTTGCGCGAGCGGGCCGAGCTGGTCGCCCGTACGTTCAACTCGATCGAAGGTTTCTCGTGCAATCCGGTGCAGGGTGCGATGTACGCATTTCCGCAGATCCGATTGCCCGCGAAGGCGCTGGAAGCGGCCAAAAAGGAAGGCAAACCGGCGGACACATTCTACGCATTCCAGCTGCTCGAGGAGACCGGTAAGTGGTTTGGGGGGGGATGTTTTTCTTTGGGAAGGTTCCTATTAACGTGTTTGCTGTTGCATCAGGAATCTGCATCGTTCCCGGATCCGGTTTCGGACAACGTCCCGGTACCTATCACTTCCGTACGACGATCCTGCCCCAGCCGGAAAAGCTGAAGGAGATGCTCGGCCTGTTTAAGTCCTTCCACGAGAAGTTCCTGCAGAAGTACAAGTAATGATCGTTCCCCGGAAGCGAACGAGCGAGGCCCAAACTGCCGTAACCATGCAACGAGATTAGGACGGGCTTAGCGCCACGCAAGCGAGAAACATCACCAGCCCAGCATCACGACTCCATTCGCAAGACTCGGTAAACATATCGAACGAAAAAAAAAAAACACGAACATAGAACGGCGAGAAGAAGAAGGATAAGTTACGCATTAACGCCATGAAAAAGAAAGAGGGCAATATAATTGCAAACATCGCTTTCCGGCAACCCAACCCAGGCACCCACGGCCTTAAGCAATTTCAAAATTATGCTAACGCCAACACGTGCGTATAAAATAATCATATTGAAGAAAAAATCCGCTTTTCCACGTTACTGCACGTGTGTTTGTGTGTTCATGCAGCTTTTTTTGTTCATAATTATTTTAAGAAAAATATAAGCAACAACAACAAAAAAATGCTCGTTTGCCCCCAAAACCCACTCAAAAAACAACCAATCCAGCTGTGAACCAGGACCAGATCAGGCGATAAATAGGTGAAACTCATTTTTTAGCGTAAAGTTTAAGTTTCGTTCCTTTCGACAGCACAGACAGGTATTACGCGGATAGCACAGCATTGTTAGTACGTAATAGGTAGGGTGGATTCACGGGAGGAAAAGCATCTAATGCATTCCCCGCCCGCCAATATCTCTCGTTTCGCTTCGGGTTTAACCGGAAGCAGGTAAGGGATGAAGACACCACGATCAAATGTGATGCTACTAAGCGGGGGAACCGCAAAGCAAAGTCCCTCACTTGTCGAACAGGCAGACGAAAATTGTGGCTTTCGAATCGCACGATTTTCCTTTACACTTTTGCTTGAGTTTGGCAAGACGATACGGAAGGGCCGGTTAGCCTTTTTTTTTTCTTTCTCCCCCTTTAACCCTATCTCGGATCTATGACGCAAGCAAAAGGGCCAAAAAAAAACAAAAAAAGCTAAATTTTACAACAGTAAATTCGAACGGAAAACTATTGGCAACCGAAAGACAATAATTTTTTAACTCGTGTGTAGGAAAAAAAGAGGAGCGTTTCTCTTACTGTAGCGCTGTATTTGTCGGGAAAAAAAAACTATACTCTATAACCATTGTGCTGTTTGGCAAATGCCGTCAATGTGTTAATCACCCCGATCTTTCTGTTCCGCCATACCCATCCAGCGTCGCGCGTGTCGTTAAGTATTAGGGAAAAAGCTCTTCGTAGCCATTCGGAACCACCACAGTGTTGCCAAAAAACGGGCATCCATCCGTAACGTTACACCACATCCGGACCGCCGTCTCGATCGATATTTCAACCCGTTTCACCCGTTTGCCGAATACACATAAACACACACACACACACAAATATAATCAAAAATTGTTACTTAACTGTGCTGGCACGCGGATTCATTCAATCACAGAAAGAAAACCCCCCCTTTCATCGCATTCAGACTGATGGACGTGTGGACGGCCTAAAAGGGTTTTACGGGCTGGGTCGTCCGGTGTCATTCTCATGACGTAGAGCGCGGCATTGTAGCGGCTTCTCCGTTTGTCCTTCCACACATACGGGGCGTCAAAAATCCTTCTGAGCATCTGCCTCTCGGACGCCGGCTAAGAGGGCTTCGTCCGTTTTGGACAGAGTCTGTACAGTCCGCAGCTTCGTCCGTCGCGACAGGTATTTAGAGTGGAGAGTGGTGCATGCCAGCACTCTAGCGCGTGACTCAAATGCTGTTGTCGGTGCTGACTTTTGACCCCAGATAGGTGAAGTTTTGGACGACTTCGAAGGTGCGGTCACCTATCTGTACATCACCCCTGCGTAAATCAGTGTTTGTTAGCAGGGCCGCTGGTCGTAAATCTCCAACTCGATCGTTTGATGTAAGCTTCGCCTATATAGGAGAGCTTCAAACCAATGAAATCAAATGTCATCAGCGTATGCATGGATCTGGATTGACTTTGCGATTGAAGATGGTCCCCGAAGTTTCCACCTCCGAGTCGCGGATAGCTCTCTCTAGAGCCAGGTTGCAAAGGGAGACAGGCAAGCCCATCTCCCTGGCGCACAGGCCCTTGATGGGCAGCAAAGGACCTTCACCGGGCATGTGATGTTGGCCATCGTCATTCTTACAAGCCTGCTAAGCTTGGCCGGGAGGCTCCGAAAGAGCTCATTGCGTCGTACAGTTTTACCCTGGTCATGCTGTCATATGCGGCTTTAAACACAATGAAGAGATGGTAGGAGTGGAGCTGCTGCTCCGCCATCTTCTCCAAGATTTGCCGCATCGTGAAGATCTGGTCAGTGATTGATTTTCCATTTCGGGATCCTCGCTGACAGTTTCCGACTATCTCTTCGACGAATGGGACAAGTCGATCTTGTTTCTAATTGTTTATTATCCTATAATACTCTACAAAACGGATGCCATGGTGCACATAAAAAAGTGTGTTTTTTTGTTTTTTAAATAAAAATCAGAAAATTAGGACTCTTTTTAGCCATTCGACACGTGGGTCGAACCCGTTGTCCCAACAGAAAAGACTCGGATTTGAATATGATTCGAGCCGGCTCCGGGTTCGGTTCGGGTTTTTTTTTATGCACGTTATAAAAACCCAAAAAAGAAGGGGTTTTCTGTTAAGGAAAATGATATTTGCCGTCTATTTGCTTACATTAATATTTTGTCTAAATAATAGCCGGTATCGCGAAGCAGTTGACAGATTTTACCAATCACTGAAACGTTCATTTTCGTTAAATCAAATTCATTCCTAGTGTTCATTTTGGGGTTAAAATTAATGATCTTTAAAGCAGCATACGACTAGTCGGTAAAGGGAATGTTACACGCTTATAAAAAAATTCAGTAGCAGTAAAACTAAATCTGGATCTTGATGGGATTTGAACCCCGGTCCTGCCGAAGACCGACAAAAAAATGTATGTGGCGCTATCGTAGAGATAAACTAACTTCTTTGATGGGTCTTAGAGGGAAGGTCTTGGTGTCTTTCCTTGGTTGAAGAATTTTAACTGCAACCAAGCCAACTTAACAGGGTCATTGAGGTGCTCTGTTGAATTAAGGGTAGGAGATGATAAATGTATAGCTCCTATCACAGTCGTTAGAAATGGAGAAGTCAACCGCACCTTTCTTGGGTCTCAGAGCTTTCAAAGGGCCTCATTACTATCGATAGGGATTGATCTTCCTAAAAGCTGGTTGTGGGTCCTAGGGGGCCTATCTCAACAGAATTCATAAACTCGTCGTGCTATCCGAGGTAGCAGCCACTCAGAGTCTGCCAGTTCTCTACTCTGAAGATGCGTGTCCAATGCCCTAAGCCTAGACATCAATCGAAGGGATAAACGATCTCCTGCGATGCCCTGGAAGCTCATGGACAGTGTTGGGTAGTCAGCTCGAGAGCTACCGGGAGGCCTCGCCTCAATAAAATGAGGGTCCTGAGCGCGCTCTTGGATTTCAAAAAGGTAGCTCCGCACTCTTCGGCCTCTTCGCCCTCAGTGAGTGTGGAGCTACCGGGAGGACTTAACTCCTACATGCTAGTTGCTCTCTCCTCTTTAAAAAGAGCTACTTGACCCAACACTACTCACGGGCTTCAAGGACACTTGGAGAGTGATAGAATAGGAAAATCATCCAGATTGCTCGTGTCCCACATAATCCGCCACCAAGCTATGCAGAGAGATTGCGAGGCATACAAGGGCTCGTGAGAGACGGGAAAAGCCCAGTGAAAAGTGGACGAAGTAGTCTATGCTCGATGTAAACGGCTGCCCTTAAGTTTAACGAATCGTTCGCGATGCCAAATCCAACCATTTCTAACGACTACACCCTTTCCGTTCTCTAACGACTGTTCATTTTGTTAACGATTTTCTTTCCCGATACCGGCCAATATTCAACAAATACTTTCCACACAACACATACACCTACACACAATATTTATATGTACAAATCGGTAGGTTGCCGGTTGAGTTCCAGCCTCCCTCCTGCGTGCGTTCGCTCTTCTGAGAGGCTAACATAGTGTCACTGTGATGTTACTCATCGTCCGAAACAAAATTCATATTAAAAAGACGGATTTTTTTGTTGTTGTCCTAAGCATAATATAGCTACGATTATTTAGGCAGCTCTCCTATATTGCAGGGGTTTTGCAAATTAATTCACCGTCCACTTTGAGGCTTTAAATTTTGTTTTCTGGAACTGAATGTTTTTTAAAAAAAGGGCTTTACGTTTTAAAAATTCTACACACTTCGCCAACATCTCAAAGATGTGCCCATCGCCCCGTGCGTTTATAGGTGTAATTTAATATTTTTTTACATGCATCTGTACATGAACAGTGTATAAGCTATGTAAGAGTTTGTGCGACTCCCACCATTTGTATAGTAGTTATTGTTTTGCGTTGTACGGTGTTTGCGTTTTACGATTGCGGTTTTTTTGGGGGGGAAGGGTTGGCGGTTTGGAAAATCACAAATAAAACAATCCTTCTCTAGCAGAGGATTTTTGATTGAAAATGTGCGTCCCTCTTCATATATGTACGTACTAGCTGGGTGGGCGATACCTAGCAGTTGGCGATTGGCGCAGTAGAAATGTGGTTAGCATTAAGTATATACATACAGTATGCGTTTGTATAATATGTTCTCGTTGTGGTTGCTAATTGCTCTTGCTTATCCTACCATCTATAACCATTACCTTGCTTACCCCATATTTTACAAAGGGCGGAGGGATACTTTTGACTATACAGTTTACATTGTAAAGATGGAAAAGCGATTCATGGTTTGAATTGTTGCCGTCGCTCTGCAAGCGGGCTGTCTGGTTGTGTGCTACTGTTTACCGCGACTCACACAAGCGTACTGTGCTCCTGGGTCGTAATAACACCGAGACCGTGCAGTAATAGTAAAACCGAGGCAAACGTTCAACTGGAACAGAGCAATAGTTTCTTAAGCCTCTAACAAAAGTAAAGTATATAATACGGGCGTGTTAGGGATTTGGCTCTCGAATGGCTGGTCAAAGTATGTTAAGATGCAAGATGTTAAGATCATCTCGCTGATCTGACAGCATGTTGGCAGCTGTTGAATTTAAATTCTGAACCGAATGTGTACAGCCAGTCGAAAGCCAATCGTAAAACCCTGTAATCCAACATATATGCGATACACGATACCTGGTCGGTGAACCCTCTCAGGTCGAGAATATTTTGTCTAGTTTTTGTTACCCTATTCACCATTCCTTCCACGTTCACTCTTTGATACCTTTTGTCACCTTCCTTTTATCTGTCGTGATTTGTTATGGCTAACTCAGCTTGCTTTTTTTAGCATTTAAAAAACATTCTTTAAAAAATAAATCCTAAGTCTTTTGCGTCCTCTTATCTGTCACCGCTATTGCACTGATTTTGTTTTGTTGCGTTCGAATTCGATACGTTAGCAGTCTATCGCCGTAACAGCACCGTCCATTTCATCACGTTTTCCGATCCTTGCTGCCCGTGCCATAATCATCGTCGTCGGTGTCTTTCGCCTTCGGTGGTGCGTTGTCGGCCATGGCTTCCCGGTTGAGCAGCTCCTTCGCCCTATGCTCCCACATTTGTGGATTGGAACGGACCTGTTTTAGGGGGGGGGGGGGGGGGGGGGGGGGGGGGGATTGGAGTAAGTGAGACGACGAACGCGAAGGTGTGCGAGTGCAGCTACAATTTATACTACGCTACCTTGTAAGTATTCTCCTGGACGTATGTGTCCGGTTTACCGTAGTCCGGTGGATTGGAGTATGGGTCGTAGCCGAGCACCGAGAGCATGGGCGCAATGTCCGCCATATCCCGCACCACATCGCTCGGGATCTTGCCGACCCATTTGGAGAGTGCTTCCAAGTTTACCGGTTTGATGACCTGGTCCGACGATCGTTCCACTCTGGAATGGGGTAAAGAGGGCTTTTTTAGTATGACACCGGCAAGCGAGGACCTCACGAGGGAGACTTTGGGGATGCTCGTGAGGAAATGTAATGTTCATCCTAGAGTATACACAGAGAGAGCCCCCGAGACAGGACCGGGGTTCAAATCCCATCCGGATTTCCTATCTTAGACAGACATGAAATGTATAGGAGCTGTCCGATAGGCGAATCGATAGCGACGCCGGTCTTCACACGGCAGGACATGGATATCGAATCGTATCAGGACCGTTCCTCCACAGTAGCGAGACTTGGTATATCTCTCAGCCCACTAAGCCGTTAGACGGCTGACATAAGCTGGTAAGGGACTCTCAAAAATCTTCATCTTAGAAACACCTTCCAATCTCTACAGGGACCCTATCAGCTCAGAGAGAGAGAGAGAGAGAGATTTCACTGCCATATGGCTTCTCATACTTCGATAGTGCGACGCCATTCTCCTTGTTGATGAACTCCTCGTGGTGCAACACCGAATCGTTCCAGGGTATGTCCAGGAAGTGTAGTATCTTGCGCATCCACTCCTCCGGATGCAAAACCAGCTGCTCGTAGTACACCATCATGCACCGGTCGCTACCGATTTCCTTGCACTGCTCGTGCATCGTCTGTATCGCCTGGTTCCACTTGGTGAGACACTGCCGATAGCTGGTCAGATCGAACCCAGTGATCGTCACCTTGCGCGAGATGATCGAGTGCACCGTGGCCCGCCCATCGCGCACCATAAACAGGAACTTTGCCGCCGGAAACAGCTCGATCACGTACGAGCCCATCTTGAGCGTGAGCGGATCTTTGTTGCAGAGCCGCGGCGCTGGATCACCGTGCTTGGCAATGATTTCCAGACAAAACTGTGCGATCGCCCCATTTAGCACCTCCTTCGTGATGCCGGCCTCGACGAGCCGTACCGATTCCTTCTCCGACTTCATCCAGTGTGAGCGTAGCTGCAGGATACGGGGGATGACTCGTGTTTCCTGACCGCAGCTGTAGGCATTGCAGGAAGAAGCAACAAAGAAATTAAAGCGACCGCTCCACGGTAAGAAAACATATCCCCGACTTACCGTACTTCTGGATGAGCATCTAGCATGGCACGCATTAGGGTCGTGCCGGAACGGGGCACACCGCCGATAAAGATTAACGGCATGTTTCGGTGGTACCGGTAGCTGTTTCCACCATCTACACTCTGTTCGAATAGCCGGAAGGAAAACAAAACCCCTGATAAATACTAGGCACGGCGATTGCGTGAGCTAACGCCAGGGTGCGGCATACGTACTTGATCATCCCGTACCATGACGCCGGCACTGTGCGCACCGTTTCCACCGAAGCAAACCGCACGCACGTCGGTCCACTTCCAGAGCAGAATCAGTACGGTCAGGCAGGCACTGACCGCAAACAGTAGCTTGCGACCGCGCAACATTAGCCGCATCGTTTGCCGTGCGTTTGTTGCGTGTGCGCGACGTGTCGAATCGAACCCGTCGGGGTCGGCCGGTACCGGCGGTCGCTTTACCCACCACAATTCGTACGAATTCGGACAGTAAAAAAAAGGGGTTTAAGCGAGGGTTATCTCCAATCCCGGCTGAAGTGTAGTGGACCCGTACAGTGCGGTTCTTATCAGCCTTCCGTGATTAGCGCGCACTTTCAACACCATCGAACGGTTCGGGTTTGGTAGTGGATGACGGACGTCCAAGCGAGAGATACTTCTAAAAGGAAAGGGAACCTTTCTATTAGCTGTTACCTTCAAGGGAGTTCAACTGGTGGAGAGTATTACCTGCAGCAATCGTTTTTTCGATAGGAAAGATGAAGAATTGCACCCGTGTGGCTTCGATTGCATTGGATATGTGTGTTTCGGGTGGGAGTTTTTTGTTGTTTGTTTTTGGTTATTCGTTTCAGCAACTCGCAGCGGCCAGTATCAGTTGCTCCGTGGCATAAAATTGACACAGACTGAGTGTTACTATCACGATCGCTGCCGAATCTGTGGCGTGAGATGTGCGATTGGCCCGATCTAACCACGGCGGAACAGTGCGTGCGTCACCGTCCTGTCAGCACCAGGGTCCGGTGCCGGATCCATTGCCACAATCGCTAGCCATCGGTTGCCACCGACCGCCGGTGCGGGCTTCACCAAGGTTAGACAGGGTCGTATTGTGTTCGATCGTTTCCGATTGCTTCCTGGATGATGCTCTCCTCAGCGTTATTACCGTCTCTAGTGTTGCGCCGTGTTACGCTCGAAACAGCCGGTACAGGTAGGTAGGGTTAGACGTGCGACTAGCTGCTACCGATACATCCGGATTGCGATACTCGAGATATTGGACTTGGTGCCTCGTCGCGCTGTTGGACCGAGGCTAGAACCATTCCCCGGTATTTACTCAGCTGTGATGGATTGCGGATGGCACAGGCATCATGTTGCTGTTATCGTCCCGAAGCGTACGAGATGTCATCGCATACGGACGTGACGAAACGCAGCAGTGATAAGTTCCTAAATGTTGCCAGCCTTGTGGCTCTGGTTGAACTTTGCCGTGCACCGTCGAATGAAATTCCTATCCCACCTACGGCTAGTGTCTACTCGCCGTTCGAAGCGTTATCGATCGAAGATTCTGGATAGAAAGGCGACAAAGAAAAGATTAAAATTTGCTTTACTAAATCATTGCTGTACTGCCGATCATCGGTAATGCTACTCGATAGCTTCCTCCCATCATTAAACACTGTTCACCGTCACTTTGGTTTCATTCCACACTTTCAGGCAGATGTTTCCACTAATGGCGTTGCATTAGCATGCTGTCGCTTCATCATTTACACTTCGTTACACTGCAACAGCCGGCTGACGCATCGTGACGGTGATGGCGACCGTCTCGCTTACGTCCGGATGCGCGGTTTGAAGTAGTTAACAGGTTAACGCGTACAGCGAAATATGTCAAGGGTCCTGGAGACTGGGCGACCACCTTACCATCACAACAACAGGTCGCTACTGGAAGCGTTACTCTAATCGGACCGAGGAAAGGTATCAGAATGGTGGGAGCACACAACAAACCCAACAGGAACCAACATCATTATGCTATTCCAGAACGGTGGACCCACACCCCGTGCATGCTGGAACGGAAATTACACTCCAAAGTGGAAAATAATGTTTCCAACTTACACTTTTGAAAAACATTTTCCAATTTTTGTTTCCCTTTTGGTACGCTTGCTTGCTCTATTTCGTCTCGCTTGGCCGTAAACACGTCTTGCTGATAGGGGAACCCCCCCATACGCCACATATCACAATATCGGGTTGTTAGTCTATTGCCGGTAGCACCGGAGCTCCGGAGTTTAAACAAAAAATACGCCCCGCGCTATTCTTTTATCAGTTCTATTTTGCAATAGTTTCTGCTATTGACGAGCGTAACAACATCACCAACAATAAACGGGGAGGATGGTGCGCAATTGAAACTCGCTTAGCAATATGGTTTTGATGGCATTTTAAATGATCCAGACCACACGTAGCGTTTCGCATCTCATTCTCTCCAACCCGATTGGGCATTAATCAAAATTCGTGGTCGAGCTGTCAGCGGGAACCCCAATCTGCCAAACTGCAACCGGTCACAGCGCGTGGAAGGAGAAATTGATCTTTTACGGTAGCTTCACTAATGGAGCTTTAGCTGGGGGCGATGTTGGAGAAGATTAGTCAGTTTGTGAGCTCTGAATTCTAAACGCTAACAGTCTAGGATATCTTAAGTAGAGTAGCTATATGATGGATGGATATGACACCAGTCGAGAGACATTGACTCTGATCTGGGCCTTATCTCTCCATACGCAAGACATCGTATTAGAGAGGCCAGAAATTGCTGTCCTAAGATATCTCTCGAGGTTGTCTTTTCCAAATGTCGTCTCCGCCGTACAAATGATCCTATCCAGCTACAAGAAAGCCCAGTAATGGTCTGAAGTATCCTGAAGTCGTCCGAAAGGTTTTTGGGGCATTCACAGACATTACTGTTTTAGCCCAAAGTTGTTGACGACCTACCAGATTACAAAAATTGTATAGCAAAGAGCAACAGCTGAGCAAATGTCGCGTGTCCGTCTCTCTTCTTCCTCTGCTTTTGGCTCTACAATCTCCAGAGATCCTGTGGTCTTGATCTACCATTTTGGACCTCCACGACTTGATTATCTCGCTAGCTGGATAGTCACAGTCCTGCGTACGGAGAGACGTGGGTCCTGGGACGGGATTCGTCATCCGGTCCTGTCGTGTTAAGCCAACTACCCGTACTGAAATAGTTATTTGAACTCTAACTATCGCTCAATCACATACAACCTATAAGAAGTTCGTAATACTAGTGTTACAGCTTTATTAGCCCTGAGACTCGATTGGGTTCCATCCATCAACTAACAGAACCGCATTTAAAAACTTCATGCAAAACCGCCCACACCCAATCGCTATAAACGAAGGGAACGAATTGTCTCCAAGGCAGATCGAAATAAAATAGCTCATAAACCTACAACCGCTGCGGATGACTCTCCCTGCGGCTGCACAGCGAGATGTGGATATTGCGGCAATAAAGCTACCGCCAAGCAATAAAGTAAGTATTGATTGTAATTATGGACAGTGTGACGGGACACGACGTCACCCACCCACCCCTCGCCTTCCAAGGACCATCAAGCCTCTGACAACACCCACCAGCAGCCTAGTCAGAAGCATCCGGTACGTTTGCTGTACACGTGTTGCTGTATGTTTTAGCGATATGCAGGCTTTTTTCACTCGTAATTTGCATTCATGCTAAGGTAGAAAAAGGGGAGGACGGGTGGGGGGGGTTGTTTATCGTCGGTATGAAGCTGTCTAACGTGTCCAGCTGGTAGACACAATAATCATCCCGGATCGTTCGAGGCCTTCTTTGGTGCGCGTTCAACATCACACAACAGAGATGTCAAGTGTGAAGTTGGTAATGGATGCTACAGCTATTGCGCGATTGCGAGAAACCGGAAACAGGGCGTGAAATTGGATTTTACATCATTGATACAGTTATTACTTTTTAATTGAACACACTGTTTTTGTGGCGCGTTTTCCGGTATTTGATTGCCATTTTTCCTGCTAAAGCTCTATCGACGCCGTTATCAAGCCCCGGGAACCGTCTATCAAGATGCATGGCTACTAATGGCCGAAGAAAGTCGCACTTTCTTGAGTAAAAAAAAAAAATCCCCACACACTCAAATTCTTGGAACGATGGCAGATACTTCGGGACAAGTGTTTCTTTACATTTGACATTCTTTCTGCATTCAGTGGGGGGCTGTGTGCGGGCGTCAAGTAAACGCATCACTGAGCGCATCAGTTCTGCATTACCGGTGGAATGAGCGAGAAGCAAAAAAAGGTATGCTACCAGTAGTGGTGGTGGCAATTCTATGCGAACGCGAGGCGATGCCCAAACTGAGGAAGCTGCCTAGCTTCTACAAATACATTCGAAAAAAGGGAAAGCACCAGCGAAGTAGGGAGCGTAAGTAAACCGAGAAGAAAGGAACAACAAAAATCCGTTAATCGTCGAATGGTGTGGTGCCACCGGTAACGGGGTTCTGCCACCCGACAAGCTGATTACGTATTCCCGGAGAATAGTTTGGAGCTGACTCTTGTTTTTTGTTTTCGTTGTTGGTTGGTTGCCGTTGTTCGCCACCGTCAGCTTGTCCGCAATGTATGTTCCGACCGCGTGGAAGGAAGTACTCTCGGGGATGTCACACGGCGCATCTTCACCGAGAACTGCTGACAGTGGGAGAACCCTCGGAGGTACTCGGAGGTAGCGAATGCGGCCAAACAGACACGGGCTCAAGTGCATGATCAAGACGCATTTAATGGATAGCGGAGGTTAAGCGCGTGACGTTTGCTGCAGAACGATCGCCCGATAGCTACGCAAACATATTGTTATTACCAATCATAAAGATGAAGTTACATCCGGATGCATCTGCCAAGCCTTCGCAAAACAAAGAGCAGCTAAAGAATGCACGATGGTTTTAAAATTAAAATAGCATATCGTGATACAGTCTGCCGCGCGGTAAGGTTGCGAGGTCGGATATGCCCCTAAGGGATTACTTCCACCTCCATTGCATGCTCTTCATTCTGCAGAAACTTGATAAGCAAATAAATTCTTGCGAAGTCCAGCAGTCCTCTCGGGGAAAGAGTGTCATTCAAGCGATGCAACATTATACCGACACTCGAGGACTAGACTCGCAAAAATGGCTAGTGTAAGCAGAATCTGCGGCGGACCGGTGGCCGAGGCGATAACGACGCCGGTCTTCACACGGAAGAACCGGGATTCATGTCCCATCCAGACCGTCTCCCCGTACGTAGGGCTGACTACTTTACTACGGGTAAAATCAAGTCACAGAACGCCAGAGATGGCAGGCCGAGACCTCTCGAGGTTGTGTGTAGTGCCAAGGAAGAAGAGGAAGCAGAATCTGCGCTATCTGCTAGCCGTGGATTGCCGCGTGTTTTTAAATCTATTTCTGCTTACGCTCAAAACATCTGTTGGCGTACGACAACAAAAAACTGCACGACCTCAATACCAGACCCGTATGATAAATGGGAAGACTCGCGCAAGACTTGCCTATCTGCCACCAGCAGCAGTAGCAGAGGTCGATAAGAATTTCCCTTCGCTCGTGGTAGAACAAAGCGAAGATGGGACCGACCCCCGCACCATCCCGAACCCCGCCCCGGGGCGGATAGGGACGAAAAATGACTTCCCCACAAATCAGCAGCCCCGGTTGGTGTTTATGTTGACTACCGGATTATTTTCTGTGAGCGTTGCTGCCTTACATTTTAACCTACCCAAACTACGATTGTGTATGCACGCAGGCGCATTACAATATCTTCAAAATTTGCCACCCACACACACACACACACGCCATCCGTCCTATCTCCCATTACTTTACATGTCATGCAAATCGATGTAGTCTAGGAGACGAAATCTTTACAGCCTGTTGGTTGGATTGCCGCGAAAGACAAGATGCCTGGTTGGTTCTGGCCAACCGACCAGCGTGTGTGTTTGTACATCCAATTATTGTTAATTATTCTTGCAATTTTACTTCGACGATGTTTTTAACTTGGGAGCAAGTTGAAGTTAAATGAAGATTCTACAGACAGGACTACCACTCCATCATATAACACGTGGAATTCATGGGAAAGAAGCGCTTCTTTTTTTTGGTGAGCGAGAGTACAAGGGAGGAACACTTCACAACCTTGCTCAAATTCTAACAGCAAACGGAGTGAGGTTCCCGGTTCCCGATCAATTAGCGGACGGCGTGTGATGTCTCTCGATAGAGGTCAAGCACCCCAAGAGCAACACACGGCCTGAATTTGGCGGTTTGCGTGTGACATTGAACAGTTCCGTACAGATTCCATCGACGATGTTGCTAATGGCAATCCCAGCTGTGAGCTCCAGGCACAGCATGATGAGCAAACTCTCCGGCCACAGAAAAGAATCTCATGGAAGCCGTGTATTTGTTTCGCGGTGAGCCAGATTTCCACATCCAACTCATCCAATGTCTCAATCTGCTGGTGGTTGGACATCGTTACAACTCGGTTCGGGGTTCTGTTCGTACCCGTCGGCGCAGATCTCCTCTCCGGGCTCGCCTCAACCCTTCCGACATTCCGACGAAGGCTTCGGACGGGCAGTAACGGACAGCTTAAAGACATCTGTCCTCCAAGCCCCTTAGCAGTGCCGTCAGTCATATCTGTTCTAACTTTACGTACCGTTGCAAGTTTGCTGCGTTCTGCGAATTCTGTTTGATTGCAGCCGGGATATGACAGTTGCCGTTGTTTGTTCCGGTTTTGGGCCGTTTTTATCGTTTGATTGAAGCTCCCGTCCCATGTACCACGGTGCATGTTATCACACACGCCACACACGACTTCCCGCGGCTAGCACCGCTATCACACCCGCCGGATGGTGCGTACCGGGCACCAGACGCTACTTTATAAATAAACAAAACGCGACCTACGCTGCCAACTTCACGGAAAATGCACCCGCGCGGCTGGACGGCAGGATCGAACTCTCGGTGGCGCATCTTGGTCGTACGACGTGTGCATGCCGTCCGCACACAAAAAAGTACAGGGCTGTGCAACTCACTACGAAATCTTCTATCAGGGTTCGAAAAAACTGTCTCGAAAATATTGTTCTCTCATCGCTTCTCTCATATTTACAACTGCAAAGCACACTGGAAATGAAACGCATTCAAATATAAAAATGATTCCGATCACCAAGAAGAATTTCTGTTATCATTTACCGGACAAAGATAAAGGCCTCTTATTGTGCAATACGCTGCCACAACATAAGTTTGACACTACTGCATTCCGACCCAGAGACGTTTCGGGTTCGTGTTTTTATGTCAGAATGACTGTTCGGAAGGTTGGTATATGACATTACGGTGGCAGCCATGTTGTCCCGTGTGTTTATTCGCCGTTAATGTAACTAAATAGTAAGTGGAAGCCTCTTATTACGGGATAGAATTTGAGTTGGTTGATAAAAGATAGATAAATTCTAAAATAATAACTATGTCTGAAGCAATATTACGTAGATGTGGCGGTATACGTGATAGGTTTTCAAATTTGACAGTACAGTGTCTTGACTTATGAGGTACTTGAGTCACGCAGATTCCAAGAAAATTTAATTTTAAAATTACTCAATATCTTGTGATTACACTGTTTCATGTTAGAATGATTATAGCTTCAAAGTCGTTCAAAATTTGGAGTCAAAATTTCAGCATTGATAATAAGGTAGATGTTGAGAGACGCACAATAGTGTTGATTCCCAACCGATCATACAACAGCACGAGGAAACTTCACTCCACTCAAACCCACTGCTGGGATAGACCAAGGTGTATGTATTTAGAAGGTGGATTTTTATCGATTTGACAGGGCGACATTTTAGTCGAGTTATGTCAGAGTTTGTTTACAAAAACATATGGTATGGGGCTACCAACATGAACAAACAGCCTCGATTCTCAGTCCTTTGAGCAATTTCGCTAATTTATGGGTCATCTTCGCATATTAAGTGTTGTCCCACAGACGATTGACGATATTTGGTTGCATTTTTCGTCAAAAAATCGCAAGCGATACCACCACCGGCGCCTCCTCCGACGCTGCCGTCACTCTTCTCAATACCCTTCCCCTTGATCACCACGGAACTGTTATGTCAGGTCGAGAAATGTCAATTTGCTCTAAACAACTCTACCTTCTATATCTACATTCCTTGGGATAGACCCAGCACTTACATACGCCTCTGGGACATGGATTCTGTCGAATGTCTGTTGCACTTGGACGCGTTCGAAAGGAAGATGTGCAGGTGGTTTATTGGCGCCATAATTGAGGAATTAAGAACTCACTAGGCATCGAGTGGGCTAGTCATGTTATGCGAATGACACCGGACGACCCAGTCTGATAGAGGACAAAGAAGGAGGTGTAGTAGGTCCGCTATGATGGCGTGGACGTAAGTCCAACCAGAAAGGCCTGGATAATCGATTAGCCGAAAACGACACTGATATTGAAACATACAACTGTTAAAGTATTAGAATCATTCGCTTATTTATTTCCAAAATACAACTTTCAGAAAATGGCACGGAACGAACACTCACACACAGACGTACGCATCCGTACCAAAACTGTTACAGCAATAGCTCTATCGTAGTGGGATTGAAACGATTCGACGATAGCCGTTGCAGACGTTCCGGGCGAGAGGGCGCCATCATAGCGAGATTTCTTGGATGCCGTGACAGCATTAGACGAAGAACCGGTAGTCGTTCCGTATCACTGAATTCCGAGCCAGCACCGTTAGCTGCAGTGAATCGGTTCGGCTGCAAAGCCTACGATCGTTCAGCCATGCTTCCTGTCTGAAGTTAGGTGTGAGGTTTCCCGAGCTGCTAATATTAACCACCTAGTATTATAATTAATAAATATTATAGTCAACTGCGACACGTCGCGAAGCAAACACTACAACTCTATAGATAACAAGTAAGGTAAAATGAAACGTTAAGCACGGGACACGTAATAACATCAAGATTAAAAATCCTTCGTCAGCAGCGCAAGGATCTTCGCGTTCTTGGCGCCGAACAGGTCGAGAGGCCCACAGATAATGTATGTTGCATACGTTATTAAGGCAGTTGTACTGCGTTCATAGTTGTACGTCACGTCACGTCAGATCAAACACAATCTACAAAACAGCTTCGCATCCAGTTGTTCCACCCCCCCATATCGTTGACTTATCCTTGTATCACAGTAAACATTGTGCTGAGGGCATTGTTTACGAATTTGTTGCTACTGTTGCGGGCAATTTGGTCTCCCTTCGCACTCGCAACACATCAACTCGTACATCACATCTCACACAGGTTCTTAAAAGCCTTCGCGTGCCTTACGGAACTGAGGACCTGCGGGTGTATCTTCCACGCAGGGTACTTGCACTAGATTGAAGTAGACCGAACCTGAGGGATAGGGAGTATTAATGTCAGCTGTAATCCAGATGTATCAGGATTCTCGCTCCATGTTCCATACTCACCCATCACTTGTGCTGCCGAAGTGTTGGTCTGCTTCAGACACTCGAACAGCATGTCATCGCATTTACAGTGAGACCTGCGTGGAAAGAAAACATCTCACATTAGCTGGACTGCTACTGGACTCTCACCCAGCTGCGAGTAGCTTACTTGGTGTAGATGGAGTTATTGCTCAGGTTGTACCGCTTCTGATACGCTCGCACCTTCATCGGGCACAGGTCGTGTGTGCGACAGCACCGATCCATAGTCGAGTCCTCACCCAGATCATGGTAGCTCTCCGCAATATCGCCCGTACCGCACCACTTCGTACCCGGTATGATGCCGCTAAGCAGCGAAAAGGAACTCGAGTAGAAGATGCCTCGCTTGCTGCTACGATTCTTCATGATCATCGCCAAAAATCCACCGTTGTTGCTGGACTGATTATTGCCTTCCTCCTCCGGCACATCGCGGTCGGGTCCCGCAATCCGATAAGCGATCGGCGATGACTCAGAATGCTCCACCGGTCGGTAGCTGTTACGCTCGTTAAGTCGGTCGATCTGCTCGCACTGTTCCATCAGCTTGATCATGTCGCGGAAGGAAATTTCTAGCGGCCTGTTTATGGTCGACAGATTGCGTAACAGTTCCACCCCATCTGCATCGTTGCTGGAACAGAACAGGCGATTGGAGTATGAGGAGGCTTTACTTGGGAATCAATTAACTTTTAACGGCTCTTTTTTTTAAATAACCTCCATAAGCAAGGTCTTCTGAAGTACTCGATTGTAACTTTTTTGAAATCAATCACTGCATCACGTAGAAACAGATGCGGCACTACTTACTAGATCTCGATCAGCTCGCATCCGATGAGTCGTTTGGCGGGCCCGAGCTCTACCACCGCTACGGTTTGGTCGTGAAAGTAGATCATTCGCAGACTTTCCACGTCTAAACGACGCTCGCTGAAAACGGGGATAATAGAAAACAGAAAGTGCAAAATTGCCATTAAAAAAAGCAACAACAACAAACCAACGTACATCTTCGACGAGAAGACCCACCCGTCGGTCGGTCCGGTTCTAATTTCTTTTTCCCTTTTCCAAGAGCAAGACAAAAACTAGGGGGGAAAGCGGAATGGAGCGGATGGAAAACAAAAAAAGGAGGGAGTCGAAAGAAAGAAAGAAAAGCTGGAGTGCACTTCCCCACGTGGAGCTGGGCCAATGCATCGGTGCACGAGTTTATTGGACTAGATCGAAGCTCATCCAAACGGAGCTGTAGATATTCCGAGGGCTGGTATCGTTCCCGATAGCGTTGCTATCAGTTTGATGCTATTATCTCAACTTCAGCTCAGGAACCATGGTCTAACCAGGTAGGTGAGGCCTCATCAGCAAACCAAGCTAACTGGAAGTTGCTGATCTCTCGGGAACCCCCCGGAGATGTTTTCGCTGGCGCATAAGGGCGAACCAAAGCGTAAACGAAACGTGCAAAAACAAAACAAAAGGCCAACGAAAATAAAGTCTGGCCGTCACGTACACGGCTGCATGAGTGGCGTCGTATCACGGAATCGCGTGACGGCCAGACTGGGAGCCAAAACATTGAAGACGGTTAAAGTGAAAGTTCGCCGAGTTCACCGACAACGTCTCGAATCTCCACGGAACGATACTCGCGGATCGTAGAGAGAGAGAGAGAGAGAGAGAGATAGAGAGAGAGAGAGAAATGGCGCAACGTAGGATGCAAATTGAAAGAAGCAACAGCAGCTTTAATGCAACAGTTGGCCCAATCCAATGACTTCGCGGACCTTTCTCTTCCGGCGCAATGGTTTCCTTCTAATTATCGCGGATTGTCGAACGAGGCTCATTCCGACCGTGGAAGATGTTCGCTCACCGGCAGCTACTCTAATTTGCTTTTAATTATTCACTTTTCAACGCAGACACGTTTATGGTGTCACACCTCCTCTTATTTTCCCGCTTATTAAATCGGCTGGCAGATTGTCTAAGGGTGTTGATGACTTTCAACTGCATCCAGAGTTGGTGTCTCGCTAGGTCTAGCTCTTCAAATCGCATTTTGTTTGCAAAACAACCATTATTATTGCAACAATCGTTTCATGCCACAAAGTCCACGATTAGGCCTAATTTGCTTCCCCGGGTGAAATGAGTTATGAATTCAACCCATCATAACTCTGAGACGAGAGAAACCGGATGTTTTTTTTTCTTTCAGTCCCCCCCCCCCCCCCCCCACTGTTTGCGTTTTACATCCGCCGTGAATCTGTTGCTGGTGGGTCGCTGCAAGCTGACTTTCTTTTTTGTTTTACCTGTAGGTTTTCATCGCATCCATTAGACGGCGCTCGACGATGTGCGTAAAGCCGGGAATTTGTGACAGCTGGAATGGGAGCGTAGGTTTGGCGCGGGCAGTTGTTAGAAGCTTGCCGCTCAGAACACCGACCAGCAGGATGAACAGAAATTGGTAGCATCGGGATGACGGTTTCCAGCTACCTGGTCGGGTTGGCTGAGCGTTCGAGGATTCTTGGAGGGGCATTGTTGACTGGAATGAAAGAACAGACAAGAGGTTCCATATTGATCAGAGAAGAAAAAAAGAGTCAAAGAACATTATGCAACTCTTGGTGGATGCGAAGATACAGGTGACGGGGAGAAACTTAAAACCGGTAACATTAATTTAGATGCAACCCATAAATGGTATTATGGGGACGAATGAGGCGATGGTGTTGTCCTACTGACAGTGACGCTCTCATAATCATGACTGCATAACCACCAACTCGGCTTGGCGGTACACTATTCGCTATCGATGTACGATTGGGATCAACGTAGTAGGCATCAAGTAGGCATCAACGCGGGAAGGATTGCAAGTCCAGATAACTTATGTAAAAACGTTATCCTCAGAGTCCTCCGAGACTTCCAATATTATTCCGCAGAACTTTCCAAGAGAGGAGATCTCTCCAAAGTTACTTTGCGACCTGTCAATGGATATCAAACTCCAACACACAAAGCGATTGCAAGTCCAGATAACTTACGTAAAAACGATATCCACAGTGTCCTCAGAGTCCTCTGAGCTGAGTATTCCAATAGGATTCCCCATTAACTCCCAAGTGAGGAGGTCTCTCCAATGTAACCTTGCGATCCAGATAATGGATGTCCAACTCCAACACACAAAGCGCCAAGAAACGTAGTTCTCAGAGTGTTCTGAGCTGAGAGTTCCAATAGGATTCCCCATGACTTTCCGAATGAAGAGATCTCTCCAATGTAACCTTGCGACCTACATATTGGATGTCCAACTGCAACACAACAAAGTCAGAAGAGAACATATGTAACAATACACTGTCAATCAACGTTCAAGCGACTTCAAACACGTGCTCAAGCCATGTAAACATTCTTGCCTGACATATGTTGCTGCCGAGCTGTTATTACATGTGGAACCCCTCTTAAGCTCTCAATATCTTTGTAGTTGTTTTATTATTTTTTTGCACTCCCCAGGCAATGTCTTAAGCTTCACCATAGCGCCAAGGTAAGCGCGAATATATACAGCGAAGATATTGAACGGGATCAGGGAAAAGCAACGTGCTGGCCGAATCCTTCTCGAACGATTCGCAAAATGGTTCGACTGACAAGAAGGTCACTGATAATTGGCAGACACCACAAAAACACCGCCCTCCCACCCCATGTTCCCTGGTGCTTTTCTTTGTTTTTTTTTTGTTGTGCCGATTCCACTGTGGTTGCTGCCCTCATTATTGCCCCACTCTGGGGTGGATGGATGGATATTGCGGTCCGATGCTTACAGCTTTGCCAAATATGTGCTGCGATATGTTTCCTCGCTGATCAGTGTTCAGAAAAGCCCTGAAGCATGCAAAAACAATTATAAAATATTCCTGTTTTTTGTTCAGGCGTCTGACATGACATTTAATAGGCTGGTGATCTACATGGCGGCCGCAGTGTCCAGCAAAGGTCAGAAAGTGATTAAATAAGAATTAAAATTTCATGGTTGTTAAAGTAAATATAGGCGCGAAGTTGAGCTTGTAAAAAAGAGGGTTAAAAGAGCCTTAGCCACAATAATGCTTTAATAATTGATTTGTCACGGATCATTGACGCCGAGTTGGCCACAAAAAAAAACCACCAATAATTTAGATAATTTTGATCCCTACTGAACCGTAGCCAAAATTTACGGTAGCTTATCGTACGTAAGTACTCCTCGTGCGACTATGTCTGTCCATGACATTTAACTACTTCAATCATCCATTATTGGTGATGATAGCCAGAGGACAGATATTCGAAAACACCTCAGGTATGCTAGCCGTAGGACTAGCCGCACATTTCAATAAAGGTTTTTATCATTCGCTTGCGCTTGTATGATAATTATTTGGCTTTGCCGATGTCTACCATTCATACCACGTTCTCGGACTCATCCCTTTCAATCAATTCGTGCTTGAATTTGGCATATATAAGCGTGATCATTGAACGTGACAGAGCCGTGTAGATTACCGCAGCTAAACTTGGCGTACCGAAGCGATGGCGAAGAAGCGAGAGAGCAAACAAAACGTTCGCCCATTATCCATTACTTCATCAATTATCTCCACCGACGCGACGCGTTCCATAGGGTGTATGAAGTTGGGTTAAGAGTTAGCGCTATGCATATTGCATACTGTCGACACACGTGGATACTGTCATAATAGACCATTGTCCCTGGCCAAAATCGATACTGGTGACTGGTGAGGTCTAGAGTTCCATATCGATCATACCTAGCGCGTATTTGATGATATCTTTTCAATATCCGCCGGTCTTAAAAGGATTGGATTGGCGTTCAAATCCTATCCTGACTAACCAGCTCCCTGGTATCAATAAGTCTAGGATCTAGAAATCGCAAAGCCAAAAACTTCAGTTGGATTACACGAAACTTCTTTATAGACTCAGAACTTGATCCCCCCAAGAATCTCTTGTCTAACTCTGCCTGGCGATGGCCTACCGAAGCTCTTTACAAAGCGTGATAGTGCACCAACTCTTGGAAGAGGTCTTGAAGACCTCACCAATCAAACAACTGCGCACCGGGTAATTACAATGATAGCGGCATTAGTCGCCAACAATGATGAGAACAATGTCGCCCCATCGCCATCAGCCGATGTGCCGTTCAAGGCGAGATGTTACGAAACGGCAGCAGCATGACGGTTCGGGTGCATGACTCTAACGACAGCGTAATTTCTGTGAGGTAGGTTTTCGCACCGTTGCCATCGAAACACATGGAAACCTAATGCCTCCACGAAAATCGGGGTCAACCACACACAGTCGAAGATGCAGCAGGGGGGGAAAGCTAACCGATTTCTTGAACAACTGCTAGACTTTTTTGTCATTTGTGGAGTGATGATAACTTCAACCATCGTTGGAGAAAAAACTGTTGGAAGAGATCAACAGTCCAGCAAAAACCGGGGAGATAATCAACTAAAGACGAGTACAAAAGAGGTAACAGTGAGCCGATCATCCATTTGCGGCGCGACTTTACATTCCATTACTGTGCGCATTATGTCATGCAAAACCAGGCCCACGACTCGGCGGGCAAACAGGGAAAGATGAGCCATACAATGTGAAAGTTTTTTAAGACGGTGTC
This sequence comes from Anopheles stephensi, assembly GCF_013141755.1. Lineage (NCBI taxonomy): Eukaryota > Metazoa > Arthropoda > Insecta > Diptera > Culicidae > Anopheles > Anopheles stephensi. The sequence continues at coordinate 2,686,314 of NC_050201.1, forward strand.
TGAGACGGTACCGTGTGTGGACTGTTTGATTGGTGTTGTTGGGGAGTGTGTTGGGCTTTCGAACTTTGAATGCATTACCTCGCGGCTCGCTTATTGCACTTTGGGCACCGTCGCTTTCCCAGTGGTCGGATGGTCCTCCTCCGGGCAAGCAATACAGGACCAACGGAAAAAACACTACAAGCTTGCAGCTCACAGCCAGCCCAGAGCCCTCGCAGGGTCCTTAATGTATTCCGTTTCGCCGACTTTTCCCCGACTACTCCGACTGCCGACAATCGACTCACTACGCTGGGGGGTTTTTTTCCGCCGGATGGAAATTACCCGGCTGTTCGATGAGTTGTTGACTCACTACTCGTCATGAATACCATTACACATCAATAATTGATTCCTCTCTACGGTAGGAGCAATTCTAGCGCCAAGGAAAACAATGTGACTGTGTCGGACATCTCTTTCTAATATCTCTTCTTCAGACGGGTAATTACGGTCGTTTTTTTCTATTTCCTGAAGAGCAAACTGTCATTTTTCCTCACATGGTCCACACAAGTCCGGCCGAGCGGATGGCACAGTTCCCATGCTCACTTTGGATCGATTTTTAGTGAAAATGGAATTCTCAGTCGAACCAAGATGGAAATGAGCATGGCAGTTAGCCTGTGTGCGGTTAACGAGAGTGTCATGGCATGTTGCCGCGCACGTGATTCGATGTACAGGGTTCCTGTCGACCGGCTAGTTATCATTCGCACCGGTTCCCACGCACAGATACTGATTCCGGCTACACGTGGATTTATAATAATGCACCTTTGCGCGGAATGATGATTAACCCTTTTTTCTACTATTGCCCGAGGGTGACCCTGAATATCTGGGCGCCCTCTTAGATTGTGTCTCAAGTTTTGCCGCTCATTAAAGTTCCTTTAGCATCAGGATTGCTGAGTGGCTAGCACAAAGTTTTAAACCTAACTGAAAGCCACTGATCACCACACCACAAGTCCACGCCGTCCACGATAACCTACCTGGGTTTTGTGATGTAGCAAGCTTGGTTTGCGAAATCGTACCGCCAACTACTCCGAGGTTGCTTGCTGATTCACTGGTTAACCGTTTGCCGATTGATTGCAGAGTTGCAGAATTGCGTAAGATGCGTCCAACGGTTGGTGCACGCCGCTTAAAACTTTATCATCCTTCTCTAGGTCACTTTGCTGGACCGACGATGCGTGCAGTGTGACGGGAAAAATAACTAACACACGGTTTTAACACCTTTCACCTAACGACTCTCTAGCAGAAACCGGACGACGCCAGTCTATGCCCGCCCTTTTTTTTTTTTGAATGCTGCTAGACTTTGTGAACTTTCTCACTTTGGAAATAATTTCTTCACAGACTAAGGTTCACAGATGCTCCTGTAGGATAATCCGGCACAGGCTAATTAGTTCGTAACTTCGTGCGAACAGATCTGATCCGCAGTGCGCAAACCGGCAACGAACTTTACTGCTGCAGGCACGTGTGTTCACGAGCGTGTCCCAGTCACTAGACGCGGTTCAGACAAAAGCTCCGTTGCGACTGAGCGCTCTGCGTAGCGGGACGCCACTACTATGGTCAGACACTCGCGATACTCGTCCCTGCTCCTCAGCAGCCGTGCACAGCGCGACCGGGTCGTGCACGCTCCAACGAGTGAAATGAGACGTTACGCAGCGCAAGCTTCGGGTGAGAGCGGCTCTGAGGTGCGTGTATCATTTGGAGCCAGAGCTTTCAGCTATTGGTTTTGAGTGAAAGGAGCGCACCGGTGAATGCAGTGCAGCGTGGTGAAACTACGATAGGTAGCACGACCTGTGAATTAATGGGAAAAGCTTTTTTTCACATGCTTTTCATTCCCTACAGCATGTTACGGTAGGTCAGTACGGCTAGAATTCAATATGGCAACACGTCGCATGTAACAATCTAGAGATTCTGAGAATTGTAGAATATGTGTTTGTAACTGCTTGCGGCATGGGCTTGATTACTAAATGTTCTTTAGTCGATGCTCACTCAGAGGATCCTTAAGACCTAAAGAACTTTAGACCTGACCCTACAATACCTCCGAATGAAGACTTCAAGGCTCAACCCTGCTAACCATTGCTCTGTTATCAGCACGAAATGAATAACGCGCATGAACACTTTCACCATACCTATTACCTTCCATCACAGTTTCATCCTATACTACAGCTTCAAAAGAACAAGTCCTTATACTCTGGATCCCTTCCAAAAGCTTCTAGTAGGGTAAATCTACTACATAGCACAAGACCAAAGATGAAGTGAAAAAGTCGTTTGAAGGTTTTTCTAAATTGAACTCAATTTAAATTTCATGGCCATACTGAAGTTCGTTAAATTCGTTCGATACTTCCCAAAGCTGCTGTGTCACGATTGTTTGCCGAGCTAATGCAATTTCGATGAGGCCGATACTGCATTGCAATCAAGATAATTTTCTACGGTAGTGAGTGTGTTTCTAATTTGATTGAAGGTGAGTATGTATAGTACATTTTTGGGAGATTCTTTTAACTGAATCTATTAGGTCTTAAATTGAAGTATATCCAGCACCTTCTTCCTCTTTGGCTCAACGACCTCGAGAGGCCTTCCTTGACATGATTGTACCTATGAAAGAAGCGTCAGACCATGGAACGGAGAGACGGTCCGGACGAGAATCGAGCCCATTCCTACCGTGCGAAGACAGCTTCTACTGCCTCGAATCATCACCACCCATCACGATACTTTCATCGATTCCGAATATCTTAGAAAAAAACTGAACATGAATATATGAGACACACCACGTGATCTCGTACCGCAAGATTCCTCATTCAAAATACAAATTTCTAACGATTTTTCCTCGCACGTGTTCCACCATAGGCAGGATTGTTCCGGTCTGAAATGTTTCAAGCAGGAGCATGTGAAACATTTCCAACATCAAGCCACATGTTCATGGTGCGTTTCAACCAGTCTTTGTATGAGCTAGTGATGGGAAAAAACGCTCCTAAGAGGGAGTCGATTCTGATTCATGTTGAGATTGATCCACTGAATTTTTATCCGAATTCCACTCAGATAAGAAGTGAAACGTGTTGTCTGGTCGCTTCTGGTTGTAATGGACATGTGAAATAACCACCAACACAGCTTTGTGAGCTTGCGGAAGGGATTTTGCTCGATATTCAGTGATTCGAAGTATTCACAGTTGTCCAGGGAACTGGGAACGCAATCGGCGGCGGTCACACGGCAGAACCGGGGTCCAAATCTCATCTGGGCCGTTCTCCGATACATTAACAATAAGTAAGCCAGAAATGGCAGGCATGACCTTAAGACATCTTTTGGCTAAGAAAGAAGAAGAAAGTTGTCCAGCACAGGATATCGCTGCTGTGTAGAAAGTTGGTTGATGTACACGTCACTTTTTATTTTGACCTTTTTCTCACAACATCAGGCATGCAAGAGATATTATTTCGGATCACTGTATGTTGAACAAAAATGTCAAGCTATATCGCTATTGAACATGTTTGATCATTTAGATCGGTTGTACATTTTATATTTTATCGCTGGTCTAGTATCCAGGACACCATTGAAGCTTCTTTCCTTACTTCCCCCATTTCTCGTTACCTACCTTCTCGTCGCCAGCATGTTAGACTTTCTCATTATCCCGACTAGACTGAAACCCCAAACACTGAAAAAATCTTTTTTTTCTCGCTGGTACTAGCTTGACGAAGAACCTGACAGCACATAATAAAGAAAAATCGATCGGCTGTCAAAAATCCCAGGCTTGTAGTCGCTATCGTCCTCCGAAAGCGCTTCACACGTATTGGTCAGAGTGATCCTCTCTTTGAGGGAGCGCAAGTGGTGGTCATCAACTGACACAACGCTATGTAATCCGAACCGAAACTGGATATAAATCCGAAGTTGTATTCAAATCTAAAGCCGGATCCTGATCCTGAAACCAGATGTCAAACTGAAACCGACTGCAAATGTCGGGATTCCAATCAATACCAGTGCGTTCCGACTAGGAATCGAATCTTGATTCTTTTTCCCATCACTAGTTTCTAGTCGACTCTTTCATACGGCCCCCTGCTAACCACTGTACAGCATGTTGAACAACGACGGTGCTGTGTAGAAACCGACCTTTACTGTATTTGTGACATACATGCTAACCACCTTTTACATAGAAGTAAGCTTATCGCCGTTATGCACCACGATGTCAAGAAACTGCCAAACGAAAAACGAACGATTATGTGTTACCATATCACCAGAAATTGCCTTTGCTGTTTTAACTATTTATCCGACCAATTTCCCGAACGTCAAAAAATATAATAAAGCGCGTAATTTTCAAAAAAGAAAACAAAAATTCGATAGTGACGTTGAATTGAATTGTAACGGAAAGGCTTTTTCTTTCGTCACGGCACCGAACGCGTGTCGGATGGTTTAGTACGAGCGTTCTATTTCTGCAATAAAACAACAGCGCCCGCAGTCGTGTTGAACATTTGTGCAAAATAATCACGGCAGAAAGCAGAAAGAAACCGAACCGAAATGAATGTCCATGGTTGAAAGAAAAAGGTTGCCTTCAATCAAAAACAGCTGACCCGAAGCACGACGGATCGATCGTCATTCATGCCATGACACTTTGTACTGGACCTGGGCATTTAAAACTCTGCTTCCCCCCCCCCCCCTCTCGTAACAAAGAGGAGTACTATCTAACACGCTTTATGAATGATAATGATGGGGGAACTGAACGATACCTAGGGTAACGGGGGCCCACCGTTCAACCTCTTTTGTCCGCGGCCGAGAACCCTAAATCTCAGAATGAATTTTAGCAGAACAATCAGACCGGAGTTCGTATCGGGCTGGTTCTGGTGAAGCGACGTCTGCCCGACGAAGAGAAAGCATTCCAAGAAGCTCACAACACCACACACATGCCTGGACGGTGTACCCGGGCCCGTACACACATGCGCTTACCACGGCGGCGATTAGGCACGGTAGCGTAAAAGAGCACACCAAAAGAAAGACGGCAAACGAAAGCGCGCATGTGTGTGTGTGTGCGTCTGCGTATGTGTATATAGCATAAAGTTTTGCTATACACCACACCACCGAAAACGACCACCACGGGGGGGGGCATATGGTGTGCTAGCAGCATAGGCAATGGGTGATCTCGGTGCGTGCGCCGAAGCAGGACAGTCGTATCCCTGTAGAGCAACTGTCAAAATGGCCGTCTAAGGTTTCGCTGCTGCTGCTGCTGCTGCTGGTGTGTTGTGCTCTGTGGTATCGTCGAATGGTGCACACACTTACTGCGTACGGTATGTGTCGTCGCTTCAGGTTATAGTGCTCGAACCTTTGGGCGAAAAACTTACTCTAACGCCTCGCGTCCGTCTCCCAGCACTCGGTGTCGAAGAACAAAAACATAGAACAGCGCGAGCCAGCCAGCCAGCCAGCCAGCCAGTCAGCCAGCCAAACCAACAAACCAACTGGCACTGCGCGATGGCGAACAGTTGTGGAAATAATCTCTTTTAGGCGGAGGTTTGTTGCGAAAAACCATCAACCCCAGGCAGGCCAAAGCAAAAGGAAGCATCCGTCGTTCCGATTGTGCCACTCAGTAACGGGGTGTAAAACGGTGATGCAGACTGGCCTTCTTCCCCCCACCCTTCGCCCCCGTTGAATGACCATTTGGTGTAACAAGTAGTGAACGGTGCCGCTCCGAACGAACCAGCAGAACCGAGCGAAGAAAGAATCTACGTCGTGTACGTCGACGGTTCAAAAAGGATAACAAAACACAGGAAAGGAACACACACACACACACACGAACACAGCCACACGATACGTAAGAGGCGCCCCCCCGTAAGCCAGGCGCCAAGTGCAATAAACTCCGTCTGCAAAACAAAAGCCTGGAACGAACTGGTTGGGGGGGCAAACAAATCATAAAAAGCCTCCCCTTACCCCCCCCCCCCCCCCTCTCTCCCACCTCACCCCGAGGCAGCGCCTGACCAACCAGCCGCCACCTTATGGTCCTTTCTTCCGGTTCAGCTGGCTGAAAGAAGAAGCGGCAGAAGAAGAAGAAGCGGAAGAAAACAAGACCCAGCGGCCGTTCCATCCATCCAATGTTTATGCGCGGATCTAGCGTGTGTATGTGTGTGACTAAAGCTACAAGTTGGTTCCGGTGGCTTCACGCAGGATCAAGCCTGAGCGAAGTTCGAGTTTTGTCCGACCTACTGCACTGAAGGACCTTATGCCCGCGGTGGGAAGGATTCCGGATGGATGAGAAATGTGACCGGTAGCCTGGTACACCGTGAGGCTTACCGTAGCACCGGATCCGGATCGGGAATCTGCAATCGGTTCCGAAAACAAACGCCCAAAAGCGAGAGCGAGAGAGAGAGAGAAGGCGAACAAATTGGCCACCGAAAAAAATGTGGGACAGAAAGAAAGGAGCAAAGTGACAGAGACCGTTTTTGATTCAACCCAGGGCAAAACCCAACCAACCCACCCACCCGATCTCCACCCCACCGGGGAACTTCCGCAGGTCGTGCGGTGGTCATCACCCTTTTTCACGCGTACGGATGCGTTTTTTGGGGCGCCTCTTGCTATATAGATCGGTTTGCGTGCGTGTGTGTGTCGGGGTTCGGAATGATGAGTGTACCGAACAACACAACCCACACCACCACACGGTAACAACAACAAAAGACGCCTGGAACTGGAAGAAAGCATCCGTTTGGGTTTCGGTTGGGTTCCGCACTATCCACCTACCCCAAAACCACCCACACACCCTCCCCGTCGCATCACTCCGTTGATGAGCCACGCGGCTACACGGTGCTATCTGTAACCGAAAACACTAGTTTGGTGTGAACAACCGCGTTTTCCGTCTGTATGTGTGTGTGTGTGTCTCTAGTTTGTTCTATCCTGCCTGTACGTGTGTGTGTGTATTTCATGGGGGCTCTCTGTGTGCAGAAAAAAGTGCGTGTTTAGTGGTGCGTTTGTCCAAAACATGACCCCATTTTAAGATTTTTTGTTCGGCCCATTACATCGCGATGGCGCATCTGTACGTGTGTGTGTGTGTGTGCGCGCCATAAGCATAGTTCCCGAGCATAGTGGTCACCATCTCTAAAAGCCAGTCAGTGAAACAAGTGCAGCATCGCATCGGATCGCCACACCATAACACCAGTATTTGTTTATTTAGATATCTTTGTGTGTGTACGTGTGTGTGTGTGGCGCGTGCGTGTGCATCCAGCTCAACAGCATTGTCAACAACGGTCCCTATCCTGTGTGTGTGTGTGTGTAGAAGAAAGGATGGATTTTGTGCCGCCGAAAGCCACCTCAACGTGAAAAACCCGACCACAGCAGCTTCACAATCAACCGCAACACAAAACAGAACAACCCCCCCCCCCAAATGGGGTGGCTTCACACAATCAAATCCACTCGAACGTCCCCGTGAGGATGTAGTTAAGTGGCACAGAAGAAAGGAGTGTCTATCGTGTATCGTGCTCCCTGTATTAAATCGTCCGCAAACCGATGGTTGCAATATTTATATACATAAAAAAGATAGCTTTATAACAACTGCGTGTCTGTGTGTGTTTATGTGTGTGTGTGAGTTTGGCGACACGCGAGCGCATGGTCCTTATGGCATTGGCCACGAGCCATCAGCAGTACCCCATCAGCCATCAGGACGATACGAATACGGTAAGTATCATCGAGCGTACCCCGGATCGGGGAGATTTGCTACCCATATAAAGGTATAGACTAGTCGATAAAGAACTCGAGAGCCCGGGGTCCAGCATCGAATCCTGACCAAGAGCTGACGGGTAAAGACAAGTCAGGGAAGACCGAGAACACCCCGCACGAGAGCTTTCCAAGAAGAAATCCACAGTCCAAGGATCTCTACATACGCATTCGCCCGCCGGGGGCTTTCTTACTAACCGCTGCAGAGCCGCAGGTATATCGATCTCTGCATCCATCACCTTGATGATCTCATGTGTCCTTGGCTGGTGCATATTGAGGCATGGTTGCCATTAACCCGGGTACGCACAGCAGCGTAATTGTTGCAAGAGAAATCTCTGGTTGGTGTCAGATTTGTTCGAACCGTTTGTCCCATTGTCGATCCGGTTTGGTGCTACCCGCTTGCATCTGGGACTTTCCTCCCAATTACTACGCACGAAGCTGCTGGAAGCGTTGTTAGTTTCTAAACCTGGACCTCAGACTAAGAATGAAAGGTTGCTACCCACCGAACCGTGCGCTGCTGAAATGAAGCCAAACCAAGCTAGCATACAAGCAACCCCTTTTTAGGTAGTCGCGAAGTCGAACTCCGCGAGAAGATCGAAGTTTTCTTCACCTCAGTATCAGCGATTAAAAGTATGTAGGTCAAGTTGAAATGGGTACATTTTGTTGTTGTTGTTGTTGTTGCACTGAACCGTCTGGTGAGGGCCGAACCTGATGGATGCAGAGAAAATGACGACGACGATGAACCAAAGATCGTCCCCCTTCGCTGACGGGGCCCGCAGAATGATATCTTTCGAAATGGGGCTTTTGAAGAAAGCAAACAAAAAAAAAAAAAAACATGGCGAACCACACAGAAACAGGTTTGCTCTGCTCAGCTCCCCAACCGCGTATCCTGTGCAACCGGGCCCACTGGGTAGTATTTCCTGTTTGTCGGTCCTGCTGTCTGTCTGTCCCCGCACGCTACCAACTTTCATTGGCGACCGGCCGCAGAGCATCTGCCCTGTATGGGACACAAAGGAGGACACGCAATGAACGTGTGTGTACGGCTAGCTGGCGCGCCATTAGACGTGACAATGCGCAGTACGGACTGCATACTGTTGGTCTTGGTGTAATGCGGGCCTGCACAAGCAAAACTAGCTTTCGCTTCCAGAGACTCCACAAGATTGAGGTAGTCTCGCGTATTGCACATTTTCAAATTGGTTAGATTTCCCCCCCCCCAGTTTGTTGGGTCTCGCCAACAAGGAAGCATCCAATTTGAAGGACGCGTCGCACGGCCGGCTAAAATTAGAATTCTGTCTGCCCTAAGCAGCTCTTTCGCCGAGATGTGCGATGGTTTTTCTTTCTTTTTTTTTTGCTATAAGGGTCGTCGCCGTCTGTCGGTAGGCGGATCATAAACATGGCCGTAAACAGCAGCAGCCCCAGCATCACGTGGACGTAAGCGAGAGACAGCGAGTTATTGAACGTGCGAGAGAGACACCTCAGGTCTCAGGGTTTGGGTCGTTGTGTGTTGTGTGAATCCTTTCCGCCAAGTCCACGTGGAGAAGAGTGTATTGCTTGGACATGCTTCACACCTGGATGGCAGTAAAATGACACTCCCCTTCGCCAGCACTGTTAATTCTTAGCGTTAAAGAGGCACAATGCGGGATGCTTAACTGGACGTGGATAAATGAAGTAGTTATGGCTAATCGATTGCAAACATAAGTTTTACGATGGTTCGGGGCAGACCCGAAGCGAACATATTTATAGCGCCCGGTCGTAAAATTTTTGCAACCCGTGGGTCAGGTTTGGATGTCTGTGTGGCAGCGCTCACACGAACGAGAGTCGGCAACAGACAATGCACTTTTCTGCTGAGGTTAAGGTTTACTGCACACGATCCCCACGATGCAGCGATGGAGAAAGATGCTGCCGGCTGCGTTTTTTTTTATTTTCTTTTTACGATCGCCGAGCGCAAATCATTGCCAATTCTCTTTTCGACCGAGCCGTGCTATAATGCTATATGACCCTATCCGGCCGGACGAGGAGAGGAATGCAGGGGACGGTGGTAATAAAATTTACAAGCGGCCATCCTACTTAGTGCCTGCGCTACTTGTGTCTCCGCGGGCTATTAACACCGATGTCCGAATGCTCGTTGAGATGTCCTTCGGTGGCGCTAGAACTGAAGACCCGCCAGTGTCCTAGCCAACCGAACGGCAAACTGTGAGTTGCGAGACGTTCGTTCGCAATCGAATAAAAATTGGAATAAATTGTTCGTTTCGAAAACAACAAAACTCCAGCCGACACACACACACACACACACACACCAGTTGCGATAGTTGTGTGGCCTTACGCAGCAAAGAACGCATGTGAGGGTTGCTGCTTGCTCGCGCGAGATGCGGCCCCTGTTTACAGGCGTCACGTTTCGCCGTTGATGCAACATTTTCGTGAGGCTCGCTTTCCGTTTCTTGCCGATGGCCTTCACGGTGCACGGTGTTCCGAAAGTGACTCGACTCGATGGCCACGGCTTTGGTGCGTAGGTGCGCGCGTGTTGGTGGGTTTTTTGCGCCCAGTGTGTCACGTCGGTCTGGTGTGCGATGGCAAAGCGCTGTCCCACAAGCAACATGAGATCATTGCGGTAAGCGGCGGAAAGCTCCCCGGCAGGAGGACATCAGACGGCAATGTCCGCCGTGTGTGTACCATTTCCTGTGCTTGGGGATCTGCAATGTCCGCATCAAATGTACGCACACGCCGCGTCGAGGGCTGTCGGGGGCCGAGATTTGCTAACTTGAGCTCAATTTACGATCATTTCCTAATCGGGAAATCAGATCTTGCTCACGATGCTACCAATTGGCTGCATCATCAAACCCGGTCGTGCGAAAGGAATAGTTTCCCCCTGTTTTTTTTTCTTCTAGGAATGCGGGAATGCACTTCCTGACACATATATATGCTCGCTGGATGTTGATAACGTATTTGCATGGTGAGCCGTTTTTTTTTGTTGCTGTAGTTGTTGTGAAGATAACACTTGTGGCTTTGTTGCAAAACTAAGGGAGACTAGACACTGACAGTAGCAGGGAAACATTGGTTCGAAGCTGTTGGACGTGTAGTACATTACGAGCTGTGGAGGACTTTATGTCTTTGGATTGCTCCACATTATAGCCATAACAGTTTAAAAGGATTTCTACCAACAACACTTGTGTAATTGAAGCAAAATGTATTTTTTCAAAATAAATGTCAAGCACGGCTTCGCAGTGGTAAGGTTGATGAATCCTCACGCATTGCACTGTCATTTTCCGATCCTAGTAATCGGTGAACGAGATCAAACAGTTCAGCTGGTGATGTAATCTATTATTTGTGCTTTACTTTGGACAGAATTTACAGGCGACAGACGACGAAGAAACATCGAAAGTCAACAATAGGTAAAGTATCTGCGTGCGGAAAAGTCGGTAGCCGTGCACCACTAACGCGCTCATTTCCCACTTCCATTTCCCTGCAGCCGTAGCGAATGCCAGAAGTTCAGCACCAGTCAAGGGACCGCAGCCTTGATGCTTGGGTCAAACGAGCAGCTTCGTGCCTCGTGCGAGGATCAGGTCACCGGCACTAGCACCACGGCTGGCTGTGGTACGGTTAGCGTTAGTGATACCTGCTGCGTGGATAGCATTTTAAATGAAGAATCAGCGAACAGATATGTCTCCGGTGCGGTGGAAACCGGCGAGAGTAAGATGGAGGGTAGGGCAGCCAGCCGGCCGGCCTCCTCCTGCAGCAGTGGGAGCAGTTCTTCCTCCTCCGACATTCAGCAGCACCTGCAGTCGATGTTTTGCTTGTTGCGGCCGGAAGAAACCCTCAAGATGGTGCGTACTTAAACCCGCTTCGGCTCTTCGGGCCACTTCAGACAACAGCATCCTGCTTAACCGTATTTCGCCCCCCTCATTTTTCCACACAGGCTGTAAAGTTGGAATCGTTACGGACGGGTCGGACCAGATATTTGGTCGTGGTATCACGCACAGTAACAAGCAAGCGCCACAACACCGGCACACTATACCTTACCGGAGGTGGTAGCAGCAGCAACGGTATCGGCAGCACCACAAACGGTAGCATCGTCTCATCGTGGCCATTGTCAGCGACGCCGCCGGCAACCTTCACCACCATCCCAGCCGCGGCACAACAGCAGCAGCAGCCCCTGCACGGTGGTCGCTCGACCTGCTCAACACTGTCCGGCACAGTAACGGCGGTGACGACGACGACGACGGCACACACGCGCCACAGTAGCTGCACCGGCGAACCGTTCGCCGGCATCGATACGTTCGTGTCGACCAGTGTGGACAGCTGCGTCCTCAACGTTCGTCTGCCCGACGGATCCGATGTTCCGTGCAGGAGTGATCAATGTGATAGTAAAACTAGTAGTAGGTTAATTGATAGCACCACCGCCGTGCCGGGAATGGGCGACGGTTCGGACGACACGTGCTCCACACCGACCGGCCCGGATGAGGTGACGGTCGCCGATAAGCGAGACACGGAATCGAACGAATCCGCAACCGCTTGCTGCCAAGGGCAAGAGCTACAGCAGGGCCATCAGTACCAGAACCAGCATTCGATCAGCAACAGTGCCATTGCCACCATGGAAGGAGGGAAAAAGATTGAAGAGTCCTGTCTCCTCGGCATTGATTGTAACGAGCGGACGACGGTCGGATTGGTGCTGAAGGTACTGGCGGACACGTCCATACGGTTAGATGGCGATGGGTACGTTACGCTGGCAAAATTATTGGTTGTGACTGTGAGTTTAACCTTTTCTTACCACCCTTGCACTCGTTTCATCTCGTGCAGAGGATTTAGCGTTAGCTCCTGTGGCAAGCAGCACATCTTCAAACCGGTCTCGGTGCAGGCGATGTGGTCCGCGCTGCAAACACTGCACAAAGCATCATTTAAGGCGCGCGAGCATAACTTCTTTGCCGGCGGTCCGTCGCACGATTGGGTGTCGTACTATGAGGCGCATATCGATTCGGACCGCTCCTGTCTCAACGAATGGAACGCGATGGATTCACTAGAAAGTCGACGCCCACCGTCGCCGGGCTCCATCCGCAGCAAGTACGGTTTACACGATTGGTTGCATCGTTGCGCCTGTGTCTGATCTGTTCTTTGTCCCTTTCCCCGTTTTAGACCGACCGAACGCGAGGAAACGGAAAGCGTGATACGCTCGAAGCTGAAGGAAGTGATGATGTCGGTCGATCTGGACGATGTGACGTCAAAGTTTATACGTGGTCGGCTCGAGGAGTTGCTGGACATGGATTTGGGCGAGTACAAACCGTTCATCGATGCCGAAATGCTCGTCATCCTGGGCCAGATGGATGCACCGACGGAGATTTTCGATCACGTGTACCTTGGATCCGAGTGGAACGCAAGCAATCTGGAAGAATTGCAACGGAACGGGTATGTACTTGTGTGCCGCGCAGGAAAGTGGAAACATTTACTGACATACGTTTTCCTCCGACACAGCGTCCATCACATACTGAACGTAACGCGCGAGATTGACAACTTCTTCCCGGGGCTGTTTCACTACTGCAACGTGCGCGTGTACGATGACGAGAAGACCGACCTACTGCGCCACTGGGACAACACGTTCAAGTTCATCTCGCGCGCCAAGATGGAAGGCTCGAAGGTGCTGGTGCACTGCAAGATGGGTATCAGCCGGTCGGCATCGGTCGTGATAGCGTACGCGATGAAGGCGAACGGGTGGAACTTTGAGCATGCGCTGCGCCACGTCAAGGAGAAGCGTAGCTGCATCAAGCCGAACAAGAACTTCCTGATGCAGCTGGAAACGTACCAGGGTATGCTGGATGCGATGAAGAACAAAGAAAAGCTGCAGCGTAGCAAGAGCGAAACGAACCTAAAGCTGGCCGGTGCGAAGGAGGGTCGTTCGTTGCCGGGCAGTGAACCGACTCCGCTCATCCAGGCACTGAACGGTGCTGTTGGTGTTCAGGCTGGTGGTGGTAAAAAGCACCTGGTAGTGTCTGCTGCGGGCAAAGCTGGCCATAATCATGCTGACGCCGACGATGGTGACGTTTCGGCGAGTGTAGGCGTTTTAGGGGAAAAGGCTGATTTCGAACCACGACTGGATGGAGCGGATGAAGCAGATGGAGACGAGGCTGGTGCCAGTAGCAGGGGACGAACACGCACACGTCAATCGAAACTACAATCCGCTCATCCACATAACCTCAAACAGCTTGAGCTTGCGGGAGATGGTAGCAGCAGTAGTGCCGGCACCGATACGCAATCACAATCCGAACAGCAAACGACACTCCCGGCAGCAGCATGTACAGCAAGTTCCACCTCGAAGCACAGCAAACTGTTGGCCAATCTCTTTCTCCCAGCGACGACAACCGCCGGCAAAGCGTTCATCCCTTGCGAAGGACGAATCTGTGGCCGCGGTTCGGGTGCATTGAAGCGCCACAAAAGTCTCTCGCCCGATTCGTTCAATCCTCGCTGGTCGGACAGCTACGAGTTTGAATCGTCGTCGCTGGCGTACGCGGAAAAGTCGTTCCCAGCGGCGTCGCGAACATCGCGCACCCGCACCATGCTTGAGCTGGACAATCAAATCGAACCGTACGTCGGGTCGGGCGCCCCATGCGGCGGTACCGGGCGCCGAAAGCAGCAGAGCTACTCGCTGGAACATCTGCACGGCGGTGCGCTCGATATGCGTTCGCCCTGCACCGAAACGAAAACGATACGCATGCCGTGCGGCAACGGGCAGAACTACAGCGTCTCACCGAACCAGATAGTGCACTTGCAGGACAAGCTGCCACCGAACGATGTGCGCAAGAAGGTTCTCTCCAGCCTGGCGGCAGCGGCCACCACGTCTTCGACCGCCAAACCAAACCGTTCGGAAAGCTTCATCCGGAAACTGTTCCCGAGCAGCAGCAGCAGCAGCAGCAGCAGTAGTAGTGGCGGTGGCGCCGGGACCAGTGATCAGGATTCCGGCTGTTCATCACAGTCACTTGCGACATCAGTGCCATCCACAGTACCGTCGTCCACCTCAACACTGTTGGGGTCCACGGTGAAAGCGATCGTCAGTGAGCTGGAGTGTAACAGCGGGAGCAACATACCGATCGCACCACCACCACTGCTAAACGATCCCGGTACGCTACTGTCCCAGCCCGTGGCTCCCATACCGATAGCGTCCGTAGCGGCTGAAGCGGCGGCAGTTGCGGTTGCGTCTGCCATCCGTGAAGCGACCCGTAAGGATGTTCACGAGGCGAAGGAAGCGAACGCCACAGCACCGGCCTCTTCAACAGTGTCGCTGGATGGGAAGGGCGACAATCGTACGAACAATCCCGAACAGTGGGATCCAGGAGATGGTAGAAGCGAACCCATCTGTTGGACGTCTTCCGCGCAAATCATTCAACAGTGTTCCGCTGCGGTCGGAGGATTCACGGAACCCGCTCCTACCGATGCTCCAGCTGCTGCCGGTAGTATGGAGTGTTGTGAAGTGGCATCGGAATCGGACGCCGGCAGCTGCTGTAAACCTGCCCCGGAGGTGAGCGTATTGCGTCAATGTTCGTGGAGTAGCTGTGATTCGGGTTGTACCGGTAGCGAGGAATCTCGAGCAGCAGGGCCACAGGTCAATCAACAACGGCGTTTGACTACCTCCGGACCGCCCGGTGTAGTGAACAGCAGTAGTAGTGGTGGTAGCGGCAGTGGAGCGCTTATCGACGAGAGAGACGTAATTCCATGGCATCCAGGGACGGTGAAGCGCACGAAGAAGCGCATAGAGCAGCGGAGTACGAACGTCGCCTCCACCGTTACGATGAAGTGGAACACTCCCTCCACGACGGTTTCCACGTTGCCCACCGCAACGTCAGCGGTATCGACCGACACCGGTGCGCACGGGGACGATCTGGCTGCGTCGTGCACCACTCAACAACACTCGCAAAAAGAACAGCAAGAAGAAGGCTACCCGGCCGCCCGTGAACGCCCGGGAATGGTTTCATCGAGCTACGCGCGGTTATCCGCATCCGCACCCGATTCCTACAATCTGTACGCGGAACCAGGCAGTCGGTCCGGTGAATCGGTCGGCAGTACGAACCCGCTGCCCGCAAAGCGCCAGGTCAAGCCCAACCATCAACATTCGTTTGCCGGCGCTGGGTGTGATGACTCGGTCCCGCGGAATCCAGCCGAATCCTCCACATCGTACTGCTTGCGGGTAAGCGTACGGGGTGCCGGTGGTGTCGTTGAGCGTCCGCAGCAGTCACAGCCGCATGAGCCCGGTGATGGAGCCGAGGAGGATACATTCAATGCAGGCAAGGTGCGTAACCTGAAGATGAGCTTTGAAGCGAAATCGAACGACCGACGGCAGGGACCGAAAAAGGTACGCTCGCTACCATCGTCGCCCGTTGCCGTGCACGTATCGATGGGCAGTCAGGCGAAGCGACCTCCAGCCACTTCCTCTGCGACCACGTCGACAACCACCGCCACTGCGTCCTCACCATCGTCACCGTCACCGCTGGCCGGACTGGTGTCGGGACCGGCGACAGGGCAAGCTGCACACCAGAGCACCACTCCACCGGAAGATGTGACAGTGCGTGATCTTGTCGATCGGTACGAGGTGCAGGGTCCTCGCGTACGTCCGGTCGGTAGTAGCTCACTGTCCCGGACCCAACGACCCCGCTCGGTCTTCGAACCGCTCAAGCAAAGCAGCACCGGTGGCAAACCGTTCGCTCAATCCACCACCAACAACCTCCTATCGCACTCCGCAACGCAGTGGCGTCTAGACGACTCGATGCGACCACCAGTTCCTCCTCTGGTGCGTGGTTTGGTCCTCGCCCAGCATGGTGCAGGTACCGCACCGTACAACAACAAAAGCACCAACGTCAGCCAAACCGCGCACGTACCGGCTCCCGGTCGCGGTTCGTCCGGGCCAGGCATCGGTACGAACAGCAGCAGTAACGCTAGAAACAATAACAACACCGCAAAACTAATGCTGCAACAGTCCGGTGGATCGGGTGAGGCGGGTTCACAGGTGGGAGGCAAGCGGACGCAGCAACACGGCAGAACACATCCGCTAGCGAAAATAAGCCCCAGTGCGAAACATCACCATCATCACCTGCACGTGCATCACCATCTGGTGCATCACCATCATCAGTACAACATCGGACAGCTGCAGCAGCATCGGCACATCGGCACGGCACCAGGGCCGGGTGTATCTGGCGCTACGGGGCCTTCTGCCACCGTCACAGCTAACGCGTACAATACGATGTGAATTCTAGACGAGTCGTACGATAGAGCGAGAGAGAGAGAGAGAGAGAGCGGTCACACACACACACCACACTTTCGCAGGAGTTCGACCGAATGTCCAGTTTCCTGAGACAACCTGAAACCCTTTTTATTCTTACATCTTTACACCGAGCTGAAGCAGTAGTGCAATAATTTATTTTTTTACTGGTAGTTTTTCGTTTGTTTGGCAAACAGAGTAGAACGCAGGAAGGGTACAGCACAGTCAGATAGTGAACAGGTATAGTAGAACGAACGCAATGTTGAGAGATTAGTGCTAGAGAGATTTTGAGTTGTCAGACTTTGTCCATCTCTTAACAGCAGTATGTCAGGGATTCGCAAGGGATCCAACAGGTCCCTGCGAGTCGATAGAAAGCCTCAATGTCTCAATGAGGCGCTGTCGCTGTCGTATCAACTCAGCTGAAGCTGGAACCCACCAGGTTCTCCATGTGCTTTCTGTCGTCATTTAGTCAATTGTGAAAACTGTCGAAATACGCCCCGTATGACTTACAAACCGGCACAGCACAAAACCAGTCAGAGCATATTTTTATAGTTTTGGAGACATTTTTGTTTTTTTTTTGTTTTGTTTTTTTATTCGCTCGGCTCTTACCGTCGGCGATATCATCACTCCTCTGTCATCTCTCGGCTTAGTTGAACGTAAAAAAAAAAAATGGTGCAATAAGGTAACAAAAAAGCAGATAGTTAAACAAAAAGCATTGCTTGCTTGGATCTAGAAACAAAACAACAATTAATGCCAACGCTTACACACTCGCCAAAGCGCACCCTTGCTTTAGACGCCAACCAGCTTTTGACAGTTGTTAGTTTGACCCTTCAGTGAGGTTCAATGGGTTCGTTTATATTGTTTACTCTGTTCGTGCATGCGCTTTTACAATTCGTATTTTGTTTGTGTTTTTTTTTTATATTAAAACTTCATGTTTCTAACCAAATTGACATTCCTCTGCAGGGAATCTGTTTCAAATTCGATGGCGATGAACCTAAAAGCAAGTTGGCTTCCGGAACGCTAACACTAACGCTAATCCAAAACTGCCCTGAAGCCTGAAGCTGGCATGTAAAAATGTGCGCCTTCTATTTTTAAAGCCCCCCCGCTCCCCCTCACCTCCTAGTCAACAAATACCTACCCACGAACAACATGATCTTATTCGCATTTGTTTTATTTTGTACATTTTTAAATACCATTCCAACGTAGAACGACCAGCATGCGCACGGTTGTACCGGCTACTCTCGCTTAGGAGCTATCCTCCAAAAACCTCTGGCAATTCATCACTTAACATTGCAACACTGGGACTGAATTAGGGCGCGCATCAGTGTGAGGCGCCTGGGATAAAATGGCGCGCGCCACGTGAGCTAGCAACACCACCAACTCCCTTTTTAATCCGCGTAGAATCTGTGAAGCTTATGGACATCTGTTTTATCTGCTTACGATCTCGCCGCTTACATAACTGTTGCCCCCCCCCCCCCCCCCCCCCCCGGAACTGTTTGAGCTGTATGCTGATCTCGTGATCGCGATGGGGATGCCATCAGACTGCCTAAAGTCCTTACGACTCCAAAACGTCACAAAGTACTCAGGAGCAAATCCTCTACTGAAACCCTAACGAAAGACAGCAAGTTGTGGTTTTGTAATTGTTTTCTTTTTCTTTCTTTTTGTGTGTTTGTTTGCGTATTTTGCTTATGGAAAGTTGGAAGCGACACAGGGCTACGGGAGCAAATGCTGTGCCTACTTTGCATTTCCAATAACCAATCACCTCAGCAAACCTTCCCCAACATATTGCTTCCCCCGGATTAATGTTACACTTATTTTAAATCATACATGTTAAACGATTGTGCGTGTGTTTTCGTGTGTGTGTGTGTGTGCGTATTGTGTGCATATATGCCCGTTGCATGTATATAGGCTAGGCTAGATCTTGAGAATGTTGAGCGAAAGTGAAGCAGAAGGCAAAAACACGGATAACCACCACGATCACGTGTCGTGTGTGGGTGGGTGTGTGTGTGCAGAAAGGTAATAGTTATAAGTAAGGACCTCATTTCCCCCCTCCCACAACCCCACCCCGCCCCTCCCGCTGTGTACAGTTAGTTACTCATTCAATTTCATCGAAAAAAAAACAGAACAAACAAGAGAAAAACGGATACGCTAAAACGTTAAATCAATAAATGCAGAAAAATTATGCCCCCAAGTGGTTGGGTGTGATTGATTGTTTTCATCGGAGCAGGAAGATGATGAGAATGAGGTTGATGGAGGAGGGTCGGTGTTAAATTAGCTTTTTTTCTTTCCATTTGTGTAACTATTATAGAGCCTTCTTCGGGGCGGTGACGATCTAGAGGAAGTTGAGGAGTCCTGCTATCTTGGTACGGAGTTGGTCTAGGGGATTGTGCCTAGTAAGGGTTTCACCAACTGCTTCAATCTAGAAGACTCTAGAAGGTCTCTAGAAGCCTGATGCGTCCATTAGTCTTCGACAGACAAGGGATAATCCTAGACTCTTGCTCGTCGAAGATTACGCTTCAGGCTACTAGACCTTCTAGAGTCTTCTAGATCGAAACAGTTGGTGGAACCCTTACTAGGCACAACCCTCCTGACAGAGGACGCCAATCAACTCACCATTTCTCGCTGTAAAAAAATAAAGTCAATATCTGATCGACTTCCGAAAAATTTGAGAAACAGGCTTAGCTTCCTCCTGCTGCCTGGAACAGAGTGAAGACGTATTGAGATAAAGCCACTAGACACTGCTTGCGTTTTACTTGCGCCGAAAAATTAAATTCCGGCGCAAAACCTTTTATTTCGACTAATCCTGGCGCTGGTACACCATCTTACTGTACGCACTACTAGCGTCAATGTAAACGATACAAAAAACAAAGGGTACAGGGAAAATAATAAAATGTTAACTAAATGTATCGCGAACACCTGCTCCATCTACACTACCCGTTCCCGGGTGGGGGTTCCAAACCAAGGGATGGCGCAGGAACCCGCGCACATTAGATGCCCCCGAGCACGGTAGAGTAGCGTAGCGTTTGGACCACGACTTTGAAGGACTTTTAAATTAAATTACCCCACGTTCGTAATAACCGAATTCGTTACAACAAAAACACACACGCACACATATTTTGCTAGACAATATTTTCGACTGGTTGGCTGTTTCTTTTTTTTTCCGGCAAGCTAGCAAACTAGATTTACATGTGGTGCTGCACTTTGCACTGACGCAGCGCCTCATTGAAACCCTCGCAGAGCGTCAGGTCCGATTGGTTCTGGGCGCAGGATAGGAACTGTTTCATCTCCCAGGCGCACGGTCCAGTCTCGCCGGGCTGGTGGGATGGGGCGGGTGCGTACTGTTGCGGTGGGGCAGCCCCCACCGGTGCCGCTTCCTTCGAGTCCGAGCCGGAGAACATGCCGGTCAGCGCGTGACCAACGGTGTGTCCCTAAAGGTATGGAGAAAAGCGGGCGGTTAGTGGAGAGGTCACCGGCAGGGTCCGTGGGTGGATACTTACCACGGCGGAACCGATCGCAACACCACCGGCCGTGGCGGCCATTTGCGCCATCAGACCGGGACCCTGGGATGGGGCGGCCATCGGTGGGGCGGCAACGGCGGACGGAGCGGCATGCTGCACGGCGGGCTGTCTCATTGGAGCCGGTGCCGGAGCTGGGGCAGCTGCCATGGGAGCTCTGCAGAAGAGGAAGAAGCAGAAAAAGAGTCTCATGAAAATCGGCTTTGTCCGGCTGTGTGTTGTTTTGATCAGTCGAGCAAAAGTCGGAATTGAGTCCGTTCCAAAGGTCATCTCGGCAGGAGGAAAAAGAAGAAGAAAATTCCGCGCCTGCGAAAACATGTGTGTCATCCTTTCTTCCAATCGCTCGCTAGGTGACAAAAATCACCGGAAGCTTCTAGATGTTTCATCATCCATCGCTCTAGTCCGCAGTTGGATAAAAACAACGGATGATTAATGTGTTTATCGCGGGTCGAAAAGCGATTTCATCAAATTATGAAATGTGGTGCAATATTGGGAGTTGATCTTCTGCTTTCCTGACGAAACCAGGACTTTCGATCAAGATTTTTCAGCTGATCGCCCTATTTACTGACGCAACAACGCAACTGTCATGCAACCTTCGGCCCAGCATCACGCCACCTTTCTCACTCTCTCTCCCGCTAGTGTCTAGCCACTAATCAGGAAAACTATCCTTCCTACGTCACGAGAAGGTACCTTGGAGGGCATCCGCAGATCATCGACTCTGCTCCCTATCTTCCAGGACTTTCTATACCTGGTCAACCTCGCCTCAGTAGCCATCACCCGCATGGCGTTATGTAACGGATACACTTTTTCCAGATGTTTACCATTACGCCGACCAAAAGGCCAAAAAAACATCGGCAAAAGCCCTAACCTCAACATTAAAAAAAGAAACGGTCACCAATTCGCTACATACCTGCGAGCTGCTGGTGGTGGAGAAGCGGTACGACCTCGGCGTGGCATTGTGAAAAGTTGTGTCTGTCTTTTTTATTCACAAATAATACGGGAACGCCCTTTGTTTTTAAGGTTCGCTTGATTGAAGTTGTTGAAATCACGGGATCACTGCTTTGCGCTGCTTCGACTTGCGATTATCTTCGCTACCGAGCACCTTGGCACGTTTCACTTGCTTTCGTACGGATTGACTGAGTGAGTTCGTAACTGCACACGGCGTGTTATGACGGCGCTGGTGATTAATATAGGGTTGGATCCGGGACGGGAATTGACAGCACGCGTCAGGTTGACGGAAGCATTTGACAGTTCGGGTACGGCGAGCAGCGTGGTCGGCAAAGCGTTTCTGTCAAGGTGTGTAGAGTAGTTGCGGTTCGGTGGTCGTTTGGCCCCATATCGGACTATCCGGAAGCGAGCTCTATTTCTGCGGACTGGCGGACATCAGAACGATCGAACATTTTCTAATGGAAGCACATTTGACAGTCGCATAAATATTGCATGGGGTTTGACGGGTAAAGTCGAATGACCTCATCTAGTAATGAAATTTGTTTGATTTTGGTCCTACAGCAATAACTGTCAGTGGACCTTATCTGTCAAATTCTAAACTAAGTTTGTGCTACTAGTCGTATACGACTGAGCAGTGACTGCAGTTTAATTCAAATCAAACTAGGACTCGTGTATCGAATCCCATCCGGAACGTTTCTCCATACTGAGGATGTGGTATCAATAAGACTAGTGAGCCATTGGATGCTCGGCATGTCCGTGCAGTTCCTTCAGAATTGGCCTTAAGAAAAACAATAGTAGTCACTATACGAAATAGACCTTGTCCAGCCCAATCCTATGGAGCGATTCTGAAGAGATCGCAGCTCAGATCTTCTCACGGCAGGGCTTTGTATAAAATCTCGTCCAGATCTGACTCCCCATACACAGTGCTGACTTAGGTTGGGTAGAGAGCTCGTGAGGTCTCATCTCAGCAAATGAGGGCTCTGAGCGCAATCTTTGAGCTCCCCGCCATCACGAGATAGCTCTTCGACTTTTTCGAGTTCTTCGCCACCACGAGGTAGATCTATGCAATCTTCAAGCCTCATGCTTCATCCTCATAAGATGGCTCTCCGAATTCTTTGAGCGATGTCAGCAGGCAGCTACCCTCTTCTCCTTAAAAAGAGAGCTACTTGACACAATACTAGTAGTGACCTCAAGCTCCCGGGTATAGCCATGGTATAAAGCCAGCATTGGTAAGCCTTGTTGTTCTTCCTCTTTATCACTACAACCTGGGAAGATGACGTTCTACCATTTCTGGATTCCAATGACTTATCTGGTCCATATAGAACCTCGAGATAGTGGAGGAGTTCTGCTACTTTTGTACGATCGTAACTACGGATAGTAACGTAAACAGCGATATCCGGAGTTATTCAGGGGTCCGGACTGATCGATACTGATACGTCCGGTGGTCCTCAACGGGAACAAGTCCTGGATTATGCTGGACTCATGACGCCCATTATCTCACCATTTTGGAAGGTGAGTTCTAAGGTTTATCTTGAGGCTTAGACTACATCAGGCGACGTCGAACTTGTCGGAGATCCCTGGACCAAGTTTCTTGGAAAAGTCTTGGTGATCCGACCATGTTTGAGAAGATCGAGAATAAGATGTAGTGAAGATTAAGACCTACAATTGAAGGACGATCGGTTTAGCTTTTACGTAAAAATTTTATTTTCAGTATAAAAGGACACTTAAAAATATCCTGAATTATCTGTTTATTTTTCCTTTTTTTGCATTTCCTTAAGCTTCCTTTCCTTTTCCTGCGGCATTTTCTTTTTCTTCCTCTGCTTCCTCTTCTGCTCCCTCTACCCCCGGTTTCATCCGCCCCTCATCATTACTCTGCCTGTTTATTCTACTATGTGCCTGGCTGGATGTGCTTACCCGTTTTCGCTTCCGCCGTCCTAGCCCTAGCAATCATTTTCCGCCAAAAGAGACAAACAAAACAGAAAACACTCTCCCCATGCGCGCCCGCTCGTTCGGACAAGACGTCGTCCAAGCTGTTGTGCAACGGGGGGGGATTAAGTTTGTGCAAATTTTTTCTTTTCTGTTTCCTTCGGCGCGCGAAAGAAAACGGTAGGCGCGTCGCATGGGAAGACGAACTCCCGTCCGCCGCTTGCCCAAGTATTAATATGAATTTAAAAACTATTTTTCTACTTATAGGCTACTGCCTACTACTCGCTTGTTGTTCGGTCGGCGAATATGGTTGTCAGCAGAGTGTGAACCCGAGCAAGAGCGCCCTCGGTCGCCAGGCTGCCTACACCCCGAAGGCAGCTGGAGCGAGCTGTTTTTTTGTGTGTGTGAGGTCCATTCCATTGAGCAGAGCAGAGAGTCCTCGTTGTCCGCGGTGGAGTCTCTGCCAGGGCGCGTAACCCTCGCGGAGATCCGAAGCGGAGGTCTGCAGGGGATAGGGAACTATCCAGAATATCTGCTGGAGATGGATATTTGAAAGGGAGGGAAAAAAAACAGCTCGGGCGAGCGTACGCGTTGTCACTCTGGTTCAGGGTCGCACCGGTTGTGCTCGTTCGTCTGGGAAAATAGATAGTATTGGTGGTGGTGATGCCCTAGTTCCTCTCGGCCGGGAAGTGATCGCAAACACGAGAGAGAGAGAGAAAATAATCAAAAAACATCCTCTTGGCCACCACTACAAGCGGCTGGCGGCTGATAAATGCTTCTCCTTGTGATTCGTATCATCCATGTTGCGTTCGTTTCCGATTGCTGGTCCTGTCTGTTAGTAATGGTTGTGCATAAAATCTTCGAATTTCTGGCGTTTTTTGTTGTTGTTTTGTTGAGAACGACTGATACTGATACTGTGCTGGGTGCGTTGAAGTCTAATCAAGATCTGAATCTGCGAGTGTGTCTAGTACCAAACGTCAGAGCGAGTTGGTCAAGAGTGGTCCAAGTACTACTTGGTCGGACATATTGGTGCGAGGTAAAACTGTACCGGAGAAGCAAGCATATCTTACGCCTGATCCTTGATAACTTTACCGCGCGCCAATAGTTCCTCCATCCGTTCCACAATATCGCTTCTAGACCAGTTTTTTTCTGTTTCCTGCATGAGTCTATCTTACAAACAAAACCGACGTTCCCTGTTCATTCTCTGCTCATCGTTATCGTGCTAATATTCCCATCTTCTCGAACCAGGGAGAAGAAGTAAAAAAAAGGCGCAATGCAAGCTTTTGACAGTCAATTTGGTGGGGGCGCTGCCGAAAAGGTGTTCCCAATGAATTCAACCGTGACGGTCGCTGGGTAGCGGTTGCTTGTGTGTTTTTTTAAAATTATGGCAAAATATACAGAGATACATGTAAAAAAAAAAGATAATCTTTATAATAAAAATAAATTTAATGATAATATTTAAAAATAGTTACACTCGCAATCGTAATGGTGCTATCAGTGTGCCAACGCCAACAAGTTTTGCTGCGTGAGTAGTGCAGGCACGCGGCCGTAGATTGTTTGCCGAGACGCCTACACCTCGTGAGCGAATACGAGGAGCGGAAGGAAGGAAGGACACTTCAGCTGCGTTGTGGAGCGTGTGGCATCCTCGCTGCAGTGAGTAGCGATAGGAGAGAAATCTATGGAGATGTAGCGACACTGTTGGAGCTGATTCTAAACGGAAGCACGAAACAAGTCCCCAGGAGGTACGAGGATAGCACTGCTCGCACCTTGATAAGTCCCCCGATAGCCCCCCCACCTAACTAAGTGTGGAGCGCTCAGGTGTCCGGGTCTACCGGTCTTGCTAGCTAGCCAGCTCAGCATTGCCAAATGTTCAAGCGATCCTAGGAGCCCTTTTCGAATGGGTGAGGTGTCGGAAGCATTATACCCTACTGGCTACTATCGGCCGGTTAGCGGGCGATAGTGACCAGTCCGAAAAGTTGGCCGGCAACCGAGGGAGTGCATATACCATCGGGTCGCCGGCACCTGCTCCGATCGGTCAATCATCGGGCGTCTGAGCACTGTGTCTGGGAGTTAGGACATCTAGGATATCAACGCTTGTTCCGTGCCTGGTTCGGTCCAAGCGTGTCGCTGGTGTGCCTTGCGGGTGGAGTGGTCTGATGAGCTGACGGTTGCACTTCTGGTAACATTCGGAGTGTTGCGGCGACTGTGTCTCAATCGCCAGCAAGCCGTCACACGAGCGGACAGGCGACCGTTCACCAATAGACAAGGACCCCCTGAGGAGCCTGATCCTTGCAGAAAGGGAAGGTTGATGTGTGTGGCAAGCAGTGACGCAACCAATTGACTTGCATAGGAGAGGTGTGTCCGCTATGCAGACCCGCCTTCAACAAGTCCCTTACAAATCCGCCTCCCATCCCTGTCCCAAAGTCAGTATAAATAATCGGTCTGCATCGATTTTTCTTAAATGCATCATTACTGTAGCTGTTCCGAAAAAAGATAATCGTTCGAGAACGGAAGCCAAACAACAAAAAGCGGGGGGGTTAAAGAATCGTATGTACGCAAATACCTAGAGCAATGAAAACCACATCGGAAACGGAAGCGATGGACGTTACATAGTGGATCGCCTTAAACGTGTATGGCGCTTCTCTACCGCGTTTGTCGGTTTCTGATCGAACTGGTTTCTGTGATCGTCCTTTAGCCGTGCTAATTTTGTATCCAGCATCTGCGCGTCGTCGCTCTACGGTCTGCGTACGTGATCGTCCGTTAGTCACCCTCAGTCCGTTTTTACTTAAGCTTACTTAGTGCTAATATCGTTTGTCCCAAAACCGTCACTGTCGACGATGCCGCCGCCGCCGTACTGCCCCTACCGATATTTCGTGTCTACACATGCGTTTGCTGGCGACGGACGCGCAGTGACGGGCGTACTGTTGCAGCTCGAACCCGATCCCATCCTGCCGTGGTGTCCGCTCATCTTCTCTTGGCCGCTGCCACGGCAATCATCTGCTGCAGCATCGGCTCCGGGCTGCACGCCTTCGGTTCGCACTGCATCTGACCGTCACCGCCGCACCTGAGGGGGGGGATAAAGAGTTCGCGGTAAGTAAGGCTACGGTCGCACCGAGCTCTGGCAGGCGTTCAGGATACTTACGTGCATCGCATGCAAGGACCGGATGCGGAAGCAACCGTTTCACCGACGTTGTACGGTTTGCCCTGAATCTGGCAACCGCGCTTCTGCACGTGTCCCTTGTACGCGTGCGGCAGGAAGTGGGGTGGCAACGTGGTCGTCGTGGTGGTCGTGCTGGTCGTCACGTTCAACACCGTTGCCATCGACACCGGACATTCGTACCGCGGGCAGCAGAAACCGGCTATTGGCTCCTCGTTACAGCCACTGATCGGTGGTGGGCAAGACTGTTGCAGGCAGATGATATCGCTGCGGAAGCAGAAGCAGAAGTCGCACGGATCGTCCCGCGGGATCTGTTGGGCGGACACGTACAGCTTACCGCCGTAGCGGCAGGTGCCCGGTCCGAACGCGGCTGGATCCTCCTCTTCGCCATAGTCGTCCTCGTACGAGGATGGTGGATAGTGTGGTGGCATGTGTCCGTAACCGGAGTCGTAGTGCTGGCCCGGTGCACCGTACGAAGGTCCAACCGTTTCCGGTTGCTGTGTGGGCTTCGCTGGGCTGCTGGTATCATCGTGCAGTCCCGTCACGTCCTGCTCCTGCACCTTCTGCTGGTCGTCCTCTTCGTCTTCGGTGAAGGTTGGCTTTGCAGCAACCTGCTGCTCATCGCTCTCATCACCTGCCGGCTGTGGTTTCTGGACCAGTTCCTCCTCAGCCACCGGGACCGTTGGCTTCGGCTTATCCTCAACGCTGTCAATCTTTTCGTCGAGCTTATCGTCCTGGGCAGCGATTGGTGCGATCGTCGTTGGCGAAAGCTCGTCATGCGATACCTCCGGTACAGGTGCCTTCGATACCTCCTCGCGTACAGGCTCTTCCGTTTTGACATCTGTCAGCTGCGTTGTGGTAATAGCCGGTACCGTGCTTGACACCGTCACCGCTTCCAACGGCACTTCTGGTGCTTCCGAGGCTTCTGCTTCGACATCCTGAGCCAAGCCCGGGGTACTAGCTGTTGGACTAGCTTCTTCCGCTGGCTGCGAAGTGACGGTGGTGCTAGGTACTGCTGGTGCTGCAGTTGAAACCGGTTCGTCCTCCTGCTGTACGGTGGTATGC
Organism: Anopheles stephensi; assembly: GCF_013141755.1. Taxonomy (NCBI): domain Eukaryota; kingdom Metazoa; phylum Arthropoda; class Insecta; order Diptera; family Culicidae; genus Anopheles; species Anopheles stephensi. The sequence continues at coordinate 2,713,855 of NC_050201.1, forward strand.
TGTTCGGTTACCTGCGAGTCCGAACCCGGCACAACCGTCGTGTACACGTCAACCTTTGCCGTAACCGCCTCGGCGACTTCCTCCTTCGTTGGTGTGGTAAGTGCCTCCTCTGTCGTGGTAGCCTTCACTGGAGCTGCTGTCGTAGTCAACCTGACCGGTGTGTCTTCCTCCTCCGACGAATCATCATCCGCGTGCAGATCGTCCGTTTGTGGTTGTTCCACATCGTCCTGCTCTTCTTCTGAGGTAGTTCCAGCAGTCTCGACCGCATCGTGCACAGCCGATGGCTTGTCAGTGGCCGGTTCGGCTGGTTGTACCTTCTCATCCTGTTCTGGTACGGACTCGCTCGTCGCTTCCGGTTCCTCCGCACTGACAGGACGGATTTCTTCGCCAGCTTGATCTTGCTCCGGTTCCTTCGGTACTGGTGCAGCTGTAGTTGACGATGGTCGTTCCTCTTCGCTGATTGGCTTCTGTCGTACGGTCGTGATTTGCACATCTTCATCGTCTTCTGCCGAATCTTCATCGTCGACGGAAGCACCAGTAGTAACGCGAACGTCTTGCATATCGTCGTGATCATCGTGCGTATCAGCCACCGGTTTTACCGCTTCATCGTACGCCGGGGTAGATGCATCATCGGTAGACTCACCTTCACCTGCATCCTGCTCGGCTGGCGTATCGTGCGCTGAGCTTGGTTGCTCTGGCGTAGCGAACGTGGTACTGTGGGCAATCTCGTCCTGAGCAACGTCATCTGATTCTGGCTCAGCGATCGGATGCTCATGATCGGTGTCGACAACGTTAAAATCGAACTCAGTAGCCCGAACCGTAGTGGCCTGAATCTCCTGCTCTGCTGGAGCTTCAGTCATCTTTTCCGTTTCCGTGCTCAACGGCTCCTCCGCCTTATCGTCGTCCACGGGCACAACGGTAGTCGTCTGTTTGTCCTGCTCGGCAACAGTTTGTGGTGCGGCTGTGCTGGCAATTGCCGGCTGTTCTGGCTCGAAATCGACGTCATCCTCCAACGGAGCGACGTGCACTGGGTCTGCTTGCGTAGTAGTAACCTCCACTTCCGGCTCTGGCTGTTGCTTCTTATCCTGAGTCTCCTGTGGAGCTACGGTCGTTTGCACCTGTTCGTTCTGCTTGTCATCGTCGTCGCCGAGCTGTTGGTCTTCCTCCGAATCCTTCAGCGTTGCTTCAGTAATGGCGCTGCTGCTGTCGACAGTAACAGGTTCTGTGTCGGACACCTCTTCCTCCGATGCATCTGGCGCAGCGTGAGCCACTGGTACCTTTGGTGTCGTTTCCGTTTCCTGCTCATCACTCTCTTCGACACTCGCCTGTGCAGCACCGTCGTCAAAGACTGGCTTTTGCGTCTGTTCGTCCTCCTGCTCAGCATCCTTCACCGGTGCTAGAGTCGTGGACTGTTCCATTAATACTGAAGAAGGCGTCTGTTTTACATCTACATCTGCCGTGGTCGTTTGCACTTCATCGTTCGAAGCGGTCAGTTTCGTTGTAGCGACCTCAACCTGCTCATCCTCGTCAACCTGGTCGTGAGACTGTGCAACCTGGTCTCTCTCCGGTTCGCTCTCGTCGGCGCTCTCCGGCTTCAAAGATGCTTCCGGTGTTGTCGCTTCTTGCACGTCCTCATCGTCATCGGCCAGTGGAAGCTGAGGTGTGTCTTCCTTCTCTTCCGATTCGCTATCATCGCGCGTGGGCACCGAAGGAGTAGTCTGTTTCTCCTGCTCTTGAGCCACTGTAGGTGCGGCAGTTGGGACATTCTGCTCCTCGTCCTGTTCACTATCAGCCTCCGAAACACGGACAGTCGTCGAAGGTGTGCTGTCCGATTCTGGCACTGCTTCCGCTACATCGTCCTTCTCCGTCTCATCCTGTTCCTCGTGTTGCTCAGTAGCTGGTGTTACGTCAACTGCGTCACTTGAGTGTGTAGCCGTCGTTGGTTGCTCCTGCTCATCACCAGTTTTGTCTTGCGCGTCCTCCGTCACATCAACCTTCACAGTCGTAGGTTGTACCTCGACGTCCTGTTCCTTGTGTCCAGCCGTCGTTAGTTCCGGTGTATGTTTGGTGGGCTCAACGGTTTGCTGTTCGGTTTCTTCGATTTCGTCGTAAATCGGTGTCTGCTCCGGTTTCTTCACCGGTACAGTAATCTTCTGAACGTCCGCTTCAATTTCGTTGCTTTCCTGAGCATCATCCTCTACTTGCGGTACCTGCTCTCGGTCCTGTTCCGGCTTCGATGGCTCAACGGTGCTTGGAGCCGCTGTTACACGCTCACTAGGCACGGTGGTGGTAGTCTGCACAACCTCGTCCTGCTCCTTAATTTGATCGACCGGTTCAAGCGTTTCCTGAGGAATCTCGACCGGCAACGGCATATCGACGTGCTGCTGCTCCGTGTCGTCCAGCGATGGCTTGAAGATGGGCTCTTCCGCCTCATCGTCATCCTCTTGCGGGAAATGGAATCCACCGTCCTGTTCCGGGCTGATCAGATTATCGTCGTCCGACTCTTCCCTATCGACTGGCTTCGGTTTCACCGCATCCTGAGTAGGCTTCACTTCATCGAACGCCGGTTTCACAGCTTCCTGAGTTGGAACAGTTTCGTCCAGGGTCGGTTTTACGATCGGTTGCTCTTCTTCATCCTCCACGCGGAAGATTAGTGCATCGTCACTAGTTGTTGGTGCCGTTGTCATCTTTTGGGTAACAGGTACCCCTGTCGTCTTGAGACCACCCTCATCATCTTCGTCCATAGCTGTCTGCACGGTTACCGAAGCTGGCTCGTCCGACTCCTTCTCATCACCAACAGGCTGTGCAGTGGTAACAGCGGCTTGCTCTTCTTCCTTGACGGTAGTCAGCTTCTGTCCTGCTTCTGCCTCCTGTACAAACGATGTCGTCTGCTCCACATCCATCACTGGTCTTGCAGTAGTTGCAGCAGCGGCCGGTGAGTCCGTAGCTTCATCCTCAGTCAGATCCGATTCATCTTCGTGCTGCCCATCAGTATGCTCCACATTTTCGGGCTCGTCAAGTGCTGCTGCTGGCGTTGTCGATGCCTCTTGCACGCGATCCTCTTCTTGGTCTGCGTGAGCGCTTGCAACGGTCGTCGCGTCATCCACCTTCTGTTGGGCCTCGGTCACCGTCTCCTGTTTTGCAGCCGTTTCAATGTCTCCGGTTGTGGTTGCTTCCTGTGCAGGAGTGTCCTCATCATCCGTGCTTGCCGATGGTTTGTCGTCGTCGACTGCCGGGCTGGCAACTTCATCACTTTCGATATCGTTGCTCTGATGGTCCTCTGGTTCGCGCTCGGTGGTGACTTCCGCAGCAGGCTCCACAGAGCGAACTGTCGTCGGAACCGGGCGTTCCTGCTCCTCATCTCGTTCGCTTTCGTCTTCTTCTGCCTGCACCGGGAGAGCAGTTGTTACCTTCTGTTCCTGGACATCCTGTTGCTTATCTAGAATCTCCGCGCTAGTCGTCGTTTCCTGAGTCTGAACGCTGTCATCTTCCGGCTCATCAGCAGCAGGCGTAGTACCACGCACCTCCTGCTCAGCTATCTCAGCGCCATCATCAGCAGTATCGTCCTGGATCGGTTCACTCTCCACCGAGCTGCTCTCTTCCGTTTCGCTGACCGGTGTCGTTTGACTCTCCCCAGCGATAGTCTTCACAGTCGTTGGCTGCTGCTCTTCATCCTGCTTCTGTCCCTCTTCAACCTCGTCCTGTTCAGTCTCTGGACCACGCTCCGCAACATCACCAGATGTGGTAGATTCCTCCTGCTGCTCCGATTCCGTCACACCTTCGGCAGATGGTGTCGTTGCTTTCATCGACATCTGCTGCTCGCCCTGGGGCAGTTCCGTTGACTGTTGTGCAACGGTTTCCTTCACCGTGTCAACCACCGTCGAAACCGAAGGCGCGCTGGTCGTTGCAGCCGTGCTCAAAATGATCACATCCTCGTAGTCCGCCGTCGTTGGACGGTTGCCGGCAAACAAGTTAATGTTCATGTCCAGTGAAGGTTCCTGCGGTCGCAACGGTTTGAACACCTCGTCATCGAGATCGAATCCAGCGCTGTCACTTTCCGCTTCCGATGGCTGGCTCGACTCATCGTCCTCCTCGGCCGTAGAGGTAGACTGTGAGTCAGACACCGGTGCCTTGGTCGACGATTCGAAAGATTCCACACTTGCATCCGCTGACTGTTGCTCTTCCTCACTGTCCGCATCGTCACTCTCGGTGGAGGCTTCGGTCGATTCTACCGATACAGAGCTCGCAGTTGAGGTCGTTTCCTTTGGACAGCTGTACGTCGGACAGCACTCTCCAGATACGGTAGCTTTCAGTGTGCAGTCGTCGCTTGGCGGAGCCTGGCAACGTACCATTTCGCAGTGTACGATACTGTTCGAGCAATGGCAGGCAACCTGACATTTACCGGACGTTGGCACGCTAGCGCCATTCTCGTACGTAACTCCATCGATCAAACAGTCACCTTCGCCAGGAATCGACTCCGGGAACAGTTTGTCCGGACTCACCACACCCAGATCAGCTTCCTGCTTCTCGTCGAGTGGAGCAGCTGGTGTTGCTGGTGCTTCGCTGTCGTCGTGGTCAACTGGTGCCTCTTCATGATCCTGCTTCTCACCACTGTCCGCATCCTCTTCGACCGGTTCGCTGAGCGCAACATGATCCTCCTGCTCCGGCTCTCCATCATGGGCCGCTTCTTCGCTCTCCGGCTGCTCAACCTTCTGCTCATCCTTCTCCAGCGGAATGACGGTGTTCATTTCGACTGGCTCATCCATATCCGCACCAGGCTGTACATGGATCGGTTCCGGTTCCTGTGCATCGTCCTCCTTCCGGTCGCCAAAGGTTGGTGCGTGCTCGGTCGTCATCGAATCGGACAGTACGTGCGAATCGGCCTCGAGCGGCATATTTTCCAGAATCTCATCCTTCGGCGGTTCAGGCGTCTGTTCGGCCGGGATCGTTTCATCCGAGGCGGTCGGTAGCGGTGGCAGCTCCGTTACAACAACTGCCGGCGGTAACTCTACGAAATCTTGCTCCGGTTGATCGTCAGCCTTCTGTGCGGGCTCCTTCTTCTCGCTGCTCACATCCGGCTTGTCTTGCTCCGGTACAACGGCTGCACTCGATGGGGCGTGCGTCTGTACTTCCGGTTCGCTAGTCACCTCATCGCGCTCCGGAAGTGCCGTAGTGGTAGCGGTGGCTTGACTATCTTCCAGCTCCTCTTGCTCATCCTGTTCCTTCTGATCGTCGTGGTCTTCCGACGCCACAGCATCATCATGCTCTGGTTGATGCTGGATGGCGCTTGTTTCCGTTGCCTCGTCATGGTGTTCATCGATTTCGTTTTCCTTCTCATCAGCACTGGCCAGCGCTGGAAGCGACGTCGTTACCGCCGGTTCAAAACTGTCCTCCTCGCTTCGAACGGTCGTCGGTACAACTTCATCAGCCGTTGGTTTCTTCGTGCTTGTTGGCTCGTCCTCATCCTGCTCAGCGGGTACATCATCCGCTTCCGGTTCCGGTGCATCCTTGGTGGGTGCAACAGTCGTTCCTTCGCTAGGTACCTCCGACTCGTCGTGTGTCTCCGTTGATGTTTCGTCCTGTGCTGGTGCTCCTTCCGTGTTCGATGGCACCTCAGCTCGTACCGTAGTTAGTGCAGGCACATCATCAAAGGCAACCGTGGTAGTCGTTTCCGGGCGTTGGTCCTCATCCTCCTCATGCGGTCCCACGTGTCCAGGGATGTGATCACTCTCAACACCTGGCTCACCACTCTCAACCGGCTGTACCGTCGTCAGTCGCTGCTCGTCATCAATCTTATTCTGAACCTGCACATCACCGTCATCCTCTTCGTGGCTATCGTCCGTCTGGACATCCTCGAATTGTGGTGCAACGTGCTCCTGTTCCTGCTGATCCTCGTCATCTTCACTGGACACCTTTTCCTTTTCGCCCGTTACTACATCCTGAACCTTCTGGTCCATCGTTGCCATAGTGGTACTTTCTGCACCAGCCTGCGTGGTTTGTGCTGCTTCCGATTCCTGCTCAGTTTTTGCCGGCGCACTATCTTCCAGCTGCGGCTGTTCCTTCTCCTGCTCCTGCGCTTCAGCGTCACCATCATCGGCTGCTGTCGGAATGCTCGGGACGGTCGTAACCTTCATGGTGGCTGCACTACCATCGCAGATGTACTTGTCCGGACAGCATTGGCCAGCGGCCGGTGGCAAAGCGGTACAGTTCTTGCCCTCATTCTCCAGCGGCGTGCCACACTCTTGAACGGCGCACACGATATCGCCTCGCATACAGTAGCAGTGCTCGCACGGCTTGTCTGTCGTGATTAGCGCACCGTCGGCGTACGTTTCACCGTTGTGCACGCAGTCGGTAGACACGGATGGGGATACGGTGGTGGTGAGGATGAATCCTGGCGTTGGACGCACCGTCGTCGTACTTTCGTCCTCCAACATCAGGGTCGAATCTCTATCGTGATCTGGAAAAGCGTTGCGGTAACGTTAAGATATTGCCTAGCTCTAGTGAGACAACGCTCACGTTCGATACCTACCACAATCGTATTTCACTGGACAACAGACACCCTTGTTGTAAATCGGTTGGCAGCCGTCGATGTGCAGCGTACACTCCTGCATCACGCAGGTCGTCATGTTACGAATACAGTAACACAACTCGCATGGTTTTTGTGGATTTGATGGCACCTGTGGGAAGAAGGAGCGGGACCGTCACCGTCAGCTCTCTTGCGCCGCTAGCTTAAAACTAGCCCGCCTGTACTTACTTGAGCTCCCTCAGGATAGAACCGTCCGTTGATCGAGCAACCGTACTGGTCGGGCGCACCAACCTCGCTAGATGAGGTCGCACCGAGCGCGTTCGAGGGACTGGCCGTCGTTTGATGGTCGAGCAGCTGGACTTCCACCTCCGGGCAGGTAATCACCGGACAGCACTGATCTTCGCGCTTCTCAATCGTGCAGTCCTGCCCGATCGCCTTCGTGAACGGGCAGACGCGCAGATAGCACATCAGCATGCGGTCGTGACACGTGCAGTTCAAGCATGGTTCGTTTGTCATGATCCGGTCACCCTCGCCGTAATGATTGTAGTTGTAGTAGCATCCAGTCGACTCACCATAGTTCTCCAGCTCTGTCTGATCACTTTCATACATCGGTGCTGTGTGTAAGGAAGATACAGAGATGTTGGAGCGGTTCAGAATAGTGGAGTAGTTAGGCCATTCAAGTCTAAAGAAAAACAATAGTGGTGTGAGACTTCTGGTGACTTATCGTCACGCAACGTAGATAAGCGCCCAGCACCACAAAGCACCAGGTCTCGTTTAAATGGCTACTACCTTAATGCGGTCACACGCTAAGATGGCTGAAACAGCCTCCGAATTATGGGCTACAGACTACGTCCGACAGACAGATAGCCTTGCAGCGAAACGAGCAGAGAGGCTGTTGCATCTACCATTATAGTGTCTCTAGTTTTGACGCCGTTTTGTGATGGACGTACAATTCCAATTCTACGCTTCCGCCGACAGCTGCCTTGACTTGTACGGTCCAAGAGTGATGTGTATGTGTACACTGCCGGAAGTTGGCGGAAGGTAAAATTGCTGGCAGCACAATATTACCCCAAGGGTAGCATAATAATAAGAATCTTATACCAACACCCTAGGAGTGGCTTTACATCGGTAAGTCGTTTAACGAGATCACCTACACCACAATCAATCAAACCCGATTCGATTGGTCGATTGGTTTCTGCACACGATCATATCCCACTGCTTGGACTATGCCCCATGCACTAGTCACCCCAATCAAGTCCTTTCCGGGCTGCGGTTTCAAGGCAAAACTCTCCCTTACGTTTACATTCCCCCCCTTCATCTGCACGACCTTCCATGTTTCAACCCAATGTCCGTGTGAGCTTTCTGCCGGGTTTGCTGATGACAGATAGGCCCAGCGCGTACGTGATATCTTTGTTCCGAAATCAGATTGACGGTTGTTTATACACACTTTCTTCCCTGATTTTGCACATGCTCAAACAACAACGCACGCACACGAGGCAGCCGCAATCATCCCGACCGTACATTCCATAAATATTAATACACAATCATGTTATGCGGTCCGACCGATGCGGCGGCGACCCGGGACCAACCCGGAACACAGACTCCCTTTTTTATTATTTTTCACGTCGGGGAAGGGGGACGTCCTATCAAGGGGTCGTGCTAAGAAGTTTTGTATCAACTGTCAAGTGAGGCTGTGAGACTGGGGGTTCGTGCGATGATAGGGTACGATAAGGCCTAACTAGGGCGAACCTATAACTAAGGCAGTCTTAACCGAGTTTTTTTGGCAATGTTGGAAGAAGGGTTTTTTTTTCCTTGAAGAGTCTAGTTTGGTATATCGATTCAGTTGCTGACTTTGAAAATAGGTCAATCTATTATAAACCGCATAACGAACAGCGTCTCCCAGAAACTCACGTCTGACAGTTACATTAGCTCTGACATATGAGCAAACACCCCCCTTTCTCGCTCAATCAGTAGAGCCGCTGTTGACACACGCAATGTCCCCTAAATAAATCGAGAGCAGAATATTATGCACTCCTATTGTCAATATTCCCCGAAGATTTGGACAAAATGTGATTTATCTTGATAATTAAGCTGCATCTGTCGTACCCTGCACCGTACCGACATTCGAACTAATATTTGTCCAACAAGCAAGCGTTAGTGACTGAAACAAGTAAGTCTGCAAAACTTTCGTTCAATATCCCGGTTAAGGATGCCGGGGAACCTATGTTCGACTTGATGAGCTAATCTATATGTACGTTTATTGGTGAACTTTACACCCCCCAAAACGGGGAGAGATTCATTAAAAAATTAAGGCTTAAAGCAGGGGAAGTCTCCGTTCTCCGGGCAAGCGTTGCTTAGCATCTCTCCCTCCCCAATGTTTCCCGGCTGTTTGTCTTAAAGCCTTGGCACGCACTTCATTTGTTTCGGTGTTGTCAAGATGAGGGTTTCCTGATAATTATAATTGACTGTGTGATTTGGTGCCCGAACCAAATCTGCTTCGGTCGCTCGCCATTGGAGGGACTTATCACGGATCGATTTTATCGCATCGGCCACGTGGTGCAACACGATTGAGCTGAATGTAGTAAATCCCAACCGCATTAGGGAAACAAATTACACAACGGTGTTGACTACAGGTCAGAACTCTTCTCAGAGTCATCTTCCTTCTGAATTGTTGGGTTGGGATTGAGCTGAATGTAGTAAATCCCAACCGCATTAGGGAAACAAATTACACAACGGTGTTGACTACAGGTCAGAACTCTTCTCAGAGTCATCTTCCTTCCTCATCTGGCATCTCGCACCGTTATGAAAATATTCGATCCAGCAAACCCTCCACTGCTCTCAGCTCTAGGAGATACTGCCAGCTCATTACGGTTTGACAAACACGGGACCGCACCGTACCCCTGTCTTTGGGAAGGGTGACTAGAGCAATCCGGCTCCGTAACGCGGGTCGAGGACGCGGATATCCACTTGCCGTTTCGAATCAGCAAACGAGGATAGAACAACAGGACAAGAAAATTGAACATCTTGTCTTTGCTAATTGCACGTCCGTCCGGCTGGCCGAAAACTGATGAGTGGGGTGATGGCTCAAGAACATAGGAGGAAGCAACAACAAACAAAAAAACTGGACACGCACCAAGATGACGAACGTCACAGTCGTTATGTGCCTAGTGCCATTAGTCATCGAACGCTGGAGAAGCGCTGAGGGTACTGTGGACAGCATCCAGTGATGTGTGTATATGCAGCCCGAGAGCTTCATGAGATTTAGCGGGTAAAATGTTCTGAGTCATTGCCGGGTCCCCCTACACTGTTGTACTGTTCTGATGAGACCTAGACTGACGTCTAGCTTATCCCTTGCGGATTATGTCGCTACTTACCGCTGTTGGACGCTGGTACCAGTGTTAATGCTATCGCTACTATTAAATATATCATCGTGTGCTGGTCGAGCCCGGACAGGCCCGAACTCCTGATAATCATCCTGAGCGTTGAACTGTTGTGTTTGTCTGCCCCACGTATAAGATGATACAGCTGTACACCTGTGCGGAATAGAAAGAAAGGAAACGGCTTAAAAATCGTCAGTTACGCGTGGTATGTGACACTCCTAGAGTATTTGAGGTACTGAGCAATGTTTGGGTTGTTCAACCTCACCAGATCACAACGACGGGCAGACGGGGTTTTTTGTTATGCAAAATATCGAACACATACACGACGCGGTCTTGTGAGATGGGGAAAAAGTGGCACACCGACACCTCGTTGTTTTCCTACCAAACTTCTAATCCCCCCGCCGTTGGGAGGTTAAACGATCTCGCTTTCTCTCTAATGATTGAACAGGCACGAAGAACAGGTAGTTGGAAGCTGTACACCCCAGATGCACGCAAGGATGCCATGGTTTTTTTTTAAGTTCCACGGAATGCTGAGCTGGCCAATACTTGGAGTAGCAACATCCAAGCGTAATCCTCAGAAGTCTCAGCAGTCATTGTCACGTAACGCGCACTACAAAGCCTGCAAAGTGTCGCGTTTTGGACAGTCCCAGCTAAAAGCTTCCAGTTGCAGTCGAGCTGCATTTAGCTGTTTTGCGGACCAAATCCGTGGAATTCATGTCACGTTGAAGTAGCTGCAGCCTGGTAGGAGAAGGTTTGACCGGAATAGGCTTACGGTAAAAACTGGTTCGCAGTTCAAGTCGGTGAAGGCTCGCCGGGTCTCCACCACAGCACACCAGCACACACACAGTAAAAGGGGGTTGGAAAAACTTCACCGTCGGACGCAAATTCCCTTCCGTGTGCACGGTGCACGAAACATTCCTGGTGAAAGTCGTTTGCCAAATCGTATCTTGCCGAGAGTCTTGCGGCATGCCGTGTACGGGAAGTGGTAGCAGAGGAAGCTGGATGGCTTCACGGTCAAGTTTATGGCGAGCGGGTACGGACCAGGTCTGTAGGATGCTGGTTTTGGATTGTTTTTTTTTTGTTGCACGTCCATGAACCTCGCAGAGTAGGTCAAGTCTTTCTGTGAGCATTATAATATGTTTCTGCAAACGCTCGTTGTGGCTCGATTGCATGATGGATGGGATCAATTATTGGAGGTTCTCTGGTCGAGGTTTAATACCCGATGCGTGTTGTGAGACGTTCGTTGCGTACCGCCAGGAGACACATTTGGTGATGCGAAGTCCTCTCCTTAAGCTCTCAGGTACGATCCCAAGCTCCAGAAGCGTATCGTCGGTGGTGGACGTCTCGTGACTTCTGTTGACCGTTAGAACTGACGGGGTGGATTGAGTATTAAGCACCACACATACGAATCATCTCCCCCAATACCCCCATCATCCTCCGGTTGCGTGTCTGCACGCCCCCCCCCTCCCAACCGTCCAACAGTCCGGTCTGCACCGGTAACTAAATACTAACATTTAACGGCACTTTCCTGGAGTCCGTTGGCTTGCATACCACGGTGGGGAGAGACCAGCCGTACGCAGCACAGTGAACGGTAAGAAAGCACCCGCCTTGGGCTGGCCTTGGTGCGATTTCCAGATTGCAAGAAGACGCAAGCAGGCGAAGCTGTATTTCACCATTCGCTTCCCTCCAGTACATGTGCTAGCGAAACGGGAGGGTTCTCGCCCCGTTCCGGCGTGTGTTATCTCTGCTACGCCTGGGAAAAGAAAGGTTGGCTAATTGGATCGGCGATTGAGAATGCCCCGCTCGCTTCTCTTCCTCATCCTTCTCTTCTGCTTCTCACCGTGCGCTCTTCATGTGTTCTTGGTATGTAATTTCTATAGGTGATGGTGGTGTTTGGCAGCGAATTATCAAGGATCGAAGATGGTGGATGGCAAGCTGTGGAGCGGTCAACACTTGGCTACCACTTACGTACGGAGGCAGCAGGAGGTGGTCTAAGCTCTGCTGGCTTCATTTGAACCTTTGGCTATTCTCAAGAGTTATATAGCAATAGCAATCAGATCAGATTCTACCCGCCGTACACTGTTGGAGAGATCTCCCCAGACAGAGTTCTGAGCACTTTTTTTGGGGGGAAATAATTGGAGAATAGAAACAATGCTTCTATAGCACCACTTGAGCACCAGCCAGATAACTGCGCCGTGGAGAATTAAAAATACTCATAATTGAATTTCGATTAAACACCCGACATCCGGTCTGTCGTTTGCGTGATTCCTCTTAAGGTCACATCGCCCCACACACTCCAAGAGCCGTGAGACCTTTGGGGGACGAAGCAAAACTTCGCCAAATATTGATTCTCGTCAGCCAACACACAGCCAAAACACTTGCCTGGATAATTGATCTCCTCAGTTGTGGTCAGTTTGTTCTTCGTAGTTAGTAGTGCATTACAGCTATTGAAGTTACCAGATTCGAAAGGGTCGGCCAAAGCTGCTAGCTTAATTAACTATCCTAATAAACTAATTGTAGGCCCTCCTCTCGGTTCAGGGTAATTTGTATGATGGGCCTAATTTATTACGCGAACCATCATTCCGGTGGTTTTGCATCAAATTGCTCTCGGACGCGGTGGCGATGTGTGTGGTGAGCCTTCGACATCGACACACACACATAAAGCCACATAAAGACAAATTGTAGATAAACTACGGACCGCGAACCATTATCCCCGGGTATCCTTACAGGATAATGAAACGGGGCCTCGTGTTGATGCTGACGGATGCAGATTCTGCAACGGAGCTGGAGCTGAAGGTCGCCGTGCCGATTGTTCGTGCCTGATCAGAGCATCTCACCGTTGCCTATATGCTGCCTACCTGACAGCAGCGCTTCCTTAGGTCAACGAGGGGACACACACACACAGCTTGGAGTTGAATGCCGCGACTCTCCAAGAACTACTTGAGATGCCTGGTTAGGATATGGGATTCTTCTGCTCGTCTGCTTCAATTATCGTTCCGTTGCAAGTGTGCCCCCGCTATTGCTGGGAGGACACAACAACTGCACGCGCTTTAAAGCATTCCAACAGAATTTCTATCCGGTTCCAGCTTTATCCCTTTTGCTCCCGTGTATCATATGTTTATTAGATTCGCCAGGAGTTCCGGTGAGCTTCATTACCGAGAAGCTAGCGCGCGTACTGCGAGATGGTACTTGCAGAACCCAAAACCACCGGTACGTGATGTAGCCGTGGTAATGGCAATGCAGAATTCTCTTCAAAGCTCGTAAAAGGTTCAAGTTGATACGCGAATCTTGCGACCGAAGAAAAAAGAGGGGTTAAAACAGACCGAGCCGCACCAAGGTCCACTTGGACGATCGTTAATGGTTTTGCCGGCTCCTGTCAATTCAGCACGTCTGCCACTGTTCGCCGGCCCGCTGCATCCCGACCGACCAACCCTTTTACCTTGGCTTGCGCTTTATTGCGACCGTGCCCCGGCAAACGCGCGTCATTGGAAAACGAATAATGTTGCCAATGGTAGTCCCTGTGCACACTCCTGACTTTCTCCCCGCGGGGACACGCTGGCAAGGGTGACAGAGTGGCTGACTGTTGTAGCCTACCCACCTACACACACACACACACGGGCAGTCGAGCGTGCGCACACACGCAAGTTACGAGGTTATATATTTTGGGGTTGAATGTTTTTTGGGGGGGTTGGTTCTGGACGCTTTGGGGGCAATATGTTGTGCATTTTTAGCGCGTTTCGCCGATCGAAGTTGACACCAAAAAAAAAAAAGAAACCCCCCCACGCCCCCAGAACCTCATCCACACGCTAGGAAGTTTTGCGGTGAGCATGGGCTTTTTTGCGTGTGCTGCGAGTTCGTTACGCATTCCGTACACACACACATCACCACCGGTAGGAAGGGAGGGAAGGCTTCGTTTTTTTTGTAACACTCAAAATCGAATCTGTTTCGTTTAATATGCTTAACCCCAGCCCCATAACCAGATATTTGCACGTGTTCGAGCTCGCCGATCGGGAAATTATCATTCCACAAACGCGTCTCGCGACCTGCTGATGCTTTTTTGAGGTTGGTTGGGATGTGGGACCTGGACTTGGCTGTTATAGGCAGGGTGGTCTGCTGAGTGCGCTCTGGTGGTTATTGCTAAGCGTCCTCTTGTTTCGGTGTTTGTTTGAGGCTTTAAACTGCGAAGTCAAAAATCTTAAAGTTCAGGATATTCAAGGCACTAAAGTTTTCTCTACTCTACCGACTATTGCGACTAGACGAGCGGAGCTGAACGTTAAAGTGATATGCAAAACATCTGATGCGAACAGTAATGAGCGGATAGCATCCGTAGTGGCTGATCGTCACAGATTGACGCGGCTAAAACCATTCCGGCCTTCTGCACGTATGCAAAGCGCACGGCAAAATCGTAAAAACACCAAAACTCCCTCGCGGACCGTGTGTACCGAAACAATCATCTAATCACCGTTATTGCTTCCGTTCTTCGCGCAGCTCGGTCTTGAAGCTGGCTGTCAGTGAGACACAGAGGACTGGCAGCGCAACTGTGTGTGTGTGTGTGTGTGTCTGTGAACTTCAGAGTTTTCGCCGGACCTAGCTAGACACACAGTTATGAGATGGTAATAAAATTTTACCGGACGCCCGGTCATCTCGTGCGGCACCCGGCGATTATGAGACCTGGCGGAGGTACACACCAGCCCGGGTACCCTGTTGGTCCTGAGCATTCGCTCACAGTTTTGGATATAAATTGACAATTGTCAATTGAACCTTTCCGGGGAAAGACCCCCGCGGGGGCCCGGGGGGACGCATCTCGGGCGGCAATTTTAAACCTCGCCCGGCCTAGTTTGGCTGTTTTCCGTTGCCGGACCGGAACTAATAACCTTTTTTGGTCGTGGCGTGGGCCGGCTCGCTGCTATCGGCCCAGCTAACGTCCGACTGGATGCGAAAGCATTGTGTCATGATATGCTAGTTCGAGGTCAGCTTCAATTCGTATCACTATGATGCTTAAAATTTGTTTGCAGCAATTTACACCGATGTCTGGGATGCAGACATATCGGAGATACTGTCAGCTCAGTCATCAAGATATTCTAGGAACCATCAAAGTCATCGGCGTACAGACTTTCCTCCTCCAGTAAGGAAAGCCACTCAGAACTTTGGGTTGAGAATCTGCCCTGGACATCTCTGGAAAGATATCGCTATATTCTTCGTTTTCCGTTACGTCCACAAGATGCCCGCCAGCGCTCATCACGCACAGTGCTCAGCAACTCATTTCGCTCGCCACCGCTGGAATGACGGGGGGTTTTCTCTCTTCACCACAAGCATCATGATGTAGCGTATCTTGCCAACCGGCACCACGCAATGATCGCATGATTGATATTGTTTGTAAATTTTGTTTTTCGGCCATTTTGAGGCTTCCTTAAGTACGGCTTTGTGCTGCTTCTGCTTCCCGCTTCTCCCTCGGCCACGGGCACGTTGTTTACAAGCGGCAAGAAGGCAATTTGATTGTAATGCTTTTACATGGCTGCGGAGGCTACTGGCCGAGCCATTCTTCTGCGCGGAAACGCTTCCTGAACTTTGGGAAGTTGGGTGTGCTTTGCCGCGTTTAGGCCAGAGCTAGGTTAGGAGCGTAAGCATTGATGCTGCCCGTTAGCTCTACCTTCGAGCGTCATGGTTACCACGGTCTAAGGTGACGCTTCCGCCCTTGCGGAATTGAGCCTGAGCAAGTGGTTAGACAGCAGCAGCAGCAAAAAGAAGATCTCACTCACAGCAGTTGGGAGGAAATATAATGCAAGGCCAAGCATTATTAGCGTTTCGACGGTGAGCAAACCCGGACAAGCGCCACGAAACCGTCTCGCAACGTGAAACCAGCAGATCATCCTGATGAACTACCATGCCCCCTACCCAGGCCCCGCAGCCAAAACCCCGGAAAGTCCAAATAACTATCGAACATTATCATTATCATGCTCCTCTTTTGCTACGGCGTTCCTCCGCATCATCCTCCGAGCTGGTTGGAGCTCCCCTCCCCCTCGAATGGAAGCATAAGATTATTGGTGCTCCCACCAATTGCGCGTCATTAGGTCCGGGAGAGGCACATCGCCCGCGTGGCGAAGTTGCTGTACGCTGCAATTTAAAGATTGGCCATCGTTCTGCTCTTGCATTTAACATTTCGGTATCACGATTTGCAATTCATGGCGACCCGCTTCATAATGGCGCTGCCGATGATTTCGCATTTGTCCCGGAAGACTTGCATGAATTAATTATTCCGTACCGGTTCGAAGTTGAGATCAGTCCCACGTGGATGCTCCACTTGTGGGCGGTTGTCGCAAAACTGGCGGAGCGGTGAACAGAGTTACAGGTGATGGCTCCAGATATTAACTATGGCTTATTAGATCAAATTAAACTAATGACGCCGGACCGCAATGTCTAACCTAGTGACTGCTCCAAATTTATATCCAATAATCAGTTTGTCCCGAAACATCGTTATCGCTGGAGAGATGTAATGGTGTTGGCGTCTCATGCTACTCTAGATTCACCTGCCGAGCATCCTTACGCGCTCTACCCTACTCTGACGTACAGTGGATGGGCAATGTTGTAAAATTGGGGAAAATTTGGGGAATTGATTACCTCCCAATGCCTAGGGTACGGCTGCATGCATCTCTCACCCCCCCCTTGGTGTATCTGCTTATAGTTAAGAAAATGTCTGCAACTACCTGGTGCTGTGGCCAGGTGTTGTTCTGCTTTAATTTCATTTCGAACGCCGCCGCTTACGCCATGCGCCCAATTTCTCAATTTCCCCATCCTGCCTGCGAGATGCTCTAATCTTCCGGCACTCTTGGCCGGCTCCACTGTGAACGAGCGGATTGAGCAATGGTCGATAGTAAATAGCAGCGAACTGGACGCATCATTACAACCACTTGAACACGATCGGTTCCACAACTCCCTCTAGTAGTTCGATCGGCCGCCCGTACCATGGTGGTCCCGAAGTGTGTGTGTGTGTGTGTGTGTGTGTGTGTGTGGTTTTTGGGGCAACGAAATTCAGAAGATCGGCCCGGCCGTGCATTAAACGCTGTTTCTAGGTAAGATGAGCTGTCTGGGTTTTGAAGTGTGGACGAGCTTAGGTGGGCTTAGCGCTCCAGTTCAGACATTGGTTACGATGAATGGAGACGTTATCCAGCAGTAGCTGCTTCTGCTGATGGAGGATCTTGATCCAGAGTGTTCTTGTGCGAGGTTTTGCTGCTCGAGGACCAATCGAGCTTGGGGCGATATTGTTCAATCGTCTGATATGTGTCGAATATCATCGACGGAATGAAGTAACCAGAGCTCACTCAGCTTCTTTTCATTAGATGGAGTGGAGTTGTTTTGTACTCTTCATATCTGAATCTACTAAAACTATAAACTGCGAATGACAGTTTCTGGTGAAGTGAGTTGAAGATCTTCTCAGCTATTCTGATAGTTAGGCAATTTTGTTGAAAAAAAAACGATATCAGTAGAGGAGAAACTCTAATAGCTGGGGCTTCTACACATCACTGCCGACACTGCCAAGAAACATCTGCACCATAATAACTGTAAGTCTGATGACCGATGATGAGCTTCATAACCTACTTCTCACCGTAGATCGGCTTCGATCTCTGGTTACTTTCCCTATCAGGAACGACCGGACGATTCTAGGCCAAGCAAAAGGAGGAAGAAAACCTCTGAGAAAACCAACCAGAGTTTCCAGAGCAGCCAGAGCTGCTGGCAAGCGACTATTAAATATAGATTTAAAACCGAGACCCCCCGAAGCGATGTGTTGCCTGGATTGTCTTGATAATTGGAAAAGATTAGTTTGCAAGAAACTTTCCCGGTGACAAATTGGGGGGTGGGGGAGATGGGTGGTGGGAGTCCGCGATAGCTGCACGTCATCACGTGTACATCGGCGTTAGGGATCGCTAGTTCCCGATTTTAAGTCTCGCAAGCATAACTTAAGCTAGCGGACTAGCTGCCAGCACACACTCCATAAAGCAAACGAACGCGCATCGGATCTCACGATCTGCCTGGATCTGTATGCCACCGCAGCACATCACACCACCCGTTTACCGATCGGCCGACCAGGGATCGATATTGTTGCTAAAGGGTTCGTGCCTGCCGGGTCAAGCTCGCCGAAGGCTCCGGCGGCAGGCGCTTTCTCCGACGAACGTCCCATTCTGACCATCTTAACAGCGGCGGGAAACGGGAACAGCATGGGAATGTGACCGAAAAAGGGCCGCGCGAACGGTTTACGGTACGGAAATTTTGCTGCCAGTGCGCTATTTCCGGGACGCTAGCGGGCAGGCCATTGTTAGGAGGGCGCGAGCGTTGGGAGGGCCGCCGGGAGGATGCATTCCATGACCTTATGGACCGGCTGGGGAGCGCTTTCGTCGCTGCGTTTACCTGTCACACACAGTCATCTTCGCGTCCCTTCGCGCGGTGCAGACATGTTCGATCTAGGTGACTCCTGTTTGAACGTCGCCCCACACTCACATCCGCTCATTCCTAACCCTCTGCGCCGTGTGTCTCGCAACACACGAATCGACTTTTCGCCTTCTTCAGAATGACCCACGGCCGTCCACCATTTATTTCCTTACATGTTTCCTGCCTCCAAAAAGCCAACCCCCCTCGCCCCACCCCTTTCCCGCCCGAGTACGAGCAGGAAAAAGAGGTCAGCAAAGCCAAGCCAAGACCCCCGGGTGAACCACAGACGATCGCGAGCGCGCTACGTCTTGATGGCAATCGGGCGTTTCTTTCCATCTCTCTCTCTTTCTCGCTTCTCCTCATCGCTTCTTGCGGTCGTGACTGTCCCATGGATGGGCCACGAGCACATCCTACTGCCGGGCGTCCGGACCAGCAGCAGCAGCAGGGATCTTTGGGAACTGGCGCGAGCATCAGCGTCCGCGCTCGGCAGCGCTATTTACTTTCTTATTGTTGGGGCCTTGTTTTCCGTTCCTCGCCACACTCGTCGCCGTTTTCTAGCGATTTCCAAACGAGCTAACAGTAGTGGGGGGGAGTCATGAGGCGGGAGGGAGAAAAACGGCTTTTAATGGCACGAAGCAGTGGAGGTATACCATACATGCGATGCAGCAGCATCGATACATCGCCGATAGGAGCCGTTCGAAAAGAAGACACGTCCATGCATCAATCGTACGCAACGTATGGGATCCAGCTATCCAGGCGTATGCAGTGCTCACCCACCCCGAGCCAACCGAGGTCCGCCCGCCCGCCCTAGGGGGGGGGCCTATCTATCGAGAAATGATACAGCGTGAAGCTCACCAGCTTTGGAGAGGAAGAAGAAGAAGAAGGGATCGCCCTGACCGTTTCCCTTTGCTTTCGCGATCTTGATGTGTGCGTCCTCTAATGCTTTTTTTCAGCATTCTTCAGCTATTGGCTGTAGCCGAGACCTCTACCTGGACGTAACCTAATTTTTGGTTGGGAATAGTTCGACCTGCCGAAGACTTCCGCAAAAGGAATTCGGAGGGAATGGGCGCCTCATGTTTGAAGTTATCCAGCCGGGATATTCGGGAGGGATTCTCTGGATAATCGCCAAAACGCGTCAAGCGATGAGTTCTTGAAGAGTCTGCGTAAATCCAACATTAACTCTGAGCTCTAAAACCATCACGTGGTGTGAGTCGCTCCTACCAAAAGTTCTGAGAATCATAGCTGCATAGGATGCTGTGCGTGTGTGTATGTGTGTGCGTCCCTCCGTGTGCCTATCCTACGGTCCAGCTTCAGCTCATAACGGTATCGATGGTTTGTTCGCGGCAGCCGAACCGGATGGCTCGTACCCCGTTCGGAAGGGCGCAAACGAAGGATGGGAAGGAACGATTGCGCCGCGTGTACATTACTCAAACGACGATTGTAGGGTACAGTACGGTAAAGCGGATAGATTCCTGTACGGCACCATTATACTGCCGCCGCCGCCGCCGCCTGTCAACTGTCCGCGCTGACCACAATCTAAGCAACCTAGATTGTGCTCTCCCACCCAACTGGGGGAGAATGCTGCCCCCGGTCCGGTCCGTGGATCCTAATATTGATCTGCAACACTGGGGTGGTGTCGCTGCCGCCGAAGACATTTCTCGCCACCCGCCACCCGGAGAAAAGCAAATATTACATCAGCTCTCCGCAGAGTCCGCGACAGAGTGCGCGCGAGAGAGAGAGAGAGAGAGATGGGCCGTAAGTAGGAACCCTGGTGGATCTATACTGTACGGAACAAAAATGCTGATACGTTGCCGATGCCTAATGCACTGTTTGACGATTTCCACAATGTCATGTTGGTGCTGTTTTCTTTCACTTGTTTCGCTGCCAGAGGCGAAAGAATGTAAAGGAGTATGACAAACCCGAGCGACGCCTGGACCAAGATGGACCCCTCCATATTCCCGATGTACACCATCACAGTTGAGCTGTGCATCGCGCAAATGTGTGTCAAAACTTTAAATGCCCTTAGGAGCAACTGATTAGTAAGAACGGCAGGCAATGGTGGACTAGACTCACGCTGCGTGTGTATCGGTACACTTGCACATATATTTGTGCAGGGATGTTTGCCGATGCCGGACCAAGTTGGCCAGTCACAGCGCGCAAACACACCGTACACACACAGCCTGGCTTGCAGGAATTCAATAGGTCACCGGCCAACGAGGAAGTAGGCCCAACCTGATTAGAAAGCGATGGCAAGATGATCAGTTGCATCAGTTCTAGCCCGCAAACGAGATGGTAAAGGAATGTGCTTGCGGCTCCAGGGTTTCCAGTTTTCTAATCTTAACAGCTGCGAACCGATCAACCTCACACGGGCGTGAGGCTTTGTGCATACATTCCCGATGGGATGGACGGGACCTCATTTTGGCATGGGAAGCGAAGAAGCTGCGATGGGGCCTTTGTCCACTGTGGTGACGTTCTACCAGCCATCCTACTTCTGGTGCTAGCTTTGAAGATCAGTTTTTTTGTGAAAGAGGAGTTACCCATTTTACACCGGATTAAGAACATGACTGCATGACACCATTACGCCTGTTCCCCCCCCAACAAAAAAAAAGAACCTCCAACAAGTGAAAGGCAGGCGAGATAAAACTAAACTAATGTGACTTTTGTGAGCGTAAATCGATTCCAGCATCTAATACGATTAGATCAATGATTTAGGTCACAGCAAACCTGGAACGGCTGGAAACGGTGCCAATGACCATACTGGGTCTCTAATGTCTGTAGCTTAATACCATTCTACTAGACAAAGAAAACAACCAACAACAAGCGAGTGAGAAAAGTTCATCCACCTAAGCATTTCATTCATAGATTTGAGTGGGTATGCGAGAGGGAGCGAGGCAGAAACAGATTAGTCGATCAATGTTCGTGAAGGTGTGTTCGATAGATTGGGTATTATATTTCAACCCATCGCCGTTCATCTTCTCCGTCTATTTTTGGGCGTCCGATGGCGTCGTGCGGGTTTGAAAGCGGGTCATCGCTTCCGGATAACCCATTTTCTGTTTTTAGAGTTACCATTTCCTACTTCCTGGTTTGCTTTTCCTAGAGATGTTTCAAGTGGCGCTCCAAAGCTACCAGCCCGCGAACAGGCTTAGGATTGGCGATATGTTTACGTGAAATTGAACTCTGAAGAGACGGTTCGGTTTGGTCGAAGTACAACCCCACGATCCCGACCATTTGACAACCATCGCTCGGAGTTCTCCGGAGCTGGAGCGCACGTTTTGTCAATTTGCTGCAACATCTCCTCCAACCGGGGGTGGCAACCTTGGGGTAAGGTCTCTCGTACAAAACCGTACCCCAATCTGCGCGACTGCGAGAATGATGAGAACGGCTATTCTGCGAAATTGTCGAGACCTTGACAAACAACTTGCATCCGATCTTATCCGGCGCGGCCCGGCTTCTTGGTGTGGTTCTCGTGCGGGGGAGGATCTGGCCACCGCCATCACGATCACGTACGATTATGAGATGCGCGATCATCATCTGCGGTAAACGATCATCTCATCACTCTTCACGCCACCGAAACAGCTCTAGCGCGCCCTCCTCCCGGTTCTCTTTTCTGTCTAGAACGGCCCCAGCCCGCGCTGTCTTGTTTGCACTATTTTCCTAGACGCACACCAACTTCACCGGCTGCGGGCGAACCACAGCGACACACAGCGAGTGAGTGGTTTAATAAATAAATTGCTACCGGTACTCCCGGTGCGAATGCTACGGCCCGTCTGTCGCGGGACCTGCGCCTAGACAGCGTTTTGTTTCACGGATAGGCTGGTCCGATGCTAAAATCGTTTGGAGGACAACTACAGCTCGTTGAGCAAAAAGCGGGTAGGCGTTGGAATGAATGAAATTCTTAGCACACACACGAAGGAGAAGATGGGCAACAACGCGTAGGAACAAAAAACGGGAACATAAATGATATGCATACGACACGAAATTTTTTAGAATTTGTCGCTGATGTGCGATTGACCTAAATCAAGCTTGGTTGGACTACGGCAGAACGAACGAACAATCTTCCAAAGAAGTGTTGGTCGTTGAAGCCTGCTCCAGCATCTTAAATGTAGGTGAGATCGAATGATATGAAAACCATGACTAGAGGACCAAGAAACCTCTGACGGTGGTGACTACCAGACGCGGGTTAGTTTTTGGGAATATGGATCGTTTGCAAAAGTTCGGACAAGATAGGAGAACACAAGATACTCGTCCAACGCCGTTCAGAAACTTGGACCGGGAGGTTGTAAATATCGAAACGAAACGAAGATACGGTGGACTAATGAAGCAGAAGCAGAGTCCGGATGAACGGCATCTAACGGTGACAAGCGGTCCGAATCGTTTTGGGTTCATCGTTCGAATGGCTCCAAGTAAACGTTAGGCTCTCGCTCTCGCTCACTCGCTCTGTCTACGTTCGGTGCTATGTATTTACGGGCTCACCTCCTCTTACCCTTCTCGATAACGATAGAGGACGATGCTCCACGTAACAGGTACGCAAGATAGCCAAGAACCTGTTTCGAAATGGAGATGCTGAAGATCCGTCGACCCGATCGGTCCCCGGAGATTGGAGATCTATTTTCATCTCGCCAAAGGTGGTTGTGCCGTCATCCTCATCAGTATGCAGACGTAGCATTCATTGATTGCTCTGCTTCCCGACCGCCCAGCCAGTGCGCTAGGCCTACCCACGGCTTGACACCTGTTCTCCATAATCACCTGTCATTTGCGTTGATGAAGATGCCTGTCCTTCTTCGTTCTAGCGTCGGTTACGTCGGCTTCTCGCCGCTCCTTCCACACGCTGTGTACACTGGCAGCCAAATCGGCGCCTAACGGTGTCACCGTAGTTTTATTTCAAACTTGTGCTCCCTCCTTCTCCTCCACCTCCTCCACCTCAATTGTTTCTCACGTGATCGTCCGCCACCGCCCAGTCACCACCGAGTCAGTCGCGTGAATGCGGAGACACGCTTCATAAAACCTCACTAAGCCAACCAGGCGAGCCTGGTGAACGACAAGGAAATTCATTTGTTTTAATGCGCCTCGCCTTTAGTAGATGGGGTCCATTCTTTTGTCCGACATTCTTAATTCGTCTTTCTTCAAGAAATCGGTTGATGAATGGCAGAGTATAGGCAGCATCGTAAACGGGTACAAGACAACAAGTCAACGCTGTTGAATGATTGGTTTGTCACGTTCGGTTTGCCGGGCGAGTTTTGTTGCTAGATTTGCAATTAAGGTGCCATCAACTCCCGTACGTCAACAAAACATGTTGAGATGCATTTTGGGCAGATGTATCCGAACGCTCTTAAATATTTAATCTTATTCTGTGGACTTGCTCACCCTCAGCTGGAGTGTGTTTTCATCCGAAGTATTCGGCATCCTCGAATTCCGAGTTTCATCGATCCGTACCCCCGGGCTCTAGTGTATATCCGGACCTTGACGCTACAGTAGAACAGTCTCCGGACACAGGCAAGATCTTAAGATCATTGGCAAAAAAACACACACACCTCGACCGTCCTTGCCTAGGGGACAGTCCATCTCGGCAACCCCGGGGGGGTTCGGCGCTCGATTTCGGGGGTGCTTTTGTTTTGTAAATAGTTCCCGCCACCATTCATCCGGCCATTCTCCGGCCGGCAGTTGAACGAGAGGGGAGCGAAAAGCTTAAAAATTAAATATTAATGTGCAAATACCTTCCAGAGCGAAAGAGGGCGAGGTTTGCGCACCTTGACCGCGGCATTCGCCGTTGACCGTGGCTCGTGTCGCGCGCTCGCCTACTGCTGGCTGATGATACACATCGAAATTGGATAGCTGGGTTGGGGTAGCAGCAACAACAACAACAACAACAAAAACTCACCCTCCCGATACAATGGACGAGATCACTCGCGGCCAAAGAGTTGCAGTTTTAATGAGCGCGTCTTGTAGATATATTTCGGGGCAGGTATGGAACTGTGATGCGCCGTGAGGTGGGAGTGTTGATTTTGAGTTCGTTTTGTTTTGGAGTTGCGTGGCGAACGATTTTCCCACCGCGTGACCTTTCCCATTGAGGCACCAAGACACGAACTTCAAGAATTCGTACTAAAAGCTAGCTAGAGAGTCAGTGGGTCGCTGCTAGCAACAGAGACATTGAATCTCGCTGGAAAAAAAAACGGAAGCGAATCCAGATTGCAGGGGTTTAAAAATGTTCAATATCTCTTCTTCATCGAGGTACAGCTCGGCAGTAAGTGTAAGGCGAGCACCAACCTCCAACAGTTGACAGTGCATTTTGCAACGGCTTCAGCTAGCGCTGGGCGTGGAAAATGCAACCGGTTCGTATCCGGTGGCAGCGGTGAAGTCTTTCGTAGCGGATATTCGACGCTAACGTCCAGCATCGATCGAAACCGTAACCATGATTTCGGTGTAGCCAACGCAAACGAGCACAGAAGAAACACAGAAACTCCACCATGCTCCATCGAGCGCGTTTGCTTACAGAAGAAAAAAACGTTCTCCAGGTCGTCCACACGCTCTTCTGGCGGTACGCCAGGAAGAAGCAAAAAAAAAAAACGAAAAAACCCCCCCCGTCTCCCGATGGAGAAAGAGGGTCCGCTAAGGCATCTCCAGAAAATCCAGGTGAATGATCCGTTAAAACCACTTCACACATTTGATTAGCAAGTTTCCGCCAGCGCGTATGATGGTTCCGCGAGCACCGTCCTCCTAGGTTCAGCCCTGTACACGGGCAATGCAGCAGAGCGAGAAGCGAGAATAAATGAAGAAGAGAAATACACACACAAACACATAACGAAAGAACTCCGGGAGTAAAACACTGGAGCCCTACGAGGTGAGCCACCGAAAAAAAAAATCCTTTGATATAACGCTCACTAGCCAGCAAAATAGGCTGCAAAACAACCGTATTAGAGGTGAGATGAGTGAGCCTGAACAGAGCGAAACAGTGGAGGCCTTTACACCGCAACGGTTGTAACGACTAACTAAGCACACACACACACCTGGGGGGAGAAAAAATTGCCTTCCAAAAACGGGGCGAGAAAAACCAGAACGGCCACGGTAAAAGAAGCAAATTTGGATGAAAAGCTAAAGAAAATAAGCATCACCAAGCATTAAGAAAGCCACAGCCACAGCACATGGAAAAATAACAAGGCCCCGGCCGCAGCAGCAGCAGCGGGGAGAAAGAGGCGAAAAGCAGACGCAAGGCGAATAAGCACGGCAAAAGGTGTGGAAGGAAAACGACGCACCGTAAGGAAAACAAGAGCAAAGGGAAGCAAAAGCAAAGAGACGGGTGACGAAAAGGCAGGTAGTCCGAACGAAAAACCGTTCGCTGCGGACCGGGGACTTGGGAGGGGGGAAAACTGAACCCCGCGATCGCATCGCAGATTCGATCCGCACAAGCAAGAGCGGGCCATTGGCCGGACCGGGACCGGTAAGATGGTGAGACCGGACGGCAGCGAGGCAGAGCGTGGAGTCGAAATGGTGGCTCCAGCGAGCGCCATACACACTCTAATGGGCAGTTTGGGGTTGTCGGGAATGGGGTGTGTGTGAGGGGCGGGGTTGCTTTTGGGTTTCTTTTTTTTTTGCGCGATTCTTGCGCTTCGCCAAGCTTCGTCAGCGGGGAAGAACTTCGCTTCCCATAAGACAACGGAACGCGAGAACGAAGCCGTCCCCGTACGGGGATCTCGCCGAGCTTGGGCGAGACAGTTCTCGTCCGACGCTGGAGGGTCATACCGCGGCCTCCAAAGGTATTGGCGAACCTCGATCGAACCCGTACATCGACGCGTTTGATGATTGTGATGTGCGCTCGGGAAGGGAAGCAGCAGGCACCAAGCAGACAAGACCCCCGAAGAAGCAATTAACGTATACATTGGCGCCCTTTCTTCGCAAAATCGGTCTCTGCGTCCGGGAGCGTACAAACATATATCTCTCCAGCTAGATATCTCGCACGGTGCAATGCCACGGTCAACTGAGGTCACATTCCCGCGTTGGATCTGGGAGGGTTTTCGGGTGTTTGCTCACCAGTTTACCCACTACCACTTACCTCGAGTTTGCTGTCTGCAAGGGTGCGTATGAGTCACACCGGAGTCGCTTCCTTCCGAATTGATCGCTGGGCGGACCTTCCGATTCCCTGGGAGAGCGATGCCACCGCAACACCTGCCGGACCAACGCCACCTGATTACGGTGTGGAGCTCCTCCTCCTCCTCCACCAGGGCAGACGGGGTTGATTGTGTGTCGCTGTGTGTCGCTGTGTGTTCGTGCCGAAAGACGAGACCGAGCGTGGTCGTCGTCAGGTATCGTCAGAAAACCCGGAGCCTAAGGGTGTGCTTCCAGTAATCCGTTTTGCCGTTCAGATGTTCAGAATTGCACGTACCGTTGGGGATATTTTCATACAGGCTGCAGGCCGTGTATCACCATGCCAACCACCACCATTCAGACACACAGGGCACAGGTACACAACACACATACACACACACACACACACACAAGCAAGCCGGAGGCACGTATATTAGATAGGTCGAGTCATCCGGTGAGCAGTGGTCGAGATTTTGACGAACGGAAGATGTGGAAGAAAAAAAAAGAGCAAGCAAAGAAAAAACACAAGATTAAATTAAAATCCCGACAATGAAGGCAACAAAACATAGGTAGATCCCGCCCGCCCATAGAAGAATTTCTAAATGTAGCTAGAAAAGGGATATCTCTCCCGGACGATCAGATTACGGGCGAAGATCTCTTGCGCCTGCAGTGTAGTACAAGGTTGGTTGGTAGTAGAGTGGAACGCAAACTTCGGAAGGACCACTGGGTCCTTACCACGGTACGGTAAGCTTAAGAATGGGGAGCCACTTGACACGGCTCACTACAGTTAGTTTGGTCCGGTTTGATTGAAGAACTTGGTGCTGCCGTGGGATGGTGGTGTATCACTGTGCTGTTCAGATTTTTTGGCGGCTGCTCGGAGCTCCAGGACTCCGGACTTCCAAGAATGTCTGTATCTCACACACTTGTTGTTTGAAGAAGTTCAGTAGAGGAACGCACGCACGCACTATTCACTGCTGCCGAATGGTGCAAGAACAATCTTCTTGATACTTGCTAGAACACGCACCGCACTTGCTATTTCGCTCGGAATCACTGGCTAACTTGGAAGGGTTAAACGCGATGCACACAGCAGAAGAAGCTTCTAACTCTTTTGAACATAGCAGGCACAACAGAAAACTAGAACCCTTTCATCAAGAACTGAAGAACTGATCAGTGACTGAAGACAACACAGAAATCACCGGCCAAAAAAAAAAATATTTTTTTTTGGAAAAATCTATCAAAAATCTTGAAGACTTGAGGATTAACTGGCTTACTGAGCTACTGCCGGGAATGGGTAGCAACCCACTGAGATGCTGCAAACCGGGGATGTTACAGCTAGCTGACTGGCCACACGTCTGGCCACTCCGACCACACAAAACAGACTGAATCGTTCGTTGGCCGCTTGCTAGTGCCACGGAGGACACCTAAACCGAAACTGATCCCAGCCGCGATTCTGTGCCCCGGGTCGACTAGTGGACTAGCCGTGCGGCCGTTTTTCTTCTGCCACCACCTCCCCTTCCCCCCACTCCCCTCTCCCCTCTTCCTCTCTACAGCATCCCTTACCTCAAACCTCTCGCTCTCTCTCGCTCGCGGCCGTTTTTCTTTCTCTTTCTCAGCCACGTTCGGGCCACCACACACACACACACACACACACTCGCTAGAGTCGTCCAAGACGATGAAAGCCCAACCGTCCGTTGTGGCGTTCACGTTCAAACTAAGCAGACATCGACGCATCACCGACACAGAAAGCCTAAACCCCGTACCGAAAAACCGATTCCGGAGATTCTGATTTCCTGCCCGCGGTGGATTCCCTCTCAATCGGCATCGGCAAACCCTCCAACCACCCTGCAACTCATCCCCCCCACCCTCCCTCCCTCCCGGGGGCGGTACGGTGCTCTTGTGCTCATTTTCTCTCCCTCTCTCTCTCGCTCAGCCTCTCACTCTCATCTTAAATTTCCTTCTTTATCTCCTACCTAGTGTCACTCACGGCGCTCAGCTTTTCCGCGCTGACTTTTCCGGAAATCTGTTTTGCGCCTCTCTGCGCTTCCTTCGGCGTACCGAACCGGAAAAAGGAATCATCACCATTAACGGTGAGAACAGTGACCTCCGAAAGCAATGCTAGGCCAGGTTCTGTTTCTAGCGCTAGCGTACGGATGTTGCTGAAGAGGAGCTTCAGGGAGTTTTTCTTTTTTTGCTTTCGTTGTGGGGAGCTTCAACTACAGCTTCACCTTCCCAGTCCCATTGGTACTCTAGAGTACGGAACTTGATGTTTGGAACTGGCAGCATCACTGTAGACTGTGATGCTCTGATGCCACCGGTATGCTCCATCGGTTTAGTCGAACAAAAAAACCCTATAATAGCTCTTGCAAGTGTCGCTCTCATCTCCAATTCGTAAACAACTCATCTGCCACTCATCTTCTCATCTTCTTTTTTTTTTTTTTTGGGGGGGGAGGGAAGGTTGAAGGTATCGCTAGTACTCTCCAGCCCCGAAGTTCTAGGTTCGCCTTTGTTGTTTTTTTTTCTTCCCTGCCTCGGTTCGGCTCTCGCCATCCTCACGCCAAAGGTGAGGAAAACATTTCCCATTTTTTGGGGTAGCGTTTTTCCACCCGCTTTGCTCGACCGCTCTCTATCTCGCACTCACTGCGGTTTTATCTCACGTGCGGAATGCGGATGGCAGATTCTCCTGGATGGTGGCCATACAGTTCCCCGGTGAGCAACTCCGCGGCATCTTCATCGCGGTTGTGAGGGTTAACTGTAGCGTCTACATCCGCTGCCCGAGTTCCCGTAGTTGGCTGTTTCTGCATGTTTAAATTAACGTTCGATCACGGCCATGCGCGCTAGGGTGGTCGTCTACATTCCGATTCCTGCTCGCGCTCCTCGTGCGCTTGATTTATGCCCTGCACAGGACCGACAACGCAGTCAGACGACGGTCCCGACAACCACGTGTGACACGTGTCTACACCTGCTACCGTCGGTTTGCGGGCATAGCTCGCTCGCTTGGTACATAAGCGTCGGCTCTCTCCCTCTCTTCGGTCCGTTGCTAGGACGACCGCTCGGTTCCCCCATCATTAGCGTTTGATTCCGGCAGTTGCTGAGCGTCCCTTTTGCGACAAAATTTACACAGATGCTGGAGCACCAATCGATTCGCCGTGTCCTGCTCTCTCGCTGCTGGTTCGCCCGCAAAAAAAATAAATAAGGGCACGTCGAGAAAGGCGAGAACGATTGTTGGTGTGTGTGTGTGCGTGAGGCAAAATTTATAGCCCGGAATGCCGGATTTTGTCAAAACAAAGAGTATTGCAACAGCTTAATAGCTTCCTCATTCCTCAAGGGAAGGAACACACACAGCGAGTGGACCAAGAGGGAGATATGTCGGTGTACATGCGTACAGCAAAAAAAAAAAAAGCACGAGAGCTAGGCAGGATCTCCGGCTAATGCTCCTTTCGGCTGGAATAAAATGAGCGCCGGTGTGTGTGACCCACACAAGAGCAGCCGGGAAAAACCTCTTCTTAGGAGCGGAATGCTAGTAGCGGCCGCATTCGGAAAGCGTCACCGGTAACAATGAGCGCAAAACCCGGCATTTTTTTACTGAGAGGGGGAGGGCCTTTTTTGTGGTGGCGATTGGGCGATGAATTTTTGATGAGGACCTAGCCTAGTTCTGAATCTAACCTGACTGTCCCGATGGTACCAATATTGTTTAGACAAAAAGGATCAAAAAAATATTGGATGTCAGGAACTCTGATACATCCGCGCGAGAACACGACACAAGAATGGTAAGAACTCCCTGCATAACACAGCAGCTACCACAACTTGATGACACTTTTGGGCGGACCGCTTCTGGACAGACACGGTGAAGAAGTTTGATCGTCGTGTTGGAGTGCAGCAGCAGCGTTACCAAGATCCAAGTTGTTGAGAGGTGAAGTATAGTACGGATTCTAGCACACAAGTTCACCGGTTGGCTCCCATAGCACCAGAAGCCCACAGGACCAAGATTAGTTTCTAATAAGTTCTTGTCACAACACCTGTCTAACTAAGCCAGCCAGTGATACACCATTCATCCGAGAGTCGAACGTTCCTTCCAAGTCAAACGCACAGTTAAAAACCACACACAAGCAACTACTTCAAGAGACATTTTTGCTCCTCGGGACCGCTTTTCCAGAACAACAACAACAACAAAAACTCACTCACTCACTCACGGCACTACCAAGCAACGCACTAACTGAGGGACTTCTATTGCTCGGTTGTTTTCGATTCCGCCAGGACACAACCGGACGTCCAGTTAAAATTCTTAGCCTATCCACTGGTATCGAGCACAACGGAGATGAGCACTGATTTAGTCGCGTCCGGACATATCTCATAGCTATAATTCCTGCAGACGTTTGGTTGTGGTGGAGAAGGTTGGTGCTGATGGTACCTTTTACGGTCAGGATGCAAGCGCAGTGTTCCGATTCACAATACACCCCCACACGCACTTTTTCTTTTCACGCACGCACGGCCATACGCACAGGCACAACGCACGCGTACACGACCACGGCCCGCATTCACGCGGTTTAGAGCACGGTGTGTAGAACTTCCTGCAGCGGGGATGGGGGGGTTCCTGTTCTCGTTTCTCGTACCGTCAACTACACCAGTCGTCTCGAGGTCGCACAGCTCCGGAAAGCTCCTGCCTCGCCGATGGGTTCTCTTGCACTAATGCCGTCTGCGGTGGTTGCGTCCTCTTAAAAGAGCTGAAACTTAACAGCGCCAACGGCCAAGCTCGCGAAAGATGCTACACACACTCCTCGAACGGCGTCTCCACCACACTGCTCCAACAAACGCTGGGAATCCATACTCTCCCCTCCCTCCCCCACTCCCCCTACCTTCCCTTCCCCATCTGGACACCTCCCCCCCTCCCCTCCTTCCCCCAACCCTTCTTGCTTCGTCACCTGATTCTTGCCGCTTCTTTCACCAGCGCTCCAACCGCCGTGTCTCGCCGCCGCCGTCGCGTCCTCCTTCTCGGCGTTTAGCGTGAGTGACGCGGTCGCTCAGCACAGGTGACGACGAGTAACTTTGTGTGCACAAAAAGGGCAAAAATCGCACTGATTCTCCAGCTCGTATGCTTGGTATCTCTTTCCCGTGCCGCCCGACCACTTGAGCACTCTATGCTGAGCGCGTCTCGCCACGCACCGTGTTGCTTTCTCTGTCGCTCCGGCGCGATGCGAACTTCTTTCTCATCTCATCTCCGGCGTCGTCCCCCCGTTTTCGATTAGCTGCATCTCAGGGGGGGAGGTTTTTTTTTCTTCTTCCTCGGTGGGGTTCGGGAAGATGATACCTTCGCGCTGGGACACTGCCGGCCAGCCACAGGTTCCAGACGAGCGAGACGGAGCATCCGCGTGTAGACAGAGAGAGAGAGCGAGCGAGAGATGGTAGAGTTGCGCCTGCACTAAGCTGCTCGCTGGATGGAATGCTTATTGAAGATATCGTTCGCACGCATGTGTTAGGGCGAGAGGGCACAACCATCATCAAGCGTTAGAGAGCGTTTAGAGCGAGAGAGCGAGAGAGAGAGTGAGTGAGTGAGAGAGAGGGAGATCCGGCAAAATCCTTAATACTTACTTTTCTCCACCGTTTATTTTAACGTAATTTGTCGCTCGTATCTCTCTGTCTCGCGCGAATACACCCCCCCCCCCCGCCCCCCGCCCAAGCACATGGCGTTGCAGCGATGTAATCCCTTTACCGTTCCCTTGTCAGGGGAGGATCGTTCGAAAGGGTTATGGCCAGTGGTTTTTTTTTTGTTGTTGCAAAATGCATTCATCATCACCGGATGGACGATGCGATATCGCTGGCCGTATCAACCCCTTCGGGGGTCTTGATAATGATCTTGACCGCAATCATCATGCCGTGTGCAAGCTCATTCTTTACTAATACGCTCCGAACTAGTGTAACGAATGACAGTTTGCAATCCCATCAATTCCTGATGGATGATGCGCGCGGATGCAGCGGCCGCGATCGATACGTTAGTACGCCTATTTCGAGATGCGAGATGATATCTGGACATTAAACTTCAGGATCGCCTGACCACTGAGCCTGGGATGATTAAGAAGGGTATAGACAGAGAGAGAGACGGGGGGAGAAACAACATCACGGCAATTAGAGCAAGCCCATTCCCTGATTACTATTTTGTGCGATCCTGAGTCCGCGTTCTTGAGGCTTGCATCCTAAGATATTGTTCCTTGGAACAAAGTCAAACAACAACAACAAAAAAGCAGAAGAATCGCGGGCCCCCGATGCCAAAGATCAGGGCTGAGGGTAAGCTTAATATTCCGATCAGGCTTTGTACCAGTGTGGCTTCCACTAACGGGAGTGTCCCGAAGCCAAGGTGACAATCCGTCACCATCCAATTTCAATTTGTGTTCGCAATTTCAACGAACGTCATCGTTCGCCTGCGTTTTCGCCCCTTTCTCGTGGCTTTCGTTAATGCATCTTGCCCATGCCCGGGCGCTGCTTGTGGCCAGCAGCAGCGAGGATCGTTTATGCGGAACGTGTTCTAGGTTCACGAATGTTGGCCTGCGTCACCTCCAGAGATCTTGTACCTTGTGCTTTTCAGTTCTCTTTTCAACGGGGGGGCGCTGGGCGTTTTTTTTTTCGTTCTTGCCACGAATACCAACACTTTCGGGATACTGGGATACTGGGATCTGGCAGATCTTCGGCCGATGCTCAGGTTGCGTAATTCTGTCCATGCTTTTCCGTTTTTCTTTTCGGCGCTTTCTTCCTGGTATGTGACGAACGACATTGGAATCTTATGGATCGGTCGAGCAGGATGTTTATCTCCAACGAGCGCTAGAAATGAGGTCAGTGTAGATGAGAGTGCTATCTGCTGAGTCTTGATATCTAGGAATCGTTCTCGATGGCACGTGCACATTGCTCGGATGCAGTTCTCAGTTACATCCTCAGTCCAAGGTCTATCATTCTGCTTCCACACAACTGACTCACCAGCTAGGCCCGCTAGAATTCCCAGATACCGATCAGAAATGTGACGATCCTGCAAATCGTCCACAGCCGGAAACGCATCCGTCCTACGCAGAAACACACCCCAGATAAGCTTATCGCGCGTGGAAGTAGCAAACTCTATCGCGCTTGCAAAATTCCACAGCGAGGTGTAATCGACGAGCGACGATATTAACTTGCCTTGGGGTTTTCGCAGCAAGAAAAGAAGAGGTCAATACTCAAAAACAGCTTTCTTATGCGCCGAAGAATCGTTAAGGTCCAGTCTCGCGCTGGGCGATTTACCCTCGGAAATTCCAGAATCCTGTGTGGCCTCAAATTCGAAGGTGAAGGCCAGGGTTGCTCTGTGCGGTTGCGTGATATGCATCAGCCTTCATCAGCAGGCCGGCTGACTCAACACGCTCAAAAGCTCAATATCAACTAGTACCCGGAGGGAGGGTGGGAATATCCAGGAATATCACCGAGTTGTGCAGCGTTTTTTTTCGCTTGGAAATGCTATTCAAAAGTAGGGCTGTGAATCAACCGATCGGCAAACACACACGTCACGTAGGAAATATTTGCTGCCCGATGCAAATAGCGCGTTTGTGATTATTGAGCTCACATTCATGGACTTTGCTCTGTGCTGACGCTTTGATACAAAGTAATCACTATGTTAGATCTGAAGTGATGTTCGCCAGGATGTTAGCTGCCGTACTTTGTATGACTTACAATTCACTTTGGTGGAGGTGACTCAAATTTTGTGAAACTCCGAAACATTGAACTTGGCTCTAAAAATAAAACTGGCAGCCATAACCTCAAACTTCGTCTAGCTATTCCACAGCCCCAAACTATAAGTTTTATTGCGCAAAATTATGCAACATCTACTGTTATGATAGCCGTTCCGCGAATAACTTAGCATCGTAGTGTGGCGAAGATGAGCAGGTTCCCAAGATGTTCCCTTGTCTTGAGCTTCAGACAATGTGAGGACTCGTCTCGTGAGGGACGCAAAAGTAAGGATGTAACACGCAGCTAGCCAATTGTTGTCAGTTACCGTGCTAAAGCCCCTACACAAACCGGGTTTGCCTCACATTATGCTTTACTGCCCGATTACTCCCAACAGTAAAAATACCTGCCCGGGCAAAAGGCTATTTGTTTGGGTGTTTTTTTTTTCTTCTCCTCGTAGTGTGGCTCGTTTTTGAAATTCCGGAATTTCCTTTTGTTCTGGCAGACGGAACGGAAAAAGTGGAAGTTCACAGACCGAATAAGGCATGTGCGACTTTGCACGCGAAAATACGGTACATAGTTTCTAGCCACTCATGCGGATTAATTCTAGCCCTGGGTTACCCACCCCCCCTCCTCCCCTTTTTCTGGTCCGGACCCAGCGCCAGCGTCCCCTGGAGGGTGATCAGTATCGTTAGAAAATGGCGCAAAGTCGAATCGCCAGGCACGGAGCGTTGGAGAGATCCGACCAGTGTAAACTAGAAAAGCAGCAGCAAAACGAAACTTAAGCGAGAGAAGAAAAAAAAAACTACAGTCCAGGAAGATGGCAAGACGTACTACACCGCAAGCAAGAAGCGTAAAATACCATCAAGGCAAAATAAAGGCAACGATCGCCCATCGCGAGCGCGCGCTCGCTCGCTACCTTTTGGCCACTGGCCACGGGTATCGCATTTTCAGTACGGCGTCCAGCACCGGCGTTGGGCTTTGCCGTGGTTTCGCGACTACTGGCGGAATGTTGGCAATGTACCTGGAGGGGTGAAGGGGGAGGGGAGGGGGTTTTGGGGGGAAACAAACGGCCGCCGGAGACGAGCCGGTGTCGGTGGTGACAGAAATGAGCGCGAAATTGTATAAGTTAACGCACCACTGTGTCGTATTTTAATCGAACAAGACATAAGCTACAACCAGCTCGCCCAGGTTGGCTTACCCTGGCCGAATAGGCCGAACGCATACCAACATTCCCGGAGGAGAGTTCCCCCCCCCCCCGAAGGGAATCTCAATTCAAAGTTAAGGTTCGCTTCGTTTTTCTTCTACCTTTTTTTTTTGTTGTTGGCGCCCCATCCGCTTCCTCGTAGACGACTCTCGTTGCCTTGAGCTGATTTGCGGTCGAACAGTACGTACGGGACGGTACAACGCGAGCTAGAGAGAAAGAACGAGAGATCGTAGATCGTAAGACGACAATAAAAAAGGGAACTAAACAGGCCACGACCGTTCAAATTCGTGCAGTTGTGTTTTCCTTTTGCGCACCGTTTATGTGTAAGACTGCACATGTGGGCAGAGGAGGGGGGTGTCCAGGGAAAAGGGGGGTGGAAAAGCGGGAGCCCGCTGGAGACGGAAAGCGAAGTAACGAGAGCGAAGTAGGCCCCACGAAGACATCGAATGCATGGGGGAAAATAAAAGAAAATCATAGCGAATATCCACAACACTAACACGCGCAAAAGCCACCATCCTCCCCCTGTCCCCCTCCACCCACCTCCCACGAAAACCAAACCACGGACAGGCCTTTACATATATCGGAATAATTATAACGGAATCTCGATGTATGACCGCTGACCGGACCGGACTGTGCGAACTGACCGTGGCCATGACCGTGCCCGTGTGCGTGCGTGTGTGTGTGTGGTTGGGCTATTGCGCTGTGCCCGTTCGTGGCGATGCTGAGGCTCCAAGAGGTTTTGCGCGGTTTGGCGAGCATACTTCTGCCGTAAACGCACACACACACGGCGCTGACTTGAAGACTTGAAGACATACCGAGAGACTACCGCGTGGTGTTACATGCGGCGGCCACTCATTAAGAAACGTGCCTGAAGTTCGCTCCAGTACTGTGGACCACTGTGACCCTCGTGGTAGCGGTTGTCACCATTTTGTCAGCTGCTGAGTTCACTTGAGTCCTTTGGTAGATACCTGGACATTGAGAGTCCAGATATTTGGAGAAAATAATGAAAAGATTTCTGGATATTCAGAATCCAGATCTCTGGACAAAATTACGACAAGATACCTGGATGTTGAGAATCCAGATATCTAGACAAAACTACGAAAATATATCTGGATATTCAAAATCCTCCAGATATCAAGATCAATTATAAAAAAATGTCTGGATATTCAGAATCCAGAAATCTGGACCAAATATGTAAAGATATTGGGATATCCTGTAGATAGCCAAGTATCCAGATATCTGAAGAAAATACGAAAAGTAGCTCCGAAAGAATGGAGCCGGGAATCAATTTACTTCCAAGGTCCAGATCCAGATCACACGAGACCTAGTAAAACGCCAAGACCAATTTCTAATCAAAATCTTTGTAATGATCTTTCTCTCTCTCTCTCTCTCTCTCTCTCTCTCTCTCTCGCTCGTCCCTCTTCTTTGTCCAACGATTGATTTTTTCCTCCTTCT
Source organism: Anopheles stephensi (assembly GCF_013141755.1). Classification (NCBI taxonomy): domain Eukaryota; kingdom Metazoa; phylum Arthropoda; class Insecta; order Diptera; family Culicidae; genus Anopheles; species Anopheles stephensi. Next base: position 2,750,603 of record NC_050201.1, read on the forward strand.
TCCGCGAAGAAGCGTTCTACGTACTCCATCCATCAAACAAAGATGAAAGCTCTTTAAATAAAAAGCTCCCTTAATTAGAATTAACTAACGGAGAAAATAGGGTTTTTGGTAGAGCGGGGTTATGGGGTGGGGAGCGAATGGCGGCTTCGTTACACACGCATGTGTGTGCGCATCGCATTGTCATCCCACTTCTCTGGTGGGGGGGGGGGGGGGGGGGTCGAGTTTTACACCAATTTCCCCCCAGGGCGCCCGGGTGTGGAATTCCAAACCGATCGATCGGTCTAAAAATAGCGCGCGTATTCCACTTTTGCAGCGCGTGCAGCATCCCATCTGCAGCTTCTGCATCTCGGCAGACAGCTTTAGTTAAAAATACGAACGAACAGGTTTTTTTTCCTAACCGGTACCACCAAAGGGGGGAGGGTTGCCCCGGGAAGAAAAAGTTTTAGGTCCCTCGGAAGAGAGTGTGTGTGTGTGAGTGTCTTTTTTGAACGGGTTAGTATTTTATGGTGCTGTGGAATATGGGACTATCTTTCCAAAGTTCCACAGTCTTCAGGTCACAACTCAATATTCATGAGCACAAGACATTAAATTTCTAAAAATAACTCTGGAGCTATATCTGGATATCTCTGGAGCTTTAACTGATCTGGAGTTGGACGACTTTCATCTTTGAGTCCCAATATCTTAAAGAGACCTTAATCTTGGCGATCTTTGGTCATTAGGAGATCAAAGCATAGATAATAGCCGTGAACATAGCTAGTACTGCATTGAGTAGAGTAGGTGCCTTAGTATCACTATTTCAAGACATCCTCAACATTGAGAGTGACATCAATTCTCCAAGATTGCAACTTCGTGCGAAATCGAAATACTTTCCAAAGATGGTAGAACTATGAAGAATATAGCGAAATACGCTTAGAACAACGCCTGGCTAGGACCTTGAGCTTGCCCAAAAAGCCTCCAACTATTGGGATCAGCAACGCTCAGCTTTCTCAGCTCTGCTATCATCCAGTAGTGCTACATTTGTTGTAGCTTTTTAGGTGTTTTCTTGCCCACGTGTGTGTGTGTGTGCGAGTGTCGTTTTTTGTCTATCCACCTCACGAAAAAGCAACGCCCCAAGCTGGACGATCTCGCAGTTAATTACGTGACGAACGGACGGCAAACGGAACGGATCTGATCGGATCAGACATCTCCCGGAATCAATGCAACGGATGAAAACGACCGACCTAACGAGCAGACACAAAACCGAACGAACGAACGAATCGATCGATTCCCGTTACTTTTGCCTTAAAGGCGGCCTAGCCCCCCAGAAGTGTTGCCACCGATTTCACACACCGGGGGGGAGGGGGGGGGGGAGCACAGGGTAGAAGCAAAGTGGGAAAGAATCTAGGGGAAGAAAAAAAAAACGCCACGAAACGTTGGTCCTCTCGGTCCGGTCCGCAGATGAAGATGTAAAGATGAGGAGACAAAATTTTGACCGGCCGTTGACATTGGTATTACACCGGTGAAAACGCTCTCTAGGTCGTTCCCGACGTTGTAAGGTCTGGTGTAAGGTTGCATCAGCTCCTCCAACATCCGGCCAATAAACGGTGTTATCAATCAGGTCGAATGCAGCCTATAAACTTCATTAGACAAATTGGTTTGCTTCCCTTACAACGACGCGCTTCATTAAAACAGATCCCAGGATCTGCTGTCGGCTGAGCTGTCTCGCAGGTCTCGTTCGTGTAGGTGTAGGACAAGGTCATACCGAAAATGTCCCGTTTTGGGGCCCCTTTCGCCGAGGGGGTTCCTCAGGTGAGTGTCAGACGCCCAGCTTGGAATGCTCGCTTCACCTGGCGACATTCAACTGATCGCTTAATCGATTCGATGAACGGTGATGACGATTGGCGACCGACGCCAACACCACCGATCGACCGATAGGGTCCCTACTAACCGTGCGCCGGGTGAATGAAGATGAGCAAATATAGCGGTACATCGGCCCGTGCGGACGACGCATCTGCGGAAGATAGGCAGGCGAGCCTGCACACGACTGCTTACGTGATGAGCTTAATGAGATCCGATGGTTTGAAGCAAGGTGTGGATGTGTGGAGACTTTGATCTATATAGCGAAAAATGGAGCTCACGTCACTGGCTCCTAATTGATCTGGAGTTCTCACAAAAAGAAAATACCCCGGATATCTCAGCCCGACCCAGAGCTACGAATAAACACAGCTCAAGGAAGTCAGTGATCGCAGACCAAGTCCGCTTGGATGATGGCCAAGACGAAGAAGAGGACCCTCCTCCTAATTTGACAAATTGGCACAGCGACGACTTACGCGAACACCAATTACGGTGGTAGAATTTTGCGCGCGACTTCACCACCAGGAACCACGACCTTGTTGAGCGTTGTCGTAATTAAACAGCAAACCCATGCCCATCTTCACCAGCTAACCCCGAACCAGACAGGATAAGAAGCCGCACTGAAAAGTTTGTTTAACAGCCGAAACCTGGCTGTCGGCAAATTTTCGGGCTGGCGTGCGGTTTGATGTTCGCGCACCGTGAAACCAGCCGGATTCGCTAATTCGGCAAAAAAAAAACCCATGCTCCATGGATCTGGGACTGTCAAATAAGAGAAATCGTTCAACCCCAACGGACGCGGTCTTTTTGAGGCATGAGGAGGTTGAAGTTGTTTGCTTTGTTCCTAGTAGCGTCCGATGGTAAGGATCGGATTCCGCGTCGTCTAACGCTATTAACGCCGAGCGGTGGCTGGTAGAGAATCGTTCTCTCTGCTGCTTGCTGAAACTCGGTTTCACCGCCTAGTTAATGCCGCGGTTCGTCGTTCCGGGCGAGCTGAAACGGATTCCACGAACTATGTCTTCCCCGAGTGGTGCGATGACACCGCGGGTCAAATGGAGAGCCTTTTTTTGTTGTTGCCTGTGTTGAATGTTGTCGATGGCGAATGTCGAGCTGCCGACGGCCATTAAATGCATTGGGCCTGCGCTGTTTTGTCATCCAGACCTTAACCTACTTTCGCTCCGGGCTCCGGTCAGCTTACCGTCCGAGTTTGCCCCCGTGACGATCGGAACTTTGGCCGGGAACGACCGTGCGGCCTTTGTTGGTGTGTGACACATAAACGAGGTGGCACGAAAAAAAGAAAAGTACATAGCACGCGCAAGTGTAATGGCGGTGGCGGCTCGACCTACCGAGCTTTGGCAGTTTCGCTCGGTGGAAGTGCCGGGTCGCTAGCGGGCCTGCCAGATACTGGTGGCCCACTAGGTCCGTATCCCCGCAGCCTTGCACCGCGACAGTTTGCCAAGTCATCGGTGTGCAGATACATCTCCGGTTCGAGGTCCAGCCGTCGGTCCACGGTCATAAAATAGAGGAAAGAAAGCGGCAAGCGCGAGCGAGCGAGCAAGAGAGAGAGAGCAGAAGGTTATATTATTGATCTATGACAACTTCGAAGGGTTCTTTGTGGACATTGCACCGTCACCAGCGTGCACCGGGGGGGGAGGGAGGGACCGAGAGCGAGACATAATCCCAGCATCTCTCGGGCTGTGTGTGTGTGTGTGCGTTCACTTGCTGTTTACCCCGTTACAAGGAATGTCATTCTGTTGCTTTTCCCGCATTTCTTCGTGGTAATTTCGTGTCGTCGACCAGGGGTTCTTCTTCTTCTTTTCTTTCGCCACTCCGCTAGAAGCACTGCGCTGGTGGACGTCCTTACAGCCCTTCCGAGGTGAGCCATTTCGTTTCGAGAACCTGTTCACGCATGCGAACTGTTGGCGACTTCTGCAGGCGACACCGGGCGATAGGCAAAGACCAAACCCTCCGTAGATGCGGCGACAGAATCGCCCAATCGGGCTTGCATCCAGCCCCGTCGCATCTTCCTAAAGTTCTGTGCACACTCGCAAACTTTCTTCCAAAGTCTCCAATCAATAAATAACTCACTTCCTGTTCCTACGCGAGAACCCAACCGAATGGCCGAGACCGTGTGACGTGGCCATGATGATCAGCCCGCCTTGCGCTTGCTCAGTGCACACGTGACTGTGTGTGTGTGTGTGTGTGTGTGCGGGATGAAATAACAGGGTCAAAAAGAGGAAGAAAAAAAAGGCAACAAACAAAACAACACACCACCATTTTACCAAATGCGTCGACCTGTTTTGAAAGTTGTCGAATGTTTTGTCGCTGTTTGCCAGCTGCGAGTCCGGAGGGAAAGGTAGTAGAAGCCGCGAGTGGCGGTAATGCATCTTCTTGGCCGGTTTCAGTACAACCTTTCTCTCGCTAGAACACTCCGGCACACCGCAGCATGCATCATTAGGTACCGGGTGGAGCAGCAGGCAGACAACAGAGGGCCGCGACGAAGCGCGACTGTTCCTAAAAGCTCACGGCTCTACCGCGTACAAATTGCTTGCGCGCGGGATCGCTCGATTCGCGGGATTTGCAAAAATTTCATCATTTCCAGTCGGGATGATAAATATACCGCAGAAAGGTTTCCCAACGACGTGCGGTATGCAAGGAATGTAATGTCTCGTTGCATGTTTGAAAACCCCGTTACGTTTCCTAGCGGAAGCTACCTCGGGAGGGCTCACAATGGACGGTGATGTTCTGGGCAGGATGGAGATACGTCGCGGACGGTGTCAGGTTTTGTGGCGCATTGTTTGGTATAAATTAAGGTAGAGATTGTTCAATTTGTTTATTGATTGTTATAGTCTGAAGCAGCAAGTATGGGACAAAAAACTTTGGGGCACGGTTTCCGGATATTCTGGAGATCAGGATTTTTGGGCGAGATGGTGGTACTTTCTCGACATCTATCAGACGAAGCGAGACTCTTTAGACGAAGAGACAATATCTGAGAGCTCTTGGAAAAACATTGGAGTCAGTTCTTGCAAAAATATTGGAGTCAGGATGAGATGAAGCAGCCATTTTACTGGTAGATTCTGGACTCTGTCACTATCTTCTCGATATCGATCTGACAATAAGTCTGGACAATATCTGAGGACTCTTGCAAAAATATTGGAGTCAATCCGCAAAATCCACTTCCTGTCAATTGTCCACTTCTTCGGAGGGCAGATCTCTACAAACTAGTTCACCTCGCAAACTCTGTACCATGTTCTTCAATGCAGGTTTATGAGCATGGAAGCCAGGGTACACCCATAAGGCAATCAAAAATAATTAATTAACAATAACGGGCAGGGTTTCTGGATATTCTGGAGATTTGGATTTCTGGGTGAAAAAATGTGGACTAGTTATCGGTAGACTCTGGACTCTGGCTCTAATTTCTCGACATCAAACAGGAGAAGCTGGAGTCTTTAGACGAAGAGACTTGATAATATCTGAGGACTCTTCCAAAAACTATTGGTGTCAATCCTCAAGCTCCAGTTCCTGTCTATTGTCCACTTCGTCAACTAGTTAACCTCGCAAACCCTGTCCCATGTTCTACACTGCAGTTTTATGGACAACGAAACCAGTGTACACTCATAAGGCAATATCAAATAATTAATGAACATTAATTAATCAGTGAACATGGTACTTGAGCAGTTATCGGGCTTGATAGTTATCTGGCCGGGAGTCCTATTTATTTGAATACACAAACAAAACCCCAACATTATGGATATCTTGGCAGTGAACAGACATGATATCACCCAATCTCTGTAAATACGATGGGAGGATCAACCAACAACACACGAGCACGTATTTCTGGCATCCAAATTCACCTTTTGTTGTCGATTTACAGAGCCAAAACTCCCCCAAAAAAAACCCTTACCAACCATACTAGCTGAAAGGCGAACTTTCTGCACCACTATGACTCTTCTCAACAGCGCCAAAACGAAGCGACGAAACATATTTTTCATACACACACACACACACCAAAAAAAAAGCAACCCCAGCCGCGAACAATCCCGCGCAAAGAGAGAAGTGGAAATAAAGGGGAAGAAATTGAATGCGGCCCGAACCGATGTTCGGGGAGGCTTTTCTTCAAGCAAAGAAACAAAAATTAGCGGCAAATTAAGGAATTCGGTGTGTTTCAGCAAAATAACCACCAAAAAAAAAAAAAAACAACCAACAACCAACCCTACCCGCCAGAAAGGGTTGAAAATTGAAGCGTCCTACTACGAAACGAAACGAAAAACGAAAAATGAGGCCCCGCCAAATACCACACTTTGTGGTAGCAAATAAGAACGCCGCAAGAAGTTCACCAATTCACCAAAACGAAGCACACACACACACGGGCGGGCGATCGGGCGTGCGCGCGCGCTCTTACGCTCTCGATCCCCCGAGCCGAGTGGGAGATGATGAATCAAACTGGGATGCCGCGCCGATCAGTTCGGTGGTGGTTCGTTCTGCTCCCAAAAGTATCCCCAAATAGAAAGCCTCCCCCCCGCCTCCCCCCCCCCCCTTTCCGCAGGTATGGTAGCAAGGTAGACTGCCCGCAAAAGCCTGGTGTGTGTGTGTGGTGTCCAAGCGGATGGGGTGTGTCCAAGATTTTTTGTTGTTGTTGGTCTGCTGGGAAGACCCATGTTGTCAGTGAGGAACGCTCGGACCTTTTGTACTTGCACAGTACGCATGGGGGATGACTGTGAGGAACGCCAAAGAACCAACGCTAACGCACATGGACATGGTATGTTGGTTTACCACCGACGTGAAGGTGAAAGGAAATTGTTCCATTTCCTACGGGTATTCCGCCAGCTCTCTCTCTCTCTCTCTGTCTTGCTGCTGGGTTTTTTTGTGTGTGTTATTGGCCATCTCTTTCTCGCATTTTCTTCTCTTGGTCGAAGTTCCCGGTCAGAGTGTGCTGACCTGTGCGTTGGACGATCCACCAAGAAGTTTCAGATGTAAAAGTTGATGCTCCCCAAAACAACAGCTCAAGGTTGTGTAGAGTATCGCGAAATTCCAGGACTGTTAGACCAGCAGTGCTTGGGATGGAGAGGAGAGGAGAGGCTGTAGAGCTGTATAAGGCACCAAAACCGTGTTGTTATCACCTCGTGTGGTGCGTATCCAAATTCTGACTTGGGAGGCATCCTTCAGCGCTGTCCAAAAGTTCTCATACCCTTTTCTGAGAGGTCAGTATCATAGCAAGAACAGCACCCCGATCTCTACATCTCTATGCGAGACATCCGCATGTCTTCTTTAACCTCCCGAGATTCTATCATCCTAGCTGGACCTCCTAATATGATGATAGATGGGCAGATATTTGTTTCAAGCGCAGTACGTTTGTTTTATTATATTATGTAGATAGATTCGCTCTCTGCGCCGGTTCCCTCCGGGCCCGAAAGAATATATGTTTGCGCTGCCCGAAAGCTGCCAAAATCTAATTAACTCGTGTTGGGTCGGTGCGGATTGCAATCGGCGTTTGTTTTTTTTTTTCGGAGGTTTCCTCAATAAACCACTAACGCAAAACCTTGTCCGAATCTTCCAAAAAGCGCGTTCGCGTTTTGATGGATGTCTGTTTTCTTTGAGCAAACAGAAGAAAAATAGGGGAGGTCCACCACCAGCAAAAAAGAAACCCTCCCCAACAGATCAGAAAATAATTTGCCAAACCCACCACAAAGACACGGTGCGAACGGCGAAATTTACCGGACGCAGCAAAGGAACTGTGGGAACCTGGCGTCGTTCAAGCGTTGGTTGGTTTGAAATTCGGTGATTAAAATTAATATCCGCATCCCGAGTCGTTGTTTTTAAAATGGGGGGGGGGGGGGGGGGGGGGGGGATACGCATTGTTGGGTTGCTGGTCGGATCGATCCAGAAGACGAATTCAGAAACTTCAGAAAAATTCCCAAAAGTCCCAATCCCGCCAAGCAACTATCGTGTGGGATCGATTGTTACAATTCTTACAAATCTTGAAGTTCGGCGATCTTTTGCGACCTTCGTCCAAGGCGCAAACCTCGACCTCGCATTAGCATCAAGAAAAGGGCAACAGCAGATGGCCGCGTTCCGCGTCATATTTTAACCCAATTAGCCCACCGACCTTCGGCAGCGTTTTTCCCCCCCTCCGAACGGTGGCCACCACCTATCAGGCAAATCGATTTGCTGCTCCGGTGCAGTGACGACCGTACGCCGGCGGAAACGATGATAGGCTTTGAATGCTGCGTCAATATATGAAACAATCTTGACGGGGTCAATGTTGATGCGCGGTGGACAGCAGCACCGGTAGTGGTTTGCTTGAAAGATCAGTCAGCCCATACATCACCGGGCACGATGGTCGAAAATAACAACCACAAGTTTGTTTTATTTATCCAAAGACATTAAATCGTATGGGTCAACGGGTCAAGAATCGTGCAAACGGAAATTCTGTTCCAACGGATGGATACTGACCCCCGTCCGGGTTAAAATCACTCACCGCTGTACAGAAAATGGGAAGAATCGATTAATCTTTCCACTGTACACGCGCGTGTGTCGGGCTAATGCAATCAGGTCGAGAACATCCGATCGCTGGAGGAAGTCGCACCTTGAGGATGTCTTTCCGCTGGAACTTGACATCACCGGCGCAGATTGTGTTGCTCTACACGGTCCTATCTAGGCCGTACGCTTAGAATTTCCTCTTTTGACTTCACCGGAGAGAACTACAGATAACGATGCCCCATCATCACGGTAGATGTTCGCCCTGCGAGCGGAAGGATGCACTCCATATTTGGTGTCCAATTGGCGAATGGCCACACTCTCGCTCGCACCCTTCCACCAAGGGAACCGGATACCGACGGAAAACGTCGGGTGGCTTGCTAAAACTCCATGGTAATTTGGCGAGGCTGATATTATGCTTCGCTTGCATACATCCATATCCGGCCACAAGGAGCGGCACACACAATGCAAAGTCGTCGGTTCTCGTCCTCTGTGAGAAATATGAGTCTCCAGATAGAAAATGGGGGAGGGAGCAGACAGCAGTGATGGGGGTAAAGTTTTTCGGCAAGATTACGCGTGCGCGTGAAACATTTGGAAGCCTGGGTCCGTTTAGATCAACTTTCCATCCGAGCGGAGTCAACAGACTGTGTCGAATTAAAAAACCGAGTCACGCTCGTTGGAGTTGGCTGGCCGGGTCGGATCTCTTGCGGGCGCATCATTCTTGCGGGATGGAGTTAATCAAGAGTAATGTGAGACAGTATGATTATTGTTTTTTTGTTTTCTAGATCAAAACAACCCAAATAACGTTCAAAAGTTGAAGTTAGGAGCAAAATAACAAAACAAAAAATGGCGATCATAATGGACAGTTGGACGCGCACAAAGCAGACCGTTGTGGGAATGTGTGTTCGGAACTGACAGTAGGAACAGCGACTTGTTAGTTTGCCAGCCCATCCTTATCAGCGGACTCCAAGCGGGACGTTTGCAGGCATCTTGGTCGATTCGCTCGATTCGCTTGCCTGGCTGAACGCCCGAACGAGCCAGTATGGATGTAGCTGGAAGGGTACGTCAGGTCCACCAGAACCTAGCGCTCCCAGGCAAGGGTGTTCGTTGCTTGCCCCTCGTCAAACTCATCAACAGCACCACCGTCCGACCGCACCGACAACTGTCCATCTTATTCGTCCGCATTCTTGCCGTCTTGATTCATCTTCCCCACAACAGCGAGCGTTCGTGACTGGCGAATGATAGCAAAAATTGATGAGTTGCATGGGGTTCCGTTTACGTCGGACGCTAAAAATAACTAACCACGTGTTTCTCGACACTCGCGCCAAATTATTGATTCACACGGATCCCCGCTCGCTCGGACCCAGCGGCAGCAGCCGAGTGCCCTGTTTGCGCCTTCCTTTGCTGCGATTGTTCTCCGGCAGCGAAGGTCACGGCATGAGACCGTCGTCCGGGCGCGAGATGCCTCACTACCTGATGCCTCCTTTTTGCAGGGCCTGTTCTTGGATGCGCGGGACTGCCTCTCTTCCCTCCCCTTTGCCACATCAGATAAGCAAAAGGTCCGGGCAAGGACGTGGTTGCTGTCTAAAGCTGTCTAAGAATAGCCGTGTCTAGATGACTGTTCAGCGGTAGCCTAGCTCATCTTCCCTCTCCCATCTGTCGACCAAGTGCCCTGGGGAACACGCGGAGAGACGCGCTGAAGCACCGAGGGGAGAATTCCACCAGGCAAAGAAGTACCGGGCGAGGGGAGTTATTGGAGCTATCCACCTCGGCTCTACTGACATAGCCGTTTGCTCAAGTGCAATGTTCTCAAATCAAAATATTGACCGTTCTGGGCTTGGTGAGAGGAGGAAGTCGACCACTGGGGGGGAGGGGAGGGGGTTTAGAAGGATGGGAGACGATAAATAATCGGTTCTGAGTATTTATCGTCGGCTGGATTGCACGCAAGCAGTTCAGCAATGTTTGCTTGCTGTGAGTGAATCTCTTTGAATGTCCTGAGGTACTGTTGCAAATACTCCAACAATTATTAGCATCAACCCAACGTTGGCGGGCTATTGTGTGATGGAAATTCTAGCAAATTTGAGGACTTGCTGCGAAACTTCTCGGTGAAATTCGTATCGAGCAGTTCTTCAACTTCACAACCCAAAGAGTGATTAGCCAAACAACAGCTACACAATGGCTGCCATTGAAAAAAAAACACAAACGGGGTTAAAACCGCTAAAGGATACACACCTAACGCCATCAAACTAGCGTTAGATTTATGAATGATTGCGCCGTAAAATGTATACAATGAATTTAGCAACAAAGAACGCAGACAACGGCGCCAGAATGTCAACCGCCGGCCTGTGGCAGCAGCCGGGGCGAGGGAGCAGTAAGCGCGTGCCTAGCCCTATAATACGTGGTCAGTTCTGGAGTGGGGCGTCAGCTAAAGTGATTCTGGTCTAGCGGCGTAAGATGAAGTTAAAAATAGGCAAAAAGTAGAACCCCCGTTTTCCCGTTGCACTCACCAGCAAGAAGCAGTAGCGATGATGGCTCTTGGAACGAGTGAAGCAGCAAAAAAACAAACCTGGGAGGGAAACGAACGCGGTGAAGCACAGAACGATCGAGATGGTGTGGCGGAATGGCTGGCGCAGAGGTGCGCTTTTCTCAACAAAGAAAAGGCCAGTTCCTCTTGCTTCTTCCGTTTTCCGTTTCACTAGCCTTTCTGGAGCGAAACAGCGACCCTCGAGACTAATGGAGAGCAGTTCTTAGTCAGATGTTATGCCGGCCCTCACCTTCATCGACACGGTAGGTTTAGCTGGTTGTAGTCTCCGGTGCTGGACTGCAGGGTTGCCGATCCCTTGGCGTACAGGGATTGCCTGGTTTTCCAACAAATAACCCCTTCTCTTCTGGAGTCTACAATCTGGACCTGGTGATGTCTCGGATACGTGTTTGATACTTCAGATGCTAGAATCTGGATCACATACACCTCTCTCGGACACATCACCCGGGCAGGTTGAACCTCTACCCGGGCCAACCCTGCAAAAGCTTCAGGGCAGATAAAAGAGAGCGCGTGGAAATTAGAAGCACAGCAAAAGGAGACAAAAAAAACAGAACACAGGATGGATAGTACCGCTGAGTTGCGTGCACGATTTACACGATTACGCAAGGGTAGCAGCAGCGGACCACGGATCCCAAGCACCAAACTGTACACACGCAAGAGCCGTGCAGCAATCCGCCGCACAATGGTGAGTCCGTAGCGGCACCACCGTTTATTAAATGTCCGGCCCCGGTAACTGTACGCCCTTAAAGTTCATTATCATCCTCCTTTCTGCTGCATAATTTTCATCGCATCAATGCGTCCCGCGCAAGGAATTCATCCGGGGGCTTTAGAATTTCACACACCAACACACACACACGTCGGAAGTGTTCAGCACTTACGCAACGGGGGTCGTCAAGATACCTCGCGGGAGTGTAAGCCTTGCATGATAATCACTGTTGATAAAGCTTACTGGTCCGATACGATTCTGGGTGCTGAAGTGTGAGAACCACTGCACTGTATCACATAGTTTGCAAGTTTTGCCTACCATTGAACCCAGGTTGAAGACTCCGACCCTTCCTCTACTCTGGGGAGCCAATTTAGGGCGAGAGCTCTTCAGCAGTGGTCACATCTCTCAGTGGTTGACAAATAGTTGAGCCCATTTGGCAGCCAATAATGGGGTTAGATGTGACAGGGCAACCTTAGCCGCTTCCGTGTATTTAGCGACCCGTCTTCTGCGGCGATGACTTCCGATGACTTCCGCTCAGTCGCATGTGTTGCACGGGCCGTAAATGCCAAACCCATAATCCCAGCCCGAAAACAATGCAAACCATTTCGTCTGCATGCGCTTCCAATTCTTGCCTAAAGTAAGCAGTGTTTTATGTCCTCCGCTGCCACGGACCTGCATAGATGGGTGTGCGCATTTAACACTGGGTCAAGGTTAAACGGCGGCTTTGGTTGATGAATGGAGTTTAGCAGGTGGATAGCACCGGCCGCTTGGGAAACTTCAACCTTAGAGCAGGACAATTTCTCAAAGAAAATCGCCATAAATGGTAGCTATCGGCCGAGGACACAGAAGCTTCAGAAACTCTGGAGAATGCTGGAAACATCAAACTCCTTTAACTGTAGATTTTTTTCGTGTGGGGAGGGTTTTGGAGATGCCCAACTATTACACGGGACATCATTGGGATCGCTGATTGTTGTCGTCACCACCAGCGCCATTCCATTTCGTGCGTCATTCACTGTCGGTGCTTTTCCGCACTGCGTTCGTCATCGTCGATCTCCAAATGCTCCATCACCGGCTCTTTGCTACCTCAATTTTCCCCCAAACCCACTACTTCCTCCCTTTTTTTTCGTTTGGCCGCGTGTGTGTGTGTACATCGGACGTTCCCGGCCGGTTTCCCGTTAGTCGTTCGGCGGGCGAGCGAATTGCGCTCGAACGGTGCGATCAATTCCGTAGCATCGGCGCCGACGAGGTGACCGGTGGGCAACAACTGGTATGTAAATTACTTATTATAGTTGCTCATTCTCGTGACTTGCGTCGGTGGAAGACGCACCAGGATGGGGGTGCAGGCCATCCCCCTCACTATCGCTTGAACCCCGAAGACGCGGATCATGCCACCTCCTCCCGTGCGCCGTCGTGAGCAACGCAAGAAGGAAAAAAAAGGGGGCCAATTTATTTATTATGATGAGTAACAAGCTCATACACCGGTGTCTAGGATAACGCATGCCGGGTTCTAGCTGACTGCAATCAATCAACGCAGGAACGGTGGGACAGAATTCCATTCCCTTGCCGCCTATTTTGAGACACCGGAGCACACGTCCGGGGCACAACTGCCTTATAATTGGGCTGTACGCTCAGACAGTCGCGCGATTCAATTAGCAGCGCTATTAGTGACACCAGCGTTAGTGGTGAGGTTCTTTGCTGGCGCTTTTTGCTCTGCACCAGCTTCAACGAGAGGGGTTGAGCGTGGAACAGTAGGTTTTGGAGCCTTGATAGAAACATAATTATGGCGCCCAGAGGGTTTCAGACGGTACAAAGTCTTGAAGTTGAAGAAATTTTAAGTCAGAACGCTTTTCGATTGGTTGACTTTAACTTGGGAGTTAGTCTAGTATAAGATTCTAGGTTACGGACATCAGAATTTGAGGAGTTGGGTCTCATGCTCTTCTTAACACTTTTCGAGACTTTGGCGTCCCCAACACGATGGCTTGAGTTTGAGTGATGTTCCAACTTGATATTCTATGATACGGACATCAGAATTGGAGGACTTAGTTCTAACGCAACCTATCGAAACTATTCGAGATGCTCTGCTGTCCCTTAGCACAAAACAGTACACAAACATCCTAGAGTAGTTTGAGTGAAGAAGAAGAGGAAAAAAAAAACCTGAATGGCATTGATGCATTGAGCGGAGTGAGTTCAAAAGTTCATGATGAGACAGGAACACAGCACACCGTCCAATAAGCGCGCGCCCGGGTCCGTAGCCATTTTTTTTTTCGTTCGTTCGCACGTTGCTTTCAATCTTGTTTAAACGACGTCCGCATATTTTTAAAATTCTTCTGCACCGATACTTGTGTCCGGTGGTAGATGGAGATGAGATCATGCTATCCTATTACGCGCCGGTGCCACGGCCACGGTAGAACAAAATCTTCTGCTGTTCGCGGATGATATAACTTGGCCGATAATTCGAACCTTCTGCTTCTCTTGCTGGTTGTGCTGGCGCGCAGCAGCAAAACGGCATTTATCAGCTAGCATAGATGGGGACCCCAGCTTCCCATACTTCTCGCGGCGCTTCCTGTTTCGGTTAAGGAAGGCATTCATGTTTCCAGCAAGTCGTCCGGTTGAACCCCGCACGGAAACCGCTCGGATGGCATCAGAGCGGTCAAGGGCGCGCTGCCCGATCGTTTTTGCCGTACTTCACAAGCGGACGCTTAGGTGGATTAATTTGTTTATGATTTCCAATTTCTGGGCTTCCCTTTCGAACAGACGAACTAAGATGATGGTTTTTGTTTTTCTTCTTCTACCCCCAGCTTCAGATACAGGTACGAGGGTCAGACAAGATAATTTTGTTGCAATGCCGGAACACTGCAGGTGAGGCTTCTCAATCTGTGCCCTTGTACCTGCCGACTGCTCCAATGTCTATAACTGTTTCCTTCCCCCCTTATTTTTGTTCGTTTGTTAAACAAAATGCTCCGTATGATCGAATTAGATAATTGAAAAGTTTGAGCAACCGAGGTAGCGCGCCGTGCCTAACGCCTTCTTTCCGGCCGTTTCATTCTTGGCGCAGTTTTCACGCGAAACCCGAATGTAAGCAGGCAGAACAACAATACAGAATGCGGTAAAACGATTGAAATTGGGGGAGAATTATCCGATGTTTGCTGGGGGGGATAGACGCGGACCGAAAACAGTTCTGCCGTTCGGAAAACCCTGCTTATTACTATTAGTGATGCTGCTGCTGCTACCGTTCAGTACGCATACGGTAGAGGACCAAGTGCAATTAGCAATGGTTTGCAGACACGCTCGTACAAAACGGCAGCCACTGCACACCCCGGTCGGATCAACCCGATCCGGAAGTGGTGGCATTGCGATAATTTTGTTATTTTCGTTTGCTTCTTGCTTTCTCTCGCCGGGGAAAGAAGACGGGCAAAAAGCGAGGAGAAACAAAAAAACAGCCCGGCGGATGAAGAAATCTGAGCTGAGGTTTGTTTGCATCCCACCATCCCCCGTTCCCGAACACACTTCGCCTATCCAACCCGGTATCGCTATCGCTTCCGGTCAATCCCATTCCCGGGGCAATGAAGAAGTTGGCCCAAAAACCTGAAAACGGCACACCGGCAAACCAGAGGTTTTTCTTACGCTCGGAACGCTCGGTAAGATGAAGATGGACGGGTTTCATGTGCCTGGTGGAGGCTCCATACACTCTACGCAGCGCCCTCTGACTCATATACTACAAACCCTTTACAAACTTCCACCTCCCGGTGGTCATCCTTCCTGCGAACCACGGCAAGGACGCGTCCAGCATCGTGACCAAAGTCCTTCCGCCGCCGCCGCACGCGGGTCATCGCTCATCTCCCGGCTCGAAACAGGTTGTGTGTCCGCAACATTGTCTGAGTCATCGCGGGAGTCACGCGAACACACGATCCGACGACGACCTTTCATGTTGCTGATGAGCTGATGAGGCAATCACCTTGCGGCATGAGACTTCAATAAAATTGCAGTATCCGGGACGAGGAGTTCGATGGCGAACGGCCAGATCCCGCCAGCACACAGTCCGATATTCTTTGCGAAATTCCCTAAACCCTGAAGAGCATACGGAGCTGAAATACAACGAGGGAAGGAGAGAGAGAGAAAGAGCGAGCAGAAATTCCACCGGTTGTATTCGGTGGTAGAGAGTTTGCGTGTGCGTAATTATTCGCTGTCACGTTAGCAACATGCAGGAAATATATAAGGCGAATATTCGCCTGTAAGGACTTGTGGATGATTGTCAGGGGGCAACCAGCAAAATCGAGCACCGAGGAAGACGTAGCGAGTTTGCTTGGTGCGCTAGTTTTTTGTTTTCGTTTTTTTTTCTTCCCAGGACTGATCATGCATAACCGGTGTGCCAAACAAATTGGGATGCAACCTAGAATAATTGGCGTCATACCACGCACACCGGTCGGCGTCAAATCGCGTCGAATTCTTCGGACTGGCTGGCCGCTTTCCCATCGCGGGGTGCTTTCGGTTGGCACGGCCAGTGCCGAATCTCTTCATTATTCATTCCCGGTTCGTGCGATGTATCGCTGACATCGGTGTACGCCTCCGCCACCCTCTGCTCTGCTGCTGATAGCACTGCACCTCCTCCTCCTTCACCGGAGGCAAACTTCATCCGGACGTGAGCCGATTGCTGAGATGCGTGGTCGCGCGGACACGCATATATTCCGGCGTGAATTCGTGCAGCAGTTATTTGTTTGATTGATTGATTGAATTAGCACACCTACATACGAAACTGGTGCTCCCGCGGTTGGACGGCGATGGTTGTCTGACACCTGAGCTCGGACTGGTGGGATTGCTACGAGGGCACCCCTTTTTTTGTACGCCAGGCGCTAGACGATATAAATTCTTGGTGACAGGGAACCTGTGCGCATCCCTGAGAACTAGTGCCCCGCGACATCAGCTGACCAGACCAGAGATGGGCGTTGGAGGGGGGGGAGGGGGGCCAAATTCTGGATATAGGCTTGGCAGCAGGTGCCACTACTTTCAGCTTTCCCATGTACGTCCAGGACAGCGTGCAGCAATGTGCATCAGGCTGCAATGCGAAGTTATGACGCTGTTGCTACGCGCGGTAGACCTTGACGAAACCTCGATCGCATTCCAAGCGTTCGCTTGAAGTTCAAGTGTGCCTTAGCCCCTTAAGGGGCGGTCCGGTAGCCGAGGCGACAGCGGCGCTGGTCTTCACGCGGCAAGACCGGGGTTCAAATCCCATCTAGACCGCCAAATCAGCTCAGACAACTCTTAAGACTCGAGGTTCACTCTCACTTGTCATCGATCAAATTGCAATCTTTACCAAACTTTTATTAGCTTAAGTTTCCGGACCTTAACCCCAGGAGGCGGAAATCGCTTTAAATCATTCCCCCTAGCTTGCAGCTCCCTTTACAGAGGGGTGTGATGGAGGTAGATTAACTAGCTCGGCGAAATTTCGCAATTACCGCAATAACGCCCTCGATGCGCCAGCGTCTGCAAAAGGGATTTGCGCGTTGATACAAAGGCCCGAAATTGAAGTGGTTGTCTTCTCCCTCCCCAAAACTACACCACTGACATCTACCAACGAGACCCTTTTACTTGCTACTTCAATATCCTGCGACGCCACCCTCAATATCCTTGTCACCAGTGTTCGACCCCCACCTCTATCAGACGGAAGCGTTAAGCGGGTTTTCTCTTCATCACATTTTGGGGAAAATTAATTTCGCGACTAACTTTTTGCCATCCAGCCGCAACCCACCCCCCCTCCTATTAGCTTCTTCTGCCCCGGGGGTGCGCTGGGTATTAGTTTCATACACTTCTTGGCTTGATACCCCTCCCCATCCTCAAGGGTTTGCCTCAAGGTCAATTGAGTTAATTAATTAAGGGATTAAAATTATCTTCCCGTTCGCAACGCCGCACGAGCACTGCTGCTGTCGGCGGAGTTTTTCGGGAGGGTTGAATGGTTTGGAAGGATATTCGTATGGCGCGATGGCATTAGGGACAACCCTCCAACTCTACCTTTCTTCCTACTGCAGACACAATAACCCATCCCAGCTCTCGTCGGGATAAATGCGACAAAATGCGAGTAAAACCGGGGGCTGTTCTGCTTCACCCCGATAAATGATTTGGTTGCTCTATACGGACCAGCTACTTGGTACCGCGTCCAGAAAACTGTGGCGACTTGCGAGATGCATTTATCGGTCGTCACCGGGGATAACGGGCTCGGTGGAATTTCAAAATACCGAAAAATTCACTGCTGACCTATTAAGGTACGTTTGCGTGAACGGGAGCCTACAACTCCACATCCATCCCCACATCCAGCAGTGCGCATGTGTGCGTGTGTGTGTGTGTGCCCGGAATACAAAAGAAGTTTGGCGAGCAAACACACCGGGCGTGCAAAATTGACTATTAAATGAAGCTAAATAGCGAATAATGTCCGCCAGCCAGCAAACGGTACGGTACGCACACAGCCGAGAGAAAACTTTACACACTCCAACAAAAAAAAAAAAAAATGTGTCTCAAACACTGTTTTGTGTGGCAACCGAATGTGAACGGAATACGTTGAAGAAGCGATATTGCGAGGACCAAACAGGCGGAACGGTGGTGGCGTAGCACGGTTCGGGGCGTTGAATTATCGCCGGAGATACTTGAGACATTGAAATTCCGGCTCGGAATATCATTCCGGGCACGGAAATACCGAACAAGCACTATATTTGCTGCTTGCAGATGACACACTGATGCTTGCCCCCGGGGGTTAAACCGGCCATGCCGAATGCCGGTTACCGGTTTTGCCGGATGGCCGAATTGTACGACCGAATCCGATCGCTGGCAGGGAAGAATCGACGAACGAGCGGGAGTGGGTTAAGGGGAGAGGTCACACAGTGCTCCAGTTACGGTGTGCGGATCAGCTTTTGGCGGAAGAAACTTGAGGCGTCTCCTCAAGAGGTTCCTGATGCCGGTGTGATGGTCACGCTGACCGTGATAGCGGAAGGTTCTCACCACGTGGATGGCCACCACTAAATCATTACCGCAAGTTGACAACAGATGGTTTATCATCGATTTACTCTCGTCCGAAAAAAAAGTATAGTAAAAACTGACCATCAATCACTTGGAGGAACCACCAACAAGTCGTCTTTTGTTTTTTTGGTTAGTCAAAATGGAGCAACAACTGCAAGACTGAGGGAATAGTAACAACAAGAAAAAAATCGGTCCAGCAGCAAAGAGCAATAACATGCACAACACGAAGGTAAATGGAACGACAAAGGGTCACGCTTAATTTCAACGTCCCTCTCCCCCCCCCTCTTCCCCCCCCCCCCCTTCCCCGACTATGACAACTCCATCTGCGGATGCAACGCACGCGGCGCTGAAGAAAGTTGTCAAAAGAATGCGCCGTTGACTTGCACATGTACATGCGTACACAGTGGTTGTCACTCCGAGCGTTTTTTTTGTTGACGCGAAAACTAGGAAGAAAAAAAAACGCAACCTAACGAACGAATGGAAAGTCTTTCTCTTGGGGTTGGAACAGGAAGACGAAGACGAAAAAACGGCAGCACTAAAATGCAAAGACGTTAAACAAAGATATAGGGCCCCCCCCCCTAGCACCAGCTAAATCCGTTGTTAAGCACCGCGAATGTGAAACGACACTAAACAAGAAGCGAAGCAGGAGAGAGAGAGAGAGAGGGACAGCAAAACAAAAATGCCCAACAACATAACAAAGCAAAACAAAAATAGAAGTAGGGAATAAAAAAGGATGAACCGAAAAAGTGCTCGCAACGGTAACACTCTTTGAAAACAGATGGACACACATCTTGCTGAAGGTAGGAGGAGGGGGGAAGTGGGAGTGAGGGGAAAAAGGGCAACACAGGGGAGGAGGAGGAGGACGCCAAAATCAGAGCAAAAATGTTGCCACATCAACATCAACATAAAGTAATGCACATACGTGTACCTTCGCTGCTTCGCCTTTCTCGGTCTCTCTCTTTCTCTCTCTCTCTCTCGCCTCCGGTAGAGCCGCCTCTTGAGATGATCCGGCCGGACTTGACGACCGACCTGCCTGCCAAGAAGTGGCCAAGAAGCCGGAGAAAATAGAACGGCCGAAAGCAAACGGAAGAGAAGAGGCCACCGGAGGCAACCGGAGTCTTTCGGAGGCATCTGGCACACACACACACAGAGTCCCCCTACCCAACCTCCACAAGAAGTATCTCTGGATGGAGGAGGGAGGGAGGGGGAGGGGGTGGGGGTAAGGGAAGACAAATCGAAAGATATTTGGCTGCCAATCGTTTGTTTCCGGGCGCATTACATTATTCGTATTGTTATTACTTTCCCCCACCCTCACCCCCCCCCCTTCCTCCTCCTCCTCCTCCTCTTAAACTGGCGATTTTTGGCTGAGACTGATGGACCCGACCGGGAGACCAACCGGAGCGGGCCGGCAGTTTTTCGGCAGGGCGCGACCGTAGGGAAAGCTGTTGTGCTCTCGTTCTCTCTCTCCCACACACACACACACACGGCTACTGGTGGCTCGGTTCGGTTCGGTAGGTCATTCCTTTCACTGGCCCCCGGAGAACGGTAACTCTCGGTAAAAGCCTGCAGTTTTTTTTTTTTGGGGGAGCCGTTAAGGTCTGCGTTAAAAATTTTCCACTTTTAACCTTTCCGAGCTGCAGACACGCATTTAGTGGATCGCGCACTTGAATTTCACAATACGGTAGTGTTTTCTATTTTGAATGTCTTATCAGGCCGCGCTACAATGCGTTGCGTGGTCTGGAGCATGCAGCGGAAGTCCTCGAAAACTCCATGATCCATGATCCCTACTTGGGCCTAGTAGGCCTCCTCTGTCTATGTCTGTCATAACAGAAGCTGGAAGGCTTGGTCGTCAAGGTCCATTATCACGACATTCCGGCCTACAAGAGTGAGCTCTGACCGGCTCAGTAGAGCTCGTCAATGTAGTGACTCCTCGTTAGCCCTTCCACACCTACAGAGACAACTGTTCTTCAAAGACTTGGCTAACAAGAGCTCGTCAGTTTTGAACAGAGTCCATGTCTTAGTGAAGCATGTCAACACTGAGAATATAAGTGTCCTATAAATTTTCGGCTTCGTTCCAGCTGTAAACCAAGATAGGTAATGCAGGACTTCAAAGTTGAGATGACCTATCTGTACACAGTCCGCGCAGAACCTCGATTCTATGATAAGCTTCAGATACATAGGAGAGCCTCAAACTTAGGTGATGGATAGACTTATAGACGATCTTGGCGATGACGTCCTCAGTGGCGCCAGGAGTTGAAGAGAAGACAGGCAATCTACTGTGGACCGCAAAGGGTCGACGGAGTGTTCCATCCAACTTCACCTTCTCATCAGATGTTGGATGGCTGTCATTTTTACCCTAATAAGCGCATTGCGCTAAATCAGTAAAGGGAATGATAGGAGTCCAGTTTCTACTCTGAAATTTTCTCCCAGAATGGCCCTATATCTAGACTTTCTGTTAGAGAATCCTCTCATCAAAATATGGGACCCGTAATACCTCGTATAATTGCTGAATACTATCTTCTCTTTGTTCTTGTATATGATGCCAAGACTCCAAGATAATCTAGTCCATATTCGTTATCCAATATCTCATTAATAGTTTGGTGATATTTCGACCAGGCTATTCGGTCGGTGCTTGGTGCCTTCATATTCTTCAGTTGACGATGTCCTCGAGGCTAGACGGCAGTAGCTTGATATCATCTGCTGAGTGGTCTATAAGTAGATCACGAGCAGGATCTCTGACCAGATTCTCATCAAGATAACGGAGATCACCTTAGACCTGAAGATATTTCGGAGATCTGCTGCTTTTTCTTCTTCTTCCTTGGCACTACAACCTCGAGAGGTCTCGGCCATTTCTGGCTTTCTGTGACTTGGTTTTACCCGTAGTAAAGTTGTCAGTCCTACGTACGGGGAGGCGGTCTGGTTGGGATTTGATCCCCGGTCCTGCCGTGTTAAGACCGGCGCCGTTATCGTTTCGGACACCGGACCACCTCGGAGATCTGCTATCATCTCATAAATCTTTCTTCCTGGTCCTGGAAACCCACTCGGATTTCTTGAAGTTCCCACACTCGCTGCTCTTTCTTGTTGCGGTGACTTCCAATATCTTGATCATCTCCACAAGAAAACCCAGGAATGTCCTTACAAACCTAGCTTCAAAAGACTTCTTTTCATAATTTTCTGGTCACCAATGTTCTCGTCTTTTCCATTATAACCCCGCAGAGTGTACAAAAGCCCTCCCCCCCCCCCCCCCCCCCCAAACAATTCGGCTTTCTTTTCGAACGAACAAACAACGAGCTACAGTTATCCCCCCCCCCCCCCCTTCGTCAAAGTGGTGCGTGTTTTTAATTTCGGAACTGTTACTGTATCATGATTTGCTTTTATTTTTACCACTATCCCCCCTATGACAAATCAACGAAGATCAAGGCTAAGATCAAGGCCAGAGGGAACCAACTTCAGGACTGCATTCACGGCGCGCACACGTCGTAACGGTTGTTTCATGGAATCGCTGTGTGTGTGTTCGTCTTTTTTCTTTACCATTTCCCCACTTCCTTTCCCCCCCCCCCTCCTCTCCTCCCCCATCTATACAAATGTTTTGGGCTGAAACTGTCACTGTAAACTACAGCTTTAATGCCAGCGTTTTGCTTACGGAGCCGCAAAGCCTTTTCTTCCTGCAGCGTTATGTTGCAAATGCTTTCTTTATTCCTCTGTGTGACTTCTGTGGCTCCGTCCGAACGATTCGCCGCGATAAACGATCTGACGTGAACGTGATAGCGAGCAAAACCCATCCGCAAACACAATAAAATTAAAAAGGCGTCTCCATCATAACGGCGCTTCGATCTTGCCGCGCGCGCGCGCACACGCTCTCTCGTTCTCCTAGGTCGTTCTGTTTTTGTTTGGTCGTTTTGTTGTCCACTTTTTTCGCGGTCGAAAAAAGAAAATATTTTTATCGTTTGTTTCGAATAAATTTTTCGATTGTAGCGCTTGCTGCGGCAGGAAGTGGCGATATGCCAATCTGCATCTTTAAACATTGCAAGGTGGCGGGGAAGGATGGCGAAGAGAGGGGAAGCAAGCGGCGGGAGGAGGGAAGAAATCTTATAATAAAATCCGCTAACGAAAGCGGGCAAAGGAAAGCCAACGAGAGAGAAAAAGGACTTAAAAATATAATCAACTAATTACCATTTCGACCGGATGTGTGTGAACGGTGACGAAAGACTTCAACGGGCGAATCGGCGAGGAAACTCGATTTTGGCCACAAAAAAAAGGCATTTTTTTATAAATGTTTTTGTTTGTTTTTTCCTCTCTTTAGCATTTAAAGCACATTTAACGTGGCAGCGTTCTGCGTGTAGAATTCTCTCGGCGAACCGCGGATGCAACGGCCGGCTGTGGATCGCCCCGCTGTTTCGGCCAGATGTTTTCGCGTACGCCGTTCGGGCAAAAATTTCACCACGCAGTGAAATGGATCTTCGCGGTCTTAATTTATTCGCCAATAATTTGTTTATTTTCTTGCCTGATAGCGCTCTTGGGCAGCACACGTTAGCAAACTTTCTAATTTATCGGTAGCGGAAAGATGCGTATTAAACACACACACATTCAATTTTACACGGACGATTAGAAGAGTATGTATCGGAGCGAATAAATAACATCGATTTAGAGTTTGGGCTTTCCTTTTTTTTGCGAGAGGCATTTAGTGTGCCGGGAGCGTTGTTTTGGCTTGGATTTTGTTAGTCACATAACTCATCAGCTTAAGTCCCTGGTGACGAGAAGGAAAATAGGTTAGATAACCTCAATTTTACTTTAAGTTTGATATCGAAATCTCAAAAGTCCTAGAGGATCTCTAGGACGAAGGAACCGGGAAGGACAAAGGAAAATAGGTCTAGAGTATCTTTAGCAACTCTGAGCCACATTGACTCTTTAGCTCAACGAACCAAGACCATGAAACATTCGTCGAGACTCAAACGGATTCGAAGGTCAAAGAGCCAAAAGGACCTTTACAGGCGACCTGAGAACTCTCGACGGAACAGGCATACTTCAAAATGGAGAATACAAGGCTTTAGTAGAAGGCTGTCTGTAGAAAAATAAGGTCCTTGGAATAACTAGTTGAGATACTTCTCCTTTCAGAATACTTGTCGCGACGGTCGAACTTGAGACTGTATAGAACATGTGTAATCTCAAAGCTAACGTAAGGCGCGGAGATAAAGACTCGGGACCAAAACTGACCAGCTCGGACCGTGACCGGCAAGAGAGGATTTTTGGTCCCTACAGAGCACTACAACCTATCGTTGATCTCCCTATGCATCATCACCGCATCAGACTTGTTAGCCTCCAGTGAGCTAGTGATGTCATGAGAATAGAACCAGACGACCCAGAATTCTAGACTCTTTATAGAACTCACACAGACACCTGCATGGACCTAAGTTGCTGCCTCCATAGACCATAAGACCTGAGCAGAGGTGGACATCGCTAGACCGGGAGAGATATTGAGGACTTCTGAAGACCACAAAGAGAGATTTAGTGCCTG
Organism: Anopheles stephensi; assembly: GCF_013141755.1. Taxonomy (NCBI): domain Eukaryota; kingdom Metazoa; phylum Arthropoda; class Insecta; order Diptera; family Culicidae; genus Anopheles; species Anopheles stephensi. The sequence goes on from NC_050201.1 coordinate 2,774,678, forward strand.
ATCTCTAATGATGCTTTCAAGAGTCCTGATGATTTTCGCTAGGACTTCATCAACATATTTCTTGAAGTTCATCTTATCAGTCTGAGTAAATCAAGGCCACGAAGAGATGATACAAGGACTTGAGAAGCTTGGGAAAGTGATTTGATGTGATGACGCAGGACTACAAGAATTATTCAATTCTGAAGAACAATTCTGAAGGGAAGAACTGAGAACACATAGCCGGCAAACAAGAGTAGAATACATTGACGAACATGAGGAGAACGAGTATCCTTCCTGGAAACAAATTGACCAAGTTTTACATGGCTAGAAGGACGCTTCCAATAATTTGATAACCTGACGGATCCGACAAAGCCTTAACAATGCCGCATGGGAAATCACCAGACAGACCAACCTCAAAAGTTCGAAGCATTATAATTACAGTCTTCGAAATGTTTCTTCATTACACGCCCCTTAACTCTCCGGGACTCCAGGAAATCTTGCACTTGTTGTATGTAAAGTTTTCGCCCATTAATGCACCACATCTTCCCTTCGCTCGATTCCTACCTTCCCAATTACACCGAGTACCGTACCGAGAGCTTCGTCGTTTTCTGTTGCCCTCTTTGCTCCCAGCATTCCCGGTGCACAACACCACTCTGCCCCGGGAAAAAAAACCCCACACCCGTCGCACACGTGAGTACGCAAAGACAATTTATAGGCGGATTAGTGCTACCCGAATGGTCTAATACCCGACCGATGCTACTATCGCCACCGGTCCAGACACGCTCAGAGTGCATCTGTGCCGGCCGAAGAACGAAGCCTTCGGATGGGAACATTCCGCTGCCCTTTCCCACCCTCTCTTCCCATTACACCCAGCTCTAGCTCGATAGAGGCGAATGCGAAATATGCTTTTAATCCCAAAACATCCCAAGCCTTGCGCCCGTAAATCATCATCCTTTCGAGCGAGAGAGAGAGAGAGCGAGTGTTTGTGCGACACTGGCCACTTTGCCAGTGCCGAAACTGCAGCTCGATTTCAATTCCCCAACTCCCAACCTCGCTCCTTCCCTTCCTCGAGTTCCTCCTTCGGGTCGCCATGGTCTCCGCACAAATGGGGTAAAGTTTCCGGATCCGGGTGGTAGCAAAAACCTTCGAACTCCGGACGCACACACCGAGCAATAGAGCAGACCGGCATCCGGTCCGGTGGATGTCGGAGAATAGGGGGATGAAGGCATAAACGGACCGTCCATGCCAAGGAATTAATATCAATTATCCAGTTGCATGTAAATTTCGACTGTCCATTGCTCCCTGCTGGATCGGCGTAGCTCTGCTCGACCATCGGCTTCCTTCGGAATGGAATCGAGCGCATGTTTAATGGGAGGTATTAAGAAGGTGCAAACCAACCACCCCACAAACTTCCCCCTACTTCCCCCTACCCGGTTCCAGTAAAACCCCTTGGCAAACTGAGCCGAGAGCTAATATTGGTTCGAAGCGCGGACAAAACCAGCATCGGAAAAACGGGGTCCTCTATTATGCGGCTAGCACACTGCAAAGAAATCCCGGCATTGTCTTCCTTGTTTTTAACGAATCCCTCCCACCCACACCCCCTTTCGGTGGTGGTTCGGGGTGGTTGCGGGTCTATTATCGGTCGCCTGTGTTCGCCCATTCAATGCGATCCGGCAGGCCCCGATTGTCCGGAACGAAATTTTTTTCGCTGCTCCTGTGTGGCGTTGGAAAAAGGGTTTTCACAACCAAAAAAGAAAATCCCTCCACGAGGGTCCGATGCAAATGATTTAGTAGAATGAAATCGAACCAGCAGGGAGTGTGAGTGCGTGTGTGTGTACCCACGTCACCTTCACTAATGGATCGTCACTCTCTCTCTCTCTCTTTCTGTGTATGTGGTAAAGGGCAGACTGGAAACGAGCAATGAAAATGGGTTTTATGTGCGATTTTCCTTCTTTTTGTTTTGGGTTTTGTGTTTGTTCCTTTCGTCCAATGACCAATTACTCAATAACCGGCGAGTGATCCGACTAAACGATTGTCATGGCAATTTATGCGATTAAGGAAGAGAATGTTGCGCCCCCGGGGGAAAATTGATTGAAGCATATCAGCGGACCAGTTTTACCCAAGAACCATTTTTAGTTGTAGCTATTACATTTCAGGGAGACTTATGTATGTCCTGTATGCCTTCGAATTTCCCGATGATACAGCTCTCTCGAGACTAATAGTAAAGTAGACTAGTTTGGAAATCGATTTGTCTCCTTGAATAATCCCCTGAGGATTTGAGGACCCAGTCCTCCTACGACTACGAGGAGACAGTCGCTAGAACACTCTGGTCGACGAATTATTTTGGTCTAGACGAATCCTTAAATTGCTCGGATATTACTAGATTCTCTCTCAGAAACCCTGTAAACCTCTTCAAAGGGCAAGAGAATACAGTCTCTAGGACACAGTCCAGTATAGGTAGAGTCGAGTAATTGCTTGAGCAAGCAACAAATTTCTATCTCGGAAGTCTTGAAAAGCACCTCTAAGGCTACGAGGATTTAGTCTTCAGAACACTACAGAAGACCGGTTCATAAAAATCATTTCTATACTTCGATACTATCTAGAGAGAGCTTGCTATAACATTTTATAGCAACACTGAAGAAGACTGAATAGTCTCCAGCAAAACACTCAAACTGTGAAAAACTGCGAACAAATGTTATCTTAGCCTGTTGTCCGAACTCCCAGATGATTCAAACCGCTTTGAAGTGCCTTTTACAGGGTTTTCAGCGATATAATCGAAACGTTCTCCGAGGATTTTGTGGTTGATCTGATGAATCGCACACATTTTCTTTCGTAGTATCCACAGCTCAGGAGACTGGAAGAGTCGGATTATATGCTTGTAAATAGTGTTTTGATAGATTGAACTTGTCTTATAAGTTCTCAAAATCGCTCAAAAATCCTCAACCTGTATAGGCATTTTGCGATTTTCTCCTGCGCTCAGCTTTCGTCCAAAAGTTCCACCAAACAAATCTGCAACCCCAGAGGTTGTGTGCTCCAGGAGGAGCTATCTTGGTGAAATTCGCAGAATCGAGAATCGAATCGAGAATCGCAGTATGTCTATTTGCTCGGAAACCGTGAGGAAGCTCTTAATATCCGCTCAATAAAAAAATGAGTTTAAATGGAGCTGAGTTTCATAGCAAGTCGAGGAGGCTAACCACGGTAGACCAAGACCTTTTAAGGGTAAAGTGCCAAAGAAACAGAAAGGTTTTGAGAATATTAAAAACTGTCTAGCACCACCATAAAAGAGCCATAATTTTAATAAAAAAAAAAAGCTTGAGACTTCAAACCGATAAAAGAAAATGTTGCTTGGGTGCAAAACCGCATTGAAAATGATTAAAGGAAAGAACGTTTGCTCCGTTCAAACAATACTATTGTTCCAATTTTTGTTTCGTTATCGGCAGCTAATTATGTTGAATCAACCTCATCCCAAGCTGCATGTGTTGTGTGTGTGTTTACCATGTAAATAATTATGCCTTTATGCTCCCCCCCCCCCCCCCCCCCCCAATCATCTGATTGTGAATTTTGTGGTTAAAATTATGAGCTCACCACACACACACAGCACAGGCTCGCGTTGTGCTTTTCCTTCGCTGCTATCTAAAAATGGATTCGTTTCCAATCGAACGCAGCGGGGGAATGTTTTGATGCGATGGAAATTATTCACTCTACGCCTTTTCACCCACCCCGCACAACCACGGATGCACCTAAATCCAACGCACGACGGCAGATTCTGTTCCAAATAATCCTACCCCGAAAAAGAAGAGGAAGCCGAGCGAGAGAGCGAGAGAGAGTGTAAAAAAAAAGGCACGAATCGGAAACCAACAACAAGCGCTGCTCTATTGCTTAACAAATAATCGAAAACGAGCTGCATCCAATCAGTGTGTGCATCAGATGGTCCTCGATTTTTTCGTCGTCGACGTCGTTGCTGCTGCTTCCACTGCGCACTGTTCGTTCCCTTATCGATCTGTGGGCTCCAGAGCTCGGTGCACAAAATGGGGCCAGCATAATCATATACGCCAGCGCCAATCAACGATGATTGCGCCGTGTTGTCCTACCCGTCTGCCCGGGACCGCTCCGTGCGGGGTGTCCCTCCGAGGGAAGCACACACAACCACCCAGGAATATGCGTTGGTGCATTTTCGGCATTAGCAAAATTCGCTAATGAATGAAAACAAATTGCCTTACGGTCCCGTCATGTGTCAACCATTCGCATGCATCCTTGTGGCGTGAAAAACAGGAATACATTTTATCCTGACGCTCGCGTCCGAAGGGAAAAACGCAGCATGGACAGCGGAGTATACTGACACCCGGACCGTGTGGTTTCGCCCGGTTCGAAATCAATCCCATATCACCCCCACTCCCCATCTCCGGTATCACAATCTGCAGGATGAAATCTATTTCAAGCCAGAATTGTTTTTTGCGGTTTATGACTTCGTCTCGATCGACAATATACCGAGCGTGAGCGTTGAGAAGGGCATTATGGCTGATGCGTTTTTTGTCGTTGCCCTCATGCATCAGATGAGTTTGTTTTGTGCTGGGTATGAGCACATGTACAACTAACTCTTACCCTTTTGGCCTCAGTAAAATTATTTGCTCAAAGCAGTACCAGGATACGGATAATGTAGGTATTGGGAAGATTTTTTATAGCAAAGTTCAATTTTATAGCAACTCTTCCAATCGCAACGCTTCCACCGCTTACTGTGCGGGAAAATTCGCGATCCATCTCAGACAAAAAAAAAACATCCGCCAGATTCTTAGCCGGGGTGCGGAGGGCAACAACAAACATTTGAACCGAAGCGAATGCTAACAAACCCATCGGTCGAGGGTGCGACCTTGAAGTCGGCCTTGGCAGAAACTTGGGAGAGGGAGTAGAAGAAGAGGAAGAAGAAAAAACCCGCACACAGCCAAACAACGGAATGAAATCGTTTTGGAATTATAATTTAGCTAATTTGTTTACTATAAAAAAAACCCTCCCTCCCGCTTCCCCCTCCATCGGTGACCCCTTCCCCGTCGCAGCCGTATTGATGCAATTAAAATTCTTTACTTCCAAGCGGAAACGCACCGATGAGCGAGTGGTGATGATTTGGTCTTTTTTTTCTTTTTTGGGGAAGGAAAAATTGAAAACAACACCGACACACACACGCGTATAAAGGGAGCATCAGCAATCAACCCCCTTGTCGCATGACGCATCTATATCGATGTCTAGAGGAACGACCGTCGCACAGCATTCCAATTTCCGTGTCGCGTGCGTGTCCGTCGCCCCAATCAGTATCATTTTTGGTTGAGCCAGCCCTCCTATCTTTCCCTCCCTTCCGGCCTCCAAAGTGGGTGGCCAATCAGTGGAATTTGAGTGGAAGCGGATGACGTCTCGGGCTAGGACGGAAGCGGCACTCTAAAAGGCGAGAAGAAGCAGTAGAGACGGCGGGCCAAGGAAGAGCAAGATTTAAAAACAATATACGGAACCGAACCAGAGATCCCGGAGACCGTCGGGGCAAAAACTGCGTACGGCATGATATAAATCACCGCGGCGCATTCCACATTAAATTTTTTCCGTTATTGTATGCGGTGTGGTGTTGTTTTGCTATTTCCGAAAAAAAAAACAGATGATGAACGCACCATCACCACATCATTTGCTGTAGTTTTGGACGAAGTGACGCAGCAGCAGCAGCAGCAGCATCAGCTTACAACAAAGAATTATAACCAAACAACGAAACAGAGAGAAAAAAACAAGCACCACAATAGTTAAGAAAAACACAACCAAAGAATCAGTAACACACACACACACGAAAAAAAACACGATCCAGAGAAATCGTCTAATGGCAGGTTTAAAATGTTTGATGAAAATTAACAATATGGGAGGGGGTGGTGGTGGTGTTGGGGGGAGGGTGGAGATGAAAATGGGAGGGTAATACACACACACACACACTCATACAGAATTAAATTTAATCGAACCATCCCTTCCAGCTGTACCGATTCGTACCGATTTCGGGAAAGGAACCACGCACAGTAGGCATGATGCGAAACCTGAGGGTGGCCAAAATTTTCCCGCGGCAGCCACTAACAGGTATTCTGAAGAACCTTGGCCAAGATCTATTTAAAATAAAAGCATTGAAATAAAATCGTACACACCAAGTAATGTTTTTGCATACGTGAATATTTTTAAAATAAAAAAATTGTTCAACCAATATGTAAGATAAGCTATCTGCTGCTGCTGGTGTCGATAGTCGAACTTTCAGTCGATAGTCAATAAAATTTAAAACATTTAAACTTTTACTAAATTAAACTGTCAGAATTATATCGAAGATGTATCCAAGTAAACAATTGCTACTACGAGTCTTATGTATATTCAATTAAATTACTATGATTTCTTGACAGTCGCTCGAATATTTTTGCACACTTTTCTTAAAATTTGATCATTCGATAGCATGGCATTTTTGACAGTTTTATCTAATATTTTTGTTTTTTTTTTTTATTTATTTTTAATTATGACGGCTTGAAGTCGTATTATCATTTTTGTTTTTATTGTTTAAAGTTTTTTTAACTATTGGCGCAGAAAAAAAGATTGGAAAATTCTTGGTAGATGTAAAAAAATTACCTAGCAAAAACAAATATTCATAGTGAGTGTGTGTGTGTGTGTATTTTTATTTTCTTTTATTATTCTAGAAGGACGTCCTGTTGCTGTTATAGTGTGTTTGGAGCTGAAATCTTTTTTTTTTTTGAGCGAATTTTTTTACCACCAGATCAAGCACGCTACACCACAGTGCCGAGTGTCGCCGAAAGATGAGCGTCGATTGTGCGGTGCGTCGCACTGCAACCCCACCGGAAGGATTTTGCTGTGGTACAGAAGGGGAAGGAGGGAGGAGGGAGGGGGGAACACGACTCCGGTGCGACCCATGCTGTGGTGTAAGTGGGAGAAGGAGGGAGGTGGGGAGGGAGGCGGAGGGTTTCAGCAACCTTAAACTTGAACTATGATTAGCTTACCTGGTTCGTTCGTTTCCATGGATCATCATTGTCCTCGGCGAAGGTCATTTGTGTTTTTAACGGCTGATGACGATGCTGCTGCTTCTGCTGATGCTGCCGATGATGAGTAAGAGCATCGCGCAGCAAAATTGTGCTCGATGACGATCTTCTCCGTTTTTTTTTTTTGCTATCGTCGTTGCTGTTGTGGCTGTTGTACTGCGGTTTCGACCCTTAGAATCGTCACGCACATACACGTCATCTTCTCGAATCGTTCGGCACTCGCGAACGAATCCACCCCGGTGGGAATTCGACATGCGTGTGATGTCTTCTGCGTTGCTGCTTTTTTTTTGCTGTTGTTGTTTTATTAGCTTGCAGATTGTTCTTTTTTTTTCTGGAGCATACGATCGTTCTCTATCTCGTTCTGTTTCGCGTTTCACCAGTCCTTTTGATGATTCCTTTTTACAGCTATGACATCATGCGCTTTGAAATTTGGGTAAAAAAAGGGTTTTCTTGGTATTTAGAGCCTGTATAGCACGCAGTTTGGGTGACAGCCTCCTATTTGGGTGGGGAAAATGGGTTGATAAAACCAGCATGAATAAAAGCATTAAACTGTTAGTTTGTTCAATCCAAGAAAATCAGGAGATAGTCCAAAGAGAGAGCGTATAAAGAAAGCTAATAAGGCTCTGAATCACCGTATTCTTCTTTGTCTTCTTTTTTGGCTTCATTCTCTTAACTTACCCGTAGCTGGAAACAGATGTGAAGCAATAGTCTGGAAAGAGATTTGAAAACGGTTCCTTCGTGATAGCGACTCGCGCCGCTACTAACCCTGCTATCAGGCTGCCTCCATCTATTCGATGTCAATTATCTACAAAAGCATTTACCAGATTTTTGAAGTATTTGTCGCATATATTTAACTGACTCCCGGTGGTCGATCCGGACGGATGAACATTCCGAGACGCTCGAAACCAGCCGCAGCCACTTTTCCGCAAATGATCGATGCAATGGACACGCAAGGCCACCACCGGTCCCCGGCACGTGGAGTCAACAAACCCATAAATCCATCCGAATCAATCAAAAATTAACCACCGTACCCTTCTCCCCAACACACACTCACCCCCCCCCCCCCCCACCCCTTCCATCTCCACTTTTCATCGATAATGAATACAGGACGAAAACTGTCTTCCATCATCGGTACTTATGTTTCAATTCGCTCTTCGGATCTAAATGACTCGGGCCGCCGTGTGTCCCGGGCCGGCGTCATCTTCGGTGCATCATCATCATCCGCCTCGTGTTGATGCTACTACCACCGCCGGACATGCACCGTCCCCGCCGGGTAGCGTCATGTCCTAAATGATTTCTGCTGCAATTTTTGCCCTTTCTGTTACCACATCCTTTACAGTCATTCAACCCGGGACGGATGCTGCGGCCATCCGTAAGGGGTTTCGAGCCGAGAACCGAAAAGCACAACACGGGAAAAAAAACCACCGCATAGAAGAGCTCGCGCTTGTTGGTGGAATTTTTACGGGCTTCTGGCACGGAAACTGACATCAAAATTCGTTTGCACCGAACCGAGCGAACTCTTTCGGGTTGGTGTATTTTCTTCCCCCGACTGCTGCTCTTGCCTACCTGAAAAGGTTGGGGGAAAAATACCACCAAGATACCAAGATGGAAGCAATCTGCGCCAGCGAAAAAACGCACACACGCACACACCCAAGAACGTAATAAAAAGTTGCGATAAAAAGAGAATGCAACATATAAATTTGAGCTTAAATTATGTAATGGTTGTCGCAAGCGTGTGTGCACAGCGCCCCTTGCAAACGCAAACAACATTCATGCACTCCGAGAGCGCTGGAACATAAACAACCGATCGCCATGTTGTGCAATTCGATGCAAACTACGTATGGTATGGCTTGAAATAGATATACGTGCAATTTGCTACTTTAGTGTGTGTGTGTGTGTGCTTTTTTTTGTCTTAAATATTTTCCTTCTAACTTCTTTCTCTCTTTCTCTCTCTCTCTCTCTCTATCTCGCTCTCTTTTCCCTCTTTTTCCTGAGGGACGTTCTATCCTATCCTGCCTTTGGCCGGTTTCTTTCCCGACCCGATCAACGCTCAGCAAACGATAGACATCAATGCCCGTGTTCGCCCGAGCAAGCGACGAACCCGACGAACATTTCGCCGTCTTGACACGCCGAGGATTGGCGATATCGCTTCGAGCGTCGGGCAACGTTTGAGATGTTTATGTAACACGGGCGCGCGCGCCCCGCAACGAAACTGGAGGCCCGTCCGTCCGTCCGTCAGCCGGAGCCGGGTATGCTCCTCCACCTCCTCTACCTCCTCCTACACCTGTCCCACTCGCGCCCACCGACTGCACAAATTATGGTGAAGCTTTTGCGGCCTTGGAAGGTCGTCATCCTTGTACGCTCGTGCCTCGCAAACGCGGGGATCCCGATCGGGATGGACAGAGCAACATAACAGAACGACGATCAGCAATAGAACGGCGATGACTTCTCGTGCTGTCCCTTTGCTTCCACCCCCCTCACCAGCCTTCGTCCCCGTTCCCCACCTCAACGATCTTTCTATGTCTGCTGCTGCTCTTGAACATATTCTCATTGATGGTGTGTGTGTGTGTTGTGGCTGTTCATAGTATTTTTCCCCAGCGTTGATAAACTCGATTTTCTCGTGCCCGATCCGATCGTTTGCCTTTCTGCTCTTCCAACACGGGGCACTATCTCGCGAAGGTAATCGGCAGTTAAGGGTCGGTCATCGATCGCTCGAGACAGTGTATTATGCTGTCCCCTGCGATTGAACGTTAGCAGACCCTCCTCCCCTCCCCCTCCCGTCATGCCAGTACACCAAAGATACCGATTATCTTTTCTTTTCTGCCCCGACGTGCTCATCCGGTTTAAGGATAAGATGAGATGCCCTTTTTTTTCCTTGTTTTGTTTTGTTTTTTTTTTTTGCTGCGCCAAAGATGCGCAAACGAAAGCAGCAAAAGCACATCGCGCAGGTTCAACGTCAACGTTCAACTGGTTGTGGATTTTTAGCGCTCTAAGTGTTCCGATCCTTATAGGTGGAAGTTTTGAATCACCCCGGGGGAACTATTGCAAACAGTTGGTGGACTATTGCAAGCCTGTTGGTGGAACTTTGCAATCATATAATGGAATCTTGTAGACAATTATTATAAGGGATATTTGCATTTCTGCCGAGTCTTTGAGCCAATGTACAGGGTGCTGCCTTAGGAGCACTCAATAATATTAACAGCTTGACAGGGTTGGACCTTACTTTTTTTGCAAGATTCCATTATATGATTGCAAAATTCCACAACGAGCTTGCTATATTCTATTTTCGATTTAAAACATTTCCCACAGTGATTAAAAGTTCCATTACAGGGTTTTGAAGCGAATTGCAAATATCTCCAACTAATAGCAAAATTCCATTATACGATCGCAATATTCCACTATTCATTCAAGTCATTCCCCTGAGTGATTACAAAGTTTCACCATATGAATCGAGAGTCTATAGTCTGAAGGTGCTGAGCATTGTACTGTCGATGTCGCATTCTAAAGACTGTTTTAATTAATTTAAATAATTCATTAAGCCCTAACTACTTCAACCACACATTACCTCCATCACTCTTTACTCTTCACCGCTAGCAGCTACTATCAGTGTCAAGTCAGCTGTCATCGGTCAAGTCAGCACATCGATCACGCAATGTTTACCAACCTCTTTTTTTTTTCATAACAAATGGCACCACATCCGGGAAACAATTGGGGAATCGTAGGGAACGGTGCGCGCTTTGGAGCAGAATTCTACTTTAAATGACCCAAGCCTTGCCGGGGCTAGTCGATCGCTCGCGATCGCCACCCCACCGAACGAACCCCACTGCCAACGGCGGGACGGCAGCAAATGGGAAGTCTTTTCTTGCTCGCTGCTGCCGTCTTGCTCCCCTACGGCTGCCCCTCGCCCGGCTGAAGTTAGTATTAAAAATAAAGAAGTTTGATGGTTTGAGAGCTAGAGCAGGAAATAGCAAATGATGTGTAACGTCTCGCGACGCGTAGAGATGAGGTGCGCGCGAAAACGAGAGAGCTCAGAAAGTACGAGCTCAAGATGGAGAGAGAGAGAGAAAGAGAAACAAGCCAAGAAAAAGAGGCAGAGGAACGTTAATTCAATGTGTCAGAAGGAAGCGGTAATTGATTCTTCGGATTTTTCTACGCGTTTACCATAAAATTGCCATCTACCTGGATGGCAATATGGAGCTTCTTCCACTCTTCCTCTTATCCCAATCCCGAACCCCCCCCCGCCCCCCTCCCCCCGTTTCCATCTCATTTTATAGTTTATTCGATACCTGATGTGCTATGCTTCTTCTTCTGCCAGATCAATTTGCTACCCAGGGCAAAAAGGCCGTACATTAGTCTTGTCCTTCCCTGTGCTCAGGATATCCTGCCTTTCGGCGACTGATATCCCTATCGAAGTATCACATCGCTTAACACTCTACCGTGAAAAGTTGGCAGAATTCTGGTGGTAAAGATACCGAATGTGCTACTTCGCGTTAATGAGATGTTTCGTTGTCTAATCGGGGCGCACGTTAGCCGAGCTCATTCGGCTATAATTCAGTTTTCCTCATGCACTCAACAGTTATTGTGAGTCTTCTTCTTCGTCGCTTTTTTTCCCCTAATAGGTGTTAAACTCATCGTTACCTGCTGTCTCCCCACAAACACAAACACTTATACAGACAGTTAAAATTATAATTGTTTTAATGACTAATGGGGAGCGCTAGAGGCCCCCCAATACCCGAGACAAAAACAAACGCTGCATCAGCAACGGCTCCTCATCAAACTCGTTAATAGTTTCCTCATTGTGTTTGCGATGCGTTTTGCGCAAAAGCGATGCATTTTGTTTATGGTTTTCAAGAAGATCAAGGCCAAACGTCGAAACCATAAAACCGCGCGCAGGCAGCAAATTGGCAGGCCACATAAAACAACCAACAAAAAAAAAAAACAAACGCGCAATTGCCTAATCATCCCGTTAAAGCGACCGTAAACTCAGGTGCCAGACGATTTGCGATTGATTTCCTTAACCGAAGCTAACCGCTTTAAATCACCCAACATTATGCAGGGGTTTCCCGGCGAGAACAACGCAAGCGGCTATTATTACAACTGCGGTGGATGATAGTTGATAGTCGGGTTGACAGCTGTCATCCACTATTAGTTGCTATAAAAGTCGCTTACGTTGTTCCATCATCAGGAAAACCCTGTTATTTTTTTTAACAGTTTTTTAACAGCAACAAAAAAATATCACATTTTCTATCGTTTCGGATGTTCCCATCGTAACTATAAAACATTTAATGGTTTTAAAATTATACTATACTTATTTTATTCTAAGCAAAAAAAAAATTACTTTCGAATCGATTCGCTGCATCAGGACCGCACATTTTTGTCTGGAGCGCATGAGCTCATCCATCATCATCAATCATCGTCGGTGAGTGTTTAATTAAGTAACGAATGAAACCCTCGTCGGTGGCGCGGGTTAGATAATAATTTTAATGTGTTAACTGTCTTTTGCTAACTCTAGAGCACCATCACGGATAAAGAGGATAAGATAAGGCGTTGAAATACCGCGCAAGAAAAAAAAACAGGATTAAAAAGATGACGTTTGGGAGATTTTTTTTCACGAGAAATCAGCACATCCATAAGTGTTTGAGGGGGTTAAAAAGAATTTAAAAAACGAAACTTTTTTTTTAAATAATTAGGTGATTAAAAACTATATCCCTCTTTACAGCAGCATCCGCTTGTGTCTCAATGCGCAGTGATACAGTGAGTATTATTATACATTTTTCGTAATGACGCCTCTGCTGCATCTGCATCACAGATGCTGCAAAAGAAGAGGGATTAACGCTGCTGTTTGTTTTGTACTGCTTGTACGATAGGCAAGTAAACGGTTAAAACTACAGAGCAAGCAACTAATTTACACTTTAACCGAACCAAAGAACGTAACAGTTGAAAAGCACCTTAGCAACAACTTTGCAAGCTAGCTTAAGATTAAGTAACCACTAACAAATGAGGCGGGTTTGCATTTTGGAAACAAACTTACTCCTCGCAACATTAACACCATTCCCGTTCGCGCGTAATTTCTGCGTATCTATCCTGTCGGGCTATCATAATGACTAATACGAACTATTCTAGCACATCAGTCTAGATGCGAATCGATCGCGAACGGCATCACCGCGAATGTCGGTCGATATGTCATTCCTTTACTTGTGATATAGTAATTATAAACGGCCGATACTATGAATTTTGAGTACATTTTTAATAAAAGATTTGAAAAAAACCCTGATTTACACAAGGTTAGAAGCCAATCGTACGCATCAATCATTATTATGTTAAAATCTCTTCTATGATGCTGATCGCGCGAATTTTGCTGCAGGGTTTTCCCAGACAAAAAAAAGATGTTAAAAAAAACTAAAATATTCACTGCTGTTCTCTCCTCGTTCTAAAAACCAAAGCACGAACTAATCGAGTCCGTCACTAACAGGTGAATCAGTCATTACACATCAGTAACATGTGATGTAGTGCTCACACCGTTACTGGTATCTCTATTGGTATCGAACGTATGGTGTACATACGTGTCGCCCTATCCATGCGCTCTCCTCACCCTTACACAGGTTGGTCAGACATGCTGGTCAACATTTCGGACCAATATGCAGGTTCGGTAGAACGTTTCCGCAACGTTAGGTTAACATACTTATGCTTAGTTCTTATCCGGCCTAACGCCCATTTGATGCAGTCTCCTACCTTGAGTTACCCTAGGTGAGCAAAACTTCCAACACTCACCTGCGATCAGCAGCTTTTGGGACGTCATCTGTCAATTTGTTTAAAAAGATAAACTACACGGCGCTAGCTAGAATTGGTAAGATGTACAGCGTGTGTGTGTGGTGAGAGAGAGATTGCCGGTTACCGAAATGCTACCAGCCAGCTCATTCCCACCCGGGGCACCATTCGTTAAGCACTCAGCCCAGCCCACTTGATAAAGTCGGGCAGCTCCCGGACGGGCAGGTCGTTCGATATGGCTTTGACGCGCAGGTTACGGTCGGTCGTTAGCAGTACGACGTCGTGTGTTAAGTAGCGTGTTCCGGCTGTGTGTGAGCGAAGGAGGAGATTATCACACTCACTGTGGACTTTGGAGATAGCTAGAAAGGTTTAACCGAAACATCAACTTACCCTGCTTTTCTTTAACACTGTGTCGACAGAGATTGAGCGCCGTCTCAAGGATGCGATCGTCGTTCGACTTGAGATCCCCGTCACCATCCTCCACCGTAAAGTTGGACGTTTTCAGTATGGATCCTTTCGTCGTAACGCATCTACAGTACGGTTGAGAGGACACCACAAATTTAGCCATAAAGGGTGATAGTTGAATTTCTTAGCAGCCGGATCACTTACTTGAGGGCAGGATTGCGTGACTTGATGAAATGTAACGCTTTCTTGGACAGTTCCGCAACCTTGGCTGCATGCTGCAGCGCGGGAAGCGATGCACTGTTGATCGGTTGTGGTCCCGTGCCAATATCCGCAACAGCTGCCGGGGCTGTTGGTAGGGCGTACGATTTGGACGCCGCTGACAACAGTTCATTGCCGGCCGATGTCTGTTGTTTCGGTGACAGATGTCTTATACCCTTCGAAAGCCCCTCGAGCTCGTTAATCACTGGATAAGGAATGGAGGGAAGATGGGTTCAGTTTTTCGAAACTGCCTGGATGTCCCATAATATCTGGGCGATTGCGTCCTTATCTTACCAATGATCGGTACCATTAGCTGGTACAGTGGATGCGCCTTCGCGATCATTTCTATGGCCGGCAGATAGTCGACGAAGCAGTTCGTGTCCGGAACTAGAGACCGGGGCCGAACTTCGATGGTGACTGCGATCGTGCTTTGCGAAAGTATATCCTGCACGGGATGAACGATTACAACAGGTCAGTGGCATTAGCCTTATTAACATAGGGTTTAGGGAAGGTACGCTTGTTAGCGACTCTTACGCAATATGTCAATGTCTCTTGATGTTTATGTATCGCGCGAGATTGGCTTAGTTTGACCCGTTACCATTCATTTCCATTAAGG
Source organism: Anopheles stephensi (assembly GCF_013141755.1). NCBI lineage: Eukaryota > Metazoa > Arthropoda > Insecta > Diptera > Culicidae > Anopheles > Anopheles stephensi. The sequence continues at coordinate 2,789,759 of NC_050201.1, forward strand.
TCCATAACAAACCGATACACGAGATTAACACTTTCCCCACGGAAGCAGATAAACAAAATGGCACATTTTTGCTCAGTGAATCTTGAAGACTTGAGATGGAGGAAACGGGCCGGCTCGAACCATTTCTTTGCCAATTTCTCTTATGTCAATAGGGATCATTTAAAACAGCTTGAACAAGATGAAAACCAAACTAAGCTGGTGAGCCATTGCACGTCTTGAGGTGCAAAGGAGTAAAACCAACAATCGACACACACACATACACGCCGGTGGTGAAGGTGGTCAAGATGAGGAGAAGAATTAATGAACTAAACATAATATGACACTAAAAGCTCTAGGACCCATCGTACCCCAAAGGGGGGGGGAGATACGCCCAAGTCGTCAGCTGATGTGAATGCCGCGGGTGTATGACTTCACCCGTATCACCAAGAAACGTGGCGATTTCTGCCACAAAACTCTCGGTGTTTGAAAAGGACACCTGACCCGGCCGGCGAACGGCGAACGGTGTTGTGTGTTTAAGAATGCAAACATATATTTGCATGTTGCACACAGCTCTGTTTGCGTACTCGTTACCCGTTCTTTCACTCGCTTCCCTTCTTCTTCCACCGCCTGGCGGAGTTGGTATCTCACATTCCTTTTATCTGAGCGGGCGCGGACAATTCTACGGCTGTCATGCGCTTATGTGCCTGTACGGTTGCGTCGCCCGACCCTTAATGTTTCGGACCAGGGTGATTGTTGAACGTTTGCACCGTGTCCTCCGGGATTCTCCCTTCACCGGTGCCACCTAGGCACACAAGAAAAGAAAAGCAGGGCGAGCAAATGCGCAAACAAATCGCACCAAACAAACAGTCCAACATGCGTGTCTTCCTCCCCGAGCTCTGAAGCAACAGTAGGAATGTGACATAGGGTTAAGGGAAAGGAAATTGAATGGCACGTTGGTCCAAGATTCTTCCAACAGTTTGCGACAATGCATAAGGTGCAACAATGTTATATGCAGACGGTACCGAGAGATGCTGCTCGTGATCTTAATACAGTTGAGCTTTAAGTACCAAATTTGACTATAAAGACTTCAAGGGACAAATTGGAATTCAAACTCCCTAGTCCGGAAATTCTATTCAATTATTACTTCAAGCATAATACTTCGTCTCCAGTATCTGTCATCTTCGGAAAGGAAGAAGAACGGGGAGGACTCGGATGAAACTTCCAGCATCTTGATATCGCAAACCTCATATCTATCTCCCATCTTCGTCTGGACATTGCACAAGCGGTGACTCACAGGGCAGCATCAGCAAAAATCTCCACACAAAACCCAACCCAAACCAGAAGGCCGGCCGCCACGAGCAGCCTCCACTTCCGATGCTGATCGTATCAATTGTTGCCTAGGTGTTTTTATAGTCCTTAGCAACCATGATACCTATCTTCACTGGTGCGCACACCGTGGTGCGCGATCGGAGAAGGTGCTCGTGAGTTAAACGGTGCGAAGCAAAGAAGAGGAGCCAATTACATTGAAGATATAAAACTACAAACAGAAACGATAGCAGATGGGATAGTCAAATGAAGGAAAGGAGTTATAACTGGATAAGCACAGCCTAACCTCAAAACAACCAGTTGGGGTTCTTTTTTTATTCAGACCATAGTTCGTGTTAGCATATTGGAGCGGGCCAGAGATCTAGTTGGTAGTGGCAGCGATCTTTAACACAGCGCAGGACCAATATCAAATCTCATCCGAACCGTTGTGCCTTGACTAACCAGCTGTCAAGAGATCCAGACTTTGTGACAGACCAAGACCTCTCGAAGTTGTAGAACCTATATGAAAACGGCAAGAATTTGTATCGTCCTGATACACCTGCCTCCAGTTATTCGAGAGCTATTCAGGTATAATTCTTAAGCTCCTTCAACAACCAAAAGAACAGATAGGACCGCTCTGTAATGGAGTTGTTCTTTATCGTTCTTTGTGAATTAAATGTGTTGCTCGCTAATGTTCCCTCCCAAAAAGGTTTCCAATATCCTAAATCAAACAAATGATTTGATTAATGGGATATTATGTTGCCCAACACCGTTACACAACTGGTAACAAAAAAAAATAAAACTTGTTTCCAACATCACCAACCCGAGCATGCTCATTAGGTCGGGCCGTACCAAGCAAGAAACTCCGGGGAAGACAAAAGATATAATCAAAGCCTTTATGATATAAGATTGATTTGTCAGGCAATTTTACGATCGAAGATTTTCAGGCCCATCGGGACTCACTTCTTACTAGCACCATCATAGTTCACGCTAGCGTTCGTCCAGGGGCTCTCAACTCGATCTAGAATCTTTTTCCTACGGTGAGATCGTCTTAGGATAGGCTCAGATTATACGGAACTCTCGTTGCCAAAGATCATAGAGCACCGTTCGACTAGAACACCTCAAATGGCTACTACCATAACGTTATGGTCAAGAATAGACGACATACTTAACGAAGTGCCTAGATTATACCTAGATTTAAAACCCGACTAGAAGGCTAGAACGCCAACAACAACAACACGAAACTGAGCATCATTTCTTATGCAAATAGATTATACTGTTATGCGCAAAAAATTAAGCTATTTACGACCGTTTTACAGGTTTGTTTCACGCGGTAATAAAGGTTAATTAAGGCTGGCTGAAAATCCTCTTAATAGCTTGCTTCTGTTAAATCGCTTATCTTCGCGGTGGACGACGCAGGCTCCAACGAGTTCCAATTTCGAGCAGAATATCTCGTCTACATCGTACCTACGGCTTACTGTGTTAGTGTTGTGCTGTATCGCTGTACTTCCTAGTGAGTGTATCAGATCCAGGTTAATTACTTATGACGATTGGCACAGCGACCTCACAGCGATCACCTCAAGGATGCTTCTCGGACATTAACGCAGCACGTTTCAGCAAAGGGCAGCAATGCCGTCGAACAACAAGCCCCCATCAGCGACCAAAAAGCATCGACCGTGCACGACATTTATGATTTATTATTTCTGCAATCAGTACAAGTTCGATTTGAATATGTTTTGCCGGTCCCCCACCCCTCCAAGCGCAAACTAATCATCAAAAAATCCCTACGCCTCTCAGCTATTGCTTGTGCAACATCAATCGTCCCGGTTCCAACAGATCGTTGGCATAGAGCAAAAATGCAAGAGAAAAACGAAGAAACTCCCAGACACAAAACCTTTTCCCTAATTGCAACTATCCGACGCATTATAATTTCCAACGACCGGCGAGCGAGTGACGCGTGGAGCCGTTTATGCAAATGGTGCGCCATTTCAGCCCGTTTTGTTTGGTTAGGTTGCGGCGAAGCCCCGATTGCAGCAAACCGCTGGACGTGGTTCGTGGATGCCATTACGCGATAAGTAAGTTAGTTGGTGAAATATTATTATTTGCCACCCCTCTCGCTCGCGATTTAATGAACGAGGTGTTGAAGGTGCAAAATGGCAGTAAATATTTTATCCATCTTTGCCACTCGGTGATCTCGTTTGGGCGAAGTCCACGGGCTGCAATCCGGGCATCATCAGCCCGGAATTGTGTGCGAGCTGTCGGGGAAGAATAAATACAGCGCAAATGCATTATAGCTTTTGACAAATCCCAATATTTTCGATGACCTTGACGCCAGGTGTGTGTGTGTGGGGAGACGTCCAATCGAAGCTTGCTCGCTTCTTGAAATGCTCAAGAAAAGGAAAAATCAACATCTGTCTGGTGGCTACGATAAGAAAAACTTTAGGTGCAGTTCGAGTTGCACAGCGGAGCTACCGACGGCCAAGTCCATCATGCTCTATAAATAGCTGTGTCCAAGCAGCACTGTTAAGGCGTTAGCAAATAATGCCTAGCTACTTCCGCGATGGCATCGGAGGTGGTCGATGTCATGCAGATTTTTGGATAACATTTTCGCTGCATCCAAGAATCCTCATTCCCAAGACTCTCCTGCGCTAACCTACAATAGATGGATGAAGGCCTCAACACATCTGATCAGACAACCAGAATAGAACATCACCGAATATCAAGTACACCTATTTGCTTAACAGACTGCAGAGAAGTGTTTGTCAAGCATGCATCAAATCTGCCCTCTGCAGGAAGTGGTAAAGTGGCGAGCGAAACACTATTTTCGGATATCAATATTTGACATCAGTGCTTGAGATCGCTTGTCAAGGTTTTGGATATTGAATCAACAGAGAGCACCAAACTCAATGTAGGAGTAGGTGAGTATTCTAAAGGATTACATACGCTTAGAACCATCTCCGGAGCTTATGATGACGTTGCGAGGCGAAGAGAAGGAGAGAGACCTACAGAAGGCCTTCATCAATGTGACTACGCATAACGGGACTCCCGCCAGTCAAAGCTGGACTAGCATCGCCCTTTATCAGCTGATGCTATTAAACCTCAGCTTATCTTTCCACGGGGGGAGATACATAGATCTGCCCGACTTGTTATAATCCATGTGTCCTTCCGTGTCCTCCTATATCTCGCAGAGTCTCCTCAGCACTAAAACTTCCCAATCTATTAGCCAAAAACTCTAATTTGTGCTTCAAGAAACCCACACGCATGATGGTCAAGGTGGAAGGTTCCATTATCTTCAACCTCACAACCCTGTCACATCCCGTTGCCGGTTATGCCCTTGAAATTTGAGTGTCTCCTCGCCTTCAAAACCATCGTTCCATCTCAGGAACGCGCCCAGAAGGAGGAGGAGGAGGAGGAGGAGGAGGAGGCGGTGAAAAAAAAAACGACAGTACATGAAGCAGCACTCTTTATGTACGAGAATGTCTATTATGTGCGTTCTTTTCTCTTCTCTTCTCACTGCTCCCTACCCTCTTCCCCCACCCACCTCTTTCCTCCCGGGGATGGGTAGGCCTCACTTCGCTAACGCAATCTCTTTCTCCCTGATCAAAAAACCGTCGGCGCCTTTCGTTCGCGTGTACATTCCACAACTGTTTCGCGATCTTCACCTTGCATCCCGTTTTCCCATCCTTCCCACCTTTCGCAAAGCCTCACTCCCCATGCCCGCCCTTTTCCCTTTATCCATTTAGTTCTTGTCCTCCCGCTGCTGCTGCTGCTGCTACTCCTCCACCTGCTCCACAGCTCCATTTTCTTCGTTTGTTCGTGTGTTTTTTTTTTTCTTTCTTATCCTTCGCCTTTACAGATTTGCTCGACCGTACAGTGTTGATCTGCTGGTGTTGACTGTGAGGCGGATAAGGCAAAACAAAACAACAAAAAACTTAAGGGAGGATATCAACATTTTAAACTACATAACGCTGCCCCGCTGTTTCTGATTCCATTCCTTCGCCATCTGCACGTCTGTGTGTCGTGTGTGTGTGTGTGTGTGTGTGTGTGTTCTCTCTTGCCAATCTTGAGCACAGTCTGAACATATTCGCATTCCCATATCCATCAGAGATATACCGGAGATACATCGGGGCCATCCAGAAGGGGGCATGACGTGTTTCGAGTTTTTCATCTTAAAACGATTAACGCAATATCAATTGATTTTAATGTGTAATGCAATTGCGAATCCGATCAAAGACCCCAGTAATACGATCAAAGACAACAGCGAGCCGTGAGCACCTCTCTCTGTCACTATGATGTCGGCTGATAGCTGGGTCCTAACCTTATCTATCATCAACAGAAATCCTTCCCCATTAGCACTCCTTATGTTCTTTTGTTTCTTCTCTCTCCCTAGCTCGCTCTCTCTCTCTTTCTCTCCGGCTTACTCTTTAACACTAGCCGAAGAAAAACTTTTCCCCGCGATGCTCCAATAGAACAGCTCAAGATCATGATCGCGCACAGCGCGATTTTCCTCTCCCTCTCTCTGGCGAGCGTGTGCACACGCGCAAAGACAAGAAAGGGTCAAACCGTGGCGAAAACTATTCGCTACGGCGACTTCAATTTACCGGAGCCTCCAAAACCCTCCAGCCTGCCACACTTCGTTTCACTTTTCACATTACTCGCAGGCAAACCATGAATTTTTCACTCGTTCGTTCACCTAAATAGCGCGCCGCGCGCGCACATGGAAACAGAGATCACACAATGCGCGTTCCAGCGTTGTTGTCCAGCAGGTCGAGGTCCGTCCGTTCCAGTAAGCGCATAAGGGGATGGTTCCAAAAACAAAAAAACACAAGCGCGCGACAGGGAATAGTAGGGAATTACGAAGTACGTGGCCACGGCAGAAACATACGCATACGGTGACGAAGCTGTGGGGGTGGTGAATCGCTTTCTTCTTGCTGTTGATTTTTGTACATGCAAAAGCCGTTTGCGATCGTTAAGTTCGGTTGATGCATTTCAGCAGGATGAGGTGAAGAAAATTTGCCATACATACGGGGGGGGGGGGGTTGTGTCTTGGTAGGTGGTGAAGCTCTTAAGTTCGGGCTATTCTGGTGGATTTCGTTGGCGACCTCAATTCATAATGTGTACCATATCCCGGGCACACACACACATCCATTTGTCGTCTTGGGCAGACATCTGTGCTTTGTTCGGTGCAAACACATCAGTAATTGAGGTTATGCTCCATTTTCCTGAAGGTTATCCTCAAGGACACTTCTAACATCGAAGATCGCAAGTCTATAGAGTCTGGAACTTCAATGTTGGAAGAACCCTAAAGGCAACCGAGACACCCAGCTCAAGATACAGCAAGAGGTCAACCACCGCGACTGCTCCCAAGACAATGATCTACCATCGCAGCCATATCGAGCCCGATAGTGGTGATGCTTCGTTTGCCGGGCTCTTGTCGACAGTAACAAAATAAAGACAAGATGGGCTCCACCCCGTCCAATGCCGTCCCCGGCTGCCTTTACCACTACCGGTGGGTATAATAAAATGAACCCCGAAAAAGCCTATTAACACACTAATAAGCCACGATACCATAACAGCAAATCTTTCGCATGTTCTTTCGCCCGGATCTACCCTTTCCTTTTTGCTCTTGATCTTTAATTTGTTTGATCCGCGCGGCGGTGGTGCTGATGGAGCCCACAACAATAAAAATCGACCCGTTGAGGTGGACACGGGCCCGCCACCGTCTCCCGCCCGACCGAAGCCACGGTGCACGGTGAGCAAATTATGATTAATATTCATAAGCGCTTACGAACCCACCCCGGTTGTTGTGTGCTCGGCCGGGGAGCATCGGCTTTTGGGGCGGAAGCCGGCCAACGGCCACTCTCTCGGGTACGTCAACTACACCAACAAGAATCTCGAGCATTATGGTGGTCAACAGAGGAGGGACACATCATATCAGAAATTAATTTCTTTCGAGCTCGTTCTTTCGCTAACGCCCTTTTCCTTTGTGTGTGTGTGGGTACCCATCGACACGTTGCTTCCCGCCCGGAAGTGTGAGTTATATGTAATTAATGAAACGGTCGTAAGTTGCAATCAGCGACAGTGGGAATCCGCGGTGCCTATCGATAAACCGATGCCGGAGCAAACGATCCCGCACAACAACGAAAAGACAGTTCCGGTCGATTAACAGCGCAATCGCGCCAGTAAGCGCTCGAAACGAATTACGAAATTTATACGATTAAAGTCCGAGGACCGAAGAAACCGTCCATCATCACTCACCTGCACTCGCTGGTTATGTTTCTCCTGCATGCGTTGCTTACGCTCGAGCTCGTCCTTCAGCCGCAGTAGCTTACGCGTTTCGATGCTACCCGGACTAATGCTGCTGCCACCACTTATAACGCCACTATCAGTCGATGGTGAGGCCCACCCTTCAGCCGGTACTTCTGGATCAAGCTGCTTCGAACCGTTCTCATCGTCCGGTGTCGGTGCACCTTCACCATCGCTAAAACTTTCCATCAGGATATCCATATCGCCCAGCTGTCGAAAGCAGATTGCAGGATTAAAAATCCTGATGCCCGAATTTCTGTACTTCCAATACCAACAAAACCACACTTACCGCTTCTATTCGATTTTCTACCACGCTATAAAACTGGGCAGCATTTTCTGGTGTGCCGCGGTGAAGCACTGGTGGATCACAGTTACACAGACGATCGGTGCCAAAATAGAGTAACTTCTGTATGCGTAGCACATTCTGTATTATGGGAGAAATGAAACAAATAATTAGCATTTAGTGCCCATTCGTCGCGTGGTGTTTTGTGTGTGTGTGTGTTAAGTCAAAACATTCGTTATAATTACTTGTGCCTCTTCCATGTCGCACTCTGGATGCACAAAAATTGGTTCCGGTTCGTGGTACATGAGTGGTGTGAACCCAGCAAGGGTAATATCCTCTGGAAGTCGTACCGTTTCGTACCCTGGTGGAAAATGGTGGAATAAAATCGATGGCTTGCTATAATTATGGCAACTTTGCACGTTTATACTTTCTATTTTAATTTCTTCCCTAAGTGCACTACGCAAAATTTTGTAAATCGTTCCCCACTGGAACTTACCATCCTTTTGCTCGACCGACAGTATGCCGCGGTTCGTATCCAAACTCTTGAGCATGTTCATCAGCACCGCCAGTTCGGACCACGGATCATGGGCAGTTGATTTTCTGGAAAAGAAAGGAGTAGAATCATTTAGAAGGGAAAATGTCTGCATCAAACAGTGCAGGATATTACCCCATCTTAAAATCAGCACAGCATGGAGGTGGATTCCAGGTTTCCGTGTTGGACATCATCCAATCGCACCAGACCTACATTTATAGCAGGTGAACATGAGAGTTCAAATCATCAGATATTCAATATCTTACGAGTAGTTTACGAGTTTATGCAACTTCATTGTTACCTTAATAGCTGGTAGTATCACTTTGGCGTCCTCAGGCAGGACAAGTTTCGGTATCTCACTCTCGGTACTGATCACGTCAGCTTCAGTCCCTTTCGTACTGTCTCTGGCTGTGTCCAGTGCTTCCTGTATAAGTCGTATTAGTCGCTCCAGCAAGATGCCGAACATCACCAAACCGGATGCTAGTGCACACTCTTGCAGCTCTGACCGAGTCGCTAGCTTGGAGGACGTATCTGTATGATAGAAACAATTCCAAATACACAATAACTTAAAAGATGTTGGCTTAAAGTTTGAAGTTCATCAAGATGATACGATCTGAATGAACTGATTATTCTGGAAGGAAGTCAGTAATGGCTGGCCAAGACCTCTGGATGGATGTAGAGCCAAAGAAAAGGGGAGGATAACTTCAAGAACCTTCAATTTTTCACTCGCTGACTAATTGCATAGCAAAGGACGCCTCTGATAACTTCATTTTCATCGATCTTCACAATTATCCAAAATGTTCGCCCAAAACTTTGGCAATGGTCCGTCGCGAAACTGTCTGTCAGCTTCGGGACGCACTTCGTCAAGGGAATGGGACAGCAGCAAACCGATTATCATCCAGCACGGTTACCGTGAACACCAATGTCATGCGAAATTATTTTTGCCCCGGTCTTGGGCCGTTGCTTTTCGCTGTCAACGTCGGTGGGCATTCTCGCTTATTAAATCATCTCCACCACCGGCAAACCGGGTAAAGAATGGTGCATTACGGCAGGATCTGCATTCAACGCGCCAGAAATTGCAGTTCGGCCGAAGCCATAAAGAATGTGCTGACAGTGAGGAAAGCAGAAATAATGATCATATCGCATAGGGAGCGCGAGTCGCCGTTGTGGGTCTGCAGAGTTTTAGTGACGACGCTTGAAATTCGGAGGAAATTTTCAATCGACCATTACCGCGCGTTGTGATTCGCTCGGCTGAGATTAGCGTCGCTGCCGGTCTCCATACCGTTGATAACCATAATGATATTTTTTGGCATCCCGTTTTGCGCTATACATTCGGTCTGGTTGGTGTCTAAGCGGAGCTGGCAAGACAAAGATCGCTGATATGTTAGAGAGAATTAATTTCATTTTGTATTATAAAGTCTACCAGGGCTTATATTCTCTCTCTCTTGAGGTCCAACAAGGTACTCAACGTATTCTACGGGCTTGAATCTGGACAGCTCATTAATCGAACCATTTATCGAAGAGCTCAAACTGGTCTCCACCCCGCGGAAAATCACGAAAGCGTATGTGTGCTCCAATAATCGAAGTTCAACCTCCAGGAATGCAGACTCCGTTTGAGAAGAAGCAACCCTTTTACCGATTACCCAACACCCACCTTCAACTGATCTGGATGAGATTTTAGGTTCAGAATGTTTATAACTATCCTTGAATTCCCCGTCCTCTGTCTAGCCGAAAACAAACAGGACCCTCTCGGTTTGGTATCCAACAACGCAATGATTAATACTCATGCATCGATCGCTATGCAACAACCGCAATATAAATAGCTATCTGATTTGATACTAAGCACTCAACAATCAGGCGACCAATCATGTCGTCCCATGATAAAGATCTGATTCGCACGCCATCTTGCATATAGAGATAGGATGTGCGGTGACGATGACCCGAACGAGAGACGTATTATTCGGTGCCGTACGCTATATGGGTTCTAAGAAATCCTCCCTTGACTTCGTTGTGCCTTTCATTCCTTCTTATATTTCATTCAGTTCCACTATTACGATGAGATCCGCCAAAATGTTGAGGATGATACTTCGGAAGACCTCAACGGCCTTCTTTTTTTCCCGATGATGTGCTCCTCAACATAGAGCTATTTGTTGCAGAGTTTGCACATAAAGTTAGTTAGCCTGTATTATACTAAACCGTACCGCATTATCAAGCTATAGATGTATTTCCTCAGTTTGACCAGCATCCCCCCATATTCTGCCAACCTCGTTAGCTTCAAAATGACTACGCGTCGCTCATTTGGAACGATGATCGCTACATCCGGTGGCGATACCTTCTGCTAAATATTATGTTGATGTTCCTGCCCGGTCGATTCCTGCCAGCCCCGCTGCCCGAAGCCCATTTTCTGCTCGCTGCCCCAGGAACCGGCGGTTCCAGGGAATGGTCGAAAGACAAAGCCAATGGTCTTGAATTATCTCTATCTCGAGTATTCCACCGCGCTGGGGCCGTTTTCCTTCGGTAGCATAGGCGATATAGATACAGTGCCCACCTATACTCACACGATCACACGAAGTTCATCACCGGGGCGGAAGGTGAACGAACTGGCCAGCACAAAACCCATACGACGACAGAGCCTGACTCTTATCTGCCCGCTCGATTCTCACACTTCTGCACCATCGCTGCTAGCGCTTCAGCAACATATCTTCGGTGGGTATCTCTCGGATTTAATTTTTCTAGCTTTTCGATTCTGCATTCTGTTTTGTCGGACTGTCCTTACGACACCAAACTTAGAAGGAATTCGCGATATTGTGTTTCGGTGTACGGGCAAGGATGGCAAAATGGGGATCATTGATTCTACGACGTCCACACTCTAGAGATCCGTGGACAGAAGAAACGGGAAAAAGGTGATAATTATTTGCCATCTTCCTGTTTGGATCCGATGTGTCGGCTCTACGACCCGTGCCATATCGGGAAGATAAAGTCATGTCAAAGTCTCCACTGGGTCCGGCCGGGTTCTTCACAGTCGAGACCTTATTACCTACTTCAAAAATCTAGATTCTGCACAAAAGTCCCAGACTACAGTTATCGCAATAAAAAAAAAAGAGAACAAATTTGTTTATCCCCCCAAAATCCATATGACCCAGTTATGTAGGATAACGCGATCGCTGCTATAAATCAAAAGCTCACATTAACCTCTCCCCCGAGAAAGAAAAAACAAATCCTTGGAGAAAGTCCCGTAACGCCACAGACTAATCGGAGTGTAAATCATCCCAACAGCTAAATACCCTTCAGATCCCGAGACGTACGCTTTCGATCGGCTACGCCACCAGGTCACCAGGTCTGGAACCGAAACATTCATTCGATTCTGTCCGGCCTGAATTGCTCATCAATCACCTCCGTGTGATGATTTAAATTCAACAAGCTGTCAAAACTGTCATAAATATGTTGTCAGGTGTGTTGCTGATAAATTTGTCTGTCACATTTGCCGCCCCTTATACGATTATCCCCGATATGGCCCATGTCTAGCTGCGAAGCGGATGACAACTTGTGGACGAGTGAGATAATGAGATTGATTCCCCCCCAAAACACAAAAAAAAACAAACCCAACTAAAACTTAGCCCCCAAAAGCAATAAATCAATCCACTGACATAAACTCTGCCGGCCGGAATCTCTGCGCTACTTAATTCCGATGTATCGTAAAGATTTGTTTCCCCTTTGCTTTGTTCCGCACCGACGCTCGGATTTAATAAATTCCAAAACATCCAAAGTAGTGTTCAATGCGGCACAGCTCAACAACTTGAGGCGGAGAGAGAGAGAAAGAGAGAAAAGGCTGCAATAAAAATAATTTATTAGCTGTATCTGTATGTGCAGTTTGATTTACACACGATTTCAAAATAGTTTTTCTCAGGATCAATTATTTCATTTCGGGGTTTTCGCTGGAAAGATCCCTCCAAAAACCCTTTTTTTTTCGGCGTTGACCTACATAAGGGGTTTTTGTATCCATATTCTACAATCCTGATGAGCTTAAGGACATGCTTTCGGGATTTGATAACACTGACTTTCCATATTAATGTTTCGGTGTGTCCAGGTATATCTTGTTCCAACCCAGCGCGCGATCAATCATGCTTCATGCTTTCCCACAACCGGTGGACGACGACGATAAATTCTCCCGAGCATAGATTTAAGCCCGGACAGGACCACCAAGAACGAACCGTTCGAACTTTTAATCACCAAAGAAATCGGTCGCCGGATAAGGGGGACAGATTTCGCACAACCGATACCGACCAGCGATAGCAAACAGCCCATAAACCAGCATTGTAACCGTCAGGAAACACCAATAAATCACGGCAGCGGCAACATTCGCCGAACGCCACACCAAGAAACCATCAGGACCCACACCGTGTGTAAGAGAGAGAGAGACAGAGAAAACTAGCGAGTTAGCGAGTTAGTTTGGTTTTATTGAACTATGTCAAGTATTTGCGGTTAGGAAGACGACCCAGACCTTGCTGTTCGCGTCCGTTTTCCTCATCAACAACTGCCAAGCAAGTCAAGCATTACTATCAGAGTTTTAGTAGCTAGTGATGCTAGACATTTTATTATGCGCCGTCATCGTTCCTCTACTTCTGTCCGTTTACAACAGATAATTGAGGGCCGTTTGAGACATTCGATTCAAGAACACCGCGCGAGGTGAGGTTCAACTGGTTGCCTTGACCTGTACACTTAAGCGCTCCCTTGGTGACATGTGACAGTCGAAAGCGTTCAAGATATCAGGCAGGAGGAGTTCTCAAAGTAGAGCTCACCACCTTTAGAAGATATTCACTATAAACCTTGATAAAAGTAGCTTACACTATTTGAGCAAAGTTCTTACAGCTACCTCATCTTTCTTTTTTGCTCGTTCTCCTCTCTGCTGTCTTGTTAATTCTATTCTTTCTGCCTATCTCTCTCTCTTCGTTCTCGTTCGTTGCTCGCATGCTACTCACGGTCTTTCGCACAAGGCCCCTATATCATTGGGGCAGCTCTTGTCAAGATTCCCGTTGGCTATCATGAGCATCATCACACAGGAAAAACAACAAAAAAAAAAGAAAGGACAGAGCAAAATCTGTCCAGACAGCTGAGGCGTCCAGTTGGCGTCATCGTTTCATCGGCCTATGCTCCCGCGTGGCCATTATAAAGGCAACGCTCTGCCCTGGTAATACGACCGCACTGTCGGTGCACGCAGGCATACGGCATAAGGAATGGCCGTTAAGAACGTAATTAAACATACTTTATGCTGTATAATTGTCATGTAATGAGCATTTAATTATTTCCACTCGGCGCACCGGGGCCTGGAAATTCTTCGAATTGGATCGCGACCATAATATCGCGGGACGGCCGAGAACAGGGCAGCAGGCAGCACAGATTTGATAACCGAAGGCACTGTTGCTGGTCTCTGAACCTTTCGGCCCGTCTGTCTGCAAAATTCTGCCACAAGCGCAAACAAACCAAGTGGAAAGTTGGAACAGTTATCTTTGCTTTCATCTTAGCTCGCTACCTTCAAAAAACCCTCCCCTGACTAATGTACAAACTAAAGAGTCCACGTCAGATAGAGCTCAGCGAGGACTCCTGGTGGATCGTGCAAGAGATGGTGATGACATTCTTCGCCCATACTCGTACCGAAAACCTTGAAACAATTGAATCAAATTTTGTCAAGCACACAGAGCTCACCGATCGATCGCCAGCCGAGTGGTCTTCAGATCACACGAGCAGCGTCGCTAGAAAGGCTAGTGCCACATAAGAGAGAAAATTGCAGCCGAAGCTGTTACATGCTGCATACATAATAAAGTGGAGTAACGCCATCGACCGTAACTTCCACCGCCGTCCGTACGTAGGATCTACGGGGCAAATAGCCGGTGGTGGTGGGCATCAAGACCTCCGCAGAAAAAAATAAAACACGCGGAGCAAGAATGTGGGTACAAAGCAGAATGGACGTACATCATACTTAATCAAATGCTTAGCCGCTTATACCCGTGGCCAGTTTACACGGGTTTCAACTTTTTGTAGTACTTCTTTTTCTCTCCTTTCTGCAGCCAGAAGTTACAGAGCGCCCTTCAGGTTCCAGCAATTCACGTACTTTTTTGATTACAAAATTATTTAATTTTTTTCAAATCACTCACCCCACCCCGACCTGTGTTGCGTAACGTCAGACTTCATGAGGATCTCTAGCGCTAGCAACACTTGATTGTAATTAGGTAAAGGCACTTAAGGATGTCCAGCGAAACATTTCCCCACAGAGAACAGGCAAACCGAAATGATAAAACAACAAAGCTGGAAATCAACATATCCTACACCACACGTCAATGACCTAAAAGAGGCAAAGGAACCGTTTTAAATTGTGTCATGTCATTTGAATAATATATATGTTAATGTATGCGCATAAACACGCACTTAATGAGCCTGATTCGTTGGTGATTTTTCATGCTGTTTTGTTGCTGTTGTTCTTGGTGTTGGGAGGAGTTGGGGTTTTTTTTTGTTGAACAGCACTAAACTGACCAAAGTGGAAGAAGACGAGTTCAGCGTTGGTAGGCAGAAAAGGTAATGGGAGAAAGTTTTCTTCAAAGAAAGTGGGGGGCCTATACACTATATTCTGGAGCACAGCGCGTTTCTCTGGACACGGCTTTTCGATTCAATTCCGTGAACTATGACGATTGCTGATTCCGGAAGATTCGAATATCGGTGAGCGAAAGATGTTATGCGAGCAACTTCAATGTCCAGAGTCTAGTTTTTTCCCTCCCTCCAACATGGCTATTACTTCGAGTGAGTTCCTAGAATAGGAGCATGGAGTTAGAAAAAGGGATAACACTAGCGTAGTCCGGGCCAGATGATTTGGATTTCGATGAATTCCTGGTTTTTTCATTCGAGAAACTCCAGTGTCCAGAGTCTAGGTTTTTGATAGGTGGTAAGTTTCCCTCCCTACATGTCTAAACGACATTACTTCGAGTGAGTTCCTAGATTAAGAGCACGAAGTTAGCAGAAGGGATGGACTACGCTAACCACCCCAGATGATGTGGATTGGGATGGATCCCTGGTTTTTTCATTGGACAAACTCCAGTGTCCAGAGTCCAAGTTTTGCCCCCCAACATTTCTATACGCTATTCGCTTCGAGTGAGTTCCTGCGGATGAGTCCGAGACTAACCACGCCAGATGATCCACCACGCCAAAAGTTCCAGCCCATCCAGGATTATTGCCAAGAACGAACGGATAAAGTGATCCGGAATGCTGGTCAATACCGAGCCACACCGCGACTGCGAGTACGGGACGGAGGAGCTGATATACCTTCAATCATAATTAACAATGACAGTGAGCGATGAAGATAAACTACGGCGGTAATAGATGGGCTGGTGCGACATGCGACGCCGTGTGTGTGTGGTTTGAGAACATGTTTTTTTTTTTGCCATCCCCCCTAACCATCAGAGTGTATGGGAGGGTCCAGTGGTCTAGTTGATAGTGGCGCCGCTTGCTATCAAGAAGGCGTTGGTATCAAATCTTATCCAGACTTGCTCTTTCTAGATACTGGACGAAGCGAGAGACTATCCATCAAGAGCTAAAATTGGATTGAAGTTAACGATTAAGGAAGTTGAATATCTCTAGAGTATTTTAAAATCTACATCTAAACAAACAAGACTTCATGCTTAATAGAATATATCCACCAGAAACTTATCGCAAGTCAAATAGAGCCTATGATCACATCTCCCGCTCTTGCAAATATGTTTCCAACTACCCATAGCCGAACGTATAATCCCCTGGACGTAGGCTCTCCTTCTCCTTTGCACACACACACACAAAGCACCAGCTTTCTTTGTCTCGTCTCCACCGTCTCTTATCCATCGTGTGGCTCGCCGAAGAACCAGGTTTCGCCATCCGCAAGGGTATCATCACCAAGTGTGTGCTGTTGATGAGGCCCCGCAAGTATCTTAGGGGAAAAATTGCTAACGGTGCTAAATGTTACGCCACAATTGCTATTTTCTGCTCCTCCTCACACACGCACACACACACACCCAACGGAACCAGCTTTTGTGATCAAAATGGAATCCCAACAGGAGATGGAGATCCTCCCCATGCATCGGCAGTCCGCTAATAGTATTTTGCTCTAAATTTAGAACCTCACACGCACACACAAACACACACACACACATGGATGTTAAATTGATGAGCTACTAGTAGCGATTTATTTCCCCCCTTTACCTCGCCCTCCAACTCAACAGCCTCATGCGCCCGGCCCATACCTATTATGGTGCATCGAAAACCGGATTCTTTCCTGTGCACTTGGTGGAAGCAGTCAGTAATTATTAGTAAGTTGGTTAATTTAAATCACCTTCACCAACGGCTTCCCACGGATCCTGTTTTTTTTTTATTATTATTATGCTCCTTTGTCGCTCTTGTTCGTGGGGAGTTGTTGTTGGTGTGGTCCAGTCTTCTTCACCTGCCGTACATTTTCCACATTCCACCTTATTTGCTATAATCAGTTATTCAATAGCTGTCTGAGGCTCCGGTGTGCTGCACAATTAGAAATAAGTTGGTCCAGGTCAAACGGAATATAAAAAAAAAAACCCGGTGGCTCCAAGATATAAATAGCAAGCCTCCCGCCATTTTGTTGTTCCTCTAAACTTTAGCTGATAGCACATTTATAGCACAGGATTCTTTAATTTAGCGTTGGATATAAATATTCCTACAACCAAGTAATGATCAAACGATCGTCTGCGCCCAGTCCTGCCAACCGGCCAAATTGATCAGAGCACTGGCGGCGCAAAAAAAAAAAAAGAGGGAGCTTTACGAGATTGTGTAATGATTGCATCAATCGCAAACGGGAGGGGGGGGGGGGTGAAAAACAGGATAGGAAACGTAGCAAGAATATGCGAGACCCCAGCACGGATCATCAAACTGCAAAGGGGATATTGCAATTTGCCCGGGCGCAAAACAGCAAGCAGAACCCGTCCACTGACCGGCCAGGCAAACAGTCGGAAGTTCAAGGACACGCGTTTACGCAAAACAGCTCACGACCGGGTGGACGACCGGTGCAGCAGCACGCCAGGGCGAGGATGAGTACAGCTTTTAGGACCGTGCAGAGCAGAAACCAGTGTTAAAAGTTTGCCCCCGACGCTCGTTACATAAGAACAAAAGCCGATATTCGATTTGAAGTACGCGCGGACATTTTTTTTTTCGTGTGTGTGTGTGTATCTTGCATCGCCGACTTGCGAGAATATATTGCGCTATAGGACTATCATTGTTTCCTTTTCTTTTCCACCCCGTGGAATGCTAGTGCCAACCAGCGACAGAGAGAGAGACAGATTTGCAGCAAGCAACAACAAAAAATACCCCAGCGAGGGAATGTGTGTAATCGTTGCCGTGGACGTGATTTAAGGGTAATAATTCTCATCCTCCAACGGCCGATAAACAGGACCGGACAATCGGTGTGGTGCGTTCCGAACCACGACCTGCACCGAAGGAAACCGGTTCGGACGTATGGAAACGTCATCGGCCAACGGCCAACGGAGTTCCTGCGGCTTCCGTGAAGATGTCACCCGTAGACGTAACCGAACCGGTGTGGATACTGCAAGGTTGTACTAAAAGCATACACAAGAATATAGCTTATACAGATACAGTTATATAACGAATCCTATATTCTTTATCGCTAGCTGCTATCTCGTACCCTAACCACTGGAGCATCTAACCACTAGACTGAGCTTACTGATCGCTAACTGTGTGACTATGGGTTCGATCGCATGCCGCACTGCAATGCTCAGTGTGTACAACACACACACACGCGCGCAGTATAGAAAGTAGATGGTTGATGCACCTTCAAGATAGAAGCGAAAATAATAAGGCCCTTGGCAAAGTGGATGCGTAACCTGAGAACCTGGCGCCGTAAATTTAAATTCTTGCCCCGAACGCCGAGGTACTCGGCATCCTCGGCATGTTGCCTCTCCGCAAGCTAGGGTACTCCCGTCGATGCTTATGCACACCGCGATGCAGCGTAATTTTTCCTTCCCCCAACTCCCGCACCCTCGGTTACCCTTGCTCTTCCAAACGCACCGGTCGGACCTAAGATATTGCTTGTTTACGAGGGTGCAAATTGTTTAGGTGCTTTTTTTTCTGAAATATGCCTTGGTATAGCACACGACAACGCAATCAATGCTCTTTCCGCGGTACTTGATCGGAGGTGTTTTGTGCAGCTCGTAGCTGCTCCTCCAGGTTCAAGATACCTTGGTACACAACCGGTTCGTCCACTAGCCACGCCACAATGACATAATTGATATCAGCACAGAGAGAGAGAGAGAGAGTCCAGTATATCCAGAATATCCACACGACATAATGAGGATGATCTTAATTGTCCCAAGCAAAAACCCCAGAGTTTTTAGACAAGCGCAAGTTTAGCAAATCTCAGTAAGCACTTCATCTACTCTAGCCAAACGCCATTCGTTTGCCATACATAATAAAAAGCGTCAGGGTTCAATGTGCGATTCTGAGAGTTGCTGGAGTGCGGGGGGGGGGGGGAGAGATATGCTGCTTCTTTGTATGTATCTCCCTGCTTCTTGAAGCTTTCAGCAACAGGTCTTGACCGTGCTAATGATTGTAACACATCCGAGGATTGCCGAGGACATAGCATAATCTGGACTAAGAACGGTGGTGAAAGAAAACCGACCAAAGACCGACCAGAGACAAAGAACAAACACACGCTCCCCAGCGTGGGCTAACGGCGAAAGAAACGGTCGGGAGGAAGAAAAAAAAGAAGAAGAAAAAAAACAACAAAAGCAGCAGGAGTATGCGAAAAACATAGGAATGGTTTTCACTCATTGTAATGATTTTTCACACACTTCCGTTATCAACCGGCCATCGTTGGCCATAGTTTAGCATGCTCCATCTATTCTAGCTAGGTTTCATTAAAGTAAGCTGTTAGCGAAACAAAAATCCACTGTGTGCTTTCCTTTCCCCAAAAAGTACGATGCGACCGAAAAGGTCGTTAACCATGACAATCTGACGAAAAAATCCTCCTTCGAGTAATCTCTGGTGTTTTAAATTATAAAGCTCATTCAACACGTTTTTTTGTACATTAATTAACATTATTAAGCTTGTGTAACTGTTGCAAGAAACTGCTTTATCTGATTATCGCCCAACGCACTTCGCTCAACAAGTATCGTTCGAGCATCCTTCTTCCAGCTGGCCGTTTCCAACAGATAAGTAGCTCAGTGTTGGTCGGCTGGCACTGCTACTTTCCCTACACACGCAATTCAATGCGCCCCGACAATGGTTGTTCAAATCGTTTACGTATCTATTGACGGGTTTTGTGGCCAATAATGTCCATCCTCGAGCCTTCTCGACCCTCGCAGCGCAAGACTCTAATCAAAAATTAAGTCATCGTCTCTCACCGCTCTCATTAGCGGGGTGCGATGTTGTTGGGTGCATTAAAATTGGTCAAGATTAATGATGCAAGATATGGGATTTAGCACGCGATGCCCGTGATTCACCTGTCAAAATTTGGCAGGCTGCAAAGAACAAGACGCACTTTTGTCGGTTGATATCGGTATATGACTAAAACCATACATTAACATCAATTATCATATCTGAAGGGGGCTCCTCACCAGCGCAATGTGAGTCATAGTAGCACACATTGGAATTGAACCGTGTAATTAACGTATCTCATCAGCTTTTTGGTATTCTTGTCTTGAAGTTTAAAAACAGACATCAGCGAAAAATGGAAGATTTTTTGTTTTCTTCATCTTTTGTGATGAGAATGATGTACAAAAATGGTTATCCTGATATGCGTCGTCCTCTTGAAGGACTCCATAATTGCAAGAGGTCTTTGGTCTGCCATTTCTGGGTTTCTTTACTCGATTTTATCCGTAGCTGTGAGATAATGAGTCCTGCGTATAATGAGGCGGTCAGAACGATCCTCAAGAGTTCAATTCTACTGCCGCATCTACTATCAGATCTTCCTTCTTCAACCTCAAAAGATCTCGGCCTACCATTTCTGGCTTTCCGTAACTTGATTATTCCCGCAGCTAGGTAGTTAGTCCTGTGGTCTGAATGGGATATGAACCGCGGTCCTGCCGTGTGAAGACTGGTTTTTGCATATGCCACCGCCCCTATCTATCAGATCTAGAATACTATCAGATGTGATCTTAATATTATTGTTGTTTCATCCACCCAAGACCGACCTGATCGTGTGATCGGGTGGTCAGATGGCCGAAGTCATTTCGATCCTCAGTCCTGTGGAGTCCGGTACTACTACCGTATCTGATCCCATCAGATCTGTTCCGCGCGTTGTAATCCCAGACCACGTGATCGGGTGATCAAGTGGCCTAAGTCATTGTGGTGCTGGTCGGAATACGGCAGGACACAAATTCCAATCAGACCGTTCCTTCGTAGCAAGGACTGACTATCTGGCTATGTGACATGCATAAGTCTTACTTACTTATTTACTTATCAGGCGCTACAAGCGCTTTGTGGTCTTGGCCTACTGCAACAATCCTCGATACCGGTTCACGGTTTAGCGCCGTCGTGTGCCAATCCGTTATCCCGACCGTTCTGGCGGAAGCATCAACGCCATCACGTTTGGTGTAAGCTTCGCCTAAATAGGAGAACCTCAAACCAATGATGTCTATGTCATCAGCGTATGCCAGGATCTGGATTGACTTATAGAAGATGGTCCCCGAAGTTTCCACCTCCGAGTCGCGGATGGCTCTCTCTAGCGCCAGGTTGAAAAGGAGACAGCCAAGCCCATCTCCCTGGCGTCAGGCCCTTGGTGGAAGCAAAGTGCTCTGAGAGTTTTCCATCCACCTTCACCTGGCATGTGATGTTGGCCATCGTCATTCTTACATGCCTGGTAAGCTTGGCCGGGATTTCAAAAGAGCTCGTTACGCGGTACAATTTTACCCTGGTCATGCTGTCATATGCGGCTTTAAACTCAATGAAGAGATGGTAGGAGTGGAGCTGCTGCTCCGCCATCTTTTCCAAGATTTACCGCATCGTGAAGATGCATAAGTCTAGTGAGCCATTATATGGCTAGCAAAACGTCGGAGGTCGTTGAGCCAATAAAAAGGAGGCCTCACCGTATTGCATGATCTTATATTATGATGCACCAGTGAAGTGTGACGTCACGACTGGTTGCTCAACGGAATGAGTTGAAGCCGAACTAGAGGCACGTTCTAATCTTACACTGATAAGAACTCAACCGTAAACACCTCGGTACTGCAACATTGAAGTAAATTCAATACCGAGAAAACCAACAACCCTCTGAAAGTCCTTCATGGATATAAAAAAAGCTAAAGACCTCCCAACACTTTAATGACTATGAAATCACATTTTTACGTACCTTTTAGTTTTGTCATCTCGATCGCAAACATGTTGAGTGACATAAGCTGCAGCAGTCGGTTACTGGTCACAGCAATCGGCGAATACTGCATCAACGCCCGGAACTCGCGCAACATCTGAAAGCCGCACTGTGTAAACGATTCCATCCTAATCAAAACAAAACAAAAAGAAACAAATACAACCGAATTAGCACCTATCGGCAAAAACCCGGGTCACATTCGTCCTCTTACCCTGTTTTGGTAATCAATTTGCCAAGCACATGCAAAAAGCTGGTAATGAACCGTTTGTTCAGCTCGATCGAACCGAGACCGTGCAGTTCCTCCTCGTCGCTCGTATCACAGGCACGGTCGAGACCGATCGGATAGATTGGCCCGGTACGATGCAAGCGCAAACCACCGTCCGGATGGATCCAGATTTCCTGCCGCAAATTGCCATCGAACCGTTGCTCCTTTTCCTTCCGTCTGGCGCGTAACTTTTCTTCCCGCTTTCGTTGATTGTTTTCGTACTGAGGAGAATGTGGAATGTACAAAAAAAAATGGGGCAATTATAACCGATTCTGCGCGACCAGATCCAGACGACCAGCTCTGCCAGATGAGTACATTGGGGTGAAATTCTTCAAATATTATTCCAACACCACACACACTCACCACTAGCTTATACTTTGGAGTATCCATTTACGGTAAGCGGAAGGGTGAAATTGGGGGAAAATTAGCTATAGGATTTTGCAGTTAAATGTTAAGCAACTATGCTACCTAAAGAAAGCTACTTATAACATGGAATACCTTTTTCTTAGTTTCGTTGAACAAATCCATTAGACTCTCGCGCGCCGATTCGAACGGATTTGAAGACATCAGGCTGCGCATGTAGAAGTAAACGGCATCGATTTTACGCTTCTGCAAATATTACCAACACACACACACCCAGAACATACGTTAGGCGAATGGTTTTTTGAGCAGAATCCCACCGAAAACAAAACAAAAAAAAAAACAATTACCTCATACACCGACAGCAACGCCAGCTGATTGTACGGCCGTCCGTTTTTCGGCAGAATTTGCTGCGCTTTCACGTACCACTGCTTCGCTTTGCGGAAGTTGTGACCGTCCGTAATCTGCTCCCGGTAGCGGGCTAGATCGCCCAAAAACAGGAACAGCTTCTGGGCGGAAACGAGCGCCAACCCGTACCGGAGCCCTTTCACGCTGGACGCTGCGTTGGCACCGATGAATTGCTCCAGACTGAACCGATACTCTTGCTCGAGCAGTGTCAGCAGCTGCTCGTAGTACTTCGATCCACCTTCCACCACTTCGAGGGCACGTTCCTGCAGGAAGCGTTTCCGCTGCTCGTCTTGCGTTTCGCTCAACCGCTTGCGCAGCTGCTCGATGATGCCGTAAAACAGTAGCTTCCAGAAGTGGTGCTCCAAGTTAACATCCTGCGCGAATCGCATTTCCCGCACCAGAAACGTTTCGAGCAGCTGCTGCAACCGGTGCCGTATCGCCACGTACCCGTCCCACTGGTGGAACAGGTTGCCACCGGCCAGCAGCTCCTGCAGCTGACCGTCCGCTTCCGCCACCCGATACACGAGCTCCTTGTGGCGCAGTAGCTTCGCTTGCGGTGCAGCCGGATCGTACCAGGCCGGACCACCCGACACCTTCTGACCGGTGACACCCGGTGCATCGCGCAGCTCAAAGCTTGCGCGCGGATGGGCTCTCTCCACCGTGCGCGTCACGACAATCGGTTGTGAGGGGTTTTTCGGGTCAAACAGCAGCTTCGTCGAGACGCTGGTACAATCCGGAACGACGGAATCGCCCCGTTCCGGTGGTAGTCGCGTCGGGATGACCAACACGCCGGGCGCCTTCTGCATGCCGATCGAGCTTTCGAACTGTTTGGTCATTTCCGCAATCGCCTGATCCGTTTGCTCGATCGAAGGTGCGGTACCGTTTACGGGCACGCAACGCCAGCTGTTGTCCCCTTCATCCCGTTGCCGGTCTTCGCCGACGCGCTTCAAGCTGCTATCCCGGCTACGGTTCGCGTACCGATCGCGGGACGAATGTCTGCGAAAGCGTCCACCTGTATCGTAGCTGCGATCGCTGCTAGTATCGCGATAGTGTCCTCGCCGGTTACCACCACCACCACCACCGCCACCACCCGTACCAAGCGAATACACACGCTCGGAGCTATTATCCCGGCTAACGCTCGACGATTGAGAATTGCGCCGGCTTCGGTTCGGGCCGCGTTGCGGTTGATACGGCACCTTAAACTCGTCGTAATAATCATTTCTTGATCGGGAATTACTGCAAGGAAAACAAAGGACGGAATGGAGTTTTATTTGTGGTGAACAAAGCGTATCGCTTTCAACCTGACGTTACCTTCGATTCCGTTGCCTGTTACGATAGCTATTCCCCGGTGGTTTACCGGATGGTGGCGGTACTTGCTCCATATCAGCATTTCCCTGCCACCGTCTACCGCCCGTGCCGTAATCCGCTGTCGAGCTCCAATCCAATCCCTCATCACCAGTCCATTCCTGCGAGCGAAAAGAATATCCTCATCCTTTGGTACGCGAAAGACGGTAGAAGTATACTTACATATGAATCCTTTTGTCTGGACGACTTTGCCAGTGGTACGGAATCGCTGCCCGCAACGCTCAACTCCTCGGTGCTTAGCCTATCAGTCGAGTACTGTCTGTATCGCGGTCCAACTCGGTTTAGCTCACCGGCGTATCCCGTCGGTGTACCTCGCGAGCGATCTTTACGGTCACAGCTTGAATTCCGGCTGCTCGGACCAGTGTCCATCCGTCGGTCCCTATTGCTCGGACCGGACCTTCGCGGGGCGTATCCTCCCTCCGGTCCGGTATCAACCTCGGACGAACGACTTCTGGGCCGGGGATAGTATTCATCGTTCATGTGCCGTCCGCCACCACCGCCACCAATCGGCCGTCCAGCGCTGTACGTGTTGGAGTACGAGCCACTGTTTCCACCGGCCGGACCACCGCCCGAATACCGAACGCGGCCCCGATTTTGTCGCGAGCTGTTCCGATTCGGCAAGGTTTGCGACATCGCCTGGTACTCGGCACGCTTCAGCTCGAGATAGTTCTGCGGCAGGCCAAGATCTTGCAGCGTTTTCTTCTGCAGCCGGGGTGCCAGATTCTCCAAGTGGGACAGCGACGGTATGGAAGGTTTTTTCGACCCACCGGCAAACCGAGGCTCGACGCTACGTGAATCACGTTGCATCCGGTCGGCACGATTGTTGGCCGGTGGTGCGTTGCTAGCGGAAAAGCCTCTCGGATTCATTTCCTCCCGTGGTGGAGGATTGTTGGCGTGAACGGGCGGTCCTTCCAAGCGCCAGTTAACGCTTCCGGGCGGTCTACCGGTGGGTACGCTTGCGTCAAGCTCACCGGACGACCTGCCACGGTTTGAACCGCTCGTTACAGCATCCGGCCCTTCCATCGGCATCCAGCGGCCGGACACGGATGGATCTTCCGGTTGGTCGTGATTGTGCGATCGGTTGCTAGCAGTTGGTTCCGTTTTGCGTAGCGGTCCACTGCCGGGACTGTACAGCTGCTGCTGCCGTTTATTGGTGATGTTTCGTGACGAACCGGACGTAGCGCTAGCAGGCACGACTTCGGTCGCATTTTTCATCCTTCACACCTTCAGCTACTGAACTGGGGGGGAGTTAGTAAGAAAGATGGAACCAAATAAAGCTTTGTTTCCTCGATCGATAACGATCGTTTTCTACGCGATCAGCCGGTAACGTAAGCCACTCGCAACCCATACACGGCCCACTTTCGTCAATTACCTGCTGCGGTACTGCGAAGTAATCTCGCGCAAGGAACCAGCCAGCCCCCGGTTGGTTGATATGTTGCCCGGAACGTATCCTGTGTCCCGGATGAAGCCGCGAAACAGTGCGTATCGCTCGGACCGCTATCTGACCAAGAAGCGCTTACGTTTCTCAGCTGGAATGTGTGATTGAAGTGCACGATTCGTCTCAGTACATCTCTCTTTTACGCCGGTGCTTATCACTCGGGCAGCAGCACCTGTTTTTCCGTACGCGTTCGCTTGAGCGGATATCAATTTCGCATCACCAGCTACCATCCGGACCGGACATGCTTACGAAGAGCGCAACAATTTTTGGTACGTGAAAAATGGGGGAAAATTAAAAGCACAGCAAACAACCGAACGAGTTTTAATTCGCATCGACTCTCACGCTCTGTCTCGCTTGCACCTGATGTTGATCCAAAATGAAGTACCGCGGGTGACAGCACAAATCTCATCTCACGCTACAGCAACGCATTAAGCCGTGGCCAAAGCCCACAGGCGAACTGATGACCAAGGTGTATACAGCGGGAAAGGTTTTTATAAATTTATTTTAAAATTAAAATTTCATTCATTTTCTCGATTGCGTTTTTCGTTTTTTGGCTTTATTCAAATAAGCTATTAAAGTATTATTAGACATTTTACAACCGCGCTTTTTTATAACTTATCATTAAACGCACCCTGGTCCTCCATTTGGCGCTCTAGCTCAAGCAATCGGAAATTAACCTTATACACCGACTCAAACTCTTTGCCGGTCAGGAAGATTGCAAGCGCAACGTTAAATGCAAGCATCATCGTTATCGGCATCATAATGGGGCCGGACAGCTTCCTATACAGCTTTAACACCTCCTTCGGTTTCTCGGTAATCGATGGCAGTCTGTAGGTGAAGTGGCGTGTTGCAAACTGAAACAGAAGAGCATGATAATTTTGTGACGAGCAGCCAACGCTTTCCACCAACATACCATGAACGATGACAACGGAACCAGCAACATCGGATACGCAACAGCGAAAGCACCTTGAATCAGCGCAGCACGCGTCTGCAGACACACCGGGCACGGTGTCTTCCGCAGCACCACATCGGGCACCACGAACGTGGAGTGGAATACGGTGGCCATGATGGCTGGCAGCGCAACCGCCGGCAGGTAGCTCGAAAACCGTCCATAATTGCCTAGCTTCAGCACGCGCCGGTAGTAGTTGTTGATGTAAAATCCACTGAATACCGTACCCGTACCGAGCAGACCGGGCGTGTATATGATCGGCCAGACCTCGGATTTGTTTTCCCAGTCCTTTACCAGATTGAGAAAGTACTGGATTGCGTCTTCCTCGCTCAACCGGACTGCATCTTCCGGTATTTCCGATACCTTTTTATGTAACAGTGCCATCGCGAATAAACACCACCACAAGCCTGCTTGGATGGTTGACACCGGCGAACGAACTGCGTTGATTTTTTTTTGCGAATTTTAAAAGCCACCGATTAGAAGCTAAAATGATTATTTGTAGGAAAAGGGTCTATTTCAGTAGAAGCAATGTAAATATAGACGAATGTTGACAAAATTACCGCACGTTCATGTTGTTCCACAGCCGGCGAGATACATTTGTGGAAGAATGCAAAACAGGCTGCGTCATGGCTGCTTCTGGGTAGCCATTTTGTTTAGATTATTTTGACAGTTCGACGGAAGGAAAATAGATTGTGGATGCGATGAGATGAAATTATTTAATGCACATTTTTATATAATTTCAAGTTTGTTGGGTAATTATTTTATTTTATGGTAAAAGACTCGAAAAGACCCCCCCTAGAATCTTTTGTGTGCAGCACCGTGGCCTGTCATTTTTATTGCACAGTGAGATTTTTGTATGGTCATAACTCGTTTGATATAAACATTGTGCATTGTTCCTTAATACTGTTACTAAACAGCGAGTAGAGCAAGATAATATACATTGTAAGAAGTGATTTGAAATGTTATTATTCTTATTTTTCCTCCTTTTCTGAACATCTATGCCCGTTAATAAGTATCCATCGAACCAATGTTCCGCTACAGTCCGGGAACACCGTGTATGTTGTAAGCCTGATTGGTCCCTGCAAGCGTGACCAAAAATTGTTATGTAGCTCCTGTAAGCCGATATAAATGGTCAGGATAGAGGGAAGGGGATTTAATAGAATAATAAGCATTCGACTTTATTCAACCGTTTTTGACCACACTGAAAGCACACTGTGAACCTTTCGCAACGTGTATTGCGGATTGCATACATTTAGGCGTAAATCCTACAGTTCCAAACAATAGTGACATATCGATATAAACGAGCCAGTAACCGATTTATTCCAAAGTATATGGTGTGTGAACACTAGCAAATCCGACTATATCATATAAGTTTCTAAGATATTTCTTCCTTGTGCACAAAAGTATTGTACTAGTTATTAAAGGAGTAAGCAGTTTGGGGTAGCTACACCGATCTTTCGCATGGTAGCCCTGGGTATCGCATCCCATTCGAGACGTATCCTCTTACGTAGGACTGGCAATTCCACTGGGGATGAACACTGAAGAGAAGAAAACTAGGAATGGTAGGCGTTGGACCTCTAGAGGTTGTTGAGACAAAGAACAAGGAGAATGGAATAAGAGGATATCCGAGCTAAAGAGGCTCACAACAGCGATCAGAAGACCATTTATGAGAAGGATGACCGATATCCTAGCGACAGGACCGATCGAATCCCATCCGGGTCGTCTTCCCCTACGTAGAACAGATTATCCAGCTATGACCAGAAATGGCAGGGCAAGTACCTCTTGAGGTTGTTGAGAACCAAACAAGGATATCCTAGTTATGTTGAAGCTTATGCTTCAGTCTGTGCACCACAAGACCATTCTGTCGTATTCAGCTTCATGTCATGAATGGCGAAGTATGTGAACAAATGATATAAGAGTATGAACAGTACAAAGTAATTAACACCGTCGATAAAATATACCGTTTTTTTATTAGAAATTGAATTCAGTACATGTAGCATACCGCTTGAAAAGCACTGTTATGGCAAATGGTAACCGATGATCGGAACTACCACGGTTGAGCTTATCGAAGTTGAAGACAGCACTAATTCACCGCCGTGCGTTCATGCAGGTCTGGTAGCCTCACGCGAATTAGGGTCGCTTCGTTGCTATTTGTACATCTGTGTGTTGCAGAAACCGCCGCAACATTTGCTGGCACGGTCCCTATGATTCGGTTTATACTTGGTTAAGTTGGCTATTCTTTACTTAAAAAACAACACCAACTTCCGATCGTTCACTGTACCTCGCCTAATGGTTGTTGGAATGATCAATCTGGTGATCTCTGGTGATCAGCTTTTGCACAGCGATACGATGCGTACGTGTGATCGGCCAATATCCGGTGACTGTGACTCGCTCAGTGTATGGTGAGGGTAGGTCGAACCGCGACAGTGCGCGACCCGGGGCGTAAGTTACAGTTCGTGAGCCAATCAACATAATAAAACATACTTTTGGTATTGTACAATCCACGAGCGGATTCGTTTCCCTTTCAGGCTGTCTAGTAGATGGGAAGGAAGGGTGAAAACAGCGAAGTTGGGTATAGGGCAAAGGGAGAGGACGAAAAGAATGGGCTGAAGGATGGTACCACTGGTAGCAGCAGCACTAGTGACCAGAGCCATGACCAACGCCATAGTGATAGCCATCGTCGGTGACGGAGCCCGAAGCAACCGAAGCCGAGCTAGCACCAGAGAAGCTAACAGGATTGTTTTGCAGAGGCAGCAGCTGGATTGGCTCCGGGTGCGAAACAGGCGCATTGTATACTTGTGGCGGTGGTGGTGGTGGTGGTGGTGGCGGAGGAGCTGGAGCACTGTACACCGGGGCCTGGTATACGGGTGCGGGCGGGGGAGCGTTGTAGACTGGCGGTGGTGGAGGAGGGTTGTAGACGGGCGGTGGCGGAGGTGCATGGTAGACCGGGGCTGGTGGTGGCGCATGGTAGACCGGTGCTGGTGGGGGTCCGTACTGCTGTGGTGGGGGTGGTGGTGGTGGCGGAGGTGCATGATGTACTGGCGGAGGTCCGTAGACTGGGCGTGGTGGCGGTGGTGGTGGTGGTGGTGGTGGTGGCGGAGGTGCGTGGTGCACTGGAGCCGGTGGGCCGTACACTGGGCGTGGTGGTGGTGGCGGCGGCGGAGCATGATGTACTGGCGGAGGTCCATAGACTGGGCGTGGTGGTGGGGCATGGTATGCTTGCGGTGGTGGACCATACA
Source organism: Anopheles stephensi (assembly GCF_013141755.1). Taxonomy (NCBI): domain Eukaryota; kingdom Metazoa; phylum Arthropoda; class Insecta; order Diptera; family Culicidae; genus Anopheles; species Anopheles stephensi. The sequence goes on from NC_050201.1 coordinate 2,819,554, forward strand.
CTGGACGCGGTGGTGGCGGTGGTGGTGGTGGCGGTGCGTGATGTACTGGCGGCGGAGGTCCGTAAACCGGTGCGGGCGGTGGCCCGTACACAGGTGCGGGTGGTCCGTAGACAGGTTGTGGCGGCGGTCCGTACACCGGCGGTGGGGCACGGTGCACTGGTGGAGGGCCGTAGACTGGGCGTGGCGGTGGCCCATGATGCTTGTCCTTTTCGAACAGACCATCAAACAGCCCGCTGATGTCGAAGTCCTTTTTCTTGAAAAGCTTGTCGAGAGTGGCTGATGTGCACACCGTAAGTGCACATAGTACTAGAAAGACCTGCATGAACGGAAGATGGGGGAGAAACAAAGAAACGTTTGGGATTTAGAAGATGGATCTAACGAACCAAGATGGACTATTAGGTGTAGTTAAACTAGCAATAGCTATTCCTTGCTATACTTCGAAGAAACGGAACTACGTATTAATATCCCAATATCTGAGTGTTGATACAAGGCTTGGTATCGCACATGCTATAAGAATCAACTCCAACTTCTGGGGTGGGTCGGTTAAATAGAACATCCTGAGGCTCAGCGAATCATCAAAGCTTTCGGGATTCAAATTTCGGCTGGATTCTGGTAGGAACAATTCTCGTCCCAGATATCTAAGTGAGCTAGTAACTCTAGCGTCAATCCTGATCCTGAAGGATTCAGACGTTCCTACAGATTCTCCACATCAACCCAACTGATGTAACTCAAGCGTTTGCAGTTTCGATGCAGGTGCTTGTAAATCCTTGAACGCTTGGAGCAATGTCTGATGACACTCCCAGGCACTTATATTTGAATGATGATGAAGATTTGATCGGTGCAGGTGTTGCAGGTATCCAACCAGTGTCAGCAGCCATGTGTCAGTTACTGCCAGCTATTATCCACGTATAGTTTTCTTGCTTTCTAAACCAATGCACACAAGCACATTCACAAACACCCCTCTTAACGATTAAGCATCCTTGCGGCACACTAATCTCAGAACTCGTAATCCTTAGGTTTGTTCCTTTTTTCAAATTATATCTTGGCGTAACGGTCAAGCACTAAACACTGTGAGCACATCTGTGAACGTTCTAGCCTGTCCGACCCAACGCTTCAGCACACTTCAGCACCACCAGTAGTAACTCGGCACTTGTGAACCGACCACACTAACCTTCATTGTTGGCTGCGTGTTGTTTGTGATCCACGAGACACTGCCACACTGATAATTGGTAACGCATCTGCGCTCAATTTTATACTATCCCCGGTTCGTGGATTCCGCCAGGTGCCATTCGGCCTCCCAAACAATAGGCCGTCATCGCCCGGTGCTGCTCTATCGGTGGGGGCCAACAGCACAACAACAAAAAACGAACCGATCCCGGCAGTTCAGCATCTTCAGCAGCTCCCCGAACGGTGGAAAGTTTCTCATCTCGGCTACGCATCATTGTGTAACGCACCCGCAAACTGTCTCTCCGGATGGTGTGATTTGCTGTCAGCTTCAAAACCATCGCTTCCACTTCCACCAGGTTCCAGTTGGACAAGTGAGCGAAGCAACAAGAAAAAGGCACGCGTGTTGCTTTTTTTTCGGGAATAGGAAAGGGATGCGGAGAGCAAGGGTTGAGAAGAAGATGCTCCCCGTGCGTGTCGTCCCAGGCAGATCTAATGCATATATTGTTTTTCTACATCGAGTATGATCGAACGAGGATGGATTTTGAAGCGGAATTTGCTCTGATCCTGATATACTGTCGCTAATTAATGAACGGCAAAGATCGAAGCGTACTTAAAGGTTTTTATAGCACATTATAGCAAGTCGGTTTAAGGTTGAATTTGATCTTGTAAACACGCGACGAGTCCTGCTGTCACATATCCTACATACATATCCTTCCGACTGATGGGCATGATCGGTCTCGCTTCGGCTAGCATTGTTTATTTACATTTGTCTATTATGAAACAATCTTACCAAACTAGCTACCTTGTATCGGGGCAAATATCTTTCCGGTATTTCGCCCTACCCGTGGTTACAATGATAGTGCCACCTTAAGACGTCCCACCCCACCGTCGTCTCACCGTCTAATAGCGACGAACCCACACAGCGTGCGCCCGCGTGTGTGTGTGTGCGCCTGTGTGGTTGTTATGTGTGTCAATGATTATTTTGTCATCTTCCTTCTTTTACATCTGCCCGATCTGCCTTTTGCTGGCAGGAATTGTTTTCGGTCTGTGGGGGTTTTCGGATTCCTCGATCAAGTGTTCCGCGTGAAGACGATACCAACCCCCCCTTCCAACCCCCACCCCGAGCGGGTTGAGACCCGGCAAGAGTGAACCGGTATCCATAACTATTTCCACCCGGTATGACAGTGACCCGGGCGGCGTGTACCGACCGACGCTGGGAAAGCTGAACGGCAAAATTCGATTCGATTACTTAATAGCCGAATATCGAACCGAAGGTGGTGGTGTGAACTTTCTGTGAACTTCAAGCCGTTTTGCGGACTCTATTTTCGGTTGCGATTAAGTGGTACGCCCGGTTGGGAACCTAATGCTCGTATAGGTCATAGTGCGAAAGAAAAAGCGTCCCGAAGTCCCGAAGTTCAATCCCTCGCTTTTTACGCAAATCTCGATAGAGGTTCCAAATCTCGATCTGGAGCTGTCACATCGTCTGCTCTGGGAGAATAGTTGGGATGTAATAGTGCAACTACTTCACGCATTAGACATCTTTGAGGTAACTAGTCTTCTTGGACGAATTACTTGAAGAATTGCTAACGATGCGTTCGGGTAGGGACTCTCTGCCGTGATAATGAATTCTTCAAGGCAAGTGTAGGCAAGAGGTTGATCCTGTGGTCAACCTTATCTTCACCGTACAAGACCGGCTTTCGAATCTCGTCTGGATCGTCTCTGTGGCCATCCAGCTCACAGGCTATAATCAATTCAAAGAGGCCAGAAATCGCATACCAAGATACCTCTGCACGTTGTAAAGCCAAAGAGACAGAAGAAGTCAAGTGTAAAATTTTTCGTGACAAATGGCATTATAGACATAACATCATCAGCATCTCTCTCCCTCTCCCGATATCCTTGTTGTGTCTCGAAGAATGCTGCTCTAAAATTTCGTTTTCACCCAAAACCGGCCAGCGAGAGTGTCGCCCAGCATTATTCGCTAGTCGCTCGGCCGGCTAGCGCAGCCACTCCGGCCAGTAGATTCAACCCCCCCCCCCCCCCTCCCCGCCTGGTTAAGGCTAATGAGGCTACGATTTGAATAAAATTTCTCTTTCGAACATTTCGTAACCGATTGCACCGATCCCCGAAAAACCTTAAGCTCATCTTTGGCCCGATAGCCAAACGCGTCGAATCCGGAATCGGGGAAGGGAACGAGTTTTCCAAATATTATTGCATACAACAACACACACACAAAAAGCCACACGGATGCTTATAATGATAATGTTTTATATTTTCTGCTAAAGTTTATGCATTTGATTCCGGTTTCGTTTTCCTTTCCCGAATATTTGGAATTTGGAAAGCCGTCTTCGACGGGCGACAATTGTCCATAGAATAGATCTTCAGCTAATCGTGGCGGCGCAAAAAGTCAAATTGTTCGGTAGAGTTGTCGTTCGAGACAAAAGCCTGTCGGCCATCTGTCGATTGGAATCCGTCCTTCCCGTTCGGGTGTGGTAGCGTTGGGCGTGAAAGACTTCGCGCCGAGGTGCCGGTGCCTCAGGTTTCTCTTACGTAACTATATGCCAACCGCCAATGTTCAGCAGCGGTTGTGTTGCCGGGCGCGTTGATAGCGTCCAATGGTTTCCCGCGGACGGATAAGGACTCTTCCTTACGGCGCAAAAGTTCGTCGCGTTGGCCGCGAGACTGCCAAGCGCGGTACCGCAGCTGTGTGTCTTGCCCGGAGGTCAGCCTGGCTTAAGCTGGTGGCATTTTACCACCGTCAATAAGCTAACGATGAGTTAATCAAAGACCTCACGCTTTGCCACGCTTGCGCTGTCTAGCTGGCACACCCATAGCTAATTTTGATGCATATTAAATATGGATAATGTGAAGCACATTCCAGCTAGCAGGTACTTAACCGGTTACAGGCTAGACTACGAATTTTCACTTTCGATCGATATGCGTCAAACGTCTGATTCTGGAAAGCCTCTTGAGAATCACTCAAACTGTCGATCTAGAGCAACCGATGCGCTCAGAAATACTTCACACGGTTCAGTGACCGGTCGGAAGATTAAAGGCGTGAGTAGTTGAAGGATTTTTCAACATTTTGTTTACCCAACGCCCGTGGAATGTAGCGAAATATGTATATAACATATCCAATTGGCATCGATGCATCGATGAAAAGCAGTGGAGGTTAGGCAATGCGCAATTTGACACGAACGGTGAAAACTCGCTCCAAAAAACCAGGGATAATAAGAGACCCCCTGAGTGGGGTGTGTGGAGAGAACCGTGGATGGTAGCAAACAACGTGCCCGCCCATTAACGTCTGATCGAACCGAAGATGAATCTAATATGAAACAGCACGCACAGATCTTCGGAAGTGATGAGTGCGTCTCGTGCGTGTGTGCACGCGGAGCATCAGTGTTATGTAAGGTCTCGTCGGTGCGGTTTACGGAGGCACAAGAAAGGAATAACTGAAGAGGAGGAATTATGCTGTTATGTGTTGCTGCACTTGAAACACATATCGTTCAAACATAGTTCACATGGGACGATCACCTTTACCTGTAATCATGCGATTTGCTCCAAAGATCGCTAGTAGAGCTCTTATGGGCTTGAGGGGACGCCCAAAACTTTTGTACATAAACATGATACACTAACGGGGGGGGGGGGGGGGGGCGAGGAACCTGTTGACGCCATTCCTGAAACTATGGTGGCTGGCATTTGAACAGCTTTTAACCGCCGTCCGCGTTACATCACCTCTGGTTGGTTGGATGGGAGGAAGTTCGTATCGAACGGTTGGTCCTCGCACAAGGACGCTAACCATGTCCTCATTCCCTCAAAGTGACATCATTTTAGCAGACTTCAACGAATCTTTCCTAATATAACTTGCCCATTGCCTCCAGCATCAGAGAGAGACTTGGGCTAAAGGTATCAATTTTCTGCAACCAGGCATTACAAGTCTATTCCGACAATCCTTAACCATATTCCCACCCGAAAACCAAATCCCCTCGGCCGGCGATGCCGGGTAGAAAGTTTTTATGACTTTTGCTTTCATGAATATTGAGCATCCACCGGTAACCCATCTGCTTTTGTTGTTCAACTTCAACCGCGAGACATTCATCCGGAATCTCCGGTCCACGGCGTAGAGATTTTGGTGTGTACGAGCGCATGTAAATGTCCTTGCTTTGGCGAAAGGGGGAGAGCGGGGAAAAAAAGGAAACCTCAAATAGGTGGGTGACCTTTAGCTGGCAGCTTGGCTAAAATTTAATGCAGAGCGAATCCGGAAGCATATGCACCGAGTCGCAAAAGGCTATTTGAGCTCCAACGAACCAAGATGAAAAAAATCGGCATTAGAAATTAGATCTTTAATCGCATGCAGAGTAACTTCAACGGGATGTCTAGTCTTAGTCCTGGTAGAGTTCCAATCTCAACTCTGGACCTTTCGATACTGATAAGGCGACAGGTTTAATGTTAACTGATGTGCTATAAAATATTGGTCAAAGTTGAAGTCAAAATGTTGATCAACTCTTCAGAATGCTGGAGGTTGAATGTCAGGTGATGTCCAATAAACTATTGATCATAGATGGAGTCAAAATATTGATCAACTCTTCAGAAATCTGGAGGTTGAATGTCAGGTGATGTCCTATAGAATATTGGTCAAAGTTGAAGTCGAAATGCTGATCGATTCTCCCGAAGTCTCTCTCTCTCTCTCTTTCTTCTTTGCCTAACGATTGCTTAAGGTCATGCCTGCCGCTTCTAGCTTACTAGACTTAATGAAACCACGTAGTTGGACTGTCAGTCCTCACGTCGGTGGTGACGGTCCGGATGGGTTTTGAACCCTGGTCCAGCTGTATGAAGTCCTTCGTCGTTGTCGCCTCGGCCAGCGGACCGCCCCCAAGTCTCTCCCGAAGTCTGACAGGTTGAATGTCAAGTGATGTCCTATAAAATATTGAACAAAGTTGAAGTCAAACTGTTGATCGATTATCTCCGAGCCACCAATCCACCTGAAGCCGCATGAATCATGTAATATTCGTGTGACCGGTACCGAACGGTGGTAACGTCGGTATTATTTGCGATATTTTGAAATGTACGTGTCCCTCAACCGGGGAGGCAAACAACACCCGAAACCACTTGTGCCCAGGGAGTTGGCAGTGGCCAAGAAAACCGATTTGTGTCCTTTCGTTATTGTACTCCCTCCCTGCCCTCGGGGGCAGACTCTCCACTCGCTGCCGGTGGTGACATCTCTTTACCAGGTTGGTCAGCAGCATACTGTGAAAAACGAGATGAAATAATACTTCAACATCCGCGTCGCGCAGGTTTACCTCCACGCTAATGTCAATAACGCTCAGCCTACACCAACCGCTCCTGCCGAAGGCTGGTGGTTAGTTTGAAAACCGATAAACAACCTTGGCACTTAAGCGTCAACTGAACGTTGGGCAACCGGGCAGGCCATCGGAGCGAGTCCACCACGGCAGGTACACGCCCTCTTCAACCGGTCGGTCTAAGGTGTTGGTCCCTTTCCGCAACCGTGGATTCGTGAATGCCGTGTATGTTTAACGAAATCATCGATGATCAAATGCAAGCTTATGTCAACAGGCAATGTGTTCATCATTAGACCATGTTCCAACGGGCCTGCACGCACATGGACTCCATCGCTGACCATGGCAGCCTGATGGAACTTCAATAAGGTGCGTCCACATTTCTCGGCGCATGTACTTTATCAATTGGTTCGAACAACAGTGTGACAAACTCCCGGCTCCTCGGTTTTTGTTGCGTGTGCCGCTCATTGGTGGCCAGCTAATCCGAGAGTAAGAGAAGAAAAAAAAATGGAAGAATTTATCCGTTGTCTATGTTTGTTCTGTCTAATATCAATATTTGGATGATATTATCATAAACTCCGTTTGTTCCGTACGTTTGAACAGCTTTATCTCGGAAGAATTAATGGTTTAGAAAGGGTCAAATGATGGGCCAAGTGATGTTTCAAGTGGGAGTAATAAAAGACCTTGCGAAAGTACGCGCTCGGCCCTACTAGATACGGGAGGCCCATTAGCCAGACTTCAAGTGGAGAAGAATATCGGACCAGGGATCGCCGACGTGGTGGGAAAACAATGAGATAATTGTTTGTGGTAAGCCACCGAAAATCCCCTTCGGAAGACTTTTTGCTATAATGTTCAATATTTGTGTATTAAATAAAGTATGCTTGTCCAAACTAAGCGAGGGAACCTAAATGACGGAAATACCCTCGCCACCACCACAACTATAATTTAATTTACATCACAGCACCAAACCCTCTCCCCTTACGCCCGCGGACGTCCTAAGGTTTAATGGCAGATGAGTTTGATTTTATATCCACGGAATCGAATTCCCGCAATCAACTGGCTGGCTGACTGTGTGGGCAGTGCAGGAATAAAAATGTTTTGGGCCACAGTTTTTGGGACGCCACAATTTCTGGCGTGTTCGGGTTGTCCGGAATGACCGCGAGATTACGCAATGGGCGTTGCTCGGACGGTGTGCGCGCAGCATATGGGTCGTGAAGTCGAATTCGAACAGCCCCGGGAGCAAGCGTTCGAACGCTGAATTGGCTGATGACATAAAGACGCCAATTGGTGGCTCCGGGATGGAGGCTGTGTGAATGTCGGGGGTGACCAGTGGGGTTATGCTTCTTCTTTTAAATTTGGAGAATATCACTGCGTGCGTTTTTATCATCGATTAGATGACGGGAGGCACAATGCTAGCGGAGATCGATCCTCGCGTGCGGCAGGAAGTTACGCAAGGTTCACCGACAGAGAGGTTCAGATTGCGTCGCACGGCCATTTTCTGTGGTTGGTGGGTCCGTGAGGCGAGAATGGCAATATCCTGCTTGACCGCATCCGTGGGTTGAACGATGGCTTGGAGCATGGGAACAGTATTGTCGAGCAGCAAGGATTTATCTTGATGCAATTATATAAATAAGATATCAAGCGTACCGTTGCAGACAGGCCGTGCCAATTCGCTTTATCACCTCACGATCTGCCCTAATGTATCATCTGGGACACTCTTCCAGGTCCATTTGGTTGACAGTTCTTCAGCTTTTAAACGAGAAGCAATTTTGACATAACAATCTGCGTTACATCTCACACCCCCGCACATTGTTTGAGAGACGTCCCCTGAGAACCACCGTAACAAGTGCCTACCTAAATTAGCCATACGCTATCAGTAACCCTGTAGTTGCGTAACCACTGTTTAATTCGTGCGCTTCTTCTAAAGCGATCCCGCAACATCTCAAGGTTAAAGCAACCTGCAAATATGACGTTGGACCATGATCTTGCCCAACCTTTTTCAGTACCGCTCGCGCTGTGATATTTCTGCTCCATGAGAATTGACTTTCACTTTCGGGCGAGCGCGCGCGCGCGCCCTGTATGACTGTGTGTGGCTGCACTTGAAGAGTAGGCGTTTTAGGCAGACACGGTGACGCCTTCACTCGTCGTCGCGGTACAACCATATTTGGTATGTGCTGCACCTTACTCCAACACATGCTTATTATTCAATGTCATACGATCTGTCCACTCGGTGTGTCGATGTGACGGACTTTAATCGGAACTAATCTTCGATGATAATACATCTTTTTCTGAAGCCCCCTACCGACTACATATCTCATGTGTGAAGCCGCCATATTTTCTAGTCACCATGCTAAGTTTTTGATTGATTAGCTGTCTTGTGTAGATGGGGCCAACAGGAAGGACGGAAGAAACGAAGAAACTCCAATCGGGTGTGAGGAGAAGCAGACAAAACCAGTTGCTCGCTAGGTTGGTGAGGCTTTTCGACACACCATCCCAACATACAATAGCGTTGGCAGCAGAAGAAAGATGCTTCCAGCAAAATCTCCCCGCCTCGTTGAAGGTGACGCAACAGTTGCCGTCTTCCGGCATCGGGTCTCGGGTTATCCTTTCCACGCCACGGTGGGTACACGTTCGCTGTGACCTTTAGCTATTTAGCTATTGACTACGGACAACAAAGTTTGAAAGCGAGGGCCAACATTGACGTTCCGTAGACGAGGAGTAGTTCGATAAGAGACTGTTCAGTTTTCAAACGAGCGTGAGAGCCGCTTATAGGGCCCCATATGGATGTAAGTGCCGGATCAGTTTTACATCCAAGAATTTTTACTGATGTAACGCCATTTTTTTAAGAGAGCTGAATCGGTTAGCGCTTCTTCTTCCTCCTTGGCGGTACAACAACCTTGAAGACGGGGGTCTGTGACTTGATTTTACCCGTAGCAAAGAAGTCAGCCCTGCGTACGGAGAGGATGGGCTTTGATCTCCGTCCTGCCGTCTGAAGACCGGCGCCTCTGTCACCTCGCCCACCGAACTGCTCCAATCCGTCAGAATATCTTCCCTTTATCAATCACAACGACAAGCAAATGAAATACGACGACGCACACACAATACGACAAAATGGTAGTATTTATTTGGAGTATTAAAGCAAACATTACATTGGCAACGTATATATCCTGCAAAAAAAAAGGGAAAAGTTGTCCGAGGCACTCTCAAGCTGATCCTCACGTTCTCTGTACAGTGGACACAAAATAGAACAACAGTGATTCAGTGTGGCGAGCTCTCGCATCCTACATCTCCTCCGAAGCATTGCGTACTCTAAGCTTTTAGTGGTTTGAATTTTGTACGATGGCAGGGAACTGCTCGTGGCGATCGCCCTTTTCCCCTAGTGCTGGGTTCGATCTCTGCGAGGAATGGTAAATAAATACATTAGTTGCAATTGTTTGACCATCTTGAATTTTCTCTGTAGAATTCGCTCGGTAGGTTAACTGCTGACTCTAGAGGTTATAATGTTCTGGCGGCTGCGTGTTCCTGCCCGTTCGCTCGCTATTGGCGGGCCACCTTGCTGTAGCTAACCTGCGGATCGATCTGTACCGCTTTGGGGTGCACCGGAACGCCACCGCTCGTGGTGGTATCTTTCTTGAATCGCGTCTCGTCAAACTTTTTGGTATTGAGTAGCTCGTGCAGCACCTGCCGAACCTCGGGAAACGCAAGCGCATCCTCGGCCGGCGGTGCGGCAACGGCCACGGAATCGCTGGACGCCGCCGCACCGACGCCGTCCAGTTCGGGTGCGTGTATCGTGCTGGTTAATGCTTGCGACTGGGCAAACGACTGACTGGCGGAAAATGTGTTTACTGAGGACGATAGTTCGCTGTTGGTGGGTAGGAAAGCTTGGTCAGTGAGCAGCGCGGACACGGCGTCATCATCGTTCTGTATCGAGACGGGTGGGAACTCAATGTATTCACCTGGAGATTTGAACACCTCGACCGTACCCGCACCGCGCTTGCCGTTGCGACCATCGAACGATCCGCGCGAACCAACGTCGATCACGGTCGGTACGGAGTTGAGCAGCAGATCGGTCGAGGAGAAGCTCGATGCGGACGATGCCTGAGCGTTCGCGATCGGTATAACACCGCCGGAGGACAGTTTCACATCATTGTCCGGATTGAGCTCGTCGATCAGGACCGTGGTACTGCCGGCATCGGTCTGTACCGGCTGGACCGGTACCTCCACGCCGGGCGACTTGAGCACCTCGATGACGTCCGTTTTCGTGCCCATCTGGAAGCCGACCGACGGGACGATCTCCACCTCCGGCTTGCCGTTAAAGTTGGCCGCATCGAACGCGGGCAGCGCCTGCCTGCCGGACGACTGTACCGGGTGGGTATTCGCACTGTACGGGGCCGGTGTCGGATGCTGCTGCGGTGTCACGTACACCGGTTCATAGTAGTAGTACGGGACGGGTTGATAGTAATAGCTGTAGGTGTACTGCGGGACCGGCGCGTACACCGGCGGCGGCGGTGGCGGATGATGGACGTACACTTTTTTCTTCTTCTTGAAGAACAGACCGTTGCTTAGGTTCACCGCAACCAGCACTACCAACAACACTTTCAGAATCTAGCAAGGCGAAGGAAAGGGAAGAAGAAAGCAGAACATGTTCTGAGACAACGGACCAAACTGGCGGGGATACACTGGACATTTGGCTCGACACTCGTGGCTACAGCACACACGAAAATGAGTCGGAAACGGTTCACTCTACCTGCATGGCGCACCGACAGAGACGCTACACACAACCAACACACAACCGATGTTTCGGACGAACTGAGAAGCGACCAGTACTCGATATCGCGTTTTATATCAAACATTCCGGTTTTCCTCTATTTTATGCTTAATTTATGCTAATTAAGCATCTGATCCTTGCCTAATCTGCATCTCTTTATGAAATCTTCGCTCGATCGTTTCTGCTCTTGCCGCCAAAATTTCCCCCTTCTTCGGCGATATGCGGCCAAAATGGTTTTGTCAAACCGATTGATATACCTGCGAGCGATCCGACGTGGTGGCTCATCCACATTAAGGTGAAATCAGTGATACAATGACCTTCGGCCTTATCAAGCTGAGCTGAGGGGGGGAAGCTGGGGAGGTCCAGCTATACCCAACATGTTGTCCAAAGTGTTCCGGGGACGAAATCGAACCGACCTACGCGCCTACACGAGCGACCCTATAAAGCCCCGATCGAGGTAGCGTGGCCACCATCGAGGTAGCGTTTCCACAACCATTAAAAACGACCGCCCGTGTGTGTGTGTGGATGTGAGTAACTTTGAACCTATTTTTGTGTGGCATATTTTAAAAAAATTTCACACAACTTTTTACAACTTTCAATCACGAATCAAATGCTGACCCCCGGCGTAGGAAACGAAACACCCGCTCAAGGCAAGGTCTACCGGGCGATTTAACACTGAAAACTTGGTAGTCAAACATGGCTGATTGTTGGGGTTCCGATCACACCACGCGTTGTATCTTGCTGTAAAATATGGCGCTTAACGACTCCCGATGTGTGGCCATCTTTGATTTCCCACCCTTACTACCGTAGTATCTCGTCTAACTTTCCTAACGTAGATAGGATGATGACATGCCGATGTTGCAAAAGCCCCGAAATCGATGATCAGCATTCGGCGTAAGGTGCTACTAACTGCAACCGTGGGATAAGGTCTAGAAATTTCCGCCTCCGGCGGGTATGCATATCCGAGCTAGGGTGAGTCTGAAAATAGATCGAGCTCGAAACTTCTTTTCCGCCTTCGTAAAACTTGTTTTGCGTTTAAATTCTTTCGCGTGGAATTTTAAAATACGTTCATTTACATTTTTCATTATTAAAACATCTGCCTAATGGATGGTAGGAACAGCCGCCGTTTGTTTTTTTTTATCGACGCGCCGTTACCAACTTGAACCGAACGCGGTCTCAACAAGTCCTGGAGAAGTGGTCGAACGCGCGCATGGTTAGTATTGCGCTTTCGCCGACGTAATATCTCCGGCAAATCCGCATTCTTTCATCCGGCCTCTTCGCGAGCTTTAGCAAAACGTAATTTGAATCCCGTTTGAGTGCCGTACAGGTTCTGCGCCTGAGAGTAGTCAGTAAATATTAATTTTATTTACCAAAAAAGCGTCTTGGGAGCGAGCCTGTATCATCATCATCATCATGTTGGCCTACTCTTTTAAAGAGCACGTCGTCGTGACATGGCCCGGTCAAGCTCCAGGATAAATTTCCAGGAAGCTCGATTCCTGGCTGCAGCTTCCCTTCCGTGTAGGCACCCGATCTCCGACAGCCAACGAACTCGCTGTGCTCCCCGGCGTCTCGTGCCGAACTGAGGGTCGCTGACGAATACCTTCTTGGCGGGGCATGACTCTGGCATCCTCATAACATGCCCCGGCCATCGTATCCTGCCGGTCTTCGCCACCGTCAGGATGTCCGGTTCGCTCAGCAAGCCCCGTGGTTCATCCTTCTCCTCCACACTCCATGCTCGAACACACCGCCAAAGATGGTCCGAAGGATGCGTCTCTCCAGAGAACCACCGGGCGAATCGGTGTGCGATTGATCTTACATTTCGTGAGGTCTCCAATTCTTCTGGATCTCAGCAGACGGTTTAGGCCGTAGTAGGCACGATTCCCCAGCACAATGCGTCTCCGGATTTCGCTGCTGACATCGTTATCCGAAGTAACGACAGTCCCTAGATAGCAGAACTCCTCTACCACCGTCGAGTTATTTAAGCAGGTATTTCGTCTTCGTCGCATTGATCATCAGTCCAATTCTTGCTGCTTCACATTACAGTCGGGTGTACGCCTCACACACCTTCGCTGTCGTCTTCTATGTCGTCCGCGATATCTATGTCGTCCGCAAAGCCAATCGTGCCACGGATATCCAGGCAGCACCTGGATATTGGATCCCAACAGAACCGTTCCCACGGCATTAGGGATGACTATCCAAGTGCGTGGTATCAGCAAGTCTAGAAAACCAGGAAGGGCTGGCAGAACCTGGGAGATCATTAAGGTATGGAGGCATCTCTCAATCTCCAAGGTTGGAGGTCCTTGTGAATATGAGGGCTTAACTCGTTAAGCAACCTCTGAGTTCGGAGGTCCTTATGGAGTTCTGATTGAGGAGTTCGTGGATATTGGTTGAAGCGGATCTCAAATCCGCAGGCAGGGCTGAATAGCAAATCCAATCTGAGCCGCTCCCCCATAGTGAGGACTAACTATGCAACTATGCGGTATACATGAGTCTAGTAAGCCACAAGAGATCGTTAGGCCAAGAAAGAAGATACAACGTGGTTGGATGGTCTGTCCAACCAGTCAGTCAGTCCTCACTACGAGCGAACGGTCCGAACGGGATTTGAACCCCGGTCCTGATGTATGAAGACCAAATACATATATAATATTTAGGGTCTAATTTCGGACAGTGGAATGCCTAAACCGGAGGGAGAGCCTTGAAGTCTGGTGGACTGAATCTTCTTAGAATCCGTCCTACTTCTAAGAGAGAACATTTTCAAACCAACACCATTATATCCATGAGAACGTATTTTTCTTTTATTATCAATTCCACATCCACACTTTGCTGATTGTACGTACCAAACGTCAACTAAATAAACTAATTTTCATAACTATTTGGAAGATTTTGGGCCTAAATGTGTAACAGAAAAAATAAAACAAACATGCTATACTCCCGCCACGCACCAACTGCTAACCCGCCAGCCGTCCTTAGCTGTTGAAATAATTTATTGGTAAGCACACTATATTTAACAACATGGATTTTGGGTCTGATTTCCCCACACAAATGAAACAATTTGCCAACAAAAGAGTTTAAAGTAAATTAACGTTCTATTAAATTGCCGATTTTAAGGTTCTCACTGGGTGTGCCTGTCGCACCACTGTCGATGCAAGGAATGATTAAGAATAGAGTAGTTTTTTTTCCGTTAAAGCCTGTTTCGCTAACTATTGAATTATGTTTCTGTTCTTTGCTCGCCGAATACGTATATAGTGACCCTTTATAAAGTGTAGTGACAACCGTTCGATTATTTGTAAGAAGTTATATCCCCTAGTATTCCTTCGAAGGGCTACAGGAATTTGTGTAATTGAATTGATGGAAAGGAACTATTGCCAGTAAGCATTGACTGGTCCATCTAAAGGAAGACAAGACCAGATCGGTTAGAACGAGGGAAAATTTTAACATCCGTTCTGATCCACAATCACACACACACACACCACTCCATCACGTTGCTAAATCTTTGATGTGCTGTATGATTGAGCATATCCCATGCAGATCCGATGAATTTATTTGCATTTATAAATATGTTCCAAAATTAAACCAACTAAAACCATGCCTCGTCTCACCGGAAAGGAGTGTGTGTGTGTGCGTGATCGTGTGGTAAAAGTACGCACTTTTTTGGCCGGTCATCCGTTGCCCGTACCCGTTGTGCCGGTGCGCTCTGGCCGTTGCCGCGTTACGTCACACGATTGTGTAGTACGCATTTTCGTCGTACATGGCCAATGCTCCCCGGACTGGTACGGGCCCCCGCCGGCTAGTTACTTTTTTGAATTCAGTTTCGGCCGGTCCACAAAGTCTAGCCGATGTTTGCGCGAGTACTTGCCGGTAAGGGCAAGCAACGCGCCCCAGCCCAGCAGCATGTAACCCGTTCTAGCGCTGTGCTCGGCCGGATACAGCAGGATGACGAAGAACACCGCTACCTCGAACAAAAGCATGGTCGCAATCTGTAAGAGAAAAAATGGGTTGCTTGCAGGAAGTTTTTTGTGCATCTTGTTCGATGGTGCGGCAGGAATCGGACGCTTACCATACGCTTTCTCATGTCGACCGTGGGCTCCGGTGCGAACGGTGAAGGTGTCACCAAACCTTCGTCTTCCCGCACATGGTAGTGGCCTAGGAACAGCTTGATACTGTC
Organism: Anopheles stephensi; assembly: GCF_013141755.1. Taxonomy (NCBI): domain Eukaryota; kingdom Metazoa; phylum Arthropoda; class Insecta; order Diptera; family Culicidae; genus Anopheles; species Anopheles stephensi. Next base: position 2,834,948 of record NC_050201.1, read on the forward strand.
CTGACGAAACCCGTCCTGAAAATTGTTCTTCACGTAGCGCGTGAGCGAGTTCAGCCCATCCCGAAACAATCCCTGCACCGTACGCTTGCCCGTACGCGTAAAATCCGTTTTCAGCGCACCGGTACCGGAATACTGCACCGATATCAGATCCGCATTGTCGGCCCAAACCTGTGGATGAGTTTAGAGGTAACTGGTGCACTCAATAGCATGGAAGAGCATAGCGACCATACCTCTTTGAAGGTCGCCTCGAACATGGAGTTGGGATCGATGTGCTTCTGGCCCGGCTTGAAAATGCCGATCTCTTTCAGCGTTTGCTCGAGGCTACGTTTCGCAATCATGCTTTGCACCACATTCGTCCGGTCCAGACAGTCGATGCAGTTCGTGCGGAACACGCCCTTCTGGAGCGAGTACACCTGCCCGGTGTGGTCGGTATGGAACACGCCAAAGCTTTCCTGCTGGCTCGCGATCATCGACATGAGCAAGCTCAATCGATCGTACCGCATCTTCTTACACTCCTTGTGGAAGTCGAACGACACGTACGTGAGCAACGGGTTGGCCATCGCTTTAACCGTCGCCTCGTACGCCTTCTCCAGCACCTCCTCAGCACCTTTGTGATCGATCAGGTTGATGAGGCCCTGGGCACCGTACCGTTTGCACTGCTCGTCAAAGTGACGCGCGCAGGCGTGCATGTGATCCATGCGCGTCGCTAGCTGGGGTCGCGGTTTGTACTGCAGGTTCGGTGTCTGGCTCCAGAAGAGCGGAATGCTGCCACGGGTCTGCACGAACGACACACAGTCGTCCTCGGTAATCACAATCTGTTCCGTTTCGACGTAGTTCGCCACGTCCCCTTCGCTGTTGATGCCGCGGCAAAACAACCGCGTACCGGCATGCCGCACCGAGCGGCGCGAAATCAGTATCCAGCTGAGCGTATGCCCGTTTATCGACACGTCTTTGATGGATACGACTAAAAAGCAAAGGTACCAATTCGGGTTAGAGTTACAGTGGAAAAATTAGCAATTGTTCAATAGTACTTACAACCATGAATGATGGGTAGCGTGTACTGTGGCAGGGGAGGAAGATTTTCCACCAGCCCTACGTTCCACACAAACCGCTTATCGCTCTGCATGAAGAGACCGCGTACATCACCCCCTCCCCCGCCAGCATTCGTTTCAATCCGCTGAAGCGTATTGGAAAGATCTAAGCCGTACGAAAAGTAGAAGTAAGGTGTTTCCAGCACCTCACGCACCATGGAAAGATAGATCGCATTGTGTTCCTTCTGGACCTCGCTCAGGTGGGTTAGCGTGCCCGCGAGCGGAATTACATCGGTGCCGGCCATCTGCCAGATCGGTTCCTCATACATAAGACCGACAAAAATGCGATGCGTTACAACCACCAGATGCAGCCCACTGATCAGCCGTATCATGCCGAGCAAACCACATATCTTGCGCAGCTCGTAACCGTGAACTGGAAGCATTTCCTTACTATCCGCGGCTACAGAGAACAGGAGAGTAGCAAAGGATACAGAATAATAAACCAACCGAAAGTAGAAGAAGAGGAAAACACGAACGCCTTAGCAAATCATACATACTGTGCAGTGAAACCTTGCCACTGGGACGTTCGATTATAAGGAATTCTTCCGTATTGCATGGCTCAATGAAGAACCTGTCCGGTGTAATGTAGCTGGAAGCAGACGAGGGAAAGGAAAACGATCAATTGTTAACGATAAACACGATAAACAACAGGGATTTGAAACGCCGCCAAACACTGTGTTGTTGGTGCATCTGTTGTCGCAAAACAAGAGCCACAACGAGCATCGTCTGTGTGGGGCACGTACTAAATTATGAGCAAATGTTGGCACCCGTTCGATTCCGGACGGCACAATTTAGGTAAACAGTCACTTACAGATTCATATCGTCGAAAACTCGTAAATCCATTTTGCGATCCGATCGTACGACAATTAGGCAAGGAAAAATCGCTGACGTTCCAGAACGTGAATGGCACAAAATAACTACCAAAATACAACACACGCACACACGGCCAACCCATTTGACAGCGTCCGCCACGGTTACATGGCGTTAAGCTGTGTGCGCGCACTGTAGCCAAAGTGCCAAGGTGTATACAGAAACGTCAAACATGCCGCTAAATTGACAATTCCACCACATGCATACAATCGCTTGCTGTTATCTAATTTTGTGTAAAGGAAAAAAAACAACAAAACGGCCCACTCGGGAGATGTCAACATACTGGGCTGGCGCATTAATCGTTTTTTAAGAGATTTGCGTATAAATTGTGCCTCCCGGTACTGTGTTTCATCAACCTTCAAGCATCCGATAGTTGGGTATGTATTGCGTCAAGCTTATTTGTTTACATGTTACATGGCCTCTTCGCTGGTTCATCACTACAGGCAGCACGCGTCTAGAGGGAACCAACCTCATCGCACCTGTAAGCCGCTGACTGCATCACAATGATACGGAATGCATTACCGCCGGCCCGTTTGTTCTACTCAACAATCACGGCAAACACTACCGCAACACTAGCCAGCAAGCTGCAACCGAAGGTGGACGAATTCCGCACAACCGAGCAGAGCGTGGCAAACCACAGCCGCACCACGATCGGCCGGTATTACACCATCCCGACCGATGTGCGGAAAAAGATCTTTGGCCACGGTGGGCTGCCGAAAAGCTTCGAACGGCAAACAAAAACCTTCAACGAGTGTTCGCTGATGGTACGCCAGCCGGCGGTGGAAATTATTGAGTATATCAAGCGGTCCGACTTTAGCCGGCCGGTAAACCGGTTCGTACTGTACGGTGAGGACGGTGCCGGCAAATCGCTCGCCCTAGCCCATCTGCTGCATTACGGTTTCCAGCAGCGGTACGTATTGGTACACGTGCCCTGGGTACCGAACTGGATGAAGCGTGCGAAGGAAATCGCAAACTCAACCACCAAAGAAGGTTCCATCGACCTACCGCTGGATGGTGCGGCCTGGTTGCTGCACTTTAAAACCCAAAACGGAGCACTGCTGAAAGAGCTCGGGCTTACCGTGAGTCGCGATTACGTGTGGACAAAGCGTGAAATAACGCCGACCGGTGCACCACTGCTAGACCTCGTCGAGCACGGTATTAATCGAGCGAAATTTTCCTGCGATGCTATCGCCGCCCTGCTGCACGAACTGAAGCAACACTCGAGTGCCGGACGGGCCCGCACGATGGTGCTGATCGATGGGTTTAATGCATTCTTTCAGCCGCACACACGGCTGCTTACGGAAAACAAAGCACGCGTGAAGCCGGCCCAAATCACGCTCACGGATCCATTCCTCGGCATCACGCGCAACGACTGGTGTAACGGGGTGTGCGTTGTCACCATCGATCAAATGGTGGGCGAGTTTAGGGATGCATCGAAACCCCAGCCCAAGGCTGCGCTGCCGCCAGTATCTGTGATCGATTCGCGCCCGTGCTTCGAACACCTGGACCCGTTTGTGCCGGTGCAGGTCGTCGGTTACGATGAGACGGAATACTACAGCTGCATCCAGTACTATCTGGACCGGAAATGGATTCAAACGACCGAGGCGGGCTTTGACGATGAGCTGAAAATGTTGAGCTGCCAGAACCCTTACCAGCTGATGCAGCTCTGCGCATCGTTATAGGGTGGAAGCTGTAAAGAGAACATTGTTAGGCCTATTTGCTTCAAATCAATAAAATCTGATAAACAACACCCATACATCTAAAGTGCGGTTTTACGGATGCATTTTTAAAGGGGCAGAAAATGAAGCTCGCTATTACTTTAACGTTATACATTTTTTATTCTGTTAAATTGCTTTGATTGTCACAGCAGTAAACCGGCGCTTCACATTCGGTATTCAGTCTGTTGAATTTAGAGCATGCACGTGTTGTTCCTTTTCGCTCAGTTCGATTCTTTTCCCCCCGCCGGTCACGTTACGAAACAGATTTTTTTAATTGCAATATTTTATAGTTCAATTTGCCATTGCCCATTGCTGTATACACCTATACCGCTCGCCATCTCACTCACACTCAAGCAGTGTCGGCAAACGTATTTAAGTATAGTTTTTTTACGATGAAAATGCTTCTCAAAAGTAGAGTACAGTGTTGTGTGTGTTAATGACAGAATGACGAACGAATCAATCCCGACCCCGCCGTTGGGTGCTGTGAATAGTTTCGACGGTTTAACGATTCGTCGTGCAAAAGTCGTGGAGGAAGGAAATTTGGAAACATTAACATAGACGAACGATAGAGTTACGATATAAGCTTAAATATATAATTTGTGCAATTTTGCAAGAAAAAAAATCAAATCACAACATCGTTACTTTTGTTTCTATCTCAGTGCCAAAAAGATTGTGTTCTTGATGTATCCGTACCACAGCGCGAATCGCATTGCTAATTGTTTAGGTGCGGAATGACCAGAATGCAATATCAATTTCCTTTTCTTTACGTACGCCCATCGTTTCATCCATCATTTTGTGCTTCCTCCTACATTAACAGCTAGTTTTTCTTTTTTTTGTTTGCGAAAATTAAGTGTGTCATTGAAGCGAAGATTTATGCTAGATTTATAAATCAAATTTGCTTGCCCTTTGTTTTCCTTCCATTCGATAATTTCAGCTTCCTACAGAAAACTTGCATTTCTACTGTACTCTTGGATCAGTTCTATAGTACTGCTTGCTACATATAATACGTTTGTGAAATTTATGAACGCCTATGAATTTTTCGTGTCAATTTGAATAAAAAAAAGGCACGTTTGTTTTGCAAACACCCGCCCATGAGGATTTTCCCCTGACCCATTGCAAATATTTCAAGCTAAACATTGACCCACGGTACAGTCATCGAGAGCCCGACCGTCCGATCTGTTCGATGAACAGTGAACTAAAAAAAAAAAACCCCAACAAAAAACCAAACTGCTGATCCCACTCAGCAAAAACAAAACCCCGAAATAGAAAAATCAATGAATGATTGTTCTACAAATGATATGTTTCGCATGTTGAAAAATAATGCTCAAGGCCAATTATAACATTAATGGTAAAGATGGCGTATTGTGCGGGATATTATCTCCTTCAACCCGAACCAAAAATGGGTGCATTTTTTAACCTCCCCTCCCATCCCCAAAAAAAAACCCTCCCACACCATTAATCTTACAAGATGGCCTGAGTATTATTAGTAGAAAGGTGTGTACAACACTTTTGCATCCACCTGAAAAGGGGTTCGCGGCTGAATGAATCGTGAATCTATGGAATGGCAATAGGCAATAGGCCGGCTGGCACAGATCACATTCTAACGCGATTCGTCTAGAGCTCATCCCACTATCATCATCCACACCGGCGCGCTACGCTAATTTCTACGTCTCCAGACTCTCCTCGTCATCATCATCTGGTAGGGCAGAGTTTTACAGCTCCCGCACACCAGTCCCATAGTTAGCGCCGCCCGCTTTGTTCAGATGCGCCTTAAACATCTCCAGATCCAGATCGACGCTCGTTTCCACCTGCAGCTCGACGGCAAAGTTCTGCGGAGAATGGAGAAGAACGATTAGTTACGTACCGGCTAGGGCGCCCCGTTTCACCCTCCAGGAAGCATTGACCTACATTGATCACATCCTTGATGATCGACTTGTCGGTGGACATTTTGGCGCGCTGCATCACACCGACTTCCGGTCCGATCCAGGTCAGGAACAGAAACTTGCTTCGCTTCGACATTTCGTCGCCCATCTGTATCCGGATGTAGCCGAACGCGCGCTCATCGTCGTGAAACTCGCCGCAAAACTCCTCGAACCCTTGGCCCTTCGCCGAGCAAACGATCTTTAGGCCGTCGAACTTAAACACGGCCCATTCGTGATCGCTCAGGTTCGAGCGTACCTCCTCGTACGCCTCACGAATCGCATCCTTATCGAGGGAGGTTGGTAATGCCATCTGTGCAACGGAATTGAAAAGTAAAGCATGAAGAATTTGCTCATTATTTGCGCCGTACGGCGCGATATGTCGTGCAGCTGTGAGTCATCGTCAGCTACACATCGGAGGGCAAACGGAACGGAACCGCGTTCAAGAAGCAGCATGTGCCAGAGTGCCAGACGATGGCGCGGTTCAAGTGGTGAAGTGCAGATGCCGATGGAGCTGCGGATAACGGCATGCAGAATACCATGCTGCTGCTATCGCTGTTTGCAACATTAATGCTTGTTCAATTCGCGCCGTCGTGCCTTATCGGGTTCGAGGTGCGGTACGATTTTTGCTGTTGCTGCCTATCACTCAAAGCCACACCAATAATCCACGCTTCTACGAATAGGTAGCGCGCTCGCACGTAGCTTTCCCGCTAAGGTTACAGCACGGAAACGTTTATCTTATCGATATGGGGGACACACATGTAACAAATAATGTTTGCTATAATGGGGTAGATTAAGCAATATTTGCTACAAAGTTTGCTGCGCTAAATGCTCGCTCCCCTTCCCATTCCCTGTCGCGCTTTGAAGAAATGTCCGACGGTGGCGGTAGTTGTTCTTCTTCGCAGCCTCTCAGCCAATAGCGTTTCTTGAAATTGTGATCACACCAGCATCGCGCTTATGTGTGCTCCAAATGGTGGACGATACTCTCCTTCATCTGGTGTGCGCTTGTTGAAGTTTCGTGTCGATGGCGTGGAACTCCATCAACATGACGTCAGCACTTCTTAAACGACCGGAAACAAAAAGAGAAAAACAAGAAGCAAGAAGCGAAGGTTCGCAAGACGGCGGATTTCCCCCTGGAAGACGCACGGCCACGAATAACACTCGGGGAATGCACGCGCTTTTCCCACTGAGCTCTTGGTTAGCTTCAGATTTTTGAGGTTAGCTAAACATACTGGCTGATCAGTGGTACTTGTGGGGGTCTTTGATCGTTGGTGTGAAGGCCGATTCACACGCCCGGATTGAGCATCTCACATCCCATCTGGGCTGACTATTCCGGCACAATACCAAGTCTAGATATCCAGATACTCGGGAGGGGCTACACACGACAGGACCAGGGTTCAAATATCTTCCTGGTGACTGACTTTCTTGCTAAAGAAAGGGCCAGACCTTTCGAGGTTGTAATGCCGACATCCAGAGATATCTATATCCGTCCAAGACCTTCTCAAAGTTGTAGTCCCAAAACGAAACAGAAGAACTCGCCGCTCCAGAGATTGATGTGTCTGTGTTGTCTTTTGTCGGTTACATCCGCTCCGAAGTATGGGTTTAAATCTCACCATCCGCCCGCCCTGGCTGGCTTGTCAGGCCATTCACAAAACAGCTGCATGGCATGGCATGCCTACATGCATTAATTATGTTCACGTATTCACGCACGCATGCACTTACTATCCATGCGTGCGCGTAATATGGAACGAAACTCTACAAAACTGGGCCTCTGTTTTCCAACGAGCAAGCTGAATTGCTCGATGACACAACAGCAAGCGCATCCCCGTTAAGGTTGTAACAAATTTTTACACCTTCACAAGACAAGACCTCCGGCCTCCTCCTTCTCCTCCTCCTGCTAGCTAGAGTTCCCCTTATATGTCCATAATCCTTCAATTTTATTTTGACTGGCGTCGTGCAATAGCAGAACGGTGTAAGCATCCTTGGTGCTGTGGGCCCCTCCAAGTTTTTGCCCACTGTCGTCCGGTCTCACCGGTGTGTTGCTCGACCGGTTTTTTCATGTCATGGCTCTTTACCAACACCAGCGTGCTTTCTTCAGACAGGCAGTAGGCAATGCACAGGCCTTGATCCTTGAAACATTGTAGCGCTGCTTGCGATTGTTGTCGCCCGGCCATATCCGTCCATGAACCATATTCTTCGAGACGCTCTTACAGCGTGATTGTCGGCGTCGTCGTCAGACCATATTCGGGACACACGCTTACGGGCCCGTAAGTTAGCTTGTAGAGACTGATGTTGGGTAGCGTTGATTACGTCATACATCGCCCCACTCTTTCTTTGGGTAGAGAAGATTTGGAGCTCCTCCATAGGGAGTCTGGATTCCACTGGACTATCTCTGAAACTCTGGAAACGCTGGAGGCCCTTCGTATAGGGAGATTACGTTCCAGATGTGATTTGATGCCGTAACATGGGGGTGACTCAGAGCACAGGGTAGATTCGGCATAGAGTTCGCCCTCGTAGCAAGAGGACTGATTCTCTGGATGCGTGATAATTGATCACCGGTGGCCTTACGCCCAACAGCAGGAATAAGAATGTCTCTCATCTCGCAAACTAATTAAACCAACCTCAAGAGATTCAAGTATACATCCTCCTAAGTATACATCGTTCCCCCCCGACATAGCCTCAAAAATGGACGCGTCGATAATCGGCTCCGCTGTACTGGTGGTTGCACTATTAATGAGGTGAAAGCGCCGGTGTGCAGCCAAATAAATCGAAGGTCATGGATCGAATCTCCTCGGGACCAGCCACCCGGTTCACAACTCAACCGTGGCACCCCCATCACGACCGGACACTCACTCCATCCAGCAGCTTTATTGAAGATAGACAAGCTCAGAACATCCGAATCGGACATCCAATCGGACCGAATTCCCTGTACCGGCGTTTTTCCCTCCCAACAACAACAACAACAAAAAACCAACACCCCACCACGGACGGGGGCAATCTTGATGAACTTTTCCATCAGTTCCTTTACCCGTTAAAATCATTGGTGCGTCCGGAATAGTATATTCGGCAATCCACCGAGTACCGTACAGGGAGAAGAAAAGGTGCGTTTCGATCGATCCGGTGTACCGTAGGGCACTCGGGCCTGACCGGGCCTGTGCTGTATATAAAAAAGAACCGTTGCCTGCTGCTTCTTTCACCCTGCCTGGCACTCTATCACACCATCTCTGGTTTATAGAAAAAAAAAAAAGTTTGATGCGAGTAGTGTGTGGTTCAAAGTTGGCCTTTTTGGATCAATTGCCAGCAACAAAACCCGATCCCGGGCTCGGATAATCTTTTAATCGCAGCTCGCTCTCTAAGTGCGGTATTTCTTGAACCTAGCGAGCTTCTATTGAGTGGGGAGGCTTGCTGGCAGTTGTATAACACACATGGTGTCACATTGTTAAATTATTTTCTTCCTGCATTTCTATCTCAATGGTGGATATGGGAGATGAGCCTTTAGGTAGTTTCTACACCGGTACCTACACATCTTCGAGAAGTCTCGCGCGGCCTGCTATTTCTAGCTTTTCTTGGCATGATTTTACACCCATAACTGGGGCCTGCAATACGGAGATACTATATGCGATCTGGATGGGACTTGGTCCCCGGTCCTCCCCGGGTGAAGTCCAGCGCCGCTATCGCCCTGAAGCTCGCACCGTTTGCAAGCCTCAAAAGTTGATTAGGTGATTTAAAAAATCTATAAAATCACACCACTTCCCAAAACAACTTAATCGCCGCTCCCTGGTGCGAAAGGAAATCTGCAACCCCATACGTGCATACTTCCAATCGCAGTTTCGTGCGTGCAGCTATCTGCTTGCTCCGGGTATGATGGGGTCTCTTTCTCTTTTTTCGTTCCATTTTGATTTTTCGAGTTTCGCGCGTTTCGCTTAGCTTGTGCTCTATATTTCAAAAATACAGTTACCCCCGGCTACGGGCCAACCTCTGCGGAGTTTCCAAAAACTCTCTTCTTTTCTACAAAAAAAAACAGACAGCGACCCTTTCTCCTGCCAGCGGGCGCGTGAACGAGAGGATGGGCGATGAATTAAGTAAAATGTGAAATTATCCTCCACGCATTTAAAAGATCCACGCGATCGCGGCAACAAAGGCACTTGCAGCAGCAGTGCCTCAAGCACCAAGGCGAGAAAACAGATTAGCAGCGGGCGTGGGCGCATTTTTTTTTTTGGGGTTGTTTGTGTTACATGTGTGTGTGTGGCTTCTTTCGACGCGCCAGTTTGGCCCCAATTGGGCATTGGAAATTGGAACGGGGACGAGTGGTTGGCGAGAAGAAAACACGGGCCACGGGCCAAAACCCGAAAGATGTATGCTATTGGGCACGCGAGCCATCACTGCCCAATAGGGCCCTCCCTGGATATTCGATTTCTATATCCCAGATGTGGAATGCAGCAGGCGAATGGCGCTTTCGATGTCCCAAAATCTGTTACATGTGCGCCTTAAAAATTGCGCGATTATTTAAATTCTCGACGAGAGTGTTTGTAATTTTCTGACACCCTTACTATCCGGTCATACCGAGCTGCAAAGTCCCTTACCGGAGCTCCAAAACAATGTAAGAAGGTCAGAGAAAATGTAGACAGTAAGACAGAGCTGGATTTCATCTGCTTCACTGTACCATCGTATAGGCTCCGTCTGAAAACCTGTTTCTCCATATACCAAATGAAGCATCAAACTGCTTGCAGCAGCAGCAGCAGAGCTCAGCGGTACCACACAGGTTCTCGACTGCAGTATTCTGACTGGTATTGCATTTTGTTGGCTAGAATTCTCTAAAAAGGCACACACACTTGTTGCCCCTTCGGAGCAGCATTCGTGACACATTTTCCTAAACCCGGACAACCTGGTGCCTGGGCGCAGAGATAAGTGGCACACCGCACAGGAGGAAGTCATCATCTTCCTTTACCGGGAAAAGAAAAAACAAAATGACTCTCACCCAAACTCTGGCTGCATTACACGTGTGCCGCTTTCCACCGTTGGTGGAGAACTTGTTTTTACCGTACTGTGGTGGTTGAAGTCTCTCTCGCTGTGAGGGTCTCCAATATCGGCCACACCAAAACCGAATGGGCGAATGGTCTTCATCACGCGCTCCGTCAGGGCGCAATCGGAATAAGTCAACATTTACCCTCTGTGTTTGCTGCATGGATATTGGAACTAATCACCATCCAGTGACCATTCGCCAAACGTGATTGATTGGCAAAGTTGATATGACGGTCCCACCAAAAAAAGGCCCATGAATCACCAAACTACCCTTGCGTTGATGAATCATTCCGACATCCAAGTCCAAGTCAGATATAGTCAACCGGCAAAAAGGAAGGCAGTCTGCTGACCCGACCCAACACCGCAGCAACGCTTTTAATGGCTATTAAACAAGAAGTAGCGAAGCCGTGCTCGGGTCGAGAGCAGGCAGAACAGTTAGCTGATTCACCAGCGCACTGCACTTTACATTCATCTGATGAAACAACACCGTGAGCATGTTTCAGCCCAAGACATGTTGTACACACCCATGTACACTTGCCCCGGCAGGAAGCGAAGCGATATGTGTATGATCTGGGCAATATTTTACCCTCCCCCAATTTACCAGCATCTCCGGATATTAGAATGTTGAAAAGCAGAAAAGGGGATATGAATCTTTCCTCCCAGCCGCGATTGGTGATCTCTGGCGAACCTTGGAAGGGAACTGCCCCAAACGGTGGTGGCAGCAGTGGTAAGGGGGTTGTGAATTGGGGTGGTGGGATGAGACAAGATTGCTACAACACAAAAAGAAAAATCTCCACCATCTTCCCTCTTACGCGGCGAACTTACCTTGCGAGGCTTAGTCTCCGACATTTGCTCTACTTCAACCGGATCCGACATAGTGTTGCTTGAACCGCTCGTAAGAACAACGATTGATAGCGACGACGACGACGACGGAATGTTGGAGGATTATTGGAGACGGAGATATTTCCTTTTTTTTTTTGAGAGCTGGGTCAGGGGCGACTGACTTAAGTGGCAATAACTACTGCTTGGGACGACACTAGCACACGTTCACCGCTTTCGATTGCCGTACTTTCTTTCCACCGTGCACCGTTTGCTGGCGCTAGCCACACATAAAAACAACACCGGATAAAACACGGACCCACTTGAACCCACTGATGATGGCGTTTCACAACCGAAAACCGGCAGTCTTCGTGGTGCGCCGCTGCAAGACAACAAATTCCGAGCAAGACTGACGGTGTGCGGCGTGCGCTAAAATTGTACACAATTTTACACGTGCCGTGCACAAGTCAACCCCCCTATGCATGCGTGGGATGGAGCGAGACGGCGCGTGCTGCGCATCGATCGTTCGCTCGCTCTTACTTCCAGCGAGATGCGCTCGGTACGAGTGAGTCAACAAACAGCAACACTTTCCTTCCAGGGTTTCTCAGGCCGGTTCAACGCTGTAACGCTATGCGTCAACAATAAAAAAACACTTATCCGACATCGTATTTTCAATTAAACCTTGTTAAAAAAATTTCAACATTGGTAAACAGATTTTCCACCCGGTAAAATCCCAACTGGTTGCTGTTGACCTACAGTGGTACAATGTTGTACTGGCCTGAGAAACCCTGTATGTGCGTTGCATCGTACGAAGGAACGAGACAAATGGAGGCGCTTGTTCGTACGCACACATTTGCACCAGATCGGTTTGACGAGAGGTTCAAAGTCATTGAGCTTTGGGTACGCCATTTTTTTATATTCCTCTTGAGCGTTCGTTATCAATTCGCAAGTGTGTTTGGTAGGTATGCAGAACACGCACTCACACAGATGTAATGAAGTAACCAATTTGATGCATATTAGCTTTGTTTGTTGTATTGCACCAAAAAAATAGTTTTTTAACCACAAATGAGGCACAATCGTGTGGAATGTTACGTCAAAATACGTGTGTCAGAATCGTGTGTGCTGGATTCAGATTTCAGGATGCCGGGCTCCCCAAAAGCTATTCTCCTGATAACGTTTAGATAAAGAGAATGATTGGACATTTCATTTCTTGCGAAAAAACAGTCAGTACTTTCACAAACTTTCAGTAGCACGGAAGCATAATTTTGGTCCATGTTATACCCTTCATTAGTTCACTCCAACGCATACGGATTCCACTATCAATTCTTTTGTTTTCTCTCAGGGTACGGAAAAAGAAAACAATAAAATCGGACAATGTCCCGCGGGCTTAAGCTGTACTATGATTTTATGTCGCAACCATCAAGAGCGCTCTACATATTCTTGTCAACCAACAAGGTTCCGTTTGAGCGATGCCCGGTAGCGCTTCGAAAATGTAAGTACAAACACCGTATAGGATAATGGCTCTTAACAACATTTTGCCTCCATTCGCCTCGCAGTTGAGCAGAAAACACCCGAATATCGAAAAAATGTTAACCGATACGGTAAGGTGCCGTGCATCGTGGAGCAGGACTTCCGGCTCGCGGAAAGCGTCGCCATTTACCGGTACGTGTGCCGCGAGTACCCTGTGGCGCCCCACTGGTATCCGGCAGACACCGTACGGCAGGCACGCATCGACGAGTACCTGTCCTGGCAGCACCTGAACATACGTGCCGACGTCTCGCTATACTTTTTCCACGTCTGGCTTAATCCGCTGATGGGCAAGGAGGTGGATGCTGCCAAGACGGACCGTTTGCGGGACCGGCTAAAGAAAGGGTTAGACTTTTTCGAGCATGATTTGCTAGCGAACGGCAAACGGCCGTTCCTAGCCGGTGACACCATCAGCATAGCCGACCTGTCGGCCGCTTGTGAGATTGAGCAGGTTAAAATAGCTGGTTACGATCCGTGCGGTGGCCGACCGCACCTGAGCGCATGGTTGGGGGCGGTACGGGAGCGGACGAATCCGTACTACGACGAGGCACATAAATACGTTTATCGGCTAGCACCGGACCATATTTCTACGCCTGCTGTACCGGAGGATGATTGAGATGCAACGGGTATATATTACACGATATCGGGGGAATGGTATACAGATCTTATACGAACACCTCACCTGAAAAACAGGTGTTTGTATAGCTGTGTTAAAGACTGTAGTATGTGTCCAGTGAAGGGCAAGGGGGATTTTTTTTCTTTAAATAATGTACTGAAGATAAACCTCTTCTAAAAGCCTAAAATCCTGTATAACAGCGCTAACGGCCTTAATAGTGTTTAGGGAAATAAATTTTGATATAATGTTTTCATATTATAAAACAAATAAACAAAAAATGTTGACCAAAGTTGTATTTTAAATTTCTTAACCGTGTACGTGACGATGGAAGAAACGTTGTATCGCGTACGTACGGAATACGGTCAAGGGAAAACGAAAAGTTCCGGAGGAGAGAGGGGTTGATTAATGGGCACGTTCAAATTGATAAAGGTAAGCAGGTATGAAGCATCAGTTACCACTTCAGGCGAAGGGCATACAAGCTGTTACAGCTGCGACGAGTCTTCAGCTGACCTATGCGCAAGGCGTTAACCTTACACTGCCAAGCACCTTGCGCATTGGCCGACTAACCATGGATCGGCGTGGATGGTTGCTGTACTCTCACGCACCACCGTCGTTATTTCAAATGATTGAACATAATCTATATTTACAAAATATTTTAAACCAACATTTATTACACCTACCGTTGTGTTAACAAACCCAGGCAGTACTTATGACAAAGAGCCTCTTGCTTTACAGCTTATCATTTCCTCTATTAGCGATGCATCCTTCACACAGTCCCTGGTAAGAACTTCGATTTCCTTTTCCGGCTTAATAAGCACGTCATCCTCAATGCGCAACCCCACGCCACGAAATTCACTCGGGACGTCAAGCTTGTTCTGTGGTATGTAAATCCCTGCAAAAATAAAATGTTATTAGAGCATTTAGACAGGAAAAAAAAACAATTTAACATAAGAAGCATCCTTACCTGGCTCTACGGTGCACACCATTCCGGGGCGCAGGTGTATGTTGCGGGATATTAACGGTGTGTCGTGGACATCCATGCCGAGATAGTGCGATACATGGTGGGGACAAAATTTGTAAGCAGCTCGTGAAAGCTCGAGCGCCGAAAGTGAACCAGGTATCAGTTTGATTTCCTGTAAATATTTCCCTATCTTTGAGCACATCGTGTCGAAGAGCTGATCTAAGGATTCACCACCCTGAAACTGTAAGCAGTCTAACAGTTCGCGCTGAATTTGTAGCAAAATTTCGTAAAGCACACGATGGGCATCGCTAAACTTGCCATCAACCGGCCACGTCCGCGTAATATCGCTCGTGTATCCATGATACTCACATCCGGCGTCCATCAGTATCAGTTCGCCACGCTTTACAATCTGATTGTTATTTATGTAATGGATAATCGTGGCGTTAGCGCCACCTGCCACCACTGGCGGATACGCTAGAAAGTTAGCGCCACTGAGACGCGTGTGGTAGTCAACGCTGGCATAGATTTCGTGCTCACTAATGCCCGGGTAGCTGTTTTCGATCGTCCTGTTGATAGCTTTCGAAGCCACCTCACACGTTTTACGCATTAGCTCACATTCGCTTTCAGATTTGATCAGCCGAAGGCGGTGTATCAACTCTGTTGGTGATTTTGTTTGTTGGTTTGTCACATCTCTGAGTATCTTTGAGACATGGAACAAATCGGACGATTGCTCGTCGTACCAAACTATAGAGCTGGGGTTTGCAAACCCATACTTTGTCAAATAGTCCTTCAACCCACCGATATCGTACGCTTCCTCCACGCCGTACACGTCCGGTGCGTGCTGGACGCCCGTCCGTGGCCCATCCCACATCTCCGCCGTTCTGTCCTTCGGACGCACAAACAGTGAGCTTTTGCAATTGCCATTCGTATCGATTTCCAAAACAAGCACACTGTCCGGTTCCTGGCAACCGCTCAAATACAAAAAGTCTGTATTCTGACGAAACACGTAAGGAATCTTGTTGCTCATGTACTTCTTACAGGCGGATGGTATCACAACCTGAAATGTTTATAAAGCGCCTATTAACAATCTTGACCCCAACTGCATCGATACACTACCAACCAAAACAAGTACTCTCAAGTAGCTCCAGTAAAAACTTACAATATGATTTGTAGCAGCACCAGTCTGCACAGCGGCATGGTCCCGTAAGGTGTGCAAAAGTGTGTGCCGTCTTGTTTTTACTTCTTGCAGCGGAATTCCGGCCAGCACTTCACCCGGACGAACTAAATGTGGATGGGTGCTATGTACCGGCTGACCGAACGTTGCATTATGGCAGGCCCGGACGAACGATGAGTGGGGCGATGCGGTGCGTGTTGTTCCGGTATTTGTCCACCTAAAACCTGTGGAAAGTAAAGCCGGGATCAGTTTCTTGAGCTTCTGGATCGGCCATACTACTAAACGAATGCTTTGTATTACATTTATTCACCAGCAAACTGTAGCGCTTCGCGCGATGCACTAGAAAACGAGTGGGAACACCGAACATTTTGGACTAACGTGCCCCGTTTCGGAAAATGACAGAATATATTTTATACACACAAGAAAGTCAAAATAAAAGGACAAACTGCATAGAGAAAGGTGGGATGGGGAATGGATATTTTCATTGTGCTGCCGTATCATAATATACTGAAAAAAAGAGAAATTATTTCACACGGCAAAAATTAACAAAAACACTAAAGATTGCATGCTACACCAATCGCTTCATTAATATAAGCAATCTTTTTTTTGTAGAAAAATATTGTTTCGGTTCATATCTTGCTTCTATGTACCTTGGCACCGGATGAATCATATCCATTTGACAGAACAACAGACCAAATCGGTGCAAGAACGTACCAAAAACATTAAAGACCTGCATTTTTTATCCGCATATAATGGTAATAATAAAATAAAAGCACAACGAGCAATCGCTTGTATTGCAAAGTGATCATCAATCTTTTAGAAAAATCAAAAGCTAATGTACGGTTCTGGAAAATTTGCAGTAATTCGCCAAAGTCTAAACGCAACATCATTCAACAAACAGCGGCAAGCGGATCGGCCAAGTGCAAGTGAGAGGCCACAATTATTCAACATTCAACTTTACCCCAAATAAAACTTCTTCAGTCAATGCAAAAGACACTGTACAGCCGGTATTTGCTTGCATGAAAAAAATGTTCATCAACTGGAGCAATAATTCCATCTGGCGTTTCCTTCACTGGGGCCCACTGACTGCAATAGGTGAGAAGCTTCCCCTTGCAATGCTTACTAATGATTTTAATATTTTTTTTTTTGTTATCTATCACGATCGATTATCGCTGGCCATGCTTTTCTTTTCATAGAGCCATTGATTCGATGCAAAAGAATGGGTGTGCTGATGCTGAGTTTGATATGAATGCACCCAATATCATTCAAAGAGTTTAGCTTCTAAACCAAAATTTCATTTACATTCTTTTAAGAGTTCCTGTTTTTTTTTTTTGCTATTTCAGGTATCGTACAATCTATCACAGTAATGACCGTATATATGAACGGCATGTGGTGGCCGGCAAACACTTCCGTGCTGGCGTTCATTAACCAAACAGTGTTTCTAGCACTGTCCCTCAGTACGGGGTTTTACTTCATAATGGCTTCGCTAACAGGGCCTAGCTATCTGCAATTGAAATGGAAACCGAAGCGGGAGGAAGACGAACAGTATTTACAATTCTGTCACGTGTGTGACGGTTTCAAGGCACCCAGATCCCACCATTGCCGGAAGTGCAATAGGTGCGTCATCAAGATGGATCACCATTGTCCGTGGATAAACAATTGCGTCGGTTGGGCAAACCATGGCTATTTTACCGCCTTCTTAACGTTTGCCGTGCTGGGCTGCATACATGCCACCGCGATCCTGTCAGCCTCGCTGTACGTTGGGCTGTACCGGGACTGGTACATCTATTACGGTCAATATTCGAAGGTGAACGTAAAGCTCACCATCTGGAGCCTTGTGTTGTGCGTGTTCAACATTGGACTTGCTATCGGTGTCGTTATCACCGTCGGTGCACTGTTGGTATACCAGCTGAGGTCTATCTTTAACAATCGTACCGCAATTGAAGACTGGATACTGGAGAAGGCACGGTACAGAAAGGAGCGCAATAATGAAACGTTCACTTATCCTTACGATTTGGGCAGATGGAAAAATATGAAGCAGGTGATCAACATTACCTGTACGGCCGCCGGTAACGGTGTGGAATGGCCCGTAGTGGAAGGATGTGACCAGTACACCTTGACGGTACGTGCAGCAAATTCGCCCAAAGTGCCCAAAAATTCGCTGCCGGTATGCTAAACTCCCTGTACTGCATCTTCTCTTCCCTTTAGCGCGAACAGTTAGCACAGAAAGAGGAAAAGCGAGCACGTACCCGTACGTACACCATACATCGTCCTGCCACCGGAAGCTGGGTACCGTTACTGTCTCAAGGATTCAAAGTATGCCTTTCACCGCCACTAACCGATGAACCACGGATTAAGCTAGCAGTGGGTGATCTCGTACGCGTTACCAGATGGAGGAAGTAAGTACTGGGGTATCTCATTTCCTTCGGGGAGCAAATTCAAAATTTCACGAGCCTTTTTCTTTTCCTTTCAGACATTGGTTGTTTGGTGAGAAGATTCAGGAAGCAGAGAGTGAGGCGAACGTGAAACGAATTCGCGGTTGGTTTCCTCGTCAGTGTGCGGTCGAGTATGCGGAATATGACGATGTACCAACCGAAACGCAACTATTAGACAATAAAAGAAAAAAAGATATTTAAAAAGCGACCGAATTACGTATAATGTATGTGTTTAACGACACCATTTTGTTTAAGCTGTTAGGCCATTGTAGGATTAATCATTCCTTTGTTCCCCTTATACAGGCACAGTCAATCCAAGGGTTTTATCAGCACAAATTGGGCATGCTTAATAATTAGCGTGTGCTTATTCAATACTTACTTCCTTATCGCAGTGCTACAACCGCTTGGCATACTACAACAATCCTCCATACCGACCAAGGCCCAGCGCCGTCGTCTGCCAAGTCTGGCAGGACGCATCAACACCATCACTCCAGCTCAGTTTGGGCCAACAACGCTTCCTTTGTCCGTGTGGACGACCTTAAAAGGCTTTACGGGCTGGGTAGTCCGGTATCAACCTCATGACGTGACCAGCCCACCGAAGCCTGGCGAATCTTATACGCTGCACGACGTCCTTCCACCCATACGTACGGGGCCACCCACAAGGGGGTTTCGTCAGTTTTGGACATTGTCCATGGCTCAGAGGCGTATATGAGTACTGGGACTGTAAATGATCTATACAGTCTCAGCTTCGTCTGTCGCGCCAGGTACTTTAGGTTGAATAGTTTCTTCAGGCTGAAGTACTGTACCGGTTGTCGGTGCTGACTTTTGCCCCCAGGCTCAGCGTTTGTTAGCAGGGCCGCTGGTCGTAAATCTCCAACCCGAGCTTTAGTGCCGCTCGCTCGATCGTTTGGTGTAAGCTTCGAGCGTATGCCAGGATCTGGATTGACTTATGGAAGATAGTCCCCGAAGTTTCCACCTTCGAGCCACGGATGCCAATCTCTAGCGCCAGATTGAAAAGAAGACAGGCAAGCGCCCATCTCCCTGGCGCACAGGCCCTTGATGGGCAGCAAAGAACCTTCACCTGGCATATGATGTTGGCCAATATCATTCTTCATTCTGCCTAGCTTGGCTGGGAGGCTCCAAAAGAGCTCGTCGCGTCGTATAGTTTAAGTCCCTGGCTATGCTGTCATATGCGGCTTCAAAATCAATGAAGAGATGGTAGGAGTGGAGCTGGTCTCCATGATTTGCTGCATCGTGAAGATCTCTGGTCAGGTGTCCCACTGTGATAGTTTCCCACTATCTCTTCAACGAATGGAACAAGTCGATCCTCGAAAATCTTCTAGGCGGTATTCAACATCTTAAAACCTCTCTGTAATTGCTGCACTCTCTGTAATTGCTGCATACCAAGATTCCAATCACAAGGCATCGATTCAATATCCAATACTTCAGTAATAAATTGATGAATTTCCTCTAGCTCAATAATTAATCCTTGTTACTCAATAGCTCAGAAATTATTAAATAATAATTGTCCAGTAAAAAAACAAATACATTAAGCAGTGAGAGATATTGCTAGTATGTTTAGCGTTGACGCTGGAAGTGATTGAAATTCAGCTGCGATCATCTCATCATACGCACACCACTGAAACACACAACGAACCGGTTTTTTTTTTTAAATAGCGATGTAAGGTCAGTTTATGCACACTCAAATGGGGTTCCATGTAACATATCTATAATTGCCGTACTCACAATCGATCGCAAGAAGATTGTCGCTAGAATTAGTATTGCTATTTGGATGGCCGTCCGGTAAGGTGTTCCACCTGGGGCCGTTGCCATGCTTCTACCAGAGCTTTTGCGCTCGTTTGCGCTCTCCAATCTCAGCAGCCCTTGGGAGATCGTTAAGATGGGGAGCATAAAAATTCTTCTGTACGTGTGTGTGTGTGCGTGTGTGTGTCTCCCCATACTTCTTACGATTGCGTGAAAGTGCCACGATGCGTTTGATCAATCAGGAATGGTACACCTTTCTCTCTTTTGCCGCCCATCGGGTAGGCAGGGCTGCGATTTTTGCTTTCAGTTGTTCCAGCGTGCAACGCATCCAGCATTTTTTATGAAGCGTCTCACTTCGCACAGTGCGCATATAAATGCCCTGTTCGATGGCTGGCGATGCGAGAAGAAGGTGTCAAGATCTTGGTGAGTTCGGTCGTACAATCAGCGAACGTTCTGCGCTCCGTAACAATACTATAAAGACTGTTTGAAGTTTATCAAGGCATGCTGGAAGTGAAGTTAGGTGACCTCGTTCAGTGGTGGATTCGTTGTGCGGGCAGTGTCGGTCAGGGTTATATGAGGGAAGAATACTCAATCTGTCATGGTTGCGATCCATACCCATGATTTGGATTTGTAACCGTCCGCGACCTTAACCTACCTTTTTGCGTTGCTAATTTGGAGATTATAACACACACACACACTAGGCATGTTGTTTAAGCGTGTGCCCTTACCACTACGCTATGGCAATGACCCGAGCGATTAGCTTTAGTTTCTAGTCGTTACCATCAAGCGTGTTCGATAGTTAAGATTGTGGAATAGTTGAGGTGGTATAATTTTTACAATTTAATTACTCGAAAGCTAGAATCTGTTTGTTTTTGTTTGCAAAGCTTACATTAAATGTGTGTCCCTTTAGTAGTGTTGGTATACTTACCAGAGCCATTATAGGTTTGCATAACCCTGCCCAGCTGTGTGTAACTTCTTCTTCTTCTTTTTCTTTGGTCTTGCGACCTCTTGCGACAGTGCCTGCCATTTCTGGCTTACTAGACTTATTGATACCGCATAGTTGGAAAGCTAGTGCTCCACTACGGGGGAACGGTCCGGATGGGATTTGAACCCCGGTCCTGCCGTATGTAGAACTGCTACTCACCCAAATACTAACTGATTTTCTCTTTACTTCATTCAAGATACCTTTGTTTATGATTTAGTATGACCGTGATGCGAAGTGCACTGCTGCTGGTCGCCATTTTGGCTGCCATCGCAGGAACCTTGGGTGACTCCAGCAACAGCTACAGCAGTTACCGACTGCCGAAATCGATCACACCCGAACATTACAATCTGCGCGTTTACACACATCTCGGCGATGAGCGAGGATTCATCTTTTACGGCCGTGTTGCGATACGGGTAAGTCCTGCAAAGAGGCGAAACCTCAGGATCTAGCTCGATCTGTGATATGTTCGGATGTTCTGCTTTTCCAGTTCCTCTGCCACGAAGCTGCGGACAGTGTTGTGTTGCATTCGAAAAATTTAACACTCCTCGAGCAGCAAATAACGTTGCACGAAGTAAGCCCGGACGTCCCGCAAAAGGCGTCGCGCGAAATGGACGTTAAGGGTGTGGAGTACATTACCGAGCATGATTATGCCGTGTTTCATGTGAGCACAGCGTTGCGGAAAGGTGCCCGTTACGAGCTGACGATCCCGTTCGAGAGTGGCCTCGGTACCGGACTGCTCGGCTACTACCGTAGCAGCTATCTGGACAAGCGCACCAAGCAGAAGGTTTGGCTGGCGGTGACACAGTTCGAACCGACGTACGCGCGCCAAGCGTTCCCGTGCTTTGACGAGCCCGAAATGAAGGCAACGTTCGACATATCCTTGGCACACCACGAACGGTACGTTGCGCTAAGCAATATGCCGGTGAACCGCACCGTACCGGTGGAGGATATGCCGGGCTGGGTTTTGGACGAGTTCAACACGACGGTGCCGATGTCCACGTACCTGGTGGCGTACACCGTGAACGATTTCGAATATCGCGAAGCGACGACATCGGAACCGGGCGATGTGGTGTTTAAAATTTGGGCCCGCCGCGACGCGATCGATCAGGTAGACTATGCGCGTGACATAGGGCCACGGGTGACGCGGTTCTACGAGGATTACTTCCACCAGAAGTTCCCGCTGCCCAAGATCGATATGATCGCGATACCGGACTTTGCGTCGGGCGCGATGGAAAACTGGGGTCTCATCACGTACCGCGAGACGGCGCTGCTGTACCATCCGAACATCTCCACCGCCAGCAACAAGCATCGCGTTGCGTCGGTAATTGCGCACGAGCTGGCGCACCAGTGGTTCGGCAATCTGGTTACGATGCGTTGGTGGACGGATTTGTGGCTTAACGAAGGTTTCGCTACGTACGTTGCTAGTCTCGGTGTCGATTATCTGCATCCCGAGTGGTACTCGCTCGAGGAGGAGTCCATATCGAACACGCTGGATATTTTCAAGTTTGACGCACTGCTGTCGAGCCACCCGATATCGGTAGAGATTGGCCATCCGAATCAGATATCGCAAATCTTCGACGCCATCTCGTACGAGAAGGGTTCGATCGTGATACGCATGATGCACCTGTTCCTGAGCGAAGAAACGTTCCGCGATGGGGTGAGCCGATACCTCCGGCGGCATGCTTACGGTAACGCGGAACAGGACAATCTGTGGGAGGCTCTAACGGAGGAGGCACACGCTAACGGTGTGCTGCCCGATTTTATTGACGTGAAGCGGGTGATGGATTCGTGGACGCTGCAAACCGGATATCCTATCATTACGGTCACACGCAACTACGATGCCAACTCGGCGGAGATAACGCAAACCCGTTTCGTCTCATCGGAAGTGCCGGCGGATCGGAACGTGACGGACTACTGTTGGTGGATTCCGCTGACGTACACTACCGCCAAGTCGCTGGATTTCAACGACACACTGCCGAAGGGTTGGATGGAATGTACGAACGGAACGAGCAATGGGC
This sequence comes from Anopheles stephensi, assembly GCF_013141755.1. Lineage (NCBI taxonomy): Eukaryota > Metazoa > Arthropoda > Insecta > Diptera > Culicidae > Anopheles > Anopheles stephensi. Next base: position 2,857,867 of record NC_050201.1, read on the forward strand.
ACCAGGTTAAAGTAATGGACGATCTGCCGGATTCGGAGCACTGGGTGATCTTTAACGTACAGCTGGCGGGATTGTATAAGGTCAAGTATGACAAGACCAATTATCGGCTGATTATCGCCCAGCTGAATGGGCCGAGCTACGATGCGATCGGGCTGCTCAACCGTGCGCAATTGATTGACGACGCGATGGATCTCGCCTGGACGGGGCAGCAAAACTACGGCATCGCCTTCGCCATGATCAACTACCTGCGGCAGGAGACGGAGTACATTCCCTGGAAGTCGGCCCTCACCAACCTGAACAGCCTGAACAGAATACTGAAGCGCACGCCGCTGTACGACATTTTCAAGAGCTACGTCCAGTACATACTGGAGCCGATCTACGAGCGTTTGGAGGTGTTTAACGTGACCAGAAAACCGACCGACCGGCTGGACGCAATCAAACAGTTAACGCTGATTGCCTCGTGGGCCTGCCGGTTCGAGGTGGGCGATTGTGTTGACCGTTCCGTGCAGCTGTTCGCCCGCTGGATGAACGAAGCCAACCCGGACGCGAACAATCCTGTCCCGATCGATTTGCGGCCGGTCGTGTACTGTAACGCGATACGCCAGGGTAACGATACGCAGTGGAACTTCCTGTGGCGTCGCTATCTGCAGAGCAACGTCGGTGCGGAGAAGATCATGATCATCGGTTCGCTAGCCTGCACGCGCCAGCTCTGGCTGGTGGAACGGTTCCTCCAGTGGTCCCTCAACAGCACCTCCGGCGTGCGCAAGCAGGACGCCACGATCCTGTTCAGCAGCGTTTCGCGCAACGATGCTGGCTTCAACGCAGCGAAAAGCTTCTTCCTAACACGTGCGGATGAGATTTACGAGTAGTAAGTAGTAACGTCAGTTACTTCACTGACCGGTTGTTCCAACATTTGACGTACGCCATCTTCTTCCCACAGCTTGAGTCCCGATACTTCGCGACTGTCGCGCTACATAAAACCGCTGGCGGAGCAAATGTTTTCCACCCAGGAGGTGCAGGAGCTGAACGAGCTGATACGGAAGAAGACCGCACTGTTCGAGAAGGCTAATCAGGGAGTGAAGCAAGCGCTGGAAACGGCACAGACGAACAGCAAGTGGGCTGAGACTAACATCAACAAAATGGAGCGCTTACTGCCGATGTTAACCTCTCGGTCCGCCGCAGACCATCTGCTAAATTTGATAGATACCTAAAGATCCATCGTCGCTAAGCGGAGGTCTTCCTACGGCACGGCCGGGGCTCAAATCCCACCCGGACCGTCATCACCCTTCGTAGTGAGGGCCGGTCCTGAGAGGTCGTTAAACCGAATAGTACTTAAAAAAGGGGTTAACAAGCCCAACAGCAGCAGCACACAGGAAGATATCATTGAATTTGTTTTAAACATTCTATGGGCGGCTTTTTTGTTGTTGTTGTTGTAATGTCCATCGATTGATTGATCAATCAGCAGCGATTGATTTATAGTGTGCGTGACACGGTGTAATGCAGGCCATCAATTTTAATAATAAAAACAAAACACAAAAAGAAAACACATTTACAAATGCTGCTTCGTTTTACTACGTACAACTTAATTGTATTGTTTTACATGTTTTTTAAATAAATAGCCGAAATCACAAATTAACGTCTCCCTCGCGTATATATGTATATAGCTTCCTACAACCATCAGCTTCAGAATACAAATTATTATCCTATTTCTTTTTTTGATGTGGTAAATTAATTACTTTAATAAAAGTAAACCGAAGCACTAGGATTAGAAGAGCAGTAACAAACGGGATACAACAATCAAACATGATTTTTATTAGTCTTTAAATATATATGTATAGAACAATTGCTCAGGTTGTTTGTTTTTCGTTTTATTGGTTTCTAATATATATATATATGTATATATATATATTTCAGATTTCATGCTTTTTCACTGCTCAGTTTCAAAGCTAATATCTAACACCTTTCTTTTCAATGTGTTTTTTTTTTCTTTTGTCAATAGGCTATAAATGGGGAGCATGATTTAGAATCAATTTGCTGATGATTATCCTGTAACGTAATGATTTTACTTGCAAAGAAGAAGAGAAAGAAACAAACAAACAAAACAAAGGCATATTACATATCCAACCTGCTCCGGATGAAGCTTAGACCGAGATTGTGGCAGATTTGGATGTTGGCGGTACGTGTTTTGCAAGTGCTGTATGTAGCTTATGTTCAAACGGTTGCTGCTGCTGCTGCTGCTGTTGTGCAGACGAAAGCGTTGGCTCCTTGGATTGATTATGTTGGCTTTGCTGTACATCGTACCGAGCGTAGAATAGCAGGTATGGCGTGGTCACGTGCCGACGGTTCGGTGAGAGCACCTCCTCAAACTCTGGCTGAGTCATGATTTTAATTTTATCATCGTCGCACATATACCACGTGAGCTGCTGGTTGGCTAACGACTCGTGCATCACACTGCCATAGCCTAGCCCTTTGCTGTCGTCGCTATGGAGCGGGCCGGCAAACAACGAGCCGTGACAGTCGGCGGGTACGTTCGACGATCGGTCTTCACCGTTGGAAGCGTCTAGCGGCTTGTAATGGTTGTGGGCACAGTTATTGTTGCACACGGACCCCGTGGCAAGAGGTGACAGGCTGTGGACGCTGCTATGGTTCACCAAACCATCGTCGACGAAACACCGACCGTTGATATCGTTCGCAAGCATCGCTTTTGTACGTACCGCACAGCAGCCGATGCTCGGGCAGGACGGCCCGCTGCCCGCTTCGCTTCCATTCAGCAGCACCTCACCATGATTCATACCGCCCTCAATACTGTGAATGCTGTAAAAGTTGTCTATGTACCCGGCGCCCCGGGCCGGCTTCTCCGGACAGGTGTCGGTTGCGGTTGCGTTCAGCTGCAAGCTTTCCATCCCATTAATCGGCGAGAATCGATTGATGACGTTGTTCTTTAGCTTTTTGCTTATATCGCCTGCACTGGACGTTTTTTTGCTACCGAACAGCTTCTTTAATTGACCGGACGCACTTTTCTCGCTGCCGCTGCTGTGGCTTTTGCTCGCCATTCCACCAGCGTCGGGGGGGTGCAGCGCAGTTTGCGCTTCCAGGGAGGCGGCTGCAAGCAGCGCCCGTCGTTGCCGATCCTTCACACAGTTAGCGTAGTGCAGCGGGATTTGGAGCGAGCTGGTGTACGCGATGTAATGTCCGACGGACATTCGTGCGCCGACGTGCGTTATCACACTGTACAACCGATAGATGTGGCGCTTCTCGTTGTCCGACCTTCCGATGCATTCGGCACAAAAGCACTGCAGTATGAACGGCGTTGGAATGTAGCTGTTGATTTTTTCCATATCACCGTTAAAGCGCTTCAGCTGCAGGACGAGCAACCGGGGCAGTATGTCGAAGGAAATCGTACGGCAGGCCTCGGTGTAGCCGGAGCACACCTCGCATCGATACTTGTTATCGCCCCGAAAATATTCCTGCGTTATGCAAGCGTCCTAGAAGAAGGTCCGGCACGGAACATTATTAATCTCGACCGATTCGACCATCACCACCTGGCAGGAGCAAGCCTGCAATAGCCTTACCTGATAAAATTGTTGCGGATTCTTCACGGCGTCACTCACTTCGTTCGATGTGATTGGAATGGCTATGTCTATCATCGTTTCCTTCTGCTCGGTCACTGTCTCGCACGATAGACATCGCGTCCGCGACACAGTGACACCTTCAAAATCTTCGCAAAAAAAGTTCAACCCTAACGTCCGGATCCGTTGCTTCAACCGGTCCTGAGCAACGGTTGGCTCCTGCGTCGCACCGGTCGTTGCGTTGGGCAGATGAATCTTCTGCTTTCCCGTGCAGTTATGCACACAATTGTTTGGCGCAGCGGTTTGCACGCTCACGACGGTACCGCTGGCCGGTGGTTCCAACCGTGACTTGGTGTTATTTTTCAACGATTCCTTGCGCCGGCGAAAGATGTTACGCGCAATAAATGGTGTGTTGCTGAGCTTCGATTCCGAGCTAACGGGCGCTGTATTATTGCTATTGTTGATCGTGGCCTCTGTTGCAGTGGCTTTCTCGAGCGATGGAAACGGGCTGGAAAGATAGAGGAGGCTGTTGGTTAAGAAATCGGTCGAGAAGCGGACAAGCGTTTCCGAAACGCGCGCATACCTAATTTTTAGAATATCTGGATTTTCTATTAGATGTTTGTTCAGTATTTGACAAGATTCTCGCACACTGTCCAGTATGCACATGAGAAATTCGTGCGCATCCTGCTGCTGGTTGCCCTCGAACGTGCTGCTCACGCTCTGCACGGCCTGCAGCAGCCCCCCGGCATGGAACGGTTCGATCACATCGGACGCCTCGTTCCGGGCGAGACTGTGGAACAGGTCGTGCAACGTTTCGCACACCAGCTGCCGGTTGTTCTTCGCGCCACTTCCATTACTATAGCTTACATCCGAATTGTTTGACCTATTACAACTATCACCAGTACAGGTAGGCTTTGCCGTACTGCTACACGAATTACAAATATGATGCGTAGGACTATTTAGAACACTGCATTTATCATTATCACCAAAGCTTATTTCGCCGAGCGCGGCAGAACCGTCGACCGAGTGGTGGGTGGTGGTTCGGTTCGAAGCCGCTTTCTCGTACCCGTTCACATTTCTGTCATGTTGAATCAACTCTTTGCTGCTCCACGGATGGGCTGCACCGGCCGGGTCCGAAGCATTATGAGCGAGCAGGGACGATTTAGGCTTCGAGTTCATCACATTCAGCTCGTTCTGAGCATTTTCATCATGCTGTACTAGGTACTTTCTGTCCGCATTCGCTTTGTGTAGCACGAGCTCGAGAAATTCAACCAGATGGTGCAGGTTATGCGTAAAGTTCGGTGCAAAGCGTAGAGTGTACAGCACCGAGTTCATGTAACACGAGTTGCCTATGTTACATAGCGTTGCGAGTGAATTACTCATGGTGTGCGTTACCATACTGTTGAGGCTTTTCATTCAACCGCCCTTAGCCGAGCAGCGGGTAGCCGGCACTGAATTTGATCTTCTCCGATTGCTTTTTCGATAACAGTTTTGCAGCGCAAAATCGCTCCATTCACATTGCTGTATTGGATATGCCTGTAAATAGAAAGCAGGTGAACTAGATATTAGAATTTATCACTTGTACAGCACAATGACCAACCTGACATGGTGGTCGCAACAGGTTTGCAACTTTTGGCAAAGTTTTAATTGTAGCCAAACTGCCCAATGACAAACGGAAGGGGAGAGAATGTGCCAGCAGGTAGTTATGGACGAACACGAACGATACTTACAATTTTAGGGCTCTTCGCAGAGAAAAAAAACGAACGTGCAAAACAACACACAATTGTTTACAAGAACAATAGCAACCCGAGCCCGAATTGGTGTTGGTGTTAGTCCTTGCGTGGGTCCGTACAATACCGTGCTGCAGCAGCAGGCAGGGATTCGCACAAACAGGAATCGCTGAAAGGAGAGAAAGAAAAAAAAATACACGCACACATTGATTATTGATTTGTTCAGCTGCTTTGCATACTGTTGTTCGCCTTTACCGTTATTCAGCCATACAGATGGTAGATATATTGTTCGCAGGCCGACCGTTTGCTACCACACATCGGAATGTGCTGCATAATGTAAACCCGATAGAAATATAGTATTTTCTTTCCGCTAGTAAGCGGTGGTTGCAGTTTCTCCGTTTTTGTTGTCACTATTCTTACAGCGTCACAAGGCAATGCGTGCGCGGAGGCTCTCGATGCTGACCGACAGATCGTTGACTGCACCACGGGCAAGTTCACGGCAAGATCAAACTATCCAGAATTAGGGGGACATTACCCTTTTCGTACCATCGTTGATTGTTATTAATCGTAGCTCTTCTTTTGCGATAGTCTGGCATACTTTGCACACCATACTTTTGACATGTACGATGCGGTAAGCTGACAGTTCATGTTCGTAGAAGCGAATAGGCACCACACACAAAAAAATCAACACATAAAAAGGGGTAAAAGAGAAAGAGAGAGAAAGACAGACAGAGACAGCGAAACAGAGAAAAAGAGAGAGATACCCGATGAACAGAGCAAGCGAATGATGACGCCATCATAGACGGGCTGATGTCATTTTGAAGGCTTGAAAACTAGTTGTGCAGTGGCGTTTACATCACACTTCCGCATACTGTACACATCTTGACAATCCGCTGCTTTTGTTTCCATTTGAAATAAAAATTACTAGAATCCAACTGACCACAATAAAAAGATAGATAAATTCAAGAACGAAATTTTAAATATTAATTTCCCTGAACGAAACCCTTTTTTTTTAATTACAAATGGCGTATGCGACATCAATTGCGATTATCCGTGGCCCAAGGTGTTTCAAGTTGGTTGAGATGCTGTTTTTATGTTTTCGGAACCGAAATTTCCGGCTCAATAAATTCAAAATAATCACACACTTATTGTTAAATGATTTTTAAATTCTATTTTCTCTCCCTCTACAACAAAATTTTCCCGAATACAATCACACCCCTGCTATGAGAACCTTGATCGAGAGAAATGCCACGGATAAACGGAAGCATGCTGCTCTATGTACGAAACGTCGTTGCTTTCGACGGTGGCGACCTCCTTTTCATTTCCGCCACCGACGGACACGTACTTGTGAAACACGCGAATCAACTTAATATTGCTTAAAAGCGTGTAAAGTTGGTCGAAATCTTCGGAAAACAACATCAAAATGGCCGGTGTAAGTATGGGGAACGTTTTTCGCGGCACGTGCCGCACCAGCAGCCGTATTATCTGTGCAATTAAAAGTCGGATGAATAAGCCGGGTCTACCGGAGAGTTGGGACGTGACACAATGCCCCAACAATGACGGAAGGCTATTTTAGGACGACTTAGTGTTTCTTCTTCGCGTGTTCTTAAGCTGCATTGCACTGTTTATGCACGACGGAAATAAGCGAATGGCCATCGAAATTCCATCTGTGATTTTCACATCCGTTCTCCCCGCCCCTTTTGTTTTGGGAGGGGGGAGCCTCACCGGTGCGTAATGGATTTACATTTCTTTTCGCTTTTTTTTCCTCTCCCATTTGCAGACATTGTACACATACCCGGAGAATTTCCGTGCTTTCAAAGTACTGATTGCAGCTCAATATTCTGGCGTGCCGGTGAAGGTAGCCGCCGACTTCGTGTTCGGTGAAACGAACGCCAGTGAATCGTTCCTGCAGAAGTTCCCCAGCGGCAAGGTGCCGGCGTACGAAACGAAGGATGGGAAATACTTGACGGAAAGCAATGCGATCGCTTACTACGTCGCCAACGAACAGCTGAGAGGTACGAACGATTTCCAGCGTGCCGAGGTTCAATCGTACCTGAGCTTCGCCGACAACGAGCTGCTGCCCGCTGTCCAGGGATGGACGTTCCCGATCATTGGCATCGTGCCGTACAACAAGAACAACGTCGAGCGGGCAAAGGAAGAGCTGCGCCGTGCGCTGACCGTCCTCAACAGCCGGCTGCTGAAGCAAACGTTCCTGGTCGGGGAGCGCATCACGCTGGCCGACATTGTGGTGTACGCCACCCTGCTACACGCCTACGAATATGTGCTCGATCCCGCCTTCCGTACGCCGTTCGGTGCCGTTACGCGGTGGTTCACAACCGTCATGAACCAGCCGCAGGTCGTGGCCGTCGTCCAGCCGCCAACGCTCTGCGCCAAGGTCGCGCAAGCCGACCCAAAGAAGTACGCCGAATTTCAGGCGAAGGTAAGCGGAGGAAATGCCACTGCCACCGAGAAGAAGAAGGAAAAGAAGGAGAAGAAACCGGCACCGGAAAAGGCTGCTGAGCCGGCCGCCGAACTGCCGGATGCTGCGGACGAACTGATTGCCGCCGAACCGAAACAGAACGATCCGTTCGAAACGCTGCCGAAGGGTACGTTCAACTTCGACGACTTCAAGCGGTTCTACTCGAACGAGGAGGAGGCGAAATCGATCCCCTACTTCTGGACCAAGTTCGACCCGGCCAACTATTCGATCTGGTACGGCGAATACAAATACCCCGAGGAGCTGACGAAGGTGTTCATGAGCTGCAATCTGATCACCGGCATGTTCCAGCGTTTGGACAAAATGCGCAAGCAAAGCTTCGCCTCCGTCTGCCTGTTCGGTGAGGACAACAACAGTACAATTTCCGGCGTGTGGGTTTGGCGCGGCCAGGACCTGGCGTTCAAGCTGTCGCCCGACTGGCAGGTCGACTACGAGGTGTACGACTGGAAGAAGCTAGACCCGGCATCGGAAGAAACGAAACAGCTGGTTGCACAATACTTCTCCTGGAGCGGTACCGACAAGAATGGGCGCAAATTCAATCAGGGCAAAATTTTCAAGTAAACCCCCCCTTTCCAATAATATCCCCCTGTCTGTCTCGCAGTGAAAGGTGAGAGATCCTTTCCGTGCTGTTTGCAGCCCCGTCGGCTTTGTTTCTTCCTTGCGTGTGTATGTGTTTGTGTGGATGTGCAGCTGCAATCAATATACTAATGGCAGAGGAGATGTAATGCAACACAACTATCAATCTGTTATGAATTCTGTATAACGACGAACCCAATAATGCTCTGTTAGCAATTCTCGTCCAAGTTCGGCTGTGGCCTAGCCTTCCCAACAAGTCAGGAGGGGGTCACAGCTGCCGAGGGAGCCATCAATCAAGAAGCATTCAAACAATTGTTCTTTTTCCACCAAGAGCCGCGAAAGCAAACAACTGCAGTGTGAATGAAGAATGAAATTAAATCGTACCTTTTTTTAAATACCTTACAAAAACATCTTTTTTGTCCACGGGCTATAACCCCAATCGCACCTCCTTATACCATCATCTTTGAAATGCGTCCCGGGCTTCGTATTCAGTCTTATTGAATCAAAATAAAGTGATCACAATACAGAGATGGAACAATAAACTTATTTCTAAATATAAAAAGATGCAGCGAAATCGATGCTTCTCTTTGGTGCCGTGCCTCCTGCAAGTTATGTTTAGTGGAATTTAAATTTGAACAAGCCATTTGCCTGCTAGAGGATCTGTTAAGAAGAGTGTTGCACAGAAGTGGCCCGTATGGCCTCCCGTTCCCGTTTAGGTTGCTCGGAATGCTAGTCATTCCCCCTTTTCGTACCCATAATTCATCATATTCATTCCCCACACTCAGCTGCACAGCATTTATCAAAATTCAAGCATTTATCAAATCGCAACGCGCGCGCAATGGTACTTATCTTAATCTGTGAGGGAAACGAATGCAAACGCGCACCATAATTATCGAACATCCAGCATCCGAGTGGGTGAGTTGGCAAAACGAACAAATACTCTCCAATTACAACTTGTTAGGAAATAAAACACGAAACAAAATATTCCTTGACCGCTCAGTCCTTTCTAAGCCTAACGATACTCTCCGTTGCCGTATCTAATTCTGGGTACAAACGTAGCGAAAGAAACAGTACAAGCAAGCAATAACTGCCTTCACGCGATTCGTTTTGGCTAGTCGAAGCGTGTAGCAGCGATTCTTGTCGAACAGCACCTGCTGGTGCGCTATCTGAACCTTAAAATCTCGTTTATTCTGGGGGTTCACACACACACGCATACTAATGAGTTTGTTTATGTAATTCCATTTGGCTTAATAAATAAAGTGGTGTGTGTTTGATGATTTATATTCCAACATGATTCCCGAAAAACGAGAGATCGGCCACTGGCTTGTGGGTAACAGTGCGTTGAAGGGAGTTCCTACGATAAGATCACGTTCCTGTGTTCCTGTGCCGGTGTATAGAAATGTGAGTATTATAGTATTATTTCAATGCATGTCAGCACACATGTATTGTTTGTTTTGGTTTGTAATGCCATCCTGTATCGCATCAGCCGGGTTAAGCGTAAAGATAGCTCTTTGTTTGTATTGTCTTTTGTTCAGATCTGTATGCTGTGAGTGGTGATCAGGTGGGCGAGAAGGTAGTTGATCTTCACACGCGCCGGCACCCGGGTATCGAGGACCGTTTGTCTTCCGGATCCGGCTACGAGGCATCGGTAAGTCTCTGCTGCTTCCTTCAACATTCCATCCTCGGAAGTAATCCCACACCTACACCTAGACGCTTCTCCCCCACATCGTGATCCTCATGCTCGTTGTTGATCGATCTGCTTCTGGAGGACCGTTCACACAGCAAATCAGAAGTTCCTCAAGGGTATGCCGATGATGTCAAGTTTTATCTGCCTCCCTGTCTTCTTATTCTGAGCGTCGTCAGCTGTTGAGTTTATGTTAGACTTGAGGATCGTCATGGTTCTGCCCGCAAATTATTTATAGCCAACATCGACTCCCCTCCATTTTTGTCTTGATGTCAACGAGTTCGGTCTAATCCATCTTTCCAGCCAATTCTTCTTCTTAGCCACGCAAAAGCATGAGCTGGCCGTTACTTCTCAGCTGGTTGAACAAACCCACCAGCAAACCTGGAACCGTCCTGCTAGCGAGCAGTTGCGTATCTATCGTAGCGTTCAGGTGCCTGCAGCGATGGCGAACACGGTCGAAGATTCTCAAGCCAACGTTAAGCATCAACGAAGTAATCATCATCACCGGATGCGACTCAGGCTTGGGGTAAGCGGATTTTTCCCCCCTCGAAACTGGCTACTCCTTCTAACACACCATTTGGCGAAATCGTTTCCAGCTACAATATGGCATACATCTGCCTGCAGGCAGGCATGACAGTGATGGCGACCTGCCTTAGCCAGGATTCGGAAGGCTACCGGAGCTTAGAGTCGGAAGGCAAACGCACCGGACGGGCGATCCTGTTCCTGATGGATCTGAACGATCAGCAGAGCATTGAAAAGACGCAGTGCGAGATACGGCGGTGGTTTGCAACGGCCAGCCATCCTGCCCGTAAGTACCGAAACCCTTCACCCGACCCTGGGCCGGAATGCTAACGATCCGATTCGTTTGCTTTGCAGATCTGTACGCGCTTGTTAATAATGCCGGTGTGATGTGTTTCGGGGATGCGGAATGGTTGTCGAACGGCATAACGCGCTTGCAGCTGAACGTGAACGTTGTCGGCACCATGTCCTTCACCATACCGCTGCTCGATATGGTGCGCGAATCGCGCGCTAGATTAGTTATCGTCACGAGCCACTGCGGCGTACAGGCACTGCCCGGATTGAGCGTGTACTCCGCCAGCAAGGCGGCGCTCCGTGCCTGGACCGAGGCCGTACGGATGGAGCTGGCCTGTCATAACGTTCCGGTGGTTGAGTTTATGCCCGGCTCGTTTGTGCTGCATTCGAACATCTGTGCCCAGCAATTGAAATACTTTGAAGAAATGTGGTCCAATCTGAGCGAAGGGCAGCGCACCTTCTATCACGATTACTTTGGCCGCTATCGGGCGTATCTGGAGCCACTCTGCCAGCCGCGCAGCCTGGAACGGTTTCAACCACACGAGCCGCTAACGATTTGCATGCGACGCGTACTGTTTGACGAAAGGCCGAAATCGTTTTACATGTGCGAACCGTGGCGTTACTTTTTCTACTACAATGCTTTCCGCTGGGTACCGCAATCCGTACGGCATACGCTGGTAAGAAAGTTTCTGCTAATGCCAGTGTATTGAGTGGGCTTGAGTGGGGCGCGTCTGAACGGGTTTAACGCATTCCTTGCAAATAAAAATCTCGTTGGAAATGTTCGTTATCTCGATCCGGTTCTATTGCTGTTTCTATGGATGCGTTGGTTGGATTTGGGGAGCAGGTTGTCGGCGGATTGGACTTTGGACAGCGTCCTTCCGTCTATCGGGTCTGGGCAGAGACAATAAGCAAAACAGCAAACTAGACAGCACATACACACAATTGCCTGCGAACAGTGTTCCTCACGCACCCCAGCAGTGATAGCCAAACCTCGACCAGGCCAGCACCGAACTCAACAGAAGCTATCGGCGAGCTCCATCCCGTAACAGCAGGATCTCTACTTATCATGATACCGAACTCGCCGACCACCTCCGAACCCAACGCCAGCAAGGCCGAACTCACTCCACCAAGGCTGGACTGGGACTCCGTCAACGGATCACTCGTGGAAACACTGAAGACAAAGACAACACAACGAATAACAAAAAAGGAATGGCGGGGTAAGGTTTGGAAGGATAATGAGGATGCGGAATCAAAGGATAGGACCGTTGTCTCTGGCCAATCGGAAGATGAGCCTCATGTAAGCGAGGTCCCTAGTCGCCAACACTTCTCTAATTTCTATACCCGGTCGTCTGCTAATGCTCTCGACTGCGCCCAACAAGGAGGGTCTTTCAAACTCCTCGCAGGACCCCAGAAGGTCACATCCACATCGTGAAATCCTTCACCGCAGCCACACACGTTCGTCTGAGCCAGAGTTATACGCTGCAGGTGAGCATTCAACGCGAAGTGATTCGACATAAGTCGAGACATCATGCGTATGAATGCCCGGTCTGCAGAGAGCCCACCGAACCAAGGCCGCAGGGACACAGAGGAATCGCCCGAGTTCGTCCGCCTTCCACATGCTCCCACATCAATTGTTGGGTCAAATAGTCTTTTCTTCCTGTTTTTCGTCGTGTCGCTAAAAGGGGAAAAGACTTCCAACTCAGCTTTCGGTGCAGAGAACTTGATACCGAGGGTTTCAGACCACTCGGCAAGGTTGTCCAAAGTGGTTTCGCTCTTTCGGTCTTTCCTGGCGGACGCATCAACGCCATCACACGTCGTCCTGCGATATCGTCCACACATACTGTCTTCCGATGATTTGTCAATTTTGGTCCAGCAAGTCCAGATCTCCGAGTACTGAGATACGCGCCATCACTCCATCTAAGTAAAGGGCTGCCAAGCCTCCTACTATGAGTCCCTGTGAATGCTCCCGACATGATCAGCCCATCGTCGCCGTTATCATCAAGACATGCGAATCGGCAAAGGAGATATCTCATCGGGCAGACTTTGACGTTACGACATCCTCACTGATAGTTTCTTGCGACGTATGGGACAAGATGATCTTGCAGTATCAGGAAGAAACACTAATACCTTAGGGCTTCGTTACCAACGCGTTCGTGTCCTCTCTCGCTATCACCAACAAATGCATTCCAAACACACAGCAGGAGTTGACCAGTTGGGTGAGATAACTGTACGAAGCTTGAAGAGGAGACTGTTGGAAACACGCCGAGATAACACATATGCTGGCCTGTGTTTGCCGGGCCGACTCTCAACAAGCCATTATACTGCTCTTATCAATTTGACCATGCACATATATATATGTATGCCTCACAGCAAAATCCGTTTGGCTCAAGAGGGCAGCGCAGCAATACACACAATTAAGCGAAAGTATTTCCAAACTGATAACAGATAATAGATAGAGTGTCACATGTGGTGTGGCGAGAGCCAGTACCGCGAGCCCAGTACAGTTGCCAACAGGACCTCCAGCAGACTGCAAGCTCATACTCTCGAGGTTGCGAGTAGGTGCGCTTCACAGCTACACTTTCGACGCGAGCTTTCCATTCGTTCCATTGCGAACCGCTTTTTTGTTGCAGCAGCATGTTAGCTGCACTGTTGCACAGAGCGCCCAAACTGACCCACGCGTTCGGATCGCAGGCCGCCATTGCTACGGGATTCGCTCGGACCATGGCAACGTACCTGGTGGAGGAGGACAGTTACAGCTTTCTGAAGGATCTCGGCCTGAGCCGGGTCAACAACGGTGTGTACGATGGGGCATGGGTTGCCGGTAAGGCCGGCACCGTCCAATCGATCGATCCGGCGTCGGGCCGTGTCATTGCGGAAGTGACGACCGGTTCGGTACAGGATCTGGAACGCTGTCTAACGGCCGGTACGGCTGCGTACCAGGAGTGGAAAAAAATGCCCGCCCCGTACCGTGGTGAGATCGTGCGGCAGATCGGCGAGGAGCTGCGCAAGTACCGGGAACCGCTCGGCAAGCTGGTCGCGCTGGAGATGGGTAAGATACTGCCGGAAGGGGTCGGCGAGGTGCAGGAGTTTGTCGACATCTGCGACTACGCCGTCGGACTGTCGCGCATGGTCGGTGGCGCCATCTTTCCCTCCGAGCGGCCCCAGCACACGATACTGGAGAAGTGGAACCCGCTCGGGCTGGTCGGTGTCATATCGGCGTTCAACTTCCCGTGCGCCGTGTTCGGGTGGAACGCGGCCATCGCACTCACCATCGGCAACACGGTGCTGTGGAAGGGTGCGCCGAGCACGTCGCTCGTCAGCGTCGCGACCACGAAAATCGTGGCCGACGTGATCAAGCGCAACAATCTGCCGCCGGTGGTGACACTGTGCCAGGGTGGGGATGAGATCGGTAAGCAGATGGTGAAGGACGAGCGCGTGAAGCTGATGTCGTTCACGGGCAGTACGGCGGTCGGTCGAACGGTCGGCGTCGAGATGCAGCGTCGGTTCGGGCGGTGTTTGCTCGAGCTGGGCGGTAACAATGCGCTCATCATTAACGACGATGCACCGCAGGACATGGCACTGGATGCGGCCTTTTTCGGTTGCATCGGTACCGCCGGTCAACGGTGCACCACGACCCGACGCCTCATCATCCACGAGAAGCTGTACGATGGGTTCGTGCAGAAGCTTGTTAAGCGCTACACCAACCTGATGCAGCGTGTCGGCCATCCTCTCGATCAGGCGACCCTGTACGGTCCGGTACACAATCAGCAGGCGGTGGAGAACTACAAGCAAACGATACAGGAAGCCGTTTCGCTCGGCGGCAAGATTGAGTGCGGTGGCAAGATTATTCAGCGGCCCGGCTTCTTCGTCGAACCGACGATCATCTCCAACCTGCCGCACGACGCACCGGTCGTGAAGCGGGAAACGTTCGCACCGATTGTGTACGTGTTTAGGGCGAAGAATTTGACCGAAGCGATCGGCTGGAACAACGAGGTGGATCAGGGACTTTCGTCCGCCCTATTCACCAGCAACGTACAGTCAGCATTTCAGGTAGGTTCGATCGAAGTTGGTGTGGTTCCATGGTGGGAAAGAATGCGTCTAATTCTTCCTCTCTTTCTTACGCAGTGGATCGGCGAGAATGGATCGGACTGCGGTATTGTAAACATTAACACGTCACCTTCCGGGGCCGAAATCGGGGGAGCTTTCGGGGGCGAAAAGCATACCGGCGGTGGGCGCGAATCCGGTTCCGATGCGTGGAAACAGTATGCCCGACGGTCAACCATCACGGTGAACCATTCGGCCGATCTACCGCTGGCGCAAGGCATTGTGTTTGAGTAAGGGTGCAAATAAAAGGAGGATGAAAAATACAAGCTTCGAATGACTGAATGCGGAAGGTGAATTGGGATGGATCTGCTCTGCTTCTTCTTTCTTGGCCTGGTACTCCACTCCAGGCTGTATCCGATCTCCTCTCTGGTCTGACTCCACTTGATCCAGCCAACGAGCTCCTTCCTGGCAGGACTGGGTCCGGCATCCTCATCACGTGCCGCTGACCAGCACACACCGACAAAGCATTGGAAAGCTCCACCAGCATAGTCCAGGATTCGAACCCGTAGAGGACACGTGGTAGGAGTCTTCTGGATCTCAAGATGTGGATTCCCCCCTGAACAATGCGCCTTCGGATTTCGCTGCTTACGTTGCTGTGCTAAGCTAGCAAAGCTCCTCCGTCAACCAATGCCCTGCTTCTGAGTCGTGCTGTATCACGGTGAGAGCCTCCGGCAAACGGGCACCTTCTTGGCTTGTCTTCGTCGCATTAATCCTCATTTCAAATCCTATCGGCCTCGCGTTTTAACCCTTTCGCAATACCCTCCTGTCGAGCGATTCACCCCAAAAAGGGGTTTGCGCAAAACGAATCAGCTTTCGTTTCTGATCGATTTATTCAACAGCAATCAAATGCATATTATTACACCTATGACTTATATGTACAGCATCTTTACATAGAGAAAGGGGGGAGGGGGGGGGGAGGTGGTAGAAAGGGTTTTGCACAGACAACAACCTTGATCGGCTCTTGCGTTCTTCAGTCAACGGGAAGTCTTTCCATTAGCTATTGATGAGCAAATCAGGGCTCATCTCTGTCCACGCCATGCCAAACATTTTCTACGTAAAGCCAAGGATATATGTACACCAACAATATCCCTGCGCTTTGTATGCTTTACCCGGGGGCTAAGCTGGCCATTCGTACATCGATTGGTGTGATACTATTGTGGTAGAGGATTGGAAACGCTATAGAGTGAGAGAGAGATGCGTTTAGAATGCGCCTACTTAGCCCTCTACACCTTTGCCGGATCGCTGGCAGCTCGTTTCGGAACCGGGGACGCATCGTACCCTTCGTCGTCCTCATTGTCCTCCTTGCTGTTTTCGTGCAGCAGCACGTACTCGCGCGAGCTGAACCCAAACTTCAGCACATCCTTTTCGCGCAGCTCCAGGTAGCGCTTCGTCTCGATTTGCTTGTTGTTAACGAACGTCCCGTTCGACGACTCCAGATCGATAATGTACGGCCGCACGCACTGGCTTTTCGTACCGTCGACACGCTCGTACGGTACCAGCCGGTACTGCAGTACTGCGTGCTGCTTCGAGCAGGACGGATGATCGACCGGTATGTCGCAAACCTTCCGATCGCGCCCAATCAGATAGCAGCTTTGCCGGTGGATGTAGAGCGTCGGTAACGCTTGCTCACCCTTGAACGGATACAACCGCCAGCGGCGCTTCGGCTTCCGGGCACCGGGGGGTTCCGCGTACGCAATCACAACCCCATGGACGGTGTTGGTTTCCGCGGTCAGTTTGCCGGACAGTCCAAAGTTGGGCTTCTCCTTTTCGGTCGGCTCGGCCGAATCGGCGGTAGAATCGGGCGCGTTCGAACCCGATTCGCCAGTCCGATCCCCGTCCGGATCGGCTTTAAATCGGTTGGTTTTGCTATCCGTATGCTTACCCCATTTAAAATCGGTTTCTTCCTCGGTACGACTCGTTGGCTCTTCTTTCACGGCAACCGGCGCACCACCGTTGTCGCCGCGCTTTGGTGCCGTTGTGTCGCTCCTTCCCATCGATTGTTTGTAAGGACTGCTACTGTCAGCATGTCTGCGTTTGCGGCTACCAGTGCCATACTTGTCTGTGTCCGATTGTTTGTGCCGGTCTCCGTGCGTATCTCGCTGATGGGTGCGCTGCTGCTGCCCAGTGTCCCGGCTGCTGGAACTAACTTCATTATCGCGGGTGTCGCTTGCGTCACGGATGCTGCGATTGGTACTATCTGGGCGATACCGTTGGTTCGAACCGTGCTTATCGTATCCGCGTGAATGATGGTTTCCATTCCTATTACCTGTACAGAAAGCCAGCAACAAAAAATGCATTAACAAATCTACTTTAAGTGTTAATCTCTTCGAGAGGTCTTGGTGGTGGTGGCTTGCTAGACTTGGTTTTACCAATAAACGTACAAGCAGTGTGTGAATCGAACGTCGTTACCTTGATGTGCTGCATGTTCTTTTTCTCTGGCATCGCAATCGTGCGTGCTACGGTCACCACTCCTTGCTGATTGTGATGATCTGGCCGATTTGTATTGTTCGTGAGCTGAACGATCCCTTTCAACACGGCCATCCGCGTTAAGCCCCCTAGCGTCGGTACGATGTCTGTAAATGCGTTTCGCAAAGCAAAGAAAGATAATTGATAAGATCTCCCATTGGCCGAACTGCACCAGGCAATACACACCCTCTGGCACGCTTGCTATCTAGCGTTTGGCGGGAATGTTCGCCTTCCCCGGAACTGTCCCATCGTGACGGTATCTGCTTGTGCGATTCCATTTCCCTTCCGTTATGTCTGCTGCCCTTGGAATATCGGTGCCCGGCCGGTGAAGCTTCCGAAGCTTGTGCTGTTGTTGTTGTTCGCTTGCCAAAGGACGGCACCACAGCATCGTCGGAGTCGACCAATGCACGAGTATCGCCTTTGCTATGACTCTCGGACTCGGACGAATGGCGCTCCTTCTTATGCTTCTTCGACTTCTTATGTTTCTTGTGCTTTTTGTGCTTCTTGCGCTTTTCCTTCGACTGCCGATGGTCGCGGCGTTCTTTCGACGAATCTTCATCACTGTTATCGTCATTGGAATCGGAATCGCGCAATGTGCCCACTTTGCTACTCATTCTGGACGCGTTTTATCAAGTTTAAGCAGGGGATTTTTTTTGCTTCGCTGTTATTATTGTCCCCAGGCAGATTTACACACACACACGCACCCACACTCCCAGTAGAATGACGCCGCCGAACAAACGATGCTACCCGATCTGCGAATATACGGGGGGGAGGAAAAAACAGGCATTGTAAAAGTCTCGACATCATCGGTAAAAAGTTATTCGGAGGGTGTTCAGCCACGGTGACGCAAGAAAATGCGTTGAAATATGTTTTTTTTTCTCTTCCGGTGGTGTTAAGCAATTCAAGGATAGAATTCCCGGAACTATCTCCCCCTGTGTATCCTTTGTCTTCCATGAAGCAATAGTATGAAACTTATTTACCTGTATGTAATACGAGTGTGTGTGCCGCAGGTTTAGCATAGATTGTGGGCAGATATTAAACACCACGAAGTGTTTGCCCGCTTTTTAACTTTTTCCGACTTGCGTTTACTGTTTTGGTTTTGCACTTAACAGTAGTGCAAAAAGGCAGATCGCTTCTGTTTGGGCGAATGCAGCCTTCCGAGCGGTTGCACAGATGCGTTGCATTTTGACGTTAACGGCCCAGGCTGCAAGGAACATATGAAAAGACCAAATCCTTCTGTTTACAATACTAAGTCAGCGAGTTCATGAACTTTATACGGCTTTTTACCTAATAATAAATAGTAAAATCATAAAAAAACGTATAGAAAACTCATGTCTTTATTTAACATGTACATTTTATTTGGTTTTAAAAGATTTTTCATTAATTTTCAATTTTAATCTAAAAATCGAGAGTAATGATATTGTTGATATTGGTTCCCTGATCAGCGATTGTTGTTGTTTTGCCTGTCAGACTGGCCGACGCGCTACAAAAAGAAAACTTCTATCCGTATAAACAAAAATTTTCCGAGTGCTTCTTAATTACGTTTTTGCTCAGTGCCTTCTAATATCACCAATCTTGTAAAAATGAGTGACCAATTCACTAAACGAGTAAAATATAATTCATATTTGTATCGTTATCGCGATGCGACAGAGCGCCGAGCTGCTTTGCTAGAGCAGAATGACGAAGAGCTAGCTGCAGGAGGAAGTTCATACGGTATAAGACGGGCAAATATCATTGTTAGTTTCTTTTATAACATGGCATATGTTTTGTTTTCCAGTTATTGGAAGCAACCAAGGCGCAGGCGATGCACCTATGGATTATCATTCAGAAGGATCTTCCAATGTGATGGCAGAAGAAGCCGGTGAAACGACAAGCGAACCTGAATGTGATGAGTTTGTTACGGACTATTTAGTTGAAAGCTCTGACGATGAAAGAATGGACACAGAACGCACAGAAGGGTATGATGTAGAAGCCGAATTACGTCGATGGGCAATATCCACCAATCAATCGTATAATTCTATAAGTCAAGTTATGGAAATCATACGAAACGTGAGTTCTTGTAATCTTCCAAAAGATGCTAGAACTTTGCTGAAGACTCATCGAAATGACTCAAATGAAGTTGTAACGATAAACGGAAGTCAGTATTGGTATAACGGAATAAGACGATGTCTGCTCAACGAACTAAGGTGCGTAGCTAATAAAAGTTGTTAACAACAATCTTTACATAACAAACGTTACGTTTTGTATTTTCAGCCGCAGCGATATAGCTCTCGATTCGTATTCTAAGCTGGAACTTAATGTTTCTATTGATGGATTACCCATATTTAAAAGCAGCAATCTTCAATTTTGGCCAATATTATTCAACGTTCATAACATTCCAGAAGTGCCGGTAATGACCATTGCAGTTTACAGCGGATCAACAAAACCAGCAGATATCGATCAATTTCTTCAGCCCTTCGTTGATGAACTTAACTTCCTTATGGAAAATGGAATAACCATCAATAACAAAAAGATTTCCATAGAATTACGTGTCATTATAGCTGATTCACCTGCTCGAGCATATATTAAAGGTAAGACAAAATATAAGATTACGTTGAAAATTGTATGGAACTTAATATACTTTTTTAAATAGGTGTTGCTGGTTTCAACTCACGAGATGGTTGCTTGAAATGCGCAACGAAAGGAAGAAGCCTTAATGGAAGAACTGCATTTTCCAGTTATACTGAACTTGAGCGAACAGATCATGGGTTCAGATTACGAATTTACGAAGGTCATCATAAATATTGTACTCCATTGTTGAAACTAAATAACTTCGACATTATCAAACAAATAATCGTCGCAGATCAACTACATTTGATAGACTTAGGTATCACCAAACGCACGATCGTAAGTTTCATGGAAGGAAAATTTGGCGTTAAAAAAAAGCTTAGCAATACACAAATTAACAATTTGTCTGCAATGCTGACCAACATCAAACTTCCTATTGAAATTCACAGAAAGTTCCGTTCAATGCGTGACTATAAGCACTGGAAAGGCTCAGAATATTCCTCATTTCTATTTTATGCCAGTTTCGTTATACTCAAAGAGATAACAAATGAAGAACAATACAAGCACTTCATGCTGTTCTTTTGTAGCTTAACTTTGTTTTCCTCAAATGTTTACAAAGAACATTGGCCTTTAGCAAACACGTTGATTCAACTTTATGTAAAACATTACGCAAATATCTATGGCCCGGAATTTATTTCAAGCAATGTACACAATCTGCTACATATATTCAAAGAAGTTGAACAATTTGGTCCAATTAGTAGCATATCTTCTTATCCATTTGAAAACCATTTGCAGCATTTAAAACGTTCATTGCGTTCTGGCTGGAAATGCTTAGAGCAAACTATAAATAGACTTTCCGAAAAAGAAGTTTTTAACACTCGTTCAGCTAATCTATGTTTAAATTTCCCTTCTGTTCATACCAGAACTGGCACAGTAACATTACATGTCCGCAAAGCCTTTCTTTTAAAAACTGGGGAACGTAACGAATGGTTTTTGACCAAAAGTGGTAATGTGTGCAAATTTATCACTGCACATGAACAATACCGTAACATAAAAATTGTTGCGAAAAAATTGTCTCAAACAGACGATTGTTTTGTATATCCTTTGAATTCTAAATTTATGCATATGCATCATGGAAACCTGAGCGATCTGGAACATACGGAATTGGATGTTAATATTGAGGATATACGATGTAAATTGGTAGCTGTTCCCCTTTCCAAAGAAAATGAGTATCAATATGTTCCATTAATTCATACCCTCGTAGGCTAATATTTGCATTTCTTAGATAATAAATAATTAATATGATTTTCTTTCTGTATCGTTCTTTTTAATCACTATAATTTATGGATTATAACATTTCAAAAATTTACATATTATACATTATACATTTTTCATGAGTTTTTATTATTAACATACATATTACATCATATTACATGTATTTAAAAAAATAAGGACACTTAGTTAGTGAAGGAACTTTATAACAAAACAAAAAAACACTAATAATGAGAATGTTGATGTCTGTGGTGCGTGGATTTAATCTTACCTTCTAGGTTCAGTCTTTGGCGGGCATGCTTCAATTTATTTTGGAAGAATGTTTTAATTTTTTGAGGAGTTGGAGTTACTCAGTGAAAGGTTCCAATGTGCTTAAATAAAGCAAGAATATTTTTATATCCAAACAACGGAATTTTTTGGTTCGGATGTCCAATTCCCGTCCAGCTCATCTCTATAACAAACTGTCTGGCAAATATGATGTCCATCGCTGAATGAAGCCTTTCTTCCGAGCTATCTGTTGGCAGCTGGCATTCCAGATATTCTTCAAATTCTTTTTTGTACTGTTGATCATTAAGCTGCTGATCCACTGCATCCAACATTTCTTTGGATGCGATCGGTTCCCAGTTGAATGAACTATTTGTTACCAATCCTGGACGAGGAGAGATTTTATCTAAGATCAAGTCCAGCTTAGTTTTAATAATTGCTTGATTTTTCTCAACAACTCGAACCCTGTTGGCGTGGTTAGTTTCTATTTCATTAAGTTTCTGGTCCAAATTTGTAATTTTTTTTGTCATGTCATCCATTTTCTGTCCAATTGAATCTAAAAGATCGCGCAATCCTGCGTCTATAGAGGATTTTGTTGTCTCTAGATTTATGGGACTATTGCTGCTTATGGGTTTGGAAATGTTGGGTTTGTTGGATGCGGAAACATTGCGGTGAACGATGTTTGTTGCAGGTTGGATGTTCTTGGATATATTTTTTGCCGTTGGTAGTTGTTTTATAAAATCTGGATGTAGTGTTGGTTGTGATGAGGAAGCTGTAACACAACGATGAAAAACAATACATATTACTTTTAATACTGCTCCCAATCTTTTAAACGCATGCCGAGAAAACCATACAAACCTGCGGAAACACTGCGGTGAACGATGTTTGTTGCAGGTTGGATGTTCTTTGATGTATTTTTTGCCGTCGGTAGTTGTTTTATAAAATCTGGATGTAGTGTTGGTTGTGATGAGGAAGCTGTAACACAACGATGAAAAACAATACATATTACTCTCAATACTGCTCTAAAGTTTTATGAACCAATATTTTTTATACCTGTAGGCTGCGGCTTCTCGGATAAAACATATTTTCCGTCTCTCATATTGAGCACCACAATCTTGCGTGGTGTGCTAAATGATTCGCCACATCGTTAAAACACGAACAAAGAGATAAATATATTATACATCGAATCCTTTGTTACATGTATTTTAAAAATACATACTTTTCCATGTTGCTTGGTTGCTTCTGTTATTGGATGTTTACGTCTCTACACAACACAACCGCAATAGCTCACACGGATCAGATGGAGGACAAGCAACTCGGTAAGCACAAGTTCAAATCAACTTATAACCCTATATAATTGATAACACAGAAAAGATACGATAGCCACCGGTAAAGGGGGGGTACTACACACAGCTATGGCATATGAATGAATAAGTATGAATTTAAATAAATGACAGCTACAAGAAAAAAACAAGATTTTTTTTCGTTTTTACTTGCTTGAAAACGGCACGTTTTTATTTTCTTTACCAACCAAGTTGTATACATTAAGACCAAGATGTATACATTACCACGCCATGACAGATGGTCCGATGAGGTGTTATTAAGACGTCTTTTCGTGGTCTTTTCGTGGGTGAAAAGACCACGAAAAGACGTCTTTTCATCTGTCATTTGGAGCCTGGGGGTCCATGTTGGTGCCGTCCAAAGTGGGTACAGCACGGCTATAGCGCTCTACACACCTTGGCCGAAATGCTATAAATGTCAAATAAAGCAGCTGTCATCGCAGGTGCAGCTGTACGGCAAGAAACGAATCCGTCCGTATAGCTGCGTGACGGTAGCAGGCTAGCACATTGACAGGTTGCGAGAAAGGAAAAAAATATAAAATGTATATACATATATATTTATATATATATATAGATGAGAGAAATTGCTAATAGTGCTTTGTGACCACCTTTTTCATATCTTCAGCGCAAACCTTACAAATATGAGGAATATCGTGTTCAAGTGACTTAAGGTGTGAATACATACCAGCAAACGGTGTAGCAATGGTTTGGGAAGTTAAGGATAAATTGGGCTAGGTGCAGTATTTAAAGAATGTGAGAGATGGCTCCGTTCTACGCTGTTCAGGTGAAAAATAACTGTCTGCCCATGTATTGGTAACACACAAAAGGAAATTGCGAGTGGCAGCGCAACGGACCATTTGGACTGGAAACGGATGAAAGAAACATGAATAACGATAACAGGCAGCAGTTCCGTTTCGCGTACAAACAGTTGTAAAATATGTCTTGTACAGCGAAAGGAGCCCCTCGAACAGCGATTGGGAACTGGCAGGAATACACATTTCCTGCGAGGTGTACGCACACACTCATCCACACGCGTATATATATATGTATATGCGCGGGTAAACTGGAGAAAGAGCAGTCAAAAAAACGCAAGAACATAGCTAAACAAGTAAAAGTTGTATTAAATGTTTTGCTCCGTAAAACGGTAGATCATTCTTGAGGTTTCATAAATCGAAACGAGCCGCCGACGCCAAAAAATTGCTGCCCTGCCGTGTTGTATCTAAATCATCCGGCTTCTTTCCACTCCCGGGCGAATTGTTTGCATTTCGCTTATATTTTATTTAAACTTACTTTTCGCTTACTTACGTTTACTTTGCTTAGCGTGAATAGCAGTTCGAATTGGGTGCGAAATGTTTTGCGGTGAGATCATTGCAAACAAATGTGTTTGATTAGATGGCTGCTGAGTCTGAAAGACAAAGTGCCCGATCCTGGACTCGCCCCATTGAGAAGAAACTGGAATCGTCTTGTTTTTTTTGTTACATGTTTGAAACTGCATCAGCAGTAGATAAAGTTTAGCAGGATTATTCTAATATTACTCAAGGAAGTGGGTTGAGAGTAGAGCATTAGTAAGCAAATTTAAGTTTAGCAGAACCGTAAGCCACATTCTCAAACTGTATGGACCTATTTTAATTGATTTTCCTTCAACCTTCCGCTTCTCGTTGCAGGCTACACTAGTTTACATTGTACATATTTATCAACGCACCTCTATCGCATTATTACGCCCACTAACCCAACTACAAGGATACGTACGTAAGCACGGTATAACTTATCTGCCAAACCCAACACCATGAATGAGAAAAAGCATAAGCTAAAGAACAGTGCGTGTAAAGTAGGCGGCGACCCGCTCAATTGTCCCTTGCCGCCGATAGACACGTCGGAAACGTACTTGCTGAAAATTAAAACCTGGAGCCCGGGCAAACGGTCTCAGTGCTTTGTCACGCTGTACCGTCACACTAAAAGCAATATTTCTACGATTCAGCGCAATTCCAATTCGCTTCGCACACGCTTATCTTGCTCCCATAACTCGCTGACCGATTCCATCAAAAATAAGGCAGACGATTCGGTATTCATAACGCAAGCGATGTCGCACGACGCATTAGACGACAACAAAATTTTAGATTTTTACAACGTTCCTATCGATTCCGACATCTACACCACGCCGATTGATTTAATACGGAACACGTACAATGCGGAAACGTCTTTTTATCGGAATCGGAATGGTAAGTTTTTTTTCACACACCCATGGGCAATTATTTAGTTGCAATTGTTGTCCAATGTCCATGCCTGCATTAGTATCGTTTTTCGTATGAGTTTTGTCGCCAGAAATTTTTCTTTTTGTTTGTTTCCCTAATGTCCTTTTTTTGGTCTTTCTTTATACACTGGTTCGTTTGGTTCCGTTTGGATAAACCGGTGAACTCCAAACAGAAGACGTGAGAGGCGGCGTTGCACGTGTGCTTTTTTTATATTTCATGGCGATTAGCCACAGTCGGCATTGAGCATAAGTTGCTCCTTGAGCTTGAAGCATACTTTTTGAGTGTGTGTGTGTGTTTGTATATTTATCTTCTCCTTCCACATTTAGATTCTAATATTGTTTACCTTCTTTTTTATTCCCGCACAATCGGCCTTCATTGAGTACGCGCTAATGCATACCGATATACATGTACTAATTTCAGAAGCGTCACAGAGAAACAGTTGGAACAATTTGTTGAACTACAGTGAACAGATCAGCTCGATTCACGAGCGCAAAACCAATAAACCCCACATTATATTCGACAGAAAGTCGGCCAAGGTCGTCGATAAGCATACGAGTGATAAGACGGACAGCAAGCGCAATTCGATTTCGCACGAGATACGCTCCCAGTGCAAAAAGTCAAACTTTTCCGTTAATCTTAAGCAAAAGTTTTGTAACATTTTTCGCGTGAGCCGCCAGCAGCATCACAAACCCTTTCTGGCCAATAAGCGGTCGATCGTTGCGGGCAGAGCGAAGGATAATGTCGTGTGCGCTAAGGACAAAAATGAAGGCACGAACGGCAAAAAGATAAACACGCCACGGAAGTTGCCACCACTTCCTGCCAATGGTACGTATTTGAGATGCACTCGCACGCAATCGCATTAATGACGCGCTGTGTTTTTTCTTCTGATTTTACAGAATCTGATTTAAGGTATCTAATGGGCGATACGAGCGACCAAAAAAGGAAATCAGGTGAAAGAAAATCGTCGATGGACTTTACTGCAAGCATAGAAAAAGTTCAAGAGGTAAGAGGGCAGAAAAGGACTCCCCCCCATTAAACCCTCAAAACCGATCTTAAGCTAATCGTTCGTTTTGGTTGTCTATTGCAGTTCGGTTGGTACTGGGGTCCAATAACATCAGAAGGTGCGGAAAAGATACTTTCAAACGAACCGGATGGTAGTTTTTTAGTTAGAGATAGCTCCGATGATCACTACATATTTTCTCTCACATTCAAACTAAATGGTACTGTACGGCATGTTCGAATAGATCAAGATCAAGGTAATGTTGTAGCAAGCCCCCGTGGTGCCAAGAATGCGTTCTGAATCCTTTTCTTTTTGTTATTTGTAGGATCTTTTTCATTCGGTTCGTGCGCTAAGTTTAAATCTCGAACAATAATGGAATTTATAGAGAACGCCGTGGAGCATTCGCGAAGCGGCAGATATTTATTTTTTCTGCATAGACGTCCGGAATATGGTCCCATGCGTGTTCAATTAACGAAACCCGTTTCGCGTTTCAAGCATGTGCAAAGTTTGCAGCATATATGCAGGTACGAGCAATCGCCCCGTTTCCCCGATTGCATCGTGTAGTGGGATTTTTATTAATCGCTTCCCTTCTCGTCTTCTCTGTGGTTTGCAGATTTGTCATCCATAAAACAATCAAGCGAAAAGATCTTATTCAAGCACTTCCGCTACCGAGAAGAGTGTTGGACTATTTGTGCTACAAAAATTGTCTTTCGGAGCGTACTGAAGCGGATTTACTAGGCAGCTTGGAAAAACCAAATATTATTCTTCGTTAGATTGGAAAATATTACGAACAGTTTTCTTTTCCTCCAAAACCTACAACCCCCCCAACCCCCCTGATAGTCGATATGAAACATAAAACTATAACAATTAAAACAAAGAAAAACAACTGAAATCACACACACATAACCTACCCCCTCGTAATAAAAACAAAACAAAATTGTGCTAAAGCCTTGTGCTTTGTTCGTATCGAGCATATCACAGCTAAAGGTAAATTTTTCGTCTAGTAAGATTATCGCGTAACGAACGGTTACGGGGGTCTCCAATATCCGGTAAGAATATTTCAAAATTTGGACAAAGCAAAGTTCGGTTCCAGGGTTGTAGCCATGCAGCGCGACTATCAAACCAAGGTATATCTAAAATATTTATTTTGTTTTGTTTATGTTAATCTTTTCCAAAGCGATACACAGTGAAAGTATCGTTCTAGTATTTTAAGATAAAAAAACAACAAATGTGGTTGTATGAAACGTAACTGAATTTCCAGAAAAAAAAACAGCAATTGGCTATACATTTGCGCTATGTAAACATGCGTACGGCTGATTTGCTGTAAAGTGTCGCACCTTTGATCTAACAACTTTGGGCGCTACAGCGGGATTTGACAGATACAGTAGGGCAGCTGTCGGGCGATCGTTGTATTGAAATGGTTTTCGTTGGTGTCGGCCTCAATATTCGCTAAATTGGACTTAACATTTGCTGTGCTAGAACCCAGGAACAGGTAGGAAACGCGTGTCGCGAAATAGATAATAGGTGCAAGTTTCGACACGTACCGGCTCGCAGCACGCATGAACGGCTAGCAGCCATCATAAGCACAGAAAGCTACGGCTGGATGTGTGTGGGCCCCGGGTGATTGAGCGCGCTATTCATACCAGAGTGCACACAGCGAGTGAAGCGAAAAATGGCATCGAGACGCAAAGCGAAACCCATCAACATCGAGGAAGATGTACGCATCTCCATCCACCGGCAGATCGATTTGTTTCTGCAGGACGAAAATCTGATCGAGTACGATTTTCCGCCCAATCTTACCAATCAACATCGGGCGTACATACACCAATACGTACGCAACAAGCAAATCAAATCAAAATCACAGGGAAAAGGTAAGCATAATCCAATCCAAGTATTCCATGTGTTCCCCTAGATAGCCCCCTAAACTTGGTGCTTGAGTTACAGGGGAAAACCGACACCTTACCTTATGCAAAACGAACCTGCCGGATGTGATGCACGACGATGCCGTGCTCAGCCTAACGTCTGAGTCATGGTTGCTGCTGGAAAAAATCGAACATTTGCAACGCCCCACCCGTGCGGCTGGTAAAGCACGCACGGGCAAAGGAAAGGCGAAACAGTTGCATTCCATCAGTGCTGCATCGGCAGCGCCTACGATACCACCACTGCCGGCTGGTTCGGTGGACATCGATGCTGCCCGTAAGCGTTTGCCGATCGCACAGTTCCACGAGCAGATAATGGCGTGCATGCAGCAGAACCAGGTGATGATAATTTCGGGCAACACGGGCTCGGGCAAAACGACCCAGGTGCCGCAGTACATCCTAGAGCGTGCCGCCCAAACGAAGCAACCGTGCCGTATCATTTGCACACAGCCGAGACGGATCAGTGCGGTCACCGTGTCGGAACGGGTCTGTTACGAAAGGAGCGAACCGTTGGGCGATACGGTCGGGTACCAGATACGACTGGAAACCCGTGTCAAACCGACCACGAACGCGGTGTTCTGCACGAACGGTGTTCTTTTGCGCTGTCTGATGGGTAAAGGGTGTGCCAAGTTTTTACAAAACGTGACGCACATCATCATAGACGAGGTGCACGAACGGGACCAGTACTCCGACTTTCTGCTGATTGCGCTGAGGGACAGTTTGGCGAAGAATCCGCTCCTGAAGATTATACTGATGTCGGCCACGATCGAGTCGGACACGTTTGCGAAATACTTTAACCAGTGTCCGGTGATCGAGATACCGGGCCGCCTGTTTCCGATCGAGATCGTTTTCCTCGAGGACATACTGTTCAACATGGACACGTACAATCGCAGTGTGCGGAATGTGCGGTCTGCGATGGCGAAACAGTTGAAGCCGGCACCGTCGGTGCACACCATGGACGAGGAAACGATCGTACTGATGAACGACATACTGGAGGTGTGCTGGATGCAACACGATCGCAACAATTTTCGTAACTTTTTCCTACTGATCGGGGAGGATAACATTCCGATCGATTTTAAGCACACCGAAACACAGATGACGGCACTCATGATTGCAGCTGCGAAAGGTAGGCTAAGCTACTGGTGAAGGGGGGCGGTTTATGCAACGCTTTCATGCACGTTTCTCTTGCACTTCGTCTAGATTACGTCGAAATCGTACAGAAGCTGCTGGACATGGGTGCGGATCCGCACGTACAGGAGAAGCACGGTTACAATGCATTCGATTGGGCTTGCTTCGTCAACGGGAATGGTAAATGTTCGGAGCTGCTGAAACAAGCGATGGAAACCCCGAGGCCAATACCGACAGCAGCCGCTTCCCACACGCAGCAGATGCAGCCGCATGACGTGAAGCTGCTGCTGGATGCATATCATACGTCGACCGGAGACGATAGGATCGATCACAGCCTGATCTTCGACATTATTATGTTCATCTGCAGCCAAAAGTCAGAAGGAGGCATACTGGTGTTTTTACCCGGGTACGACGATATACAGGAGCAGTACGGATTGATCACGAGCGAGGCGCCTGCGTTGCACTGCTTGCGCGTGTTCATGTTGCACAGCAAGATGCAAACAACCGATCAGCATGCCGTGTTCAAGCCGGTGCCTTCGGGAGTGCGTAAAATCATTCTCGCCACCAACATTGCGGAAACATCGATCACGATGGATGACGTGGTGTACGTGATCGATAGCGGGAAGGTGAAGCAAAAATATTACGACTCGTACACGTCCACCAGCTCGCTGGCGACCACCTGGATTTCGCAGGCCTGCGCCACTCAGCGTGCCGGGCGGGCTGGCCGTACCAGGCCCGGCATCTGCTACCGACTGTACAGCCGCACCCGCCACGCAGCGATGGATCCGTACGTACTGCCGGAAATATTGCGCGTCCCGCTAGCGGAAATCTGTCTGCACACGGCCATGATCATGGAGGACGCATCGATACAGGCGTTTCTCAGCAAGGCCATCACGGCACCGTCGGCGATGAGCATCAAGCAGAGCATCAAATATCTGCAGAAGGTGGGTGCGTTCGATGACGACGAAAACCTCACCGACCTCGGGTACACGCTGGCCGAGCTGCCGGTAGACGCCCGGCTGGGGAAGATGCTGCTGTACGGCATACTGCTCAAATGCTACGAGCCCATACTGAGCATCGTGTGCATTTTGAGCGTGAACGAGCTGTTCGTACTGCCGCCGTTTGCCGGCGACAAGGAGCGGGCGAACCGGATGCGGTACGAGCTGGCGGACAGCTCGTACAGCGATTGCTACACGCTGCTGCGCGCCTACCAGCGCTGGCTAAGCATGCACTCGGTGCACAAACGCAAAGAGCTGTGCAGTCGCATGTTTTTAAACCACGGCAAGCTGTCGATGGTGCACGATCTGCGGAACAAGCTGCACACGCACCTGTGCACGCTCGGGCTGGTGAAAACGTACGGTGCGGGCAGCATTAACCAGCTGAACGCGTTTGCCGGCAACTGGAGCCTGGTGAAGGGCGTGCTGCTGGTAGGGCTCTACCCGAACGTCTGCTACCAGGGCAAATACTCGAAAACGCTGCAGACACGCTTCGAGAAGAAAATCTTCATCCACCCATCGTCGGTGATCGGCAAGCGGGTGGCGAACGACGCCAAGGAGAACGGTAACGCGTCCTCGCTGCCGAGCGAATGGATCACGTTCGAGGAAAAGTGTAAGGTCGGCCGGGGATCGATGATCCGCTGCAACACGGTCGTATCGCCGCTAACGATTGCCATTTTTGCCGGACCGTGCACGCTGGACGAAGCGGGCTGCATCGTTCAGGAGGAGGACGGGGAGGACGACGAGCCGGACCGGTGTCGGCTGTCGCTGGACGATTGGATCAAGCTGACGACGAGCGTAAAGGTCGCCAAGTCGGTGCTGCACCTGCGGCAGGCGGTGAACGAGCTTTTCCTAAAGTTTATCGCCGACCCGCGCAAACATCAGCCAAGCCCGGACGATCTGAAGCTGATCGAATACCTTGGAAAGATGCTTGGGCAGCAGGACGCAGCGATTGGCTTAACGCACCAGCTGGAACAGTTTCGGGCGCGCGGAAAGCAACGCGAACCGACGGGTGGATATCAAGGTAGAAGATAAAACTAAGCAACCGGTAATTGGGGGAGGATGGGCGGTCCGTCCGGTGGCCGAGGCGACAACGGCGCCATCC
The DNA here is from genome assembly GCF_013141755.1 of Anopheles stephensi. Classification (NCBI taxonomy): domain Eukaryota; kingdom Metazoa; phylum Arthropoda; class Insecta; order Diptera; family Culicidae; genus Anopheles; species Anopheles stephensi. Next base: position 2,889,128 of record NC_050201.1, read on the forward strand.
AGACCGGCTCCCCGTACGCAGGGCTGACTACTATGCTACGGGTGGTAAAATCAAGTCACAGAAAGCCAGAAATGGCAGGCCGAGGTTGTAGTGCCACCGAAGAAGAAGAATTGGCAGGATACAACATATGGACGATATCAAGATATTAGAACTTAGAATAAAGAGCGAATGACTTCAGCAGTCAATGATATAGTATGCTGTGAATCTAAGCATGATGCAGGACGAGCCTCTTTTGACGACTCGTCTCTTTGAGGAAAATGAGGTCTTTTTGGACGCTAATAGATGAAGCACCTTGAAACCTCCAGACGAGATCCGGACTGGTCTAGATACGCTGAGATATGCTCTCTTGCACACGAACATGGAGAGAGAGAGACCAGCTAACCCACCCATTAACGGTTCTCAAAACGTCTTATTGTCGTTAAGATTTGTGCTGTGATGGAAAGAAAAAAACGGGAGAACACTTTATTGTTTATCCAACAAAAACTGCTAAACTATGGGAGCCTATGGAGGATGGTCGGGAGTTTGCTTTAACGCCACTACTCGAACAGGATTTGACATCGACCTGGATGCACATTGTGGATCATCACCCCGGTGCGATTCATATAGGAACAAGCATCGTAGATATGCGCTTCAGTCAAACCGTTAAACAAGCAGGAAGGTGGCGTGTTTCGCTGGACTGGTTTCGAAGGAGTGCCGCAGACGGGAGGCTATAAAGTAGCATCATTATGGATGGCAAATTGGCGCGTCTTGGTTTGGTTAGGATGGCGATGGGAGCATGTAACACAGCTAATGGTCGGTTTTACGCTTCAGTGGACGGGTTTTTGGCATGCTCGTTCCCATCGGCAGAGATTCTTTATGCGGATAGTGCAGGAACGAATCGCGCGTAACGTATGCGTCACGCATGGGTTGGATGTCATCGGATTGATCGGGTTCCATCGGTACCGGCTGGAGCCGTATGCGGGCCACAGATCGGGGAGGCGAGCTGGTCGGAAGTGCACTGCGCTGGTGGCTGGGGGCTATTAGAGGGTGCGTGCTGTACGACGATGTTGAGAAGATGCGCGACCCCAGCAGTTGGCTGCCGTTGGCAAAATTTGGGGGTTTCCCTTGGTGCGGTTTATGGGCGCGGTTTAATGGTTTTCGATGCCGGCGGCGGAATTTTGCTAAATCCCGCTGCATCAAACACTGGCAGCAGCTCTCGCACACGCCCAGGAATACTACCGTCAATCATGCGTCTAGTGGGAGGTTGGGGGGGGGGAAAAAAAGAATAACGGAAACGATGACCAACCAACCCTCTAAGAAGCTGCTGGCTAATCTAAAGAGAATGCGCTGCGCTCGGCGAAGTTTTGTTTTTTTGTTTTTATCGACCGGAAACTACTTACGTTCCCCGTTTGGTGGCAATCTTGGCCGCGTGTGGTGGTAGCTGGGCCTCGGTGGGGAAAAACGTAGCCCCGTAGAAGTCCAACCCGTTCTGCAGTAGGTGATTGTACTCATCGAGCGAGGCGAGCGTGATGCGTATCGGGGGCGGTGGCGATTCTTTCTGCAGCGCCACGTCCTGCTCGTCGATGGGTTTGCTGGTCGGCAGCTTTGGGACCTGGGGTTTCGTTTGGGGCGCACCGGCGGCTGCTGCTGGCGTCCAACCACACCCCCCCACCCCACGGCACGCGAACATCACACAGAACCGATAAAGACATACAAATGAGGGTACATAGGAAGGAATGAAGAGGGAGAGAGAAAGAGAGAGAGAGAGAGAGAGAGAGGCTGCATCAGTCGGGCGAGTGCTCGCACGGGCACTTACCGGTCGCGTGCATCTGGCCAGGATCCGGCTGGATCGCGGGCTTCTGATACTGCACGACCAGCCGGACGACCTCGACCACCGAGTTGAAGCGGTACAGCGAGTGCCGGATGTCTTCCTCCGGCAGGTCCTCCGGCACGTCGAATACGTACAGCATGAATGTCTTCTGCGGCCGGCACGGGATCGCGATCTTTTTGTAGAACCGTGCGCCGGTCACCTTGTGGAAGCCCTTCTTGAACACCGCCTGATAGTCTTCCGGGTTGGAAAACTTGAACAGTATGCCGGTGGCCGTCTTCGTCAGGCTGAAGCAACCCTTGAAGTTCATCTTTTCGCATATCAGTGCCGCCCGGTCCATGGACAGCTCGTGCGAGGGCGTCAGCAGGAACGCACCCTTGGCGAGAAAGTTCTCGCTATCCGACACCTCCGAATCGTCGTCGTCGCTCGCATTGACCGTCCGGCCCGCCGACCGCTTATCGTTCCACAGCACGTCGGACATTTTCGGACTGCCGACCGACGGCTTGGTTTGGCCGGTCGGCATCAGATTGCTCGAGCTGCGCTGCCGCCGATACTCGGACAGGGTTTTCTCCTGCTCCACATCCGACGTGTTGCCAATGTATGACATCGTGACCGGTTCTGCCTATCGGCCGGTAGGATGAATCTTTGCACACACGAAACACTAAGCGCACTGCTAGAGCGACTTCACGGCGGCCTGGCGCGATAGAATTCTTCGGATCCTTGTGGAGATGTGGCGCGATTGTGGGTGGGTTGGTTGATAGAAGAAGTTGAGATAATCCTGTCGGGCTGCGCACTCTACTCTCTCTCTCTCTCTCTCTCTCGCTACACAACACGATTCGGGACGTTACACCACTGCTGGCGTAATGAGAAGAAATCCCCGGAACAGTTTGCTTTTATACCGGCACCCACGTCAGGGTTCCAAGAGGGTATGTCTCGGTAAGCTCAACCATTTCTCGATCGCTCGCCGGGGAATGGTGGATGAGGAAACGCACCTCGTTAAGACAACGGTGGCGGAGCTGATCGGCAGCGCATTGGTGAACCAGAGCATCCCAAAAGAAGAAAAAAAAAATGCTGGAAGACAATTTGAATTGTTTCAAATCAATTTGAGCTCACGCATGCAAATTGCAGACCACGTGCGCGCACTCCACCCTCGGAGCACCAAACCCAATTGCCCGATGGCCCGTCGTGCTTCATTTATCACCGTGATACATTTGCAAAACCTTTGACTCAAACAGGTATGCGTAGGGGGGGTCTGTGGAGAACGAGAAAATTGTTTTATCCCGTCGTTGGTTGGGACCAATCGGCAGGAATTTCCTCCTAGATCTTGGCATCGTTTATTCTAATCTTTGCTTAATTTGTTCATACTAAATATCTGGATTCCGGATCTAGATTCCGGTTCTGGATTCTGTAACAGGAAGTAGCGCCAATGCACCATTTTCCTTTTCGAGTGAAAAGCTGACGATCGGTTGGATGTCGGGAACACTGTCTTCGTGGTCGAATACAGTTACGGTTTCAATATCGCATAACGTTTACGCCTCATTGCCCATGAGCTCGGCGGGATTTCGGTCGGTTGTCGTCGTAGCGCGCGCGCGTCTTTGGAAGAGTCAGTGGTCCAACGGGCGGTTAAGCTGTTTTACTGTTACTACCTACGTCAGCTGGATAGGGTGGAACCGCCACTGCAACTGTGTGTAGTCGGTAGCTCATAAATCTCGTGCTTTGGCTTTAATTTCCATGCTCTTGCGCAGAGAGTACCGAGGTGTGGTAAAAGGGGTAGCAAGTTTCCCCATTTGCTGGAATGCTGGGTTCGATCATGGGTGAGGCCTCGACCGATTCTTTCCAGCTCCAGGCGCTTGGCGTTGTCATCATCGATGCTTGTGTCATTATTTCTTTTCTCTCGATTATTTCTTCTTCCACTCTAGGCCAAGCTAGCTAGCTTTATTCAAAACGATTCCTCCTGCAGTAGCCGTTTCGTTAGCTTCAGCTCCGGTAACACCTTACGCCTGCGGATAAACTGCTTCCCGTGCATGTACGGTCGCAACACTTCCGGCACGGTTATGGTGTAGTCCTCGTTTTGAAAGTTTTCCAACAGTGCGATCAACATGCGCGGGATGGCGCACGCGGTCCCGTTTACGGTATGGGCAAAGTTCGTTTCCGGGCTGGCCGTCTCGGTCGCTTCCGGTTCAACGCGTATCCCGAGCCGACGGGCCTGATAGTCCGTGCAGTCGCTGCAGCTCGAAATTTCACCGTACATGCCCCGACCCGGCATCCACGCCTCGATGTCGTATTTGCGGTAAGCCGGCGCACCCAGCTCGCACGCTGGCATGTCGAGCAGCAGAAAGTGTAGCCCAAGCTCATCGAAAAGGCTCACCTCGATGTCACGAAACTCCTCCAGGACGGTTGCGGACTGAGCCCGGTTGCAAACGGCAAACATTTCCACCTTCGTAAATTGATGCACCCGATAGATGCCTTTTTCTTCTTGCAGTGCCGATGTCTCCGCCCGGTAGCATCTGCTCACAGCCATCAGCTTGTACGGGAGCTTCTCGGTCGGTATAACACGACCCGCAACGTATCCTGCCAATGCCATCTCAGACGTGCCGGACAGGCATAGCGATTCCCGCTCGCTGCCACCGTTCAGCTTGTACACCTGATTGCGCTCCCCGTGCACGCTCATGCCGCAGCTTTCAATGATACGGTCCGGCAGCAAATCGGGCACGGTGATAAGCTGAAAGTTGCGTCGGTGCAAACGTTCCACCGCGTAGTTGATGAGGGCGTGCTCAAGCTCGGCTAGCTCGTCCGTCAGATAGTACGAACGATGGCCGGTAAAGTTGCCCAAGTTCTCCATCCGGTACAGGTTCATTTTCTTGCAGATATCGCTAAACTGGAAGTATTTCCGATCGGTACGCTTGTGCTGCTCGTTGAATCGTTTCAGCACACGCGGCTCGTTACCATACTCGAGCACCAGCGGATGGGTACGGTTGGGAATTTTGGCCATTTCCGCTTCCAGCTCGGTTGCTAGTTTGGTCCGTTCGCTTTCCGGTAGTGCTGTGCCCGCAACGAGCTGTTGGTGAATAGTTTGCACCCGCCGTATATCGCCGATTCCCTTCCGGTGCTGTATGTTGGCTTCTATGCTCGGTGCATTGGCAGGGTTTAATAGGTACTCCCTATCGAAGCTGGCCTGTGGAAGGATGAAGCGATGCTGGGACATACGCCGGACCACGGTTCGCAGCATGTTGGTGCGCCTCATCACTGGCATCACGCAGCTTGGTACAAACATTTCTTGCTTTACAGCGACACTGGAAGGTTAACAACAATTTTGGAGCTCGATTTCTCACATTATGCAAGCTTTACTTAACCCAAAAGCATTATGTTGCTCCGTCGCATAAACATGCCGGTTCCGTCAGCCTGTGCTTGTTGTGGGTATCTGCGTTTTGACAGAAGCAAAATCATTGTTGTTGATGTGTTGGGATTTCACATAAAAAAAACTATTTTCCTTTTTATTTCTGCAATCCTACGGTAACGAAAAGGGGGTTTTCCCCTGTTATTTCATCACAGCTATTTGGGTGAACCAATTCACATTTACATTGTATTGATTTTTCTTACAGAAATACATCGTTTCATCGCAGCTGTTGCTAAGTTTCATGGAATGTTCGCTACCAACATCTTTTAAACCTCAGCAGAAATTATATCATTAGTGTGAGAATGAAATTTAGTATTTAAAGCGGAAAAAACGGCACCCAAAATACTTTTTGTTGGGAAATTGTAATTTTTCTTCAACGGAAAAATAAATAAATAAAGTACGCGTTTATACGCGTGCGTTGTATTCTACGGAACGGCTTGCGAGGCCGTCGCCCACACGAACGCAAAGAAAGGCATCGGCTGGATCATGCTGCGAGAAGTAAACCAGCGCCTATCAACCAATACATCACGGAAGCTTTTGTTGTGTGTGTAGCTGTCAGTCGGCCTTGTTTGTAGAAAATCGGCTCGTAGGAGAGCATATGAAGGCAGGAAAGCAAAGCAAAGCAAAAAAAAAAAAAGTTGCAACGAGAGTGTGACTTGTCTCGACAGTCCGAAAATAAAGACAAGATTCTTGGGGGCCAGCACACCGTACGGCCGCAGTCGGTGGCAAAAAATAACACAAAAACCAAGTGAAGGTGGTGATCGGGACACGGGCAACGACGACGGGTTGGCGCAGCGTTTTGCTTCGGTTGCACGAATGATTACGCCCAGGGCCCGTCCGCTCGGAACGCGTACGATCGTACCGAAAAGGCATTGACTTGCTGTAGGGTCCGTACCAGGACGTTGATATTTAGTGCAAACTGCAGCGGCTGCATCTAGGATATGGCATCGGTGTCTCGGAAGCTGCCGTCCAAACTATGTGAGTGTGTGCCGGAATATCTATGTGGGAGGGAAGCGCGTTACCATCTTGTGTTTTTTTTGCTTGTTGGTGTGTGAATTGATCATCTGCCTGCGGCAGCCCCCACATATGGTAGAACAATGTCCTTCACCGTCGTCGCATCGCGGTCGGTTTCTTTGCTTTGTCGTGCGGGCGGTTGCAAAAACCGGAAACAGCGGAAACCCCGATCAATCAGACCTATCAAACCTTTTCTCTGCTAGTGGACCGAAAAATGTCGCGAATGTGGCGAGCGCGACCGAGCGCACGCCGCAGCTGCGACAGAGCGAAAAAAAAAACGCGCAACATAAATACGACAACCAGCTCTCGCACCCTACCCCAACATCCCACACACGGTTTGCCTCAGGGCGGAGGGAGCATTGTGATTGTGTGCTGAGACACCGTCACCGTACTGTAAAACGTACGGACGGTGTGTTGGTGCAACGCAGCGCAAGGTTATGTGCCGCCTGTACCAAATTAGGCATAGTGCTCGGAGTCGCTGCTGCCTCTGCAAAGAAACAACCGCGTTAAAACGGGTGGCAATCTACAGCAGACGATAGTGCTTAGAATGCGCTTTACGCAAAGTTCTGCAGCTGTGGAACGCATTGAACGTACAAGCCACCAACTTCCTTATGCCATATAGCTTCCATACTCTCCTCGTCAATAGAAAAACAAACATAATTATCCATAACTGACTAAACGATCGTTCTCTCCCACCCGATAGATGCTATTCAAGCTCATAGCAGCAAAGTAACATGCCTAGACATTGGAGAGACCGGACGCGTGCTGGTTACAGGAGGCCAAGATCGAAACATAAAGCTATGGACATTCGGTGACGAAAAGTGTTTTATGGTAAGTCTAAAAGCGTGTGGGTCTTGCCAAATGCATATCGACTAACCATCATTACTCCATGTGCTTCACAGACACTGCCCGGTCACAATTCGTCGATTGAATGCGTGAAATTTGCCTACTCGGATGACTTTGTCTACTCGGCAGACGATACGGGAGTCATTAAGCGGTGGAACTTGAATGCATCCGATTCGACCTCCCTGTTCGGGCACATGAAGAGTGTCCGCACGCTAGACTTTTATCCATACAGTGACACGTACCTCGTGTCCGGCAGCAACGACACATCGATCCGGCTGTGGGATGTGCGGGATAAGGTGTGCATTAAACGCTATCGGGGTCACATGTCGCACGTAAACTCGGTCAAATTTTCCCCGGATGGTTCGTGGATTGCGTCGGCCGGTGCTGAAGGTAAGACGTTGTGCTAGAGATGCATCCCTTGGAATCGTACCCCTAATGGAACTTCCCATCCACAGGAAGCGTTATTATATGGGACATCAGAATGAGCAAGCTGTTTATGGAGTTTACCGAACGACAGACACCGGCCACGTGCGTCAAGTATCATCCCACCGATCTGCTGATGGCTGCCGGCCGAAGCGACGGTACGGTCGATCTGTACGATCTCGAGAAGCGGCAGCTTATAACGCAAACGCCCGCACTGCACAGTTCGGGTGCGGTTGCCGGTGGCCAACCGGTGCGCTGCATCACGTTCGACGAGAGTGGCAAGTGTTTGTTCGTCGGTACCGGGGCCGGCATTACGGTGGTGGGATGGGAACCGGACCGCGAGTACGATCGAATCGATTCCAACTGGAGCCAGCTGGGCGACATGAAGATTGCCGGCTCGAAGCTACTGTTCGGCACGTACGAGGACGCATCGGTAGCGATCCAGGCCGTGCCGCTGGGCCATCTACGTGCCTTCTACAACACTCAAAGTCAATCACAATCATTCACCCACAATCAAACGTCTCGCAAGAGCTTCAGCCGTGGTAGCGGCAAGGTGCGCCTGTCGATCGGGGCCGGTGGCAGTGGCGGGGGCGGTGGTGCGAGCATCTCATCCGATGCGGGACAGGATGGCGAAGCTGGCAGCGGCAATGGGGGCGGGATGTCGCCGAATTTAAACATCGAAATGATCGACGAGGAAGATGCGACGAACGGTAGTGCGTTCGAGTTTGATCTACCACCCACAAAAGGAGCGCTGGACGAGCTGGGAAATGGACGGATGGCGGTCGGTGGATCGAACGTAGGATTCTCGTTTCCGGCAGGTCCGGTAGAAACGGGATTGATGCCATCGGCTGGTCCGCTTGCAAACAATCACTATCTAGTGCGCGAGGAGATGCAGATGTACAATCTGACCAATCTCGACTACTATCCGCTACCGAAGGGAATCGTGCCAGAAGCAGAAAAGGAAGATTTTCCCGTCAACAGCGCGCAACCACCGGACTACGCACCGAAGAGTGCCAGCCAGCCCATGCCCGGCGGGACGAGTTCGATGTACGTGAATGGGAATGCTGGTGGGACCGGTGGATCCGGTACCGGCAAAAGCGGTGCAACCGGTGCGAGCGGTCGCATCGGCAATGTGCGTTCGACGGCCGGCACGGCGTCCGATCAGCGACGACCGGGAAGCGTTCACGGTGGTGGTGTAGGCCATAGTCGATCGGCCGGGAATCTGGTGCGTCGGCTTGCCACCTCCAAGAGTACGCTTGAACTCAACAAACTGCCCGCGGACGAAGCGGTAACGTTCAAGAAACCGATCAGCCGGGGCAGCTCACCCATACGGCAGCAGAGCCACGCACCACCGTACCACAGCACCGGGTCCAGCTCGAGCAAAATTCAGCGCAGCGAAAGCAGCGCACAGATCGCATCCCTCCGCAACGGTACGAACGGTGGCCCGGACCGGGCTCGGCCGCATAACGCAAACGTGAAGGTGCAAATCGTCACCAAACCGGTACGGTCCAAAACCTCACTCGACATCCGTCACCACCATGGCCACCGCAATGCGACGAGTGGACCGGCGAGCGGTATGTACGGGCAGCGCGTGGCATCCAGCGTGCATCCGAACGCACCGGACGAGGTGCTGGCCGATTATGGTGGCGGCAGCAGCAGCAGCAACATGGGAGCGCTTATGTTAGATCCATCCACGCACGGATCCACCATTCTGCGGTACGACAGTACGAGCATGGAGTACGAAATACAGATGTTGCGCAACGAGCACGACACGACGCTGCAGGCACTGTGCAATCGCTCCGCACTACTATCGGCCATCCGGAACTACACGAAATCGGGTGACGTCACTGGCGCGCTGAAGGTGGCAGTACGCATGAACGATCAGCATATACTGGTCGATGTGCTTGGCGCAATATTGGAGAAAACGTAAGTCGAGAGGATCCGGACCGTAAATGGGCAGGAATCTAGCAACGATCTTACTAACTGTTTTGTCTGTGATTGATTTTTGTTTCAGCTCCCAATGGACTCTCGATATGTGTGTGCTGCTATTGCCAAAGGTGTACGATCTGCTACAGAGCGAATATAAATTGTAAGTAATATTCTCCTTTTACCAACAACTGCCAGTTTTATTGGGGCGACACTGGCCTTTCACACCTCAGAAATCCGAGACCCAGATGCAATTGACACACAAATTGTCGTTCAATTAGTGTCATTTACCTCTGTTATTGACCGGGAACTCTTCCTTGGCACTATAACCTCGAGAGGTCTCTTGGGCCTGCCATTTCTGGCCATTCCTTCTGTGACTAGATTTTACCCGTAGTAAAGTAGTCAGAATGTTAGTTAAGAATGACAATGGCCAACATCACATGCCAGGTGAAGGTGGATGGAAAACTCTCAGGGCCCTTTGCTACTACCAAGGGCCTGCGATCAGGGAGATGGGCTTGCCTGCCTCCTTTTCAACCTGGCGCTACAGAGAGAGCCATCCGCGACTCGGAGGTGGAAACTTCGGGGACCATCTTCTATAAGTCAATCCAGATCCTGGCATACGCTGATGACATTAGACATCATTGGTTTGAGGCTCTCCTATGTAGTAGAAGCTTGTCAAAGGATCGAGCGTGCGGCACAGAACCTCGGGAGATTAACGAGTCGAAAACCAAAATGATGGTGGCACCACCAGCGGCCCTGCTAACAAACACAGATTTACGCACGGGATGATGTACAGATAGGTGATCGCACCTTCGAAGTCGTCCACAACTTCACTTATCTGAGGTTAAAAGTCTGCACCGACAACAGCATTGATGTTGAGTTACGCGCACGGGTGCTGGCATGCCAACCTCCACTCTAAATACCTGTTGCGACGGACGAAGCTGCGGTCTGTACAGAAAATTTATAGTCCCAGTACTCACATACGCCTCTGAGACATAAGGATTCTGTCCAAAACTGACGAAGCCCTCTTAGCCGCCGTTCGAGAGGAAGATGCTCAGAAGGATTTTTGAAGCCCCGTATGTGTGGAAGGACAATGGAGGAGCCGCTACAATGACGAGCTCTACGAGCTGTACGATGATCTCACTATCGTGCAGCGCATTAGACTTGCCAGGCTCCGGTGGGCTGGTCACGTCATGAGAATGACACCGGACGACCCAGCCCTTAAAGTCCTTTTAGGCCGTCCACACGGACAGAGGAGGCATGGTAGGCCCAAATTGAGATGGCGAGTGATGGCGATTGGCAGACGACGGCGCTAAACCGTGAGTGGTATCGAGGATTGTTGCAGCAGGCCAAGACCGCAAGGCGGTTGTAGCGCCTGATAAGTAAGTAAGTAAAGTAGTCAGTCCTGCGCACGGGATGGCGATCTCTGAATGGGAGTTGAACCCCGGTTCTGCCGTGTGAAGACCGGCGCCGCTGTCATCCCCGCCAGCGCAGCAGGCTTAGCCGTTAGCAAGCGTTAGCCTACGTAACGTAACGGTTACATGCTGTTGTATGCAATTTTTCCGTAACGTACAGCGTAAAATAGGGAATTCCTACTGCTATCCCCTTGTATCGCTCAGGAGCATTCAGGGGATGTTCGACAAAAAAAAAAAAATGGAACGAATAGGGAGGGGTCAATGGTATCGCGCAACCAAACAAAACAGCCTGCCTGATAGTGTGTCCTCCGTTCCCTGAAAGATTGTGCATCCGTTCGTTTATAGCGAAACCCTCGTTTAGGTGGTGGATGTATTATTGTCACTCCTTGATTTTACTGCACGAGCGAGCCTCCGCTTCGGAGGGAGTGGTTTTCCCCCGGTTTGTACACGGGCAGGGGTCGAACGTAAGGGCAAGAGCGGAATATGCGTGTTACAAATTTATCAGCAAAGCACAAAGTGCGATGGCGATTAAGCTCAGCACTGCTGGTAACGCTGACTTGCTTTGAATCGGTAGAAGCGGAATGTGATTTGTTACATGTATTAGTGCTTTAATGACGATCGACAATATTATCTGAACTCGGTAGAGCCCTGCCTAAACAATCGTGCCTCGCGTTACGTTACGATGGCGACAGAAAGGACACCGAACGATAGATTCACGCGACGAAATCTCACTCCACTAGTGGTGAAGTGGATAGCGAAGCGGGCGACACAGCATACATATTAATAAAAAAACAACTGCTCTTGCTGCTGCTCCTGTGTCTCTCGCTACGCTGCGCCATTTGCGCGCATTGTTCGGCGCATTAGTCCCATGGGTGCACAGTCGCCATCGTTTTATGCCGGACCGGTCGGGAACCAACTCCGCACCACCGTACTGCTGATGGGAAGATTATGAAAAGTATCTATTACGGGTGCCTTGCTGGTCTGGTACGTTCCGGCTTGTTTTAGCCGGTTCCGGGTGCTCAAATTCAAGTGATATCGAGCGACAAAAGGTGTAAGGGGCGATAAAGTAGATATGAGATTTTTCTCTTCACTGCTCCGTCCAATCCCCTTTTCGTTCGCGCGAACGGTAGGTAACCAGTTTGCAACGGTTTATGACGAATGGCAGCAGTAATGGCGGACCGCTTTCGAGAGTGGGTCCTGTCCTGTGTTGTTTCGCTACACTCTTGGTGATTTGTTTCGCAATTGGGACCGAAATTTACCCGAAACGGGGACGTGGCTTGCGAAACGATACACTTCAAAGCCTCCGTTGGTGAGGGTTAATGATGTTTTGGCAACCTGGATATCTGCCGGATAGGTTTAATGCTGCTCCGTTGCGTATCAACAATATCGAATTACCACCGGGAAGTGCTGTATGCGTAATGTTTGACATTGTAATTTGATGTGTGTGTGTGTTTTTGGTGCGATTGAAGCAGCACAAAATGGAAGCGAAGATGAGCCATTGGTTTGGTTGCGTAAAATGGTCCCGCGAGGACTTTCAGCGGGGACGACTTAGGAATGCTTGAGGTGTGTCGTAGTTGATATTGGCGCCTGGAGAAACTGGTCTACGAAAGCTCCAACACTTTATCATCCCCTTTTTCTTTGCGGTTGTAGTGCCAGGGAAGAAGAATCCTCACCGTGTGGCGCTACCAAACTTCATCGGTAATACATTCTCTCTCTCTCTCTCTATGCCCTTCCCTATACAGCCACTGCACCCGTGCCTGCGATACGTTACGCGTCATACTGTCCACGTTTTTGCCCGTGATACGGGAGAACACAGATCCGTGGGGCGCGTGTACGATCGGCGTCGACGTTAGCCGGGAGGAGCGCCAGAGCAAGTGTCTCGAGTGCAAGAACTGGCTGCTGCGAATACGAAGTTTGCCGGAAAACCCGAGGGCGGGCAGCAGCTTGCAGCAGCTGCAGAACATGATAGTGGACATTTGATAGATGCTGTACGCCGGTCCTGCCTTTCCTTTCCTTCCCGGTTCCGGCTGTTCTTCGTGACGACGGATGCAAGCTGTGGTGATGGCTGCGGTGATCAAGCGGACCATTGCTCTCGGGATCCCGGTTTTTATTCTTTCTCTAACCTCTAATTGACAGTGATTTTATAGTGCGTGTGTTGGGGGCGAAAGGACACGACGGAGCGTCCTCAATATTAGCGCCCAAATAGCGCGGACTCCGTTCCAACTTTACGACTGTGAGCTATAGCGTCAGACACAACAGATAAGCCGGTTCACATTCACATGGTGATCGAAAACCTCAACTGGAAAATGGCCTTTACCGGTCAGCGTACACGGTGCGCGACTGAAACGTGTGGACTGGAATCCGATTGCATATCATCCTATAGCAAGAAACTAGGTAAGAGAGCGAGAGATGGCGGGAGGATTAGTGTGATTCAACTGTAGCTTTCAAAAAGCGTATTGCCTGCCAGATTGTGCTGCATCCTTCCATGCCATGTGTATGTTCCCCGGAAATGTTGATTGATTTTTTTGCTCTTCGAACTCTCGAAAGCTGAACATTTTAATGGAATTATAACGTATATTTTGAACTTTTTGTTGCTGTTATTAACTATTTGCATCACAAGCGATCACTTTTTAACCTCCAATGAAAACCCAACGGCAGATTGAACATTTAAAGACATCCCATAACAACGCAAACATAGTCGAATAAGAGCCGATTTCGGGCTCTCCGGGATTTTCTATCCTTGCCTCCATGTTTTTTTTTTTTTAAACCCGGTTAAAGTGGTAAAGATAATATAGGAAGTGTAAAAAAAGAAGAGTAATACAATTTTTGCATTTGCGTCAGATTAGAGATTTGCCGCTGTGCCTACCCTTTTCCACACGTGCTCCCATTCCTTAACTTATATAAAGCTCGCATTTTTGCTCTAGGCTGTATGACTGTGTTTTAATGGACGCTTTCGCTTTTGTAATTTAACTTTTTTTTTTTTTTTGCTTTCCTTCGAACAAACCCATTATTAATGCTTCTGGTTAACGATATTTAATAAGACTGAAGGTTCTGTCGTTTGCTTTTAATTGAGGATAAGTAGAAGGAACCGGCCTGTACTAGGATACACTAAACAGAATATTAAAAATCCATGCTCTTTTTGGGGGCGGTTAGAAGCCGTACTCGTAATGACTAATAGGAGATCACTTCATATAAGCTAACGCGGTTATTGTAGCCGGCAGTTTTACGAGGAGGAGTAGGGAGAGTTTGCTGTAACATATTAAGTTAACATTTGCTCTGGAAAACCGAACGTGTTGTTGAACTAGCAGGAGAATGATGGGACAAAAGGTGTGCGTGCGGATGTGTGTGAGAGTGCGTGTGTGTGTGTGTGTGTGTGTAGTGATCGGCACTAACCAAAAAAATACTAGATTTACCTTGAATAGCTGCATGCCTAAAAGTATATAGTGATATACATTTGAGCGCTGGCAACGAATGCTAGGATAGTTAGGACAATAACGAGCAGATATGGATCGCCTAATATACTAAACCATGTCCTCCTTCGTCACCTTGCGTCCTCCATCCTTCAACCTCCTCCCCCCCCCCCCCCCTCCCTGCTACCATTTTCAAACCACAGAGAGTCACACACGAAGAAGCATATAACGGTAGAGATCACTAAAATTACTCAAGAGTAATAACACCTAAAGCGTGCTGTTGGAAGAATCGTTAAATGGTTTGCTGTCGATATTCAAAAACACTCCTGGTAAATGGGAAGAAAACAATCGAGCTGTACATTGAGCGTGGACATACCCCTTCAATCTGCACAATAATATTTTAAACACTCACGAAGAAATACAAACCCCGAAACTTCGCATATATTGGCCTTACGGATGTTACGGAATTGCTCAATTTAGAGGAAGCAGAATGGTATTTAAATACTCAGCTCGAGAGAAAACTTTTCGTAACACACAATCAGCGTGAATGCAGTGGAGTAAAGGTCCAACGTACGAAACAAATCAAGACAAACATTTGTACAATAATGTTGAAACGCTTAGACGGTTTGCAGGTTTTAAATTAATAATACAGAAACCAACTGACAACTGTTGTAAAATGTACAAACCGTCAACCGGTTTCAGGACCTCGTTTTAATCATAACACAGGCTCTACAGACAGACGTGTTGCTGCTGCTGCTGCTTTTTTTTTATGTCGAATGCATTCAACTTGCTTGTTGTGACTACATTTTAATTGGTAGGACTTAGCTTATTTTATTACGATTGAATTCGCCAGCCAACACACCGGCACCACACGCTAAAACGCAAGTGATATTCGACTGAAACGAAGCGACAAGATAACGATGAAGAAACAATATCAAGTGCACGTGATAAACATACAAATAGCAAAACGAAGCATTGATGATGATGATGGTGGTGAGCCAGGAGGAGAGTTGTAAAAAGGAAACACGGTTTTTTTTTGTTAGAAGAGCAAACATTACGATGGTTTTTAATTAAAAGTACTATAATAAAACAAACGAAATGCCTAACTTCAAAAAAAAAAAACAAATGGACGTTTACTTCGGATGCAAAAATGATGACAAGTCCTGGGGTCCGTGATGAGGTTGATAGGCTTCAGTTTTCGCTTAAATATGTTAGGTTTAAAGGAAATCCTTTTCCAAGCAAGTTTAAGTTGCTCCAGAGTTTTACTAGCAATCTCGGAAGGATTCTTACGAAATTTGACGCCGCCATAATAACATGAGCTTTTGCTTTGCTTTGCCAACATAATCTCAAATTTATTGTGTGTGTCCAAACATCCAAACTAATGAAAGCCACTTCCAGTCATCTGGTGGTTGAGACGCTAGGCAGAATCGCTTCCTCGAATTCGACCTTAGACGATGAGGTCCTGTGGAAGATGAGGCGCGGTGTCAATAAGTCTAGTAAGACCTAGCAGAGGTCGCTTAGAGCCACTTCTGGACAGTAAAGTCTATGGGGTCTCTTTGCCTACCAACTGTCTAGGTAAGCGAGATTCCTTGAATGAGTGTGACTAGGTAGAGCCTCTTGCTGGAAGAGGTACCATCAATCGATAGTGAGGTCCTCTGGATGTTTGTGAAGTCTCTTTCGCCAACGAAATGTCTTGGTAAGCGACCAAGCACTTCGTTAACTTGCGGAGGTCTCTTGACAACTGAGACCCCATCAATCGGCCAGGCCCTTTAGACTATGAGGAGTCCTCAAGAAGATTTGAGATCTCTTGGCTTGAACATTTTGTTCCAGCATTCGGTTACCATAATACAACGTGAAACTAATTGTTTTCAATGTTTACAATCATTATAATTGCCAGGCACCAAAAAAAAGGCGGCCCAATGCCTGGCACGAGATTCCCTTAAGCGATTTCCATCTCCAAGAAGTAGGATGATTTAATTTGCCTTCTCCATACATTTTTAGGCCCTTTTTCTCTCTCGCTAACATTCTACGGTTCTAAGATGTGAAAGTTACAACGAAAATAAAAAGATAAAAAATAAAACTTTCTTCCTCCCCTGTGAGATTGTGGCGGCACTGGTCCGTTTAGCAGCGAACCGTCCTAATCCGTGACTATAATAATAATAATTAACAACAACCAAGCACTCGTGGAAAACACGAAGAAGCCAACTTCCACTCCTCCACCCGGTGTTCGAGCGTTTCGAATGCCGAACACTTCGAGCCGAGACTGCCGCCGCTAATCCGCTTAACGATGCAGCTTCCTTAGACTGTCAAAAGCAAAAAAAAAACGCACCCATACCAGCATCAGGATGGTAAAGTATTCGTGTTTGTTTGTTTTTTCTTTCGTGTCCGGGTTGTTCCGGGTTGGTTTTTTCTTCTGCAAAATGCGTTTGAAGTCCCCAGACGGACGGCGAGACTGGATGACGGTTGGGAATAGCGTTAAAAAACATGAAATAGCGTTCCACCGCGTCACAATTTATCGCACGAAAGATTCCTTTTTTTTTCGCAGTCGAAATTCATCTTTCCAGCGTCGGATGAGAGTTTGACCTTTCACTGCAAAAGCCCGGTAGCAAAATGTCGGAAGCTGGTGGAATGGCGTCGGTGGCATTAACCTCCCAGCAGCTAGCAGCAGTGAAGCTGCTGAGTGAGGAAAGGTTTAGTGCTTCATAAAAATCATCTGTGTGTGAGTGTGTAGAGTGCGTGAAGAGTGTGAGTGAAAATAATTAATTGGTTAGTAGTGTACGTCAAGCACCCAAAAAAGGGAGCAATCTGATAAGGATGAAGAAAATGAAGGATGCTACCGTATGGAGGAGCACGGCTTTCGGCAGGCTACCACCACACGCAAGAGCCGGTAAGTAAACAAACAACCAAAGTCGCACGCTCTGTTTCGCAATCGAAATTTCGGGGAAGTTGCGTTCGTTCGTCGGAAGATTTTCCGAGCAGCACCTAATAGATTTCAGAGGCTTTTGGGGCAAATAAATCTTGTCAGCCCGGGGTTGGAATTTTAATTTCGAACGCCTTTCACAACATTCCTGCCGGCTCGCTAAACACCCTCCCAGGTACGCTGTACTTATCGGCTACACTTCCGCACAACAAACGAGGCTTGAGAAGTTTAAACAACTCACCCCTTCTTTTGAAACTTCATCGGGGAATGCTAGCTAGCTGCTGGAGAAATTACTTATCTTCAGGCTCGTTGCCTTGTACTGGGAGGGGAGGACACCTGCTGAAGCTGGCTGTTTATTTTGTTAAGCAGCAGCGCTGAGCCTCTTAAGTTCTCGCTGCTCAGTGGCAAGACCTAATGTGTCGTTCGATGATAAATACTCTGCTAAGCGGCATGATACTGGAGTTGGAGTTGGGGGAACTGCTCCATAGGCGAAGACATCAGGAACAGATCCCAAAGCCCCGGTAGCAATGACAATTCTTTAACGTCAAACAGACGTATACACCTGACCTGGGTATTGATACGATTGCCGCTCCAAAAAACCTCTCAAGGAAGTAATCCGATATCGTAACGCGCTAGAAATGGAATGCCGCGAGAGTTGCTATGCGACGTCAGATATTACCTTCAGGAATGTTTGTGCTTCGCTAGCTGTCAAGTTACGGTTGGAGATGTAATTCCAAACTTCAAGTTATTGATAATGGACGCGATCAAGATAGTTTGCACACGGAACCCTTTACCCTGGAGTTTCTGGACGACTTGAGACGTGAGGTGTCAAAACTTCGATCCTCAATCCAAAACGAAGATCCTCATCCATTTTCGCAGCCTGGCAACGCAAAAGAGTTCCATAAATAGCAACAATGACACGGTACGGGACTACTGCAAAACAGTAATCCAATGAGGAACACAATGCCGACTGACTAAGAAGCGCAAATGCAATCAATCGTAACTTTCTTCGCTTTGCCGTGTGCGGGACATCGGCAAGGGCTCACCAGATTCAAAAGAGCACACCCGAAAAAGAAAAAGGGACTCAATTGAAGTTTGCGTCGGCTGAGAATCGGTTCGGTATCAGGCAATAAAAGGAACATGAACCACTGGTCTAATGGAATATAATACGATCAGCCGTAGGAAATGGAGACATTTAGAGATCCGACTCGTCGTCTCGCCGTATGTCCAAAGTCTCTTTTACGGGATCAAGGAGCATCGGGGGACGGTTGATGCTACTTGAGATTGTCCACACTTCGCTTCACGATAATGGTTCTGGTTCCCCGTGGCGATCGAGACTTGAGCACGCAGCGGGCGGTCGAGGCGTTCGTGGGCAACTATCAAAACATCACCCGTCCCTCGATCCCTGCCCTTCTTTCTTTTCTTTTTTTCATCGGCTGGGTTCAGTTTTTCCCCAGATCCTCCGGCAGGCGAGTGAGGTCCTGCGCCTGTCAACTTGGGTGCGCAACAAAACCCGAGCGAAGAACAAATCACACTCCCGGCATCCGAAAATGACAGCTAAACCAGACACAAACAAACAAACAGACTCCGCGGGTACCTCCTCACCCGTCCTCCGGGGACCGCTTCACCGGATAGAACAGGACGAAAGTCATCGAAGTTGCTGCTGCATCGTTAGAATTTTATCAGCTTTTCGATTTCCCTTTGGCACGGCCGCACGGAGACTCGGCTACTGCTGAATGGTGCTGAAAGCAAGGTGAGAAGGAGCAATAAATAAAGCATCGATATGACAGTTTTGGAAATGGTCCTGGCAAGTCTTCCAGATGTTTCAGAACGGGCGTTACATTTACGCAACTCGAACTACTTTTCGTCGAGCGTCCACGTATTACCAATCGGACCGGAATCGGTGTTTACACCGGGCAGAAGGAAACGCAAACGATCCGACGATCCGATTAGCTGAGGGCAAGTCAAGAGGGCTTAAGAAGAGGTAGTCGGGAGTGACGCGGCACACAAAGGCCGGAATATTGGAAGGTTCCAGTTGGTGCTAGCGGAACATCACTAGATCACTGCAGGCTTGAGTTTTTTTTTTTTTGGAGGATGAATAAAGCAGATAAGGGCTTTATTGTAGTTGTTATAGCCTACAATAGCTACTCTTCACACCTTCTGCAGAGTTTCTTGTGGAGCGAGCTAGTTGCAGATGGGTGATTCTACTATACTGAAATCATTTCACTTGGAATTTCTTGAACTTGGAGAGATGAGGAATACAAGGAACGCTTATTACGGCCGGTCGACAATCAAGAGCGGAATTAGATTAATGTACTCATTCATTCCCTGGGCAGGGTGGCTGCCGGGCATTCGATCGACCCGATCCGGCATGACTTATACCGCGAACCAGAATGGTCCTTTATCCCGCACCAGGTCTTACGCCAGGTTTAAAAATCTCTCGCCTAATGCTTGAGCTCGTCGGGGTAAATAAAACTTGAACACACGCGCCCTCACACATGAGTTATGTGCGGACATCAATTATGACGCTTAGCTCCGCCGGTCACATGCCTGATCCTTCTTAGGTCGAATGGGGTCGCATCGTTTTAGAGCAGCCCGCTACTCCACGGTTACTGCGCGCTCAGAGATGATCGATGAGCTCGTCCAAATATAGGGACCTCGAGCTAGGTCCGGTATCCTGCACGATCTGACCAGAAGAATTAAAGCTCCAATTCCCTTTCAACGCTAATGCTCCACAAGTGCTCGGGGTTCGAGAAGAAAGGAGATACATCTGTGTACCGCTGTCTTAATAATCGAGAGCTTTCCACATGTAATTTGTTACAACGCGCAGCAGCACTTGAAATATTGGAGGATTTTTTGTTTGTTTCCTGGACATCGTAGTACACAATGGGAGATCGAAATCAGACATCAAAAAGCACATCGTTTGCCGAGGTAACCGTGGCTGATGTGTTTTCCTCGGAGATTTTTTTTTTAATGTGTATTGTAGCGGGCGTACGTAAGTGATGAAGTTATCGCACCTCGGGAAAAGAAGGGGCCTCCTAACATGTCGCCCAAACCCCTGACCACAGCATGGTCCGAATAATAGCGCGATCGATGCAAAATGATGATGCTGTTGATTATGTGCGGACACCGCAAAGTGGTTGCTTCCGTTGGGAAGGCAAAGACCTACCAGGCATACCCGTCCTCGACTAGTTACTGGCCACCTCAGGTCCTCACGTCTCACAAGCAGACATCCCGTCCAGCTCGCAGATGAGCGTCCTCGTCCACCGCCCGATTTGTAATATCCAGGTTCGAAATGGGAGCAATCGAAGCGGCACGAACTCAACAGCAGAACAAATCGATTTATCGGCCATTGGAGTCTTTACCCAATTCTTCATGTGCGTCGGAGTGTGTGTGTGTGTGAGCGTTTTTTCTCTTCTTCACAGTCTCGGTTTGCTTCTTTAACCAATCTTGTGAGGTTTGGTCGGTTGAAAGATTAGCTTCGGCCCAGTTGTGGCAATAACGGAGGAAGAAGAACTATAAGGAAAAAAAGCAAACGACAATCAAGCGAGGAACAATCTGAACCTCCTCACCGTAATCTAACCTCAAATTGTACCAGTCGATGTAACCGCAGTATATCGCTTCGGGATTCCCAGACCGGGCCCGGCCGTGTTCGGGAACCGGTGGAACCGTGCGGAGGCAGTTCGGCAAGTTCGCACCACAGCCACAACTACCAGTCGTCGGCGGTTTGCCGTTTTGCGGATCCCGCAAAACAGTAGCAACCTTGAACTTGCCACCTTGCCCCTTTTACCGGGGGTTGATGATGCGGTCGAGTGTGCGCGCGGCGAGTGTCCAGAGAGGAGAAGGTAATTTACAACAAACGAATGTGACGTTGATGATGTTGGGCTAAATTTATGAATGAGCAGCCGCAAACAGAGATGGAGGTTAATAGGAGGAGTTTTGGTGTTTTTTTTTTGGCAAATTCAAACACATCCCAACGACGCTCTGGGCTAAAGATAATGTGAGGTAGTTGAAAGTCGCTTTAATATCTAGACTGTTAAACACATCAGCTCTGCTATTTAGCGGTCTGCCGACACTTTACGATATCGTCTACCGCCCAAACATCAAACGCTGCGCCGTAGAACTCTTGAAGTCACGGTCGAGATTTTAATGTCTTCTTCTATGTCTTCAAGGAATAGACATAAAGCTGATTTATTTAGTCTCGAAATGTCTGATGTTTCGCCTGGTCCTAGCAAAACCTCCGACCGGTCAGAATGGACCAAATTAGCCGATCATGCCAATAAGTGCCGGTACCGACAAGTCGCTCTAGATTGGTTTCGGATCGGGCTACTTCACTCGCCGGTGACCTCTGGCGGTGGCGCATATACCTCGTGCCCAAAACCCAACAATTATTACTCCCAGAAACCCCGGTACACTGACCAACACCAGTCCGGATGGCCACGACCAGAGCACCAGGTCCTCGCATCCTGCTGGCATCGGCCAAACCCGCCATCGCGTCTGATGCCCTTTTTATGTACCCAGGGCCCCCGTGTTGGCGCACTGTCCGGGTTTGGTCCGGTGGGCAGTACACCTGGGCAGATCCGGTAGATAATAGTTCGCACTGGAGGGCGTGTGGACGTGCAGCAAATTCGATAAAGTGCAACTTTTGCGAACGAAAACCCCCTGCACACTCGCGGAGCACAATCGAGTGTGTAAAGAGAGCTGTAATTTGGCAATCACCCTACTCCGTAGCACTAGGGGCGACCAGACCCGGAACACGGTAAGGATGCTGCCCGTGTGTGTGTGATGGCAACAGTCGATTTGATTCGTTTCGTGCCGGGCAGATAATTACAGGCTTTGCGCGAAAAAAAAAAGCGAACCCCGGAGTACAGAGCACCGTCAGTGTTACGGGGATTGGCTCTTGAATGTTTCCGCGACTGAGTCAGCGGGATTCAACGCCATCCAGATACAACAAAATCAGTACCGGTAACCGGAGGGCCACATTAATGGTGTGCGGAAGGTCACGGCGAGGTCCGGACAACCACCGGTAGATGCGGTGCGCGACGGGGAGCTGTGTTTTTATAGAAATTTGATTTTGTTGATTAAAAAAGTCGAACTCCCGTCGGGCCCTTACGGGCGTACGGTGGACGAAAAAAAAAATTGAACGAATTGCGAATTAGGAGGACTCCTGCAGCTGCAACTTTTCGGTGTCAGTTGGCGACCAAGCGGGAGTAGCTATGTTTGGATGTCGCGGATGTAGTCTCTAAGAAGTCTATCGCCAACGAGGTCGAGTAGACAGTGGCTGGACGGTCTTGAACCACATCCGGGAATATCCGCTCCGTACCGGCACAATCACGTACGAGCGCTCGCGCGTTTGTTTGACAACCGAAGTTAAACGCCGCTGTAGGTATGTGGACTTCAAAACACACCAGCTCGCACCACCAAATGTATCTTGCAGCGGTACGGCACGGGTAAATAAAAATGTGCAGCTGCACATGAAAGACCGATTGTAGTCATCACAGAGACAGAAAAGTCGTTAAAGTAGGGCTGCCCCGCCGGTACGATCCCCACCGGTTACGGATGATTACATTAGCTCATCTGGACGCCGACCGTGTACATCACAGTGAGCAACGGTCGCGGCTAGTTGTAACGCTTTCTCCTTCCATCCGGAGGTCTCTAAAAGGCACCGTTTTACGACAACGATGTTTCTAAACAGTTTCGACACTGTCCCGACGGTGGCGGTGGGGACTTCGGACTTGAGTGATGTACACCGATCCAGCCTTTCACGGCAGTGACGTACAGTTGCATTATGAGCTTTGGGAGAGGATTAAGAGAGATGTACGGCGATGTTTTTCGGGGACAGTCGCGTGAGTTTGAATACCATTAGGTACCGTTTACGAGTTGACAGACATGACACCTTCGTGATGCAGAATATCACACCAGAAAAGGGTGAAACTCCCACTTCAATAATGAATGGCTCGAGAGCACTTCCTGGGGTTGACGCCATAAGACGCTAACATGTTGTTGCTGTCGATCAAGAATTCAGTCCCCCAACTTAAAGTCGTTGCTTTTTTGCGTCACCTTCCAACTGCATCCTTCTGATCCCGCTCAAAAACCATCCATTTGGAACGCTTGTTTTCTCTCCCGAGTTAAACTAATTAATGCGCGATAACTGAGACGCGCGTTCGGCAAACAAGATTCAATTTTACACCAACCGGGGGGGGAATGACGGCTCGCGATCACTATCGGGCGGCGTTCGGCGACGCTATAATCCTTAAAGTTCGGAGAAGGAATTGAGACATCGGGGGGTTTTCAACCGGAGGCGATTGTAATCAATCAATCGAAATCCTTGGAACCACGCGCCCAACAAAATTGGTAAAGAAGTGTGTGCTTGGTGTCACGTGTCGCTTTTTTTTAAATCAAGTCCTCCAGATTTATGGACAATGTCCGGTGATGTCTTGTTTGCGTCCTTATCCAGCGACAAGCGGTCGTGTGCGATTGAGCCTAGATTAAGTGACGATTCAGGGGTATTATTGATATCGTGGTGCTCTTTTTTTGTGAAGTTCCCGACAAAAACTCCGCTCGTGAAGACGAGGTACGTACAATCCAGTTAATTCTCCAATGTCCACGTTGACTCCCACTATCGCCGCCATTTATTGCGATCAGGACTTCGGTGAAGGACCTTGTGTTGCTGGTTGGACGAAAACAAAAGGAGGGCGTTAGGTCGCCTGTGTCTTCAGGATATCTGGTAAACGGTGTGGTGGGTGTTCCATTTTGACCACACAGCTGATTGCAGAC
Source organism: Anopheles stephensi (assembly GCF_013141755.1). Taxonomy (NCBI): domain Eukaryota; kingdom Metazoa; phylum Arthropoda; class Insecta; order Diptera; family Culicidae; genus Anopheles; species Anopheles stephensi. The sequence continues at coordinate 2,913,063 of NC_050201.1, forward strand.
AAATGGAAGTGCAGCATGAATAATTTTGCTACCCCTTTCGGGCCAGCTTGTCGGTATGGCCCTCCCGAAAGCAAAGCGGGAAAAACTTTGAAGAATTATCGCATAAACAAACGCACGGGCGGGCAGTTTGGTTACCGGCGGTGTGAGTTTTGTCAACAAGCCTCCTATTTAACAAAAACCCCTTTTTTTTTTTGCTCCGGAGTTCTCGCCCGGACGTGGTCACGGCTACCTTGAGCGGGCACGCCCACCCAACTATACGAGCCTCACGCGGTCCGGTTTAGTTCAAATTAGCCCCGTAAGCCAGGTACTGCGAGAACCTGCACCAGAGGCGGCAAAACGTTCGATATCATAAACGATGCAGGTGATTGCTGCTCCCGAAGCGGTAGTGTTTAAAGGTTATGTTTGTTGCAAAACCGGGGGGTACTGCAACGGACCTCTTCGACCTATTCGCTAGGACGCTGTAAAACGTTTGCAATATGTCAATAAAACGCCTGTTTCAGGTCGGTTTGCCACAACACTGCACTGATGTGTGTGCGTGTGTGTGTGGGAGGGAAGGATTGTTTTTGTACCTTTTATAACCTCACATTGCCGCCAGCCAAGAGACCTTGAGCGTGAGTTAAGCTGTTCAATACCACAGAGTACGGTAGGAAGTGTAACCGCTTCGAATACAACCAGAAGCTAACGGTTCGGCAATTGAGGTTATGGCTTGCTCAAGAATTTTGCCTACGCGCTTTAGACAATAGAGCGACTTCCAGATTTGAAGCACACCAACAAAAGGAAGCCATTTTGAGATATTTGATGGACACGCAGGCAGACCACCTACGTACCGAATTAGAAGACAAATTAATTAAGACTCAGTTACGATCAGAAAACACAAACTTGTTGGTTGACAGGCCGTGTCCGTGGTCTAGCTATTATCGCAACCCTCCGCAGAGAGAGAGAGAGAGAGAGAGAGAGAGAGAGAGCACCTCCATTCAGAGCTATTTATTGACTGGATCAAATTAATTTCCTCCTTTTCTCCGTTGTTCTCACCTGATGCGAGGTCGGCCGACTGTTGCTCTCATTAGAATCCCCGTGTGAGTCGCGCATCAGTTAAGTCACGCATATGTCGGCCGAGTTGAGTCCTGGCCGCCACGGATGAGCGGGTTTTCGGGCTACGGATCATTGAGTGAGCTAGTTCCGTACCAGGTGTGCAACGACGGAGTGTTCGCTGTCAAGTGTTCGCCGTAATGCTCTAATGAACACACTCTTGCCCCCTGAGAGCAGTCAATTAGCAGTCTTAAGCTCAGGGGGACCCAGTTGATTTCGGTGTGTCTTACTTATTGAATTTTACACTCCAATAATTGGTTCTTCATTTCTGATAGGGGGATTCCGAATATGAGGTTCCTAAAACTAGCCGCGGAATTGTCCTTCCATATCATCTCAGTAATTATGCTGTCTAGTGAGGTTAGGTGTGTGCAAGTCTTAACTGCCCACGTCTCGTTTCCTGGCAGACAGTTCCTACAGAGGCTAGCGATTCGTTTCGGGAGATGTGACACGTTCCAGAGGTTCGGGATGGGCCCGGATGGCTTCGCTAGCTAATTGTATGCATCCCCAGTCAACGCACACGGCCGACATGCTTGCGCACGCCTTGTTCGGCAACCTGCTGTGGGAGTCCGTCGTCCGCCCGCGGGACTCTGGAACGCCGGTTGGTCCCGCTGGTTTTCGGGACGCGATCCGTACACGCAGCAGGATGGTGCTGGGACTCCCCCGACGAGTGATGTGTGGCTCTCTTCTGTCAGGAATTTTGTGTGTTGTGCCCCTCTGTTGTGGCCGGCTGATTGACGCAGCTCAACACTAATAAGCTCCGTCGCAAACACACACACACGCACGACAGTGAGGACTCGCTCCTCCGTTACGCTGCTTATCATTCACAGCCAATATTAGCACCTTCCTGGTCCACTCGAGCCCCGGCACAGCAGCATCAGCAATAAATTCCGATATTGCACCTCCAGGCGTGGACCAGACTCCCTTTCAGGTCCCTTCTCCGGACGACCCGGTAAGTTGCTGGACGAGTGAGTCCCACGGCCGTACCGAACCGTTGGCCATATAAAGTTGGCCGACCAGCCAAAAGCCCGTCCATGCCCGTGTGCGCATTTGCTGTGCTCGCTGGGGGGTGGGCGGTCCTTGCCTTTCGGCGAACCCTCGCCCTGCCCTAGGACCAGGCCCACTGCAACAAGCCCATTGTTTATGTTTTGGCTGCTGTTTTGCTTCATGCCACATTATTGTGCCCGCCGAACGGTTTCTGCTTTGCCGACGCTGGTTTCCCGAAAATGGTAATTCATGCTCACACAGGACATACGGGGTTGGACCTCTCTACCCTATGTGTTCCAACACTACCAAGACACACACATACACTATCATTAGAGCGCGTCGTATAAAGTTTTATTGTGCCCATATATTTATACAGCGCGCACCTCAATTAGGACGCTCGGCAAAGCCCGACTGTTGGCTTGGCCGGGTTTTCCTTTTGCCCGGGTAGCGAATTGGACCCTGCCGATGTTTGCCGAACGGCAGCGGCCTGTTGCTGATAGCCACCGTGGATCCATGCTAGAAGGTAGCTTCCAACGGAACAGGCGTTTGTCACAAACCTCTGACGGTGAGTCCTGACATGCTCTTCACGCTACTGAAAGCAGAGGAACCAGGACTATTTGCTTGATAGTACTTTTAACTTGGTTGAAAATATTGCTAAATGGGATAGTGAGAAATCCACCAGAAGTTCTACGTGACTTCAAAATTCTAAATTTCCTCGGAGAACTCTGCTAGGATCTTAACTCTTTCTTCAAATATTTTTCATCAGAGAAAACCCATAATTTTATGGTGTTTTGTTGGGGTATAGGATTTCTCCGAAGAGAGTTTAAAAAACCCTCCAAAACTAATCATAAAGTCCTTTTTTCGCTTATTGCTGGTTGACCAGCCAACGGGGTTTAGTCTCCTGTCGGTTCGGCTACATCAAATCACTCAGCTACCGCAATCTGGTTAATATACCGCACTTGGTAGTTTGGTAGAAACACATTTGCTTTTCTTAAAAAAAAGGTTTACTTTGTGTTGTTGTTTTCTTCTCCAGAACGCATTGGTACACTTTGGGTTGCTGGATTTCCATATATGAGTTGCTTGGCTTTATTGAGGTAGCAATTTACGAGTGCGGTTCTTTTGCTAAATGCTAGCCTCGTCAACAAATAAGTTATGCAGGTAACTGGTGGTCCAACAACATTGGACCGAAGAAGCAATGGCTGACAAATTCTTCCCGGCCCGGAGCAACATTTTTATGGTGAGGGTCAGAGGACATTGTAGAGAGAACTTTTTTTTTGTCATCAACATGGGTGTTAATTTTATGACACTTTGCCACTGGAAAAGATTCACCCGGGAAGAAGGTCCGACGGGGGCAGGAAGTGAAGAAGTGTACTAGCAATCGGAATCTCCAATATCTTGGCGATCCTTGCGACTTCCCAGCGGGTGACGGTGAGCATAGCGACTGGTGGAGTAGTGTGTGGCTGAGGGCGAAGAGAGCGTCTAGAACATGTCCGAACATCGGTAGGACTTCTTTGGAGAAGAATTTTCCCAAAAACTCTCAGCATCCTCTAATCCGATGCATGTTTAGCTAAGGGATTGTTGAGCACTATCGAACTACTTTAAGCAACCTGACGGATTCACACGAGTCCAACTTGGGTGACTCCCGGCGGAGCGACCAAGGGTTCAGTTCAGGCAATCCCTCCCAAAATCCATCAATAAAAACACGTTTATCCTTTTATTCCGGAAGGTAAATCCACTACAAACACACCGTGCGACTCTCGGTGCGCGCGCGCCCTCCATCATGATCGGAAGACGCGCGCAAATGCAATTTCGTTGTAGAGCACAACCCTTATATGTTCGCCGCTTTCGCCGTGTGTTTCTCCCTTTATCGTTCTTGGTTTTTCTTTTCAACCCCGCGTTGTTTTGCATAGATGGCGAAAAAAAAAACGGGGGAAAAGGCACTGCCGGACAACACACTTGCTCGTGGGCCGTCCCACAACCCTGAGATATGTAGGTGCGTCAAAATCCAATTAATACGCAATGGTGACAACCAGCAGGTCCCATTCCCACGCACGCAGAGCACCCTTCCGCAGTTGTAGCGTTGTGTTTTTTTTTATATATCCCACAACTCCAGTTCAACTTGAACGCACGGGTCAACAAGTGTTTGCCCGGAATGAAAACAAGTTCCTCCATTTGCTCTGTTCACATCCACGCTTTTTGTAGGCGAGCGCACGCTCTCCGGAGCGAACGTCACAGGTGCTGCGAACTGTCACGGCTGAGCATCATCTGGCCGGAAAGGCCCTCGTTGCACGCGTTTTGGGCCGTGGATTCTAAACCGGGTAGGGCTAGCGTAGTTTTTCTCTTCTTGATTGCAATTCTTCATCCTTACATGTGCATTTCACGCATTCCCGGTGCTTAATTTCCCCGCTTCGGAACTAATCGTGGCCGTTTTTCATGGCACGTTCAAAAATTTATTAAACCAAATTCTGGATTAGTTGCCAAGAACTTAGAGCTCTTGTTATTGAGCTGCTCGGATCGCGGATATTGATACCGTGAAGAGGCGACCGAACAGGTCCGTCAGTAATTGGGGCCTGCTGGAATCCAATTTGTCGCTGTTTTCTTCGCCTGTACACGCTTGTAAGTAGCGTCGCACCGTAAACCAACCCGTACCCGTACAGCTCACTCCGCGAACGAATGGTGCAGTTTATTGCTTTCAATATCTTTACGACCCTGTTTTCGCCCAGCCGAAGTTGGCGGGAAGGGGTTGCGTTTATTCCAGTCTCTCTCTCTCGCTCCTTCGAGCTCTGTTTTCCTGTGCTCAGGTCCAGAGGTTGAAGTTGTTTCGCTTTGCGTTTTTTTATTATTGCTCCTATTTGAAGCATCATCTCGTGGGCAGCGAAAGACCCTGGAAGTGAGTGATGTTTTGGAGAGAAGTAAAAAAAAACAGGAGGTAAAACAAAACAACACACCAACAGCTATCCGACGCCGATCATCCCTTTGATGATGGAACGATGATGTTGATGATCCTGTTTTCGCTCCCTTTTTTCGTTTTTGATGCTGCGTTGTATTGTGTATATTTGAGAGGTTTTGCCCTTTTTTCCCTTCGATCTCGGGATCTGGACCGCGGGAATAGCGGAGCATGGTGTAATTTATTTGAGTTTAATGAGTTTTTATTTAAAATAAAATAATAAACTTAGAAGTCCGCGGTCCGCATTTTCTGACGAACGGCGCATTTTATTGCGGGCATTCGTTGTGCTTGACTTCGTCTATCCGATTGGTGGGCAAGGTTTTCATTATCCTTTCCAAATAATAATACGCCCAAACAAATACCGAAGACTGTACAATCAATTGCCCAACTTGTAAAGCAATTAGCACAGATCGGGGGCGATCGTACGGGAAGGCAGAACACGATAACGATCGGAATCAATTGCAACACCGGAAAGCAAAACAAAAGCACCGAAAGCACTCATTTTAACGCTCTTAAGCTGATTAAGCTCGTTTTAAGGGGTCGCCGGACCGTTTGTCGACGGTGGCGAGCGGGCGCTTCGCCGGCCAGAAGGCATGAATGTATTAATTTCTCTCCATTTATACGCTTTCATACACTCGTGTCGACACACACGCACGTAACCTTCCCTTTTATGGCTTATGGCCTCCCCTACGGGGTTTCGGCCGCTTTGCCGTCGCCTGTCAACGACGTCAGTCGATGGACGTTGCGTTGGGCGTGCGGAGCGCTGCAGGTAGGGGAGTGAGTAACACCACGGGTGGCCACTTTCTCGCCCGGGACGCCCCGAGGGCGTACGCGGGAGCATCCTGACGGCCTGGTGCCTGCTCGCTCGTTTAACGTTCCGTCTGCCGCTCGGTGCGCTGACGGCGTGATTTCGCGAACAACCGTGTCCCAGGCCCGGCGTTATGGATGAGATTGATCACCATGCACTCGACCCGGGGTTAGGATTTAGCAGCGGCAAGATTTTGCCAACATGCTGGTGAAGTTCACGTGGACCACGCGCGCGCAGCCTGGTGACGTTTGACCCGCAACGGGTGGCCTGTGGCACCGTGGACTCCGACGCTGTTTGCTCTGTTTTGCATGCAGCTCTTCAAAATGTCCCCGAAGATTGGACGCGCTCGACCCGCGGGAGGAGGGTTGGCTGAAAGTAATTTACCATCGTACGCCATGGCAGATTCCCTTCCTAACGCACGTAACGCTAATCACCCTTCGCACCGTTCGAGTGTGTTGGCCTCGGCATCGCCCGTTACGCAAGGTCTTAATGGTACACGCTTTCTAGCAGGCAGGGATTTTCATTCACTGCGATGCAATTTCCTGGTCCGATTTCGATTGATTAATTTCCCGTCCTGGATGCCCTGGACCTGGGAACCCTAGAGGCCCTAGAGCGAGAGGCAGCAAGTTGGTGTGATGGCTCAATAACCGAGTCAGCTGGACGACCGGGCACTGTCGAAGTTTTGTTTGTTTAATTTTGTCCAAAATTTTGCCCAAAACACACACACAAACTCACACGCTTATTGCAGTTAATGGACACTTTAAAGCGTTAAGGATTCGGGGAAATTGTAGCTAGGGCGAGGAGGACGAGTGGCTTTGGGGAGTTATGTGCGATGATTGAAGTTGGACAATAAATGCACACGTCAACAGCAGCCGTACCCGCTAGTGCGATCAATGGCGTCGGATAACAGCGTCAACATGTCATCATTCGTACCGCCGTCCAGGGATCTGCCAGTCATTTTGACAGCTCATTACACGCTCGCTTTGGAGTGGGAAACAGCAACGCAACGGGAGCAGTGGAAGGTAATCGCAAAATCGCCCAGAAAGAGCGAGAGAGAGAGAGCGCGCACGATTGCCGAAAAAATTGCAAACCGTGATGTGGGTCCGAACAACCGTCCCTCCAGGACGCTTTTGGGCTGTAACTCTCCAAAGGGCATCGGGTAATTGATAACTTCTTCACTCTCCGCTTTCCGCACTACCCATTGTACCGTTTCGTTTGCGCTTTTGTGTGTGTGTGCTCGGACTTCCAAAATCCGAAAACCTTTTGCGGATTTATGGCCGGGCAGGTTTGAGGTCTTTTCCCGGCAAAACTTCCCTTCTCTTTTGTGAAGCAAACCTCCCACCGGCTTCGGGTCGTTTGCAGGAAGCTAATTTCGCATCTTAACAGCAACAGCTTCGGACGGTACCATTCTCCCACTTTCCGGGACCGCTGCAAACGTCTTGAACGTCTGCACGCAGTTTGACTTTTCATGAATGAGCTTCGTGCATGTCCGGTTCATTATGCGGCTAAGCAATCCGCTGTGCGAGTGAAGAAGTTGTCACCTTCTTAATTGAATTGCACACTTTTTGATGGCAAGCTGCAAAGCGCTCCCGGGCAGGTACGGGGCTGCGCAAAAACCCGATGCAAACACACACACAATTTCCGCCACTTTTTTCCAACCAACTGGATACGGGCAAATGGATGATGATGGCCCACAATGAGTAAACAGTATTGATGATGGCTTTCAGGGTTTCTGATTCTGATGCTACTCAACACGCAAACTGCAGTGGACCACCACGGTTGGACGGATGCGCGGTAAGTGACCACCTACCTACGAGGGAGTTGCGAACATCATACTCCACAGCTGCAACGAGAGGTTCCGTTGAGTGGCTCAAAAACCTGGATAAAGAGAATCCTGAAGATTCCGATGTTTAAAATGGGCCTCAAACAAATATCTGCTAGAGTTCCGCTAATATTGCAATATTTCGTGTCCTGATGTCCTGAAGTATTGTGTCCCGATAGACATCACATTGTGAGTCCAAGTCTCCAATATCCAACGCCCTCCTCTCATTCACTGCAAAGGATTGAGGATATAGTTGGTGAGCTTGTTTGTGAACTTTGAGAATATCGCTTCCCGATAGACATCACCTTTTTTTTCAGGTCCAAGTCTCCGATATCCAACGCCCTCCTTCTCTGCAAAGGATTGCGAACATTTCAAGAACGTAATGGTATAATGGCGTAATCCCAATGATACGGTTCGCCGGTTTATGAATGAACCATTCATGTCCTTACCGTGTCCCGTCCCGGGAAACATCCTTGCATGGTGACATACGTGTACGTAATCCATCCGGTAATCAGGTTACCGTGCCCAGCGTTTTGTTGTTGTTGTTGTTTTTGTGTCCAGACAATGGTGCGCACGGGTATCGATAGACGAGCAGATAAGTCATCCAATTCCCACGCGGCAACCGGACGCAGCAGCATCAAAGCTGGCTTATCTAGGATCGTGAAGTTCGCGAAGTTCGGGACCTACGTGGTATAGAATGCGGAAGACGATTCAAGACTTGGGCTAAACAGGGCGGCTCTAATTAGTATTGTTGCTGCAGCACTGGTGCGCCCAGCCAAGGATCAAGATCGTGTCGATAACGGAACAAAACGAAACATAACAGAGGACACCTACATGTACACCTATTCGTGTTGTATGTACGCTAAAACAAACTGTACGGTGATGACCCCACCCCGAGGTATCTTCTGCCTGGAAGGCGCAATTTATCAACACGCACGGATCGGTGTAGTTTTGAGCCATTGCCCAAACAAATGGTGCTCGAGCGGTGTCCCTTTTCCACGACTGTGTATCAGCGCTTCGTATCTGAAGGATTTAGTTGTCGTTGCTGTTGTCTGTGTTGTGCCGGTGCGTAATACCTTCGTTTCCAATTGCGTTAATCTGCTTGTTTGATTCGATCCGTTTAGGGACGATACGATCGGAAGTTGCCGAGGAAGTCGCTGAGGTCTCTGCTGAAGCACGGTAGGTGCAAAAAAACTAGGATCGTTCAAAATAGCAACATCAGATAGGCGGAGGTCTTCTAAGGAGAGGATATCACCAAGCAAAAAAAAAAACAGGAGGAGGACTCCTGAGCCTCCTTCGAAAGGAAGTGTCACTTAAACATGGACCGATTCCTTCGGCGATCTAAGGATCAGCTTTTTTCTCCTGTTTGCATGTTTGTTTGATGTTTGAGCTTCTTTATCGTGACATCTCGTCTTCTAGCGATGGATCTGCCGATTCGCATTAGGACGCAATCTGCTACAATCCTAGGGTATAGGGAGAGCTGGCGAGAGTGCTGGTAATGAAGACGTAACCCGATTAGACCCGAACCGGGAAGCTGTTGAAGAGGCGAACCGAGACAGACAAAAGCTTTGCTGTGCGCATTGTCCAGTTCCAGCTATTGCCAGCTATTCCACAGGGCGTATGCAGTGTTTGATGTCTAGTTTTTCCAACAATCCAAAAAAACGACATCATCATCCGTGAGGGGTTTTATGTTGTCGTTCGCATTACCAGCCAGGATTCGTGTAATGTCTCGCCTGCCTACTTCACAACGCATCACAGGGATCGATCGGTGTCGCACTATTACCAGCTCGCTGTCAACGGTGCCCAAAGCCCAAAGAAAACCCGCGGGACATGATTTATCGAGTCTATTGTGCAACGGAAAAAAACTCCTCGCTTCTCGGACCGTTCCCGCACACCATTGTCTGTCGCAGCGCGCGTTTGCCACAAGGAATAATGCGTCGGGAAAGGCACAACATACAGCAGACAGTCCCACAACGCTGTACAAACATCAACAGTATCTGAAGCAAAAAAAAAGTAATGCAAGATAAAGAATTGGCACCGATTTAGGACTGTTTGCCGGTAAAAAAGTCAAAAAGTGTCCACATATTTTCAAACACGGCAACAAAGAGATTGCTTTAAAAACAGATATCAAACAGAAGGACGGGGAACGGACAGACGGGCCCGACCGACCTCGCACGCCATTGTTGCGAATGTGTCCCTTGCCGAGATTCTTCTGAAAATGTGGGACAAAAGATGTGGCGGTAAGAGAGTGAAAAAAACAAACATTCACCCAGCCATCACACATATGGGGAATAGGAGCAAACGGTCGAGCGTTAGCAGTGAGTAATTGAGTAAACACATTGGGCCAAAGGTAACCGGCTCACAGTGGGACGGCGATTAAAAGCCTGGGAGACGGATCCCGGCCGAAGAAAGCGACAAGCTGTGCGTGATCAAGATTCATCGAAGATCGGCCTGGGGCACGTCGCAGACAAAGCCCGTTGCAATATAAGCGAGCTAACCGTAAACAAACAAACAAATAAATTAGCTCGAAGGCGGAATTGGCGAACGGGCGTGAGGATGTGCGCAAGGCAGACGCGTACGGTACGGAGTGCACCGAAAACGTCAGCAAAGCTGTCACCAGCTCGTGCAACACCCAACAAGGATAAACGAGGTCTCTCCACACCGGTGCAAGGCACTTGCACAAGGAGAAAAGTTGTCAAATGCGAAGTTGTCGGAGTTCTTGCGAGGACCAGAGTCGTCGGCAACAAAACACCAAGCGAGTGCAGCAGCGTATGCATCGGTGTAGCGGTGCATTCCAGGGCACAGCCGAATGTTTTTTTTGTTGTTGTCGCCCAAGAAGAAGGAACTTGGTCCTGGCTAACGACCTGGATATCCGTGTCCCCAACTGCAACTGGAACTGGGGGAGGTCGAGCGAGCAAGCCATCCCCGGCGAATGTCTCCAGAAGAAGCACAAACGGCAAGACCTTGTTGACATCGTGCTTTCCACGTGTCAGCAACGATCAGGAAAGTTCGTGCCGTGTGTATCCAGACTGGCCTGGTTCATCGGCCAAGATGTCGGCCTCCTTATGCCGTTTTGCACCCGAAAGCACCAAGGAATTCTTTCGCACCAGCAAGCGTGTTTGTTTGACACATCTTGTGATACCGAGGGAGGGGGGGATTTTTTTTAACTCACCGAGGACCTCCAATTCTGGAACGGTGAAGGTGTTTTCTTTGCTGACAGTTTGCTAAACCCCCCATCAGGATACAGCGAGAGCCGTCCTCGGAGGTGATGGTGGATGGAGCACTTCCAACAGTTGGCGAGAGCGTTTGATAAACGATTTTCCGGGAGTTTTTTTTTCCGCCCCCCAGAAAAAAGACACACACGAAACCTTGGAGGAGCATTTTAGGGAGGAAGAGAGCTCATAACGCATAAAGGAAAGGAACCCACAAAAACACCCAACAACTTTCCGCCCGAAAACTGTCAGGATTGTTGGTACAAATTGAGAAACAAGCCAAAGGGAGGACTCATGCTCTTGTAGACGAGCTTGAGATGGCTTGCCAAGATTTTCCTGAAGCCGTGTGCATTATGCATGACTCCAGTGTGAGATGGGGGAAACTGCTTTATCGGCATTTCGTTGCGAAATGGGTGATTTGGGCAGAAAAATGGAAACCCCTTCAACAGGAGTTTCCATCGCCCTATCGGACGTTGTGCGGAGTGAGTGCCTGGCCAAAATTCATATTTAATATCTTCCCTTCTCCGGTTGGAGGAGGTGGTTGGGGGTTTTATTCCAAGAGAGTCCTGACGTCTTCCATCCTTCTAAAAGGATGCGCAAAGTTGTGATTTTGTGTGTGTGTGTGTTGGTGCGAATTTCGCAATATTCCAAGTACGTAACTGGTCCTCACGGCGGGACTGATGCAAAATCTGGAATTTTTTAGGTTAGGTTTCAAATATCAGTATCCATAAAAGGGAAAAACAAAACCTGGGGGATGGAAAAACCCACCATCAGCTCGCCATCCTCAATAAAACATTGTTCCTTGACTTTCTCACATCCGTGTCCGGCTCGGTAACTCCACCAGCTGCGGGGAACTTGTGTAACCTTTACCAGTTTTCCATGTTCCGTGATGGGTTGGCGTGCTGCGCAAAGCAAACCGAAAGGAGGAAATCCAAACAAATACCCTCCAGAGAGACCGGGCCGCTCAAGGCGCCGCTGTGTGCTGTGGGAGTTGTTGAGTGGGGTGAAAAAATCGGGCAATGGCGGACGTCTTGTTCTTGCTGGAGAAGCAAGCCGGGAATCAAAGCGCAGCGAAACGAACATCGATTCGGCTGTGAAAAGCCCACCCACTCTTATTACATCCTCCCCCTCCCTCCTTTTTTTCTTCCTCTCTCTCTTTTCGACCTTTTTTTCCGCCCGGGGTTTGGGGATGGTGCGGCTGTGCCGAGAGATGGATAGCTGTTGATAACGAGCAGTTGATGATACCTTCGAGTGTTGATTTCTTCCGTCCTGCTATTTGTTTGCGTAATTGAAGAAAGCGGTGGGGAGTCCGCCGTCCCTGGCGGGAATTTAATTCGCAACGCTTCCGAAAACTCTGGAGGAGACGGAGGAGCTGGAGGTACGGGGGGGGGGGGGGGGGGAGGGGGAGATAAACTTCTTGGTCAGCACACGATTTGACGCGGATGTCCTTGACAGTTTGCCGTAACGCTCAACGCTTAACGAGGGCGACCATGGAGAAAGAAATCATTTGCTTCCGGTTTCGGGATTTCTTGAACGGTTGCAGGGAAGAAGAGATTATGTTGGGAGGAGTTTTGGGAACGAAACCGAACAAAACAAGAGCATTGTTTTGCACGCGCGGTGCAAACTTTGCGAGTTCGCTACTTTGCATAAGAAGGTCTTGCAAGGCCTCACCAAAGCCGTCGGGCCTCGGTAGCTCAGCAATATTGTTTTGGTGTGGCTGAGCGGATTAAGCGGCGACAAAACACAATCGGGGTGGAAAAAAAACCCACTGTTGCGCCGCGTGTGGCCAAAGGCTACCCGGGGGTTATGGATGGTGGACGGTGTTAAGCCTGGTGCGTCTTAAGTAGGCAAGAAGACGCTGCGTGCACTATTGTGTTGACATTAGACAATGTACTCAATGACTCCTATCGCTCACTGACATCGTTTTTTAGTTCGAATAAGCTGCGAGAGCTATTTAAGCAGATTATATTACCTTAAACGAGGTGTTGTGAGCTTATTTTCGGGAAAAAAAACTTCAAACTCCCTAGATGTATGCAATGTGATGTTTTAATATGAACAACAGCATTTGTTTTAGTAAACAAACGAGTCGGGATGGCTAGTTTACAGAGTTTAAGAGACAGAGAGAGAGCGAGTCATTAGACTTCATCAGGCTTAGGTAAACAAACAACTGATAATGACATTTCATGTTCCAAAATAATAACAGCACATGCGATGGGTGGCCGAGATAAGTATCGAACGCCGCTCGGCCTCTCTCTCTCTCTCTAATCTATCCCTGAAGCCCATTATCTCTCATTACCGGAATCAGGCCTGATCAATCTGAGCACACTATTGTTGTGTAGTGTGTTTTGTTGTTGCGCCATTGTTTCGCAAATAATAACCTTAACTTTTTGCATCAAAACTAACCACCTCCGTTAAAAAAGGGGCCGATCGCACACATTCGATTGCGTTAATACGCTCTAAATTCGTCTGTCTTCTTACGATTCTTTGTTGCGAAAGATGTTAAGTAATCCCTGTTTTGGGAGAAGAAAAAAAAACAACTAGATACACACACACACGAGGAATCGAAAAAGCAACGTCAAAAAATACCTCAGCCCAGAGATTGGACTCCGGTCGAACAATGGCATTAGCATCGTAATCATCCCGGTTCGGCCGGATCGCAACCCGGAACAGCTTCCTCCGCAAATCACCATTGTCGTAATGTAACAGTACGGAGCACCCTCAAATTGAAGTTAAGTACCAGGTGAAAACAACGGGGCCCACATACGGGCCCGAGCCTCATCTTCAGCAATTGGAGGATGTCGAGCACAAAAGGGCGCAAGGACCAAAGGATGACCATATAGACGGTCCCGGACCCAGCCGGGGCAGTGCGTATGTGTGTGCTGTTCTATTATTAACAAGTCTTCCGAAGGGGATTGCCGTAAGTGGGTTTACCAGGATTTTTGTTTTGTTTCGAGGATTTTTGATACTCCTCAGAACGCTGGAGCTCGAAGTCTTGGCGTACCACCAGTAGCAGCGTAATGTTTCAATTTTTCATTACGAGAATTGGTACGTAAACAGGATTAGCAGCCGAAGCGTTTGCGAGAACTTCGGGCCGAATAATAATGGAATTCCTGGCGCATTAGGTGAAGCGTCAATTTCTCCCACGAGCTATCATCAGATTTTCTATTGCTACGACTATCACATTGATGAGTGAAAACCGTTTTCAAGGATGGATTACGTGCTCGACGAAGAACGCTGATGTAGAGAGAAGACCTCGGCCCGATTTCAAGTGACAATATTGTCCCCGTATGTGTGGTGTACCGTGACGAAACTGGAGGATGCAAGATGGCCGGGGGCAGTACGGCACAGTGCGCGGATGGTGCGTATCTCATCCCATTTTCCGGTGCTCTCGCGATAGTGATCTGTTCCCTGGGTTGCCGTAACGATCCGAATCCGATTACTCGGGCGCAGGTATCGTCCGTTGCAGCTCGGACAGACGGGGCCCGGGTTACGCTAATGAAGGAACCGGGCACACTTGCGCAACGGAACGAGCCCATTAAGGGGGAACGTACCTGCGATCCTGCACGGGATGGTCCATTTGGCAGGAAATTGCAACCGACCGATTGAACGTTTCGGGTTGATCGAAGCGTTCGGTTGTCAGCTTGGCTGCCGGCGATACCTCTCTCCTGCCCATAAATCGGATTACCTGTCATCCGAGGAGTGCCGTGACGGGATCTTAAGCTTCGGCCCGGGAAAAATCTTTCGCCGAATGTATTAATGCTAATCAGCGTTGAAGATGCGCTCGATCTTGGAAGAAGTTGCGGGTCAGTTTGGCTGTAACTGGAGCGCGAGGACGGATTTTTGGATGGACGGGCGGAGGTGATGAAACAAAATGAACAACCAGCCGACATGTTGTAGCCTGAGACTTGATGTCTAGAAAACATTTGTAATCGTTATTGGACGATTAGTATGACCTCTCGCGACAGGCTCTCGTCCGACTCTTCAAAACCCTCACCTGGACCACCTCTCTAGCTCTCTCTCTCTCAAGAACACGAGACGCTTGACGGTTCGGTTTTGATCCCCGGAGGTATGTCAAACACCGTTCCTCAGAGATCAAATTGAAGGAGGCTCTGTTTTGTAGGGAGCCCTCCCAATCAATATCCCAACACACCCCGCGAGGACACCCTGCCCAACGGTTCCACAAGAAAAAACGCAACACGGCAACAAAGCCCCGATGGCTCCGATTACGGACAAATATTTTCATAACACAGTGCTCCCTGCACACGGATCCTTTACCCGGGATCAACCCAACGGAATGGATGTTTAGGTATCGCGTCGTATTACACCCGCAACACGAGCCCAAAAATCGCAGGCCCTCCGTTTTCTCCTCCCCCCCCCATCCAAACCACCACCCGGAGCAGGGCGTTCATTCATAGCTTGTTAAACAAGCATCATCCGACGGTCGGCGTGTTGCTCGTGTGGCTGCTGTCACACGGCTCGTTCATACCAGCGGCGAAGACTAAACGCCCCGGAGCACGGTAAAAGGGGAAAAATGCCGCCGGGTAGATAACTCTACTCGGATTACGCACGGTTGTGCCGTTCCGTCAACTTTGTCCAATGTTTGATGGGTGTATGGCAGCTTCCACGCCAATCGAATTGGATCAATCAAAGATGCGTACAATCTGAAGTATGTAATTTTTAATTTTTACTTCAAAAGTTGTCTGTTTGCTGAGGATGATCAGACGAGATAATTGAAGAGTCTCCCAGTTGCCATGAGCTTCATATGCCGGGACGCGTCGCGGAAGAGTAAGGCATCCCCGGCTCAATTCTTCTCGCCCAACGTTATTAGCAGAAGCTGAACGCTTGCCGTGCACCTCAGCGTGGCTTTGATTGACAACTTCAAACTTCGTTACTTCGTCCCGGCGCGTTAGCAGCCCGTTCCCAGGCGAGCCCGGTGGTGTGTTGCGCTACCGTTGTGCTCCAAATCATCACCTGAGAGGGGTCGTGCTTTGTGCGATGCGATTACTAAAACCGAGACGACAAGGACCGAACAAGAAAAAAAAATGCGATCCTTACGGCTTTTGATATGACAACAGCAGCAGCAGGAGCGAAATCCGGACATGGAGGAACGCAAAATTTGACGCAAAGAAACTGTAACAATGCAAGAATCAGTCGTGAGAGAATATCGGCATCCCGGTAAGGACCCGGCGGATCGAGTCAACAACAAACGAAAAAAAAAATCCTTCAATAAAGTAACGAACGCGCGGCAGGGGCGCAACGGCATTTTAATCAGAGCTAAAGTTGCACAAACAGACCCAGCATGTAGCTCCCCGTTAATTCGTCGAATTAAAATCGCGTCGCCCGTCGGAGTCGTTACAGTTCACTGGTGAACGGGCACCGTTGGTACCTCTTTCAATCCCGAGCAAGGGTGCGCTGGAAGGATTCAAACCTGGTGCGACTGTTGCGCCAACCTTGCACCGCATTGTTTTCGGGTGGCTCACCAGCAGCGAGCCCCGGTGAGGAGCCATTGTTCGCGGGAACACGGTAGCTGTTGAGGCAGTCGCTACTTCACAGGCACCGAGCCGTTGGGCAAGGTGACCTCGTGACACGCGAATGACAACAGCGGCCCGGGGACACGAAATTAGTCGCTCCGAGCGTAGAAGCCTTCTGCAGCGCGAGTCATCGAAGTCGGGCCTGCTACAGGCTCTTGACACATGTCCGCAGCAAGCACTCGCACAGCCTCATATGGTTCCACTTTAACGGCACCAAATGGACGCACTTGCGGCACACGTGTAGCGGGAGTGTTATCCGGTCGTCTTAAGAGTCCGGCCAAACGTCCTGTGCTCCGGAAGAAGAAACAAATCGGCAAACACGTGTCCAGTTCGCCTGGCCCAATGGCCGATGCCCGAGGTTTGTGCATACTAATGATGCGCTCAGACAAAACGATCCCGACGAGCTCAAGCTGCTTCGGGCGTACCCTACTCGCCACGCTGGGCAATCGTCGGTGGGCCCTTTTGCTTCGGCCGAGAGTGTCCTATTTCAGTTCCGGACCACATGATGGCCATCGGGTGCTACCACTGGACACAAACGGCTAACCCCGTCGGCATCAGGCAATGCTGCAATGCTTGCCCATTACATCACAATACGCAATATCCGAGAATTTCCCGTCCGGATAGGCGAAAGGCACGCATCAGTATCGCAGTTTTCCCTCCGCTGGAAGATATCCTGGAAGCGAAGTGATGTAAATTCTAGCTAGAGATGCATCTTCCTGCGCACAGCACAATGTATATCCCATCTGAAGTCACCCTCCGGTCCGGACGCTATCAGGCACGGCAAGACAATCCGGAATCTTCGGTTGCTAGATATGGATGCGCAGCACAACAATGTATCGGGACGTTCGGCAACGAATCGCCCACCCACAAACACCATCGCAACCCAACCACGAGAAAAGCCTCCAATGGGTGGCCACCATATTGGCGTCAACTTAGAAACACGTTTGGAGCGCACCATATCACACGTCGGCTTATTACACACCGTGCCCTACCTACGTGATGGGGCGATAGGCAACCGCAAATTTAACTCTTTTTAGGTTAGCCCACTGTGTGCTTGTGGGAGTGGTTTTTTTTTTGCTGTTGTTGTTGCTGCTGCTGTCTGTCGCTACGTTGATTTGTTTGTTGATAGTAGTGGGCTATCGGTGTGAAGCAATTTGACCAGCAACAACACAGGACAAACAAAACAAAAATTGCTACCCAGAATTGTGGTGGCGGTCCCGGAGAGGTGTAATTTCGTGTCGTAAGTACCGTTTGGGCATGCCGCACGCACGCACGCACGGTGGTAACCTCGTACCCGCTTGGGCTTGGTTTTTTGGTTGGAAGCGTCGGAACCCTCCACTCCGCGGCGGTGGGGATGGTGCTGGTTCCTACGCGGCGCACAATATTACCAACAAGGAGATATACCGTAACTCATCGGATAATTACAAACAAAAGCGCAGCACATCAACAAAAAACCTATAACCTATAAAACAGACACACGCGCGCGTACTTTGCGACCACTAAATTAACATCTGGTGGTTGACGTGCGTGTGGCTGTGTGTTTATGTGTGTAGAACCACACATTGATTAATTTCTATACTTTTTGGCATTTGGATTGTACCAATTTCGACGATGGCGACGACACCAACCCCTGCCCCAGCGCTGAGGATCGCATGGCGGACGCGGACCACAAAACTCACCGATAAAGCTAATCACAATCGAGCGGCAGACCCCGCTGGCGTAGCGTCTCCAGACCGCGGGTGGTCTGAGGTTCACCGATTTTTGTGTATTGTGTGTCTGGCAACCATGTATGGTCTGGTTTCTTGAACCTCCTCCGAAAACCCTCGAAAAACCCCGATACAAATATTCACTCCAGACTCTCGAAGATGGAGTATGGCGTGCGGGTGTGTGTCCGTGGCTGGCCGCAAACCGTTACCTTGGATGCCGGGTCTGTAAGGGGTGTGTAGGTGTCCTGCGATACTTGGACGTCCTTGGCTAAGGTTAGTCTTTGGGGGGGAGCCATCCCGACCTCAACGAAAGTGAGAGTTAGTTTGGAGAACGGACTGGGTGTATGCTTCCGGGTTGAGGTTAGAAAATCGTCTAAGTTCATCATACATGGCGCACCGTACGGCGAGCAGAAGCTTACAGTGCTCCGATGCAGTTCGGTTCGGCGCTCTTTTGTAACTTCCTGGACAATGTTGAGGATATACTATTCACACAGTAGTTAAAATGTTTAATAAGCTCTTAATAAGTGTTATGATAGGATGATATAATATCTAGCTAATTCTGAAGCTCAGAAGGCCGGAAGACTTCATTAGGGCATCAAGAAATCTGGTGACACCTGGCTTATGTCACTGGAGGAGTTTCCGAGTACGAGTTTTTGTTGGTAGCAGAAGGCATTACCGCGTGAAAATGTCAACGCATCAATACACGGATAGCTGTCAGAAACGGTCTTGAAAGTTCTGGTGAAAACATCCGAGGACTCGCTCTGCCCCAGGAAGTCATCCATTGGTAAGGGGGCCGCAGCTTAAAATTGGCTGAACGTATATTGGGGACCTTTGTTTCCAATCCGTGCCTTTACCCGTTCGCTGTAAACAGTAGCCACACACGAAACCCATCATCACAAACCTAAAGATTATGCAATGCGCGCGCGTTGCCGTGTATCTGGAGGGTTCTGTGCTCGCGTAGAATGCGGAAGCAGCAAGTGGTGGGTGGCAAAACAGGATGCGGAGGTTGGTGTTCATTTTGCACACAAAAACCACTTCTCGCTGGCTCACCACTCGATGGTTGGTTGTGTGGATCGGTTTGGTGATGGGGTAGTCCCGGGCAGCAAAAGATTGGAGGACTTTGTCCTCCAGCGAAGGATCGGGGATGGTGGAAGATACGGAGGAGTTTGGAGGGTCTCATACACCAACCCACCCACACACACACACACACACACGAAGGGCGGGAAAACCTTCTCCCATATGGCGAGCAGCGTCAGGCCAACATTTTACGGGCAGAAAGTGTGCCCACAAATGGCACACGCAAAATGGCCGCCATCGTTTGGTGACAAGCGTGCGGATTTGTGGGTTTTATACGCCTCCTTCCGTCCCGAGCGATCCGACCCGGGCACGACCAAACGGGGTGGCCACCCCCAATCGCGTTTCGGAGTTCCTCTCCCCCCCCCCCCCCTCCACTCATCCTCGTTTATCTCTTCCATTATCCAAGCGGGGGAAAGTCTTCATCGCACATGCTCGAGAACGGAATATCGTTCCAGCCGACAGATCGGAGATGATTTCTCGCGTGGAGCCGTGCCGTGGAGGCCCCATTTTCGGGACTGTCTGTACTACTCTCGCTCGCTCGCTCGCTCTCTCGCTTTTCGGAGTCGGAGATGGAGATGTAGATCTCGGAGAAAGCCTGTGTCCTGTGGCTGTGTTTCCCAATCCAAGGATCCAAAAGCATCCATATTGCTCTCCTTTGCACATCCGGACGCCGGGCACTCTCGGTCTCGCTTCTTCCCGCCAGCAACTCTCCTTCGTTGGACATACACACATAGCGAAGGATGTATCGCACACAGAGCAGCACCAGGGTTACAGGCCACACACTTCGGGTCGAGTCTGTTGGCTAGTTTGAGCGGTTTGGGGGTTGTTTTCCGTGTGTGTGTGTTTGAACCCTTTTAGAGCTATTCCCCTACGTCTCTGACAGCTCTCCTCCCACCCCCACCCACTTCCGATGCGGATGTTGGCTGTTTTGTGGGTTGGTCGGTCGGTCGATCGGTGGCCAGTATATTGCCGTTCTGTGTCGGTTACTGCGTGTGGCCTTTGTCTGGTGAGCCGAGGTGCTCAAGGACTACCAGGGCGAGACCCTTGCACACCAGGATTTGGCAGTATTGAATCCACAAACACCAACCTATTAATAGCTAGCTCGGGAGAGGTTTCTGGAGAGGGGGGGACCGAAAGATCACTTCCTAAAGGACATTGAAGTGATATTGACCATCCTTCTTTTCAACCTTCAGTTAAGAAAAGCTTGCCAGGGTTTTTGCTTTTCCCTACACTAAAGAGGGCGTTGGTTTTTATGGGTGCTTTGTTTGTTCCAGCGCATGTAACCAACGAATGATGGGCTCAGAAGAATTTTGTGGCAACAAAAAAAAAGAAAAAGAAAACCCCCACACCAAGGAATTTTCGGTAGTTGCCACATTTGCGAGGTTACGCTTACGTGAGAAAATGTTCAGGTTGTCGGGGATGTATCTGCCTTGTGGGTCGCTCAAAGCACGGTGGGAATCGTGGCCGTTTTTCTCCAACTTTCTCAGCATCCTGACCACGCGCACGTGTGTGTGTGTGTGTGGAGATCCTTTTCGTCCTTGTCGTGCCAACAAGTCGAACGCATTCACCTACCAAGTACTCCGAGAGTCGTTCGTCGTTCCTTTCCAGGGCCAGACTGTTGCCGAAGCCTCCAACCGAGCGTCCTGGTGGAAGGACCCTCGCCAATGTAAGCAGCAAGCGAGAAAGCAGTAGAGTACATGGGGCAGGAAAAAAAGGACAACCATTCCCCATCCACCAGGGCTATGTTTCCCGCCTCCTGTATGGGGTACGGCCGTGTAAGTGGCAGGGGGGGAAGCACATAATTGCGAACTCTGAGCAAACAGCAAAAAGAAGCAGGACTCCTTCTGCTCCCGGTCGTCCCTTTTTTACCCTGTTCGGCTGTCACTGCCGAGGACTCACCTCCCCAAACAACAACGCCACGGTAGGAAGCCACAGCCTACCACAATCGGCCGCACACAAGTGGTTGGTTCGTCGGTTGATTCATTGGGTTGGTTTCGGTTGCAAATAGTAGAAACAAACGCCACGTCTACCACACACACACTACCACACGCGTACGGCCGGGCGGTGGGAGGTTGGGAGGACGTGGATCTTTGCTCGCTGTCGGTAAGAGGGTTGGTAGGTGTTTGGTTTGGTCGCCTACTGCCAGGCAGCAGTAACAACAAAAAACCTGAACGCGAATGTGTCCAACATATATCTCAACCTGCACGAGTCGCTGTGTTTGAATTGATTCCTCGATGTTTTTTTTTTTGCCAAATTTCCACAAAACGTCAAATGTTCTTTATTTGAACGAAAAACAACATCTCCCGATAGAAACTCACACTCGCTTACGATGACTAGCCGACAGGACAGGGATAGATAGAGAGACTTCCGAGAGTTCGACGAAACGAACAGCGCAACTTCAATGTCTCGCTCCGGAGCACCACGCAAAAGTAGTATCTGTAAAGTAGTTAGACAAATCTCCACTGTTTTCTAACCTCTCTTCCAGCTCTGTCCCTCCCTTCCCAAAGACTGAGGACCTCATTAACGAAAAAGCTTCCGAAATTATGCAAATTGGATCGGGATTCTGAAGCTACGGGACGGCGTGGCGTGTTGGAGTAACGCAAAAGGGTAATGCACACCCTTTTTAAAGTTCGACGGCTCCCCAACCTCCTGCAAACTGAACTCCTTTTCCCTTGTGTGACATCAGGACACCGAAACGTCTTCCCAGTTTTCGTCATTCCCTCTAATCCTTTCAAGGTGATTATTATTATGTGTGCGCAGCATCCTTTTCGCAATCCGTCCGGAACCGTTTTAAGGACGCCAGCTCAAAGCTACCACCTCCCCCCACCAGCAGGATCATTCTCGCTCGCTCTCACCTCTCATAGTGACGTCGGCAAAAGAAAGAACCCGAAAAACCCCCCTTGATAGCTCCAGTCCAGTACGCAACAACAAAAAAACCTGACATCCCCGAGCACGATCTCCGAACTCCAAACACCCGCAACCGTATACCAGGATCCATCCAACCGAAGGGCGAGATGAAATGGAGGAGATTGGGGTGGGGGGGAGGGTGAGATCGGAAAACCGGTACGATTGTGGTACGCCGGCTTTCGGCGGCTAAAAAACAGGCCAAAAAACGGCACCACAATGCCGCCAAACCGCCATATTGCCCTGAAACCTACCGCGGACAGTCTACGTGTGTGTGTGCGTGACAAGGGATGTTGCGGGGGAGGTTGGTGATGCTCCTTTCCGGTTTCTCGAACCCGCCCGCCCAATGCTCGGCAAAACCTCAACGCCCCCTTTGATTCGGATTTCGCGTGCAGGGCCAGGCAGCAGCAGCCTCGGAGCACAACTCTTCACATCAAACGCGCGCCCGGGAGAATAATCTCTTTAATCCATCGTTCGGTGGAACGTTCGGTCCCGAGTCGCGGCGTGTGCGTATGTGTGCAAAAAGGACAGCGACAGAGGGTGCGTTGTGAGCAGGGTAGCTGTGGGAAACTCTATTGGCGAAAGTGAAACCGACGGACAGTTTCTGTTGGAGATAAAGACGGTTCAGAAAGATTCTTCTGGAGCATTTTTTTCCGGATACCTTTTATAGCAGTAGTTTGTTTAAACTTAAATGTTAAAGTTAGCTAGTTCCAAGAATTATCCTTAGTTGTAGTTAAAAAACATTGTTCAAACTACTTCCACAACATCAGGCAGGCTCCTTCCTTCAGTCACTAGTTTCGAGCAGATGTCAGCAAATAATCCAAAGAGGCGTGGCTACCGTCTACTCGAGCTCGAAGTACAGGTTCGCTGCGTGAGGGTCTAGCTATCGAAACCCCTTGCTACAGTAACTGCACAGCTGACAGCTCCGCCCCGTTTCAACCGAGCGTACGGGCCGGCAACAGTAGCTGGCCGGCAGTGGGAAAGGGATGCGTGCAACGGCCCTTGCACCAACCGAAACCGAACCGATTCGAGCAGTTCCGTTTCGGAATTCTCCATTTTCGATTCCTTCATGCTGGCGAGCGGTCCGTACCGGGTGTCATTCCATTCCAACCAGCCAGCGGAGTCGGTACACGAACTCGTTGCGTTGCGTAGCGCTTACCGTGGTCGTGCATGTTTGCTGGTGTACAGAGATTTATCTCGACGCGCGTGTGACGTGGACGCGACAAAACATACGACCGTTGTTGGTGTGGTGCCGACGCGAAAAATTTGCGACTTTGGAAGTTTGTGTGCAGTGTGCGGGTGCATTGTGGTTGCTTTCGTTGTACTTGGTGTGTGAGCTTGCGAAGGTGTCAGAAAACAGTGAGACAACACGAAATCGTCTCCAAAAAGTGACAGTTGTCCTGTGCGTGATTTGATTTCCGTTTTGCTTGTGTTGCGGTGTGCAGGTGTGGCGTTGTAGTTTTTGGTGTGACGTATGCCGATGTGCCTAGGGTAGGCAAGGATAACAGCCGGAACGCTCTGTACACGAGAGGCGACCGATCTTGATTTTTGTTTTTTGAAGCCCGACCATTAAAAACGCGCTTGTCACGTGCTCATCAAATCACCTTATTTTGGACCGGGACCTGGCGCCGACTCACAACCAACAATATCTCTTCTTCAATCAAACGCACCAAAAACCATCGGGACCAGAAGGCCAGCTTTTGGCGATCGTGTCAGTGTGATCGTGTTCCAGTGTGTGGGTGAATATCCGGGCGAGTGTCGTGTCTTGAAGGGACGCTCAATCAAAGTCAACAAAGCGCAAGTAGGGAGAAGATCGTTCGCACGTCGCGGTACTTGCACTTGGCCGTATTTGCCTCACCATGATGAACGATCCGGCCGCCCTTGGGATGATCCCGTTCGATACGATCGGGCTGTATGAGCAGCCGAAGCCACGGTTTATCTTTAAAATGCCGCGCGTAGTGCCG
This sequence comes from Anopheles stephensi, assembly GCF_013141755.1. NCBI lineage: Eukaryota > Metazoa > Arthropoda > Insecta > Diptera > Culicidae > Anopheles > Anopheles stephensi. The sequence goes on from NC_050201.1 coordinate 2,937,107, forward strand.
GACCAGAAGTCCAAGTTCGAAAGTGACGACCTGTTCAAGAAGCTGAGCCGCGATAGTGAGGTAAGTTGGTTCGTGGAGGTGATGTTTAGGGATAGAAGAACGTTGAAAGGAATATCTCTTGCTATCTCGATGGGATGTAAAATCCAACGCCTTGGTTGCAGGTCAAAATCTTAGACTATCTTGGAAGAGTTAAACCTAGACACAGTCCACCATTCTCAAAGAGGAGTTCTCCGCTTTTGTTTAGAAACCTTCAACATATAAAAAAAGGTTCCCATCGTTCGTTAATCGCTTTGTTGGCGCCTCTTGTTTTGTGTCGCTTCCGTTTTTTAAGGCCCAGTCTCCACGCCAGCCAACAGATTCTTTACGGGCGCCATACTCTTGCGACTCTTGCGACCAGTGCACTTTTGTTTACAAAAATCGAACACTTTCGGGGGGGAGGTTTTTTTTTCGCTCGGCCGAAGTTTCCGGACCAGCTCTAGTGACGCAGTGTTGGGATCGTTTTGTGTGCCATTGTAAACAGTAATTAAAAAAGCTGACTCCAAACACATATTGCCGCCAGACGCGCTTCCCAGCAAACGATGCTCGTCCACAGAAAACAGTTCTTGGGCAAGTCTCGCGCAAAGGGTGCTCGGTGTGACTTTATTAACCTGCTTTTTCTCCGGGAGGAGTTTTATTGGTCGGTTTGCTGTTTGTTTAATGTAGCATTAGCCGACGCGGGTATCCGGGGATTTTAACAACAGCATCGGTACACTTATTGATGTCCGAGGGAGGATAAAATAATGGAACTTCAAGTCAAAATTCATGTTCATTTAATTAAATATCAATTAAAATCTCAATAGTAACGAAAGTTGAGCTTTAGTCAAAAATGTCAACCAACTTTGAAGCCGCCGGGGAGGCTGCCGGATGTTGACTGGTGTTGACTCGATAATAGCGCATGCCTGGTAACTTCCATTCTTCGGGATCTCTCTAGCGTGTGACGTAATTTAGCAAATGGCTTCCTGCACGGCGAATCCCCATCCTTGGATGCCTCCTTTCGTCGTGTTGATGCGCAGTTAAAGCGATAGCCTAAGAAATCATGCTCTTGCGAGCATCTTCTCTATAGATGTACCTTCACACCAGATTTTCTTCGACTGACAGCTAGCTTTAAGTTTGAAACCGTCGGGACGGGTGTTTTTGTTCGGAGACTTGTAACTTTAAGCAAATACTCGGTATCCACAGAGTCTAATAAATGATTGCTCACGCTTTCTTCCCATCTCAGGTACGATACACCGGCTTTCGCGATCGTCCGATCGAGGAACGGCGGGGCCGTTTCCGGGCGGGATGCTGCGAGGGCCACACGGAGGTGTCGTTCGCCGCCACCGGCATTAACCTGCAGCTCGTCTTCAACCCGAACCATGGCCTCTACCACCACCCGCACCATCACCACCATCACCATCCCGCCCATCTCGGACTGGAGAAGGAGTGTGACTTCGACAAGGAGCACGGCAAGGTATGTGTCCATCACCAGTGTCTAGATGTTCGTACAGCTCACACCGCTGCTTCGGAGAGCGCAACCGTAAATTAGAAATCAATCGAACCCGGTGTACTGGTGTAATGATCGGAATCGCTTGAACGTCAGGAGAATCGAACAGAGGAACCAATTTTAAAGAAGCTCAACTCGAGAGCAAAAAAAAGGGCACCAACTGCATCGACCTTTTTTTTTGCTTGTTGGCTTCCCTTTTTGTGTGTTGTTTGTTTGTTGGTGGTGTACCTGTGTGCCGGGCTGCATTCTCGAGAGCCGGCAAACTAGAGGCCTGTCTGGCTGCCTGCCTGGACCTCTGCATCGAGAAGCAGCGAGAGAGAGAGTACCGAGGATCGATTAGGTTGAAATAATTGAAAAGTAAATTTTCAATAAGCAGCAGAGCGAATGCAATTCGTGCCGGTCGGGCAGGACCTCGCTCGGAGAAGGAGGCGAAGGCCGTCGTCCAGGGTTTCCAAAAAAAGAAAAAAAAACGTTCAAATTTGACAACATAAACAAGCAGAACCGATACCCGAAGGATAATTGAGAGCTTTATTGGCAAAATCGCATCCATCCCGAGAATTGTCGGGGTTTGATGTTGTTCTCGGAGTCCGCAGCTTTTTTTTTTGCTGCTGGAAGATTGCTCGGTGCTCTTTTGTAGAAACTTCATATTGCATCATGCGGTACTAATAAGGAGATTTGTCTAACCTTTTTCTGTACATGCATTGGAGAAAGAGCTAATTGGTTTGCTACCTTCAGAGTGTCCTCACAATAGCCGAGATATCCGGAAATGGTGCAGATGCACATCCCCCAAGAAAAAAGACTCTCCAGCGTAACCGTGGCAATATCTCCCGAGTTTGGTGTGACACGCGACGACACGACCACACGCACCCCCAGGATAATGGCCGTTGATGCTGCAAAGTTCGCGGACTCGAACACACAGACGTACACAGTTTCTGGTCCTGCGCAGACCGGCGGCACCTTCTTGCTGCTGGTTCAGCTGCGTGATGTGGGTGGTGGAAGATAGCCTGGTGGTAAGATTGATGGTTGCCTCTTTTTTTCCGGGAGGGTGGCGTCACCGCACGGCAGGACACTCCTCCTTCGGATTGGTTGCGAGGGTGCTCCAGCGCGCGCGTGTGTGTGAGCTAAATCTACATCCAAGCTGTATCTTTATTCGGTAGTACGCGAGTCGATGAAAGGAGCCTCACCAGTCCAAGTGAAACACATTGTAACTCCCGAGTCCTGGGGCTCAGTAACACCAGACAGAATTTGGGGTTTGAGCAGTTGGTGAAATACGGCAGACCTGCGACATGGTTGAGTGGCGACTATGCAATTACTTCCCCCCGTTGGACGTTCGTCTGCAAGTCCTCCGCTCCGATTGGGAAAGGGGGTGTCGCTCCAATTGTCCAATTGACAGTCGATGCATTTTCACGCGCTGACGCCTCCACGTCTGTGTACGGCTTCCTGTCCATCGCTGGCCGACCGTGGCCCGCTGTCTCGCTGGATAGCGTCGGAACCGGAAACGTTCAGGTGCCTGACAGCAACCGAAAGCGGCCAAAATGGGGTGTAACGTGCGCGAACACGGTGAATGACAGTAGAATTGGCGAAAAAACAACAAACACGCCAACTGGGACGGCGGCGTGTCGATGTCAATAGGAGCAGCAGCAGTTAATACCTGCTTGTAATGTGCAGCAGTGTAGCAAATGGAAGGACGGCGGAAGTGTCCGGATGGTTTAACCGACCTGTCAAACCTGGCTTCGGGGGTTACAAAACCTTTTGCTCTTTGTTTGCTGCTTAAGACAACCCCGGCCGGTTAAACGGTTGAGCCATTAGTGGAGGAGCCACGCCGTGCACGTGTGGCCACCATCTGGAGTCCGGAGTACGGTCGGTGCGAGCGAACGTATTTTCGCACTTCCGACACAGAACGCAAACCTGCTGCGGAAACTGCGTGCCGCCCCATCTACCAGCTGGTGTTGGCAGGAGCGAGAGATGTTGGAGAACTTCCTCGAGGGCACCTCCACATTGCCTGCTCAAATCGAGGCGACGATGATCGTAATTGAGCACCCAAGAACAACAATCAACTCTGGACAGGGTTCGGATCTGCCTCGAACGCACTGACGTCACACAGCTGACGGACTCGACGGGATTCGCTCCCGTATATGTCACTGGCACATTTGGCACCCACATTTTGCAAACACCAACGTGCCCCCGTACATCAGGAAGTGTTCCGAGCGCTCGCGTGCCACTAATTGTTTCCTCTGTCTTCAGGACGTGTAGCAACTTTGGCGACTTGCGGAAGATGCGATGAAGCGTGCTACAAAGTGGAGAACCCGAAAGCCCGTCCACGCGTAACCTTTACACATGTTCCGACGCTTACGGGCGTCTAATTATTGTGCTTTTACCGCTTGGCTTAGCCGCTTAGTTCCGTCCGTCTCGGGCTAATCCTCGTCACTTAAGGTTAAGTGTGGACCCCGACCCCGGGGGAAAAGGTCTACCAGTATCCAATTACCGTCTGTTGCTGCCGGCAGCTGCACAGAGACTTGTGCCAGGCTTTCGTGCGTATTTTAGCATTGCAATTCGGTTCCCGGGACCCACGATCAAGGAAACCCCGGTCGAATCTTCCCCGGGATCCTGCGGCGCGATCAGATGACGCACGCTTTCAACGCAAACGGTGACTGTCTCGTGCGTCTGTGACGGTGCGGCCACCGACGACGAAGGTCGAACATCTCAGGCAACCGGGAGTCTCACGCTCCGGTGCTTAACGAGCGTAAAACAAGCGCTGTAAATTATCGCTCTGCCAGCCTTCTTTACCCGCCCGCCCACGAGCTGTGACATTTGAGACCCTTGTGCGCGCTACACACGAAACATTGTCACTGACAATAAGCCCCCGGGAGCACCGTTCAGCCCGGTGCCGGCGGCATGTTTGTTTCGGGCCCATTTAAAACGGCATGTAAACATCGATTGTGCCGCGTCCCCTAATGCTGTTTGTTTGGAGAGCGACTCGTAAATCGGGCTCGGTACTTAGGTCTCGAAAGGCTCACGGTGGTCCTCCGATCGTGAAACGTCAATAAAAATGACAAGATGTCACGACATGCCCGCTACAACAAGCAAAGCAACGAGGGGAAAGAGTTGGAGTCGGTTGACAGCGCGTTTAACAGTACTACTTTAGCTACTCTAATCACACTCGCTGCACGTCCTCTGCCAACATACACTAAACGTGCACTCTTCGTTCTTCATCCTTTCCTGCAGGTTCACATTAAATCTCACTTCATCATGAACGGTGTGTGCGTACGCTTCCGGGGCTGGCTCGATATGGAGCGTCTGGACGGTATCGGCTGTCTGGAGCTGGACGAGAAGCGGGCCGCCCAGGAGGACGCCATCCTCCGGGAACAGCTCGAACGGTACAACCAGCGTTTGCGGGACTTTGAGGACAAGCAGCGCACCTACCAGCGCACCACGCAGGACGAGTTTGAGCAGATGCGCCGGAACGGGTCCGGGATTGGGGTGGGCGTGACGGCCGGTGCGTCCGGCATGTGGAGACGATAAGCCGGACACCGGGGGCGCTGTAACAGAACGTGCCAAAAAGAAGTAAAAAGAATAAAGAAGCAGCAACAAACCCAGGAACCCGCCCTATCTGCTCACAGAGCGCGCCCGAGGCGCATCGCAAGTTCCGGGCCATCAGCAACAACAACAAACAGGGCGGCCACCGTGTATCCCGACGACACCGGACGTCCGCAGGTCTTGGAGACTTGTGAACGTCCCGATCGATCCTGTCATCTGGGTCATCTGGGTCTAGGCGTGTGTTGATGAGCTTTCCAGTGGAAGGAGAGGAAAGGAGAGTCCTCATCTTCGTTACACATACACACATACAAACACGTACATGTTAAGAGAATCTTTCCCCCCTAGCAGGCAAAAAACGAGAGTATCGCCCTTGATCTTTTACTCCCTCGAATATCGAATTGGAAGAGAATCTGTGTCGCTCAGAATGTATAGTAAGTGTCTAAATGTTTTTAAGAATATTCAATTTGTTATGTCAAAATCGCTTATTGTTATAAACATGTAGACACTTGTAATATGACCTGAGAACGACACACACACACACTACAGCGTGTTTGTATATTGTATATTGTAAAGTATCTGTGTTATGGATTATTAGTTATTTGTGCATCCTGTTTCTTCCTTCTCCTTCCCCCCTCCTCTCTGTTCTCTCTCTCTCTTTCTCTCCAACACAAACACTTTTCTCTTGCTATCTCTCTCTCCGCTACATCGGCGAAAGTGTAGCAGACTGGAGAGACAGATCGGGACTCAAAACCAGCTGTGCATGTGTGTAAGTACTGTTTAAACTTTTCTTTTTCCTTTAAAAGTTTTGTAAAGTTTAACACAAAAAAACCAAAAAAATGATTAAAAGAGCAAGCTGTTCGGGAAGAGGAAAAAAGGGGGGCTACACATTGAGCCGTAAGAAGCGTGTGTGTGTGCGTGTGCGTATGTGAGTATGTGTGCGTGCGCCCAAACACACAATTGTACATTAAGTTTTTTAGTGAAAGTAACATTTTAATGTGAATAGCTCAAAAATGGGAGAGATCTACTAGCTGTAAAAGGGGAGGGGGTGGGATGGGAGGGATAGAGGAAGGTGACGAGTGGGTGGAAGGAAAACAAATTCGTTGTTTGCACACAAAGATACCAAACATATACTAACACACACACACCAACACAAAAGAGAACTTCACACCGACAAATTTCGGATTTCGTTTTCTGCCATTTTGTTGCCGTAAGTTTAAACATTAAAAAAAATATGCCAAAACAACTAACCCTAAACAAATGGTGATGCAAAAAAAAGAAGAAAAACAAACAATAGAAAAGTTTCCAACACGTATAAGAAAAGGGGAAAAAACATACACACACACACAGACACATTTGTATATATTAATGATTAAGCGATTCGATTGGCGTAAAACGGAACAGAGGAGAAAAACAGAGCGACAAAATAGAGAAGTAAAACTAGCAACTGATGCGTTTTTAGATGCGAGCAAGAACAACCAGTTCCGGCAAATTTTTGAGGCGGGGGATATACGAATAGGAAAAAAATATTCGTTGCACAACACCGAGACACACACACACACAGAGCAAAAGAAAAAGCAAAACTTTTAGAAGAAAAATCTATACTAAAAGAAACAGAGAAAAAAAAACTTTCCTTTAAAATCGAAGAACACTGCTAAATGCAAAACAATGTCGTAGAAAACGCAAACAAAAAACAAACGCAACTATTTATGAAACAAACAGTAGCATAAATAGATAGGGAGAAAAGGGAAGGATGAACTGAAACCAAAAAACAGAGGAAAAAAACGTGAAAACAAAAAACGAAACAAAGTAACCCCGAAAAAGAGTAAAAAAACGAACAAGAAAACAAAACAGATAATATACGTGAAAAAAAAAATTAAAAAAAAAAAACAAACAACAATATAGTAGAACAATTTTTTCTTCTTTTCTTCTGTAAAGTGATATCATAAAGCTTATTTTTGCTTAGTTTTTGTTTATCATCTCGTGTTTCAGTGGTTTTGCTCATGCTTTCTTCTCCCCTTGTATATGCGGTGCGTGCGTGTGTGTGTGCGTTTGTAATTTGCTTTTTATTTAGTTATAGTCGTTAGCGGTACGATACACTCACTAGATTTGTAATAATTTTATTGTAGTTATTAAATTGATACGCCGGTAAAAAAATATATTTTATATATTTGCCTTTTTAAAAGCCGTTTCTATTGTTTCGTTTTATTTTTTGTGTTTGTCCTGCCATTGCGATTATTTGGTGTTTTTATTATAAAAAAAGTGGTGCAAGACGAGTTATGTTTGAAGGAGATTTATAAGAAAAAACAACGCCCCCCCAACAATCCGAATTCCACCAGATGTAATCGTAACGCTCAAATGTATTGAAACAGGTTGAAAAGATCTTTCAAAGTGTAAAAAAAAAAAACAAAACAATTGACGAAAAAACTTCCCCTCAAATAATATCAACACGAATGATACACGCGCACGATAGTAGTAGAATGGGATTGAAAAATTCGAATATACGGGAAAGTAAACTAATTGTATTGTCTCTAGCCAAGAGGTGTAGGAAGAGTGGCAAACAAAACAAACTGGCAAGCTGCATCCTATAGCATCTCAAACTGATATTTAAATGACGAAGCAACCGTAAAAAAAAACACGCTGGAACCGGAAATAGAGATTTCTTTTTGTTACGTATAAACCTACGATGAAAACCAATATCGTTTGTGTGTTTCATTTCCTTTCAACGCTGTACAGAATGGAAGGGTAAGTATTTACTGCAAATGCATGTCACCTGACCCCTGATAACCGTAGAAAGGTATCTTGTCAACAGCTCACGAATGCGTTGGAGTGCGAACTTTGAAGTAGCTCGTTGGTAAAAAAAAAACCCCATTCATCGCCCATAGTAACGGAGGACGAAGTTTGATTGTGTTTGGGTGGGGTGCCGGAGGTCGTCTATATCACACTTCTTCGATTGCGATCCAATCCCATCACACACTAACTGACAGCTGGTAAGCCAAATAGTGTGTGGTTGGTGTGGTGCTTAGTGTTGTGTCAAATAGCTCCCCGTTCGGGTGTGGGTGCTGTTCGTTCGCCTGCATGTAATCATTGATCGTGTCAGTGAAGATCTTCTTCGTGGACTGGTAAAAACGGCCCAAAACCGTGAACCACGAACTGTCAAACGTCCATCAAGACATTCTGCCCAACAAGAAAAAAAAGAGGGTCGGAACTCGCACACGCAAGGCTAGGGATCGTTCCGAATGCCGTGTTTTGGTTTTAAGGAACAGATTTTCTCAATATTTTTTATACCCATATTTCAACAGTAGCAGACGGCACGCGACTTCGACTTATGATAACGCGAAAACGAAAACAAAAGAAACTCATCGCACTACCAAGGCGTAAGTCGTCTGCAGTTGCTTCGGTGCGCCTACTATCCAAGGGGGTAGGCCAAAGTGGCTGACCTTCCTTATTTCCGGGTGTTTTTGGGGAAGTTTGCCTCCATCTTGAGGGACTAACCGGAAATGAAAACACCTCCTTCAGCAACCGATACCGCCGGAGGCCACATTCCGATTAGATTGACGGGTGCTCCAGAAGGCAAACTCCTTGTGGGTGTTGGCCGCTTCTTGAGCCTTCCACAGTCACGTCGGTCAAACGTCACGAGTAGCGCGTATATGGGTTGAGGGGTGGAGGTTGAAGGCAGGACCATATCTAACCGGAAGTGCAATGCGCCGTAGCGTCTTTTTGGTGGCGATGTTTCCTGAAGCGTTGGAATATTTGGTGGTCGATTATTTTCGCTTTCGTTTTCGGCAGCAGCAACGCCCTCGCAAGAAACTGGGGTTTTGCCCCGATCGAAGTCTTCAGCTATATCAATACCCGCAGTACCCCGCAGAGTGTGTTCTAGGTGCCGCAACGCAACCAGACGACACTGATTGACATATGTTGAGCGTTGAGGTACTCTTTGCACCTTGTGTGCACCAAGACATACTGCGGCAGCTTCTCCCGATGCAGTGATGGCGTCGTTTGAAGGGAAGTGTCATAATCAAACTCATCTCATGCTGTAGTAGCTGTAATGGATGTATTATACGCAACAACGCTTAATCAGACCCTCGCACATCTCACATTCCTCTCACGGACAGCAAGCACGAAGGGCTAGCAAAAATTGTGTCCCACCAGCGTCCCAAACAAAATTGCTGACTAATGATGAGGCTTGTAGTTGCCCGGGATTCCTTTTTCGCCTTTCTTTATCGTCCAGCACTCTTGGACGTCTGTAGCATACATACCGTGACAGCTAATCTGGACAATGGCCCAATCTCCAGCAAACAAAAAAAAAATCCTCATGTTGACCGGGTGTCATGAACGATACATCCTACATACTTGAGATGTAACAAAATGGTTACATCCTCCATCCTCCACACTATCCGGTTCACTTCCTGAAGACCCCCGCCCCCCTCCCCCTCTATCCCTCCATGTCCTCGTGTAGTTCCCTCAGAAGAAGAGGAAAAACTTTTTCATGTCTGACACGATTTCTTACACGCTTAGCTTTTGACGGCACACAACAACAAAAAAAGGGTAACGCTAAAGGCGCTGACGGAAGGAAATTTTCCACGTCCCCACCCTCCCCACCTTCACCTTACTTCTCGTTCTTTGGAGATCTCCCTTTTCTATGTAGAAACCGTGGAAGGCGTTTACAAAATTCGATTACAGCACAACACACACACACAATGGAAACACCACCGGAAATGGGGGAAATCTCCTCCTACTCCACCTCAAACCCACCCCCTATTCCCACCCCCCCCCCTCTACCAAAATCACAGGAAAAAAGGAAAGTAGGAAAGAAAGGAAAACGCTCCTTGGAGGCGAGTGAGAATAAACGACCATATCCGGGATAACGGGGAAGAAGACAAGTGGTAATCATCTACGTCACGGTAGAAGTAGCTGGGCGTGTTGTTGCGAGACTATTTGTGAGCAATAAATAAAGTAACAGTGAGTGAGGAGCAACAGAGAAGGAACCAGCCGGAACCAGAAATAATTGGGTGAGGAGGAGAGGAGGGGTGCCATGGGATACTCCCCCAACTTTTTTTTCCCTTGCTTTACAAGCACACAAGCAGAGAATCTCCTTGACAAGAAAAGCACCGGAAGGATCGAATGGGTCGGATGAATGAGCCAAACTTTTTTTTTCTTCTCCTTGGTCCTATCGCGCTCCTGCTGCCATCTCCTTCTTTCTGCAAGGTTTTCGAGAGTTGTCGCAAAAGACCTCCCCCCCCCCCCATTATCTCCCCTTTTCACCAGCAAAAACCGGAAGTCTGCCGACACTTTTACTTCGTTATCCTTCGTTAGCTTTTGCTAATTTTCGTTGCGCTTGTTCGCTTTGTTGCCTTTTCTAGAGCGACGGAACCCAACAAAAAGCCTTGGGGAGAAGGAGCGAGGGGGGGGGGGGAGGGGATCACATTAAATGGTTTAACAGACGCCCAACTCGCTTGTACTCTTGCTCCTCCTAAACTCTCCAGCAACGAGAAACATCATGCTCCCTGTTTAGAGAGAAGACCCAAAAGCCCGAACAGCAGAAGAAAGAAAAAATCCCCAACCGGATCCTTGGATCCCTACCGGAAGTACTACCGTACCTGTGACCGGTGACCCGCGTGCGTGTGTGTGTGTGCCCGCACTTTTTTCTTCCTTCTCTTCCTCTTCTTCTTCGTTACATCGGATTGTGCACCGGTTGGCAGCGTTTAATAAGCGACGGTGTAAAAAGCAGACTTCGACGGCTTTAGTTTTTTTTTTCTTCCTCGGCTTGTCGGATGGTTGAATAGATTGCGTTTAATTTAATTTGATTTCCATCGCCGACCGGGGTTTGTTTGGTGTCTTCGTTATTGGGTGGATTTCTCGCTCGCTGCCGTTGTAAAGGATCCGGGTATTGGGATTCGATTTTATTTTCACCTTCTGCCCCAAAAAGCATCGCTAACCACCAGCTGCTGCAAAGACCTCGGTCGCGAGGGGGGGGGGGGGGGGGGAGATTAGATTTTCCGCCAGTTTTTCCTCCGATTCGATTGGGATTCGGTTATGGGATATGCAAGCCCGTGAAGCCCTTTTTAGGGTTTTTTTTTGGCTAGATTTTCCATGTGTATAATGTTTTACCACCCATTTCACGCGTTTGTCAAATGAAAAGCCATCGACATGAGGAGGTTTTTTCCGGAAGAGGTTTTTTTTTTGTTTTGTTCCTGGAACCCCTTTCTCAGGGTTCAAGCCCTGATGAGGCACTCAATTTAAACTGACAGACCGCATAAAAACCTCCTCGAAACACAATGCATCCCCGAAGAGCTGGGGAGTGCGCGGGTGCGATGAGGTGAGCTGTGAAGTGGTAGGTTTTTGCCTGACCGAAATTGACGTCAGACGTGTGGTGGTGCAGTTCCCTTTGGCGGAGCGAGGATTCCCCGTTCGGGCACCAGGAATGCGTCATTAAATTAATAGGCAACTGGGCACGGGGTTGTGAAAAACAAGAACATTGCGTTGGGATGAGTGGGTGAGATTACAAAAAAGAGAAGGAGGAAAATCTTGCCAAACCAAGGGGGCCTGCCAATCGAGATGATGATGATGAAAATGCCACCGTTCGAAGAGGGATTCGTCAACAATGTTCCTGTCCGAGCGAGGGAGATCGGGCGAAAATGCAGACCGGCCCCGAGCTGCAACAGCAGAACTAAAAATGGAAAGATCTCCAAAACAACAAACCGCGTACCGCGAGCCCACCGAAGCCCTTGAAAGCCCGGACGTACGTCCTTGCGCGTCCGGAACAACGGGGAAACCGAGCGCGACCGTGGGTGGATGGAAATTCCACAGCAGCGGCAGCATCATCGATGGCAGGCAAAAGCGACCCTTCGAAGAGATGCGGCAGCAGGACGCACGTAGGTATATGTTCAAGTGGTGGTGGTGGAAGAGGTAACGAGAGGGGGAGGGGGGAGGGAAGGTAGGTGGCTGGCGCACGGGGTTCGTCCCGCACGTTTCGGGATTTGGATTGAAATAATAATAAACATTCCTTTTGTACGGTCGGGTACCATTATTTTACAACAAAACACAAGTGAGTGCGAACAGTGCACGCGCGTGGCGCCCGGAGAAGGAAGGGACGGGGGACAATTTTCTTCCTTCTCCTACCCCAACCTCAAGCAGTCCTAATGACGGTGGAAATGTAGCGGCGGAAACCATTAAGGAAGGCCCGGACATTTCGGTTCACTGGGCTCGTGCCTCTTTGATCCCGACACATCACAGGGGTTTTCCAGTAACAATCACTTCGTCTGGTTTTTTTCGGTTCACTTTGCGTGTTTTTCACTTCTATTTTAAGTATTTTACTCCAAAGTACTTGTTTTACTGCTTTGTCGCTATGTTTTTGCTTTACTGCTGCTGTCAAAGCGAAGATCGAGAAGCGTATATGACAGTAGGTTCGCTACTCAACATCGATCGCTAGTAGCGTCTATGACCACGGGTTGAAATCTTAGTAATTAAAGAAGATGAACAGATAGACTGTAGATGGGGTGGGTCTATTTTTAGCGTTCAAAATGAAAATTGGTTGGCAAAAATTATTATTCAGAAATAAAAGGAGCAGTTTATAGTAATATATTAAAGCGTTTAAGTGTAATAACATTGAGATAATCGGTAGGGTTCTGGTTGACAACTTGTCTTATTATAGGCAGACACACCTTTACTACACCTGATGCGACGGACGATTCTGGGACTGTAAAGAACATTTATTTCAGAACTGACATACGTCTCAAAGACATGGACTCTGTCTCTGAGGCATGGATAATTGTCAAACTCCTCTTAGCCGCATTCGAGAGTAGAGATGCTCAGAGCTGGTCCCAATGATCAAAAAGGGCTGATCGTGTCGGTGAGCTAGTTACTATCATCAACGGACGATCAAGTCCTCGAAAAGTTCCTCGTTTTTTGGTTGTCAAATCGAAAACTCAACACGTAATATAAATAGGGCTCAATCTGACATTTGCATTTCTTCTACGATATTTCCCGAAAAGCAATACTTCACTCGAGAAACCCTTTCCCCGTACTTTCGGTTGCCGTAAGCACGGTAGGGGAATGATTAGCGAGCGGGTGACGGACTACAAACGGGGCACACGCTTCAAAACTCCTTCAAGTTCTTCCTCCGTCCTACCCATCCAGCGAAACCCCTTTTAGTTCCGCTTCCGCGTCCGGGCGAAAGGAAAAAAAAAAATCTGTTTTTTTGTTTGTTGAAAAACTGTCAGAAAACGACGGGACGGGAAGGATGGCAAAAGGATTGCGCGCTCCTCTGGAGGACCACCACTCGAATGCGCAATCCTTAATTGAACCCTGCAGTTGTTTCCCCGAACCCCAACCGAAAACGCACTCTTGGCCAAGGGCACGAAGAATGCCGGGAATGTTGTTATTATTGAGATCAGTGGGTGAAAGCCTCATAAAATGGGGAGGAACAGGGCGCAATTCTTACACCGGGGGAATGGTTTTGTTTGTGCGATTTGTTGTTGCACCGTTGACAAACGGCGCTGTAAATCCTGGGTACGTGCTTCGGAGCTACCTTCTACCAGGGGGCCAGAGACGTTTTCGGAGATGTTGGCAAATATTTTTTTTCAATTTAAATTCACTTTCTAGTGGCGGTGTAAAGGGGGCACGGGAGTCGGGGATTCGCTGCTGCCGTGGTACGCGGGTCCTAATCCTTGGTGGTAATTGTTGCTAATGCTGGACAAATAGACGCCCGGTTGTTCGGTGTAATGCAGAACCGGGAAGACTAGTTGGAGCTAATGAGCAAACGCCATCTGATGTGGGAAGCTTGGAGCGAGTAAATCAGAACCCGTTGTTAGGGCAATTGTCACCGAGCGGAACAGGGAAGTTGCGTCAGCGCGTAGTGCAGGTGGGATACACACCTTTCAAGAGATGCATCGGTGACGTTCTTAATCTACCCGCGTGCAGTACAATGGACGCGGATGTTCATTAGAAGAAGATTATCTCTTCCACAGGCTCGATGCGCCTGAAAAGGTAGACATCCAGTGTCACAAATCATGGCAGATCGAACGATGCGCCCAGGTTGCACGTGTACCGAGCAGCAAGGCACGCACGCGGTCGGTAGGATTAATAAAAGGACAAGTCTCCCGGCCGGGCGACCCCCTTCCGAGTTGCGATTAGGATTACACGGGTGCAAACTGGGATTAACCTCGAAAATCCCCTATCGATTTAAATATTCAATTCCGGCAGCGCACGGTTGACGCAATGGCGGGTGTGAAGTGTTTTTCAATTTTCCAGCAAAACTGTGGAAGATGAGCACGCGCGCGCGCGTCCCGAGACCGAATAAGGTGACAAGGTGGTTCCGCACGTGCTGCACTCGAGAACGGCTTTGCTGCGCTGTTACCGCTCGATGCCCCGACGCGGTGGAGGGAAAATATTTTAGGCTTCGTTTGACATTCGACACGCACCGGTGGCGCTAGTGTCAAGTGTGAGGCAGCCCTTTTTTCCATACATTTCTTTTCTACCACCGGCGCTTGCTAATTGCTGTTCGCTCCCTAGGCCGCATCGCAAATGAACCATCAAACGGTTGGTAAAAGATATTGAGTTTACGCAGCGCACACGGGGGCAGGACGCAACTGTGTGGCACACGCCACTAGCGTTTTGCGCCCGACAAGGCAGGGATGGCGTGGAGCATGACAGTGCAGTGATGCGTTGCGTACATCGGATACGCGTACGGGCCTTTCTTTGTGTCTCCAAGAAGGAAACTGATGGGAAAAATGGGACACCAAGCTAGCGAGACTCGGTACAAGTGGAGAGTCCTCAATTATCTTACTCGTCAGTGAAGATTACAACAGTTCGCAGAGTCCGTACCTCCCACATGCACTAGCTTGATCCAGTACTGTCGTAAATCCTGTGTGACGAAGACCCCGTTTTCGATGTGACGCCGCACTGGACATAACACAAGTCGGTGACCATAGCATCCCGCCGTGTAGATAAATAAACATTCGCGTATAAATAATACAGAAATGATGCGCACGGGAAGTCCAACAATCCCACCCAGATCGTCGTTACTACACACTCGGGCACAAGTCCAGCGAAGAGTCCCCCGCAAACCGTACGGTTTTGTAGCAGCAACGTCCGCGTGATGTTCTTTAATGTCCACGCGGTCCACACAGTGTTTCTCTTCCCAAATTTTAACTACTTCTGCTACCCAGCTACTGCTAGAGCTGCATGGTGTGCTGGCATCTTAATTACTACCACCAACGCAACACTGCATATGAGGTTTTGCAGTTAATTAAAACACTAGACCCGCTCGATTCGCGTAAGAATAACCAGTGACACAGAAAAGCAAGACACACTGAGGTTTTTGTTTTGTTGTGAGGTCGCTTTGAGGGCAGCCGCGGATATCGTGTTTCTCCTTGCCCAGTACACACCACCGTCCAAACGACCAAAGTCTCCAACCACACGAATGGCGGAGTCTGAATATGTTTGGGAATCTAAAAACCTCAGACCACTAAAACATGCCACCAACCGTGAATGATGTTTGAACGAGGAGACCACACGAGGACGACCGTTGGCGATGAAGTCTTCTTCTCCTCTCGATGATTGACGAAATAATGTCTAGATGACGCAATCTCGAAGAAGCACAGCAAATATAGAGCGGGATGAAACTCCGCGCGCGTTTTATGATTGATCCCCCGCGCGCCTTCTAGGCATATGTAATGTAGGGGGTGAAGTATATGTTTTTGTTTATTATAATTTCACATACTGCGCCGGGCCTTGTGAGATATCGTAAATGTATTATGATGAGTAGATATTCGGAAAAGATTTTATTACTTTTTTATGCAGCCGAGATTCAAACCAGAGACGTGCGTGTTGTTCACTCCATTACGTTACTCTCCTTACCACGAGAGCGTCCCGAGAGAGCCTCTCTAAAAGAGCACAAAACGCTGCAAGGACAAGCGGTGTGCCTAGTAATTCCAAACTATCTTGCATCCATGAAATGCCGTCGGTAAAATCGAAAGCATGTGTTTTTTTTTTTGCCCGACCGGTCGACAACTCTATTGAGATGATTTATTTAACTTCCTTTGTTCTCTTCTACTACCTTCGACCAAATTTGCGCTTGCAGGTTGGCAAATGCGTATACCACCTATTCCAAACATCCTAAACTCCTAATCACGTACCCTCGGTCGTCCATCTCCTAATCACGACGGTCACTCGAAAACAAAGCACTCGAACGGCTTACCTCAATTTTGACAGCTCATCGAAAACTGGGCGAGCACAACACCGAGCCAACACCGAGCGGAGCCCTAGGTAAAGGTAGGCGCGATTGCGATGATTGGATTATTGCTTTTTCGGTAGACGGTAAATATTTGATCGGACGGAATCGAATACTGCCTGATTGGCTTTGTCTGTGTGTGGGAGAGTTCTAGCGGGTGGATGGCGGCCTGTAGACCGCCGTGATTTCGTTGACAGACACAGAAACGGTACGTGGCCGGTGATCGATTGCGGGAGGGTGAGCGAACACGAGGCTTATGCTAACATCGAACGCACGTTATTAAATCGAACACGATAGAATGGAGGATTATGAGATAGTGCCGTGTAAAGTGCTCGCTGTAAGTCGCTCTCACCACCGATAAGCTCCACAGGGTGAGGAAGGGGTTAAGCAAACGGTGGTGTTTTAATCGGAGCGGAAGGGTGGCCATTTTGTGACGTGGTCGGTGCCGTGTCACACACATGCCCAACAAAATGGCAGCCGAACGGTGTCTGAGACATGACTAAATTTAGCATCGGCACTATCTACTGCTGCTGCTGCTGCTGCTGCTACTGCGTGTGGCCATAAATCAATGCGACGGAGACAAAAGGAACGCGCGCGCGCTCGATACACACATATTGAACTGGAGTTGGCGATCTTCAAGAGCTGCCGGATTCCTCTCGGTGCGCTCACCGACCGACAGCGGGAAGAGTGGGAAGATGTTCCCATTTATTATTTCCACCCAGTGGCCCGGCCCGGCAGTAAGCCGAGGAAAGACTTCACAAGATTGTCACGGACCCGTGTTGGGTGGTGTGATGCCTTCTTCCTGATACCGAACACACAGCATCCCCGATGTATCCCTAACGAGCACGAACAATTGCCACATTTGCAATGCTGGTGCCGTTCCGAAATTCATTAGTCAGTTCCGCTAGCGAGTCCTCCGGAGAAAAGGGCGCGACCGAGCCGAGAGGGCAACGGCAAAAAAGCTCGAAGGATACGCCACGTGTTATTAACACATATTTTTTTGTAATATATATACCCACTCTCCACCCCCTTCCCAGCCTCATCCTCTCATCCCTTGTTTTGTGAGCTGTGTTGTGATGTTATTATCGTTGTCGTTATCGTTGTTACTATTGCTCGCCTCACTACCGTGATGCCTCGGGCGAGATACCGCCAACCAAACCGCCCAGGTCCCACTGTACGAGGACACCAATCCGATTCGGTGGCGGTGAGCACAATCTCTCCCGTTCGTAGAGTAGAAATTCCCGTCATCCCGTGTGTGTGTGTGTGTGCGCCGCCGAGAACACTATTTGTCAAACGTGTGCAAAACCTATATCCTCGGCATGTCCTTACCCCTTTTGCCTCGTCCGGAAATTCCAACAAAAAAAGGGGAAGGTCGCTCCTTTTTTTTGTCGTTCCTCTTGCTGTTGGTCCAGGTCCGAGCCCGAACCCATTCCGGTCGGATTTTTATTAATTTAATTTCGCTGAAACCCCTTTCGTTTGTTCCTGGGACATTCGTTCCGGCTAGTCGGAGGGACGGCCACGACGGGCAGGCAAAGTGAACAAAGTACGGCTCTTTCGCTGGTGTAGTGGCGCACCGGGTCTTTTCTTTTTAATTTCGCCTATTTATTTTATGAGTGTGCGGTGATTCCTTTCTTCTCTCCAGTCGGTTACATTTCTTGTTTCGGGGATTTGTTGTCGTTGTAGGTTTTTTTTTTTGTGTGTGTCCGCTCTGTGTTCAACACGGTAGCAACAAAATATTGTTTTTTTTCTTCCTTCTGTTGGCAAAAGAAGGCGAACAAAAGGGTTCCACACAACTCCGAGGGGCAGTTACGGTCCGGCCCTGGGCACGGTGCCGTCTGGGGGCGTGTCCGTACCAAATGGACACGAACGATGGCATCATCATTTATCCACCGCCAGGAGGACGGACAGGGGTTTTGAAAGCTTGATACGGCTTGTGGCACCGTTTGGCGATATATTAGCTGGTAGGAATTCGCGGACCAAACACGGAAGAGCTGCCTGTTGAACACCACACAGAAAATCTTCACTTCTGGACTTTTCGTCCAGGGGTATGCAAATACCGTACTAATCCATCGGTAGCTGAGTCCACGTCCACGTACATCTCCGTAGTGACGGAGGTCAGTTGGACTTGCATACGCGAGACCCCGTTTGCAAACCCCTTTTTCGACTGGCCGTAACTCCCGGAACATTGGAACGGGAGGCGTTGCACGAACCTTCGCAAGCTTCACCCGGAGTTCCTCACTAGCGAACGTCACATTTATTACGCTGTACGCCCACTTTAAGCCCTTCCGGGTAGTGCCCGGTCACGGTGCAGTCGTCGAGAGATCGTTTGTTATGTTGCAATCTAGCAATTGTAGGAACCCCTCACCGGGAACTTTGCTGGACCAGCGGACCAACAGTTCGCCCTTCGATCACCTGGAGTCTATTAGGTCTCGGTGACAGATTTGCACCACCCCGCACCACACTGACCATTCCTCCGCCAACAACAGCAAGCGTAATAGAGGGGTTTGGAGCTGCCAAACAAATTGCGGATATAATAGCAAACCGGAATGATGTATGACGGCAAGGTGAGACTCCGTTACAACCGTGCTAATGTAACGGCTAATCAGAAACATTAATGTACCCGTGAGTCCTGGAGTATCGATTGCTCTATTAAAGACGCGTTTTGTCTAATATATATAGAGATGTGATGGGTTGAGTCGCCCACCGACGCCCCAAGAAACCCTCCAAAGCTGTGATTCTCGATATCCAACTCCAATAAAGAAGAGATATTGCAGTTTTAGCGTTCCCAAGCAAAATCTCACCCCAAAGCAAAGGAAGAAACTGTAATGCGTTTCTTAGGCTCCCTGTTTCTTCCAAGGATTCCTCATACCCGTGCGCTCGTACCTGAGCGCAGAATAATTGGTTGTTTATTGGTGTTGATATACCACCACCGGAGGTACGTCGAGAGGCATAATTTACACTGCATAGAACCAGTTTTGTAAAATATAAAAATAAACGACACACCTTTATCCCTCCCGGCTGTTGTCCGGATTGCCTATCCCTCCTCTACGGCATCTACTTCCTGGCCGGCCATTGTCAACTCACCAATTATCCCAAACCGTGAATGCGTACACATCCTATAAAGAGAACTCTTTTATTTGCTTTTGCCTCGCACTCTCGCTCTTTTTTTTTGTAGTGAAAATAAATAAATAAATTTATCGGTTGATTGGTTTGGTTTTAAAATACAACAGCGGAAAAAAAAAATAGGAGGAAGGAACAGAAACATATCCACACTTCCTGGTTCTACCTGTGAGGCTTAGTGTCCCTGTTACGACTCGTTTGGTTTTATTTCCCCCTTTTGTCCTCTCCTCCTCCATCTTTCTCCTCTTCCCCTCGTGAAGATCCGGGTGCGAAATCAGATCACATACGTGTTGATGATGGTGATCAGTCATTAGCAGATTGAGGTCCCGGGGTATTTGTAATTGATCCATTCGGATTGTGCCACCCTTCTTCTTCAGCTGTCAACGAGCCGAAGGAAAAGGAAGTCTCTCGCTCTCTCTCGCTCTCTCTCTCTCTCTCGTTCGATCCTTGTGAGCTACCTCGCTGGATAGCTAAGGGTCAGAAGCTGAAGGGATCGACGAGATTACTGCAATCGATCGGTATTGCGTACATCGCCAGACATCCTCCCGAGACGTATCCAGCCGGTAGGACAATGCGTTGCGTGCGCACCCGAGTGGTCGGCCGGATTGTCAACTGCCCGGTACCAGGTAGCGTGACGTGAGCAGCAAAACAAACGAGGTGTTTAAGGTTATGTTTGCCGTAGTAATAGGTGCCCGGCGACCTATTCTCGTGGCCTCTAAACGGAAGGGTGCGGTGGCCCATTTTCCGGTGGTTTTCGGGGTTTTTCGTCGATAGGTTTTTGTGTGCTGCTGACCAAAACTGGCGGGCCGGTGCTACCGACGTGATTGCGTGGGAGAGATGACTTTGTTCACCCTTCTACACACACACGCACACCGCAGGGGTTCAATTGCAGCTACATTAGAGCTGCGTTTAAGGTTGCTTGACACAGTGCGCTACCTTTTGGTCTCGGAGACCTTCACAGTTTTCGGTCGGGCCGCCCTATCTCGGGCCAATTCTCGGTAGCAGAAGCGATAACTTCGGTGCCCGCACGCTGATTCCGGGACGTGCCCGTACACTGGCCGTACCGACCGAACAGGTATCGTCGCCTCCGACACCCGAACTGACGCACAATGGCGAGAAAGCAAATAAAGGTGTTCCTGTTGACGGGACTCTGGATCTATTCTTCGAACGGTGAACCCGGTGTTGTCCCCTGCTGCATTGACCGCATGTCGACCAGCGTCGGTGTTTATGACGTACCGATCCGAAGGATCAGGACTCGATAGGTCCAACGTAACGAGAAAGCGAGATAGAGAAGAAACTCTGGAGTCCTCCGAAGTCTGAAGAATCTGGTGCGCTTTACTCCGACACCGTGCCTCTGGTGGAAGATCTCCCGCCGGGCTGGGCAAAGGAATGACTTCCAGCGCCCACTAGGTCACGATCCCTTCGAAAAAAAACAAAAACGTTGGACGTGCGGTTCCCGTAAACGATCTCACGGCACAACACGCACGGTGATGATTCAATATGCCGGGTGCTTTATCTTCGTACCTTTTGTCGTACCCCGGGACGGAGCAAAAACTTCACACCGTCCCGGTACTTGTGCACATTCCGAGAAGCCTTGTCGACATTCCTTCCCATCCCATCGAGGACCGGCACGAAGCAACCGGCGCAAGACGCTCATAAAACGCACCCCAGGGTTTTGCTCGAGCGAGTAACGCGCGTGTTCCAAGCATTCAAGCTAATTTAAACGTCTTATAGGACGCGTTATGGCCGCGTTCTCCCACCATGGCATCCGGCACGGAAGACTCCAGCCGCCTGGTAACAAGTGTGCCAGGCGGTACCAATTCCTCCAATTTTGCCTACCGTTCAGGCGCACCGGTTACCAGCAAGAAATACGCCGCCGTAACAGCCCGATATGACAGCCATCACCCCAACTCCCGGGCATCCAATTAACACCCCGTTTATATATATATATTTCTCTTCGCACAATCTCCTCCCGCAGACCTCCCGCCCAAGGATGCGTCCCAAGCTATGGTACGCACGGCAGCATCCTACCATCCGCAACGAATTGGGCCAGAGCAAACTGGTAGCGAGATCATTAATGGTACGGAGGCACACTACACAAAAAAAAGGGGTTACAGGCGCCGACTAAATGGCTCTAAAATGAATTCATTAAATAATAACCGATGATTCGGGAAACAAGGGCGTTGAAAGGGGTCCTTACTACAGCACCGGGTGTGTTGTTGTGTCGCACCTTGCCCCGCACGCTGGGGTTCGATCAAGATGCGAAAGATGCGACTACGGTGCATGGAGGAGTGGATCCCTCACACACGAACGCATGGCCTGCCGCAAGTAGCTCTTTGATCGTAGGTAGAGCTGCTACTCCAGAAGTCGTCGCTGGTTGACTGTCTTTAGTGTTTGTGCGTTTTAATGGGCCCGAGCAGTGGCTCCCGGTGCGGGAAGTCCTTTCCGGGAAGTAGCACTTTGAGAGTCGGTGAAAATCCTCGAACATCTTCCTTTCGAGGACCTTACGCAAAGTCACGGAGCGAACGTTTTTTTATTACATCACATTCACGCCACCAGCGAACCGAAGTTATCAATCGTACCGTAACAGATTAACTCTTCTGCTCTATTATGTTATTTAGGTCGTTTACACCCTTTGCACAAGCTACAGCATCTCATGCTCGGCGTACACCGCCTGTTCTATCTATTACTCTTCGGCCTATTGTGCGTTACTGCTACTATTACTGTTAATTCTTTTTTTGGTATTCTCTTCTTCCCCAATTTCGCTACAGTCTTCATCAGTTGTCCGTTATCCTTTTTGGTCCTCTCGCTCTCTCGCATCGGAACACTTCATCAGGAAACACAGTGGCGATGTTGTCTACCAACCCCTCGTACGAACCAACGGTAAGGCCACACTGTGCCCCGAACGCTTCACAAGCTTGTAACAAGGCGTAAAGGGGTTAAGCGCTACAATCGGCATCACAGACATCGTTTAGTGCAGGGATTGTATTCTGTTTCTGTTTTTTTTTGTGACGTTGAGTTAGGCACCCTTCAACATCAAATCCTCGGCCCACACTGCTACTGTTCATTTCGCTTATTTACGAGGCTTGAGCCGATGTTTTGCACCTCCTCAGCTTAAGTAGTGCTTCGCTTTACCGAAGGGGTGAAGCACGGTGAGATTGTTCTTCATTTTCGCCCTGCTGGAAGCAGAAGATGCTCCGTGAGGTAAGCAGCAGCGTCTCAACATTTCATTAAGAAAACGAAAGGGCACATCATCAGCGCCATCATGATAATTGAGATGAGATCATAGTAGAGCAGTTAGCAGCTCAGCAACTCATTAAACTTCTGCCGCATGTCCGTTCTGTTTTTCTCTGTTTCCTTGGAATCGTTACAGCTGCACAACACACATCGTTCGTTGCTGGTATGCTGCTGCCGAAAACATCAATTCATTTCAAGGGCTTTGTCGGCTGTCACCTCCGCCTGGCGGACAGTTCAACCACAGTGGCACACCAGATGAAGCGCTCAACCGTCCAACGATCGGGAGAGAACCAACCATTGGCAAATTACTTAAGTACACAATCATCCCAATACATCCCAAAAAATCGCCCAGCAGGATACGGACAGCCTTGAGCAATTCTGGACCACTTGCCAGGGCCTATTCTCTAATGCTCGATGCTCGGAGTTTTCGTCGAAAACCGTCGGAACATCGGATGTAAGAAGGACGCCCCGGATCACCCACTGTGCGTCGCTTATGAGGATCATGTTTCGGTGCGTTGGTGACCTCCGGACGACTTCCCAAAAATTGGTCACGGCTTGCACGGACCCCGTGAGGAGTCCCCGGATCGTAGGAGGTCTAGTATCGGCTTTTCGCCGACTCGCCGATCGAAGCGTCCCTGCTGTTCGACGAGCGTGTGCAAGACAGAGAGAGAGCCTCGTCTGCTGATAAGCTGGATGCTTCACCCAAGTTAGCCCAACTGCTGAGCGAGTAACCGGCAATCATTGCGTCTTAAATCTGGTCTGGATGTGCTGTTCGGCCACGAGAAGAATCGCATGGTGCACCATCATCATCATCGCCGGATAACAATAACCACCACACAGAAGGTCATGACCATTGGCGGGACCGGAGAGCAAAAGTTGGAAGCTTGCTAACGAAACTTAACCTCGACCTCCAATTAACTCCCCGGGTAGCCGGGTATGCACGGCATAAGAAATCAGTCAAGTCGCACCGTGCAAGCTATTCATCCTTTCGAAAGGTGCCGGGAGTTGCAGGAGTAGCAGTGGCTACCGCTGCAGCCAGTACGTCAGCCAATTTGTGCCAATTTTTCCGCAGTACGGCACACCCGACATATGTGCGAATTTGCGTGCCGTGCATCGATGCTGCATCGATTGGGCAAACACACACACACACCATGCTTCCGGCCGGCCATTTGCAAAACTGCTTCCCTCGGACGTCTCGTCCGGCCATCGCCAACGCCCTGCCGAAGGGGGCAACGGAACTGACCGTTTAGCGCCATTAGGAGCGTCAAAACACGCACGAGAACACGTACGACGGGGCTGCTGTGCGCGGATTCGAAGACAATTTAAACAAATGAGCTGCTGCCTGCCACGGCCCTTCGCAACACCTGACCAACGCCGGCTGGCAAAGGCCTGGACACTCGCCAGGCCAAGCCGTACCTGGTCGCCGGACAAAGGCGACGCATGAATAACACAACATATTGGCACACTCATACAGCACACGGTGCGATTATGTTTTCGACCGATGGACGCGGCTTCCGTTCCGGGCTCATTCAGCTTCAGGTTCATGTTTTCACCTGCAGCACGTTTGCTTGCCGAAACAAAAAAGGCAGGTTTGCACAATCGAAATCAAACGCAGCAATTTGCGTGTCATGCGCAGTACATGCAAAACCGACCGGATAGGAGGGGGGGGGGGGGGAATGGGGGTTCCGGTCGGTAATGGTTGGCAAACAGAAAAGAGTCAGCGAAGAGGGAAGTCCCCGGTGGAGGACTACGAGGGGTCGTTGGGGCAGGGGGAGAAATTCTCACTCCCATCAGCCGGGTTTGCCAATTGGCGCTCCTCTTGCCAAACGTGCAGCGAGCGTGCACAACAGAAGTTGTAACTTAATTTGACCCTTTATTCGTTACGCTTCTTCGAGGCGCAGAACCTGCGAACAGTGGCGAACAGCCAAGAAGAAGAGCACGATTGCGAAAAGACCCAGAAGTTTGAGATAAGTCGGGGGGTTTTTTTTTGTTTGCCGTTGCCTGGTAGAACTTTTCATCTGCACTTCTTGTCGCACGTTTGGGCTGGACAACTGGACTGGACATTGTCGTTTGTGATTGATTTTTGCTACATCAAAGACTTGGTCAAACACGCCTTCTGGTCTGGGAAACAGAAAGGCGCTTTAAATAACTGACTGTAATGTAGGATAAGCTGTCCAAAGGTAAAGTACGTAAAGTAAGTAATAATTCGCCATGTAATCCTGGGTTTGATGGACCCTCACACAATGAGCAATCAATTAAGCCAAATCCGGGAGAAAGTGTCTGGAGTTGGTGTGTGTTTTTTTTTCGCCTTGCTTTAGGGTAAATTTACAAGAGTTATTTAACGGCAAACTTTTACTTTTGCAGTTTTGGGACAATGATGACTTCAGCTAGATCGGCTAAAACTGTAAGCCAATTTTTGTCAAACTTTTGAGCTATCATACAGACACGTTAGACGTGTGAAAGTCTCTTAAATAAAAATAATACAGCAGTCTATCCAAATAGAATGAGCTATAATTGTCTTAAATTAACTTCTGAGAGCTCTGAATGAGCTCGTGAATAGGAATTTGGTTGAATTCTTTTCTCAGTTTGTTTCGAGAGCTAGCTGCATTTTAGCCGCAAAACATCAAAACACACACGGGCTTAGGTAATGATAGACCCCAGTAATGAGACACGCTGTCGAACAAGCGAATTTACACGCAGCGAACGAGTGAGAGGCGTAACGATAAAAGCCACTATTAACGATGATTGATTAGATCGGCCGGATTGGACGTGTGGGTAAGTGGGCCGATTCGATACAGCACCGGTGCGATAAGCGGTTCTCATCTGGAGCGAGGTTAAAAAGAATTTGTGGGAGAGAGAAGAGAGTAAAGAGAGAGCTTCTCATGCAGAGAAGCGTATGGAGAATTGCTAATGGAAGGAGCGGGTAAGTCAAGTCCATCGCACAATCAAAACGTGTCAAATAGCAGTTGTTGCGGCATATTTTAGATTCTTTCGAGATTTTGTGTCTTTATGTATGCGTTGCACCAAACTTGGAAGCTCTTTGTGTATCGAGTATTTCCGTTGTTATTGTGGAGCATTAGAGCGATTAAAAAGAAGCAAGCAGCAGTCGCCTACCAAAATGCACTACCCCCAGCACAACGCAGTCGTCGTCAAGGCTCTAGCTCCTCAGATAAGAGGAGAGCGAATAATCATATTTCCAAAGCGAGAGTAGACGGGAACCTTACTGACAAAATAAACACCCCCAACCGAGAGTAAGATTTCTGATGTTAACCCTTTTTTTTCTTAAACGACTCCGATTAATCGGTCTGCCCTCTATCGTCCGCAACGCAACGTCCCGTGCCCTTCACACATGCTCGCGCACATACGTAAGTCAGCTTAGCCGCCCCGGAAATAAGTACACACGCACGCATCCGAAACGCGGCAAACAAATCAAGCACGAAACTGAACTGCATAATGCCATGTCACAAGGTGGCGGGCAAAGGAGCAAGCAAGCAATACACACACACACCCTGTCTGCTTATGCCAGTGAACCTTAAAAACAAAGCTAGCAAACAACAACGACGAAAAAAAGACGTTACCGACGATGTGACATAGAGGCGGCAGTGTGTAAAGTTTAAAGTTGCCTATAGAGGTCCCCTTTTTTCACAGTGGATTTGTTTCCGATCCGATTTAATGTGTCCCTGCCGTTTGCTCCCAGCCACCTCCTGGCCGATTCCTGGACGAACAGAAAAAAAGGGGTTAGGGTTTGGGTGGAGATAAGCTTTCAAATTAATTGAAACTGGAGGTCGACGGGAACTCGCTGGGCGAGTTTTGCCAAGAACTGTCAACCGATACCGTCTGTTTGCGAAACGGTGTCTAATTGTTTTTCTCTCTCCCCCCCCAGGTTCTAGCCAAGGAGAAGAACTTCCCCAAAATTGCATCTTAAAAACTGTGCTCGGGAGTTGGTGTAAGCATGTCCTGCCGAAAACTCGGTGACATCCAATTTTCTAATTGTGTCGACGACCTGTCGAAGTTTGAATGAAGTTTTAACCGTGCGCAACAATGCAGGAAGCTGCAGTGAAATGATGTAGGAGCGGAAGAAATCAGATCACTCCACTAGTGTGACGGGTGAGTTGAGTGACGTCTCGCTACGACAAGGCAACCCTTGGTGATGGCGGGAACCCCTTTTTTTCGCCCTGCAGAGCCCGCAATAGCGCTCTAAACACATCATATGTTTGCTTTCCGAATTAAATGCTATTTGGATTAATCTCAAAAACATATTTTATTACTTCCACCTTTTTTTTTCTGGTTCGTTCTTGCTTTGTTATACACCATTTGTTTTTCCCCCCCGTTCTCTTCCTGCCCCGGAGTTCTCGCCCCGCTTCCAAGAGGTAATCCGACGCATGGTTGCTCAGTAATGCACCCGGGGAACTATTCACTTCCTTTTGCAAACGCGCGCTCACACTGCATCTTGACCTCACCCAGGAAGAGAAACTAGTTTGCTTCCGCTGGTTTGATATTGTTGCCGCCGTCCTTTTCAGGGGCGACTTGCTGCAACACTGCACCACCTCGGGTACGCCCGGAGATCGTTGCTAGTTCGAGTCAAAGGCAAGCGCGCTCGAATTTCACGAACGGCCATTGCCGATTCATATAATCCGATTCAAATGAATATCAATTTAACGCCGTTTCTCCAACGCTGGCGTACCTTTTTTTTTGGATCGGTACCCTTCGCTGTCCCGAGGCTGTACTGCGAACCGTGAAGCCCTCTTCCATAAGGCCCTTCTGCCTGTTCACATGTGTGTGTGTGTATGGATTTCGATTTTAATCTGATTTTACACCGACGGTTTTTGGGTAAAACGATGCCTAAGGAAACATCATTATACACTTTGATCTGATCCCGCAAACAACTTCCCGCTGGAGGGGTTAAAAGACAATAACGAAATAATTATAAAGCCAAACAAGAGGAGTTGCGCCGCCCGGAACCGGGAAGGTGCGGCAAATTTGTTAATGAACCAATAAATCAATGAACAAATAGCAATGAATGTCCATTCTTCCTCTTGGACGCCTTTTTCTCCAGGGAATAGTTTTTTTAGGAAACTATTTCTGAGGATCAATATGGAGTTTTGTGAAAATGTTTGTTGAATCAAGTCTTTTAGTTCTTGGTCCGACACGGATAGCGTAGTTGCGATACCCATTCATCAAGTCATCACCACCCAACTTCACCGGGCCGATGTTTGAGAATCCGGACAAAGAGAATGCACAGAAAAACCACCTTCCGAAAGGGTGCGAAGGTTAAGGTCGACGCATCCTGGCGGACGTGCCACTGATAGAAGTCAAATGGGATATCGATCAGACCCCAGGGCCCGGGATCGGTAACCCGAGCCCCGGGATTTAATCGTACCAACTCCCGATGGTACAGGGGATCCTTGATCCGCTCAACTTCACCTTCGCCGTGTTGCCCTGCCCTAATTGGATTTGCTCGCTCCCTCCAGTTTTTTTGTTTCGTCCGTTACTCCGTCTGGGCTCGTTTTGATTTCACTTTGCCCGTACATTATAACCTTACCACCCGCGCACCTTCAATTTCGGGGGCGCGCGCGCGCGCGCTCGTTCGCTACCGGTTTGTGCCTCGGCACACTATCATCCAACATCATTAACCAGCTCGATCAAGCACGCTCAGCCATCGGGAGGCGAGTGGTCGAAAGCGAGCCGTCAGTGCGAAAAACTCCGGCAAAGCACCGAGAACTGGACCATTGTGTCGAACGCTTGTCAAAAAGGGAAAGAAATTACACCACCAACAAAAACACACACACACACACACACACACACACACACACACACACACAACAAAAGAGCTCACCAAAGAAGAGACGGTCGAAATCAATCCGGTGCAGTCGAAGTCGGAGCCGATTGCAGACGGTTGCAGTTACCGGAGGCCCACCGTAAGGCCCAAAAGCTTGGAAAAAGGAGCCCAGCTGAAAACAGGAACGAGGCGACACAGCACAAAAAAGGGGGAAAAAGGAAACAATGGCACGCGGGAATGATTTCTGGACCTGGACCAATGGATGGATTGGCCGAACCGGGGTAGCAAGCGGGGCGCAGGAAAGCCGGTGCGCGGTGAATGAAAACGAGAAAATAACACCGGAAATTAACAAATCATAATATGTGCCAATTTAACGTCCAACCAATCAAAGCATGCAAACGAAGGACGAGGCGAGGGTGGGGGCGGAGAAGAAGGAAGGCAGAAGGAGGAGAAGAACCAACAACAAATAAAGGAAGCGGGGTGGGTACGGGGTCCGGAAAAAAGGTGGCCGGATGCTTGAAGCGCAGAAGGTAGCACAAAAGTCAACTTAATGTATGGGTGCGCTGATATCCGTCGGATGGATGCTGCTGCTGACAGAAGGTTCTTTGGCGTCGGGTCCAAAACAATAACACTGTCGAGAGATATTGATGCCACCATGTGTGCGAAATGGTTGTGGTTCTTGGTTCCTCAACTTTGCTCATTAATGCGTGACCTTCCTCAGAAGAGTGTTTAAGAGATATGCCGAATTGGGTGCCTAGAATTTGGGAGCTCTGCTAGTATTGAAGTCTAGAACTGTTATTATTCTTTTGAAGTAACTGGAAATTGGAGATATGCCGAATGAGATGACTAGGATTTCGGAACTCTCCGATTATTGAACTTTAGAACTGCTCAGATAACTTTAGAGCTGTACTGGAGATAGGTAATATGCTGGATTAGGTGACTAGAATTTGGGGACTCTGCTAGTATTGTACTCTAGAGCTCTAACTAATCTACAGTTTCAACTGGATATTGGAGATATGCCGAATTAGATGCCTGACATTTAGGATTCCTCGAGTACTGAATGTTAGAGCTGCTCAGACAATTTGGGATTTGGAACTCTCCGAGTACTGAACTTAAGAGCTGCTCAGCCTATTCTAGAGCTGTACTGGAGTTTTTAGATATGCCGAATTAGGTGCTCAGGAATTGGGAACTCTCCACTGAAACTGAAGATTGCAGAATTTAAACTCAATAAGAATTTTTCTTGGCTATTGGAGATCACATCCAGACGTCCTATGTTGTCAAGTTGTTTATTTCTAGAACTCTGATATAGCATGTTGTACAACTTCAGAGTCATCAAAGGCAATCACAATCAACATATTTGATATCACTTCCACCCGAGTATCCCTTCCAACAATCCCCTTTCTCTCTCTCTCTCTCTCTCTCCTCCGAGTTCCCGATAATGATTCTGCGGACCTTGCTGCACTGGCTGCATTCAAAACACACTACGCACCGACCCAGACATCAGAACGTTCGCCGTCCATGTCATTACAGTGTAAATGTTTGTTAATCATTACGCAACACAAAAGCAATTATTTGCCACCCGCCATGCCACCATGGTTTCGAATCTCCAAGGCCTACATACGACCGGAAGAGCGCAAAAAAAGGCGCACACACACACACATACAAACTCAAAATGGTCGACCCATGCTGCCAGATTCCAGGGAACACACGGGAGTTACCCATCCGCGGCGGTCGACCAACAGCTAGTAAAACCTCTGGCCCAACACCCAACACCCGAGCGGACGTATTTAGAAAGCGTGTCCCTTCGGCGCAAAACCGGAACCGATGCAAAATGGATGCCAACGGGACGCATCTAGCGTGCGCTCGGGCTGAGGCTATTGTGATTTAATTTTACTGCACCGTTCATTTGGCACGAGCTGGACACCGGGTCGTTTGTGCAGTCGAGCGGTAAACGGTGTACCGGCGGCAAAGGTGCCACTGGTTGCCCGGGATACGGGTTTTGCGCTCGGATAACCCCCCTTCTACCGAGAGGTGTCGGGTTTACGGTGTGCCATTGCTCAAGCGAAACTAACTTCACCAATTATCATTTCGGGTGCGCACACACACTGCTTGCTCTGTGCTTCTTAATTGGCAGACCGGACATTCGGTGGGTTTGCCGAGAGCTTCACAAGACTCGGAAGTTTACAAGCGCAGTGTGCGAATCTCGAAACTTATGATGCACCTCACAAATATCTCAACTGCTGAACGCCATCTTCATTTGCAGTGGTTTTTGCGAGTCGACCAGACAACACCCACAAGCTCACTGGACGGAAGAAAATAATGATTACCAAAAGTCATCTCCCGCACGGATCGGATGTCGTCCGAGGTCCCCGGGATCCACCCGACACGCCGCATGGAGTATCGATGGCAAGTTCGATAAAATTCACATGCGCAAGTGTAGCCAGTCCTCACCGAATCTGGCCGGTAAGCTGCTCCGGGGGAGCGAAGTATGCAAAAAAAAACCCGATTACCGGAGCAGCAGCCTAACTACACCAAGCCCAGCGGTTTAACCGATAGCGAAAAAGAAATCCAAATCCACGTCAGCTTTTTTTTTAAGGTTCTAAAGCAAATCTCAAATACCTCCACAAGCGGCCCAAAAGGTCAGCACAACAACCGAGCGGAAAGAACAAAACCCCAAAATCGGGACAACAACAAAAAAAAAATGTCCACCAGCACCCAAAAAGTGACAGCTAGTGGACGGCGAAGTACAGCGCTCGGAGCAGTGGACGACGTGAAACAATCCAGCAATCCGGAGGAATTCTGGCTGCAGTATCAGATTTTACGGATCGTTCGCTCGAAAGGTTTGATGGGCTCCCTAGAACGCTTCGCTCTCGAAGCGAAGAAGAAGCTGGAATGAGGGCGGATCGGTTTGATAGCTGCACCCATGCCGGTAATCCACACCGAAGCAAAGAAGCAATCCTCGCAATATCGATGCCTCGGTTGGACTTTTTTTCTCTTGTACCTCGTCTACCCCTGCCTCCAAACCTCAGTAGTCTCTCATCGAAGTTGCACTGTGGGAACAATCAAACCCCCGCGCTTATCATCATGTGGACGCAAAAACTGAGCTCACCCCGTTGTATATGAGGTCGAACGGATATCAGCGGAAGCTTGACGACTTCTCGGGGCCCAAATATCGCCTCCAGGCACCATATATCCGTCAAGCGTCGGCGCTCCAGAAACAAGGCACTAGAATTAAATGATAGCAATAAAAAAAAAAAACAGATGAGGCAGGGGTCGTTTTTTTCGCGTGGGGTGGATGTTGCTTGCCCTGTCTTCGGTCGGGATTCGGCTTCGGGAAGGATTGCGGTGACAGCCCGATAGGTGTATCGGTATCATCGATATCGCTGTCAGGCGTTGGGGATATTCACCAGGAAAAAAAAACCCGGACACCGTCACGTTGTTCAGGATGGCCGAGCGCAGCAGTGTGGTG
This sequence comes from Anopheles stephensi, assembly GCF_013141755.1. NCBI lineage: Eukaryota > Metazoa > Arthropoda > Insecta > Diptera > Culicidae > Anopheles > Anopheles stephensi. Next base: position 2,969,001 of record NC_050201.1, read on the forward strand.
CGCATCCGTGTGTCGGTTGACGGATCAGGTACCTGATCCGTTACCATCAAACATCCTAAACCTTCAGGGCATCCACAGGACATGGCGCTCTTGTCTTGTTTTTGCGTTATTTGCTCGCCCGGCAGAAGAGGGTTTTTTTTTGTTTTGTTTGCCACCTATTGTCACCGGCAGTGATTCGTTCGCCATTTTTTGCCGTTGCCGTTGCCTGCTATCGTCCTCAGGATTGCTGTGTCCTCGCTTCTCGCTGAAGCTCACTTTCACAGCGAGCTACCGTTACTTGGGAGCGCTCCAGTACGCTCGACACGGCTATTAACGGCCCCCGTCATGTGTGCTCTGGAGGGACCTAGCCCAGGGTTTCGTTTCATCAATTTCATTTTACCCTTGTCCCACGCTATCCCGGTCCTCTCACCCCGCCAGCCTCGTTATGTGACACTTACACGATGGTTTACTCCTCTTGTGGGGGGTTTTCTTTTTTTTTTGCTGCTGCTGCACATATCACATATTGCATTTAACCTCTCAGGAACCCGCCCGTTAACCCCCGGGTCCCCAGCGTAGCCCCTGGTCGGGGGCATATTCTAGCAAGAAAACGGCTTGAATTTCACCCGAGCCCAAACTATGATCCGAAACTCCATCAGCGTCATCAGATGCGGTGGCAATACTGGGGAGAACTAGCCGCAACAGCCGCCTGCCCCGAGACTCTCTGCTCCATATTGCCGTCTCCCTTACCTCGAACCCGTTGGATGGAGTATCTGAAGTACACACACACGTATTGAGGGTGAAGGAATCCGCACCAGTGCACAGCTCGAGGATGCTGACGCCGCAACGGCGCAACTCTACGCCCCAGAGCCGGCGGAGGTTTTGCGGCGCTGTCCTGCACGTCACACTCACCCAGGTGAATTAATTGACATGCCGTGCCACCCAGGTAGAAAATTAATTTAAAATTGTTATAGTTATCACCGAACCGAACGCGCTGCATGGTTTCGCAGTATCGGGTTTATCGGAATGGAAGTGTCGGTGTTGGTTGCTAAGGGGCAAAGCAACGTCCCCATAGCCGAGCGTCCGTGGTAGCCTGGGGGGAGCTAACCGGGACCAACTGCAACTAGAGCGCTGGCAAACTACAGTTGTATCCTTTTGTGGAATTTTAAACCCCTTTTTTTGCCTTATCCCCCAATGTTCCAAGCATGTCGGACGAGGCGTGTTTTTGCTTTCGTTTGCGTATGTGTGTCATTGACGAGCGGTGAAGCATTGTCCAGTACCTACCGTATTATGGTACACCAATCAGACTAATTAAAGTGACATGTAGCCCTGCGGATTTTTTTTGCACTCCAAAGTCCTCCCTGGTTCACGTTCTTCTTCGCAGCCATTACTTGGGGACGTACGTACAAAGGAGAAACGTCCAACGGACGGTCCGAAGGCAGAGTACACGATTACCGACACGAGACATTCGATAGTGTCTAACGAGATGCTTTGCCGACAGAATCTGAAGTCACGCGTGCGGTGGTTGTAGGCCACCTCTCACACTCCGACAAAATCCCGCGTAAATCAAAATCAATACGCCATTTTCAGATGTTCGGAAAAGGGTTGCGTTGCGTTCTCACGGTGTTTGTAACCTCATTAGCCGGCCGGGACAAAGCAAATGGGTCGGGCGAGATTAGATGTCAGTAGCCGGGCGATGTTTTATCGGTCAACCGTTTGCCGCGCGGGGTAAGCTGATTAGAAATGAGCCCATTTTTTTTTTTTTTTTTTGGGAGATTGTTTGACTTTCGCGTATGACTTCCTTCAAAGCGTAGATGAAATATGACGGGAAAACAGGGCAAGCTATTACTGTGTCGCACCAGGGAACGGACGCTTATCGAGAGTAAGAGGCAGCCCGTAGCTACGTTACGCTGACCGCAATCGGAGAAGCGATAAACTTTATCGTCTTTACGCTCGGTACGCTTGGTAGCAAGTCTGGACGACGATGTCTTTACTGAACCGTACATTGTAACATCTCAACTGTGAAGCTCTCCACACACATATCGTTCCTATTTTAAAGCGCTTAAAGTTTAAATCCACCAGCCCGCTAGTCAATCAGACGTCCAACTTTGGCATCTCCATCATTGTCAATACATTGTCACTTACCAGCGAACGAACATTGCCAGCGAGCCACCCCCTCCCCCCCAAGCACCCTGTCAGCCAGAGTTTGTCCGCACGGCAGTGAATGACAGGCCAACAGAATCTAACCATAAATTAAGTTCGTACCCAAACCTTCCGGAAGCCTGCCTCGTGACTTCTAACCGGCGCAACAAACATTTGGCCACACATCGGCCCAGAACGAGCGTCCCCGACATCGACGACAAAGTTTGAAGTCCTTTCGTATCCTGCCCGTGTCTCCCATTCGGTACAATGTATCCCCGGGCCCGAGACGAAAGCCCTGCCGGATTTATTCCGTCCTGTCGTTATTTATTGAGCGATCAATTCCCCATCCAGCGTAAGCTCACAGCACATCGGTCCTGACGTTGATGATGTTGTGTGTACTGTCGGTGCTTTTTTTTTGTGTATCTCCGTCGCTCACGTCGAATGTCTTAACGCATCTGTGCGGCAGCGAACCCTTAGCCCGCGGTTTCATCTTGTGCACCTTCGCCGGTAGAGATTTATAGAGGGGGCGCGATTTTTGCGAGAGCATCCACCAAAATCTTGCCCGCGAATGGCGGGAATCACACAATGTCTGTACGGCGCCGGCACCGATTATGAAGATGAATGCATATGAGGATGGGTGCTTACGGGTTTTATGAGACGTCGTTTTTCGCCGTCGGCAAACTTCAATCGTGTGAACGTGCGAGAAAAAAAAAACCCAGCGAACTCTGCAACTCTGGGAGGTCTTCAGATGTTGAGCCGCATCAAATCATCAGGGGATTAGTTCGTCCAAAACGAAGAGCCAAACCCCCGGTAGCAACAAACTAGCTACACAATTAATGCCGGGGACACTAATCTTCTTTTAAGCGTGGACCGAAAGCTCAACCTGGCTGAGCGTAGAATTGCCGTACGCGAGGCATCGCTTCAAAGTTCAAAGCTATGCTCTGCTGGTGTTGGGGCGTTGCGTATATCCGAAGGATCAATATTGTTTCCAAAATATTTGCATATGCTATTACTGGCGCTGTGTGATGTTACTGGCGAAGCATCAAGCCAACAACCAACCTCCGTACCGAATGATTCCTGCCAGCGTGGTCCACAACAGAGCATCTCGTGGCAACCGAACCGGGTTGGTTTTACATTCCACACTTATTGTGCCGTTCACCAAACCCCGAGCGGTCTCGCGTATTGCCACAAAAGGTGGCTCCAGGTGGAGGTGTAACGTTCGGTTTGCCGTTTTTCTGCCTGCCCCCGGTTCCCCGGCTTGCAAGCAACAAGCAGGCCCCAAACCAACGCAAACCAACCATCTCGTGGTTCGCCCATGAAGGTGTCACACCTGTCCAACGCCCGCACCTCCCGCACTTCTCGGCTTTTCGGCCGACATTCTTCCACGGGACAGAAGAAAATTGTCTTGGTTCGGCACCCGTGACCGGGAAGCATACCACCACGATCATCATCATCAGCACCATCGTCAGCCCGAACGGTCCGAGGACCGTCGGAGTTTTTCCTCGCCAACAGAAATCTCATTTCAGACCGCCCATTCTTTTGGTTAGACACTGTCTGCCTGCTCACTCGCACACAGCGAGCATCTTTGCCCCGAAATGGAAAAAGAAGTTTTCCGGCAGCTTTTCTTTCCGGCTCTTTCGGATGATGCTGGTGCTCCGTTGCGCCGGCAACGCATTTCCCCCAGATGAGTACGGCTAATGTGGTGCGTTTGGAAAACATTACTTGGCTCTCTCTCTCTTTTTTTTGTGTTGCTCGCTCTAGCACGCAGCGTCGTCGCAACGTTTAGAGATCTAACTTCGCCACCCCAAAACTATTTCTCTCACTCTAGCTCGCTTTCTCCTACTTTGGAATAGAACCCTTTTTTTCCTCCCCGTACCAAAACCCCAAGACCCCAGGCTGTCACCAAAAAAACACACACAAAACTAACCAAACTCCACCAGACGCTTGACGGGTAGTTTGCGCTCAGCTAATGCATCCTCCCACACAGACTCCAGCTACATGAGCAGCCATACTCTAGCTCCAGTGTATATATAGATCTTTTTTTTTTTGCTACTCCACTCGCTTCAAAAACCCCAACCAAAGAATCGAGGAAGATATATCGCCATCCAACAACCTAATCTCTCGCTACTGTGTGCGCTTGGAAAATGGAAATTTTTTCCAACCCTGTTGGTGTGTCCCGGCGGGGTTTCTAGCAAATGGCTGACCAATGTCGGATGTCTCCTTTTAGTCAAAATAATCACAGGCGGGAACGTGTCCGAGAAATCCTTACAAACACTGAAGAACCTAGATTCCAACAACGCTGTCGTTAGTGAAGTTCTTCCAAGCAAAACTTAACTCCCGTCAAACTTCGATGCAACATCACACACTTCATTGTTGCGACTTGCCGTGTTGGCTCATCTGTCTTGGAGATGCCTCTTGAACGCTTCAAGGAAAATGGTTCACACCACCCTCGACCCCGTCCGATCGTCAGTGTGACACTGAGACCCAACAGCCTTCTACCCCATATTGCTGCGCTGAATGTGATGTACACGTCACATATATTGCTTTTGCGGTTAGCCACAAGGTGAAGGAACCTAGCAGTTCGCATCTTAGCTAATACCCCACATATCATCATGAGGGCCCATCTGGTTCCCCCCCCCCCCCTCTCACCCGTCCTCCACCTCAACCTGCTCGCTTCCTCAACCGGCGTGTACCAGATTGGGTACGATATGAGGCGTACTAGTGCGCGTATTACCAACACCGCAGATTGTTGGGTAAGCTGTTTCACTCTAAAGGACATTAAAATTATAATGTGCTGCTCTGCTTTGCCACGCATACAGCACATTTTGAAAGCCGTTTTTCTTACTTACATTACTCTAGAGTTGTCATGCGGACAAGACAGATCGTTTGGAGGTTCATCTTGCATGTTTTTTTTTTCTCGGCCTGGTCCGCATATCAATACTCTACCACGCAACCACAATAATACGAACCACAGAAAATGGTTCCGCGGTACGGCAAGTAAACCCCCAAGCACGACTTTCCCAGTGTAACAAAACGAGTGACGAGCGGTTCGTTATAAAAAAAAAAAACAAGTCGTTTCTTACAAGACACTCCCCAATAACAAAAAACTTCAAAATCCCACTTTTTTTAACCCCACACACATACACAGGATAATCTATTGCCCCCGGTATTTGCTGGTTTCCACTAGCTGGAAAAACCAAACTTTCGGTACAGCGAAATCGTGACGTTGCGCCGGAACAGATGCATAACGGTCGGGCAAGGTGTTGAGCGTCTTCAAAACAGGAAACCACAATCACCGTCAGAAAACCAATCCCCGGCGACTGGCAACTCGCAGCCAGCAGGAGCAGCCGGCCAGCCAATATCAAACCTTGCTCGGTGACGGCATGGGAAATGCAAAACCATTTGTTATTATTTCATTGTGAGTGCAAATAAAAGTGCACTTGCAGCGGCACGTTAAGGATGCGCAACGCATCGCCGTGCTGCAAACCAAGCGGATGGAAATACAATAAAAGAAAAACCACAGATCGCATTAGCATTCACTTTGCGGTCGGTGTACGGTGCTTACTCACGGCGAAAGAAAGTGTGTTGTTGTAGCAGCATCTGCTCGCTGCATACTGCTCGAAGCAGGTATGATTTAATGGTGAGCGATTTTTCTCCCCTTTCCTGCGTGAGTGGGAAAACGAACTAGATTTTTAGCACCGTCGTATGATCATTTGTGTACTTTTACTTACTTAGAAAGCGTCATTTGTCAACACTTTCGACCCGGGAGATTCAAGCCAGCTTGAATTCAACACTAATGTGGAAAAGTTTACACACCGACACTTCCTAGCCTTTCACTGAGACAATTTAATCGCTTTTTATAAACACTTTAAGCGTAATTTATCCACAAATGTTCACTTTATACACTGAAAACGTCCCGTATGCTTCAACGCGCCATTGTTTACTATTTTGGCTGCGGCATCGATCAATGTCGATCGATCAGTCGATATTGGGAAGTCGACATAAGGGAGGATCAGTTTGAAATATCCGTTAATCGTTTTAAATCAGACATGTCAAAAATACTGTCGTGTAACACTTTGACCAAGGATCTCACTCACTAATTTTACTAAGGCTAGTGGCACAAATGCAAAACACGAAATTTACTGTTCAAATTTTATATTTGATTTAACACATGACATCGTACGATAAAATTAGGAACCTAATTAAGGAACATCCACATCTACTGATGTATAATTATTTGCTAATATTTATTAGATGAATATTCCGGTGCTTTATAATCTAAAACCTTTGCCTAATTATATACTCGCTGCAGTGATCGGGTAGCATTATTCACTAGCCAACAACAACAAAAACGTCCCTACCCAAACTCGGCGAATAAATTTAGCTAGCGGAAGCTAATATTCTACCGCGGTGGTGCGAAAATACACCCAATCAATCTTTTCTGCCGAGCTGTTGAGGCCGAACAACATGCAGATTGCGCTTTTCCGCTGCCTTGGGTTTGGGTGCGGATTTTGGACCAGCAAATCCTCCTTTTGGTTCATATGTGTGTGTGTTTTTTTTTTTCTATTTCTAATTGAACCCGCGGAAGCGGAGATCGGTGCAGCGAATCGTTGTGGTGAATTGAAAAATAAACACGCACGCACACGAACGCACCCAAGTGCAGATGAGCGTTTCAATCTCTGGTATCGTTGAAAAATGCCACCCATTACCATCCCGCCCACCACGATATTGATGTGTTTCGGTTTCGCTAACTCCCAAACCCCGCCAACCCGCTCGTGGCCTCCCTCCACGCACTATACCTCCGCCTTTGGTGGTCTCAGCTTTCCGGGTGCGTAATGCTGCGCGGTTTGGTAAAAATTCGCGAACGCCGCTGTGGTCGGCCATTGCAGCTCTCGCGTGCGACCGTGCCCTAAGCTCACATTCTAAAGCAAACTCCGCGTCATTCTAGGGCCAGCCTAGTTGCTGTTTTTGTGATGCTTTTTTTTTGTTATTCCGGCTCGGGTGCGCCACGATGCCACCTCATCCTTCAAGAGCCCCCAGAGGTCCATCAGATTCGTCGGGTGCCAACCCTAGTGGGTGGGCTTTTCCATCACCGGCGCAACTCTTCCATATCCGTCGCCACCATTGGAGCCGAGCAAAAGCCTTTGGAGCCTTTTTGTGGCTTTGCGTGTAGCCACAGCAAAGCGCTGGCGGTGCGTAAACCTACTAAAAAACACACACACACACACGCACGCACACGAGCGCTTGGCCACCCAGTTAGTACCAGGCCAGGGCCTAGAAATCCCATCCCTCCGCTGACCCCACCATAGTAGGCGTCCCCGTACTGTGCGATTCTATATTTTTAATTGCTTGCTAATCGCAACCGTAACATAAAACGGTGGAAAAATGGCGCCCGGACGTACGCACAGACGGGAGTATGGGAAAGGAGTACCTACCGCATCCAAAATGCACCACACCACCACCAGAGGCTGCAATATTCAGGCGGTGGCGGCAAGGGTGCACAGGGTCGGAAATGAACGGAACGCGGTGAAAACCTAAAAGCAACATGACAGCGAAATAAATCCACATCCAGTTTTCGCAAAAACCCTCGCCACTCGGTTTCCAATATTCGGCCCAACCAAGGTGGGACCAGGGTGGGAGGTGGTGGAAGGAGGCGCAGAGAGGTGGGATGAGCTAAGCGCAGTAACACGCAGCACTAGCCCCCGTAGTACATTAATGGGGTAACGAGACCCTAAAAAATAAACCCCCATGCACAGTACAGCACGGCCCTCGCCCAAACAGGGCCACAACTCCACAACAGCTACCAGGTCCAGTTGCATCGGGCAGAATCTAGCAGCATCGAACACCGTGCCAAAAATAGCGTCCACTGGGTGAAAGAAAACGACCACAAAAAGAAGCCAGAAAGGGAGAGAGAGAAAAGGAAAAACACCCGGAAAAACGCAACCTGTGTGGGCGCAGATAACGTGTGGATCTGTGGGATGGCATCGCAAAAACCAATCAATGATTGGTGTGCTTTACGCTAGCGCGTATTGGTAGGCAAATGGAATACTGAGGCGTGTGGTTAGAGACAGAACCTCATTTTGTTTCAATCGGACTCCATTTCTGGAGCTTGTCCATCAAACAAATGTCTCGGCATCTGAGCTTCCCAAACCTTATAACGACGGCTTATAAAGACTCTATCAGGATGGGTTGTCCGGTGCCATTCTCATGACATAACCGGCTCATCTGAGCCTGGCGATTTTAAGCAGCTGAACATCGCACAGATCCAAAGATCCTTCTAGGCATCTTTCTTTTGAACGTGGCTAGACGAAATTCGTTTTGGACAGATTCCTTATCTCAGAGGACGCCTCATCTCAGAAAAGTCCTAGCTGAAGTTTAGGACGGGACTTCAAAGATGTACTTCTCCCCTGCATCAAATCTGATCTCCAACCCGAGGAGATGTGTCACTAACTCGATCCTTTAACATGATTCTACTACATAGGAGAGTCTGAAAGCCAAGAGGTATCTCTAGTTATTCGTCGTTCGAAATCGATAGAAGACCTCTGGCTACTAACGAACCAACTTTCCATGACGATATCTCAATCTGAAGATATTTCAGTAACCGGTGAAACTTGCTTCCTAGTCCTGGATGTTCACTCTGATTTCTTGGAGCTCCCGCATTCGCTGATCTCTCCAAAGCTTCAGCATCTGAGCACGGTAAACTCCAACTCCAATGACCTCACATCGAAGGTCCTTCGCATACGAAACCGCTCCTGTGGCCGCCGGGAATCATTTTACCCGTTTCGATCGACAGAGCCAGTCAACCACTACCTACTGAAAAGGGTGATTTGATCGACCGAAATGACATCGAAAATGACAGCTCACACACACATACTTGCGCTTGTTGATGCATTTTTAATTCTCGCCTCTCGGGTTGGTCTGTTTGTTAAAGCGCCGTCCGCGTTTCGCACCCTCCAGGACCGTGGCGCAGTGTTTTACCGATTCCGTAAGCAAATTAATCTTCGCCCAGGTACCGCTGGTGACGCGCTGCAGCCAGACAACCCAGCAACCAGAGCTCGGTTTCGGGTGTTTATTTTTGTGCCCTTTTGCTGCTCTCGTTTGCATGTAGTTCCGGTGGCGCTGTCGACGCGCCCGTGTTATGTGTGACGGATTGTTTCGTATTTAACTTTTGTCCTCTTCGCTTTGGTTATATCATATTCATGTACCCTTTTTGTTTTTCCCCGCTTTTCCGGCTGCTTTTTTGTTGTTGGGTTCTCTTCCATTTTTTTCTTCTTCTATTTGCAGCTTGTTATTTTTCGCTTTTGCCGCCTGTTTATCCCCAGCGCGTGATGTTCACATTATGCTTTTCCTGCCGTTTTATTATCACTTTCTCTCACTTTTATCGTCGCCTGTTTTTTTTTTTTCTTTCCTTTCACATTTTTATTTGCCAGTCACACGATTGCGATTTTCCACCAACTTGCGCTTCCGCCTCACTCATTGATGATGATTTGAGTTTTGTGTGTGTGTGAGAGTGGTTCGCTTCTTCTCCTATCCCAGGGTGACTATCCAACGTTCCTTGCGCCCGAATGACGGCAACAATTTGGCAACAAAAATCATCCAAATCACGCACACACACACAGGAGCGCGCGCGCACACCGTCTGCACGTGTGTGCAACATTTATAGAGATGTTAACAACCCTTTTGGCTGTCATTAGGGCTCGCGCATATTTTTTTTCTCTCGCTTGTATGCTTTATGCTTTTAATGTTTTCGCTGCTTGTGTTGTGTGTGTCTTTTTTTGTTGCTGTTGTTGTTAATTCCTTCCTTTAATGTTCCTTTTCCTTGCCGCAACCCCGGTTCGCTTTTTTTTTTTGGTCGGGATTTATCCCGGGGTTTTTTTTTCCCCACTTTAGGGCCTCCGGGGCATTTAGCGTTTTGCGAGACGAGACGTGGATGGTCGTTGCGAAAATCGTGCCGATTTTCTCGTGCCATTCGAAGGTGTGATGGTGCTGGGTGGTGTTGTGTACCCTGTTATCCCGCCACCAGCCATCACGCCGGAAGAAATCGCGAATATCTGATGCCCTCAACCTCAATCTGCTTCTCACGATTCTTCGCACTGTGCCGGTGCGTGAAAGGTGATCGGTGAAAGAAGCTGCTGCCAGTTCGCAGGTCTTTCTCCGCTCAATTACCGAACCAAGCATGTGAACAAATGGTACTTCCCCTACTTTTCCCCCGGCCTTCCCATACCTAGTGCAGTACCTTGTCAATAGAGATCCTTGCATAATACCTTGGACAAACACATCGTTCGGCGTCGCATCAACACCGGAACGAACTCGGTGTGTAATTCTTGCCTTTTTTACATACGCTCAACTCAAAATGCACGACTCATCTCCGGCTCAACCCCTTTCCCGAAATTTTTGTCAATAAATCTCTGGAACTCTGGCTTCCGCAACTTATTGTGCACAAAAACCCCCCTACCCCCCGTTCGGGATAACGAACGAGTAATTACTTGTGCACACAAATGCACGTTTCGCGAATCTTCAACGGTTTTATGGGCATGTAAATTTGAAACAAAATCTGTTCCCTGTTCCTATTTGGTTACACAGCTCCGCGCCTAGTTTTACCATCCCAACGGTCCTGTCTGTTGGCGATAGCGAAAAAAAAATCTAAAATGCAACGTGCAACACTCCCAAGCCTGATCCTGAGGTCTTCACCGATGGGACCATAGCGAATCGGGACCATTAAAGGGGTCTCCTAGTGTGTGCGTGTCGGTGTCCTTTTTTTTATTGGACGCGATGATCACTCAATTTCTTTGCACCACCGATTGGATGGTGAAACGGATTTTGGCTGTGATATATGTGTGCATTGTGCAACGAGTGTAGTCTCATTCGGTACGGTTTACTTTTGCTTTTTTCTCCCGTGCGAGTATGCGATCTATATGGTCTGAGAATTGTAAGCAGTAAGACATCACTAACGATATCTTGTTACACGGTGTGCCTGCCTTGTTAGTTTAATTTTGATTTTTTTAATGTAAAATATAGCAATATAGTAAGCCACCGTTAATTTTTACAGTGAATTCCTGATTCTTTATCACCGAGCATCGCCACCAAGTATTCTTAGAAGAGATCATTGAAAAATTTAAAAGAAATCAAACTTGTGCTACAACCGATTGCATACTTTGCGGCGCTCGCAGCAAAACGGATGTTTTGAATACACTGACACCAGTTCCTATAGCCACACCGCAAATGTGCAAAGTATTGCATTGTGTTTTTTGATAATTTTTCACTTCATCTATTTTTTTCTCTAAAATCGTTTTATAAGCATAAAAAATATAATAATATAATATAGTTGCTTGAAAAAAACTTAAGCAAAATAAGTCGGTTTTCTGCAGGATAATTTCAGCTGCTCTAAATACTCTGTTCAGAAGTTGTAACAACAATATTTAATAGCTAGTCCAGCAGTTGTCTAACAGCAAGTTAAGCTACGGTTGTTGGGCGTGTACAAAAAAGTTAAGCTATAAAACCTAAACCTTTTGAAAAATATCCAATCGGATAAGGATAGATCCTTATAAAAAATGGCTATAAAAATGGTCACAAGATGTGCATAAATTCATCAAATTATTACCTAAATATTTCTAATTATTTTCTCTGAACTTAAAAACCACTCTAACAAAACTTAAGGTACGACCATAGCACGTAGATTGAGTATATACCGTCCAAACACCAAATAGATATAGCTAGTATAAAGGCACATGTATACGAATCTCATCTCAAAAATCTCGGATCTCAAAAATCACCTGGCAAAGGGAAGCGCAAAATAAAATAATAAAAAAACACACACAATCCCCATCCCCCAGTATGTATTTAAATGCCTATAATCGGGGGAGGTGTATTACTGCTTCTGTTTACTTTTTTTGTTGTTGCCTCCCATTCCCAGTAAGCTTATTAAGGGCAATAATGAAGGGCCCCTAGCGCTTACTCAGCAAGATGGACGGCTATGATTAGGATGCTTTGCTAAGGAGGGACATTACGTTTGTCACAAGCTGTTTTTTTACAGTTTTGTGAGATGTTCGTTTTTTTTTTCTTGCCTCTGCTCAGTCTCCAGCTCTTTAGGCTCCCGTGCTCCCTCCTAAACAGCTTGGTTGCCTGGTCAGGTAGCTACAGGCCGGCACCGAGATGAAGTCTCCCTCGGGGACTACAAAAATAACTAACCGACCGGCGATAGAAATAATCGGCAGCAGGTTTCGACCGTATTGTACCGTCCAGCGCACATCTACGCCGTCAGGCATACAAAGTGCCCGATTTTCATCACCTTACGCATCTTCGCCCGGGTTTCCTTTGTGGGGACACAACATAAGGGGACATCAGTAAAGAGAGAGCAAAAAAAAAACCCACCCGCTCGTTAAATCAAACGGACACATCCTGGGACACGCTGCACTGTATCGATGGAATTGAATATAGCCGTTAAATGGATTTTGAAATGCAAAAAAAGAGGCAATCCACCGCCGGAACAGGATCCAATGATGCGCCTGGATTGATGCCAGCCGCAAAGCACCGGGCAGCAAAGTGAAACAGTTCCCGTACTCGCCCACACTTGCTGCCCTCGCCGAACCTGGACATAAGGGACATAATTTGCCAACTATTCTTCCATGCCCTCGCGTCCCCCACCATCATCATCCTCGTCATCTTTCGCGCAATGGCTTTGTTTTTCCTCATGGTTACATTGGGTTTTGGGGTTAAATCAAAAATGAAAACCATCAGTGCGGTCTTTGGCGTTGGTCGCCGTTGATAAAACAAAAACGATTTCCCCCGGACCACAAATATCGATGGTGAGGTTTTATCACACCCCCTCCTATTGCGAATGCCACCACTCCACCACCGCCGCCCTTCCGGTTTATTGTTATTTTTAACTTGTGCGTGTGTGTGCGAAGGGCTTTTTTTTGTTTGTCCTGTAACTATTTCGCAATGTGATGGATTTTAATTGTTTCTATTGTCAGCTCCGGATGGCTGGAATGTGATCGTTATTTCATTTCATCAATGTTTTTTTTTATTTATTTCGCTCACATCCTTGCACCCGTACCACATGCAGCGTAATTGTTTGTTTTTTTTTTGGCGTCCTTGTTGGTGTTGTTGCAACCGATGGTATTTTGTGGCTAAATGATTATAGCAGATGCCGCTGCTATAAAAGTATCAGCTTGCTCCAGTCAGCCCAATAGCGTCAGCCATTCCGTGTTTAAAACAAGGAGCGTTTTTGATGGAACATAGCATCTAAGCTATTAAGGTCCTATATTTGAGTGTCCTCGCTTTATCGCCACGAATGGAAGTGACGTGAATATCCAGGTCGCAGAAGAGGTGACTGTGGAGGCCATCAGACCGCAGATACGACTGAGACCAGCTTTCCAGGAGGTCAGTAAGATGTCGTCCCGGCTATGACTCCTGAAGAAGAGTTGTTGCATCAGGTAGTAGGTCACCGTTGAAAACAGACGAGAACCTCATTCGAGGTATTGACCTACTGCAGACCTACTGCCATCACTCCATTTCAACCTCTGGGACCTTTGCGAAGCCTTCTCTGTCCATGTGGACAACTTACAAGGACTTAAAGTACTGGGTCGTTCAGAGGTATTCTCATGACGTTATCAGCGCATTGAAGCCTGGCGAGTCTAATTCGCTTCAAGACGGTGAAATCACCAGACAATTTGAAGACCTCATCAGTACAGCCATTATTTGTGTTTATATCACTAATGTTCTCCTGCACATTCGGAGAAGAATTCCTCGTGGTTGTCTCAGATATCTAACGCGGCTACGAGGGGTTTGTTAGTTTTGGATACAGTCCAGGCCTTAGATCCGTAGATTCTAAGACGTCCAACAACCCTCACCAAGTTCTCACAACGCGACGGCCCCTAAAGAGTAGTCAAAAGCAAACATCGTCTACACCAATTATTTCCACTGTCCTACTCTTGTTGTTAAGCTGGGAATGTTTGGAGAAATGCTCTAGAAATCCTTTAACCTAGCAGTACCCTATATATGGGTCTCTATTATGATCTCCTCGCCTTATTGCTGCTATATCTCATCCTGTGTATTGTTTTCAGAAGCATGGAGACACTTGTTTTATGGTCTGAGGAACACTGCGCTGGTGCGATGACTTCGCCCATTTTCTCTAAGTCCCAACCGTTTCGCCCCCAAAATGCTATTTAGACGGGCACTGTCTAGGGCGTTCGTTAATCTTAATCAATTTGCCAAATTATTCTACAGTTTCCAACAGCACAGCAGGGCTTAGACGAAACCCGGAGGCACCCGGTACGCTTTCGCAAACTATGAAAAATGGCAACCGGTACATCCCCGAGCGTGTGTGTGTGTGTTTTGGGAAGAATTTGCAAAGCAAAACAACGACACGCCGGCAACATGGAAGATGCCATTCGCCCTCCCAAATCCAATCAACAATCGGCACACATCGTTAGCAGCAAAAAAGACGGTAACACCAAACGGTTGCCTTGTGCCGTAAAATTGAGACAATTAATCGTCACTCGCAGACACAAACTTACGCCGAGGTTGGGGAAGACTCCGGGACGCCTCGCTTCTTCTCGGGTTGTGTCAACCCGTTCTCCCGTTGTCGGATGTCAGCAAGGGATCCAGTCGGTGGGTGCAAGAATTGGGTCTCGCACCTTGGTGCGCCCATCGGCGAGGATGGGAGACTTGTTGTTTGCCAACGTGAGCGCATATTAATCATACCAGTAGCAGCCATTAATCAGTGGACCTAACGTGAAATCTTCGCACCGACACTACACGGGCAAGTAGGCGACTGCGGCACTGGCAGAACATCAGTTTATGGGTGGCGTAGCTTCAGGAAAACACTTAAGCTTTAATGGGAGATTACTACTGCTGCTCTAATACGCGTTATTCTTCATCTAGTGAGGACGGACAAGTTCTTGGGGAGCCTCTTTGTGCCTGGTCTCTATATCAAACAAAACAAAGTCATAAAGATGTTTATTGGGGAGCATATGTTACACACAATTTCCCGGCATATAGATAGGGCGAAAGTTGGAATCTCTTTTTATCAGAGCACTTACCCTCTAATATCTATCACAACTATCTATACTGTCAAGTCTTGGCCTGATTTTCCTGAGAGTTCCTGATATCCTTAGAATCCGTGGCTGTTTTTTTCCCAGCAAGTCACCAATGTCGCAACGCGTGAAACCTATCCAATATCCGCTCGAACGAGGACGATCTCATTTCACCAAACATTTACAACCAAGGATTACAGATAATTCCATCCAAAATTCCCCCGGATCCCCCCCCCCCGGATGAAGCAATCAGCAAGCGCGACCTCGCCGGGTTTCGCGGCGTTCGAAAAGCAATAAAATTCGTTCCAATTTATCGATTAGCTTTACCAAATAACTAGCAAGAAGACATCTCTCGACCGGACGGACATGGCGTGTGACTTCGTGTATGGTCCGCGGATGTGCCGAGGTTTGCTCACGGTCGACTACGGTGAAGGTAATTTTATTTCGCCATGCTTTAAGCGTTGCCTTTCGCTACGGCTGATGGCTGTGGCTTTTTACCCCTTTTTTTGTGTGAACTTCCTCAAAAAACGAAGGGGGCTTTACTATTTTATCATCGATTCATTGATTTACTTTTGTTTCCGCATCACCAGCACGGAGTTCGATTTGAACTAGCTTCCATTATCGGAGATCCCAGCCAAGTGAAGTATTTCCACGGAGTTCATGGTATCACCAAGAATTTCTAGAACTCCAAGCTCTGAGGTAGGATTCGGTAGGATAAGGCATCACCAAGAGAATCTGATAAATCTCGACGGAAACTTCTCAGAATATACACAATCAGATATCGTTTTCAATTCTATTGCCCCTTTTTTTCAGTAGCCAAACACGCACACGCATGAAACAATCAAAAACACACCCCTTTCACTCTCCCGCTTCGACCTCAACTAGTCCCGGCGGGATTCTGTCCTACAACATAAAAAAAAAACAGGCCAAAGATTTGTGTGCTACAATTTCATGCAGTGGGCATGGAGGAAAAAATTGGCTCTAATTCGACAGGCTCCATAAATTGGGTGCCGAGATTTTTCAATGGTCCGTAGTTTTGTAGCTGTGGCGAAATGTCACCCCTTTCGTTCCTTCTTCGTCAGGCTTTTTTTGCTCTGTTGTTGGTAGCGATTTCTGTACCGGGCAATATCGCAAACGGTGCGACACATGGACATTTTGCAGTTCTTGGGCGCGGTGAACCATGAAATGGATTCCGGTCGGTGGTTTGCGAAATTTTAGCGACACGGCAACGCTGAGAACCTGGATGGCGACGCGGGTACCTCAGTGAGCTGGGCTTTCCAATTCTCAGGGGAAGGGCCGGAGAGTGAGGTGGGGAGAGGAGGAATGTCTGATTGCCGCGATTGATCATCGGGTACTCATGGGACAGTTTGTTAGCTTAGTTGGCAAAAGGTAAAGGCAAAATATTGTAGCTCAAGATATTCTCAAGGATTCATCAGAACGCTCAAGTCTCACTCCAAAAACAGATACAAAGAATATGCATTTGGCTGTCACCTTTCAGACGGTTGCTCATCAACATTAATGCTAATTTAGCCACTCGCCCTATCCTGCATATCGCTTTGTTTTCGAATTCTTACACCGTGTAGAACTTTCCACAAACTTCAGTCGTAATGCGGCACTCTGCACTCAGGCCGGGCGCACCGGGCAAGGGCTAACTTCCGACAACCACAGTCCAACGAGAAGATTACCCCCCGGGTCCGAGGCGATACAGGCTCGCGGCGGTGAAATAACTCCAAAACCTTTTTAGATCTCATCAAATATGAATTTCGCAGCAGCAGCAGTCGGGTAGGTAACAGGCCGCGGCGGTGTTTACGGGTCGGTTCGGGAAGTAGGACTGTGTGCATGGGCCCAGCCTCGAGCCGAAACCGAACAGAAATGTGTGCCCGCTCCCGCTACGGCACAACAAGCACGGTCAGGTCTATGGTATATATGTGTACATCCACAGCCAACTTTGAGGGCAGATTCTTCCCGGTGAAGTTCTTTCGCTGTAGTGCATACGGGTTGTGGGGGTGCTCCAAACTTCCAGCTGCAGTTCGTTAACTTTAACGCTAGTCACAGTCTCACAGAGCTCTCGCAACCGGTCTTCAGTGCTTTAAATTGAATGCGGGACAGTGGCCCAGAGGATGACATTTTTCTACATATCTCTAGCTAGTTTTGGAAGGGTTGGATCCAATATGGTTGACATATCACGTCCAGGATGCTGTCCCGTTGAATAGCCATTAGCCTGAAGCACTGGACTATAACTGTCATTTGTTGCGTAGGCCGAAGAATGGACACCAGAATCTACAAGTTGAAGAACGGCACTGAGGTCGGGTAGTTTGGTTTTGAATGCTTCAATACTTCGTTCGTTCCGCCGATATCATCTGGTTCGCTGGATAACCGCTGGCTAGGTATCTGGTGCCGGGTTAAGCTATTTAATGTATCCCCCTTTTTGCGTGCTGTAGCTACTGTACGCCATTTGCCACCATTTCGACTACCGGACAACTTCCGTGGGGGTTTGTGTCCCGAACGCCAACAGCAATCACACAACGGTGGGCTTCGATTCATGCAGATTTAGGGGTGTAACAGTGGGCTGATGCTACGGTGAAATTAGATTCATATGCATGGAGTGATCTTGATGAAAACGGAAACACATACACACACGCATCACATCAGTGTTGCGACTTCGATCCCTTCTGTTCGTGCATGCGACGAATGCTTCAGAATCCTTTCGTCGCCGGGGACGAACCAAACCCCACTGCCCAAACCAACCCAGCTGCCAGCACCAATGCTCGACGCGGGAAAAAGGCTGACAAAGTACGGCAAGGTCCTCGGTACGGCCGCACTGCCATTTTCTAACCCCCTGCCGTCGTTTATTTACCCTTGATGTCAAATTGATTTAAATTCATTCCGACTTTAAATTCAATTTTAAGCGACTCAACACAACAACGGCGACCAATTGTGTGTGTGTGTGTGTGCTCGGTCGTTCGTGCCCGGTGCGCTTTGTGCGGGAAAATGAATTCAATAAACGGTGCTCGGTACTCGGGGAAAGATTTGGAGATGATCGGGGGAGGGGGTGGGTGGGGGGAAGATGAGGACGCAGTTGTGTTGTGGGTGTGTGCTGGCTTGATAAGCAGATAAGGATATGTTGTGTCTACAGAACCCCCTGGAGGCAGACCCAGCCTGCCTCCATCCCGGAAATCTAGAACGAGCATAATAAATACTGGACGTAGACAAGCGGTGCGGATGAGTCAATACGCTACCGGGACGTACTGGACATACTGGAAAATGAAGATCTCGGCTAGTCTTTGGCAGCCAGCGTGCCTATATACCCGAGTCCGGGTCGGTAAATAGCCACGTGTCCACAAAAACCCCTGTGGGCCGTTGGAAAGTTTATAATGAACTGAACTTGTCGCAGGCTAATAGACGGAAAAGTGAAGGCTTGGTGATAAAGCCTTCTGCAGAAGGCGATTTTTCTATATCGCTTTGTTGGGATTAGCCCCGTGCTTCGGTACCTGAATCCTGGAATGCTGAAATTAGTTCCAGGTCCAGACTTGTTTTGATTTCCGCATCAACCGTCGGCAGCGGTTCCGTAGCGTAGTCTCCAGCGCGACCAGTCCAGTCCAGAATCCGCCATTTAAAAACGAAAACCTCGCCGAAACCTCCGACGCGCCTTGTCAAACGTCCAATCAAGCGCGATTGCTTTACAGTGAAGTAACCACAAATTTATACCCGCTAGTGGTTAGATTTGACATCCGCTGTCATTAGTAGGCAGTGCATTAGGCAATAACGCTCATGGTAGGTGCCCCCCACGTGCACCTCCATGCGTCCCGCGGACGCTCGGTTGGCGAAATTTTGCTAGCAAATCGAACGAAACCGTACTGTAAACTGCTGCAGAGTTATTATTCGGCCAGCGGACCTGAGCGGCTTTTTGGGGGCGGCTAGCGCAGCGACATGCAAACACACACACACACCCATCCGTGCCTGCCCCAAACTAACCAACGGCAATTTATTTCGCTATTGTGCTTCGCTCTATCCACCCTGCCTAACCTACCTTGGCCGGGGAGTAGCCCCGCGCCAGATGGAAGAAATTATTGGCCTTTAAAACCGTTGGGGCCTACCGCCGGCCGCCGGGGTTTATATCCACAACGGAGGCTCTGCCGTGCCCTGTCAGTTCACACTAATTGACAAAAGACAGCGAACGAACAATTCGCAACAATCCACACCGGGTAGCCGACTGCAGGAGACAAGGCTTGGCTACTTGAAATGGAGCTCACCTGCTCTTCCGGACATCACTAATTAGAAAATGTTGCTTCACTTAAATTTGCCGACTTCAAATTAATTCCTTTCGCTTTTTTTTCGTACACCAATATGCGTACCGAGCATAGATTATGCAGAGCTAAAGCTCCTTCAAATGAGCATAACTTCCGAAGCATAAAAGTAAGCTTTCAGCAAAGAGCTTTCAAAGCTTATGCTACTGAAAGCGATGCTTTTATGCTTTGTTAAACATAAAAGCTCCTTATGCTTACTGGACTTCACTCATTCCTACCTAGACTAATAGAGAGCCTCCTCGATAGGATATTTGGATGACTTTGAATCTTGCCCCAGGATGTGCCGAGCGGAACTCGTCTGATGTCCCTATTCAGAGTCCAGAGTAGACAAATGTTTGTCTAGCTCTAAAGCTAGAAGAACGCTATGCTGGGTTGCTTCAAGGAAGTAAGAAGAGCTTCTAAAGCTCCAGAAGAACTTCATTTCGGACGATAAGCTTCTAGGTCTTCGTTCGCCCTGCAATCCTTGGTAGTTCTTGGTCTGCCAGATACTTGAGTTCTTACCCGTACACGTTCCAGAACTTTGGATCAAGTGAACACGAGCTTGTGTTCTGCGTAAGTCCTAAGTCTGTGTTCGCGAGCCAAATAAAATTAATCGATCCGTCAGGACTTTGCCGACCCTTGAACTACACCTTCTGAACCCTTCTCAATTAATTCAACTCCCGTATTGAAACAGTTTTCACTCCAAAGTTTTGTAAATACAGCTTTCCAAACGTACATTTATACAACAATCATTCACAAAAATACTCCACCGCAATAATCAAATCGTCCCCCTTTCTAAGACACCAACAAGCGGCCATTGTACCAACAACAACAACAACAACAACAACACGCTGCACGAATGGTTTTTAAATACCTGTATACATTTTACGAAAGCCATTTAGCGGACCAATATGACTCGTGTAGCATTTGTTAGGTAGGAAGATGTCTTTTTATCTTAGTACTGTCTTTTTTTTTTTGCGCGCGGTCCAATATCTCTTACCATGTCTAGCAAGCTGCATAGCTATAGCAACCCCCTTCCTTAACATCTTTTATAACATTTGTAGCCTTACATTAGTAAAAATGGTGGTACGAAGAGAGAATAAAAAAAGAACCATAAAACTTTAAACACCTTTACAAACTATAAAATGTTACACCGGGTTGTTATTGCACTGGTAGGCTAGCGGTTTTAGTATACTGTATAGCGTAATATCGTATTGCACTCTTGTGCGAACATTTGTAAATTTTTATCAAAAACGAAACGTAACGTTCACTGTTCTCTGGCGGCTGTGATGTGATGTTGATATGGTATTATATGTACTCAAATACTATAATGTTTATAAACAACGAATATATATAAAAAAAACTTATCAAAACTTTTTTCTTCCTTCCTATTCGCTAATATTCAGCCCAGACATTCCTGCACACTTTTAAAAATTCTTCATTTTCCCCCATTTTGTTTACTTCTCTCTAGCTAACTTTGTATATGAATAGTACAATTGTCTTCTTTGTGTATAATTCGTTTCGTTACTGTTGCGTAAAGCAAAAAGTTCACTTTCGTGTAGCTTTTGTTTTGCAATTGGTATGCATGTATAAAACAATGTTTCAGGTAAATATAGAATAGCTAGTACGTTAGTGTGTTGTGCACTGTCAGGAAAGGTATTGAAAAGGTTGCAATAAAAAAAAAACCTGTTGCTCTGTAAGGTCGGCTTAGAAATGTGCTAGCTAAACGTGCAATATAGCCGGGCACAATAGAAATGGATTACATTATCACTCTGATCGTGGAAGTCTGTACATCGATGACAGCGTTCACGGCGAATATTTCGTAAAAGCTTAACCCGTACGTGTACAGCAAGGCGTGCGGCATACGGTACCGTTCGGCGAGTACGGGCAGCAGGAAGTGTTTCGATACGCAGGACACTACCAACCCCATGGCCCAGAAGTTATCGCTGCTGCAAGCTACCAAACTAAGCCCGACCGCGTTCAGCAGCAGTACGCCGGTAGCCACATGCTCACCGATGTGGCGACGGCTGAGATCGCTAAAAATGTTACACACCACGTACGCTACCACCGCTGAGAGTAGGAAGGCATAGCCTAGCCCGTTTTGGTACGGTTGCACGAAGCTTTCGCCGAACTCGTGCAGGGTCTGGGCTGGCTGGGCTAGGTATAGCTGTGCGTTCAGGAACGGCAGTGGACACACCTTGGCAAGCAACGCGGTATGGTCGTACAGAAAGCGCAACAGTTTTCCCGGCTGAGGATGGCTGAAGCGAATGATGCCAAGCATGCTGTACGCCATCAGGCACCAGAGCATGATCCAGACGAACGGTGTGCTGAGAAGGTTCGGGGCGGGTAGATACTTTAACGACCAGCCCGTCACGGCCGCCAGCACAACGTGACCGAAGCACGTGGCAATGCTGGAAAATTGACTCATGGTGCAGGCGTTCTTCCGGCACACCGAACAAGTCTGCAAAATGGAAAGAATTTTTAACAATTTTGCTGCTCATTGTATGAAGGTGACACGAAAGGACGAACCTACCCTACTCAGGCACAACACCGAACCGAACGTGGGCGTACAAAGCGTAACCGAAGAATGATCCGATTTGGTAGTATAATAAAACAAAGCTTCGAAAATAAAACATCTACGGAATGCACAAACTATCACACATCGGAACCGGCGTACGGGGGTCTTCGTTTCGGGCAGCGCCACATCGCACCGGTTAGAGCTGGGTAATAAACACGACCGTTGTGGGTGATGTTGTTGGCAGATGCATCAGAAAATTCACACACACACGCACATACACCGCTGATGCTGCAAATTTAGCGCTACCGCACCATCATGCAGGATGCAGCTGGTGCTGAACGCTCCCCGCACGCTTCGGTCGCACTTGACCGACCACCGGAAGAACCACTGCTCGCTACCAACACCCACTACTGGCGGTTGGAAGGTTCGGCGCACTGCCCATAACTTGCTTGTCTCGTGGCAACGATGTTTAGCGGAGCAGTTGGATATCGCGTCATATTTTGCTGATGCCACAATGCCGTACCGTAAACCGTCCCACGAAGGTATTAAAACAATACAGGAGCTGCAGAAGAAACCACAAACGGTTGGTGGTTAATGGTACACTGCCAAAAATCGTGACGAACGTCATGGGAAGGTGCAGTTATTTTGTTTCTACCGACCGTGGTTGTTATCATGCAGCCTGCGGAACCTGCCTGCAAATTGGTGCGTTTGCACAACACAACCAAAACAACGACATTGCGCAAACTTGACAGCCAACACAGCACACCCTGTGCCAGTGATGGTCCTCGATCCGGATCCGTCATGCTTCAGGTGAAGCCGGTTTGAGCTGGATCGTCTGTTTCTACATGAACGAAATAAATCAGAATTTGACAAGAAAAGGGAGGAAAATTTGCAAAAATGTATTCTTAAAAAAAAAGAATCGATTCGAATCGTATAGTGTACAAAGAAATGTCTCAATATCAAAATACTTCATCCCGCATTTCAAACCTTAACTCAAGTGAATCCAGATGATATTGAACTCCGACAATCCAGGATGGGTTTGAAAATTATTTAACTATTAAAATATATCTAACTTACCATCCACACAGGAGTTACAAGTGTGAGTAAATAAAAAAAAAAGTTGAATAAAATAGTTTACAATCGTTGCATTTCATCTCTTTACGGGTTTTGGGCCAATTTTGACCACTTGCTCACACTGTACCGATCCGGAACGTGCGCTCCGGATCGGTATACCGTACTGCACACTGGTACCGAAACGGTACGATCCGCCCATCACTAGCCTCAGTTGAAGTCAGTTCGCGGAAAAATACGGATGTATTGTCGGGTACGTGTGCTAGCTTCCGTATCGTCGTATCGCATCTTCCGCACGGTTCGTAATTGTTTCTGCACGGTGAGTGTGTTACCGTTCCATCTGGGGGTTGTTGCTTCAGGTGCTTGGGACAGGACTTCGGGAAGGTGGTTGGAAGAGCGGTGGCCTGCCACCCAGCCAGCCAGACGTCCAGAGACAATCGAACCACGGACACCGTTCAATCAAACGGCACGGCTACCCTTCTTCCCATCCATTCTCCCGCACGAAAGAAAAGAAAGGTTTCCTGCTGCTGCTGCTCGCCCGACAAATTGACAAACACAGCAATGTGTGTCTGTCTCTCATCTTTCAACCAGGAAGCGCGATCACACGCACCTCTGGGGGAAGCAAATGGTGAGTTTTTTAAGCAGATTCCATACATACATTCATAGGAGGGTTGGAGAGACGAATTGAGGTGTGTTGTTTCTTTCATTTAGCATTTTTTATGTGGTGGGAAGGGAAGGAGAATGGGAAGCGGATGGGCGAAGAAAGCTGATCTGGTCAATGTCTCTTTTGCTCTGGTCCACAGTGGAGCTGTCAGTTGGCGAAATATTCTTTCTAACCCCTACAATCCATGATTTTGCTTTGAAACTAACGTTTCTCTTCCCTGCTATGGTACGGTACCGAAAGTTAGTTAACCATTTGGGTTCAGCAAGATTCTAGGGTAACACATTGACGTTAAGGGAAGATTTAATACAATAGAACTGCCATGAACATTGGTACGGCTACACAAACACACGCAAGTCTGGTGCGAGCTTTGTGTCCCCGTGCACACCCGCAATGTGCAAGTGACCGCAAGGACATTCTTGATGACCGCGTGAAAGAGACGGCACGAGCGTGACTGCGAGGGTGAACGTGTTCGAGCAGGATTCGGTGCTCTTACCATCCCGAAACTGGTCCTGTGCGTTTGCGTGTGTTGGTGCGAGGGATTTCCGAATCCGGATCGATTGAACGGACTGCTGTGTTAGCTCGAGTGCGATGAGAGCAAAAACTCGCACTTGAGGAAAGGTGTGTGTGCGCGAGAAAGAGAGAGAGAGCAAATAGGATAGGCGTCGCGAAGGGGAAGACGCAGGAAGTAGTGAAGAAATGTAAAAGGAAAATTGTTTGCTTGCATGTTTTTCCGTGGAAAAGAGCAGGCTGTGTGCATGTGCGTGCGCGTGTGTTTGTATTCAACACACAGCTGGAAAGAGTTGTGCTGACGAAAAGGTAGCAAAGGTGTGTATGTGTGTTTTGGTGTGTTCGAAGCAGCGCTCAGGAAAGATTGACGACTGACTACAGGCTGGTGGTAAATACAACGGTGAGCCACCGCACGTGCAGTTATGCGTGTGCGTGCACGCGTGCGCCCGTGTGTATGGATGCCAATCGTGGTGGGTGTGCGTGCGCGCGCGCACTATTCTGTGCGCCTCTATATGGGAAATTGTGTGTCTAGTCTATTGTACAGCCTCTGCAAATTATTTATATGTCTCCCTCTCTCGCTCTCTCTCTCGTTCTCAAGTAACACACAACCACATACACTGAGGTTGAGTTTCATTGAACAATGTTGCTTTCTCTCACACACATCTGCCTTCGGTTCGAGCCTCGTCGATTCCGTCGCTAGCAAAAGCGATGATAATGTGTGCGCTGGCGGCAATACGAACCAACCATTCTGCCATGTACGCGCCTGTGTGTTTGCGTGTGTCTATATATGCGTATGGCTGAGAATTTGTGGTTCTGACTTTAGGTGGCTTGCTCTCCGTGTTCCATCGAACGTTTTGTATATGATGTCCCCACTGGTTTTTTTTGGTTGTTGTTTCTTCTGGGCGACGCTTTTTCTATTGTTTTCATCCATCCTTGTGCTTTTTCTGTCGTTTTAGCTTCCTTTGCACGACCGATTTGCATCAAAGCACAAATCGAAGCAACTGTGAAGAGACGTTGTTGATCGTTCCATTTTGAATTGAACAATAATTAAGTCCCTCGTTTTGGAAAGTACAGTTAAGTCAAGGAAGCCAGAAATGGCAGACTGAGACACTCTCGAGGTTGTAGAGGTCACCAGGGATGTAAGTGGTCCCTTCCCAGCTTCCTGGACCCGTCAATATTAGTCCCCGAGTGTGATGCAAGTCCTCGTTGAGGAGTGCAGACTTTCAACTGAGGGCTATACGTCCAGACGGCAGGACCTAGGATCAAAACCCATTCGGATCGTTACCGCGTAGTGAGTACTGTCTATTCTATAAGGTCTTGTAGGCCATTCTATGGCCTGCATGATTACGCCGATCGTTAAGCCAAGAAGAAGCCTAGAATACCTGGATTGTGTGTTGTGTCAAGCCAAGATTCTATACTGTTTTGGAGACACTAGTTGTATGAACTGACTAAAAACTACAGTATAAATATTAAATACTCCGAGGCAGTAGCGTATGCAGTATGCAGTAGCTACGAGTGACATTTGGTGAGGGAAGCCAGAGATGTTGTAAGCCAGGCTCCTCGAGACCGCTTGTGGTTGTAGTTCCAAAGAAGATACAAGGGACAGTATGTTTCAACCAAGAGGCAAAACAAACAAACTGAAGGCTTGGTACGGTGCTTTACTACAGCATTGGCATGATCAAGATGTAAATGCTGCTTGTTGTTTTGCAAGGTGCGCTCCGCGTGTTGCATTTCGCGGTCGGTGCATGGGCGCGCCGCTATTATTAACTCGACGTCGATACGTTACATCCCACCACCGCGAGCCAGGCATGCACCTGTGGAAGATGCTGCCACACCAACAGAATCACCGTAAGTTAGGTGATGGCCACTTGTGCATTACACCGCTGCAACAGCTCTTCCGCGTGCAACTGCTGCAATTTCCATCTCTCGTTCTCTCTCTCTTTCAGAATCTCGTTTTAGTTTGGCGTGCAATTGCATTTGTATAACCATGTGTGCTGTGGTCATTAGTTAAAAGAGGTTTAAGTGCAGCAAGAAGAGGGGCTTCTTAGGCCGTCAAGAGGGAAAAAACGCATTGGCAATAATTACTCACGCACACATTGCAATAGATGCAATCAAAGATCACAGACCAGAATACAAACGCTCAAACGCTCCCCCCCTAACCAACCAAGACCAGACAGTCATATGTTGGCTTGTTTTTTTGTTTAGTTTATTCACTCGATGCATTTACCAATCTCGATCTCCTTCTCCCGTTGTACGGCTTTGTTGCTTTTGTTATCTTGTATTTTGTGTGTATCTTTCTGTTTGCTCTTTTCAGTCCTGTTCGGACCTTCATTCTTCTCGATATATTACATCTTGCAAGACGTGATTTTGTTTCTTTTTGTTTCCATTGCCTTCGCGTTGTACATCGCACCACGCGGGGAAACGATCGTCCATTTGTTGCCTTGTTTCTTCTCACATCTGCTTTTATATGCGGTTGTGTGTTGGAAAAAAAAGTAAGATTGTTTTCGGTCTGCTGTTTAGTTACCATTCTGTTGTTGCAAACAAAACAAAAAAAGCATTGTCATCTGTGTTGATCAGTTGCATTTCATCGGTGTGGTTGCATCGTCAACATTGTCTCATCCAGCCCAGAGTCATTGGGTTTCGGATAGCCGCGCACCTTGCCTAACTTTAGGGGCATTTCTGCTTACTGTGGGGTTTTCGGTTTATTTTAGGAAATTATCTTACAATTTCCATGCTGGATTGTTTTTTTACTCGTGGCATCTTCATTTTCCCTCCCAAACGGTCATAACAACACCGTAAGTAGCGACAAAGAAAATGGTCCATTTACATATACTTTTACAAGCAAGGAACTTCCGCCAATCCTGCTTTGAGACGAATGTAGTCAAATGACTCAACGTTGCTGTAGTCATACAAACCAAACAAACCATGTCCTACTCTGCTGGTTGGTGAGATACACTTGCTTGATCAACGGTTTCGGTCTGGTCCGGAAGAGAGGGAAGTGATATTTGATGATGTTTGCTGTGGTCTCGTCTCGGACGTGCCATGCCATACCCTACACCGAAGCGATGGCGGCGACGATCTTCAAACGTTCAGAACCGGATATCGAATCTCGTCCGGTACTGTCTTTCTTCCCCGTACCCTGGGCCATACCACCACGAAGTTGTACAATCAAAGAAGCGGAAGATGATATTCTATGACGATTCAGACCACAGGCATCGCACAGCACACCTAGCAAAAAGGCGAATGAAAGTGATTCCATCCATCCGGCAGTAGCTAAACGATAAAACAGACGGCGAACGCGCAGCAGTACATTAAATCCGTTCCCCCCGCGCGCGTTACGCACTTGGGCGAGAGGATGTCTGGGGCAAGTGTTTCCTTCTTGTATGAGATGCAGATGCCACAATGAATTTATATACATATGAGAGGTGAAAAAGAAATGGAAAAGGTCGCCCACTGTAACGGACAGGTTATGGCGCGTCCTCTCCGCGTCGACTTGCCAGTACGCGGGGACCGCAACCGTGTAGAGTACGTCTCGTGTACTGCACACGGCTTGTTGCACCGTGAGCAGTGCACTTTGCAGCTGCTACCAGCAGACCGTTGCGGGGACCCGTCAATTAGCGACAAGGGCAGATGACCGACACCGCCAAGCAAAGGAATGGCCTTATTTCGCTCCCCTGGCCCTGCGGGCGTTTGCGGTGCATCATCGCGAAACGGATACAGACGCACGAGCACGGGAGAAAAACAGAAGCATTGCCAACGCGTGCCACCAGTGGTGGCAGTTTAATGCTGTTGAACCTTTGGCCCCAAAATGACCCCCCCCCCCTTTTTTACAGTAAGTGTGGTGGTGTGCCGGATTGGAAATCCTTACTGTGCAAACGTCAAATTGGAGCATGACAATTGCTCGCTTGGTAGTTTTTGTTTTTGTTTTTGTCGTTCGAGAAACACCACGCGGTCTCGAGTTTATCGCCCCTGGTGTAAACAGCATAAAGAAGCGCTCCTTTCTATCTGCGAGAAGACGAGAAAGAAGCCCGCTGTCTGCGGTTTGCGTCTCTGTGTGTGTGTGTGTGTGTGTGTGTGTGTGTGTGTGTGTGTATGTGTGTGTAAGTGTGTGCATTGAGGACAAAGGAATAGATCATTAGTATCCTTTCGCTTCTTTTGAGGTGAGCCACATTGTACGCATGACACAGATAACGAAAAATGAGCAAAAATATTCCTTCAAACACACACACACACACACTCAGCCCAAGATACGTACGAAACGGAAAAGGGTATTCTCAAGTAGAGAAAAAATAAAGTTGAAACCCATTCCAAGGAGGAAAATGTTTTTGATCATGCTTTTTTGTTGTCTTCATCCAGACACGGGAGCCACATACGGCACACTCCTTGGAATGCTTATATCTGTATGTGTCGTGTGTGTGTGTGAGTGTCTCCTGTTGGATAGAAAGTTTTATGTCGATAATATCCTTTACACCATCTTGAAGGGCAAACAAAGAGAGTAAAAGCAAAGGTCAGCGCGCGGAAAGAGTTGGAAGGCTGGAGTTGGAACCGCTGAAGATGAGGCAAGGAAATACCAACAACACAGTACTTGAGAGTAAAGGGGATGAAGCTGCTGGAACTACTGGTACGAACGTAGTGATGTGCACACTGAATCAGAATGAGTGGCTTAAATATTAGCAATGAATTAGATGATATAAATCATCACGAAGAGTTATTTCAACTCACCTTTGATTTATCTCTCGGTGCCAACTAACCACTCACTCACCTCGTTTTAACTCACTCACCTCGTTTTTATTCACTCACCTCGTTCTACTCACTAGAGAGTTAAATATCGTATTGGCATATCGCGAGTTCATTCCGATACTCATTAACATTTTTTACGAGCAGTATAGTTGAAAATTTTAGTGCGGCCGTACAAACAAGCGAAAGATCTACATAGTCCCTTTTAAAATATTTTTTTTATGAACAATCTATCCTTACTTAGGACCATACGGCGTCATGCCGTCATTATCGAAAATAAATAAAAATAAATAAATAAATAAAATCTATCCTTACGGCTCGTTACTGTATTGTACTTTCTTAAATCATCGTGTGATCGTGACCAATGCGATCTGCCAATACGATATTTACCTCGCTAGTGAGTAAAAACGAGGTGAGTGAGTGGTTAGTCGGCACGGAGAGTTAAATCATTATTCAAGAATAAACTCTTAAATAGAGAGTATAAGATGTAACTCAATATTATAACTCATTCACTCTGATTTAATTCACGCTACTGAGTGGTTATTCCCATCACTAGTACGAAGGACTCTATAAAGTAGTAGGAGGACTCGTAGGACTTCTGCATATAGTCGCGTGTGTCGTACAGTTACGAATGGAAACTTATTTTCGAAGTTTTATTTTCCCCTGATACCTATCTGTATCATGCGAAAGGATACACATTCTCTGATCTTTCCAGCCATCTTAGTCGTGTGTGTGCGTTTATGTTGGGGTGACATCGATCCCCTCCCCCCCCGGTTGATGATGATGATCCGGTCTACAATGGGTAAAGTTCATTGCCTAGTCGGGTAGAGGCCAACGGTAGGCAGTCAGTAAGCAGCCGTCACTCCCGTGTACCTTCACCCTTCAAACCCACCCACCAATTCCCCCTCTTACCGCCGAAAGAAAGCGAGTTTAACTTTCGTCCTTCGTGCAACGGACAAGGACAAGATACGGCTGTTGGCCACATCCTTCGTAAACGTTTTCTTCGCGACACGAAGAACCGTGTGGTGTTTGCGTGTGCGCTCGTGACGAGATTCGTCTAAACGTTTCACCCTATTCCAATTCCCCTACGTCAATTACGGCGATAACATACCAGGGATGCCGCAGCAAAAAGGGGGCTTTGATGATGGTTGGTGTGAGGGAGGAAAGCGGGCATCTTTGGAAGTTGTAATCATCTAGAAATCTCTGGAACTTTCCATCACGAGAAGGAAGTAGTCATCAGAGGGGGTTACTTTTTTTTAATATTTGTGCCACAATGGAGAGAAACCAACCCAAGTCCTCACGCAGTGACATCTCTCATCCTGTACGTATGTAAAAAAATGGCTAAAATAAGTCACCAAGATAAATTTCTTGTAGCAATATAGCATCGGTGGGTGCTCTGGTGATTGCTACAAGACTTCCCGTCTCTCGGAGGTCATTGCACCGCCTTGCGCGCTACTCTGCTCTCACAGCTGATCAGGAAATACGCAATGGTTGGCGGCAATGGTCGACGACTACGACGACGACGAGGGTGACTACGAGTGGCGCGATAAAGCCGTCGTCGATGGCAGAACGCAGTCACATTTGAAAAAGAAGCAGCAAAAACTGTTTCTTAGGTATATTTTCTTCGCATCAAACTTTTATTTCGCTTCGATATGTTTCACCTCATCAGACGTCGCAACACGCAGACAGGCTTTAGTTCACAGTTTTTGAATGCACTTTCCTTACGGGGACTTTGGTTTCTCAACCGGAAACACTACTGCTGTGCTAGCGTTCCTCTTGTGTCTTCACATCATGCTCGGCGAATACGTGAGCGAATGTGTCTCCCTCGCAGTACGGTGTGAAAATATGAATGCAAACGACAGCCAGACTCTTTTCCCAAATAGAAAAATTAACGTTTTCTTCTCGTTTCCTTTCTCTTCTTTATTTTGCAGCAGCAATTCCTTGCGGGTGTTTTCTCGTCGCATGAGAAATCCTTAATCGTGATCGCCGCTTTATGATGATGATGATGGTGTTGTGGTACCGTTTCAAAGAACTGTAAAATAGCGCAAAACCGATGTCGCGAGTGTGTCAGGTCGCTAACAAGCTAGTAGAGGTGTAGTAATTTACGGCTGACCGCTTCGATAATAAACAAACAAATTAAGGTCGACACCCGGCGTACAGGGGTGACTAAGGGGTTGACCGGGATGATTGTAGTTAATTTGCGTGTAGTAACGTTTTTTAACTACTAGATGTTATTAGATAAAATTTAAATGGTAATTCAAGCTATTTCTAAGCCAACCCCTTTTTTACTGTACCACCTTTTAGACTTTAGAAAGGCGCGTGTTAATGTTAACAGTTCAATCAAGTGTGTTCAATTTAGTTCCCTCGTTATAAGCAAATTATAATTCAACGTGTGTGTGTGTGTGTGTGTTGCAATTTCAGCAGTGAGAGACATTTTCATTCATCCCATTCCAACCCAAAACCCTCCCCAGCAACAAACACTTTCGAGTTTTTGCGTGTAAGCAGGGTGAATCTCCTCATACCGCGCAAAACTTGTAAAGTACCACCAATCCCCTCCACGGCGCGGAGGGGAGCCGGGGGAGACGGGAGGGTTGAATGATCAGTGGTTAGTGCAAGTGTCGGTGTCACCGTCAAACAAACCACCGTGTGTGTGTTGCTGCTTTGCTACCGGATCTCTTTATCGGCGGTTCTGGTCCCAGCACCGGATCGTATAACCAGGTCACGCACAACAACAACGCCCCTGTAAGAATTGCCGACGTTGCTAACCATCCTGGCGAATAACTCCTCGAACAGTGCCGGCGGTGGAGCCGACGACGGTGGCAGAAATCGGCAGCAGCTTCCCCAAACATCGCATTCCTCTAGCGGCAACGGTCGCAGCGTATCTCAGGAACCAACCTCA
Organism: Anopheles stephensi; assembly: GCF_013141755.1. NCBI lineage: Eukaryota > Metazoa > Arthropoda > Insecta > Diptera > Culicidae > Anopheles > Anopheles stephensi. The sequence continues at coordinate 3,000,838 of NC_050201.1, forward strand.
ACGGCCGGAAGTCGTAATGTTGCAGCAGTAGTAGCAGCAGCAGCATCCACGACAGCAGCATCTTCAACGGCAACAGGCGGCGGAATGGCAGGACACACGAGTGGTGGTGGTGGTGGTGGTAGCGGCAACGGCGCTGGTCCCTCGTATCCATCCTCCTCAGGCAATAGCAATCAGCAGCATCAGCACCAGCTCCACCAGCAGCAACAGCACCACCACCATCAACAGCAGCAAAACCATGGCAATAATAATAGCAATAATGAGCCGGATGGAGGAATCGGTGAATGGAACCCGCTCGAGCACGGTGTCGGTGTTGGCGGTGGCGGAGGCGGCACTGGAAGCGGCAACAACCACAACCACGGCGGAGGAAGCGGCGGTCGGGAAAATAGCAACAACGCCGGCAACACCGGCAATGTCGCAAACCAAAACAGCAACAACGCGAACGCGGAGGAAATCGATCGGTTTAGCTTCGAGGATTCGGACCGGTTCGAGGAGGATTCGCTGTGCAGCTGGAGTTCCGAGCCGGAGAGCGTGTGCAACAACTGGCGGGGCTGGAAGAAGCCGGCCGGAACGATTAACGCGTTCGGCGGTGGGCCCGGTCGACGGTTCAACGAGGGTGGTAAGTTTTGTTTTCTCTCGCCCCCGGGGCCAAACAACTTCTCCAACGCACAGTTTCCTTTGCAGAACCAACATCGCTGACCGAGCTGGCGGCTCGCTGTGTCGCGTTCTACATCCCGTTCGAGCTGGTCGAGCAGATGTACCCGCCGGTACCGGAGCCGATCATGCTGCGCATCGCCTTCTGGAGCTTCCCGGACAATGAGGAAGACATACGGCTGTACTCGTGCCTAGCGAACAGCTCCGCCGACGAGTTTCATCGGGGCGAGCAGCTGTTCAAAAATCGTACCGTTAAGGACCCGCTCCAGATCGGGTTCCATCTGTCGGCGACGGTGGTGCAGGCGCAACCGCGCAACCACTACAACGTCGCGGTCACCTTTGACCGGCGAAAAATTTCCTCCTGCAGCTGCACCTGCCTTCCCACCACCTACTGGTGTTCGCACGTGGTTGCCGTTTGCCTCTACCGGATTCATTGCGTAAGTAAAGGCCTCCATCTTTATCAGTTCCGTTCACTTAGTAAAGGATGGTAACCGGTTTTTTTTTTCTTTCATTCCTACACAACAGCCTACCAAAGTGAGCCTTCGGGCGCCCGTCTCGGAATCGCTGTCCCGGTTGCAACGCGAACAGTTGCAAAAGTTTGCACAGTATCTGATCAGCGAACAGTCGCAGCAGATACTGCCGATAGCGCAACGGTTGCTGGACGAGCTGCTGAGCGCCCAGCCGACCACCATCAACACGGTGTACGGTGCGCCAGATCCGACCGCCGGTGCATCCGTGAACGATCAGACGAACTGGTATCTCGATGAGAAAACGCTGCATGATAACATTAAGAAGATATTGTTCAAGTTCTGCCAACCGACGCCGATGGTGTTTAGCGATGTAAACTATCTGACGAACTCGGCACCACCGGCGGCAGCGGAGTGGAGTTCGTTGCTGCGACCGTTGCGCGGCCGTGAACCGGAAGGCATGTGGAATCTGCTGTCGATTGTGCGCGAGATGTACCGGCGGTGCGATCGGAATGCGGTGCGTTTGCTGGAAATCATCACCGAGGAGGTGATGGCGTGCGATCAGATTTTGGTGTGGTGGTTTAACATTAAGCTAGCGCTGCTGGTCGGTTCGAACGGGCACGGGGGTGGTGGGGGTGGCGGAGGCGGTGGCAAACATGGCAACACGCACAGCAATCTAAACGCGACGCAGCATGCGTGCGCATCGCTGTGCGACGAGATAGTGGTGCTGTGGCGGCTTGCCGCCCTCAATCCAGGGCTCGCACCGGACGAGCGCGACATGCTGCACGCCCAGTTTACCACGTGGCACCTCAAGATATTGGACCGGGTGGCAAAGAACATGGTGGCCTCGTCTTCGCACAGCAGCAAGCAGCAGCAGAATCTGCGCAACGACGCGGAACTGTTTGCCGGGTTCAAGCCGGCAATCGAAGCCTGCTATCTCGACTGGGAGGATTACCCGATCGAGGGTGTGACGCACACGCAAGACACCAACCCGATGTATCACTGCCCGTTCACCTGCTTCAAGCAAAATGGCGACACGCGGCTGGACGGTGGTGCGACCACCACCGGTTCGATGCCGGTGCCGCAGAGCAACGTGAAACAGTTTCAGATGATGGTGCATCACTACCACCACCATCATCATCATCATCACAGTTACCACAACGCCGACTATATGCAGCAGCAGCAGCGGCACCATTCGATTCCGAGCGCGTCGAACGTTGGTGCCGGCATGATGAGCACGGATCGCTACCGAAACATTACGACCGTAGCAAATGCCACCACACGAACGGTGGAAACACCGCACCATCATGCTGGCAGTAGCTCCGGTGCTGGATCATCCGGTCTGGCATCTGCGTCGGTTCCTGCAACATCCGCTGCGACCACCAACAATGTATCAACGATCAGCATTGATGGTGCGGTAAATGATGGCGGTGCGGATGGGATTGCTGGTGGCGACCCATCGTCGAACGACGATAACGCGAATAATGACGCAGGTAGTAGTAGCAAACGGTCTGGAGCAGCTGGTGGAGACGTAGCAAATAAGAACCATCACCATCGTACCCGAGCCCATCGCGATCGGCTCACGTACTGTTCGTCTAGTAATAATAGCAGCAGCGACAGTGTACCGGACCGGCTGAATCAAGCTGTCAGCGATGCGGGTACGGCAGCGGATGGGACGACCGGGAAAGGACACAGCTCGGCCGGAACGGCTGGATCATCGATGGCGGCCGCCACGCGAAGCTGTGATGCGATCGGTGCCGGTGGTAATCGTTCGAGCGTTAGCAGCGAAGGATTCTGTGAGAATGAGGACGATCTGACGGCCGTTGCCGACGAGAAGCTGCAACACTATCTGCTCCCGGTGGATGTGGTGAAAAAGGGCGATGCTGGCAACGAGGGTAGGTCGGTAACTGCCGGGCCCGGCGTGGCTGAGATGAGTGTTACCGGCGGGGGGTCGGGACCGGCGGTTGATCCAAGCCTGCCGCTGCTGAGTGTTAGCAACTCTTCGTCCAGCTCGTCGTCCTCCTCCACCTCCCTATCGTCCAGTTCCGCTGCGACGGATCTCGTGCAGAAAAAGCAGACGGTGGCGGCCGAGGGGACGACGGGTTCACTGTCGAGCGAATCGAGCAATGAAAACAGCATCCTGAACGATATGAACAATTACGAAATTTCGGGCAACATTAAGCTGTACGAAGTGTTGAACATGGTGGAACAACAGGCGACCGGCGCAACCGCCAGCAGCAGCAAACCCGATCCGGTGCCACAGGCGACCAACACACCCAAACACAACAGTGCCAAACGCCACGGGTGTAGTGAGGGATCGTCGGACAATGTGGGCACCGTCACGGAACACGTTACACCACCCTCGGTGGAACCTTTCGGAGAAGCGAATCGTGGCGAAGGTTCACCACCACAGCCAGCCTCAGCATCATCATCACAGCAACCAAACACACCAACTACGACGACGGCTCACCAGCAACATCAACACAAATCCGGTAAGCAGCAGCAGCAGCAGCAACCCTCAACCTCCTCGACCCAATCGCACACCGAATCGAAGCAAATGCCGCTCTCCAACATCAAACCGACGGAGGACGCGTGGGACATACTGTTTGCGCGCGCGGAAGGGCTACATGCGCACGGTCACGGCCGGGAAGCGTGCACGCTGGGCGTACGGCTCGCGTCGGAAATGTTAGCGAACCCGCCCAACCTGATGGTCGATCTGCCACCGCCACCGAAGAAGAAGGGCAAGAAACACAACGTCAATCCGATCTCACACCAGCTGAGCGTGCTCGCGTCGGCCACCCTCTCCAAGTGCGCCTTCCTCTGTACGGTGCTGGCGGAAAACTCCGAACACTACCATCTCGCGTTTCGCGTGTGCTTGTTCGGGTTGGAGATGTCCCGGCCGCCGGCCAGCACCAAACCGCTCGAGGTGAAGCTCGCGAACCAGGAGTCGGATCTGCTGGCACTGCTCAAACGCATCCCGCTCGGGAACGACGAGCTGAAGGCGATACGCGAGCGGGCGGAACAGCTGCGCGATGGAATGCTCAAATCGCGCGGCGAAGCGTTGCTACCGATAATGCTCGCCAGCTTTATCTTCGACGCGCTCGTAATGCCTTCGGTGGTGGGGCGCGAAAATCGGCTCAAGATGATGAGCAGCGCCTATCGCTATCCGACGGATGAGAATCTTGGGTTCGAGGCGGCCGTAGCGGCCCTGGGGCTGAAGGCGAACGTGTCGGAAGCGGAGCATCCTTTGCTCTGTGAGGGAACACGGCGGCAGCGTGGCGATCTCGCGCTTACGTTACTGTCCTACTACAAGGACGAGCCGCGCAAGATCTGTCGCATCATGGAGAAGCTGCTCGATCGGGAGATTCACGTGCTCATCAAGACACCGCTACTACCGTCGTACTACTCGAACAATCCGCCCACGCGTAGCCAAACGTCCCAGCTGCGGTTGGACGAGTACGACAGCGGGAACAGTGGCAACAGCACGCATCATCATCCCGCGCATCAACTGCAAGCGTACGGTGGCAATAGTGGTGGGCGTAGCAGCAGCAGCACAGGAAGCGCCGAAGTGCAGCAACAGCAGCCGGCCGGATCTGTTGTCGCTGGCTCGCATCTGTCTCAGGGTTCGGAGTTGTCAGGGCTAGCGAGCAGTAGCCGGCCGCAGAGCAGTACCAGTGCGGAGGTGGAGGTAGGCATCGCAGCACTAAATCTGGGCGGCACCACAACAACTCCCAACGCGATCGGTGGTACAACCTCCTCCTCCTCCACTACCACAACCACGACGGCAATGCTTCCGACTGTGGGCAGCTCTACCACCACCATCACCACCGCTGGCGGCGGCGGCGGTGGGCCTTCAGCGTCCACTGCGGCAACCGTCACGACCGGTGGGACGCCCTCGGTCACTACGACCCGCTCGAAAGACTCCCGGTACAAGGGCAAACGGGCGTATCCTTCCATTCCGAACCAACCGTCCGAGGCGAGCGCGCACTTCATGTTCGAGCTGGCCAAGAACGTGCTGACGAAGGCGGGCGGTACATCGGCCACATCGCTGTTTACCCAGGCGAGCACCACCCAGAACCATCAGGGACCGCACCGCGGATTGCACATGTGTGCGTTCCAGCTGGGGCTGTATGCGCTCGGCCTGCACAACTGCGTCAGCCCGAACTGGTTGTCGCGCACGTACTCTTCGCACGTGTCGTGGATAATTGGGCAGGCGATGGATATCGGGGCGCCAGCGATCTCCTTCCTGATCGACACGTGGGAAGGTCATCTGACGCCGCCGGAAGCGGCCGGCATGGCTGACCGTGCGTCCTCCCGCGGGTGGGATAGCAACATGGTGAATCCGGCGGCAGAGCTGGCCTTGTCGGTGCTGCCGCACGCAGCAGCACTCAACCCGAACGAGATCCAGCGCGCCATCCTGCAGTGCAAGGAGCAGAGCGACCGGATGCTCGAGCGGGCCTGCATTATGGTCGAAACGGCGGCGAAGGGGGGCGGCGTGTATCCGGAGGTGCTGTTCCAGGTGTCGCGCTACTGGTACGAGCTGTACCTGCGCAACACGCCGGGTGGGGAGATGGAAGCGGACGAGCAGCACGACGTGGTCGTCAATCTCATGCAGATGATGGAACCGGGCGGAGCGGTCGATGCGCCACCCATGCCCGGCGTGGGCCCATCCGGGCAGCCGGGCAATGGTCCGACGGGCGGAGTCCCTCCACCGGTCGGTGGTGGTGGTGGTGGTGGTGGTGGAGCGACACCGCAGCAACCTTACCCCCCACCCTTACAGCATCAACCCCTGTCCGGGTTGGCCCCGATAAGCATGACACCGTACGGTGGCTACGGGTACGGCACGATCTTTCACCATCAGAATGCGCTCCCGTACACACACGCAAACAATCCGGTGCATCAGATGTACCTTACCACGCCGCTCCAGTTTCAGTATCCACCACCGCCGCCACCACCCGGTAGCCAAGGTGGACAGCCACAGCCGCAACCACCACAACCAACCGTTGGCTACGGCCAGCAGCAACAACAACCTCCACAGCAACCGCTCGGTGCGATGAATCCTGCCGCGGTCGCTGCGTACCAATCGATGCAGCAGCACGGCGTACCGCCACAAGCTTACGGCACACCACCACAGTACCAGCCCGTGCCAGGCGGCGTGCCGGGAGTACAACCACAAGGGCCACCCACCAATCCCGGCCAGATGCAGCCAAACTTGCAGCAGTTCTACGGTGGACCACAGGCGGCGGTGGTGGCGGCGGCCATGCAGCATCAGCAACAGCTGCCGGGTGTGCCCCCGGTACAGGTGGGCGGTCCGCAGGGCGGTGGTCCTCCACAGCTAGCACCGTCTTCTCTACCACCAACCGTGCCCGGCAGCCAGGTGACGCAACAGCAGGTAGCCGGGAGCGTAGCAGGAGGACTGCAGGGCCCAACACCTTCCCCGCAACAGCAACACGGCGCTAACAGTATGCGTCCCCCGCATGGCGTTAGCAGTGGTGGTGTTGGTGGACCTCCGTACCCTGCCACCTACGGTCCAGCATCCGGCACCGGTGGTAACAACGGGTCTAGCGGAGGCCAGCAGCAGGTCCGAGCCCAACGGCATCCGCATCATTCCAACGCAGCCCAACTGCACTATCTGCTCGCAACGTACAATGCGGGCATGCTGGCGCTGGAAACACTCGCCCGCCGGGTTCACGACGATCGACCGCAGGCTAAGTACGCACGCAATCCACCGTACGGTGAGGACGTCAAATGGTTGCTGCGCATCTCGAAAAAGCTCGGCACACAGTATCTGCATCAGTTCTGCGTGTGCGTGGTAAACTCGATCGTTAGCCCGTTTGTGTTGCACGAGGTCGCGATCGAATCGGCACACTATCTGTCCCGCAACAATCCGGCGCTCGTGATGCACCACCTTCGGTCCGCCCTAACGCCACTGATGAGCAAGTGTCAGAGCATGTAAGTAAGCGTGCGGAATCGGTGGGTGAATCGTGTGTAAAATGTGTGCCGCTTTCTTTTTTTTTACGACAGGTACTTTCAATGCATACATCAGAAGCTGTACCATCTGACGATCGCGGACTATGAGGACTTTACCAGTACGATTCTATCCGCGCGTAACGCATTCCAGATAACACCGGAAGGCAATGCTCAGTTTAAGGATTGGCTGCAATCAATCAAACGGTAGCGTGTTGCGTTTTAGTAGTTCTATCTCTTTAGTGCTTTCTTCTTCTTTCACTCACATCTGCTTCATCCTCTTTTCCCCCTACAGGTCCAAGTCGTGCAAGAAGGAGCTATGGACGCAAATAAATGCCGCACTCAACTCTAAATGACATAGACTCGATTCGATTGGATCGGAGCTGAACATGATGCTAGCAGCGGCAGCAGCAGCAGCTGCATCAGCAGTCACATCCAACAGTTGCAACAGCATAAGCAATGATCCCAGTTATAGTATTAGCAAAATCGGAACCACATCGATCAACAGCAGCAGCAGCACCAGCAACAACAGCAACGGGCACATGGTTGACATAGCGACCGCATCGCCACCGGCATCCTCTTCGTCGTCCTGCTCGCTGCTCGGCAACGCTCCCAATCCGCCAACTGTATCACCATCGGCCGGCGTGAGCTTTGACGAGAAGCAGCTGGCCGTGGAGCCTACCAGCGCTGCGCCACAGCCGGCCGCATCCAGCACAAACCTAACTGTGAGTAACGGGGTGGTACCGAGCGTACCATCATCATCACTGCGATCGGTCAGCACCACGGAACAAAGCGTGATGGTGGTGGCCGCCGCGTCGATGGGTTCGAAAATCACCACCACAGCAGGTGCACCTTCTGCTGGTGCTGTCATAGGGGGTATGATTGGAGGAAAGCAGCATCAACAACAATCGCAGCAGACTCGCCACGTGAAGCTGAACGTTGCACAGCAATCCCTACCGGGTGGAGGAAAGTCAGCTGCTGGGACGGATTCTGGGGCGTGCTCGCGTAAAGCGAGTGGTGGGTCTGCTGGTACGAGTCGCACGCCGCTCGGTGGTGGTGGTGGTAGTCAGAGCGATCCAGCACAGCAACGCGTTACACCAGCAGCGCATAATGTAACGCCAATGCCCACCAGTAACATGGCCGTAACGCCTGGAATCACAAACGGAACAAACAGTACGACGGCAGGCAATACTGCTACCACTACAACCACCACTACTACTGCTACTACTACCACTACCGGTGTGTATTACTTATCAGCACAGCAGCAACGTCCAGCGAAACCTCCTGCATCCTCTTCATCAGAACACCGTCAGCCGCAATCGCAAGAGCCGCAACCGCCCCAGCGATCTGCGAAGCAGCCGGTGGCAGAACAATCGTCCGAAAAGCCTGCCACGGACCGGATCAAACCACAACAGCCGGCACCGGTAAAGCCACAGCAGCAGCAAACGAAGCAACCGAAGCAGCATCAGCCCAACAAACAGCAGCAAAAGCAACCACAGAAACAGATACCAGCAAAGCCGCATCTGTATCACCACAACGCTGCCGTTGCAGCGCACAGCCAGCAACAGACGGCAGCAGCAGCAGCCGCAGCAGCCGCCACCGTGGCCACACTGTTGGCGCAACAGCAGCAGCAGCAGCAGCAGCAGCAACACTATCAACAAACGCCCACCGTTGCTGTCGCTTCCCAGCAGGCGCTCGGTCAGCTGTCTACCGCACCGGCGACGATGCCTGCTGCCGCCGGTCTCGCTCACCACCACTCGCATGCGCACCTCTACACGCACGCCCAGCAACAGCAGCAGCAACAACAACATTCCGTGGTTCCGTTAGCACCCAGCACCGGTTACGGGCTAACCGCTGGCCAGCTACAACACACGCGACAGCAGCAGCAGCAGCAGCAGCAGCAGTATTTGCAACAACGTCAGCAACAGCCCCACACGGCCGGTGCAGCACAGCTCACACTGCCGCTGCCAACACCGACCGGCGCGGGTGCGTTGCAGGGCTCGATCCTGCCCACCCTGCACCATCCGGCCCAGCAGCAACCACCACCACCATCGCAACACCATCTGCCCCATCTGCACCATTTGCACAAGCAGCTCCCATCCTGTCCGCCGCCACCCCATCCACTAGCGCAGATGACGTCGCAGGCTCACACGCCACAGCAGCAACTGTTCCAGTTCCATCAGCTGCAGCAGCAGCAACATCACCATCACCAGCACCAGCATCAGCACCAGCACCAGCATCAGCATCAACACCAGCACCAGCACCAACATCAACACCATCATCATCATCTGCTACAGCAGCAACAGCAGCAGCAGCAACAGCAGCAGCAATATCATCATCACCACCACCACCAAACGCACCATGCAGCGGCACAGCCACCACACGCCCCGGCACCGACGGCACCGCAACCGGGCCCGCCGCCGCCCCAATCACAGCAGCTACCCGCCGCCCCTACCACGGTCGCGACGGTGGCTGTGAATGCGCCTAACGCCGCCACCCATCAGCCGCAGCAAAGCATCAACCTGAACGTGAACCATCACGTCATCTCGACGCCGATCGTGGTCGACTTCTCGAACATGACCGTCAACTGTGTGCAGCTGCAGGAAGCGGCACAGCATCCGAATCCGATCGCTGCGGCAGCCGCCGCAATGGCGGCCGGGTACGGTGCGGCGGCTGCTGCCGCTGCTTCCGTGCCGGCCGCAATCGGGGCCGCCCGGGGCCCGGGTGGTGGTGGTGGTGGTGCCAAGTGATGAGTCCGTGTCTGTTGCACGGTGCCGTCGGGCGGTGCATCGAATTTCTTTTGAACGCCCCGCATCTCCTACGCTCCGGTGCTGATCCCGTGCAAGGAACCCAGTTGCCGTAGGGTGGCGCGTGTGGTGCTGCCACAGCTTCGAATCAATCGAATTGATCTTTGGAAGAAGAAAAACAGTGAAGAAAAGAATCAAATGTGCCACATATTTTCTGCCCTTGCTCCTTTGTTTGTTTGAGGGATTCGTTCAGTTTGCTTTCGATTGAATTTAAACACCATCCCTTACCCCTTCTGTATAAAAAAAAAACAAATCCCCCTATAGCCTGTAGAGTTATTAGCTTTCCCTTTCTTTATATTGCGTGCTCTTTTTTTTTCGCGTACATTAAATTAAGTAAGAATTGATGTATGTACGGCACACGGTTCCAGACATATATTTATTAGGTGTGCTTCAGTTTTTTTTCGGTTTGGCATCCGAGAGAGAGAGAGAGAGAGGGAGAGAGCACACCCCTACATAGAACGATGTAAGTCTAGCAAAATGTGACCCTGTTTTTTTCTCTCGATTAGATCACTAAGTTTTTTTTTTAATTTTATTAGAAAACGTTTACTACACTAACACCTTCAAATCTCCCGCATACATAGTTTGTGTGTAGTTTCATTGCTCATACTTAAAAAAAAATTAAGTTTATTATAAGGCTGCCCACCTGCTGTGGCTTCCGGCTTCACATATGCGGGGCGCCCCTTCCCATTACCGCCCAAACCCACCACCACCAGTTTTGTGTTGCTGAGCCTGTCGGAAGATAATGAACGCATCAGAGCAGCATGGAGAAAACTTTAATTTTTTTTTTTGCGTACCATGTGGATGCATGTGTGTGTGTGTGTGTGAAACGAGAAGGGGGGAGGTGTCTCTCCTCATTTTGCTCCCCGTTAACCTACATCAAGCGAGACGATATTTAACTAGAAGCGAAAAGACAGCATATTAGCGCAAGTTAAGAGAGCCCCCTAAAAGACCCGCATCGAGCGAGAGAGAGAGAGAAAGGGAGGAAGAGATCACCCCCTCCCATGAAAACGTGGCATATATTCTTAGTGGGGATGATAGTAGGGATAAATTAGTGAATATGATATGCCAGCTGGACAGTGGGCGCAAATCACGTGAGCGTCCGGTACCGTTCGAACAACATTTCAGTTACGAAACGAATTGAAAATGTACACACACACACATACAGAGAGAAGAGTAAAGGAAAAGCGAAACTTTAAGAGAGATAAAAGGGTGGAAAGGAAATAAGAAAACGTAAACTACACTCTAAAACTACTAATCTTAATTCTTTACACGATAAAGGTTAAAAAAAAATATAAAAAAAGACCTCCGAGTTACAATAGAATAGCCCTTCCCCTCAAGGTGTGTGAGAGGGAAGAAGCGAGAAGGGGAGTAGCTCGACGGGGAGGGGGAGGGCAATTTTTAAAGTATTTGAGGTGTGAAAAGATTTAATATAACGAATGATTTATATGAAGAAAGGGAGAGCTAGAGAGAGAGAGAGAGAGAGAGAGAGAGTGGGATGTGTTGTAGCGGGGCATGCACACGTTCCGGATGTATAGATCTCAACTTTTGTCTTTATCATGGCGCTGCTGCTGAACGGTCCAACGAGTCCAACAACAACAAAAACACACACATACACACATGGTATCACACGCACACGTTTCCCGCACACACACCCACACACACAAAATTAATACTGGCTGGAGTTCCGCCAACCACCCTTCCTTGACTCCTTCCTTCCTTCCTCCTTTCCCACGGACAAAACCGTGGAGTGACAACGATAAGAAACTACTTAAGAAAACCAAGTCAGCAACAATCTTACCGCCTTTCTCAACAAACCTCCCCGTCCCGCATTTTCCCTCCCCCCCCCCCCCCCTCCTTTGTCGCTGACCTACGCACACAAAATAGCAAAAAATGGAGCCTAGACAATTAACTCCACATGGCGTGCTAATTACTCCCTTCTTTTCCTCACAAGTAGGTGCAAGTTTGGCAGGATTGGTGTTAGAGCGGCCGGAAATAGGAAAATAGGAAAGGAAGCAGTAAAATGAGCAACACAATGGCAAACATTAAGAATAAAAGTGTCTTTTAAAACAATAGCGAAACATGTGTGGAAAAGGGGTTAGAAAAAGAGAAGAAAACACACGCACACACACATACAGAACTAAACATAACAGAAGATGGAAAGAGGAGAGATACAACAAAAACAAATACATAAAATAAGTACACCGCGGTCCGCGGTGGTTGTGTGTGATAACAATAATCCCGGAACCGGAAAGATCACACAACAGAGAAAGGCCCTCCCGACACTTAGGCAGTAATGGTCCTATTTTTGTTTGCTAGCCGGAACCGAAAAGGGCCGTCCTCTTCCTTTTTTTTTTTCGCGCTCTGTACACACCGAAAGCAATAAGAAAGTAAACGAAACTCAGACGAAATAAGAGAGCAGCCCCCATTTACTAGCGTCTGTAGCCTGTCTGTGTTTCATGTGTATGTGTGTGTTTTTTTTGTTGTTCATCTTAAAGTTTGTGCGTCTTCACTTCCCTTTCATAATCCCCCCTCCCTCAGAAAAAAAAATCCTTCCTTCCTCCATTGGTTTAATAAAGACGCGGATAAGCTCAGCGAAGTTTAAACAAAAACGTGGAAGGGACGAACGCATATACATATACATATAAAAATATATTTTAATGCGCACAGATAGGTTCTAAGAGAAGTATATATATATATATATACATATAAATATATGATCGATATAATTATACATCACCCGGCTCCCACCACTCCTCCCACGTATCGCCTCTATCCCGTTAATGATTCAAAATTCATGCGCGCGTGTGTGTGGATGCAGACAAGGATGCAGCAATATACACCCGTAAGATATCTACCGAATAAGAGCAGGAACAGGAAAGGGCAGGCACAGAGGGCATAGAATCAGCAGAGTACGGCGAGTTGAGATTACTACCTATTACGATCTAGTATCCTTATCCGATTTTAAGTAGTACTAGTAGTGTTGGTGTGTGTGTGTGTGTGTGTGTGGCCCGTTGATCGTTTTGGTTCGTTCTCTCTACCTCTCCTATCTCTCGCTCATCATCATCATCCTCACCATCATCATCATCATTATTAGTAGTATCAGCAGCCATCATTGTCTGTTCAAATGTGCTCTTCGGATATGTTGCCGTACCACCCGGTGGAAAGTGGATTTGAAATGTGTCTTATGGTGAGAATGAGCAACAACAGAAAACAAAGCAAAAAACAAAACAAAAAAACAAAAGGAAAACCAAAATACCGGGCGTACGGACAAAGCTAAGGGGGGGTTCCACAAATAATAAATGCAAAATGCGAAATAGAAGAGAAAACCGATTCCGCGATGGCGTGTTTGTATTTGCCCGAACGTATAACTATAACCGTATCAGCTTACTTACTTATGCCTTGGAATGCTGCGGAAGTCCTCTAACCTATGGGTGCGTTCTAGTGCTGGTGTCTGAACTCCTCATGACTACTTCATGTCAGTGAGACCTGTCAGGCCTCATCTTTTAGGGACTGGGTCGTGGTTCCCCATTATCCTACCACACATAAGGAGCCCTGCCTCAAGTATTTCATTGGACTACAGAATGCCTCAGAAATTCCTCGAAAGCTGGACTTCTCATCGAGCGCATCGAGACATCTACAAACGAAGGCCACTATCTGGATCAAGCGCACCCTTGTGCGAATCTCCCCGACATCTGCGTTGTGTTCATCTACGGTCTCGGACTTTTGACCCCGAGATAGCTGACGATTTGGACGACTTCGGTGGAGCTATCACCTATCACTCCTATCACCACTCCCGTATAAATCAATCGAGCAGTTCAGCATACACTAGCCACCAGTTTGTTTATTTCCCATACCGAGAGTGCATACACGAAGGAGGTGGTCTACACGGTTTTAATGCCCTATTGGATTAAAGTAGGCTCGTACGTACGGGTGCCGGAGTGTAGAGGCAGGTCGTAAAATTAATACCATAATACCTACAATTTGCCAAGCCCCAACGTGCTTGCATTCGTGTTGCCCATTCGCAACATGTGGTTGCAGCTGCACGCGGGTGCCCTTAATGCACCGTCATGCGGGGGTGAGAACGATGGCAAAATATTTACCTGTTTGCCTTGCCTTTATTTATCCAGCTTCTAGTGGGTGGTACGGTGGCAGTTGGAGGAAGAGACCTACGGGTGCCCCATTTATCTCACGATTTATGAATGTTGATTGAAAAATTGAACACCCAACATGGGGTGTGTTTTTGCGCTTGAAGTTTCCTCAACCACCATGTTGCTTGAATGTGTGGTAGAACTTCAACACCTGGTAACAGAAAGACCCAACGCCAAATACCACATCTACCAGAAGAGAAAATGGAAAACCAAGCTTCCGAACCTTGCTTGACCTCAACGGCCTCAGCTCATCGGTTTCGAGGAGCTCAAGGTTCTCTCGGCAGGGTCAGACAGGTTGCTGCTGCTGACGTACGTGTGCTACAGCCGAGCCTTCATTATCAACTCTATTTTAATGTATTTCCTTCGCCGCTTACATCAGGACGATTGTTTTATTTCGTTGCTGCTCCCACTTTGCTTTATAATCATAATCACCACGTTATGTCATTGGCTCTTGGATTCATAATCTTAGCAAAAAAAAAGACCCCTTACAGATCAATGGCCGCGCTGTGACTTGTCCTGCGTAACAGCTGGACCTATTGAGGAACCTTTAAAGGCAAAAAAGTGGAATCGGCAACCCAAGACTTGCTTAGAGTTACTTAACAGTCTGTCTGGGGTCAAGTGTCTCCATGTTTAAAACAATAAAGCGATTTTGACGTAAAACCTCCACTCAGAGGAATTTACGCCTTATTGTTGTTACATCTTGTTTAAAACATGGAGACACTTATCCAGATGACCTGAAGAATTCTGTGAAATTTTTGTTTGAATCGTTTGTTCATAAAGACTTTGAATCTCGGAGACGTCGTTCGCCTCTTTAACCACTCTGTCGGAACCAGCATTGCATACTTTCAGGCGTGTTTACAAACACACCATCAACCTGCAGTTTAGTTTTGAATGAACTGTTATTAGAATGTTAGTAAATCAACTCTTTCATTTCCCTATTCTACGCGAGCTCGAGATGGCCACATGGATAAGGGCCCGTCCGTCCAGATGCGCACCACTGGATGGTGGTTGTGGTTGGTGCCGGTGGCGGGTGGGCATCTGCTGGTCAAATAAACACAATAACAACACATTAAAATAGATGTTGATAAGCAAGTAGCAATAATCAACGCTCCTCAACTGCTGCTGCTGCTGCTGCTCGGTGGCGGGCGATATCTGCTGCTACTAAAGCCGCCCTGATCCACACAACACTACCGGCCCCGGTCTGTCAATCATTCTTCACCCTTCCGCCAGCCGTCCACCGGCCGACGCTCTGCCGAAGGATTGCCGAGACTAGGCCACAGCGACAGTTGCATAGTAAGAGTCCGTTTTGTCCGCGCTGGATCTAGGAGCGCTGCAGCTGGACGGGGGGGCGGTGAAGGAGGAGCAGAGTCGCGCAAGTCCCTATAGGCAACACGCTGAAACCGGCCCCATAATAGGGTTCCCTGGTTTCGTTGGCCGGCCTGCTATCCCTAGCTGGGCTTGACGGACGGACGGGTATGCGGAAGCGAGAGAGGGAGAGAGTAGGCGCGCCCGAGATAAAGCGCGTGCAAGTGGGCAGCCGGGAGTGGCGGGATTGGGCTGGGGAACGATTGTCATATGCGGGCGCAACCCGAACGGTCTCCGAGGTCGTCGCAGCCGCGGAATCGGTGCGAGAGCAATTTGGCGAGTACAAATAGTGCTGTACGGTGGCTGCGACGCCTCAGTTTGACGTTATCATCCGCCGCTCGGTGTTCGGCTGAGCACGAGTGTCGTAACTCTCACTCTCACGCTCGCTCGCACCTTTTCGCTCGTTCGCGCACTAAACAACAACGGGCCCATACCGCGGGGGCCTTGCCTTGTTGGTGATGTTCTAGCTCGTCGTGGTGACCGTTGTACTGTCAATGTGGGCCACCATCGCGTCGTAAAGGGAGTTCCCTTTCTGTGAGTGTGTGCAATCCTGTGCGAATCCTGTGTGGTGTCCTGTGCCGGTTTATCCCCAAAAATCCTCCTGAAAATCCTCCGAAACTACCCAAAGCAAGCACAACAAAATGGACGCGTGTGAAGCGATGCCCAAATCGGACACAATCAAACTCCGCAACAAACACATCGGGTAAGTACTTGGGTTGGTGCCTTGATGTTTACACATCTGCAACGTGTGTGTGTGTTTGTGTCTCAAAGGACGATTTGACCTGACCGGGTAAGGATGACCCGGGTGCATATGGCAAATGACCCAGACGACCCTGAAAACAAAGGTCGCGCGTGTCTCGCCGTCAACCGTCCAAATTCGATCCTTCCGACGGCTCCAACTGCCCCAAACACAACAACGCCACCCGGGACACATGTCTGTCCGCTCGTAGTCGCGAGCTAAAAATCACTTCCCTTCAGGGCGTCAACGCTGCCACCGATCGGCATATTCGATGCTCAGTGATGAACGACACCTTCGGCCGAAAACAGAATCGTTCGAAATTCACGGTCAAAGCCAGGGCCGATGAAGGAAGTAACACGGTGGCGGCGGTACAAAATGGGCGCGCGTGGGCCAAATTCGCGCCACTTTACGTTCCCCACTGTTGCTCGCCACAAACCTTGCAGAGTAGAAAATTATTTTTATTCCACACCTCTTCGCTAAAGGGCGGCTGACGATGATGGCGTACCCTTGTCACCTACGGGAGATCCGCCTGTGAGTCCGGTAAATTTATTTGTTTGCTTCGGAGCAGCGCGAATTACACTCGGCACCCCGCCCGGATTATGTTCCCGCGGTGTGTTATTGAGTTCACCATCCGAGTTGTTGTTTCGCGTAGCTGATTAAGTGGCGGGATGAGGATTATATTGTTTGTTGCACTCGAAACGTGTTTGCCTGTCACCATGGGGGTACCTCGGCCAGCGCGGTTGGCACGCGCCACCATCATGGGCCACAGACAGACAGACAGACAGAACTGGGGTACCGCGAGTACGTGCAAACATGCAACCTTAATCCGCTAATGATAAAAAACCACAGCATCATCGCCACTTGACTTGAGATAGGGAGATATGTCGTCTGGTGGATCGTTCGGGGTTTTTGGCTAGCTGCCAGCAAGCAGTGTCCTACCGTACACCACACGCCGGTGACGCGTTCGATTTCCGTTGGCACGTCCAATCGGTCACGTGCACACCGCCATCCCCAGCACAACCGAACCCGCTAATGTATGCCCCTTTTTGCACTTGCTTCTCTTCTTCCTTCCGTAGCAAATCGTGCCAGCTGTTCTACCGCACCGACCCGTTGAAGATAGTGCGCGGCCAGGGTCAGTACATGTACGACGAGCAGGGCGCGCGGTACCTCGACTGCATCAATAACGTCGCGCACGGTGAGTTGGATATCGGACCTCTCCCCGTCCATCCCAAAAACCGTCGAACCGGTTCCGGCGAACAAGAGGAACATGCCTGCCTCCACCAAGCCTAGCGTGTGGCATTTGGGTGCGCATCCACCAACTGCAGAGTCATCCACGAGTCTGTCTAACACATGGCTCAATCGACTCACGATTTGTTCACGTGCTGCCCATGTTGCGGGCAGCTAATCGCGTGAGTTCACTGCCACCGCGGAGGAGGGAAGACGGTGCCGATGAGGACGGCTCGAACTTATCAAGATCCATAAGTAAACAGAACATCGAGGGCATCTCGTGCGCTTTCCTTCCCCCCCCCCCCCCCCCTCCTCTACCACCGCTAGTCGGTTGACGTCAACAGGGAGCATCGCTTATCGGTCAGACCGGTCGGCTCCTGGGCGGCCCCCGTTATGGAGGTTATCGAATGTGTCGAAACAGAACGACGGGAGCGGGACGACTCGCTCGACACGTCCAATCACATTTTCAACCAACTCTGATCACGCCAATGGTATCAAGAGAGGGTTCAGAAAGTACTTGATTACTTCCTAAGACCTCCCCGCTAATGCCTGAACCGTTTCACGTGATCACAGAAGCTTCAATATCGACCCCGATTAAGGAGCGCTGTTTGAAGTATTCTTGAGTCTTCAAGACAACTTGAGCCTTCCTAACCAACTGTTGTACTTCAGACATTGGACCAAGCACTAAGTCCTTCCTTCCGGTTCCATTTTTCACGCAGTTGGCCACTGTCATCCGAAGGTGGTTGAGGCCGGATCACGACAGCTCGCCACACTCTCCACCAACAATCGATTCCTGCACGATGAGCTGGTCAAGTGTGCCCAAACGCTCGCGCAGAAGATGCCCGGCAACCTGTCCGTCTGCTACTTCGTAAATTCGGGCTCGGAAGCGAACGATCTGGCCCTGCGACTCGCACGTCAACATACCGCCCGCCACGAGGTGATTACGCTCGACCAGTAAGTAGTAGTAGATCGGTGCCTCCCAGGACTCCCTGCCTAAAGGAAAGGGAGTGTCTTCATCTAATTGCTTGTGTTCTCGTCTGCAGTGCGTACCATGGTCACGTGTCCGCCGTGATGGACATCTCGCCGTACAAATTCAATCAACCGGGCGGTGATCCAAAGCCAGACTTTGTCCACGTGGTAAGTGACTTGATTTTGGTTGCGCAACTCTTCTACCAGGATACTGATGCTCCGAGTCCGTTGCTTTAGGCTCCATGTCCGGATGTGTACCGGGGCAAGTATCGGGACTGTGACTTCCCGGAGGGAACCGATTTGGGTCAACTGTACGCCGACGAGGTCCAGCGCATAATTGAGCGAAGTCCGACCGGGATTGCTGCCTTCATTGCGGAGAGTCTGCAGAGCTGCGGTGGACAAATCATTCCACCGGCTGGTTACTTCCAGAAGGTGTACGAGTAAGTGTCCTCTCGCAGGCGTTTCTCGAAGACGGAATAATTTCTTTGAATGCGCTCCTCTGCTTCCTCGTTGCAGTGCTGTCAGGAATGCGGGCGGTGTAACGATCGCGGACGAGGTTCAGGTTGGATTTGGTCGCATCGGTACGCACTACTGGGCGTTCGAGCCGCACGGCATCATTCCGGACATTGTGACGGTCGCCAAACCGATGGGTAACGGGCATCCGGTCGGTGCGGTCGTGACGACACCGGAAATTGCCGAAAGTTTCGCCTCTACCGGCGTTTGCTACTTCAACACGGTGAGTTAGATACGGGGGGATGGCTATCCTTGGCAGTGGTTTGAAGTGGAAATGTTTGTTCTTCTCCCAGTACGGTGGAAATCCCGTCTCGTGCGCGATTGCCAATGCGGTGATGCGCGTGATCGACGAGGAACAGCTGCAGGAAAATGCACTGCGCGTTGGCCATTATCTGCTGGAACAGTGCAAAGCGCTGGCGTACGAATATCAGCTGGTTGGTGATGTGCGTGGCACTGGGCTGTTCGTTGGCATTGAGCTGGTGCACGATCGGCAACGCCGTACACCGGCAACGCGTGTCGCAAAGGCCGTCGTGGAGCGAATGAAAACCGTACACCGGATACTGGTGAGCAGTGACGGACCGGATGATAACGTCGTCAAGCTAAAGCCGCCGATGGTTTTCAACACCGATAATGCCGATGAATTCCTTTGCGGGTTCCGCGAGTGTCTTACCTATCTGGAACAGCAGCAGCAGCAGCAGCAGCAGCAAATGAATGCCACACCGGAAGTGGTTCCAGCCACGCCGGTACGTGTGACCCATCCACTCGCAACCGGTGGCATCCTTCAGCCAAGCCCGATCAGCCGCGCCCAGCACGACACATCCACACTCATCAAGTCGATCTAGGGGGGGCGGAGACGTTTGCAGCTTCCTGTTTAATTACTTTCCGTTCTATGCTTAACCATGTTTTGCCACGTGCTCATACCGGTTCCGTAACTACAACCATCGCTTTTTAGCTTAGGTTAGGCAGATATCGCACCGGACGCAAAAAGAACTTATTTGTTTTAAAAATAAGCATTATACAGCACCCATCTCTGGACGTGGTAGATGTGCGGTTTTCTCGTTTCTAGTTCATAATAAAAACTCCCCTTTTCCCTTCCGGTGCTGGCTATCACTACCGCTGGTGGCGCTTTCACTCAGTAAAATGACATCGAATCGATTTCCGGTAATGGCGCACACTCCTATTAAGAGCCGAAATACATGTTGCTAAGATTGTCGAGTCTTTCTTACATTATTGTACTGTATATATATATATATATATTTCTTTACATTATCCGTTTTTCTTCACAAAACGTTCACGCCTCGCCTGCGTAGAGGCGGACGTAAACGAGGGATCCACTTGTCACCTTTCCCGCGTGCTTCCGGTTTCAGCCGAACCTTTCAAACAGTAAGCGCCAATTATTGAAACAGAGACCAGGCATACCTTTCGTGTTTTAATAACTAAAAGTTTACATAAATTACCCATTCGTTTAACCCTTACCGCCTTTCTACATTTAGTCGCATTCCAACCGTCGGGTCTAATTTGAAATTGGCAAAGCAAACAAAAACACGCTCTCGCGCTCTCTCTCTCACACACAATAAACATAATTTTTGCTAACTAATATCTGAAGGAGGATGATCGTGACCTACTCGGTTTTCAAACTGTTTACCGGCCACTTCCGGTTTAGCGCAATCACATGCTTCATCATCATTATTACACCTCTCGAGACTGTATCGAGCGGGACAGATAATGGGTTTTTAAAGGTCCTCCATACAGGAAAAAGAAGTTCTTTACCCGGGTCCGATGCCACTCACCATTATCTCACCATTATACAGCATATTTGTTCAACCCCAATAGATGCGCGCGGTTGGCATGATGGATGGCTTGCTTCACCGTTCTGATGTCTTTTATCGCGATGTCCTCCTTCCCTTTTAATTGTTGGCGTTGGCGTGAGGTTAGAACGCAAAGAACGCTTCTTCTTTCTTGGCACTACAAAACCGCAAGAGGTCTCTCGGCCTACCATTTCTGGCTTTTTGTGTATTGATTTTACCCGCAGCAAAGTAGTACGGGGGGGGGGGGGGGGGGCGGTCTGGATGGGATTTGAACCCCGGGTCCTGTCGTGTGAAGACCGGCCTCGGCCACTATATTCGTTGTTTTTCGAAAAACGCGCCTCAAATAAGCCGCCCGCAGGCTCTAGAGAGTGACGCCCTAGAGAGGCTAGCAAGATGGCATCTGAAAGCGACTCTATAGCATCGGTTGATCGGCCGAACGCATACATGTGCAAGGTGAAATTAGGAACGCCCAAACTAATATCTGATGTGTTGTGTTCGATTGCGTTTGTTGCTACTGCAGCTTATCGTTTCGCGCATACTACTCTCACGGCTCGATTCGCTCCGCTCGTGTGTGTGTGTGTGGTTTGGGTGCAAATGCGCATTAGCGCCACTTAATCAAATCGCGACCTTTGCTGCGATTGTGTGAGTGCATCCTCCCGATAAGTTCTGTACCAGTTCCAACCACCAACCAATCATTGCTGCGACGCAAAACTCACTAAAATGATCAAGAATTTCTCTGTTGTATCGTTAGAAGCATTAGTATTTCGTTACCGTCGGGTAGCGCGGTTACAACTCTATCACGCTAATATACGCTTTCTCTGGGTTTAGATTAATGTGGCGCGCCTTCTCAAGCGACCGTCCCAACCCGCTGCTATCCAATTTTCCAGTTTCAGTCAGAGTTCCGCCTATTCACAGCGCCTTTGTTTTTTTTGTTTCTTCTTCTTCGTCTCTGTGCACCGCGCGCCTGCTCATCCCGCTTGTGAGTACAGTCTTTTAATATTACCATAATTCTTCCTTTTATTGGCTCACCGATTCGTTCCTTTTTCGTTCGATCGACGCGTTTGGGTATTATTCGTTATTGGTAGGAGTTTGCTTTTAACCACCCCCACCCACAAAAATCCCACTGTAACATATGAGGAGGACGTACTTGGTGGTAGGGGAATAGAGGAGGTACACTAGCGTTTTAGCGGTTTCTTCTGGCTCTAGTGAATTTTTAACACCTTAACATCTTTAAACTGTACATTTACTCACGCGATTGCGATTTATATCTATATATTAAAGTGAGAGCATCAGATATCAGTTCTCAGATGGGGATCGAGGGGGGGGGGGGGAACCGTTCGAGAAGTGCCACAAAATTAACATCAAAACGAAACCCGTAAAATCGAACAACTTTTCTCTAGCTTGGGGTGTATCCGGGTAACACTCGCACACACACACACAAAAAACCAAATGTTAATATTTGTTCAACCCGCGAATAACTTATTTTGCTTAAGGGAGATATAATTGCCCAACTAAAAAAAAACACAGGGGGTAAGATTGTAAGATATAATGGGTTAAGAATGCCGGGTTCGGTGTACTTCTATAGGCACGCGCCATTTCCAACGAATACAACGAAAAAGTTTAGAAAGTATTATATCGTATGCTAAGCTGCAAGTGTTGGGTAGTGAGCTCGAGTTCACACTCTTCGACCTCTCCTCAGTGAGTGGTGAGCTACCGGGAGGCCTCACTTCTCACATGTTAGTGAGCAGTTGACCTCTCCTCTTTACGAAGAGCTACCTGACCCAACACTATAAGCTTTGTCTTGTTTACTGGCTCAAATTGTATGAGCCCGTCTGCCCTCACACACACATACAACCCACCACATTTGAGCGGTTGTTTACGAACGAAGCGCCACTAATGAAAGATATTATAGATGGGCTGCTGAGTATCTTTTTTGTTTGTAATTAATCTCAACACTCTACGGTGCAACAAAATCGGCTATCGGGTAGTTCGGGGTTTGTTCGTTGTGCTTCGTGACCGTGCTATTGGTTTTTTTGTTTTTGGTATATCATTTAACGACCATTTCCGCTGTTAGTAAGCAGTAGAGCCAGACAAGCCCTCGCTACAAGATTGGTGGTAGTAATAGTGCATTTTTCGCGTCCAAAGGAAGTAAAATGAAAATTCGACCGTAATGATCGATGATTGATGCTTCGTTGTCCATTGTTCGTCACACCGTCGACCCGAAACTATATAAATTTATAACGCGAACCCGACGGTTCCCTAATTTGAAATGTCAAACAAATGTATAAGCTTAAATACGTAACCGAACGAAACAACGGGGAAGAGAGAGAGAGAGAGTGGTTGGAAAGGAAGTTGAAGAGGGGTAGGAGGTGTTCTGCATACCTCTCTGCACCTCCAATCCCCCCCCTCTCCCGCCCCGTTGGTTGTGAACCGGTCGTCGTTTAGTTACGAAACGAATTATCTAAACTCGTAAATTTGAATGCAGGATTCGGCTACGTGTTGAAGGGTTAACGATTGATACCTGCGTGGAAAGATTGTGGGTTGCGTTAGTGCGATTAGGAGGGGGGCAGTTTGATCGTCCAAAATACACGTACCATTCTGAGGAACGATGGTAATAGTAACCCTCCATGACGGCTTGCGATTTCTGGAAGCAAATATAGTAGAACCCGGCGAAGGATGCTCCGTTAATGTTCTTTATCTTGTGATCAGGTACCTGGGCGAAAGTAACAAAAGGATTAGATTCAGGGTGGCGTGACGGTCTTTCGGCAAAGCAAATGGAAACCTACCAAAAAATGTTCCTTCCAGCGCATAAACACGTAGTCACTCTTCGCTAACGCATCATAGTCAAAATCGTCCGAGTTGAACGTCTTTTGGTACTCGCTGAAGGCAGCAAATTTTCCCTGGAAATCCAGAAGTAAAAAAAAAAACAAAACACACAATTTACCTCTTCAAGGGCATTTGGGTGGGGGAATAAAACACTTACAAAATGCTTTCTATCTACATCCTCATCCGCGTCCCATTTGCGTGTCAGGAAGGGATACTTTTTCGAAATAATTTCCCCGTCGAAGAAGGTCGTTAGGGTGGGAAATTCAAACGTTAGTCCGGTGATTTTTAGATACCCACACAGATAAGAGTTTGCCTCGTCGACGTGCTGCGGGAGCAAAGAAAATGCAAACATAACATTAGGCAACGAACCCGGCTCTCGGACTTCTCGATCCGCTTACCTGCAGCACCACCTCGACCTCGTACGCATTGCCTTTCGATTTCTGTGAACCACGAAACTTGGAACCATTGTACAGGAGGGATTTCGTGACGCCGAGCTGTTTGGAGTTGTTGGGCGGCGGCGGAACAATGTCCACCCGGACTGGCATGATTTCGGCGGTGTCACGGTTCGGGTAACGTGCTGCTGCTTCCTGTTCCGGCGACTCGCCCTGATTGTTGTGGTCGTCGTCGTCGTCGCTCGGTTCGAGTCGGTCCGGCCGCTCGGCTACCCCACCACCAGCGATGCCGCCCACCGCCCGCCCACCCTTTTCTGACCCGCACGTGCTGCTGCTGTCCGCGCTGGTGCGCTGCTGGGGTGTGGTAGTGCCGTCGCTTGGCTTACACTCCCGTTCCTGCACTGTCGCCGGCTTTTCGGGCTCCCGTTTGTCGGTTTCGGCTGCGCCTTCTTCACGGGCGGGTTCGATAGCCGTTGTGCCGGACACGAGGGCGGGATCGGCACCTTCCCCTTCTGCCGCACTGATGCGTGTCGTCGTCGTTACTGGAGTGGTAGTACCGTCGGTTAGCTCCTTGGGTTGATCGTCACCACAGGGAGACGGCAGATCCGGTAGTACCGAACTACCGGCAGCTTCCTCCACACCGATCCCCAGCCCTGAGCCCGCCTCCGCCCCGTCCGTACCCGTGCTAACCGCTGGCCTGTCGCCGGTCTCCGACAGGTGGTGCTCCGTTTCTTCCGGTCGCTTGCGGTTCCGGTTGCGGCGCCTGGTTTTTCCCGACACGGCGGCTGCGGCCTGTGCGCTGACGCTGTACTCGCCTAGTGTCGCTTCCTCCTTCTCCTCCACCTCCTCCTCGTTACCACCGATGGAGCTGGGTTTATCGCACGGGTCGGTACGATTTCGCCCTTTGCTCTCGCTGATTGTCTCGAGCGTGCTGATACTGGTTGTTGTTGCTGCTGCTGCAGTGCCGGAGGACAATTCTGCGGGCGCTGCTTGATAGTTGTACGGTTGCGTGTTGGTTGCTGATGGTAGAACAGCTGCTCCAGTTGGTAACGTTGCGGAAGCGGTGGAGACCGATGAGGAGGAGGAGGTGATGGTGGAGGAGGATGAGGAAGACGTCGTGAGGGACGTTGGCGGTAGCGTTGGTGTGTGTGACGACACCGAGGAGCAAAATGATAAATTTTCTCGCCCCGTCTGTTCTCCGCCTTCGGGCAGGGCTGCAAGCGTTGTTGCTACACTGTCCAACCCTACGGAACGTATTTTCGGTAGCGGAATGATTGTTTTTATCCTCCGCTTCTTCTGCAATAGATGGGAAAAGAGAAAACGTTGCCAAGCTTACATGAGTGCAGCTGTCCCAGACATCCCGATGCCCCTTGCCCGCATCTAGTCTCACAAAACGGCTCTGCTGCTTGTGTAAGTTCTGATAGCAAGCGAATTGAACCCTTTTCGAACAACCCGGAAGTTTTGAACCGTCCGACCGCACAAATCACGCAGTACGGTGCAGCGCATTGACGAACAGTACAACGGCGCGAGACATCCAATTCCAAAACAAATGCTTGCTTTGACGTGTTTCGACCGACCTGTCCGCGCAATGTAACTACGCTGTGCATCCGCCACGGTACGCACTGGTCGGTGGAGGTTCAGGAAGCGGACCGCGTTCTAGGAAGCATTTCGCTTCTTCCTGACCCTGCCGCGCCGTCCCGCAAGTACGAATCCCAACCTAAGACTACAATCAGTGCAAAAGCCACATCAAATACGAACGATAATACTACGCCACAAGGCGGCCGAAAGTACGGCTGCAGTTACCTTCTTTTCTTTTTGCTGGGGACAGTTGATTACACCAACCGGATGCTGGATGATCTGGCCGGCAATCAACAACCTTTTCCGTCCGGATGGCTTAGCACTCGAAACTTCTCTTTTCTTACGCGATACGGATGCGTTTTCAGCTACCCTTTTTTTCTCTCCTCGATTCGTTCTACACTATTTTCGTTCGCACAGGGACTGCGATGCGATATGTATGTAAATGTCAAAACGGTGGTCGTGCAAGCAGAGTTTGACAGTTGTGCACAGCGCCCAGATTGTTCTGGTGATGATTAAAACTGGGAAGATGCCTTTTGAGAGAAGTTTTATGGTGGAAAGGCATTAATAATTGATTGCTTCTCTAAATTTGAGCTGAATTTACAACGATACTGTACCAAAATGACCTGTGAGGGGTTTGTTGTTATGATAGAAAATGTCGGATAGTTCCGACAAAGCTCCGACAAGATAACCACATGACAACTGTACAAGATTTTCATTCATTTTATCGATATATTAAACTTCCCTGTGCTTTGTAGCTGAAAGGAGTGAAATAAGACCAGTACAATAATTTTGTAAATGATTATTATTTATTAAAAACATTACAAAGACATTTAATCACCGACATCGCCTATAATCACCTTGGGCAGCATGGAAACGTTTCCGCGTATTGACGCGAGCCTCCATCGCGAATTCCATACTAATGTGTTGACAAACAAGTTCTAGCAATCGAACGAGCAACGACACGCACACGAACGCCCCCACATACGCCATTGTGCTTCGATTAGCTGCAACAATGACGATTTAGCAATCTGCAAGCGGTCCGACGCACCCCACGGACTGCAAACAATGGTGAGTGAGTGGCCCAAGCACACGTCGACGCGCACAACTACGATGAGCAATTACCAGCATGGCGGTACAGCAGCAGCATTAGACAAACGATCCCGCAGTGCCGAAGATCTTGCGGTCGGTGCGAAAACCAAGGCCAAGCTGGCCACCAACCGTTACCCGAGCGCTCCCAGCCTGGTGGACCATGTATCGGAGATGGCGTTTGTGATGCATCGCTGTGCCAGCAGCAGCGACAGCAGCACCAACAGCCGCAACAGCAGTACCAACAGCACCACCAGCAACAAACGCATTCCACCGTTCAACTACTACGACTGCATCAATCCAACATCCGCCCCATCAACGACGCCCCCTACGGGCCCGATCGAGTATGGCGAGTATCAGGCGACACCCCCGACCAAACCCCGTCCGTCCGTCCAGATGAGCTTCCTGGACGATCTCGTACCACAGAAGGGGCGTCGGCTCCGGAAGCACTTCAACGAGCTGGAACCGTTCGATGGGCAGTGCCGGTTCTGGACCGATTCCCCGCTGGAACGGATACATCCGGAGCAGGGTTGCATTCCCATCCTGAAGGCGGTCTACTTTTCGCGCAACAACAACGATCTAGACAAAGAGAACGCCCACTTTAAGCTGGCCGAAGCGCTCATTTCGACCTTCGAGCTGCTCAAGTGGAAAAGTGCCATGAACCGCACACCGAGCGGACTGTCGAATCTCGACTGGGAGGTACCGGGTGCGGGTGGGGTCACGATTCCCCGCGCAAGCGGTAGCAGCGAAAGCACCCATACGCCCACCGAACGACCGGATCCGCTGGATGAAAGCTGCGAAGCAATCGAAGCGAAGGAAAGCATCTACGACGAACGGACGTACTCGGCGGAAGAGATCGCGATCAGTCTGCTCGGCAAGTTCCACGACAAACAGCTTCCGTCGGCATGCGATTTCCTTTGGCTAGTGTCGGAACAGGATGCACCACAGAAACTGTTGCCCGTACCGAGCGGTGGTGTGATCGATCCGGACGAAACATCCTGCCCGCCCGATACCGGTACGCTGATACGTGGGACGCAGGACTGGGCA
Source organism: Anopheles stephensi (assembly GCF_013141755.1). Classification (NCBI taxonomy): domain Eukaryota; kingdom Metazoa; phylum Arthropoda; class Insecta; order Diptera; family Culicidae; genus Anopheles; species Anopheles stephensi. The sequence continues at coordinate 3,028,428 of NC_050201.1, forward strand.
CCACCACGACCGCAGATCATCTTCACATACCGACCACCGCCGCTAGAGTAAGTGAGGATGCCCTGTTTTGGGAGTGGGAAGTGGTTTGATCGGTAGCTTACTCTATTGTCCTTTGGTTTTCTTATCTTGTAGACGTCGTGCACAAATCGTGAGACAGAGCAACCGTTGTGAAGGATGCGGAATTAAGGTGAACCCGGCCTATTTAAGCCGCTATCGATACTGTCACTATACGGGCAAGTACAATTGCTCCGGTTGTCACAAAAATCAGATGGCCATCATACCGGCCCGAGTTATCCAGCGGTAGGTCTATTCAATCTCGGTTGCGATGTTTGTTCGTTTGCTCCACACACATCACGCTTGCCTTGCCTCCTTTCAGCTGGGATTTTACTGTGCTGCCCGTGAGCGTATTTGCGTACCGTGTGCTGGGCGATATCTGGAGCACACCGCTCTACCGTGTAAACCATCTCTATCCGGAGCTGTACAGCAACGTGAAGAGCCTACGTATGGTACGGCAGGCTCGCATCAACGTGAAATATGTAAAAGACTTTATCGTCAACTGTCGCCACTCGGACAGGTTAGTAAAATGTTGGCGAATTTTTGAGTGTCCAAATTTTTAACCTCCGCCCCACACTTCAACAGCGCGCGCCGTGTCTTCCAGGAAGTGCCTGATTACTACATCTCCGACCTCGATATGTGGTCGATGGCGGACTTTCTCGCGGTCAAGAGTGGCGCCCTGCTGCGGCTGCTGCGATCGATCGTATCGCGCTGCGAACATCACATCGTATCGTGCGTGGTAACGTATCTCGCCCGTACAGTTGTCCGCAAAACGAAAGCACGCTAGTTTGATTTTTGTTTGCTTTTTTGTCCACAGCTTTGTCTCGGTCGAGGCTTTGTGTGTGAAAAGTGTATCGGCACACAGACAAAGGAGCGAAGCGTCCTGTTCCCTTGGCAGCCGCATGTGGTGCGGTGCGAACAGTGCGGTAACTGCTACCACGATGCTTGCTGGCGAAAGGACAAGCACTGTGACAAATGCACCCGGATGCAGCGGCGTCGTGCAACGGACCAACCGACAAAACGCTCGTAGAAGAAGGGGTGGGCCGACCAGAAATACCAGCCCCGTGAGATCGTTGGTTAGAACAGTGAATGCATCACACCGAACAGGCTCTGTGTGGGCATGTGCCGCTTGGCCGATGTAGGGAAGATTAGAAGGAAGGGAAGGGAATTAACTTATTTTGCTATCGCGCATCGACCGTGCTTGTGTGCGTTTCAATGTACAGAATATCTTTGCGTTTTTTTTGTTGTTGTTTCTCTTTCACGCCATCGCACCCTGTGCTGGGTGGGAGGTATTTACATGTATAAAATATATACATACACATATATTTCCATACAACTGAATGTGCGTATTGTGCGACTCATTACGCGAAGCTTAGACGACCGTGCCTTACCGGGAGCGAGAGAGAGGTCATGAACCGAACGTCAATCATGTGAAGATGGAGATGAAAGAAAAAAAAAGCGGCACATCACGACTTACCCTCTCCACCAGCTCCTTCAACCCGCTCCACACCTTCAATGCATCCTAAGCACAATGTTTCGGAAAGGCAACGCACAGAAAAAAGGCATAAGAATGACGGAATTGACCTTCGTCGCGGTCGGCGTGAGATGATGCTACGGATGCGGATATGGTTGATGATGGGGGGATTCGGTTTAGGCTTCACAGGTAAACCGTACCGTATGGGACAATCAGTTTTTCGCGCACCACGCACACGGCACAACGGATACACACACGCTCTCCAGCCACCGGAATGAGACTATTCGACGCATCACGGCAGGCTGATCGGAATGCGCGTATGGTAAGGACCATCCCCCAAAAAAACGAAACGAATTACTGCTAGAGGGTAGAAAGGAGAGTGTTTTTTACATGTGTTAAAGCAAAAGAAAGGCTGCTAATTAAATCATCTGTTATCTGTTAGATAATGCGGCTTAGTGAGACTTTTAAACCAAAACGTGACGTTAGGCTAGGCGCGCGCGTCTGCTTCAACAGCACCAGATGCCTCAACCGATGGCATCACTGTGCCCCTCCAAGTGGTGATTCATGCCTTGCGCCACCTTTATCCGCGTGCCAACCCCGCTTAGAAGAGGGCAAGGTCAACCGAAGCGAACGAAGGCAGAACAATGATGATCTGTGCCTTTTGAAGAAGCCCTTTGGAGAATTATTTATTAACTTTTGTGTGTCTGTTTCCTTTTAGGCGCTAACCGGATACGCTCTTATTGCTGTGTTAGCAGCGTTCTGTGTCGTGGGGACGCTGGTAACGACATGCGACGCCGCTATACTTCCTGCTGCTGCCTTAGGTAATTTGCAGTAAAAAAAAGGCATTCAGTTAAGGCATTCTTAGTGAAATCGCTTAGAAAATAAGATAAGCTTTTCTTTAAAAAAAATTAACACCTCTTGGTACATTTTAAACAAACGCTAGAAACAATCATGCTCTTGTGGACGTAACGGATAACAACTAAGCGGATGTTAACGAGCCTGAAAGGCGACTTAAAAGCTAGCACTATGTGAACCGCATATACTTGTACGTTTGTGAAATCACACCTCCGTAAATTTGCTCCTCTTCCTACCTAGCGGACAGTCCAGTTTACTTCGGTGGCATCGTACCGGCGAACGGACGGTTCGGCAAGAAGATACACCATTTTCCCAACACCCGGGATAACCGGCAGTATCCGCATCCGGCGGCGGTGGTTGGTAGGTAAGGATGGGTCTTTTGCTCGCCCCCCCCCCCCCCCCCCCCCTTGGAAATCACGGCTCACCCCTCACTCACACCTTACTTTTCGTAATCCCGCTCCAACGTTGGACGTTCGCGCTTTACAGCGAACTCTACCGCGCAGAACGTGATCGTGCCGACGATGCCTAGCACCACCAGTATCACAAGCTGAACGTGCAGCCCGCAGTAAGAGGAGTACACGAAGCTGGCCGCTGCCGCTACCGACTAGATTAGGGCGGGAAGGAAAGAAAAGCAAGAGTGAAATGATTATCGCTACGTAAGCGACGAACCCACAATACAGACATCCCAATCAACCTCTGTTTTCTTTTTTTTGTACTCCACTCCGCGCAAAGAGAGAGAGAGAGAGAAATGTCTAGCCTGGTTGTATAAATATTGTTGTCTTTAAGTGAAGCAAACGCACCTGGGTAAACTTGAAGATCGAGAACGCTTCGGCGGGCTGGCTCTTGAACACACCGCCCAGCATCGAGTAGCACTGGGTGTTGAAGCATGCGTCACCGAGCCCAAGCAGGAACGAGCAGCACATCGCGACGATAGCGCTCGGTGGCTGGATGTAGGACAGTGCATCCGTATTGCCGAACGGCGCACTGTTCGGCAGGTTCAGATAGATCAGGAAGTACGCCACCATATGCAGTACACCACCGGCAATGACGATCGGATCCCGGCCCCACCGGGTAGTGGTGCGCGTACCGAGCAGCCCGAACGCCACACCACCAAGCACCTCACCGACGCCGATAAAGACACCGTTCAGACCGACGTACTGTTTGGCGGAGGTACCGATCGCGTTCGTAAACCCGATGCTCGAACCATACACGCCGCTAAAGAAGGATAGCGCTAGCCCTGAGAGGAGTGTCAAGAAAGAACGATTCGGTAGAGCGATACCGTACACCACTCGATCACCTTCTCTCTGTTCTTACCCGTGTACACGAACGTGATGCTCAGCAGCATCATGCGTGGCGTACGGAACAGGCGGATTGCGTTCAGGAATGCTTCGCGCGGACGGACTTCCGCACCGAGTTCCACCGGTACGTCGCCATCGTTGGCGGAAGGCCGACGCAGGCAGGTTAGCATCACCAAGCCAACGATCGCGACGGCGATCAGGACCGCAAACACGATGCTACGCGTCGTCTCATCGATGTGCGTTTTGCCCTGGAACGTGAAGAACACCAGCAGATTGCCGAAGAACATGCTGGGGAGATACGCTGCGATGAGTTGTGTATCCGGTGCAAACCTATAGGGATGGCGTACCTCATCTGTAGCATCGCCCAGAAGATGCCAGAATTGCGCGAGATCGTATCGCCGGTACTGCACTGGGACAGGTACATGCCCTGGCCGGTCCAGATGAGGGCGGCACCGGCACCAAGCACGACGCTACATCCGTACAGCAGCACCACATGCGGCACAAAGAAGCTCGCCATAAACAGGCTGAAATAAAGTCAAAGTAAGCTTAGTCTGGGAGGCGGTCCGGTGGCCGAGGCGACAGCGGCGCCGGTCTTCACACGGCAGGGCCGGGGTTCAAATCCCATCCAGACCGCCTCCTCGTACGAAAGGCTGACTACTTTTCTACGGGTAAAATTAAGTCACAGAAAGCCAGAAATGGCAGGCCGAGACCTCTCGAGGTTGTAGTGCCACAGAAGAAGAAGAAGAAGCTTAGTCTGGGAAGGTTATGTCTGGAACAAAGAACTTGTCTCATCGCTAATGAATCACTAACTTCAAGCCAAGTTAAAGTCCAGATTAGTATCGCTTTTGTGGGTGACATATTGTGCCGTGAGACTACGACAGGATTAGCTATCCTGGGAGATGATCAAAAGTACAATTGGGACATTGGGATGATTGGAGTGGAAGCGGCACCGGCTTCTGCCCGTTGATTGCGTTTGTATATTGATTAAGTTTGTTTGTGGCGATCGTCAAACAGGGTTGGCTCATGCGCTGTGTGCCGTTTCGTAGTTGCGGAGGAAGCAGGGCGATGCTTACCAGTAGGTGATAGCACCGATGGCCATCGCCAGCCGCGGTCCGATGGCGGACAGGACCGACGGCATGACCCAGTTTGATAAAGAGAGGGCAGCATAGATAATAGCCAGGCTCGTGTATCCGTCACCAGTGAACGAGGGCAGGTCTGTCTTGATGCTGTCGATGATGGTTTGCTGGAGAGAACGGAGAGAACCACGCATATTGACGGTTAGAGTAATCATATCACCATCTCTATATAGTGCGGCAGTTGGATTTGTTTTTCGATTAAAAGTATTGCTATTATAATACTTTAGTTCACAAAAACGACCCACGAAATGCAACCTCAATTCCGCGAACCTCCAAGCGAAGGTCATCCGGTGTCTCGCGTAACGATTAATCAAACTCCACGGCGACCTTGACCGCGGACGGATTTGAAAAGGTGAAGAGGGGGAGGAGGGACTGGAGCAATCTGGGCTGTACAAGCAGCAGATACTCCACACAAACAAACAAACGCCTCTTGCATATTGATGGCTTAAAGTTGGCTGCCAAACATCTCACGATGCGTTAAGCCGCTCATCCATGACCTCAAAACATGGCGGCAGGCCTATAAAACTCCCCCAACAAGCATCGTTGACACCCGATTTTGTGTGGAGATGGTGGTGGTGACGAACGGAAGCGGGGTAAGTTGTAAAGACATCATATCGTGTAATAATAATGAGGTCCCGCATCAACAGCAGTGTGTACATTGAAGATCTTGAAGAGTGATCTTACGATCGAAACTTTTTTTTTCGCAAATCGATTACCCACTCCCCTCCCTGAAGGAGTGAAGTGGCAGGGAGCTGGAATGTTGCAGGAGTTGCTCTGGATGTCCTTGGAACCGTTGCCGGGCCTTGGTTCCAATTTCTTCGCCCAAAACCAGTTCACCACCGGTTCCACCATGATCGAGGCGTGGGCAGAATGGCAGTTACTGTTGCGCGAAGCAGTTGGTGCTGAAAGAATGCTAAGGAAAAGGAAGTTGTCCTTCAGGTGTGTGTGTGTGTGTGTGCTCTAGTGGGAAGGTCTCTCCCGAGAGCCGCTAATCCCGAAGCAGAACTATTGGAGCTTATCGAGATGTATGAATGAGATAGTTAGGGATTTAGCTAATAGCTAGAATCTAGAATCAAGTGCTGTGGAAGATCCTTGACCTGGAGCGGTCTTATCGATTGCCACTAATCGAGCGGACTTATCGGTGAAGTTGAGGCCGAGTTCATCGGTGGCCTTAAGAAACCCACTGCCCATAAATCCCTGTTGGGCCATCCGATGGAAATATTCGAGTGGTTGTCGATATCTCCAGCAGTAAACAACTGATAGGCCCCTGAAAGCTCGAAGTAGAACACACAATTTGGTTAATCCCAATCTCCGTGACTTCAGTGCGCCGGACATTATTCGACCGAGAGTGTTGCACATGTAATCGAGCGGCACAACAGCGAGTGTGAAACAGAGCAACCGATTGTTTCTCGCTAACGTAACCGATTCTCCAGTATCTCCTATATATGGTTTCCCATTATGCGCTGCTGGTGGTTTTCTTCACTTTCACGTCACGTTGCAGCGGAGTGGAGTGGTCGGGTGCTTTCCCAGCTGTTTGGAAATCGATTTTGCAAATTAAAATTATCGCATCGAACCCGTAACTACCTGAGCGCATTCGCGGTGACGGATATTTGGATTTAAATTTGGATGTCTTACTAATCTTCATCCAAGATAATCTGAGCACCAGTAACTTCGTTCCCGCCATTTTTGTTTTCCTGGGCGATCCTCCCACATTGCCAAACGCAACGCATTTTCTACATTGCTCCGTCCTTCAACGCTAATGAACCAATTTTAAGGCCCAATTGTATGGAAAGGTGTTGGTGCACCGCAGCCCAACACCACTTCCGCATTCCTTCACAACCAGCCGTCCAACTAGCGACGGTTGGAAAGCTCGCACCGAATTACCTACCTCAATGTTGCCGAGCGTTTGAAAGGAGGTAAAGATCAGCATGAAGCCGCCGCCGAGCAGCAGCACATTCACCAGATTCCGTTCCACCATTGTTCCGCACGATCGCGCACACTAGCAAATAAACAAAACAATCAAGCACAATGCGTTCGCGCACAACAAAAACAAAACAAGCGCCCAGCAGCAGCAGCACGTCACGTCCGCGATCGACGGTGGCAGGATTGCAATTGAAGTCAGGGCAGTCCCGAAAAACGGTTGCAACCGCGCGATGAGAAATGTCCGCCCTCCCCCGTCAGTACGCGACGCCGGTCGGACAGCAGCAGCAGCAGCAGCGGCACGCATCACTTTCATATCGCTCAATTGTGCTAAACTGCCGCTCGCATCACCACTACACCAGCGCCCGGATGCAGTACTACCACCGACAGATTAGCGCGATCGGCTGTTGGAGAGAGTGAGAGCGAGTGAGTGGGTGAGAGTGAGAGTGGAGGCTTCTCGTTCACAGCCTACAGAGACCTGACGGTGTTTGAGATGGGCTGTAGTGTTTGTAGAGGGTGAGATTAGTTCACTGGCCCTCCTCATAATCTCTTATCTGAGACGACCGCTCCAGTTCATCCGGTTCTGGAACGAGATCCCAGTGTCGCCGGAGTATCGGATCTCCGGGATATTGTTACCCGAGATGGTTGCATTAACTGTCCCCTTTTCAATGCAGCGTAATGTTCAACTTTCGCTCACACGATCACGACGGCGAGCCTTTTACATTACTGAGGGGTCTTCAAGACAGGCCGAGAGGGGGGGGGGGGGGAGGGTGCAATTCGGCTGTAAAGTGAAATGGAGATTTCTCTCTATAAGCAAATCGACTTTCCTTTACTCGAACTGCATTTGCAACTCCGACAGACGCGTCGGACAACCTGATTGGGCAGGGGTCGCCAATGAGGTCTCGATCATCGAAGCTCCGTACGAGCTTGAGCTGACCAAATTGCAAGTAAACCGCCAAACCGGACGGTCTTGCTAGACGTCGTTAACCGCCAAGTTCCTAATAAGGGGGTTTCAAAAAGGCGAAACTTATAATTTTGCCCTCACACTCCCAAAAGGGTTTGGGCTGTTCACCTCAACAACCTGCAATCTGTTCTGAGCCGCTGTGAGATACATTTCTAGGCAAAAAAAAACAAGATCAGCTGCAGGTCAGTTACATCGGCGATCTTCCAACATATCATCAACGCGCTTATCGCAATTATGCAACTCTCTTGGTTCATGGTGGTTTGTCCGCTCGGTTCGAACAGAATGGGAGGGGGGTGGAGATTGCATAGATGCAGCTCTCGGGGCAAAGCTGTACGCGTTTCTGGTGACTCACACACCCGCGCGCGCGCGCTCTATGCATAATCGGCCGACCGAGGGAAAACAATTAATTTTCCATTTAAACGTCTGCGTTTTTTTTTTTCGACCCTTCGCCCTTCGGCTGTCCTCGCGAAAACCCTTTTTAATGTAATTTTATACACTCTACTTTTCAACTCTATTCCCTCTCTCTCGCTCTAGGTCCCTGTAGCAGTAGTCGTGGCTTGTGGTTGTGCTTTTTTATCCTCGTCAGCCACCAAGTTTATTTCTTGTTATTATGAAAGGGTTCTGTGTATTTTTTTTAAATTAAGTAACAATAGAACACCACCCTCGCCCACGTTTTGAGGCGACTGTTTGATCGAGTTTTGTAAACGAACCGTACGCTTGTCTCGGTACGGCGGCATAGTTACAGATAATTTTTTTTTGTTATTGGTTTTTATAGTTTTATATTTTTTGTGTTTTGTTTTTGCTTTGTTTTCTTATATGCATGTACCATTTGTTTGTTTTTTTTTTTGTTGTTTTCGTTTGGTAAACAATGCATTTTTTCCCTAACTGATAAATTCAAAAAATATATATAATAATAAACAATCAAACGGTGTTATTTACATCTAAGTCAATTGGCCAGCTCCCCGCCACCGTCCTCGGCCGCCGGCACACCATCCCGCTCGTCCAGTATCGCACAGACGTACTCCGCCATATCACTGGTGTCGGCCTGGACGTCGCCGGCCCCGTATCGCTGAAGAAATTCCATCGCCAGCAGCTGCTCGTAGTTGCCCCGCTGCTGGAACTTTTTCTGCAGGCAGCTGGCGGTGAACGCGTGAAACTCCGCACTGAACTCTTCCGAGTCGGGGGCCGCGGATTTGGGCAGCCGGGGCGGTTCATCGTTCACCACCTGCTTCAGCTGCTCGAACGGGGTCCGCCAGGTTGCGTAAGGGAAGCGGCCGGTGGCGATCTCCACCATCGTGATGCCGAGCGACCATACGTCCGACTTGATGTCGTAGCCTGCCGTCCGGCTGCACGAGCTCGGATCGATACGTTCCGGTGCCATGTACGGTTTGCAGCCGGCATCGATCGTTTTCGCTACCGAATCCACCAGATAACCTACCGGGGCGAGCAAAAACCCGTATCGCTTAGTGGGTGCGCAGATGGGGTTCGGATGACCCATTGACTACTTACCCGATATACCGAAATCGCACATCTTCACCTCGCCGCGCCGATTCATCAGCACGTTCGACGGCTTCACGTCCCGGTGGATGACGCGCAGCTCGGTGTGCAGGTAGTGCAGGGCGCGCACGATCGCCAGCGCAATCCGGCCCAGTATGCGCTCGGGGATGGTGCGCCCCGGGCGCTTGTACACCACCGGATAGAACTTGTCCACGCTCGTGTCCATCACCTCCATGCAGATCCACACGTCGCCCTCGCGGAACAGGGCACCGTAAAACTGTACCGTGTGCCGGCAGTCGCTCGCCCGCATCGACACGTCCAGATCCATCAGCAGCCGTTTCTGCTCCTGCGACTGTACGCCACCACCGCCAAGGCCACCGCCCGCACCCATCCCGCTCGTGACGGTAATGCGCTTGACCGCCATCACCGTGCCGGACGGTTGGTGCAGCATCTTCTCCACGATACCGTACGCGCCCCGGCCCAGATCGGCCAGCTTGCGCAGATGATCCGCCTCGACCACGAACGATCGTTCGCCCACCGTCAGCGTACCGCGCTTGTCCAGGTTGCGCGGTGTCGCACCCTCGGCACTGTCCGGCACGGTGCTACCGCCACCGGTGTCACCGTCCAGCTTCAGCTTGATAATCGGTTTGTTTTTCCGCGGCATCGTGCGTGCGGATGGAGAAGGAGGAGGAGTAGCGCGGCAGTGCAGGCGATACTCAGCAGCAGCAACAGCCCAAACCAGAGAAACCCCGACCGACAACAGAAAAACCTTGCGTGCTTCTGAGTTGATAAAAAAGGGGCAAACCGTAACCGAGGCTGTCACTGCACCAAGCACCAGCGGGGGATCTGTCACCTCTGGTCACAATCGGCTATTTGACAGCATCACAGCTATACGACCGCGTACCGGACGGACGACGGACGGCTACAAAAGGTCCGGGGTGCCGTTTTTGTCCCGAATTGTCGAAAACAATTGAAAATTAGTAAATTTGCACAGAAAACTATTGCCCGAATTAATAGCGTCGTACAAATCCTTCCGTAAATAATTGTTTGTGTACAGCTTGATGCTGTGTGATTTGACAGCTGCCAGGGGTGTGATTTGGAATTTTTGAATCGACCGTTGATGAGCGGACTGTTGATGTTAGGAGATGGAAAGTCCTCTAATTTATCAACCAAAACCACTTATATCGAATGAATTGTGATTAGATTAATTTTGCATACTATTGAAAAGATTATATAATGATGAATTATTATATTTGATGGAAAGAAAACTCAGGAAAAAAATTGTTACCAGAGAGTATTAGCGAACCGTCCCGAAAGAGATATTAGGAAAACTTTAGTAGGATTTCTAGAAAATTGGAAACTCTGTTAAGCTGCATACGCATTCTGACATAATCACGAAAGAAACTATGGATGATCTCAGATGACTGCTCAGGATCAAGATCACCAGCAAAAAAACCGTACGCACCCCTAAATCTCACAACTCACCCCTATAAACCACTCAAAGGGGTGAGATTTTTTTTTGTTTTCTTCTCCCTGCTTCAGCTGCTGCTGCATCACTTGCACCACTGGTAAAACCCCACGACATACTCTGAACTGACCTACCGAACATCGAAATACACACAAATTCGTGCTCGTTCGTTTCGGGTGCATCAAGCCAACCCCCACCGGATATGTGTCGCGTGTCTATAGTGATCGCAATCTAATTCCTAGCCCATCTCTACCTCCCCCGCTCCTCCGCTGCCAGGACTCCCTGCAGCTTGTGTTGGTTAAGATGTGAAAGCTCTCCAGCAAACACACACACACACACACAGACGTACGTCGAGACGCGCAAGCTACCAAATGTACATTTTCCACGTTCAAAGTTCGGTTTTCCCAATGCTGACCCATATTTCGACAGCGGGGGGCACAGTACGTGTGCGGCGTACGAAATCGTACCTGCGAATGCATCTTTCGACTTCGGCGGCGGCGGCGGCGGGTCCCGTTTGGCGAGTTCGTCGCTTTGCTCGCGTTGGCATCTTTTTTCTTCCCTCTCCCGCAATCCCGCCGCAACGCAGCCTCCCGCCGTCGACAACCGCCGCGGACGTGCTTTCCCAGGTTTTTACGCAACCCTCCTTCCTTCGATCTCGCCCATTTCCATGTTTCCATCCATGTGTGCGCTCGCTCTTTCTCGCGCACGGGGCCGACTTGGTGCCGCGCAAGGTGGTGGGTAACGAACGCGCGTATTTGAATTGTGTGCATCAAGCATCGCCTGCTGCTGCTGTTGCTACTGCTCCGCCTGACCAAGCCCAACGGTCGCGAGCGAGAACGAGAGCGCACGAGAAAAAAAAAAGCACAGGTGGGAAGGGGATCGGCGGGCGAATATACCGTTGGTGTTGTTGTTGTTGGTGGGTTGCTGCGAACCACCCTCCTTCTCCTCGTGTTCGCCGCGGTTGGTGCTAGTGGCTGCTAGTGTTTGGTCATGCCACTTCAATCCGGGGCCCGCACCGTGCGCTTCAAGTGAAAGCTCTCCCGTACTTCGTTGACTAAACACATCTTTCACCTGAACGTCGTCGTCGTACAGTGTGAATGTCCTTCGCGGTTGTGAATGGCGGATCGGTTCGAACGATCACTGCGGCGGACTGTTGCAGATACGCTCTCCACTAACGGTGCTGGTGTGATCGAACGGTGGGCAGTGCTTTGGGACTCCCTGTAACGGTACCAACAGCTGAGCAGCTGACGGAACATTCCAAAATTTCGTGCAACCAACACGACTGTGATTCCAAAAGCCCAGCCAAGTGTCCTCCGTGTCCTAAGCTGTTCCGTACGCTCCACGGATCCCTACCAACCATACCAAACCAAAACGCCAAAACGGTACCGCGTCACGGGCCGCCCCGAGAAGAAACCGTAGCACAATTAGCAGCAAATCGGGCGAAACGGAACCGTACATAATGAATCGCTAGCTTCTTAAGAGACGCGCGGCAGTTGGCAGAAAGTTCGATTAAAGTTTTTGTAAGTGCGGCACGCGGCGATCATTAAAAATCCGTGTCACGCTGCCTGTGAACCAAAACAAAGGCAGCAGCTGGGTAGTAGCCAGCCAGAAAAAGGGAACGCAAGATTAGGTGCAACCCCTCGCACAGATTAAGTTTATCCCCACCTTCACACAGGTTGGGTTTTTGTTGTGCCTTTTCTCTCTCTCTCTCTCTGTTTTGTTGTTTGTTCGGGATCAAGTTGAGTATTGTAACTGTTGCAGCAGACAACGATCGGGCGAATCGACGTAGCACCTACAGCTGGAAGCATCGAAAATTGGTGTTGCTTTCCGGTCCGCAATTAAAATCGTCTGTTTCGGGTGTTCTGTACCGATCGCGTACCTTTCCGTGCCCTAGTTGGGTCCGAACAGTGCGAATGAAACGGTACGCCAAGCGACCGACAACGCTCAGTGCAATTGTTGAACAATCATGTTAGCAGTCCTTCCATCCCGGATGGTGCTCCTGCTGGGTGCCATACTGCTGGTATGGCGCATCGCCGGAGCGTACACCGATGATCCGCGCCCCGTCAATCAACCTACGGCAGAGGCCTCTGCCCGCCAACAACAGTGGTCCGTGCGGGATGCGTTCGAGCTGGCCCAGGAACGCGAACAGGTACTGGCCGCCCAACAATCAATCGCCTCGTGGCGCAAAAGCTTACATCAACACGGTCGTACGAAGGATGTGCCGGAAGAGGTGGAGCGCGGTCAGGAGGAGGATCTGCAGCAACCTCTGCGACGGCGCAAGAAGCGAGCCGATCGGAACGATCTGTACGGGAAGGAACCACCGAAGGAGGGTGTTAAGAATGAAACCCTCCCGATAGCCGTAGATCCGGACGATGGTGACGACTCCGATGCGTCCGTGGTGTGTTACGGACCGCTCGGATGTTTCCACGAGACGGATCACCTGCCGGAGATGTTGCCTTCATCGCCGGCCGAGGTAAACACACGATTTCTCGTGTACACAACCACCCACCGGTAAGTGTCTCTGTAGTCCGGAACATCCGAGCGCATTCTCTAACCAGGTGTTTGTTCTGCAGGAGTGAAAAACCTCTCATCGAGTTCTCGTACGAGGAGTTGGTAGTGGCTGGATTTGGGGCAGCGTACTGGGCCAACGGTACCAACGATACCGTCTCCATCCCGGTGTCGACCGGAATGTCCTCCTCGCTGTTAAAAACGTTCGGCGATCTCAGCAATCGTACCGTGCGCGTTATCGTGCATGGCTTCGGTGCTAACTGTGGTTTGGTTTGGATCTACGAGATGCGCACTGCCCTGATGGCGGTGGTAAGTACTGGCCAAAACCCCCCCTTTAGGTCCCCATCATAACCACCTTTCTCTAATGAGCACCCTCTACCTGTTTCTGTTTCGTTGTTGACAGGAAAACTGCACCGTAATCTGCGTCGATTGGGAGAATGGTGCCAAACTGCCGAATTACGTGCGTGCCGCAGCCAACACGCGGCTGGTCGGTCGCCAATTAGCGCTGCTGTTGCGCTTGCTGCGCACGCACAACGGGCTACGACTGTCGCGCGTGCACCTGATCGGCTTTAGCCTCGGTTCGCACGTCGCTGGCTTTGCCGGGGCCGAGTTTGCTTCCGGCTCCAGTATACCACCGCTCGAACCGACCGTACCATCGCCGGACGGTGCGAACGAGCTGGTACGGCGCAGCACGAACGATGACACCGAGACGACCACCGGAGCGCAGGAGGCTACGGAACGGCCGGCCAATACGGCCGGCTTGTGGCGCATTACCGGGCTGGATCCGGCCGGTCCACTGTTCGAAGCACAGCCGCCCGAGGTACGGCTGGACGCAGGGGACGCCCGGTACGTCGATGTGATCCACTCGAACGGGGAAAATCTTATCCTCGGCGGGTTAGGGTCCTGGCAGCCGATGGGCACGGTCGACTACTACCCGAACGGGGGGCGGGTGCAGCACGGCTGCACCAATCTGTTTGTTGGCGCCGTCACGGACATCATCTGGGGTATGTTAATTGCCAGTGTCGCCTACGGTGATACGGTGATACGATCACCGGTTATGCGTTGGACTAAATGCTAATCTGGCTAGCGACAGTTAATTGCTGCCATTGCCTTCCTCGCCACAAGGCCAACAGGCACGATCAGACAGAGGGCAGCTGCTCTAGCGTTAGCCTAATGGCGGTAATCTTCCGTGAAGGTGAAAGCTATAAAGCTGTTCTAGACGCATTCCCATTCGAATCACCATAGTTTAGATATATCTCAACCGTCCACTTAAATGCTGTGCAGTTTTTTATTGTGGGTTAAAGCCACCACAAATGTTGCACTCCACTGCCTGCTGAAATTGGACAGTTTGTAGCCAAATTTTGTGCCAAAGTGCTTGTTTCCCGCTTCGTTGCACCATCACGTTATTCAATTTCCATTCCTTTTTCCCGCAGCACCACCGACAACGGTTGAAGGTCGTTCGCTGTGCAATCACCGGCGGGCGTACAAGTTCTTCATCGATTCCGTTGCGCCCCGCTGTCACTTTCCGGCGTTTCCCTGCGAAAGCTACGATCAGTTTGCGGCGGGCGAATGTTTCGACTGTGGCGGGAGCAACGGGACCAGCTCTGCCTGCGGCCATATGGGCTATTACGCGACCAGCCGGGACGTCGGCGGGTTCGGGCAGCTGTACCTGCGCACGCGGGACGAGGAACCGTACTGTGCGAACCAGTTCCGGTTGCGGTTGCGTAATGCGCCGGACGAGCTGCCGCTGCGTACGGTGGGTCGCTTCGAGCTAACGCTCGAGGGTGGTGATACGGGCAACGGGATCGAGGATGGGCCGGGTGGTGGTGGTGGTGCACCGCTGCTCACCTTCAACGAGACGTTCCATCTGGATGAGGCACGAGAGGATCGCGAGTTTCATGCGGGCCAGTGGTTGACCACGATCCTGGTGCCACACCCGGCGCTCGGCCATCGACCACGGGCACTCACGATCACGTACCGGCCGTACCGTGGCGGTTGGTGGCAACGGTCCAGCGTTGGCAAGCAGCTGTGGCGCATCGGTCCGATTCTGCTGACGGCGGACGACCAGCGAACGTACGGTTCCTGCGCGACGCTTACCCTCCAGGCGGATGTCCCCGTGCGGATCGAGCTGCAATCGATACTGCTGCACGCGAACGATGAAGGTGAGGATGAGGACGGTACGGAGTGCCGGACGGCGGAAGAGCTACACCAGCCGCCGGGCACGGTTCCGCCTTCGCCACCGAAAAGCTCGATCGACGAGCTCAGCGTCAGTCCAAAGCATCCGGGTGGGCACGATCACTTCTCCTGGACGCCGGTTGCGATCAGCATCCCGCGCCATTCCTCCCAACCGTTGCACATCAACGAGAAGCGCTCCTTCTCCGACGCCCTTCCGGCGGGCGAATCGGGCGCCGGGGTCGAGCCACCGCATCTACCACCCACCGCCCAAACCGTGCAACTGTTCCCTTCCCGGTTGGTATCGTTTTTCGAGCGCGCGGAACGATATGCGCGACGCACGTGGGACGCACTGTTTAGTGGCAATGTTAGTGACGCTACCGTGCCCAAGATGGCGCCGCAAGATGGCGACGAGACAACGATAGCGAGCGTGGTCGATCTGTTGCTAGCATCACCGGCCCGACCGGAAGCCAACGTACCACCGGTAAGCTCGATGATCACCAGCCCCACCACCAATCCACCCTCAACGCCTGCTCCACCTACCACACCCGCCATCACCGAACCCACTGTCACGGAGATACGGATCGCACTGCCCACCTTCCGGCCACTGACACGGCAGGCGGACGGTTCGGTCGGGAGTGGCCGCCAACACTACACCCGCTTCATACCGCTCGTGTACGAGGAGAGCAAACCGGCCGAGCTGGCCGGCACGGTTGGTGCGGGAGGACGCAAGATGGCCGGCCGTGCCCGGTAGACCCGCGTGGCGGAACTACGATGTGATAGCATTTTCCTTTACTACCGGTGCGCGCGTTTTGTGTAGTTTTAACGTTCATATGCGCTCATCTATACACCACCAAACATCACCCCCACACACACACTGCCTGCTCACCACATACTACTTGTGAATGATATTTTTTGTTTGTTTTTTTTTTTACTACTACAAGTTAGGATTATTATACCAGGAGAGAGAGATATAAAGCAAGCTACTACTGCTAAATTCGCTACTGGTCGCAGTGCAGTAGAGAATATATTATGTTGGCTCTTAGTTGTTATGCATTATGCTTTTTTCTCTCCCTCTCTCTCTCGCTCGAACTGTAACGTGCATAAAGCGAATAAAGAATTATCATATTATCAAACGTGGTTTGTGTCATCCCAGGGTAGAGTTGAATTCGATGTACGGTGGGCGGTGTGTTTACGTATTGTGAGCTTTCTTACATATTTATTCACATGCTCGCTCGCGTTCCTTCATCCTTTGCTCGGTGTCCTGTCACCAGGACTTTCAGCTCCCCCAGAGCTGTGCTGTTTGCTAGGTTGGTCATCGGCAGCAACGGTCAACTGCTCCGTCGGCTCTGACGGCTTTCTAAGTTTAATTTTTTTTTCTACAACAGCACATGGGGTGGGTTTGCGGAAAATCTTTTCCAGATTCTGTGTCGTCTAGATTGGCTGTTATTTGTTTTTTTTTGTTAATATCCAGGCAATTTATTACCTCGATAGTTGGATTAAGTGTACAATGTATGCGAAAAAGAAGGAGCAAATCTTCTGCGCCTCACGGGACCCGTATGGGGCTTTTGGATACGATCGATTATTGCTGCCGCCGGAATCTACTACTGCTCTTGTGCGGATCTCGTGGATGTGGAGTAACCGGGATGTGGTATGTCTTTATAGTTGTCATTGGATCTGGCAGGCAGGGAAACGCTTGGTTCGTTTCGTGCCGCAGGTCCTAGGTAGTAATGTTGGTGTTATTAACGCGAGTGGTTTGATGAATCTTGTCCAAATATTCCCCCCCCCCCCCCCCCCCCCCTCTTCAAAGCGCCAAAACAAGCAGGAAAACATTCTAGCTGTACCCGAATGGTCAACGCCAAAATCGTCCAGGCCCAGCTACTTGGATACAATCGATATGCCATGATATGATACAATCGATTAACGGTGCATTCGCACCCCTGCGGATCGGGGGATTGGCGGAATATATCAAATGCGTTTGTGAACAAAAAAAAAAAAAACAGGAAAAAAACAACCCGCCCCTTAGTAGCTTCCTTCACGCTCAACCTTAGTACAAGCTATCCGCGTTGGACGAGCGAGGCTTTTTCAGTTTCTCCATATTCTTGATAACGATATCGTGCAGCGAGCAGTATCGATTCCGGATCTCGCTCAATACCAACCATAGGCTGAGAAACTCTTTCTCGTCCAGCTCGGCCACCGCTCGCCGATAGTCGTCGATGTGTGGGTATTTGGCCACCTTCGACACGACTTTGGCGCGCGACAAAAAGTATCGCGAAATCTGGTCGAAGAATGCGGCAGCCTCCGTTTCGACCGACTGTATCTCGGCCAGCGTATCCTCCTGGATCGATACGCCAAAGTTGTTGCCGTCCTCGATCTTCGGTATCATGAAGGAGATCCACATCTTCAGCAGATTGGAGTCCTCCACCAGGGCACGGATTATGGGCTTGACGATGCAAACTAGCTCACCGATCGGTTTGTTACATTCGACGTGACCGGATGGTAGGGCGTGCACCTTCGTGCCGTTACCATCGATCGGTGAGGTGGGCGCGGTGGAGTTGAGCCGGGGACGCTTCGCGTGACCCTCCACGTCCAATACTATCGGTTCCGGGACTGGAATGTTCAGCTCCTAGGGAAACACGATCCTGTTAGTAAGCAATTCTTGGTCGTGTTTCTTTGGGGGAAAAACAGGTTCAGCCCTGACCATAGTCCTACCCACGAACGAACGAACCGTTCGGTCACTCACCTGATAAACATCCGTGAAACTCCGCTCGGAAAATTGAGGAGTCTCGAGCAGGGCATTCAAACGCACGATACGCTCGGGAAACTCTTTGACAATAAGTGTTTCGGCACGGCTGATGAGGTTATCTTTGTACTGTTGTACCTTGCGTGCATTATCCTCGGCACTGCTAGCAGCGGAGGTAGTTGCGGTTGATGTGCTTTCGCTCATGATGGTGTGTCGGGAGAGGCTTGGGACTTTTGATTGAGATTACGGGCGGTTGATGTTGTTCTCCTTCCTGCGTTGTACGTCTTGCGCAATGTAAGCAGCTGTTTGGCGGAAACTGTAATGTCAAGAAAGCGTGAAGAATAGCATCATTAGCATTGGCGGATTGGTTCACACCATCCATTCATTTAGTGCACACTAGATTCTGGATGCGCGTGACGACCATCTAAGGTCAGAATTGGCGTAGCAGCGAAGCACCTAGCAGCCATTCGTCAGTATCTTCCCGCTGGTACCGACGATCCGAGTCCCGGATGTTCCATCCGCAACAGAATCGGCGGGGTGTTTAGGCACCTGCACCGGGAAATCGCACCACCGAGCACACTGACCGAGCGCACTTCTATTGCCGGTCCGTTCTAACCAATGCATTACCTTTTGCGGCGTATCGTAGACACAGTCGGGCCAACCTGGTTCAGCACAGGACACAACCGGCGGAAGCTCTTCCTTTACTCTCTGGTAATGAAACGACACCGGAACTGTAGCGAAGCGAAGGAAAACGTGCGCGTCTTGGTTGAAAATGCGTTTGCACCGCTGGCTGCTTAGATCCCTGATGTCGGCGTTCGAGCACGATATACACACACTTCGCAACCTGAGTTTGACAGTTGACGCGTTCAAAACGGTGCCCTCGTGGGTTTGTTTTTGTTCGATAAACGAACGTAATTATGTATGAAATGTTTCGCAAAACTTGTCCGCTTTACATTAGTTCCATTTGCCAAACAGCACAGCAAAGTACGGTGCGTGAAAAAATGTTGTAAAAAAAGGGTAATTAAAGTGAAGCACTACACCAGGCAGCATAAACGGTGCAACCACATGCTGGAATTTCGTAACGGCACAGTGACGCACAACGTACTAGTACCATGCAAATTTTAGGGTTAGAATTTGCGATCAGCATTTTTTAGTTAAATTACGTTTGTGCATTTTTTCTCTAGACAATAGAGGCAGATAATTAATTTTTACAATTTGGTTTTCTTTGTTTGATATTTATGCATTTTCGGTGCGTTTACCTCTGTGCGTCATACAGAAAAAGGAATTTTTCATTTCTGTATGTCTTGTAGGGGGATTTGTACTTATGCTACCGAAATGCTAAATCCAAAAGCAAACAAACCATAGCGCCAGCGCCGGAGTTTTAATTTTATAGCTAATTTTTCACTTGAAACGCTTCTAAAGTCGCCTTCAGCGGTAGCAAAACAGTAATGTTTAATTCATAAAATGTTCGATTCGATTAAATGTTTGCTGCAAACGAACGAGATGCAAAAGGTATACCGAAGCACCACCTGTGCTAAAGAGAGAGAGAGAGAGAGAGAGAGAGAGAGAGAGAGAGAGAGAGAGAGAGAGAGCGAGTGAGCAAGAGCTAATGCTAAACAAATTGATCAACGTGAGCTGTCAGCGAGCGCGTAGCCTCCCATCTTCTTCAGTTACGTTCGTACGCACACCACGGCGTCGTCTGCGGCAACGAGACAGCCCTGGCACCACATCCTCGCGTGTGTGCAGCTTCACCAAGGGTACAAGAGTTTATTTTGTTGTTCTTTTTTTAGATGCTCAATTGCGCCCCAGTGCACAGCACCTTATTGTTTCACCTTTTTTTCCTCTCGACCGTGTTTCCGTTGTTGTTGTGGTGAATGAAAGTGATGTGCTCTTAGTGTTGTGTTTTGTGTATTACCCCGTTTTTCTCCCTTTCTTCCCGCCCCCTCCCACAAACCCCTGGCCCACGCCCTGCCCGCACCTGCACACGTTTAATTAGATCCTTCGTCTCTTGGCCCATCCCAACCAACACCACACGGTGTCTCATCCCATCCCACCCGGTCGGTCTTGAGTCCTTGAGTGTAAGGTGCTTCATTCAGAAAAAAAGGGGCGCTGGGCACGGTTTGGCTTACAGCGAAAAAGGTGTGGGTGGGTCACGCTGGTAGAAAACGGCGAGCTGCGAACTTTCGGTCCGCAGCTTGCTTCACAACCAGAAGGTTTTATCAGCAATGGGGCGGCGTACGAGTGAAATTGCGGCACCAGCGGGAAGAGGCGCACGATCCGCTGCGCTGCTTCTGCCGCTGCTGCTGCTGATCGGTGGTGGATCTTCGTTTAACCTCGAAACGCGTCATTTGCTGGACAAACATGGGCTGCCGGGCTCGTACTTCGGTTACTCGGTCGCCGGCCACAGCCAGCGCGTCGGTTCCGGGACCGGAAATACAACCAACTGGTAAGTGTTGTCGGTGGCATCGACCCAAACCTGCATTCCGTCTGCGCCCGTAAATGCAAATAATGAAGCGAGACGCGCGAGAGGGAGAGAGAGAGAGAGAGAGAGGGATGAAGGAGGGCATGCACTGGAAGTGCAGCTTGCATCCACCGTTGTTGTGCATTGTGTGAAAGATGCGGAACGGAAGACACTAACTCGTTTCTTCTCTCTTTTTTTTTTTTTCTGCGCGAAACCGAAACTTGTTTCGAACCCGATTTTCTTGTCTCCCACACAGGATGCTGGTGGGCGCACCGCTCGGGCAGAATCTGCAGCCCGGTTCGAACCATTCCGGCGCCCTGTTCCGGTGCCCGATCACGCTTGCCCCGTCCGATTGTACGCAGGTCATCACCGATGGCCACCGGAGTAAGTGAACCCCCACACCCCCTCCCCGTTCACCCCTTTTCTTTTTCCTATTCCACCGCTTTTCCACAGCTTTCCACCACAAACAGTGTGTGTGTGTACTGTCGGAATTGCCGGCAAATCTTACCGGGCGTGTGTGTTGTGTGTGTGGGTCGTACATAGAGAAGCTTTCTAGAGGTGGTGTAAGGGCAGTACGGGATCAATTAGTTTTAGAAGGGTTAACGGTAGAGCTGGTGAAGGGATTTTAGCTAGCTTCATTCGCAAATCGATTGTAGCACACTTTTGGTGAATGTACACTGCCAGGGGGTTTGTTTTCCTTTTTCAATGGGGACTATCATGACTCAATTCGCTTCCCTTTCCAAGAGAAACCCGAACCTAGCATCCGACACACAGGCTCATCTTACGCCCGACGAGACGGCGCTCCGGACCGAATCAAGAACGTGGAAAAAAAAGAACATCCGCCAGCATCAGATCGCAACATTCAAACGCCAAACCTCCCCAATCAAACCCGTTAACGGCTCCCCACAAGTGACTGGAAGCTCACTCCATCTCCTGGATGTGTTAGCCCAGCATCAAATATCCTCCCTACTTTAGAACCTTTTTTAGTTTTTTTTTGTTTGTTCGGCAACCCCTCCCCAAAAACAATCGAGAGCAGGAAGTGCTGTGCCATTCGAGGGATGGAAATAACCGCGATCCCTCTATATTGGTCCCAATATCCACTTGAACACGGCAATGGGATGATGTCATCTCCGTTACCGTTCGGAGCAGAGCATCGGTAGCATCAAATAATAGCGGCAGTCATTTGTCCGATTATTTCCAGATGTCTTCCATGCGCGCTGCACTGCCAGTGCCGTATGATCGATGGGTTTATCCCCCCGGGGTCTTCTTCACCGTCACGAAAACAGACGCTCTCACCGCAAACAACGATGCAGATGATGTGTGTGGTTTCTCGTCTGGCACTGTTATTGTTAGATGCACAATTTTATATTTATACAAACATCTTCAAACCAACATCGTTAGCAGCCTTGCGGATGCAATACGATGCATCCGGTCGATCCCTGCCCACGGGTTTTTTTTTGCGAATTATATTACGCGAACGCGTCGTAAAACAGCAATACGGCCAGGCCGTTCTTTATGAATAAAAAAAAACGTGTTTTAAAACTGTCGGTCGTGTAAATTTGTCCGCCTGTCCAAGGGCACTGTGCGTTGAGGCAATGTGAGGCAGATCATAACACGAACCTGAAGACCTGCTCGCCCTAACCTTTGGCGCCTTCACGACCTCCCGTGCCTGGTTCGCTGTGCTCTCGCTGTGTTATAACACACAGCCTAGATTTCCCGCACCGTTTCTACGTTTCATCGCGCGACGCAACATTCCATCCAACGAATGATTCCAACTGCTGCCATCGCTATGTTGAAAACTTATGCTTCGGGGATAGAACAAGCCGTGTGCTTTTTTCCTTTTTTTTTGCTTATGTAGAAGGGTTCATGCTTATACTGCCAGCTAATTGGAATTTTATTGCACTACCATTATTCTATTTCACACCAACTTTCAACCCCTCACCCTCCCCAAAAGCACCCACCGGAAAGTATCTTCCGTTTCGCGATGCGTACAGCAAGTGTAAGTTGAAAAGGCCCCCGTTTTAACTGGTTTGTTTACTTCCGTTTCTGTTCTTTCTTTTTTTCTTCTATTAGTTTGAATGATTATTTTTGTTTTCTTCTGTTTATTTTTACTTCCATACATATGAACACATACATTACACTTAACCGTGTCATAAAACACCGTCATCATAAAACAATTTCTTACACACACACACAAAACAGTTTCATTCACTGTTCTCTTGTTCAATTACGATTACTTCACTTTGTTTCCTTTTTTGCTCTCTCTCTCTTTCCTTCTTTCTGTCTACATTTTCCAATTATTTCGATCGTAAAACATAGAGCGATAAAACAATTTATAATTAACGTTCTTTGTACTGTTGTGTACTGTCGCCGCATGGCTGCTGCTCGCTTCGATAAATATTTACCTTCCCGATCGATGTTAATGTGCAATGTAATACCCATGCATTATTAGAGTGGCTCTCTACCATTTGCAACCCTAGGTTGTGCCTCTAAAGCCAGCAAAAGCAAGCAAGCAAGCAAAAAATGAAGCAAGCCAAATGTTCCAATAGTAGGTGGTTTATGTGGCTGTAGAGCTTATTTGCGGCACGCCATGTGCGTATTGATTGTGAGTAGAAGTGGTTTTGAATGATTAGTTTTCTTCTAATGTGTTACTTTTTTTCTTTCTTTCTTTCTCGTGACTCTCGCTCTCTCTTGCCACTTTTATCCCTTTGCTATTTCTTTTTCCCTTCTCCCGTTTTTTTTGTGTGTTGGCTTTTTGATCGCGCTTGCACGTTCCTGCCTGTATCATTTCCAACAGAAAAACAGAATATTCCAACAGGCGCATCTTAACATAAAGCAAATTGTTAACCACCCATCGGAATTTTAGACGGCAGCAAGTTTCACTCATTGTTAAGTTTCATGTTAACTTTCATTTCACTCGTTAAGTGAAGTTTTAGTTGCACTGGGGTAACTGTACCAGTTTTCGGCACGTTAGTGCAGCTGATCAGAAAAAAAAGTACAAATACAATTATTAAACTTAATAATTTTGATTATTGGTGCCGTCTTCATACGGCAGGACCGGGGTTAAAATCCCATCCCAACCGCCTCTCCGTACGCAGGGCATGACTACTTTGCTACGGGTAAAACCAGTCACAGAAAGCCAGAAATGGCAGGCCAAGACCTTTAGAGGTTGTAGTGCCACCGAAGAAGAAGGAAGAAGGTATTGTTTTGGTTGTAAAGCTATCAAAGAATGTTACAGCACTCATGATTTATTGATGAAACCTAGTTTTGTAGAAATATTAGTAAAAATGCAAACATTGGTTTTGCTCCTATTTTGGGCAGGCTGTGTTTCCTATTTTCGGCATCACGAATAGACGATTTGCAACACTCGAAAAGGTGCAGTTAGTTAGAGAAAAATATTTTAAACAATTTTCTACTCTTACTTTGCTTAAATGCTTGATAGAAAGTAGTTAAATAATTAATTTAATGTTGCCCATTTTGGATATCAAACTGCCAGATGTTGACGTCTCTCGAAAATCGCTCTGAAATTGCACTGGAGGATTGCACTGTCTGTCAAAAATCAACATTTAAACTTTTAAGTGAAAAAAGTAATCATTTATTGGATTTTTAAATTCTCAATGAGCTTTGAATAAATTTTAAACTAATTTTATTCTTCAGAAAAATCGAAACCCCAATGGTTTTAAGCTCTAGTTTGCTCAGAATCTCAGAACTGCCGAACTATCGGCACAAAGCAAATCGGACGAATACTTCGATATTTCGGTAAATCTCGATCTAAATGCGTCAAAACTTCGTATTTAAAGAATAAACAATGATGTATTCCTTTAAAAGTCCTTTTTGTGATTTTTCCCATAATTTTGCTATTTTTGCCGACCTGCCGAAAATAGGTACACTGCCGGTCGGTAAAATGTCACTTTGATATTTTGAATTTCCGTTTGATTCAATCAGATGTTTAAAAATTGATGCCAAAAATTTACCCAACCCGTGCCATACGTCTGATTGAGTGGAACGTTTCAGAAGGCGTTTGGTTTTCACAATAAAGTCTTATGCTATTCTTTCTCGCCTTGCCGTAAATGCTTGCCAGGGATAAAGGGGGTTAAAATGCTGATCGAATGATCGAATGTTCCATTATATATAGATTGCTTTAACACTCGTCTTCGTCCTCATTGCGTGTGTGTGTGCGAGAGTCATGCGTGATTTGCCTGAGATTTACTGCATCGTTTAATCATTAATAGAATAAAATATTTTTTCTACTGGTACCAGCATGTTGAGTCGCATCGTGAGGTGAATGTTTCGTTAACCAACTCCGATTGTTTGCTGTACATTTATATTGTTAGAATTAAATATTTAAGTTTTGCTAGTTCGTAGGTGTTTGGGCGTGTGCGTGTTTAAATATTTGGAATGATTTCATTACGTTTGCTCTTACTAACGCATCGTAACGGTTGCGGTTGTCACCCGTGGCACGCCACCCTGAATTATGCTGGCAGTAATTTATTTCCCTCACCCCTGTAGCGGACGATATCGACGATGAGGATGGTACGGGTGACTCAGACAGCTTGCACCGTTTGGAACCGCCGGGAAAGGATGAGATCAAGAACAACCAATGGTTGGGCGTGACGGTGGAAACGGGCGGTCAGGAGAATAAGGTACGCCAGCACAGCAACGACAAATAGGTCAAGCAAGTAGTAACGTCTCTCTCTCTCTCTCTCTCTCTTTGCAGATCTTCGTGTGTGCACATCGGTACATTAAGATCAACAATCCACAGTCGCTGGCGTACGCGCCGTCCGGTCCCGGCTCCACCGGGCTGTATCTCGGCCAGGGCGTCTGTTACGTGCTGAACGAGGACTTTTCGTTCGGGTTTGCGGTGGAGGTGTGCCGGGGCCGTTCGATCGAGCGCGAACATCAGCAGTATGCGTTCTGTCAGTCCGGCACGTCCGGTGCGGTGTTACCGGACGGTACCGCACTGATCGGCACGCCCGGCGCCATGACGTGGAAGGGCACACTGTTTAACGTTGCGATCGAGGGCGGATTTCTATCGCGCGACAAATTTCAGTACTTTGCACCGCACGACAACCTCCATTCGCCGGTCCCGAACTACAGCTATCTGGGGATGTCCGTGACCGGGGGCCGGTTTTTCGGCGAGTACATGGCGTACGCGGGCGGTGCACCGCGTGCCGCCCAGGGCAACGGTGAGGTGGTCATCTTTTCGAACCGCTTCAAAAAGAATCCCTTCGAGCATGTCGTGTCGCTGCGCGGCGAACAGTTTGGTTCGGGATTCGGCAGTACGCTTGCTTCGGCGGATGTGAACGGCGATGGGTAAGCAACGTCAACCGGTCCAGATGGGATTTGAGCCCCGGTTTTTGCCGTACAAGACCACCCTTTCCTTTCTTATCTTGCTTAGGTTATGTTAATTGCGACCGCGATAAGCGGATGATGATGAGGATGTGCCGGAAAGGTACTACTGCTTAGATTTCTCATTCAACCTTCCGGACAAAATGTATGAATCACGAACTGTGCGTGATTTATGTCTGTTTATTTAAACGAGATCCGTGAACATAGATTACGTCACTAGAACGAACGGGGATGGCTGGATGTAGTTTTGCTGTGAGGATGGCCAACGTTCCCTATTTTTAAACATAACACCTTTTTATCAGTTTGCTGATAAGCGAAACCACAACATATCGCACGCTGTAGTTATTGTGTACGCCTTTCTCGTGCACTGAGGTATGCGAAAACCTCTGTTCAATATTTACCAACTTACTGTATGTTTGGTCGGTTGATAATCTCCCGTGTGTCGCGTACTCGGCGACTCGGAATTGCATTGCCAGCGAGCACATTCCACCCCTGGTTTGAATTGAATTTGCTTATGCAGAATTTATCGATATTTTAACCCAGTTTCCGTCAAGCATAAAATGTGTAAACAATTTCCGACGCACGAGGGCCGTGTTATACGTTGTTAACGGATGCTCTAAGGCTACCCTTTTTTAAATGAAACCGTCACCGTACTGTGTGTCTCGGTATTCCTTGAACCTTTTCTATTCTGTAATCTAATCGATTCGAATCCCTGCTGGAACCTGTTTTAATTTCCGCATGAATGAAGTTGTGTCTTGTTCTTATTTACAGCCGGCCGGACTTGCTTGTAGGAGCGCCGAACTATTTCAACCGCACGGACGGAGGAGCCGTCTACGTGTACCTGAACCGTGGCAACAGCTTCGTCCAGGAGTACGATCAACGGTTGACGGGTCGGCTCGAGTCCCGGTTCGGTACAGCCATCGCTAACTGTGGCGATTTGAACCACGACGGGCTGGACGATGTGGCGATCGGTGCACCGTACGAATCGTCCGGCACCGGACGCGTTTACATCCATTTCGGTACGAAGGACGGTGCACTGTCGCCGGAACCGGTGCAAACGATCGATCCGGCCGATCTGTTTACGACCAGCTGGCGCACGTTCGGTAGCTCCCTTGCCGGCGGACACGATCTGGACGGTAACTCTTACCCCGACCTGATCATCGGTTCGTACGCGAGCGACCGGGTCGTGGCACTGTTTGCCCGGCCGATCATCAACATCCGCACGTACGAGGAGCAGCAACCGGGCGAACCGGTGTCCATCGATCCGACGCGTCTCGGGTGTGCGAGTGACCCGTCCGCAAACGTTACCTGGTAAATCCGGCACCCCCCCGGGTGAAAGCAACCGAACTGCCATTTCTAACCGGTCAAATCATCTATCCCAACCCACAGCTTCACGTTCCGTGCCTGCAGTGCCGTTGACGATGCGTCGCTGAACGATGGTGAAGTGATGGCGGATTCGACGTTGCAGCTGCGCAGCACCATCCAGGCGGAAACGTTCTTCAACGAGCGCAAATTCTCACGCGTCTACTTCGGCAACGGACCGCTGCCGGCGGCGGCAAACAGCAACCAAACGGGTAAAGGTGCCGTTGCGCGCACCAACATCTTCCGGCGACGGTTCCGGCTGGCTGTGAGCGGTAAGCCGGTGTGTCACGAGGTGACCGCCTACCTGAAGGAAGGTACGCGCGACATCCAGAATCCGATCCAGTTCCGCATCAGCTACACGCTGGACGAGGAGCGGGAGCATGCACGGGGCGGTGGACGTGCCCGAAGCCGTATGGAGCGCGATCTGCCGCTGCTGGAACCAATCCTGAATCGGACCGCCGCGGAACGGACCTTTACCATGCCGTTCCAGAAGGATTGCGGTGTGGATGGTATCTGCCGTTCGGCGCTCGTGATTCGCAATGCGAGCCTCGTTGGATTGGCCCGAGGTTCGGATGCGAACCAGCTGACGGTTGGGCTCGATCGTACGCTTACGCTTGCGCTGAACGTACAGAACAAAGCTGATTCGGCGTACGAGACGCACCTTTACGTGGTGCACGATGCTTCCCTCACGTACGCCGGGTCTAAGGTAGGCAGTTGAAAGTTGGGGTTACGAGACACACACACACACCGAGCACAATTTAACCGTACGTTTCTATCGCTTCTCAAGGGTTCGTCTGTTTGCGGCGCACACAACGCAACGGTGGTTGACTGCAGTATCGGGAACCCGATGAAGCGGAACGGAGAGGTGCAGCTGTCACTGCGGTTCGATGCCCGCTCGCTGGAGGAGTACGGCTACAGCAATGGACCGAACGGGATTTCGCATTACGTCGGGCTGGCCGTGTTCGTCAACACTACGTCGCAGGATACGACGGGCTCCAAGACACGCACCGCCCTCAAACTGCACATCCTGCGTATGGCCAAGCTAAGCATCAGTGGCAAAGCGTTACCGGAACAGGTGTTCTACGGTGGCGGTGGTGCGGAGGTGAAGGGTGAGAGTGCGATCCACTCGCTGGAGGAAATCGGTATGCCAGTGGAGCACAAGTATCAGGTAAGTTAATGCGATAAAACCGATAAGATGCTTTCCAACACTGATGCAATACACTCTCTCTCCCTCTCTCTTTTTCGCTCTTGGCTAGATTTATAATGACGGACCGTGGCGTGCACCATTTGTAAGGTTAGAGATTGACTGGCCACTGCAGGTGGCGAACAATAAGCCACAGGGCAAATGGCTCCTGTACCTTGACGCGCTACCAATGCTCGACATGTCCGGCATAATGGGTGAAGGCCGCAGTCCCTGTGAGGTGCTGCCGATATCGGAATCGGACGGTGGTGCTGTCGTACCGGGCAGTGCTGCCTCACTCGTAAATCCGCTCGGTCTGCTCGACCGGTCCGCCGGCTCTAGCTACGCCCGGTCGACCATGCGTTCGGATTTCTCGCAAATGCGGGCGCCACGTGTACGGCGGGACCGGGCAATGGTGTTGCGTCCGCAGACGAGTGACGGTGCGGTCGGGATGGACTGTGCCAGCCAGACGGCCAAGTGTGTGCGGATCGTGTGCAAAATTCACGACCTCGGTCCGAAAGCGCACGCCCTCGTGACGGTTACCGCCCGGCTGTGGAACGCCACGCTCGTGAGCGACTATGCGGGCGTCGACATGGTGCGGATCGGTTCGAGCGCCCGGTTTACGGTGGAGGGTTTGGACGAGGTGACGGACCAGCCCGCGCTACCCTCTAGTCTGACCGTGCGCACCGAAGCCTTCCCGGAGATGGGGCCACCGATCGTCGCGATGGATGTGCCGTGGTGGATCATCATTCTAGCGGCCATCGCCGGTTTGCTGGTGCTGATTGCCTTCACGTACATACTGTACCGGTGCGGGTTCTTCCGCCGGAAGCGCCATACCGGGGAGGATCCGACGCTCAGCGGCAATCTCGAGCGACGCCGCGATCCGGCCGGTGGCGGCGCATACGACGAGCTGAACGACACCAACGGCAGCGGGGGCGGAACGGCCGAACGGAAACCCTTCCTCGGTCGTCGCTCCTAGAGGAACAATGCGAGCGAGGGGGTGATGTGTTTGTTCTTATACGAGGAGGTAACCGACCACCAACCAGACTAGACTGCAGAGCATTCGAATGTGCCATTTTCTTACCCTATCATTTCCTTTCCAACCACACCGCGCTGGGTTGAGGGAAATTTCGTAATTTTGTTACTTAAAGAAGCAAGGTGTGAGTGTGTTTTTTTTAAATTGTTTGTTTGTATGTTCGCGTGTGCCTTTTAACCAGGCCCCGACCAACACAGGCGGGACTTATTTTCTACGAAAGATGTCTTCCACGTTGGAGGCGCGCGACCGCACAACGGTTTGTAGGAAAAGCGTAGTTATAATAATATATTAATATTATTGTTTTACACATAGCAAATAACTTTCCGGAAAAGCAGAAAAGCAGAAAAAAAACCCGACACGTCGTTCTAGTGTTAGTGCTCGGGGCAAACGGATAGTTTTTATAATTGGATTTTTAAAACGTAAACCACTTTCCATACGTTTCAGTTAAGCAGATTTATACATGTATAAAATGCGGCGGCTACGAAAGAGAAAGAGAGGGAGAGAAAGATAGAAAACAGAGGGATGAGTAAAGTGTTATATACAAGTAGGTAGTACTTTCTGGCTTAGTTATCACCTTGCCAAACGAATTCGAATATAGTATGCTTAACGAGAATGAAACGCTTCAAACCCAATCCCCGTTCATTTAGGTGCTGTTATAGGTTTAGTAGTAGAATCCTGTTTTATTTTTTCCTACAAATATTTTTAAACAAAAATAATCCCCCTTTTTTGGCAAATCCTTCCACACAACACAACCACATCACACCCGGCGTGTGTGTGTATGTGTTTTTTGCGACTGACAGTACGAGAAATCCCCGGAGTTAAAGACGACGACCACAGCTTTACGCTGAGGGTCAGTATTACAAGAAGAAAAAAAAATTAAGCAAAGTAGTCAAAGAAACAGGTGCCTTTTTTAGCGAAAACAAAAAAAAACACGAAAATGTAGGGGAAAACTGTGCTTTGCAAACTTTTTGTTATACGCGTTTGTTGAATTCGAATGTACAAGGATCCAGACAACAACAACAAAAAAGCACAAGGAAACTTAAATTGTATTTTCGTGCCGTCCCCAGCTCGTGCTAAATACAAGGCTGGACCGAGAGGTAAAGGTGATCTCAATTCACAAACAACTACCGACAGTTTGCAAACGAGTTCCGATTCGTGGTAGCTATAGACAATGTATGGGGTCGGGAAATAGAATATGCAGCTTTGGGTCCGGGTTTCTGTTACACAACCGCCTATCCATAGTAAGCTCCAGGTTAAGTAGTCTACAATATGAGGTCACCTTCAATATTACGTAATAGTTTTAAAACAAAAACCACAAGGATGCCACCAATGTTGAGCACAACCTTCCCATTGAACAGCGAACTATCACCATATAGTTCCAGCAAGCTTGTGTCTATTTTGTTTGTAAGGGATTCATGCGACAGCCATTAAAACGACCAGTGTTCTTATACTTGGGGCGACCCGGTGGTAGATGCCGACAGCGGTGCCGGTCTTCACACGGGCCGGACCGTGGTTCAAGTCTCACCTGGGCCCGTTTCCCCATAGTGACGACTGTGACTATCCAACTATGCGGTATCATTAAGTCTAGCAAGCCAGCAATGGCAGGCAAGATCTAGGAGGTCCTTAGACCAGAAGAAAGAAGCAGAAGTTCTTATTCTTATTCCTTCCATTAATAAAGAGAACATGCTATTTACTTTTTAGAAAACGATAGCACGTGTTTGCACAATTTGAACTACTCGGAAAGAAATATAGTTAGTAACTAGCTGTATAAGTGTACCGTCGCCATGTCACGTCGAACGAGCAAAACATTTCTCCCGAACACTGTGTGCCTGGGTACGTCAGCAAACCCTGGGCAACCATCTAATGATATCTGCAAGGAAGCAAGACAAACAAACAAAAAAAGGTGGATAAATACATCAACCTCACGCCGAGAGTCACCGACAGCAACCGGGGTCCGAAAAATATGTTTTAATGGGCTGCTGTTGCAAGAAAAACGCCCGCGATTTTAGGGTGTTGTCTGTCCGCCTCTTGTCAACGTCATCAACCTAATGATGGGCAATGGTTTTGCACGTGCGTTAATGGCGTGCCCTTTAACCCAATTTAGCCACCTAACCGGATAAAGAATGTCAATTATTTTTACACTCGAGTGATCCCTTCTTTCTCTCCGCTGCAAGGTGGAATACAACGGGGGGCTGTAATTAATGCCTTCTGGTTCGAGTTGGTGGCGTGAATCTTCCCCATCTCCGGTATCCACTGTCGAATGGTTGGGGCCACTTAATGGTGAGCTTTTTCTTTGATATGTGTGTGTGTGTGCGATGAAGCTTACAAGACTGGTCAAGGATCTTTTATTTCTAGAAGATTCCATTAGGAGTCAGGAATTCTGAACATTGGAAGAGAAATTCCGTGCACAATGCGATCAGAACTTTGGACGATGCTTTGATCCTTCATTTAACTAAACCTAAGAATATTTGGAGGCGACAGCGGCGCCGGTCTTCACACGGCAGGGCCGGGGTTACAATCCCATCCAAACCGTCTCCCCGTAGGTAGGGCTGACTACTTTACTACGGGTAAAATTAAGCCACAGAAAGCCAGAAATGGCAGGCCAACACCTCTCGAGGTTGTAGTGCCAAAGAAGAAGAAGAAGAATAATTATGTGGGAGATCCGTAGGCTGAATCGGTAGTTAGAATCACATTGGACCTTCACCACCTCGTACGACCGATCGACTATCCAGTTTAAGAACATATAAATAAGAATCTCTTATAGGAGTAAGAGGATATTATCTGCCTCGCGAAGAAGAAATAGACTATCCAGCTACTACGGGTAAAACAAGGTCCAGGAAGCCAGAAATGACAGGCAAAGACTTCTCGAAGTTCTAGAGCTACAGAATAAGAAGAACATTAATATCTTCTTCTTTTTTGCACTGCAACCTTGAGAGGTCTTGACATGCCATTTCTGGATTTCCTGATTTAAATATTCCTGTAGTAGGTGGATAGTCAAATCTGAAATATCGCGAGTAGGAGGCAGAATTCCAGGTTCAGTCGTGTAAAGTCTAACACCCCCACTGGAGCTCAGCCACAAAGCCAGATCAAAGCTTCGTCTGAAAGTTGAGATCGGATCGGCCATCGGTGCACAGTTCTCTTCCAAAGTACAGCATTCCTGCATTAAGTTAAATATAGAATCTTTCCTTGGCAAACGGTCAATTGTCATTGAACCATTAAAAAAGACACGTCTTTACGGCTCACTTGACATCATCAAGGATTTCTCCAGTGGGCGAAACTAGCCGAGCAGAGGTTTATTAGGCTCCTGATTAGCTGTCTGCAGTGATCCGTGCTTTCCCCCGTCATTTCCCCCATCATTTCGATCCACACTAATTAGCAGCAGATGCAGCGCAAGACAGACGGTTGGTCCTACGGCATCCATTTCTGGATGCTGCCATGGCTACTGCCAGCCATCCAGACCCCCCAAACACACACCAACCAGGTACATATCAGGTCCAAAGGGGAACAATAGCACACATTAAATCGAAAAAAAAAAAACAATTACACGCACACGCCGGCGCGCGAAGGTGGCAGACGTACGCGACAAAACATGTGTTAAAAAACGGTATCCGCTAGAATCCAGAGTACGTCCGCTGGTGACGACTACTCGGTACGCGTGGTTCGGGGTGGTACGTTTCGCACGTACCTTTTCCCCCTTTCGCGGGTGCGCAATGTGTTCGCGCCTTGTTTGTCACCGTTGTCTTGACCATTACCCATCCCCCCCCCCCCCCCTGCCGTGTCTCACTCTCCGCCATTCACCTGAAGTTCATCCTCAACGCACCACGCCGCATCGCGAGGATGTGGTTCGAGGGGAGCTTCTTGACGAGGGCTACAGGGGAGGCGAAGTCTTGGAGACGGCCGCGGATGGGACGGGGTAAAAGAAATGCCGAAGCACACACCGGCCGAACGAGGTAGAGTATTTTATGCGATCGACAGCGGACGAAACTTCCTTAGTTATGATTTGTATCTGACACCGGTGACATCGCAACTTCGATAACCGGACATATTGGACAGCTCTTTTGAGAGCACGCGGGTGTCTCTGTGACTGTGTGTGTGTGTGTGTGTGTGTGTGTGTATTCGGTGCCTTTAGTGGTAAGTTCCTTGTGCAAGGATATTATGCCAGGACACGCTAGTAGATCCTGGCTAGACGAAACGTCACTTAGACGATCCCGAAAAGCGGACTCCAATATTTGAATCCTCACGCTTTGTGGTGAAGTTTTCCCAGCGGTTTTTCCTTTAAAAAGTTCAAGTGCCAATGGGGATCTAGATCCTTGGTTTTTGTTTTTCGTTCGCTTACTAAATGTATGTGTGTGTCTGTTTCTATGTGTGTGTGCGTTTGTGGATAGTTGCAATTGCCGCGCAAAAAATGAAATAAATTCACCGGGTGCGCGTCATTAATATTTCGCGATCAATCAATCGTCTTATTAAAGGCATACGGCGAAGCATACGAAGAAAGGATAGAACATACATCCGCCCAAACAACCTTCCCACCAGCAAAACCAAACCAACCCCCCCCCCCCCCACCCACCTTCGCAAAGCAGCAGCATGGGTCAGCATGTCGGGCGCACTGAGCACGCCGATCGCCGCACGTCGCAGATCTGAGGAAGCGATCAACGGGCCGGAAGAGGGCGGACGATCGGTGCGACCGTCCGCTAGTCCGACCGGAAGTGGGCCGAACCAACCCGCACAGCAGCCTCCCAGCCGAGTGTACCGCCATACCGCCACCAACACCATCGCCAGCACGAACCACAACAACGGAGCCGACGAAATGCGGCGATTCGAATTTTGCAACAGTTCCGCCACCGCAACCGCGACCGACGCCACCGACACCGGGCCGACCGTTGCCGGACCGGATGTTGTTACGAATCCAGTACGATTGGTGGTTGTTCGTGTACGTCATCGAGACGACAATATAAATGTACATTTGCATACATACCGCAACGGTGGCGGTAAAGGCAGATGCGTACCGCTGCGTAAGGATTGGTGCAGAATGCTGTGCCCGGGCATGATATGTAAGTACCTGCAGTGCCGCCGCCACGCACAATGTAAGGAGGCACGGCGTGAGGGTTCGCATTGCTTCGATGCTTGCATAATTTTCGACGCGACGAGGACGAGAATACCGTGGCATACAAACGTGGTGCAAAGTAGGTTAGGAAAGAGTGCGCTTACGCGAGCGGTGCGGTGTGAAGAGCTTGGACTTCTGGTTTCCCTCTCTGTGAGACCTTGACTATCGAGATATTGTTAGCCAGTATCAGGGATTTCTCCATTTTTTTTTTCGAGGAGCTAATAATACTTGAAGGAAGCCAGAAATGGTGGGCTAAGACCTCCTGAAGTTGTAGTGCCATCGAGAAGTCTAGGCAACTCTCGTTTTTGGAAGACCATTCCATTGCTCAGACAGCATACACAGAACGATAAAGATACCAACATCAATCAAAACTGGACCTCAGACAGCTTTATCCCCCGAATGACGAATGACGATTAAAACATGGCGTCCTACGAGCACGTGGTATGCGTCGTGTGCATTGCGCTCGTTACCACCTATTACTCTGTCCAACTTACAAACCAACATACCTTACATTTATATGTTCCATTGTGAGACCGAGAGAAATTACCCGCACCTTCCACAAAGCAAAAGGTCACCCCGTGGTTCCCGCTCCCCGTAACCTAACCTCACTGCAGAGGATTATGTTTCTCCCTCATTATCCGGGGGGGACGGGACACCCCTTGCGGCGCATACCTGCCATTAATTAGCGTCTCCAATGATAGCAATCAGCTTCATTCTTGTCGCGATTTATCGTCCACCTGTGCGCACCCTCTCCTGTGCGATTTTGCAGAAGCGAGAGAAGGTGTGTAATTTACACCATTAGAGCTATCGCTCATTACGCGAATATCTCGGGCAGCCTTACATACGCTGGCTCTAGGCGCACGCATGCTTGAGTTGAAAAAAAATGGTTCCAATTTACGAGGACTTCGGTTTAGCCAACTGACCGACTCTGACTAATTAATTCTTCCACCACGCAGCTGTACACGAAGTCCTGCTGGCGGTGTTTCTCAGCATGGCGGTCCTGTCGGTGGACTCGAAGTCGATCGACACAAAGCAGCAGCAGCAGCAGCAGCAGCAGCAGCAACAACACCAGCAACACCATCACCACCATCACCAACCACAAGCCCAAACACCGGAGCAACGCATGTGGCTGAATCCGTGCGGTTATCCCTCACCGTACGAGATCACGATCAACACGCCAATCAACATCGATTTTTCGAAGATGCGCGATCAGGTCAACACATCGCTCGGCACGATGGAGCTTTCGATCAGGAACTATGTAAGTATGGTTTAGACAACCACCGTCTCGCTACCGACAACTCCTCTTGCTAAAAGCGATCCACCCCCTCCCCCACAGACGAAAACCATCTTCGGCGTACCGATGGACCGACATCACACCACCTGGGAAAGCCGTGACGAGCCGTGGATCTACAAGGACGGGCTGCGCATACCGAAAAAGTTTCGCAACGACATCGTGGACACGATCTACATGCGCATCTCGTACATGTCGATCCAGGAGGCGACGCGCGATTTTTACCGCCTGCTGAAGGACTCGTACCGCCGCTACATCCGGCTGGCGAAGGGGATCGAAAAGATGAAGGAAGATCTGGAGAATGTGCACAACAAGGCGAAGTACAAGCGGTACGAGATCGAGCTGCTGAACCAGGTGCGGGAGGAGGTGCGCCAAAGCCTGCAGCAGGTGCTGTGCGAAATCTTCGAGGTGCTGGTGGTGATCGACAAAAAG
The DNA here is from genome assembly GCF_013141755.1 of Anopheles stephensi. Classification (NCBI taxonomy): domain Eukaryota; kingdom Metazoa; phylum Arthropoda; class Insecta; order Diptera; family Culicidae; genus Anopheles; species Anopheles stephensi. The sequence goes on from NC_050201.1 coordinate 3,064,732, forward strand.
TTCCTGTTCCAGACGCTGCGCGAGGACCACACGATCGACATTAACGATTCGTACCTGGACGAAAGCGAACGGAAGCTGCGCGACTGGACAATCTACCGCGAGCTGATCAATCAGCTCGAGTACATCATCCAGTACATGAAGGCGCTCGAGCAGCGGCGCACCCTGAACGGCACCACCACCGCCGCCACCGCCACCGCCAACCAAAGCATGGAATAAGACCGGGGGGGGGGGGGGAAGGGGAACATCTCACGGGGGGGGGGGATAGAGAGGGTGTTAACACTGTGGTACTGATTGGGAACGGGGAAAAGCTGAGCTGAGCTGAGCTGAACCGGTGCCGAGCGCTCTCAACTCTTCATCATCATCATCATCGTCTTCGAGAGGATTGCGAACATAGCTGTACTGTATTGATATGCGCACACTATTAGAAAAGTATCCTTTAATTTATATACATACATACATATAATACGTATAATGCAAGCAAAACAAAATATACATACCTTTAATGTGTTCATGGACAACAACAAAAAGGAATGCAAATTACACACTCGCGCACACCGCACCACATTATTTCCTTTTTCACAACGGAGCACCCAACAGCACTGACTAACTTCCACTACTAGACCGCACATCGCGACTGAACTGAACAACTGAACAACAACGAAAGATTTTGACAGCTTTGAGCTGTATTAGTAAAGCCCGATCCTAATCCGTACGATGGTATAGGGGGGAGCTCTGCTAATGCTATACACGATCCGAGTCGATTGCCGAAGTGTAAGCATATGTCGGATATAATTACCGTGCAGAAAGGAAGGCGTAACACGCCTACAGAGTTTTTCATGGTTTATTACTATTACAGTATTTATTTTCAGTGCAAAGAAAAATGTGTGTGCGCGTGGCTAATTGTACAGTGCACGCACATGGTTCCAATATTCAACGGTTGACGACTCTCGGCTGCGTTCTCGGCTGGAGGTGGAGTTGCCATCACCATCATCTTTGTGGTTGCACACAAACACACGAAACACCAACGACATTTTTCCTGTTTTTTTTTTGTCCACAAACGTAATCCGGAATTGGGGGTATTTCTTCTTTATTTGTATGCTAAAAAGCTTACAAAAGAAACTTTACACACAACGAATGTGCAAAATCTCATCTCATGCTCATCGGCGTATCTATATACTGTCCGGCCGCCGTTAAGTGAAGTTTTCCCGGGTGACGAGATCTACGGCGGTTACGAAGGGGGTGTGTGTGTTGGGAATAATGGAATCTTTCCGGCACATACACGTATATGTATATATATATATATATATATATATATATATATATATATATATATATATATATATATATATATATATATATATATATATATATATGCAAGTTTTTCTATCCTTCTCTAATGTGAACCGTGGAGATCACGCAGGCACAAACTAAAACATTCCCATCTTTCCTTCCTTCGCGTGATGCAAATGCGCGCGCTTGCTGCTCCAGCAATATCTAGGCTGCTGAGATGTGTGTGTGTGCTGCTGTTGCTGTCTTCGAAGAATGCCACACACCCCACACCCGTAGGGGGAGAAGAGGATTCTCATACCGAGATATTGGGAGGTGACAAATTTTAGTATGATCGTAGATATATGAGAGGGTGCCTGCCTGCCTGGTTAGTGGGTCATCTTATGGTCTTATACAGCGCGCGCCTGCGTCTCCTTTATTCTGCTACCTTTCATATGGTTGTGTGTTGGTACACCGTTACACGACACGAGCGGCGAACATGGGTCGCCTAGTGATAATATAGTTTAATACGGGATTATACGTTAAATTTACACAAACACTGCTTCTACTAGCCCCTTCCTATTTAGGGCGCGTAACGGGCCATATCCTAAGGCCGGCGGGGTTAGGGCGTAGAAACTCTAGCAAACACTCGTTATCCCGTTTTTGCTATATAGTTTTGTTTTGTTTTTTTTTTTCTTTCGCTAGTTCTTTGTACAATCCAAACTGTGCGAGAAATCCGCCACCGTCCAATGGACCTCAAACTATAATTTTGGAATCTATTATAGGTTGGTTTTCTTAAGTTTGTTTTCCATTTATGTGAGTGTTATTCTCTGGCTTGACGTTACGAGTTACGAGGTTGCCTCTACAACAACAAAAAAATGCAGTGTAAACAAACGTGGAGCGAAAATGTAAAACTGATTCATGATTTAACGGAGCACGGGCAGCAAAAGAAAAAGAAAAAAAACATTTCTTTCACGTATCGAGAGGCTCGTTTCGCCTGCATAAAATGTGAAAGAATACCGTGCCGGGGCAACCAATGTCTTCACTTCTCGACCGTGAAAAGCTTTACTAGTTAAAAATATTTCGTTAAAATGATTGAGCGATTAAACACACAACTTCGCGAGACATTTCGCAGTTGCAAGCAAAACACTTAAACGCATCCATGTTTTGGGGGCGGGGATGATAGTGATCCGCGTGCACGCATATTTCTGTCTCTCTCTCTCTCTCTGCTAACTCTCGAAAATGAAAGGATAACACAAACTCATGTTCATTCGCATGTCATTCGGCCTCATTTACAAGTACACTAAAGGGTAATAAAAAAAAAAGATAAAAGACGCGCGCGCCCAACATAGCAAGATGGTGTGTAGTACATTGGGCGTTCGGCATCTTTTTATGTTCCTGCTGCTGCCCGGCTTATTCGGGTCCACCCTTCTTGCCGATCAGCGATTTGTGAATGTGAGGAATAACACCGCCACCGGCAATCGTTGCTTTGATCAAACTGTCCAGTTCTTCGTCACCGCGAATTGCCAGCTGTAGATGCCGCGGGGTGATTCGCTTCACTTTGAGATCCTTGGAAGCGTTACCGGCCAACTCGAGCACCTGAGAAAGAGTGAGAAAAAATGTTAGCTCGTTTTAGATTGATTGCGCTCGGGTGAGCATCTGGTGTGCTTCAGTATCTAAATAGCAATAGAGGTCCTACTATTCTATATTATGAACATTTTGGATAATCTTTTCATTTTCCATACATTTCTTTCTCGGCCTGCCTTTGCTGGCTTTACTAGATTTGATTGTACCTATATTCTAATTCAAAGTCTATCTCTACCAGTCCTGCCGTTTATAGATCCCGGGTACCGACCCTATCGTCTAACGGCCCCTACAATTCGGATTTCCCTAAGACGAAATTCTCTTAGTAGCCTATGCTATTTTCACACAAATATTCCCTAGGTCGGCATTGTGTTGGTGTATAAATCTCCTCACTGTCACTGCGCAACTGTTTGCTAAGCAACGAGAGGATGGAAGCCAAATTCCAAGCAGAATAATTCAAAGCATGCCAAGTCTTATTCGAATTAGGTTTAGGAAAACTGACTTTAAAACAATAGAATTGTGGCGCCAGCAAAGAGACGCGCGCAGTTATAGGATGCTCACAGGTTTTGCCCAACCTATCTTGACGTACCGAAGGAAAATCATCTTCATCATCACAAAAATTAATTTGCGAGTCGCGTACTAACAAACAAGTCGCCTCTGGAAACCAAAACCATGAAAGCGCGTACTTACCTCAGCAGTCAGATATTCTAGGATAGCGGCCGAATATACGGCTGCCGTAGCGCCAACGCGTCCATGGCTTGTCGTCCTGTTCTTCAGATGGCGATGGATACGCCCGACCGGAAACTGCAATCAAACCGCACAGGAGCGATGGAGAAAAAAAAATTAATTCCGGCATTAAATAGGTCAACTCTAGGTAGGCTCTGATTACGAGAGCGCGCGCAAACATTCGCCCTACGCCGTCACCGACAGCGGACGCTCACACACACAAACACACACACAAGAACCATTTTGGAAAGAGAGTCGGTCGTGCTTGTATGCCGTGCGTGCGACAAGAACGGGCAACCCATATCTCCCGCCAAAAATACTAACCTGCAAACCAGCCCGTGCAGACCGCGACACTGCCTTCGCTTTCGCCTTGCCCGAATCCTTGCCTGCTTTACCACCAGCCTGTTGGGATGCACACGAAAATGGAGGGAAATGCATCAGAAAATGTACGACAAATTTGTCTTTTGATGTCGAGGATAAGCGCGCGAGCGCGCCCGCTTGTGGAAAATTTTGAGGTTATGCCGCCTAATCGGCATATCGTACGGTCAAACACTCAACCCGCCACCGTAAACGCGCGCATTTCTTTCGAGACAGGCCAACTCTGTTGCGGTTGCTGGCGCTTGCAGAGTATCGATTTTACTGCCGCTTTTTCCTTGTCACCTCGAGAAATCGGGAAAAACACACAACACCACTACGCGCAGCACGGAATCAATTCCCGACAAAGGGTTTGTGGGATTTTGGATGTTGATATGACGAGGACGCACTTCTTCTTTCAAGCTGTGTTCGGGTGGATTGAATTGGTTTGATCGTCGATACCACCACCACCAGAGATGTGGTGTGCGCTTTATGGGGCTACAGGAAGAAAACGAGCCTTACAAAAAAACAGCAGAACTTACCATTGTCTCGTTGGGTTACAGAAGTTTTCTCCGTAAATAATAGAAAAGCAGTCTATCCGAGGGAACACGCGCTAAATTCGCTGAAGGGAAGGAATAGAGACGAGGGAGAGAAAAGGAAAGAGATACCATTAGCATGATGCATGATGGCGTCGCTTCGGTTCTGTGTGTGCTGCAAAGGGCAACACACACAAGCCGTAGCAAAAAGAAAATGGTGTGCGACGAGCAATGAGAGTTAAACGTTTGTTTCACTACCAGACGGATTTTCCCGTGGTGGGTTTAGAACTTTCCGAAACTGGTCACTATTTCCCTTGGAGGGGGCCCGGCAAAACAATTTTCCTTCCTAGCGCTACTGCTGTATCGCGCCGTTTTTGTGACGGCGATGACACCAGCGGATACGAATCGTCGGGCGATATGACACCTCGATGCCGACGCAAGTGGCAAGACAGAACAAGCTGGGACTCATTGTTTTACACCGAAAAATCCGGGAATAATGCTCACCCGGTGCTTTCGTGTCGTTTGCTTTACCTTTTTGCAGTTGGATTTATTTTTATTCGCTTGCTTGCACTTCAAACAATGCACAACACTTGGTCGACAGGGAAGACCGCACTGGTTCGATGCTGACGGTACGATTGAAGAAATGGAACTGAGGCATTCAACTAGCCAGCCGCGGTTTGGTTTGACTGGCTTCCCGGAAAGACTGTAACACAAACACTGATGCGTTCTGTGTGCGCGCGCTCTGGCTGTTTCGTTCCCGCACACAGAGGCGGGTACGCATGGGATGTAGTGTCGTCCTGCTCGGTGACGGCTGGTTGTATCGCAGCGGCGCCAACAGTGCTCAGTTTGTGCGTGCGACAGTGCAAGTGTGTGCGTGACGGCGGAGTTCTACGTGAGCAAGGCGGCACGGTTTGGCAGATACAGCACCGCTCATCGGGCAACCCTTGCGGAAGGGAATTAAATATGAAATTTGTAACGGCCGGTAGGCTTGTGGCGCGCGTTCGCAGGTAACGCTATCGGAAAATGCAGCAGGGCCCAAAATTTGCCAATGTTTCCAATGCTGACCGAATAAGTGAGAGCGAGGTACGGAATGATGCTATTTTTGTAGCTGTAGTAATAATAGAGAATGCTGACAAGAGGTTCATTTTGAGGGTTATAAGGGATAGCTTAGAAAAACAGTCCCTTTTTCATGCGGGAACTGATGCAGTTGGAATATCGCGGGTACTGATTCGGATTCATTGGCGGAGGCAGTAACAGCAGCTGAGGAGAGTCTAATAAGGGTCAGATATGGGAGATATGTGGTGAAGTCCTATCGGAGAAAGTAGCCGAGTAGCACGGTCGGAACAGGTATGGGATCTAGTCAGGATCGTCTGACTGACTATCCACCAGCGGGTAAAATAAATGGAACCCGGCCTTGGTAGGCTAAGACCTCTGGAGGTTGAAGCGCCAAATAGGAGAAGATACCGTCGTCTGCGTCATGTAAGTAGAACAATGCTTTTCGGATGTTCCTATTATAAAATTAACACAATCCATATGAATCCTTTAATTTTGAAGGTAGGAGCGAAATGCGTGGTCCGTTTTTTTTATTAAAACAAGGACAAACAGGGAACGGCACTATTCCAAGCATACGCTCCATATGTGATTCGTGGCTGCTTCTAGGCGAATTTGCGATAGAATCCTACCGTTCTGCATGCATGGGATAGGTTAGTGTAGGCGAACCAATAGAATCGAGAGTTATTGGTTTTGTGTCTGAAGACGGAAACGATCCCTCTTGCTGTTCGCTATATTACCGATTACTGGATTAGTTAGACGACGGGAACAATGGTGTGCCGCTGCCTCTGAGCAGCGGAAAAAAATTGCTATATAATGGGTACCCTCACCAATGACTCTAGTAGTGCCATACCACCTAAACGCATCCATTGTGGATTCGAGGCCCATCCGCTATTGGACGTGCCAGGGGTGTTAGGGAATAAGGGGTGGAGGACAGAAAGCGTTCGGTGCAGAGCTGCACTAGACGAACGCATCGTGCAGGTCGGACGTGTTGAGTTCGTCCTCCTTGGAGATCTCCGCACAGCGTGCGGTCAGATCGTCCTCCTCCAGCTCCAAACACTTGCCCCACTCCTGCAGCGAGATGCGATGGTCCCGGTTCGGGTCGCAACTCTCCAGGAACGGTGCGATACAGTGCTCCAGCGCGAACAGCGGTGCCCGGATCGGGAACAGCTCATGCCGGGACACGGTGTTGTCGTGCGGATGTCCGTCCAGCTCGCACCACTTCCAGATCGCCGCATTCGTCCAGCGCTTGGTCATGTTCGTTTCGGCCTCGTGCTCCAGCTCCATGTACGCTTCCGGCAGCTCGTTGCGCACCGCCAGATCGTGCATCACGTTGAACAGCCAGTCGCGCATACGGCGCGGGAAGTCGGCCAGATCGTTCTCGCTGCACTCGGGCATCTCGCGGCAGGTGCCGTAGTAGTCGATGTGCACGTGGCGCAGCTCCTCGTGCCGGCAGCCCGCATCGCCCGTGTTGCACAGACACCGCTGACGATGTACCTCACAGGCTGAGTCCCAGGTTTCGTTCCGGTTGGTGCATACCTTGCGCCGCGGATCGGTTTCGCTCGGACATTCCGGGATGCATACGCACTCACCACGCTGTTCCGCAATGTTTGCCTTGCACACACGCCCGGCACCGCACCGGACGCCCTTGCACGGATCGATAAGACGCGGTGCACGGCCATCCAGCACGGCATCCTCCTCTTCCTGCCCCTGGTGACCATAGTGTTCGGCCGCAATACGGGCCGCCAGTTCGCGCGCCATCTGATCCTCCTGCTCGTAGTCTTGGCTTACGTGTTTCGCCTCGATGTGTCGCAGCAGTGCCTCGTCTTCGTCATCGAACTCGTTCAGCAGCTCGTCCATAAATTCGTCCGCGTGTGCTGGTGGCGCGGACAGTAGACACGCCACCACGGCTATCAGCGCAACGCCCAGCCGCACCAACTGCATCTTCGCCATCCCGCCGACGCCGTGTACGCTATGGGCAGACTACTGCCAGCCGACTCTTCCTGAGGATGAGGTGAAAAAACAACAAAAACCCTTGAAGATGTTTCATGATATTGGAAAGGGTCTCCCCCCAAAAAAAAAAAAATGCATTTGCCGCTACTGATTGCAATGACCTCACGAAACATAAAGACGGTAATCTACTGCCATGCTAATTCCAGGGAACTTCGCGAGTGTCTTGTAGCAAAACGAGGACCAAAGCAAAACTGAGTCGTACTTTGCGCTGGCGGAAAGATTCGCAAGATGCACAAGGAAACCGCCAATAGCCGTAACAAAGACGGTCCCGTCTCGGTAATTAAGATTGGTTAAGATCGTAAAACTGTAACCGAGCTGACTCTGAGATGATGCAATCTCCACCGCGGCAATAAACCTCGTCAGCCACTTGCGAACGCTTCAGCTCGTAAAAAAAAAAATCTGGTTGAAGATCGTCCCCCGAGGTCCACAAGAACCTATGGCTTGTTTTTTTTTTTGTTGCGCCCTGCTCAGCCATCCAGACGAGACGGCAGGCAGTAGAAGATGGAATGGAAAAGCAACATCAAAACAAATCATGCAAAAATAATGAAGGGCACACATGGCTGTACACCCACCGGCAGAAACCCCGCGCAGAAACCGAACTGCACACGGTGGTGAGATCATCGAGTGGATGACGGGCCGGCAAGCAAAATCTGTCCTACTGCTGTTTATTAACGCCAGCGCGTTCGCCACGACCCATTGCACACGTGTAGCGCATGGCGAGAATCTGTGTCAAAGGGTTCTGGGCTGGGCGGAAGTGCGAAACATCCGACGCGTACGGATGCTTGGTGCTTGATAAAACGAGAGCAATCTGAGACGAAGCAGTATGCGGACGGTGCCATTAGAAGAAATGGTCCGCTGCAGGCTGATGTCATACGAGCCGCAACAGAGCGCAAGTTCTTGCTTCCTTTCCTACTATGGTGGTTGAGCGAGTGTGAGGATATTATTTGATCGTGTGCTTTTTTGCTTTGATTTGGTGGACGGGTTTGTCGAAAAGTCATAGCGGACGCTCGGGAGACAAGTATGGCGGAGTGACCTCGATCACTTTTCCGCCATTTTTTTTTTTTCGCAGAGTCTGGAAGTTTGTGATTATCAAGATGCAGTTTTATTCTGGATTCTGGTTTATCTTGGATTGTTTTATTATAAACAATGCTTGGTTTGAAGCGGCAAGGATAAATCAACTGTGAAAGATGTGATGTGCTGTGGTAGCCACGATGCACTTCCGCCATAAGCATCGGAAAAGTGCTTCGGGCGTAAAACTGTAACGACCACCCGCTCAATATCCGCACCTCCCTGCGGCGTGCCGAAGTGCAATCATAATATGCACTGGATGTGTAACCCTTGCTGCCGCCTTCCACCTTCCTACAGCAGCCTTCAGTCTTCCGATGTACTGGAGCCGTCCATGATGGGTTATTTATAACGACGCACATCGAGCTATACCTCGGTTTACCGACTGCTGTAAACAATCTGTACCGGGAGCTTGCCCAGTTTCGGCTTACGGTACGGTTCCTTTCCCTACTCTCCGGATCCTACCCCCTAACCCTACGACAGCTATTTTGTGACTTAGCTATTCTGGTACGTGCGCTTGAGGTTAGCGATGGCAACATCCTGTAGCGTTGAGGAAAAATGTTTGAATGTGGACCACATTGGGCGATAAAGTAGCGTTCGCCGCTGACTGCGTGTGTGGGTACGCATCCTCCGGAAATGGCGTAACTTTCAACAGCAGCAACCATCAGTACATCGTACTGGTGCGACACTCGTAACGCAGGGTTATCAGTTTGATTGGAGGTTAGTCCGAGACGGTTAGTTAGACAGGCTTGCCAACCGCGATAACACGACGGTCGGATGGCTTTTCTGGTTGGTGGTTTTTTTTTGTTGCTCTGCGTCGCCTCACTGTGGAGGGTTTTGATCGAGAAAATGGACGAGATTCCGCTTCACCAACTAAAGACCTCAACGTACTTGCTGCAAGTTGTCCAGATATTTTGCACAGCGAGACTAGGCTGACTTAAGGTCATCTTTTCTGCACCAGAGTTTTGAACACTTACACTTACTTTGAAGCTTTTTCTCTGGAGGGGAGAAGACGTTTGTTGCTAAGGATCTCTCGGTGAAGGCTACTACTGCTGTTCACTAAACAACAACACAGATCACATACGAGCACACACGCACTCTCTCTCACACACACAGCTAGAAGCCGTTAGAACCAGCGAACTGCGTCCGATCTGCTCGATCGCTACCACCAGACTAACTCGGGACGCGACAGCTTCTATAGCGCCGATCTTGCGCCCTGAAGCAACGCCAGCAGCGTGCATCGTGGGCGTGCGGTGTAGCGCCGGCGAAACGTACGGAACGAGATGCGCGTACCAGCCGCCAGAACAGGCGCGGCAATGTCGCACGCAAGCAGGAGCACTTTCTTGAAGACGACCGCGATTGTGATGGTGATTACAGTACGCAGGAATCGTGCCGGACGACTCTGCAAACCTCATCCACATGTGGTGAGCTAATTAAGGGCATTTTGGGCAGTACAGCAGTGCTGGTAAGGTCGTTAATGTTCGGTCGGCGTCCTCTAACTGATGGGGGAGGGAGCTGATCGGATCACCGTATGCCGTTATTGCTCCAAAGCTAACAATTATTCTATTTAACGTGTGCTGTAGTTGGCAACATGTGTTTTCCCCCCGTCCCTGAGCAAACAAAATCAGCAAAAGACCCAAGCCCGTACACACAATTACTTCATGTCAGCAGAAATCCTAGCGCACCGAGCGAAAGATCTTTTCGTAATAGGATTGCTGTAGCTAGCGCGATTGCATGGGCGCAGATGGAGAGCAGTATCTGAAGAAAGCAACACATACGCTTCCTGCTCGCTTTGCCCGGCCAGAGAACGATAGCCGACACCCGACAAGCCGACGCGTACTTCCTTCGTGAGCCGCTTCTTCCTTGTTCTCCGTATCGTATTGCGCGCCAAAGGAAAGTGGAAACTTGACGCGCGGCCGAGCGTCTGGCAGCTGTTATATCAGTTAGGCGAGGTTATCCAGGCTTATCGGCATCTATGTGGGGCGGCACTTTCGTGTGCTGGAGAGAAAATAGTGAGACCGCCACTTCCGTTTGTCCTCAAAAAACACTAAATCACGATATACTTTAACGTCAGCATAAAGGGACAGCAGTAGTAGCAAATGTGGAAGAGTTACACAAGAGTTTTATTAACAGATAGATAGAGACGTTTTGTTACATTTGTGTATATGGAAGATCGTGTTACATGTATGTGTGTATACTATAAATAGGATGAAAATGAGTTAAAAAAAAAACAAAAGAATGTGTTTTCCTTCTCTGTTCTGTACACTACGCATTCCAAATCTTCAAGTTTTGTTAAAACCAAATGGAAGCAAATCAGTGTCCATCAAGCTTACGGTATAAAACAATACGACGCCAACAGAGCGGTTTTTTGTTGCTGCTTTTTGCGCTCAAAAAAGTGCATAATACAAATAATTTCCACACTCCACAGGGTAATGGGTCCCCCCACACGCCGTCATTTCCATCGTGCCTCCTTTTAAAAGTGATTCCTACAAACTACCTACAAACTAGACTAAAACATATGCACCCTTTAGGTGGTGCGCAAACAGGCATACCCGCGCAGTGTGAGTTGTTTTGTGCCTGCTTGCTTAAAGCTACAACTGTAAGATTGACCGTCCGAGATTCGTTCGAATTGGGCAAGTGGCATCAAATCGTGGAAAGGGGTTTACACGCAGTTGGAGTATAAACGTTGCCTTATAAATGCTACTAAATTTGCTATCCGCTAGTCTTAACGCTACGCAAGAAGTACAATTAATTTCCCACCATATTTTCTAATAGATGCGCGCGTAGCTGCCGTTACGTTATGCAGTGGCGGATGCAGACACCTGACTTGGCGAACCTGGGGGAACAAGAACCTAATGGACCTAGGAACCTTGTGCGAGACTGACCTATTATACGAGGTCTTAAGGTCCCTTGCTGTGATGCTCCTTACACGAGGTCCCTTATAGAACGAGCTCCTTCCCTTTATACGAGTCTCCTAATACGAGACCCTTAACCCGTGCCTCTTGGTATGAAGCTCCTTATACGAGGTCCCTTGATCCCTTAGAGGAGCCTGGTGATACGTAGTCCTTAATACGAGTCTCCTTATACGGAGGTCTCTTATAGGAGGCGCATGATGAAAGTCTTCTAATACGAGACCCCTTGGGACCAATCATAACCGACGGTCGCCTACTCCGCCACTAGCATTCAGCTACGTAAAGGGCTAGCCTGATGCCTGAACCGTGTCTACATTTTTCCTTTTAACTGTTTGCATTTGCTTCTTCGGACTTCCCGCTTCTGCAGACCGAGTGTGCCCGAGACACAGCGTATCTGAGCGCTATAGCTGTTTCTGTTCAACAGTGTGATAGATAGAGAGTGAGAGACAGACTAAAGGAAAACAAAAAAAAACCTATGCCTATCTAAAACAGGGATGGAGACGGTTGTCTTAAACCTAGATGAAAGAGGCACTAGTCCGCGCTCAGCAGCGGAATGCGGTGATGCGTACGGTAATATAGCGATGGACGAGATGGCAGAGCAACGGTAGTCCAAGCCCGATTCATATGTTGGTCGATTCGATGGCGGCATTGTCGAGCGGTCCCATACCGTCCCCGTAGTCCAGCTCGTCCTCCGGCACAAAGTCGTCCAGATCGTGCTCCTTGTTTTCCGGGCAGTCGCGACAGCGCGATTCATTGATGCCGTAGTTTAGACAGTACTGTCCGATGCATTCGCAGCAACCATCGTGGAACCAGCTGCAAATGGACGCAAGGTGAAGATGAAGTGTTAGTAGAGATAGAGAACATTTGTGCGCCCAGATCGCGAGTCCCGCCTACCGATAACTGCTGGCCCCCATCGTACGGCAGCTTTCCTTGCATTTGTTCCACGACATACACTGTGCCTGGTACGCGACGGTACAGTTGACCGTGATTTTGTTCGGATCCTCGTACTTTTGCTTCAAATCCATATCGGTTGAGTCTGTGCGATGGGGGAGAAGAAGAAAAAACCACGAAATAGGAGTTTAATACCCGTTCTGGTGGTACAGCAATGTAACGAATCGAACTTACGGACTACGTATTTCGTGGCACCGTCCCCTTTCGGTCCGTACAGCGCCGCATCGATATCGATCGGGAACGAGATCACCTTCCACCGGCCCTGCGCATCCTGCTCGGACGTGATCACGTCGTACAGGTTCGGGAACCCTTCCAGATCCTCGATGTGCGACTGCTTCGACAGCTCGTTCGACGTTTCGTTCGGCTTCGGGCACATCTCCAGACAGCTGCAGCACTCCGTGTACAGGTAGCTCAAGCATTCGGCACACTCCTTACAGCAGGTGCAACTTTTCATGTCGCACTTGCAGCTTTGCGTCAGCATGCATTTGGAGACGATGCTGGCGCACACCATCTCGTTACAGCTAGCCGCAAACTGTACGCAGGTAAGCAGCACCAGCACGGAACCGACGAGCAGGGCAAACGTTTTGCTCACCACCGCATCCGCGCCCGTCCGCCTTTCGCGCTCCATTTTCGCGGTTCGTTGCGGGAAATCTAAAATGAGACAGCATTGTGGAAGGAAAAACAATTAGCAATCGGTTATGGTGCGATTCCGGGGGTGGGGCGCCGACTGCTTTCCGAATTCCAGAAATAGAAATTCCCGCGCCTTTTGCCCGCCGGCATTTGGGGGGAAGGAAGCGCATCAGGTACTTCCAGATGCTGCTGGTTGATGGTGGAATCGATTCCGATACGCAATTTGCTCTATTGCTGAGGATGGGCGCACTTGAGATCACGCTGTTGGTGTGCGGTCGATCGGGTCGGTACTGTACTGCGCCGGGAAATGTTTTGATTTCGCGGGAATGACTAATCGCCCGGAGGTCGAGAAGCACTCGAACAACCCTTTTCCGCGAACAGCTCGCGATCGATAAGGTGAGGTGTAGGTTATCATCCGGGGTGGGGTATTTAATCCTTTCCGTAGAACCGATCGGTCCCATCAATCGGCACCCGGCAGCCGTGTGCCAGCGAGTTGTAGGTTATGTTGACATTCCGCTTACTTTGCATACTTCAGAGTTAATTAATATGTAAACAAAATCCCGCTCGCCGTCGTAAAAAGGTTGATCGAAGCGTGTTGTTGATCGTGTGTGTGTGGGGCAACCCTCCCCCCCCCCCCCTCATACATACTGGCTGCTGGTAGTGAGGTTAGGATTGTGGAGGACCGGAGCGAACGGCTGACAGGGAAAAGGCAGAACGCGAACCTGTTTCGCGTATTTGAATGTTTTCTTTCGCCTAGTTGCTGCTCGACAGACGCAATTTCAAGGCTGTATGCAATAAACTTAACGATTGGTGGCTAGCTTCTTCGAGAAATAATTTACATTTCCGCTTGTTTAGACAAAAACACACACACGCACACACAACGTTCAATACATTCCAATCCAGGAACAGCGAAGACGCCTGCGATCGTTTGCGGGTTGATCTGTGCTTGTGTGTGTGTGCGTTTGTTTGGAAGTGGATCTGGCTTATATCTTGAAGACGGTTTCGATCAAGTGGAGCTGCTGTTTGTTTTCTTGTCCGTTCCGTGCCAGCTAATACATGACTTACACGCACCGTAATAACTAACCCCCATAAGCAGGTTACTACTAAACCTCCTTACCAGTTAGCTCGATCACGATCGGCTGCAGGTGTACGAACACTCACACACACTCCAGGAGTGGTATGCACGCTCCTTTTGGCACTTGGGATGAGAAAACTAAAACTGTGCAACTCCGCTCACTTTGCTTCACCACGAACGCCCCAGCACTGACTAGTTGGGCCGTGAGATGCACCGAACCGAACTAAGCGACGACGCAGCATCAGCCAGCGCACACGATCGTATACGATATACACGGGCGCGCACTCGCTCGCACTCACACGCAGTGGCGAGGTGAAAAGAAAACTGTTCCTGTCTTTTTCGCGCCTGCGGCTCACGCTCGGTTCATCGTTTAGAAATTTAAAAACCGCCTTTCTAAGCGCAAGCAAACTTTTGGTAGGGTTTTTATTTTCAAGCAACGCGATTGTACGGTATGTTCTCGTGATACGTGATTACTGTTGTTAAACGGATTGCTGGAGTAAAAAAAACTGTTAAAAAGTCACACTGCAAGAAGGAAAATAATTTCAGTTATTCGATATGAGTGTAAATATGAAAAATTGTTCCTAGTTAAATAGAACATATGACATATGAGCTTGATTTACGAGTAAGATTGTTTCCAGAGGGTTATTATATAGGTTTACTAATTTTAATTGAAAACATTGCTGGATGCTCCCGTATACAAATCGAGTTATGGAAATTTCCAACGGGTTACAAATCCCAAAAAATTATCAAAAATTCTTGACAGCTTGCTTTGTTCACTCACCGGCCGACCGAACCAAGGAACATTTATGTGCTGGCTAAATAAGAGTTCATGAAGGTGGCCTGTAATATCCAGATGGTCTCAATCATTTATTTATTGTTGATTAAAAATTTTGGCAGTGGCACTAACTAGACAACACTCATGCATAAAATCTCGCTGTATAATTTAATTTTTACCTATAATGTAGCAAAATAAATCCAATGTGACGGTTTTTCTCCTGTTTGTTTTGCTTAAAGTTTGCTTGATTTTTTTCCCAATAGTGCTAACTTTACTTAAACGAAGGATCTCAGCTAACACACAAATATTTAACGAAGGAACTCAGGAACCCACACGGAACCCAGCACCTCACCGTGAGTGATTTCGAACAGTTTGGCTCACTTGTGCTGTGATGCAGTTGTTACTGCACACTGGGCAAGTTTGTGGTAAAAAAAGTTAAATAAATGAAAACAATTAATATTTAAAAAAAATCATTTCAATTCCAGTTCTTCAGTAGAAATTAAACACCTGGTACAAATCAAACAAAATAATACAAAAAAAATATAATAATTGTTGTTACTTGTGAGATTTGTATTATGTTTGCTTCTTCACCATCCGTGACGTAGTGAGCGCGATCGTGCAGACATGTATTGACGGTGGAACCGAACAGACGTAGTACTGCGTGCGCTCGTTGAAATAAAACCGTCCGTTAGTTGTGTTTCGATCGGGAAAAGAGAAGCATCGCCAAATTCGGTACACTTCTACTACAAGGAGAAATCGCGTAGTGTGTTTATGATTTTTGGTTTCCTATACCGGACCGCGGGTGTGTGTGTATCGGTGCTCGTGTGAAGTGTGAAGAAAATTTTCGCAGGAAAACTTTGACTAGAGTTTTAGCACGGGAAAGTGTGTTGAGCCTGTTTGCGGCCAGGAATTAGAGGATCTTTTTGAAAATAAAACCGAAAAAACACCGGTGAAGTGGCCTCAAACACCGCAGCAAAAGACGTGCAAAATAAGTGGCTCTGGACGTTGGAGTCGTGGAGTTTA
The DNA here is from genome assembly GCF_013141755.1 of Anopheles stephensi. Classification (NCBI taxonomy): domain Eukaryota; kingdom Metazoa; phylum Arthropoda; class Insecta; order Diptera; family Culicidae; genus Anopheles; species Anopheles stephensi. The sequence continues at coordinate 3,080,692 of NC_050201.1, forward strand.
ATACAGCAAGGGAAGCTTCGTTGCGTCGTGTGTGTCTATACCTCGTGTGTGATCTTTGGCCGTGCGTAACGTGGGGGGGAAAACTCAGGAAGGAAAGAAGGGAAAACTTAAGAAAAAAACCTTTTTGCTTCGGTTGTCCGAAAAAAGGGGTGTTTGCCCGTTGATTACTCGAATACCTTCGCGCTCAACCCCACCGTGCTCAACCGTCCACGCAGTCCGGCAGTCAGCTGCTTGCCGATCAGGAACAACGAGCCGTTGCACTGTAGCCGCTCAAGCCCGGACCAATTTCGCAAGGACGTCCGTGCCCTTGCAGGCGGACCCGTTACTTCAAAGCAGCGAAAACGTTTCCCAAAATGCTTGAGGTAAGTGTTTTTTTTTGTGAACTCTAAGCGTGTGTTTGTTTTGTACATGTGTGCATTTTACTTTGTGGATTGTATCTCTATCACGAACTGTTCGATTGTGGGTATGTCTGGAGCGTCCAGAAGGCTCAACTTAGAGGGTTCGTCACTTAGCGTATAGACATTCTCCACAAAACGCAAGAGAACCTGCCAGTCTAAATCGTCTGGTGCGATCAGGAACGGGTGAAATGGGATAAAAAGAAATCACGACCTTAAGCCAGCAGCCTTGTCTAGCGAGAGCCCTCGTCCCCGGTGAAGTACACGCGGACGTCCAAAACGCGCACGCCACAAAACCGCTCGGGTGTGGCCAATCAGCGAATCGATGGTCGGGCGGTGCAAAATGTGGGTCACCGGGCACTCCCGGCGCGGCTGTGGCCACTTGCGCTAGTGGCCACTAATTATTTCATTTTCATTCACTTCCGCCACAACTCCACCGGCTCGTGCGGGCTCGGGTTTGCTGTTGCTTATCTTGAGGTCCGGTGGAAAACCTGGAAGCAAAAGGAACAAATTGTGTCAAAACTGGTGTTGGTGGAGATTTCTTTTTGGGACCGAATTTGCAGAGCTAATGGGTGGGCTTGAACTATCTCTCGGGAAGCCTTGGATATCTTGAGGACTTGGTGAGTTAAATTTGGTTTCTGGAAGAAGAATTGGTGATTAAGCGTTAGGATTTAGGATCACCAAGATTTGAGAGATTGATCAAGCCAATCAAAACTACAAAAAAGGAGGCACATCAGGACTGCTGAAGACTTTCTGGAAACGAGCATATAAATAATAACTATATTTGACCTCCTCCAAAACCTTCAAAAACCTTGGCACACATTGGTCTGTTTTGGGGTCTTTCCCTAGAATTCCGTAGATACCCTCCTAGGTAGAAAGTCACATCCTGATACTCTTCCGCGAAGGATCATTTTAAGGTTTTTGGGGGAGCCTTATACCTCCACTAGTTAATTCACACCCTGAAGAGGTCCGGTTCGGATGGCTGGAGGACATAAAGCATAAAGGATTGGACCCGTAATCGCCCACTTTGCGCGATCCTTTTCCCCTTTTTTCTCGTCCGACAATTATTAAACATATTCAAAAAGGCCTTCTACGAACATGCAGAAAAAAAAAATGCAAACAGGAGCCGAAAGCAAAACAAAAACGCACATTTCTCATTAGTGAAGTGAAAAGTGAAACCAACTCCACCAAGACCGTTGGTGCGTAGGTGGGGGGATTGTGCCGATGCGATACACGATTTTATCATATAAATATAAAGTAGAAAAACAAAAGCCTCCAACACAGCATACGCACGTGTTGCACCCCTTTCCATCAGTCCCTCCTCCCTCTCTCCTATATGGGGTGGCCTAAAGGGGAGATCATCAAGCTTTCCACCGCGTCGAAACGACGCTTTCTTTCTGTGTGATTTCCACATCCACGCTCGCACGCAGCGTACGACATGAGATTGAGATGGTGTGATTGAACTGCTTTTCGGGTCCAAAAAAAAAAAAAAACTGTTCGAAACGCAATCAAGACGAAGTGGAGGAAGAAGAAGACAACAGCAATGAAACTGTAGCAACGATGAGAAAGAGGATCGAACTGCAAGAGGGTCAATGACACGCTGTGCTTGGGCAGATCTTGGACATCAGATTCTACTGTGGTCTACAGTCGGCTCATCAGTATAGACGAAGTTGTGCAAAATACAAAAAAAAAAACGGGAGGACCAACTAACTCAAGATGCTGCCGGACCAGTTCGGGAGTTGCTCACACAAAATTAGTGCAAGGCAACAAACTGTTGCAGGCAAAGGTCGTTAAATTGTTGGGTCGGCAAAAGGCAACACAACCTCAAAACCCGTGAACGGTATGATTTATGTTGGACGCCCTTTTTTTGTTGTTGTTGCCGTGCCCTTTTGCCATCGATGCTGGTCGAGCTGGAAGTTGCAGTTGGGAAGGTGGAGCTGGTGGAGGCAATAAAAGCTCTTAGCCTAAAAAGCAAAAAAAAAAAAACACACAACGCCGTAATCATATCGCAACCCTTCCAAGAAGTTGATGTTGCTCTAGATTTGATGCAACAAAGGGTTGGTCTCGTCTCTGCAAGAGGGACTGGATACTCTGCGACCATGAACTCTTTTTGTACTTTGGAAGGTTTTTTTTTTTTATTGCGGGTCAACAAAGAGACAGTCCTGACTCGATCAAGATATCTAAAATATTGTGGAAGATGAAGTCTCGGGACGGGTGGGAGAAGAGGTGGAGAGCATCAGGGAGAGAGTCCTAACTCTATCAAGATATCTAAGATATTGCGGGAGATGAAGTCTCGGGACGGGTGGGAGAAAAGTTGGGGAGTAACAAGGAGAGAGTCCTGACTCGATCAAGATATCTAAGATATTGCGAGAGATGAAGTCTCTGGACGACTGAAAGAAGAGTCTGACTCGATCAAGATATCTAAGATATTGTGGGAGATCAAGTCTGTGGAGATGACTTCGAGAGTAAAATGTCAATCTATTGAGGCATCGAGAATGACTCAATATGTTCTCGACCTACAGACGAGCCATCTCCCTCTCTATAAACTCGTCTCGGTGTAGGTAGATGCTAAGGTTAATGCAAATTGACATCTAAAAAAGCGAGGAGTTCCTAAGATTTGCATCATCAACTTTTGCGCAACGTGGATTTAAATGATGATCGCGTCTGGCTTTGGTAGGGCTTTTGCTAGACGACGCGACTTGATATGGTTGTCAAAGGAAATCGAAACTACGACTATGACCTACATGTTGCAGTTCCTCGTGCGATCCTACTCAATGTCCGACGACGACCGCACCGCTGGGAGCTTATACCGGGTTCGTCAATCGTGTGATGCTACCTATCGTACGTCGTGCGTTCGAAAATCGCGGCAAAAAGGGGAGCCTGGGAAAAGGCTTATTAATACGCGGACGGTTCACTTACACTTGGATTCTTTCGTACGCGGCGTACGCTTCCGGGAACCGGTTCTGCTGGTACCGGGTAGAAGTGTGTCACAAATCTCTCTCTCTCTCCAAAGAGGGGCAAAACCACCGTGGACGTGCCGCTGGAGAAATGGGTGCGAAGCGCAAAAACAGCATAAAAAAGGGAAAGTTCACCGAGGGCTTACAGGATCGTGAGAGAGAGAGAGAGAGAGAGGGAAAAATCTGCAAACACGCTGTTAGAAATTGTGACAGTTTCGCCGTGTGCGTCAGCTTCCCTTTCGATGAGGATACGACGGATTCCACGAGCGAGAGATCTTGCCGACTCGATTTAAAGGGCCGGCCATGCTTTTTTTGGCGTGTTAATGTACTCCGTTGTCCCACGGTGTGACAGTCTACCCCCTACCTTCTTTTCGTACCGATTTGAAAGTACACCAGAAGTTCCCGAATTTGGTGAAGGTCGGATCTCACGATCGATCGAGCGATGAGTCAGCCAGTTTTGTTGCTTCGGCGCTGCCACCAGAATAGATGAAGCAACTACCCCGAGCACAAACTTCGACAGCTTGAAGTTGAAGCTGTGATAGTAAGGCGGCCAAGATGTTGCGATTGAGAGCAACGCGAAAATATATCACAACAGATCAGATCAAAGTGACACAAGAACAACCCGCTGAGGTGTGGATCAAGATTGGAGTTTGTGAAGTAATTGGTAGGGTCTGAGGACTTGAGCGGCGGGGTGATGAGAGGAAGAGAAGCGGGAGAAGTATTTTGAGTGTTGTAGGTGGTCAGTACACGAAACCTTGGCAACCAATCGATCACCAGGCACGCGTCCGTTATTGCAGGGTTTCTCTGCTCGCTTTGAGATATTTGGTGGAATAAGATATTCTCTGCTTCACAAATTAAAGCTTCCAATAAAACAACTTAGAGTCTTGAAGACCTTCATCACATTAAATTCGCAATTTCCAACTCTAGTCTAATGTCTAATACTTCGAGTACCACTGCCATGTCAGCGAGCTTAGGCGGTGAAGTAAATGTCATGCGTTGGGACTCGTAATTCTAGCCCGGGTCGGGTGTCACCAAAGGAGTGGCACCAAACACCGCCATCTAATACAACCCGGTAATGGCGACCATGCTTCACCATGTACGGACTTACGGGACACGGACGTGCGTTGGAGCAACAGTAGCACCCAGGGAGATGCACCCCCCAAAAACCATATATGTCCACCGTGCTACCAACGCTCCGTGACGCTCTTACATCATCCACCGAGAGACCCCATCGAACGGAATCGGATTCCACCACCGATCCGCGTGATGGATTATGGGAAGTATGAGGATTAATTAAGTTTTTGACTAAAATAACAAACCCCGCTTTCGATCGATTCGGAAACCCGTGGCGAGGGGGGCAAATTTCGCCCATAAATAAGTCCAAATTTCACCCATGAATGGTTACGGCGTACGAAACAAACAACCTGTATTGTACGCAAGCGACGAACCTTTTTGGATTAAGACGAACGGCGTGCGGGGCTTGCGAAACGGTGTCGGGCAGGGGAAATGAATTTATTTAGTTTGCCTTCGTTGGCGAATAAGCTGGAGGATGTTTGCATTTGTGTGCGCCCGTCTTCGGTTGCAGTCTTCGGGTCTCGTCTGTTGCTGGGTAGTATTAGTAGGTCAGCTACAAAGCCTCCACAATTGCTGATGTTTGCCGATGTGTTTAAGCACAGGTGGTCCCGTTCAAAGTTGTCTCCGCTTGAAAAAAAAAGCGGCCTAGAATTTAAGTTTTTCCCTGGAGAAAGTTCTGAGGTTCGCTGACGGTAGCCGAAAAAATTCTGTCAACGCATCGCTCGCCTGGATGTTTATTTACGTTTACAAAAGCTGTTGTAACTGCTCGTAACCGTTTCTTCCGCAAACGTGACAACGATTGTTTGCGCACCACACGTTTGCAGGTTTCGAGAAAAAGAAAACTCGTCCCCAGGGAGGCATCCCGGAAGCCACTCACGGCACAGTGTTGAGAAGGGGGAAAATCGACAAACCCTTTCCGTGGACAGCATTCCGAAGAATGTCCACCACATTTCCTCGTTGGTTTGCTCTCGCAAAAGCGCACTGGAGTCTGGCTGGACTTGCAGCTCCGAGACTTTCCCCGTGAGGTGTGCCCGGGCTGCAGGAAAATTGCGCCTCCAGCGGCGCGCTTGCAGAAAAAAACTATCAGCCAATGACAAAAATGGCCAGTCTCCCCGATGGATGGAAAGTCGGTCCAGTTTTTCACCCGTTTGTTTCCCCCTCTTGCTGCACTCCGGTACCAACCGGACGTCCGGATGGCGAGAAGAATCCGACTGCGTTTGCGTGATGGGCTGCTCGTTTTTACGGGTTTTCCCTTATTGCTGCTCCGTGCAGACAGAAAAATGTGATGCGTGAAAAGCAAGCGTTCCGCAATTAGACAAGGAAAAGCTTCGGGCACAAGAGTTGCCCTTCTTGGGGGGGCAAGCGTTCGGCCAAGCAGGAACAAGAGAGGCACAAGAAGAGCTCAAGCTTGTCTTGGAGGGAAATTTTCTGTCACACCAGGAAACTCACTGATCACTGTAAATGGGGTGTCAAGAAACGAGAGTAAGTGAGAAAGAGAGAGAAAGAAGAAGAATCAATAATTTTCCTGTTGCAACTATTGATCGCAACTATTGACGATTTGACACACACACGGATGTCCACGGGAGTCTTCCTGAGGGAGCGAGTCGCCTCTATCGGCGGCTAATGAAAATGACATTTGCTTTGGCGTAACATTAACCTCAAGGCAATTTGCACCAAACACCAGGCGTATAAAGACATTAAAAAAATCATAACCTTACTTTCTGTTGCCTCTATTGAATGCAATTTTAATGATCCGGAGGGGGTTTTTGTTGGCCCCTAAAACATTGATTAACAGCTTAAACTTTCACTCGCCTAGCTTTTGCTTCCCTTTTTCTGCTATCACGTAATTTATTGTATTTTATGGTTTTTATCTTGAACCACACACACACACACACACACACACACACACACGGGGCTAATCATGCACGCATCGATTGGTATGCTTTCGCGGGATGATGCAGCCGTACATCTTCCCGTCCGGATTATGCAGTCTGTGTGGAGTGAGCAAAAAAAGAAGAAAGGAAAAATCATTAACGATTAACACACACACACTGGGGAATGAAAAGCTTGGTACAAAAACAATTGAGGAAGATGGAGTACATGTTCGAACATTAATAACGGGCATGTCATTTGAAAATTTTGCTTCGAAAAAAAAACAACCTTTAATTAGCTTGAAATGAAGGGCTTGAAATATAAAAACCACGGCAGCATCTCAATAGTGCTTACAATGTAGCAGTTAAGTGAGCAGTTGGGAGTTGGTAGTCTGCGTGAAGCACACGTGGCCTAGGGAAGTTGTCTTATATAGTGGACGCATCAACGCCATCAATCCATATCAGCTTGGGCCTACTACGACTCCTCCTCTGTCCATGTGGATGGCCTATGGAGACTCTAGCAAGACCTCTGAATATCTGTCGCTCGAATGGTGTTAAGAGGGTTTCTGCGGTTTTGGACAGATAGCAGTTCTGGGACTGTCACATCCTTCAAAGTCCTCAGGGTCAAAGCTGGGGAATCGAGACTACATCTTTTTCTCCTTCCTTGGTACTGAGGCTTTCCTGAGGATCTCCAACCCTTCTTGATTCTTTGATAACAGTCTGCTACATAGGAGTCTCCCAAGTCAACGATTTCTACGTTATCGGTGGATTTCAGAATTCTGGATTCACTTATGGAAAATGGTCCCTCAGAATTTCGGTGAGTGATCTTGGGCCTCACCTGCAGGCTCTTGGTGATATGAGCAATGGGTGCTGAGAGTGTTCTATCCACCTTGACAGCTGATCAGCGGATTTTTGCAAGCGAAGACTCTTGGATACAAGTAGGATTCCGAAGGAGGTCATTGAGAGCTCCGTAAAAGTATAGTTACTGCTCCGCCATCGTCTCCAAGATTCGCCACAGTGGCGAACATCTCGTCAGTGGTTCAATTTCCGTTTTCGGATGACTCCAACTACACTCTTCAGAAGAATGGGACAAACACACACACACACACACACACACACACAAAGATTGGAATAAAATGCGCAAAACCCTTGTTAAGTGTGTCCGGGCTTCGTTTTACGACCACGAACCATGTCATCCAACGGTACGCGTGTTGGCTCGCCGGCACCGGCTCCGGCTTCCAATTATTCAAACATTGGTCCAGCCAGGGTGGTCGTTTTCCAGGTGGGAGTTTTCGAAATGGAATTCTTGCCGTACCCAAGCGCCGGTCCCCTTCCCGGGTCCCGGATATTCCGCGGAACTCCGAGCACCGAGCATAATTAGAATCGTTATTATAAAAGCTGCAAAAACAGTTAGCTTGCGCTTCGGTGTTCTGTTTTAAGGTGCGAGGCTCACCTGCTGCTCGCTGGCAGGATGATTATGATGATGATGATGGCGGTGGGTGCTGGCTGAATGATTTTCGGCGCAAAATGGAACGGACTCCCCGTGTGGCTGCATTCTTCAGCGTTTCTAGCGTATACGGCCGAACGAGCATAAGCGAGCTAGCGAAAGGGAAAAAACAAACAAGCTCGACTGTTTTTTTTTCTCTTCTGCCTCTTATTTTATTACTATTTTGTTCTGTAATAATTTTCTCATACGCTGTGCGGTGTGCGCGTGGCCAACAATGGCATGGAAATGGAAGATGGAATGGGAATTATGCAGCGCAATCGTGTTAGATAAAAGAAAAGCAAACGATCGCCACAATGACAAGGGCCGAGCGAGAGCGTGAGCTAGTGCGTTGGGGAGCTGAGGGTTATGTCTGGTTTGGTATGCCCGGGCCTTTTGTGTACAATTTTTGATGGAGAATCATTCCCAGAGCAGAACTTATGTCGTGCCTGTATGATGGGTATGCGATGGGTATGTTCGTACGTGATGCCAGTGAGCGATTTTGCTGTGTGCTTGATAATGCTGATTTCCTGCTTGTGTTACATATAGATTTAAGGGCACGGCTTATCGGTTGTATAATTTTAACCAGACGCCTGTGAAATGTGCGAGTCGGTAAAGAAAAGAGCCTCTGTTGGTGCGTTTGTGACAGTTGGAAACAATGCTAATTGTAGCTTTGGTGTCGGGGAGAGTGGGCGAATGATGCAACACAGACTATTGGGGGTGTTGTTGAGATTAGACAGATAAGATAGAGTCTTCAGAAATGCAGGTGTCATCCTCGGAAGACTTGCAAGACAAATTTGGGATGTATATCTTCACTACAGCAGCTAATTTAGCAGAAGAGTGTTTTGAATTTCTGGAGCTAGTGAGGGTCATCGCCGAGATTTGAGGAGAACCAATCCAGAGTACTGACATACTCCGATGACGTAGACTTCATTGGCTTGAGGCGCTCCTACGCAGTGGAAGCCTTCCAAAAGCTCGAGCAGGCCTCACAAACTCTTGGGTTTGGAGATCACCTTTGAAGTCGTCCAAAACTATACCTATCTTGGATGAAAGCTGGAACATGTATATTCGCAGTATTCAAAAAGGCCTCTGAGACATAGACAAGGGCCTAAAACTGACGACTCTAAGCCAAGTTAGACAGGAAGATGTGTGGAGGTCTTCAAGAATATTGACTTAGACTAGTCAGACCCCGATGGGTTGGTCATGTCATGAGAATGACACAGGGCGACTAAGCCTACTGGAGTCTTTTGAGGACATTGGAGGTGACTAGTTGAGTTTTAAGGACTAGGTTGAGATGAAGTGATAATGTTGATGCGTCTGTCCAGAAAGACTGCCATATTGGGTTGAGAGGACGACGGCGCTAAATCTTCCAAGTGTCTGAGAGTAGCGGAACCTTGTTGAACTTAATGAGCAAAGATAAAACATTTTATTGTATTTCTTTCTATAGGCTTTTTTATATGTGAGGTTATTAAAATAATAGGAACAATTGTGAGTTTCTTCCATAAGCGTAAAAGTCCTAAAACGAAATTTTCCGTGAGAATATAAATCATCCGTTAATGAGCAGCGACCATAGTTACCATCTCTTTATGTTTAGAAATTTTCGCACAAGCTCGGCGTCTCTTTGCTTTCGGGGACTTGCTGCGGAAGAACGGTTTAAGGTTTAATATCTAAATTGTACGTAGAACTTACCCCTGGAAACAGAAGCGCTACGCTTAATGATGGGCACGATGATTAGAATGATTAACCTAGAGGACGCCAGCGCCCAGTCGACGAATAGCGATGAGTAAGGAAACGGTCAAAAATAAAAAGGGATTTTTCATATCGCGCAATCATTTTTTTCCAGTGCTTCTTCAGGCTTAATTAGTTAATTATGATGGGCTGCGTGGGGAAGGAGGGAGGGGTGGACCTCCAAGCATTCCAACACACACCAGAAAAATAAAACCTGTCCGACTGACTAAACCTGACAGTAAGATTTCCGTCCCATGATCACTTCGGCTACGACTGTCCGCGCTTGATCGGCTGGTGGAGGGAGTTTTCTTCTTCATTTTTGGAAGCTAAATTGGGGTGGTGATTTAACCCCTCTTTTCCCTCCCTTTTTCTCCTCTTCCTAGCATCCTCAGTGATGTGATTAATTTTTCTCGTCTTTTTTTTTCGTTATTTCGACCACAATTATCACGATTGCCGCTCCGGTCGTCGCGTCATTTGGAGCAACGGAATAAGAGTGGCATTTCTTCATTTATATTGCCGGACAACGGCTTTCGAGGGAGGGGCTGGGTTCCACCGGGCTGGGAGTAGTAACGGGGAGACCCTTAGCTGCGGTAGACCACGGTTGTCCAATTGCTTGACGATGACGATGACTAAAATAATACAAATGCTTTCCCATTGCGAAGAGTAGGTCAGTAAGGGAAGTATTAAACGCACCGTACCGGTAGCTGATCATCATTATCTTAATTTCAAACTTTTTAAGAACCAAATGTGGTTTAAAAGATACAAAAAAGTAACAAAAAATTGTTCGGTGGGACTTTCTTCTGAGCTGGTGGGACCGGCCAAATATAGTTCACTGTGAGCTACGATGTCTCTTTACCTGGTAAAATAACGCATTCTGATGAATCAATTCCGATTTTTCGCGGGTGTCTCGGTACAAAACCGATTGTTCAATCGTGTGGCAAACATAACCTCACTTTTATGCGGTTAAAAACACAAATGACAAACCCCTCAGAAGGTCAGCCGAATCAATTAATGCAACAGCAACGTTCCGTTCCCGCGCAATGTCCGATGTGCAATGTGGGCGATGTTGTTGTGGCTACGAAACACAATGTTTCGCTTTGCTCATCCCTTTTTGATACCCGTCTTTTCCCCTCCGAGTTTGATAGACCACTAACCGAGCTTGTTGTGCTGAGGGGAGCAAAACAAAAAAAGGGCCAACGTGTCCGAGCTTTTTTCGCGCGCGCGCCGTTTATCGTCTAATAAGTATATTCAGGTCAGGCTAATTACTTCATAGAATTTAATCACTATCCGTATCTTGCAGCTAGCAGGTACAAAATTTTCACGCCTTTCGGGTTCGGGTGACGCGGGACGAATGAAAATGGTCGCATGGAAACGGATGGCATAAATTTGTAATCGCCTGGGAAGACCGAATGTTTTTGTTGCTTGTTGAAGACACACTAAAATGTAAAAAAAATAGTTTTCTTGTTCTCACTGCTTTGGAAGCATTCCACAGCGCGGCGGTTGAGCTAGAACCAAAAATAGAAACAACCACCATTGTGACCGTGTCGGAGAAATTATCATTTACACATTTTTTCGGGACTATTAGCTTTAAATCGCTCTACGCGGGTCTTACGATACAGGTAACAAGGGGTGTAAGGGGGAAGGAGCGGGGGTGTAGGAGAAAAGAGAGGAAAGGTACATTATTTTACTGAAAGTAATAAAATTAAAAGAGGTATGTCGGGTTAAGCCCGAAGGAAATTCCCATTTCATTCCCATCGTCATACGGGGGTTCGTCGCTTGCTGCCTAACGAAATCTATTGATCGTTTTTGATAAGCCGAAAAAGTAAGCCATTTCAACCATGTTCGGGGCGTTTTTTAATGCTTTTTTTCTGTTGTGATGCATTTGTAGCTTAAGAATTGGCAACCAGAGCTTCGGGAGGGCTGAACATTTCACACGGTACTAGAGATAAATCAAGCGCTTCAAAACTTCAACTTTGAAGAGCCTCCATCGGGACGTGTACCGTGCTATCGGGCTGGAAATGCAGGCCGAACAATTGTACCATCAGGCGGGAAAAGGGCGTTAACTGATCGCCATCCGTCAGATAGCACGCACCAGAGCCGCTGTTCGGAAATGATTTTATTACGTTGTGTCATTTTTTTAAACCATTCTTCCTCAAACAGATGAAGCTGATCTGGAGATGGGTAAGCGATAAGAGGGAGCCACTTTTTCCTCCGCCGTTATGTGTTTTTTTTTTTCTGTTCCCCGAAAAACGCACCCATCTTCCTAGGTGCGTGCAGAGACGGTCGGCTAGGAAATGTTTCATTTCCTCGTGTTTTGAAAAGATTAGCCAAAACCGTTCACGGCCTTTCAACCACAATCGGCCAATGGAGGTTAGCTTGGGTAAAAATTGGCATCCGACGTCTGTGTGTTGTGGTTCAGCTCTTTCTCTCTTCGGTTGTGGCAAATCTACAGTAAAAAAAAAACCTATAAAATAGAAAGAAAAAATTCCACCCAGAAAATCAAGATACTGCCTAACAGCCAATTCATTCGGTTTTACTATTTTTCCATTTCATTTTCCAACTCTTTCAGCGCCCGTGTGTGTTTGTGTGTGTGTCCCCCCACATCTGCCAGTTAAGCACCTTTCCTTATGGCATCGGGAAAAAGTGTCTCCACTTGTGCTGTGGGTATCGCAGATTTTGTCTTATCCACTTTTTTTTTGCACACCATACGTTTAGTGAGCGCGATCTCCTTCAAGCGTGGGAGTGTAAGCGTCGGAAGTTTCGGTAGGGTGCTGAAATGGAAACCACCGAACGATCTCGGGATGCGCTTCGGTTCGGATGGCGCGTTTTCATTTCATTCCGTTTTGCCGCCAGAAGGCGTGCTAATGGTGCTGGTGCTGTCATTGCGGTAATTGCACCGAGCGTTTCAACCGTCGAAGGCGTGGAAGTGGAGCAAATAAACAGTGCGGAGAGGAGAGGGTTGAGGGTGGGGTGAGGGATGGAAGAGATGGAGCTGGTGGTTGAACAAGAAAACAGATACACAACAAATAGTACTTTTCCCATATGTGTGTGTGTGTGTGCTGGAACGCTTCTTTGTTTGTTCGCTTTGTTTTGTTCGGGCGTAGCGTCTTGGGCGAGCTTTTCAGTTTTTCAGTTTTCCTGGATCGCAAAACAGCCAACACTCGTACGACGAAGGGTGCCCGTTTGTTGTGCTTTGCTTAAAATAACACACAGCACCCGGCACCTACCCGGCAGCGGGTACAGAAAACTGATGAGCGGGCGATTCGTGTATCAAAAATAAACTTCAAACTTAAAACCAGCAGGCCAAATAAAACAAGGCGTTATATAGCTCGAGAGCGTGTTTACTCGATGACGTTATGGGTTTCTTTTTCCCCGAGTAATTTGAGTAAACGATTAGGAAATAGAAAATGAAGAGGTACAAAGAAAAATCTTATACAGAAAGGTTCGATTCCATATGAATGGAGTTGTTGATTCACTTAAGAGATAGTTTCGATCGTACAGTGGAATATTATTGGTCCATCGTTGCACTTTGCAATCATATAATGGAATTTTGCATAGAAGTAGGGAAGATTTCCAAACGTTCCTAGAGAACTTCACAACCAGCTGGTTCACTTAAAACATAGCTAATTTTATTATTTTATTACTTTATTATTAAATTCCATTATATGCTTGCAAAGCTCCACAACGGGCTCGGCACTTTCAACTATTATTTTGAAGTATTCTCCAAAGTGATCCAACAACGGGCCCGGTCTGGTGGCCGAGCTGGGTGATCTTTACTCGGTTGGACCAGATAATTGAATTCCTCCACGAATATCTTCAAGGGCATAGAACTGATTTTGCAGACTACTAGTAAAAACAGGTCAAGGAAGCCTGGAATGGCAAGACCTCTTGAGGTTGTATAGTAAAAGCAGAAAACGAATATTCCACTACTTGGATCAAGATCCTATATTAGGAGCTCAGGATATTAGGCACAATGTGGGAAGACGCATTAAGTCTTGCCTGATTAGAGATATTGGTCCTCGAAGAGAGATACTTCTGAGATGAAGTTCAATGAGAGGTTCATGGAGAGAAAAACCTCCAGACAATTGGGCCTTAGGTCGTTGGAATGCATGTGTTATTTGAAGAATAGTGTCTTGTCTGAGGGTATTCTCAACGACTTGCCTTACTTTACGACTTCTGGTGGATATATGTATCCTCTACAGCTATAGGCCATAGTTTTATAGAGCCTGAGATAATTCCTTGGATATGTCAAATCCGCTTTGGATAGACCAACTTGAAGAAGGGACAAGGTACTTTGAGACAATAGTGTAGAATTATCATCAGTATGCGTGACTCTGCTAAGGGACTCAGTTCTGACAGAGTTGAGACTGCAGTTCTGTTTCCTCAGTTTATGTAGTATGTCCTAATGCTTTATACATAGTCTTCATTATCTTTTTTCTTCAAGAGTTTTTCAATTTCTTGTCTTTCTCTCATCCTTTATTTTCATATTTTTCATCGTCTTTTTGACCTTCATTGAGGTCGTCATGCAAAGTTGAACTTATCGAAGCAAAACCCTTGGAAGACATCGTCATTTAAAATTAAGTATAACGCATCCAGGGCTTTCCGTTACTTGGCAATATCTCGTTTTTCCTGGTCCCTCGTCACAACGCTAGCTTTTCTAATCGAAAAGTGAGCCCATGAACCGAAACAGAAGCCCACGACTTTTCCCTCCATCTGCTGTGACAAGTGACTGACTTGGCAAAAGGGGAAACGGCGGTTACTTGTTTGCAGACCTTCCGATTCCAGCTCGTAATAAAAAAAAAACACCCGCCTATTTGTGCGGTTGCCGAGATTCGCTTGATTTCACTTTTCCTTCCTTCACCCGATCGACCGATCGAGCCAGCTGCTGAGCAACACTTAAAGCGCAACCGCTTTCCACTTTGACTGGTTTTTCCTTTTTTCGCTCGGCGGCTCGTGACCATTAGAAATGACAGATGCTGGGGCGGATCGAAGGAAAAAAGGGTTTTCACTGCAGGGCACGGGGTGGAGAAAGGTAAAAAGGGTTTCGTAAAATTGGTATCAACACCGCCGCCGACTCGATGAACTTTGACGTTCGAAAGTCATCACCAGTCGATCGCGCACCGGACATCGTGTGGAAAATCCGAAATTGGGGCCGAAAAAGAAGGCCAGCGAGTGCGAGTGGAGAAGACGGGAAGAAGGGCTCACGGAGCTCATCGAGACGTCGCCACAATAACTGACGTCACCAAACTTACACCTGTTACCGGTTCCAGTGATCGAGTATTGTTTTCGGCCCCGTGGTTTGCTCCAATTTCCACTCGAATAGATATTCGATGCCCTTTTTTTGTGATTTTGTAAAGTCGCGCTGTTTTCGAGGCCTCCAACTCCATCCCCTGAATAGCCTCAACATCCTCAGGTTGTGTTAATAGTTTGCCGTCGAGACTCACCAAAGTAGTCTGAAAAGACCGAACGTTACCAATACGAAGCAATGGAAACACGACGCGAATGGGTGCGCACTACCAGAGCTGACGGAGACCAGGGAAGGGAAGAAGTGACCGGGGGGAGGCGGTGGTACGTTCGTGGCTTGTTGATCTTTAGTTCAGCCTGTTTAAATGCCGCTGTTACAGATCGGGGAACGGTTCGCTAAGAGGAAACCTCGGAATTCCTCCACCAGCTTACTGTGCTCAAATTCTTGCTCCAAACGAGCCACAGTGGACGGGTTGGAAGAAAAAAAGTTGGGCACGGCCCGACACCGTGTTCTACCGAGTGGTGGGAGTTTAGGCAAAAGGGAACTCTACACGCGCACAATAGTGACCGGAGTGCCGTGAAGGTTAGCAGCGGACGAGTAGGCTGACAAGTGCAGTTCGCGCTGACGATAAGACACTTCGTCGGGCGGGAAGAGCGTGATCGAGTTACGAACGGTACATTCAAATGTTGGAACTACTGCGTGTCTAATTTCACTTTCCGGTAAGTCATCGGTACGGAATTCGGGTTTTGCTGGTGGAGATTGATTGGAGGGTAATAGAGCCGGGAATTGGAAAGCAGCTTCGGTGTGAGGGCGCTCACTGAGTGGAAGAGTAATTGAGTTGAGATCGCCAAAAGTAGAACGGGCATCTTTTGGGGTCATGATGATATGAAGAGATGAATGGGAAGTTTTGGTGAGGACTCGGCCACACTTCGCGTTTTCCTGAGCAATTCTCCTGAGTAATTCTAGTGGTTGAGAAGTAGTTCAATCTTCAGGATATACTGAGCACCCTCTTCTGATACTAGCGAGGCAACTTAGGAAGTCCTCAGGAAGCTGGATTCTCCCAAGTCTCACCAAGCGAGTACCTCACAGGTAGTTAGACGAAGAAATAGTTTCTTGAAGAAGCTTTTCCTCGTGGGAACTTCCCTCGTGACTATCCACACTACCGGTCCAGCTTCTCAAAACCAGTTGACCTGCATGCAGTACACTGTGAGCGAAAGTAAGTGACCGATTGAGCTGAAACACGCAAGAAAAAAACCGGAAAAGCATACCCTACCCAGGAACGCTCACTTTCAAGCAAAACCGGAAAAATCTCTCCCTTCTTTGTGCGTCTAGGAGATCGTAGTGGCAACACTCTGATAAGGCTAACCTAGAAGAGTTGTGGTGAAAAAGCTAAGGCCCTTTATGTGAGGCTTTAACTTGGAATACAACAAGAGGTACGCGTCGACTTGCTGACTATTGGCGAAAAAGGAATAAGAAATTAGCCTCCTCCATCGTTCTCCATTGCGCCACGTTTACTTTGATGAGTCCTCTTCCATTTCGTACTTCCCTTATCTTTCGCCACTTTTCTTTGGCTGTTGGGCGAAGTTTTGAGGCTGACCTCTCACTGCTGGACATCAGAAAACCCCTATCAAGAGGGCGCCACTGGGCCAGAGGCGCACTTTTACACCGTACATATGCCCCAATATGCGTTCACTTTCGAATTGAACTTCCCTAGACGTACTTGCGAGATCTGTTCGGCCTCTTCTTGCGCTCTCTCTCTCTCTCTCTCTTCTGCTCACCACGTGCTGGCCCGTCCGATAAGCGATCGAAGAGAAGGGAAAACGGCGCGCTCGACCATATTATCATTCGCTCAGTCGGTCAGTTTGCCGGAGGTAAATTCGGCTTTCGGAACTGGTTCCCCGCAGAGCCCACCCCAAGTGTGGATTGCAGTTCAATGCCAAGCGGTAAGGTGCTGGGTGCGTGATAGGTTGTGGGCCAGCATTATTGAGAAGGTGAGTTTTGCTATGAATCGGTCGCCCAATTAATCGGCTCAACCTTTGGCATGACGGTGTTGGGGCGTACCGGTCCGTGGGTGTTTGTGGCGTGCGATTGCGACAGCGAGACTACGACCGCTCACTTACATCGATTTGCGTTCGACGATCGAATTTCGTAAAGCCTGTGCAAACTTGCTGCACCTGCTTGCTCAGACAGACGCATCCGGGGTGTTCTCGTGGGGGGAGGTTCGAACTTCGATCCCGTTCTCGTGTCGTCGGACTTGCGCCACCCGCTTCGTACGCAACAAACGACAGCTGTATCGATTGCTCGGTCAGTGTCGCATTCGGAAGCCTTTGCCTGCTCAGCGTGCTTTGTGCAAGGTGACACACATCCGCGCCGTATGGTGAGTATACCCCTGCAACATGCTGCAATATCTATAACCCTGCTGCGTGAGCATTTGGCGCATCGATTGTATGGTAATTTGCTGTATTTGCGTACGAGGTTTTAACCTGCGAGACCCGACGGAACCGAGCTATCCTACACGCGGGACGTACGACGCACATGAAGAAGCAAAATGTGTGCTAAGCTAAGCTGTTAAACACGTGTTGACACAGTTCTGTGCTGACCGCAAAACTGGCACGCGTGTGTACGGTGTGGGGGCCTAGCTCAATAAATAAAGTCAATATACATTTTCGACAGAATTTCTCCCATCGCACATGAAGAAAATTGGGAACACTATCACTGAGCACGTACGTCCACCGCGGGGTTCGATCGGAGGCTTCGGGACGTGATTGGAATTGGGCTTGTGTCTTTGCCAGATGAAGATATTTAGCACCCGTACGAGGTGAAACTTTTCGTCACTCATATGCGTGTCCACACACACACACGCGCACACTGCTTGAGGAGGGAAGAAGAAAAGCCGTTAAAAAGTGTAAGATCAAATAGGTGAGATTTGCTCACAAGCAAATAATGTTCATCGCGCCTGAATGTGTCCTCGGAGGTTGATTTTGGTGCTCAATTTCTCTCCGCTTCAACTGCGGCGGGTTCGATGATCTCTGGTAATAACTGGGTGGGACAAAATGGGACGTCTCTGACGTCAGACAGGTCTGGAGCGAGAGAGATCGGTTACACCTGATGAAACCTTGTCGAGGTACCTCCCAAGTAGTACTAGCTATGATGCCGTTATTATGATTTCTTTAAGTATAATAAAGATTCCAGTTTCTAAAACTCTTAGAGGACCCAGTCTCTAGAACATCAAGGCAATTTCTCAATTTTTTTTTTTAGCCTGGTCTCCTAAGACTATGAGGATTCAGAGTCCAGAAAGCTGCAGTCGACGTCTAGGCTACTAAAAACTACTTCTCGGAGTTCTGAGATGATCTCGTAGTTTTTCAGCAATTTCTGGGCTCTACCTAAGATCGGGTAGACAATCAAGATGTAGATATCTGATCTGATAAAGCTTAGCTGAACAATTTATATTTCGTTGAATCTTAGGTTTTAGTAATGGCGGTACTTTATATCAAGTTTTAACTCACTAGACTAGGAGGTACCTTTCAAGACGTCCAATTGCTGGTAGAGTCCAGAAATGGTTTCAAGATATTAGTTCATCTCGAGAACATTGAGGAGTTCTCCTGAGACTAAGAGGCTTCGAAGCGCTGTTGAGGACGATACTTCAAACCATTTTAGGCTTCCATAGCGAGCGAAATCGACTCAACTGAACCGAGCTTGACATATATTTTACTTTTATAAGTCAATCTTCTAGCTATCATGAATCTATTTTGATGACGCAAACCCTTCGTTAGAATTGTAAAGCAATACGTGTGAGTGTTAATACGGCATAGGGAACGTTTCTTGGGATGGATTATCTGTCAATTGCTTTCAAATTGGCGAGAACACACAATTACACCAGAAGAATGCTAACTGCTCTGCCTACACTTTATGACATTTTAACGACACCCTTCAACTCACACCATCACCCACTTGCACCCGTTTTGCGCACTGGTTTGACTCCTGCACCGACACACACACACAAACTAATAACGTTTGCTAATGATTAGCCTTGTTACCTGACACGATCCTCCCATGATTTTCCGCCCCCAATTTTCCGTAGCGATCCTTCCGTTGACCGTACCGACAAGACGACCGCTCTTATTTTATTGATGCCGTGACCAGGATGCGACAGTGAACCGTGGCTTGACTACATTAGAAAAGAAAACATACACACGAACACGTTAAAGGTGGCTACTAATCATTGGCACACTACTACCACTAGCTTGACTACTACCCTACTACCGGCACACGGTGCTCAGCAACCCGACACACACGCACACTGCTACAGACGGACCGATCAAAACCGGGCGAGAAAGTATGCGCGTCGGACCGATTGGGCACGAACGGGTCGCGCGTGTTTGACGGTTGTCCGGCGTGCGTCTACGTTCAGCATTCGATCACTTTGGAGCGTAAAGACTGTGCGGCACGAGCTGGTGAGAAGATTCTGTGGCAGAAATCAGCTGGCTAGCGGGGTGGAGGTGCAAACCAGCGGCAAGAGTATGGGCACGGCAAACGATAGTCAGCAGCAGCAGCGACATCACCATCACCATCACAGGCGGTCGCAAAATCAGCCGCGCCAGCAGCAACGGCCTGCGGAGGCCAAGAATCTGCCGGTCGATCAGCCGAAAGTCGGTGCCATCGTCGGGAAAGGGCGCGCGAAGCTCACGAAAGGTGACGATTCCGACGACTGGCAGTATCCGTTTCAGCAAGCGAAACAGCAACAGCAGCCACAGCAACGGGAACGGGAGCCCGTTTGGGATGCGAAAGAACGTACGAACGAGCGGGATTGGGGTGGTTTTAAGGTGAGTTGTGTTTGAACGGTGGTGGAGGAGGACGGGAAAGGGGGAGGGGGAAGGGGGGGTGTGTGTGGAGAGGGGGAAGATTTTCCACCAAGACCACACAGACATACACACGCGACATTGCAACGGTTACAATTGTCAATCAACACGATCATCTTAAAAAACAATCGAATTCGAACGAGGTTCGTCGCTTGTGCGCTCGTTTCTGCATAGTTGAGTCTTTTGTTTTTCGCTTGCTTTTGTGGAAGGTTTTTAGAGCAAAAATCAATCTATTTTTTGGGAATTTAAATTATTTCGTTGCATTTAGCTGTTTGTTTGGCGATTTTCACCCCCTTTTCTTTCTGTGTATTGCGAAAGAAAAAAAAATCCGATTCATTTATTTAAACCAAAAACACCCAGAAAGAAAGCATGGAGAAACGGTCAGATGCTATAGGTGCGAACATGATCGGTTCAGCTGGCCAGCTGGCGGTGGTGGTGGTGGTGATTGGATGGGGTTTGGGTCGGCCGCCGTTAGCCCGATGGTGCTGATGCACAAATTACCAAATCGATGGTGGTTGAGATTCGTGCTGTGGCAAGCTGGGCGATGCAGAACGGTAATTCAGCCTTTCCCGCGCGCACTATCTCTCTCTCGCCCAGCACCGTTTCCCTTCCAGCGCAGCATCTAATCGTCTGGTATCTGGGTTTCGGGTAAGGCAACCACGGCAGTAGTCGAGAAGCGAAGCCAGATGATGAAAATGATGGTGCGGGCGAAATTAAATCCACGATACTGTTATTGATCTGCAAAACGGCTGGCTGGCTGGGTTTCGGTTCCGTTGGCCAACCATTCGAAGGTGGAAGAAAGCAAAAGGGGAGCAAGAGAGAGAGAGAGAGA
This sequence comes from Anopheles stephensi, assembly GCF_013141755.1. NCBI lineage: Eukaryota > Metazoa > Arthropoda > Insecta > Diptera > Culicidae > Anopheles > Anopheles stephensi. The sequence goes on from NC_050201.1 coordinate 3,101,136, forward strand.
GCGCGAGAAGGCTACATCACGCCACGTCTTGTTCAAAATCAGATAATTTTAGCTCGCACACAAGGAAAATGCGCTTTGTGGTGAGTGGAAAAACACTTTTTTCACGGTTTTCCACCATCTCCCGTTCTTCAGCGGGTTGGGGTTTTCCTTCCTACTGTTGATCTCCCGTCGGGAATTTCGACTTTTTGTATTTGAAAAAAATTCCGTAACGCTCCGAAGCTGCAGCTGTTAAATTACCGTCCGTACATGATGCCTGATAGGCGTTGAAGTCCCTCTGCCGAAAAGTTGTTTAGCAGACGAGAATAGCTCGGAACGGAAGAACAACAAATCGAGAGCACTGTGGAGCGTGTAGTGAAACGAGAGCGCAAGCGATGAAACCGTTGATTGATTCCTTTCCCCGTCCCGTACCGGGCCCGGGATCGATTTTCGCGCGCCAATTCTAGGTCAACGATAATGGTTGGACGGCGCAAAATAAAAACAAAACCCGTACAAATTGCAATGCTGTTTGCAGTGCCAATTGGCTTGACCGGCTTTCTTGGAGCCTTTTTTTTTCTTGATGGATTGCCAATTTAATTACCGGACCGGAGTGTTTGTTTTGTGTGCAAGAAAGGGCGCTCACTGGCCTGGCCGGTTGCTCGACGACTGCTTCCTTGTTTAAAGGTACCGATCGAGTGCACAACCTTTCTGGCTTTCACTTTTTCCAGGCTGGAAGATGCGTTAATGTGAGGTACACCACATTAGCGCGTAATCAAACATGAGCGAGCAGTGATTGGTCTCCGGTGTGTTTGTGTGTGACCATGGGACCTTGATTAATTGGAGATGGTTTCGTGAGAAGCAAAAGCTCAGGAAAGGATGATGTATCTGTCCTTCCTGGCACCAATGGCACCAATTGTGCGGTAATTAATTAATTGTTTCTTTTATTAATTAATTAATTTACGAGCTGCAGCTTCCGGAACTTTCCGTTTCAATCACCTTATAATAGATGGAGTCTATCTACTTTTAAGAGACCTATGAGATGAGGGCTAATCACGAAGCTTCTTTCTCGTTTCCATGATGGGGAGCACGCAGCAACACTCAAAAAGAATTGGGTGTTTAAAAATAGAAAGACCCAACAAAAAAGCACAGATTTTCTTTGCCCCGTCGAGGTTGACGAAAGATTTTCTCATCGGTGGTCGGCTGGACCCATCATAAATCTGGACCTCTGGTCTGGTCTGGGCTGGCATTTTGTGTGTGAAAAGAAGTAACAAACATGCGCCGTGTCATTGTACCGAAACAAGGGAGCTGTCGCCAAAGCACGTCAACCCCGGCGAGAGTACCCGGGTCATTAAAGCAACGGAAAATTTGAACTATCCCATTGCATTCTTTGAGTTGCAAGGCGTTCTGTGCGAGAATGAAATTTTAACACTAGAACGACCGACGTGAAAATTTCGACGGAAGAAACATTTTTTCTGTTGGGAAAACTTTTTTGAGGAATTTAATTAAATACTAAAAATATTTATTTATTAAAATGAGAATTTTTATAAACCTAAAAATAAATGTTAGAGTTTTGGACTTAAAAAATAATTTAAATAAATCGAGGGATTTTTTAAATTCTACCAATTTGTTAAAAAATTTATTATGATATCAGGGCGAAATGAATTCGTGATGTGAAATTTCACATTCGTCTAGCTAATTTCCCCTAATCGAGTTATTGTAGGACGGCTTGACAAAGACTGGTGCTTCTATTTTCATTGATTTCATTGATTCCACAAACTGTTCCCAGAAATAATTTGCCGTCCTGTAACAGATTAGTTTGGATTAGATAACGAATTTAAAATAACCTTTACAGCCTAAAAGTATTGCATCTTCTTAACCAATGGTCAGATTGCTTTGAAATTTAGGCAGGAGATATGAAAAGGCTGAATCAGATAATTTTGACTGGTCCGGTCGACGGAACATTTTGCTCATTTTGGTCGTTCTAGTGTCAATTCTCATGACATGCTTTTACAACAAAAATGAAGCAACAAACAAAACAGAAAAGATGGTTTTGCAGGTGTCGGTGCTGTGTTTCGGGAGGAACAGCATGTGCAGTTATGTTGCATTAGCTGGACGACAATAATATTATTCCACCGAGTGCATTAATCTCTTGTTCCTCACTTGCGGACGCATTGAAGTCTTTCGTTTTGTTGTGTACAGCCTCCTCTCGGTCGAGCCCGAACCCGTTTTCTCGCACGCTTACAAAACGTAAATAATGAATTATGGTTTGTTTTAAGCACAGTGCAGAAAACAAAACTCCCTGGCATGGTTTTGTGCATTATTAGCAAAAACGGATCAGCTCAGAAAGCAGACCAAATCGAGCTTATGGTCGGAGCGTGCGTAAATGCGTGCACAATTCTTAATCTACAGTACAGCGAGTGCGATCGGAGAGAGAGAGAGAGGGAAACTTTCTCCTGGTAAAAACGCACCACGCGTTTGGTCGCAGAAAATGCGGCCGCAAGATGCGGTTCGGTTGGCAAATAGGAAGGCAATGGGCCACTGTTCTGCACCGTCGTGAGCTGCTAGCTAAAGGGGGCTACGAGAGGAGTCTGGGGAGTATGGAGGTGAAGCAGGGAGATGAAATGCAGTCAACAATTAAATCCCGGCCCGTAACAGCAGCAAGCGCGCACCTTAATTAGCAGCTGCTGCGAACGAAACACACTTGCGCATGTATGCTTAGGAAGGATTATGGCGTCTCCCGGCTGCCTGGCAGGTTGGGTGTGTAACGCTTTTCTTTCCTTTTTCCCAGCGGGTGCGTTAATGGTGGTTTTTTGTTGTTGTGTAGGTCCTGCCTTTGTCCAGCATCTTGCACCGCGTCGTACGAGCGATTAATTTATTCGGGTGTGTCGAACGATTCGCTGCAGTGCCGCTTATTAAACGACACTCGATGATTCGGTTTCGCGGTTGCGTCAGCGTTACCGATTGCCATGTTTCTTATCTAAAAACTTATACAATTTTTAACATCCCCACCGGTCGGAAAAGTCGCGATTTTCCCTGCCCACTTTTCAACGGTTAGTTTGGGCTTGGGCTTTAGGCGGTCTGGACAATTTTCGTAAGGGTTTATTAATTTATTTAGCCAAGCCGGAAAGAAAAACGGAAATTAGTAACGTCCTCGTGCTCACGCCGACATCCAAAACAAACGTTACGCATCGTGCGTGCGTCGTGGACAAAGGAGAAGAAAAATGGAAACTAGGAGTGAATAACAAAAATAAAACTGTGCGCATTTCACATCTGCCAATTGGGTGAAAACGATCGAGAGGGAGAGAGAGCAATGAGACTGGTCGAAGAAAGTCGACTTGGCGTTGATCACCATCAATGAGACCATCACAGTTTTATGTAATTATTGTGTGTTAGTGTGTGTTTCGGGGGGGAAAAAAGGTTGCTTTAAATTTTTCCAAACTTCAGTGAAAATGGCGTCGCAAAAGGAGGCGTTGTTTGGGAGCGTTGTTCAAAAGAGAAAAAAAAGCGGGCGTTAATTTCACCTGGCACTAGGCCGTAACCGTGCAATTGCCATTGGCCGACACCACAAATAATAATAGAAGCGAAAAGGAAGGGGGTTGGGGGGCGGGGGGGGGGTAGGAGGGCGTCAAAACATATTGGCAGCTCTCTAGCGAGGAACCAACCGACACAACAACTCAAAACCGGTTGCACTTTCGGGGAAAGGTTAATGAGCTATCGATTAAGCGGTGCGATTTTCACTGATGTTGCTGTTGAGAGTAAAGCTTTTCGGTCGGGTGTTTAGGCGGTTGAAGTGCGTAGACGGTAGTAGTGATGGGCAACGTGATGATCCGTTTTGGGGGTTCGGAATCGATTCCAGGCTCTGGACTCCAGAAAGTCGGATCCGGAGTGATTACTGAGATATGGGATAGCGATTCGGGGATATCATCTTGGAATCTTGGCATCATCTATCACATATACAAGAAAGGAGATTATCTAGGGTGCAACAAATACGGAGATGAATACTGTCTTCAACATTATCTCCACGATACTACCAGATTGATTAGCTCAATTGTTCAAAGAGATAGTTGCAGGACTCTGAAACGGAATGTCAACCACTTATGAGATCTCCAACAACCTCAGAAAATCTTGGATCTTCGTTTATGCCATCTCTTCTTAGATTTTCAATGAGCTCTTGAAGAATTCCTTGTCAAGCTTATCAGGCTTGCTAGGAAAGACCTATGATTAACAACCTATGTGAGGGTGAAGGTAGCTAGCACTTGGTTAGAACTAGCTAAGTCCTGGCGCTAGTAAGATTTACCTATGAGATTCGCGGCAATGGAGAATTCAGGGGGATCATCTTCTATAAGACAATCTAGAGTATCTGGTTGAAGCTGATGACTCCTTTGAGTTGAGGTTCTCCTATGCAGCAGAAGTTTACCAAAGAAATGAACAGGTAGCACAAAACCTCCGGTTTCAGATCAGATTTGTCCAGGGATGATATCCAATTCGCCTCTACGTCAAAGTCTCTGTCTTAGAGTTCTGAAGAGAAGAGAAAATCGGTTGAGTTCCTCTTAGCTGCGTTCGAGAGCTCTAAGAGCGGTATTATAATCTCTCCATTGATCAGCAAACTAGACGCACAAGGCTCCAGTAGGCTAGACATGTCATAAGAATGGCACCGGACGATGCTCTCTGTATGCAAGAGTAGGCTTAAGTTGAGCTAGAGTAATGACGTTGATCAGTCCATCCAGAAAGTCTGGAATAATAGATATGGAGATAATTGCGACCCGGTGGTTGAGGCGATATCTGCGCTGGTCTTCATACGGCAGGACCGGGGTTTAAATCCCATTTGTACTGTTCCCTCGTAATCCAACTAATTGGTATCATTAAGTCAAGTAAGTCAGAAATGGCAGGCATAACCTAAGAAGTCGTTAGGCCAAGAAGAGAGAGAGAGAGAGAGAGATGATGGCAAGATGTGAGCGATTACGAGTCGGAATCGGTACAGCTTGCGAATACGGAGTATGAAACGGATAGCTTGACTTCCTAACGCCCATCACTAGGTACGGAGTCAAAAGTGAAGTAGCACTCGTAAAAGTAGCTTTGTAACAGAAAAATCAGGCATAAAGTGGTTATGGTTGCTAAATGTTTTCTAATTAGAGAGGCATAAGCATAAGAGTGTGTATCATTTATTTAGCCCTCTGAAAATGGTGTGAAGCTTAGGTGGTAATAGTATGGCTACAACCTACCATTTCAAATGAAACGTTACTGTTTTACCAACTATTTCATCAGCTCACACCCAATACGTTGCTTACCTACACCGCTCGATCAGAAGAAAGCGGATGGAGAAATTAAAGCGATCGTTACTAACCTTCAACCGAACACCGACCAAAGGCGTCCTTGCTTCGGGCAATGAAACTCTTTTCCTTTTTTTGTGTGCTTCTGTTTCAACCTTTAAGCCTGCCAGTTAATTTATCTCTTCCAAAACAGAGCGACCCACCGCCTGAAAAGGTGATAGAATTACACCAATTTCTTCCGTAGCCAATCGACGACAGGCCGAAATTAGCTCGGCTTTATGATACCCGTCGTCGGAGAAATTCCCTCAAGGTGACGGCGATCGATAGGGGCCGCGAAACGCAAGAGAATGACGCAGACGCTGAGGACCCAACCGATACACGCGCGGTGATATCGGTTTTCGTTTTCACTCGTATTTGGACATTTGTGTTTTTGGCGATATTTGCATATCGAAAGCGTTTTCTCTGGAATTAAGACGAAACCACAACAAAGAGAGCACGAAAATGGGGGAAAGCAAACATAAATTTTTTGATGAAATAATTTCCGTTCGTCTTTTGTCTCCCGTTGCTGCTTCTTCGGGCTGCTTCTTCTTTGACATCACATAAAAACCACCACCTAAAGAATGGCTATTTCCGAGGATCGTTAGCGTAATGTGAGGCAATCTTGAGACACCGACACGCTCCGGAAACAACGATGGCGAACGTTACCGATTTCCGTACTGGGAAAGGTTATGGTCCGAACTGCTTTCGGAAGATTTTTGCATACGGCCAACAAGACACAAACGCAGGAGAAAATCTGTGCGGGAGAAAACGATCGCTTGTGGAGAGAATCGAAGATTTGCGGATTTCGCGCTAGCCAGCTGTCAGAGAGCTGCTGTGCGATCCGTGGGGTGCAATGCCGGTGCGTTTGATTCGCATCCAGCCTGCCTCATTATCGCGCACATCGATTAGCGAACGCACGGAGGCGTATCTTGGGCCGGCTGTTGTAGTAACAACTGTTCGGCCCTGTCAGCGGATAATTAGAATTGTGCGAGGAACAACGGTCTTTAGCAACATTCCGGGGGTGTAATTTGCACGCTGGTTGATAGATGGAGCGAGAGAAAGCTGGGGCGAGTGTTGTGTGTGTGTATGCGTAGTTTCAAGATATTGAAGTCGCTAGATATTGGACGTGGTGAGCCGGGCTCTAGCGACGCTAGAATAAAGTCTTGAAGAATACTCAGAATAGTTGAAGTTTGGAGGAACTTGTTCTAGAATTCACATCAAACAATGTTTAAAGGGGTTAATGTAGCCTCAAACCTAAATATTCTATCAAACAAACCTTCAGGTCACATTATCCACAAACCCCTTTTGGTAGTTGTTTCTTGTGATATTCGCAGGCAGCGTAAACTCAGTCAGGTGCGACGTTCTTGAGTGGCCTCAAACGGCCTCAAAGTGTGTGAGTGTGTTCCCTGCTGCGCCGTTCTGGCTCGTTGACTGCGCATCAGGAATGGGAATGACCTCCCCCAAGTGGAGGACCACCGACTGCACTTTGCGCACCCTGCTTACCCACCAACGCTAACGTTCCCTTCCCCTTTTGTTTGCTCCCGACAGAAACCCGGCACAAAGTATCCCGAGTCGGACGACTGTGACTCCCTGCCGCCACCACCGCCACCAGACGACGACTCATACTTCGATGATGACGATCGGCTTTCGCATGGTCACCATCATCACCACCATCACCATCACCAGCAGCAGCAGCAGCAACAGCAACAACACCTTGCCCATCTAGCACAGTCACAGGCCAATCACAACGGGATGCATCTAGCGGCCCAGCAACAGCTGCCCGTCGGGCATCGTCATCACTTTGCCACCGGTACGCCTCCACCAGTGCTCGATTCCGATCTGGACGCGAGCCTCAAGAAGGACCGGAAGTTGCGCTCCAACTCGGACAGCTCCAACGCTACCTCGAATGGTGGAGTTGGCGGAGGAGGTGGTGGGGGAGGTGGTGGCGGCGGAAAGCACAAGAATGGATTGGGTGGTAAGACGGCGAACGGTGGAAACGGCCATCATCATCACCATCACCACCATCACCATCACAACCGGTCGGCGATGCATCCCAAGAGTAGCCGGGCGGAATCGGTCCTGTCCAGCGATTCGGACATCCGGTTTACGCGGCGCAAGCTGGGCGACAATCAAAAGTGTGGCTGTGCGCTGATCGCAGGCTTTCTGCTCATTCTGCTGTGTGCGGGCGCAATCGTTTACGTTGGCTGTAAGTATGGTGCCTCGGCGATGATCTTTTACGGGCAGCGCGCCATAACAAGGAACTTTCTTTGTGTACTTCGAGTGAACTCTCGCCCAAGCCGCCCAATGCACGTTATGCGCGTACTGGTGGTTATGCTGTGACATGCACAGGCGAAGAATCTTGCGAGCGACGGGAAAACATAAACCGACGCATTGTTGTGGGAGAGTCACAGCCGTTCTACGCAGTTCGCAAGCGGGAAGAAAGTGAGGTTATGAGTGCATTTGCTAATTTCGCGTCTAGCGACCGGGAATGTGAGAAAGACGAAAGCAAATAACAACTGGAGGAAAGAAGAAAAAAAGCGACCAGCTTTCAATGAGGCCGATTGTGCGTTGTCTGCACTGGCGCAAGTTCGCGAGAGCTATTAGACGTTTAGGAGGCCGACACGAAGTAGCGTTGGACCTCACAAGTGTAGGCTTCGTTTGGCGATGCTCGCGTGGGCATGTTGTACGAGGGTTTCTCCAAATCTCGCTCCACGTTCCTCTGCGGGAATCTTCCGAGATGGAAAATTTAATTAATGAGCATTATGGACCCCGAACACCGTTTACGTAAACAGAGTAGCTGCCGACTCGCTACTAAATGCTCGCATCTAGTCGGCAAGATGTGCGAACACGCACCGCGGAAAGTCGCGACAATGACGCGAATGTTGGTGGGAATATGGTACCTTTTACTCCGAGCCTGGGTAACAATACGCTTACGTTTGCAGGTGCTTTATCAATGCTTGCTTCATACTTTATTTGCGTTTCCCTTAATTGGGATGTGTGTATGGGCCTGGAACGTACGGGAAAAGTCATCGTCACCTGAGGGAGAAAATGAAAAGTTACTTTCCATTTCTAGCGGGATAGCAGGAATCTGGTGGGATACAGGTTGCATCAGAGATGGCACAGGTTGATAACCTGTCAGATGGTGAGCACTAGCTGCTCGGGGATCTAGTCCCATCGCCTTCTGAAGATTGATTGCCGTTGTTGATGTTTTTGGGAGCAATTTTGGATGCAATAAACCAACAGAATGATCTTGTTGAGCAAGTGCCTCCGGAGAATGTGACAGGTAGCCCAAGACCATGAGCGATGAGTCCTAACCACTTTCACGCCCTTTTCTTAATGAGCGGCGTGTTTGATGTGTGTTTGCAGTTTCCCATCAAGGTTCACCGCAACTTTGGAGATGTTCCCGTGTTACTTTCGCTTTGCACAGGTGAGGTTCACCAAGACTGGTGGTTCCCGCCTAAGACTTAAAGCGACCACTCTTCAACACTCACGAAAAGTAATAATACAAAAGCGAACCGATTACATCGTACCGGAATTGGCGGATGTGTTTCAAGATTAGTTGGCAGCATGTGAGTGTGAAATTAATATCGGTACTCTTTCACTTTCACCCGGCAAGCGACGTAGCGCAACTTAATTGCAGATAGTTGTAGTTCCTCACTGATGACGTCGCAATGGCGAAACATCTTCTGGTTTCGTTTTTCCCTCTCGCACTAGACACCTATCTGCGGCCGGAACCATTACCGGACCGGATATTTCGGGCCCGTTTGCGCGTGATCGAGGGTGACCGATGGACGCCGGAGCTGGCGGATCAGAACACGCTACGGTTTCAGCATCGGGCCCGGGACTACCGGGAGCGCATCAATCTCATCATGCGTCGTTCGGATCTGCGCGAACCGTTCGAGGGCAGTGAAATACTTGCACTGGATGGGTAGGTACAACAGGATGGCGGCAGCCTAACCAGATGATAGTTAATCCGTTCTTCTCTTTACAACAGTAACGAGGAACCAGGCGATCTGACGCTGCACTTTGCGCTCTACTTTGACCCGTACGCTGAGCTGGTGTCGGCGGCCGATCTGCGGTCTATTCTGCTGGAGGAGATCACCGGACAGGAGCGGAAGTACTTTCGCAACCTGACCATCGATCCGAACAGTCTCGTCATCAAGGAGGTATCGGGAACGGGTGATGATATCGTCGGTACGTCATCGTCACCGCTCGGTGGCAAAGATGAGGTGACGGTCGAGATCGTGACGACTGCACGCCCACCACGGAAGTGTGAACCGCTCCGGCTAGGGTATTGCCGTTCCGTCGGCTACAATGTGACGACCTATCCGAACTTTTTCGGGCATGGATCGCTCGAGGAGGTTGAGGCGGATCTGATCTCGTTCCGGGAGCTGGTCGATGCGGAATGTTTCCGGCAGGCGTTCGACTTTATCTGCCGACTGTTGCAACCACCCTGCGAGTATCGTAGTATTGAGGAACCGACGCCCGGTACGGTGTGCCGGCAGTACTGTCAGGCATTCTGGTCCGGATGTGGAGAACGACTGCCGGAGCGGCTGCGTCGTTACCTGGACTGTGAGCGTTTCCCAGAGTCGACCGGCGTACAGTCTTGTCACAGCAAGCCAGGCTGCACGGGTGAACTGCAGGCAAACGCACTATCGTCCCGGTTGTGTGACGGTGTTGCGGACTGTGCCGATCTGTCGGACGAGAACAGCTGTACGTTCTGCGCTTACGGGGCGATCTCGTGTGGACGAAGCCGTGCCTGTTACGCACGTAACGCACGCTGCGATGGAAAGCTTGACTGTCCCGATGGTAGCGATGAGAAGGATTGCCGTAAGTTGAGATGTCGTAAAGGGAGACTCCTCACAGGCACTAACTGACGTCTTTGGCTTCTAGTTTCCATTTCACCACAGGTCAGCTTCCTCACATTCCCTCCACCAATTGTACCGTTCCGACCACGGTTCTACTCGGAGGGTTATGCCGTGTTTTCGGAGAAGGGTACCACCGGCAAGCTGTGCTCGGTAGGTATGGAAGGTAACGAGTATGTGCGGAACACCGTCGCCGAGTCACTGTGCAAGGCGCTAGGATACGAGCGGGTTGACTATTCGGAGATTCGCAACGACACGGAACCGAACACGAGCTACGTGCGGGTGCTGGATCCACGGGCGTCCGAGATTTCGTTCGTACGCACGCAGTGCCAGAGCAAACAGTCGCTGTACGTCGCCTGCAGCCATCTGGAGTGCGGTGTACAATCGACACTGCCTGCGACGCAAAGTATTGGGTTGTCGAAGATGGCGACACCGGGTGATTGGCCGTGGCATGTAGCACTGCTACGAGCGGATACGCACGTCTGCGATGGAACGTTGGTATGTGTGATGTTAAGGTTAGGTTTGAAAATGGCGTCGGTGACTGTATCCCCTTTGTCTTAACAGGTTTCGAAGGATTGGGTGCTCACGACGGAGTCGTGCTTCCAAGGACAGGCAAAGGCAACATGGATGGCTGTGTTTGGAGCAGTGAGACTGTCCTCCAATGCACCCTGGACGCAACGGCGTCGCATAGTAAGATTGCCTTTACGAACTTGTTTCCATGGCCCAAAATTCAACTTTACCTAATGTTTCAGATCGGTATGGTGAAGTCACCGGTAGAGGGCAGCACAGCAGCCATGGTACGGCTGGAAACACCGGTCGTCTATTCGGACTTTGTGCGCCCGATCTGTCTGCCCGATATACCGCTGAAGGAAACGATCGATCGGAGCGATAACAACGTGACACCGACACCACACGCCGAAAAGTACTCCACCAGCAAGGGTGGCAAACTGAGCGGCCGTAAGTTGAAGGAGTACCGGCAGTACTTCGAGATGCCGGGCGATGATGAGCTGGTGACCGATGAGTACGGCGATCTGAACGAGGCAGCCAAGTACGTGAATCAGTACAGTGCCGACTTTACTGACGAGCAGTATCACATCCCGAAGGCTGAGGCAGCTGTGGCAGGAACGCACGGCCGGACGACCGTATCTACCGTGCCTGGAAGTGTGCCGGCTGGACCAGCGGCCTATCCACTGCCGGCCAACTCTCCGCAGACGAACAACTACATCTCAGCACTGAACTACATCAGCTCGGGTGGTGTGGCGAATGTGGGTGCTGGCGGTGTAGGTTTCCAGCAGCCGACCAAGCTCGGCAAGCAGAGCCAGTGGACGAACTGCAATACGCTCGGGTGGTCACGGCAGCGGGATCATCTGCAGCGGGTACAGCTGAAGCTGATCGACATGTCACCGTGCGAGAACATCTCGATCGCCACGGTCAACAGTATGTGTGCGGAGTCGGCCTACCACAAGCAGGACTGCAGTGAGGAGGAGTTTGCCGGCAGTCCGGTCATCTGCTTGCTGCCGAGCGATCGGCGTTGGGCGCTGGTGGGTATCAGCTCCTGGCGCATTGCCTGCGCACCGAATGGGATCGAGCGGCCACGGATGTACGACAAAATCATACCGAACACACCCTGGATCCGGGATACTATCACTGCGACGGTGACGTGAGCACACGAGCACACAGCAATATTACGAGATACACACACAGAGACACATTAGCTAATAGATAGACATGGTATGGTGATAAGGTTCGAAGCGTTGTGCGAAACGTGTTTCACACATCTTTACTGTGACGCACGTCAAACACTGGATAAAAGCGTGTGAGGGTGTGTGCGTGCGCTCGGTATACACTAGCAGACGTACTTTAAGAGCGTTAGTGACCTACGAATAGAAGCAACGTTTAGTAGCGGCAACCGAACGCAAACAGTGTTGCTAAAGGCCATAGAGGACACCGCTTACGATTTTCCCTTCTACGCAAATTTTGCTGCGCTACGCAATACACGTGAGCACCGCTCGTTTAAGATCGTATAACAGATACCGCACCTGCCTATCGGACTCGAAAAATTGGTAGTGTAGAAGAGTTGGTGATCACCACCGATCGATCGGCTAGCCTAACGTAGCGCGTTTCGGGGCCGCTCCCGAGCTGACACTTTTTAGATAGTTTATGTGTGCAGAGTGTAAATTAACGCCTACTGGCGTGTGGCGAAGTGCGCGCTTTGCTATATAAATACTTGTCGCCCAGCGAACGACCAAAGCAAGTTTTAGTGACCGGAACGAGATCTATGCGATGTGTACATTTCAGCGAACGCACTCTAACCACAGCTCGTCAGCGCGTTTTGACGTGAAATTTGGTTTATTAGTTTTTGTTTTGTTTTGTTTTACTCCACTTTACCTACTAACGTCTTCATAATCCTAGATAAGTGAAGAATCAGCCGAAACCGAGCGCAAGCCAGGGCAAAAAAAAAAACGAACTGTATGTACGAGCGTAGTATTCCATAAGTGTAGAAATTTACTCATACTCATATATTAAGCGAAGAAATAGAAAATTGACAATCGCTTTGCGTGACTAGAGAAAGTTAAAGCCCATACGGCGGATGCATTATTTAAGTTTTGCTCGAGTCGTTCGGTCTTCGGTCATTCGGCGACGTATTGCGCCCAAACCTAGTTGTTTCGGGTTTATTTCTGTTATAATCAAGCATCGTGTAATGGCGGGGCTGCGAACTGTGAGACGAACCTGTTGGCACAATAAATCATCTCTTTATATGCTTGTTAACGGCCTGTGCCTCGCGTCTGCCGGCATGCTGTGTGGCTAGAGCTGTGTAGCTTGTGGAATCCGAAAAATCTGTGAGATGTCATGGAAGATAAGTGGAGCTTACCTATACTATAACCTCCGAAGGTCTCTGCCTACCATTTATATGGCTTTCCTTGACTTGGTTTTACCAATAGCTGGATATTCAAATTCTGAGTGCGCGGTGACGGTCTGGATGGCATTAACTCATATAGATTTTATCAAAGTTAATTCATTTCTACAACTTCCAATACTAGAGTTCTTACCTGGAGAGCGAATTCAAAAACATTGATTATCCAAAACGACACGCACAATAATGAGTTCCCGGAGCTCAAGAGACAGAGCCATCACTCATTGCGTGCTGTAGCCCTTGGCGTCCTTCAACCAGTAATGGCAGTAACTCAGCAACCCTTTCCCTCGGTCGACAGTACACGCCGTAACTCACGATTGAGAACTGTCGGCGTTATCTCGCCACCACATCAGCTTGGCTGCTTATAACAGTTAGAATAGTTTGTGTTGATGTTATGAATAAAAAAGTGCTCGCTTATCAACCGTCGCCTTTTTGCCGTCGTTTCGACTCGGCATCGTACATCAATATTTAAAATTCAATATTTGTATCCGACCATCTGGTCAAAGCCGATAAAGCGATGGCAAGCAATAAAGATACGGATATAGGGACGGAAATGTTTGAACATGAGCAGGTTGCCGATACAGGGTTTCCTAAAGGAGAACTAATGTTAGAATTGGATATTATTTTCTTCGATATATCTTCGACCATCTTGCAACTGCCATATTTGAAAAATTTCCTACACTTTGGTCGAATAATCTTGCTAGCGTAAAGTGATTGGCCACCACGTGGACTATTAGATTGCTTACAAATTGAGAGCTTGAAGTTCATCGCAACACAGGCTTGTTTACAGCTTTACCGTAAATTGTATTACATTCGGCTACATAGTAACGACATGCACGGCCGGGCGGTCGCTTACACTAGTGTGCGTTGCGCATATTTCATCTTTGAAACGCCATTTTCAAAACAGAGAGTTAGGAGAGCAGTCGTCTGACAGATTTCGTTAAATTTTTGTGAGTTAAAGCAAGGAAGGGGAAAAAATCAATGCCGGCATCTGGGCACAGTCGTCGACAACAAGCGCTACCCCTGCCAGTGGCTTGCAGTTGGTCAACAATAACGTTTGTTTTGGGTTTTTATTTGTTAAGTTTGTTTTGCTACTATAATATTCAATAGGTAAGTGAAGTGTTAGAATCGTTTTTCTGTTTCTCTCTCTCTCTCGCTTCTTAACCCCTTCGAACAACGTGCGTGTGGGAATCTTTTTTGCGTAGTAGGCGACGCCAGCCGATACATGTGCTTTTTCGACGCGAAGGCTATTAGGTTGCAAGTGACGTTACAAGACACTATAGCGTGGTTAGCGTGAGGAACTGTCCCTCTGCTTTTTATGATAGAAGCAGGTGGCATAAACTCATCTTCTCCAGCTTCAACATCACTCGTGCACATCAATTCAACCGATCATCTATCAACAAGTAAACGGCCTTGAATATGGTCCGCACCAAACATCCTCGTGCCATGCTATGTATACCGGGGGATGGGTTTATGGGCTGCCTAACGCAACATGTGCTACAATATTGCGCTTTAGAATCTTGATAATGTGATAGCGAGGCATAAAGCGGTTCGGGATGCCACTTGAGCCTTTTTCAAGGTATTAGAAATCTTGGCTAGAAAAACTAGCCCGGTGCTCGTTGAAGTGTGGGAGAAACCTTACGAAGCCATTTTGTGGTGCGTCAACGGGGACTTTCATTTAATAGCACGAGGTATAGAAAAATTGAGTTATTGGTTGTAGTTAGCGTCCGATTCGACTTCGAGATTCAACACATCGTGGTAGATGCGGTCGGCCTACACATAGGAACAGTGCGTGTGATACGAACAACAACAAGATCTAAAAGTTGCGTGCGTGATAGGATAACTGTGTGAGTGCATGAGAATGATAGATTGGTCCAAACATTAGGCCGCTAAACGAAAATTTGGGCGCACACACACACACACTGCTTGCTATCGCTGTACAATGTAGAGAGTATCGCTTCCTAAATTCTAAACGCAGCTGGATAGGCGCCACCATACAACACATACACACGCACGCACTGCACAAACAAAAAGCCAGTAAGGTCGTAACCTGTTCTAGCCCCTGCTTGAGACATTCTTCTTCAGCACACTAGCGCGTGATAGAAGGTCCGGAAAGATGATCTAGTTCTGCTTTTTTTTTTTTGCTGTCGTTGTCCCTCTCTACTGCAGTTGAAGTAAGAAAGTTTGTTGTTCAACCGGTCATCTGCAAGAGGCGCTAGTTTGAGGTTAGAGTGAGCCCAGGCAACACGTGCGTGCATAGACCGACCGGCTTTGAAGTGCGTTAAGGTGTTCGGATCTTGATTTTTTTCTTCGGTGTTATCATGTGTGGATACCGGTTGAAGTTGTACACTGAGCTAACATGTATCGTTTCCTTGCAGAAATCACATCATGGGACCGAAAGACGATGGTACGAAGGATTTACCGCTGGAAAGAAGGATGCTGGACCCGGTTGAATATAGACCGGTAACGGCTTCGCTGGTGCTGGAGGATGGTACCATCATGCATGGGCATAAGTTCGGTGCGGATGGTGGTGCGGTTGGCGAGGTCGTATTCCAGACCGGTATGGTAGGCTACCCGGAGTCGATGACTGATCCGTCCTACCACGGGCAGATACTAGTGCTGACGTACCCGCTGATCGGGAACTATGGTATCCCGGATGCGGATCTGGACGATTGTGGGCTCATGCGGCACTTTGAGTCGAACAATCGGATCTGGTCGGCAGCGCTGGTGGTGAGCGAAATCTGCGAGGAACCGTCGCACTGGCGCAGCAAGCTGACACTATCGAACTGGATGGCGAAGCATGGTGTGCCGGGCATTAGCGGGATCGATACGCGTGCGTTGACGAAGAAGATACGCGAGAATGGTACCATTCTGGGTAAGTTAGTTGTACGGATTAATCTTCCCAAGTGGAGCAAAGGAACGGTTTTCACTGTACGGGGTACAATTTGTTTGTAGGTAAGATCGTGCCGGGACGCGTAACATCGATTGCCGGGCTGAATTTTAGCAATCAAAACCTGCGAAATCTGGTGGCGGAGGTATCGTTGGCCCAACCGCGCACCTACAACGAATCGGGCTCGCCGAGAATTTTGGCGATCGATTGCGGGCTGAAGCTGAATCAGGTGCGTTGCTTCGTGAGTCGGGGTGCCCGGTTGGATGTGGTACCGTGGAATGCACGGCCGAACCCGGACGAATACGATGGGCTGTTTCTTTCGAACGGACCGGGCGATCCGGAGATGTGTCGCGAGGTGGTGGACAATCTGCGTACGTTGCTGGCGATGAAGACACCGAAACCGATCTTCGGTATCTGTCTCGGGCATCAGATCCTGTCGACGGCGGCCGGATGTCGTACGTTTAAGATGCGGTATGGTAATCGGGGACATAATTTGCCCTGTATGCATCTCGGCACGAGACGGTGCTATATGACATCTCAGAACCATGGATTTGCGGTGGATTCGAGTGAGATGCCAGCAGGGTGGGAGGAGCTGTTTACGAACCTGAACGATGGTACGAACGAGGGCATTGTGCATACGAGCAAGCCATACTTTAGCGTCCAGTTCCACCCGGAACATACGGCCGGACCGGACGATTTGGAGGTGCTGTTCGATGTGTTCCTGGAGGTGGTGCGAGAGTACAAGCGAGATGCGAAGAAGGCGCACGTGTCGGTGAAGGACAGTTTAAACGAGCGGCTACGATACGTACCACCGGTACCGATTGATCTGGAGCGTCCGAAGAAGGTGCTCATTTTGGGCTCGGGTGGACTATCGATCGGGCAGGCAGGCGAGTTCGATTATTCGGGATCGCAAGCGATCAAAGCGCTGAAGGAGGAACGCATCCAGACGGTGCTGATTAATCCCAACATTGCGACGGTACAAACCTCAAAGGGTCTAGCGGATAAGGTGTACTTTTTGCCCCTGACTCGTTACTACGTCGAAAAGGTAATCAAGGCGGAGCGACCCGGTGGTGTGCTGCTTACGTTCGGTGGACAAACGGCACTAAACGTTGGCGTTGAGATGGAACGGGCCGGTGTGTTTAGCCGGTACGGGGTAAAGATTATGGGCACACCAATCACGTCGATCATCGAGACGGAGGATCGGAAGTTGTTTGCTGAGCGTGTGGAAGAAATAGGCGAAAAGGTAGCACCATCGGCGGCGGTGTACTCGATCCAGGAGGCACTGGATGCGGCGGAAGTGATCGGCTATCCGGTGATGGCACGAGCTGCCTTCTCGCTCGGTGGTTTAGGGTCGGGCTTCGCGAGCAATGCTGAGGAGCTCAAGGCACTGGCCAGTCAGGCATTGGCCCACTCGAACCAGCTCATCATCGACAAGTCGCTAAAGGGCTGGAAGGAGGTAGAGTATGAGGTGGTACGGGACGCGTACGACAACTGCATTACCGTGTGTAACATGGAGAACGTCGACCCGCTCGGTATCCATACGGGCGAAAGCATTGTGGTGGCACCGTCCCAGACCCTCTCCAACCGGGAGTACAACTTGCTGCGCTCGACAGCGATTCGCGTCATACGGCACTTTGGTGTGGTGGGTGAGTGTAACATCCAGTACGCGCTGAATCCGGAATCGGAGGAGTACTACATCATCGAGGTGAATGCGCGTCTATCGAGAAGCTCGGCACTGGCTAGCAAAGCTACCGGATATCCGTTGGCGTATGTGGCGGCAAAGTTGGCGCTGGCGATACCGCTGCCGGACATCCGTAACTCTGTGACGGGTGTTACGACGGCCTGTTTTGAACCAAGTCTCGATTACTGCGTGGTGAAGATGCCTCGCTGGGATTTGGCCAAGTTTGCGCGTGTTAGCAAAAACATTGGCAGCTCGATGAAGAGTGTCGGTGAGGTGATGGCGATCGGGCGTACGTTTGAGGAAGCGTTCCAGAAGGCATTGCGCATGGTGGACAGTGTGAATGGGTTCGATCCATACCTGAAGCCGGTGAACGAACAGGAGCTGGAGCAACCGACGGACAAGCGTATGTTTGTGTTGGCGGCTGCCCTGAAGGCTGGCTACACCGTGGAGCAGATCTACGACCTGACCAAGATTGACCGTTGGTTCCTGCGCAAGCTAAAGGGTATCATCGACTTTACCGTTCAGCTGGAGAAGCTTGAGCACGGTTGCATGCCCGAAGCGGCAATGCTGCGGGAAGCAAAGCGACTCGGGTTTTCCGATCGCATGATTGCACAGTGCGTTAAAAGTACCGAGCTGGCAGTACGCATGCAACGCAAAGAGCACGGTGTGGTGCCTTACGTTAAGCAGATCGATACGGTGGCGGGCGAGTGGCCTGCCTCGACAAACTATCTCTACCTAACGTACAGTGCCACCGAGAATGATGTTGATTTCCCGGGCCAGTACACGATGGTGATTGGGTCCGGTGTGTACCGAATTGGCAGCTCGGTCGAGTTCGATTGGTGTGCGGTCGGGTGTCTGAAGGAGTTGCGCCGACTGAACCACAAAACCATCATGGTAAACTACAACCCGGAAACGGTCAGCACGGACTACGATATGTGCGATCGGTTGTACTTTGAGGAAATTTCGTTTGAGGTCGTTATGGATATTTACGATGCGGAGCAACCTACCGGGATCATTCTCTCGATGGGTGGCCAGCTGCCGAATAACATCGCGATGGATCTGCACCGTCAGCAGGCACGCATACTCGGCACGTCGCCCGAGTCGGTTGATAGCGCCGAAAATCGGTTCAAATTTTCGCGCAAACTCGACCGGAAGGGCATACTGCAGCCACGCTGGAAGGAGCTGACAAATCTGGAATCGGCAATTGAGTTTTGTGAGGAAGTCGGCTATCCGTGTCTGGTGCGTCCGTCTTACGTGCTGTCCGGTGCGGCAATGAACGTTGCCTACTCGAACCAGGACCTAAAGACGTACCTAAAGCACGCATCGGACGTGAGCAAAGAGCATCCGGTAGTGATCTCGAAGTTTCTGGTCGAGGCAAAGGAAATCGATGTGGATGCGGTCGCCGCGGACGGTGTGATTCTTTGCATGGCCGTATCCGAACACGTGGAAAATGCTGGAGTTCACTCGGGTGATGCGACACTCGTGACACCTCCCCAAGACATCAACCGGGAAACGTTGGAGCGTATCAAGGAGATCGCACGTGACATTGCCGATCTGCTGGATGTGTCCGGACCGTTCAACATGCAGCTGATTGCGAAAAACAACGAGCTGAAGGTGATCGAGTGTAATGTACGCGTGTCACGTTCGTTCCCGTTCGTCTCGAAGACGCTTGACTTTGATTTCGTTGCGCTGGCTACCAGAGTCATTGTGGGCCATACGGATATTGAGCCGGTGGAAGTGATGTACGGTCGTGGGTTGGTCGGTGTGAAGGTACCACAGTTTAGCTTCTCCCGGTTGGCAGGAGCTGATGTGATGTTGGGAGTCGAGATGGCTTCCACCGGAGAGGTTGCCTGCTTCGGCGAGAATCGCTACGAAGCGTACCTGAAGGCGATGATGTCGACCGGGTTCCAGATACCGAAAAAGTCTATCCTGCTCAGTATTGGAAGTTACAAGGTAAAGTCCGCGGATGGAGAATTGAGGTTAGATTGTCCTTACTTACCCTATACTTCGGTTTACAGCACAAAATGGAACTGTTACCCTCGATACGCATCCTGGAGAAGATGGGCTACAAGCTGTACGCTTCCATGGGAACGGGAGACTTTTACACCGAGCATGGTGTGGCGGTGAGTAGTAGTGGTAGTACTTCAGCGAAATGCATGTATTTTATCAAATGGACGCTATTTACACATGACGCGCAGTTGCTTAATACATATTGCCGGTAACCGTATCGGTTAAAGCGGGGGTCGATAAGTATTGTAGAGGTTCGTTTATGGTAGTAGTAGCATCAGGCCGTTCTCTATTACAAGCAGTTTACGTTTACGATAAGATTTTGATTTGCTTTCGCGAAGCAGATGTCTGCCAAACGCAGCCATTAGGCATCAGCGGCTCCCTGTCACAGTTCCCGGTACCATTTATCACAGAAAGGGGTGTTCCTAACCTTCATTGGGTGCTAACTCTCTCGCTCTCTCCCTAACGCTCCTTATATCTCCTGGTAACTATCGGTAGCCCTGTCTCGGCGCGACCGTCACGTTCCCCAATAGCCGAGAGATGTCGTCGATGTCGTCGGACGAACGACGCGGCCCGTTGGATCGCCGTGGGCCGCCCTGTGACTTTGGTGCGTGAATCTGAACACTAATCTGCTGCTGATGTTGCTGCTGCTGCGACGGCATTCGCCTTAACCCGCCAGCGGGCTGTGACGAGCGCGGTCGGGACGTGCGCCGTTGGCCACGTCCGGTGCCCAACTCCTTCCGCTCGATATCTTCCCACTCATCGTCGTCGTCATCGTCGTCCTCGTCGTCTTCGTTGTCGGGCGAAAAGAAGCGTGGCTGTTGCTGTTGCTGCTTCTGCTGCTGCTGCTGCTGTCGTTTTCCACCGGCTGACGGTTGGCGAACATTGGTGTACGTGGTGCGTTTACTGTTTTGACGGGCGACCGACACCTTCCGGCTGACGATCGGACGCTGTTCGTTGGTGCTGGTACGCTTCGGTAGTGCCGGCCGGTCGGCACCCTTCGCATTAGCCTTGGCCAGCTCTTGCCGAAGCCCGTATATCTGGTTAAGGAACTGTCGGGCCTCTTCGATGCCCTCGTCATCGGCGAGTAGATTGCAGAGTCGCTCGGCCTGGCGTAGATATATCAACGCCTGGTTGAGCGTTCGAAAGCCACAGGACACCCGGGCCATCTCGATGAAGTGCTCCACGAACAGCCCGTAGATCAGCTGCCGACGTAGGTTCTCCATGTGTTTGAGGGGCAGAAACTGAAAGTTGAAGACAAACTACTCGAATCAACGATCTTCTAGCTGTGCTCAGAATATGCATAGGAACTTGTTGGTGGCGTTGCACCCACGCAATACTACATGCCCTTCTTCCTTACTTACCGTCAAATCGATCGATTCAACTGACTGGCGACGTTCCGGTTGGACCGCTCGTTCCTTCTTGAGCTGTTCCGCCACCAGGAACCGTACGATGCGCGTCCTCTTGCGACGTGATTCAAC
Organism: Anopheles stephensi; assembly: GCF_013141755.1. Lineage (NCBI taxonomy): Eukaryota > Metazoa > Arthropoda > Insecta > Diptera > Culicidae > Anopheles > Anopheles stephensi. Next base: position 3,122,259 of record NC_050201.1, read on the forward strand.
CTCCTGTTGGTTGTAGTACGCCATCGAACCGACCGCAATCTCCCGCTCGTTCGCATCGTTCTCGTCCGAGTCTTCCGCGGCCAGGTTCTCGTCCTCGTCGCGCAACATCGGATTGACGATCTTGAGCGGGTTGTCTATCACCAGGAACGAGTAAAGTCGCTTTATGCGTATCTTCGGATAGAACGTTAACCGGGCACTTGGTAGCTTCAGATTACGCAGTGCGATCAGCATATGCATGACCGGGTTTTCCGTGATGCGAAAGATGCGCTTGTGAAGCTCCACCAGTACCCGTTCCGGGACGTTCTCGAACAGGTTCCGGCTTGGCAGAAAGTAATCGGGCAGTGTGTGCGTCTTGATGCGATCGAGCAGTGCGTTTAGAAAGCGCAACAGTGCCTCCCCGAGATAGTCTTCCGGCCAGGCAGCGTAGTTGGTTTCACACTGCCAGAACAGATGAGCTCGCAGGTGTTCCATACCGAACATGCTCATGCCGGGCGTCAGGTTCGGCTCGACGAACGTTTTCAGCAGCAGCACCGTGATCATGTAGATCTTGATCTGCGTCCCGGTGAGGCAGCTTTCCAGGTAACGTTCCGCCTCGGGAAAGACAATCTTCCACTCGAGCTGCCGGTACCGGTTCTGGCCCTGTTTCGGTGCGTATCCGATCGGTATGACGTGACAGCCGAACGATTTAACCTTCTGGATCATTGGTTGCGTCGGCCACTGGAACTTTTGGCGCGTCAGTGGATTGATCTTAACGTCACGCTTACGATGCACCCATTCGATGGCTTCCCGTGGCCAAGGGCACAGGATCGCGGGTATGATCTCCCACTGGCCACTGTACACGACCGCACCCTTCCACGTAGCGTTGCGAAGATCCTCCGCAGGAATGTCCAACTCGGAGGCGAGCGTATCTTGGAACAGGTTCACGAAGTACGCCAGGAAGCCCTTTGAGTTGAGATATTGCCTCCGCTCGGTCGTGTACTCCGGATTGCTGTGATGATGATGCAGGTGATTCGTCTTACCACCACCCTGCCTACTACTGCCACCCGCACCACCGTTCGCCTTTACGAGGTACAGCGAGCTAAGCTTGTCCGTCCCTTCCGACTCGTCGTCACTGTAGTAGCCTTCGTTCACCTCGATCGGACAGCTTATCGTCGTGATGCAGTAGTCCGGCAGGACCGTCGTACTGACTGGCGCTTCATCACCACCGGCCGATCGCATCACGCTCAACGGTTGATGCGTGTTGATCGCCGTAATGTACGCATAGTCATACTCACTGCTGGGCGGAGAGGTAGAACTGGTCGAGGTTGAAGGTACGCCAGCGTTTGCCAGCATCAGCTGCGGTTGCTTCTTACCATAAACTCCATTCCCCACCTTCGGATACTTCACCATGATGCTGTCGCGGTACTTGAGCTTGGTGAAGCGATTACCTTCCCGACCATTCTCTTCATCATCATCCTCATCGCCATCATCATCATCCTCATCGTCGTCCTCCTCATCCTCGAGAGTATCACTTTCACTGAGACTGTTCACCTTCGACATGCCGTTCGCCGAGACGAGCTTCTGGCTTAGTCCACTCGGGCCCGGTTCCGCGCCGTAGGACATGATCCGCTGGGCGGCCGACATCCTGTCGAGCGTGGGCGGATTGTTGGGCTTAATAAACTCGACACTCTTCAGCTTGATGTAACCGTGGTGACAGTTGGTCCGGCGCTTTCGCACCGCACCGTCGCTCGTCTGCTTCAGCTTGTCATCGAGCGCGTCCTCGATCTCGAGCTTGTAGATGGGCGCATCGGTAAGGATACTGTAGACGGAGCTATCGCCAGGGTTCGTGATTTCGATGTTGTCATGCACGACGTAGCAGGTCTGCGTATGGAGAGGTAGTAGTCGATTTTTGTGCAGCCCGTGTCTGTGGTACGAAATGTAAGGTTTCAAAGAATTCTATTGGTGAGATGTCCGGTGAGAGCCACACGACGCTAACTTACTTTGCATAGAACTTTACACGCATGTCCACCGCTTCCAGTAGACGGTCGGGCAGGATGACAGTTTTGCAGTGGCGTGACGTCTTGCCGTTACGACGATTTTCCTCGTTACGATTCCGTTCGACCGTTTCCCACATTTCCCTGCAACGAGAAGATCACAAAAGTCCCCAATGAATGGTCGTGAGAGATGCAGATATATTACGGCAGAAGGTATCGATTTGGGGCGATCGCATCACCAGACCCATGACGTCATAAATACTTTTCAAATGCGCTGGACGGTTCCAGCAGACAGGACAGGATGGTACACGGTGATGCACTCGCCCGATAACGTCGACTGACAATCAGTCACCGTCCCATCAGTGCCGGACTCTATCAATCACTCAGACCACCCGTGTGGTGCTGGCATTAATTAGTTGAGAAGATTCGCTTTTGATTCATTGTAATCGTCTAGTTGTTGATGGCTCGCTTTGCATGTCACGCGTGTCAGGTTGTTTTAGACGAACCCATCGGCACCTGGTGCAATCGGGTGTTCGTGAAACGTCATTCTTGAGCAAAAGATAACGCAGGTAAAGTCGCGTTTGCAAGGCGCCAGTTAGAATAGGTTTTACGCTCCCGGCTCGTTATCTCGCCATTCAGCTCTCACATTCCAGATGGCCCCTCGTATTCTGACTGGTTCTGAGGGCTTCAATGGTTCCCACACGCAACCTAATGCAATGTCGTACGACACACATTAGCGTGTTGCTTCGATGAAGAATATGACGGATATTGCGCTCAATGGCGTGTTTTTAGACCAACTTTAAACTACGAACAATTGGTCAATGAAACAACTATCGGCAAACCTGTTGAAAATAGCATTGTTGCGTTGGGAGTTTACCTTTTTTCTACGACGTGGAATACTCCCTAGCACGAAAACGCCTATTGTAATTCCCCGGTATTCTAGCCACTAGAATCATAGTACATAGCCTATAGCCGATTACTGTGTCATGGCTATGTACAGACGACTTTCAACATCCGCACGACATCACAACATCTGATGGGCGATAAACCGGAACCGGTACGGAGGCGGCATGCCGGGGTATCGGTGTCGTGTGCCCGAAGTGTCGAACCAGCCGACCAGCACACCAATCAACCGTGCTCACTTTAATGTTGCCGGGTTTCGTCGGCAAGTACTTCCGCCAAAAAACCGAAACCTCGGCAATGGCGGTACACCGAACGAATGGTTGTAAACATCTGGAGCTGTCAGTAATACGTGATATCACGGGAACTGATTTATGTGGCAGCGGCTCTTCCACCGAGCTCAGACTGACAGGTGGCGTACGGACGATGACTCACGCAACATTGCTCAGTGTCGCGTGTGCGACGGTGAATTCATTCAGGAATTCAGGCAGAAGTTGGAGGCTCCGGAGGATCCCGAAACACCTCAATGCATGACCTGGTCAACGTGCTGTTGGCCGTACGAATCCTTCCTTCAGTGCGCGAAAACATGTGTTGAGCCCCCGGTGGGGCTTCAAGCCGTTTCTTATCAGGTCAAACATGTTGCACGGCTCTTGAAAGTCCCGACATCCGATAATGTTCAATTTGTAACGAAACAATCGAACGATCGGAGTCGTTACAATTACACCACTATCTGTCAACTATCTGCCAGCAAGGGTGGATTACTCGGTGGATTACTTGACCGCGGTACAGTGTCCAAATTGGACACGACCTATCGGTTGAAGTGCTCTGTTTGCTGCTTCTTGGTGCAAACCTCGCCTAACCTGAGCATCGACCAGTTCAAGAGGCCCTCTCAAGAAATAGGGGTTCCTAAGCATAGTCCGGGTCGCGTAGTATAGGTAGGTACGATGTATCGGCCAGCAGGGCACGTACATCTTGTGTTATCAATTAGAATAAGTGACCCAACGGTGGTGACATCACGGTCAAGCAATCATCTCACAGGTGAGAGAGACCACATCGCACACATCGAGCACGAACAAGGTGGATGTTCAGAGTGTCCCGAACGGTTCGAATAGCAGCGCTGTACTCTAGCTCCCGAGTGGTCTGCAGAACGGTTGCTTATCAACTTCACTACCAGTGAGTGAGCGAGATCTGCTGATTCTCCACAAAAAAAAGAAGATATTTTGGTAATTGGTTTGCTAGTGGTCGCGACATCACTAGTGTCGGGACATTGCGTGGACTGAACCAACTGGACGGTCAAGCGCATCGCCCTCTCGCATGCGCCATTTCACGACCTTCAGGCTTCCGGTGCCGAGTGAGACAGTTGTGTTAGCGAGAGGGCGCTCGGTTTGGGGTCGGCGAATTCGAATGGAATGTTGCTGCCGTTACTTGTCGATGATTCTGCTGCTGCGCATTCTTGACGCGTATGCAATGCCATTACCATAGAGATAAGCACCACGGTACGGTACACGAGATGAAACGCGATACTCGATACGCACACCCGAGACGTAGCACGCGAGCTGACCACGGCAGGGCGACGAAAATCGACCTGTTGGCAGTTGACGCCGCCTCCACGTCCGGATATACGAAGGATCAAGGCGAGGATTTTTGGTTGAAAGGTGTTAAAAGGAGCGTTGGTAGGTTGGTTGCTAGAATTGGTTGCTCGTATAGCTACAGTTTCTCGGGTGGAAGGTGTAAAACATTTGGAAAAACAAATGGTCTAGAAGGGTCCTCGACCTGGACCTAACATTACCTTTCAAAGTTGCCGAAAAACTGGACACCGAGCACTAGCTGGTTGAGCACGAAGATATCACTGTTGAAGGCGAGCTGGTGCTGCATCCGCCGTTTCGCTTCCGAATCGTAATCACTTTCCTCCAGCTTGGCCTTGGACTTGCGCACGATCGGTGGCGGTTCCGTGTCGCGCAGCTCGTCCAGCTTCGACTTCCGCTGCTTCTTCCCGCCCGCACTGCTGCTCTTCCGTGCCGATTTCTTCTTCTTCTTCTGCTGCTTTTTGGCCTCCTTTTCGGCGCGCTGGCGTGCCTTCAGGGCACGCCGTTCCTGTTCCCGCCGTTCCTGGGTCAGCTCGCGGGTCGTTTGTTCGCGCCGCTGCTTCCGGACCATTTCCGCCTCCCACGGATTATTGCCGCCCGGTTGCTCCTTCGACTGCGAACGGCCCATGGTGGTGTTGGTGGTGGTGGTGGCGGCGGGGAGGAGCACAGGCTTTGGTTACCACATGGCAAAGAGCTCTGGGTCAGCTGGAGGTAGCGATCTCTGACAGCAGCGAACTGACACTCCACAAACTGGTGCGCGTCGGCACCGAAAACCGCCCGAACGGAAGAAACTGCAGCGTACGAAACACGATAAGACTTGGGTACCTTTCCCAAACACTGCGGTAGAACGCGGCAGCCTCTAGAAAGGGGCGAACGAACGCGGGCTTACGACACGGCCGCACGACACTATCCACAACAGCACACGCGAGAGTCCAAGGTAAAACTGAAGAGGCCGTCGGGTACTGAATACGTGGTGACCGTACCCGACTCTGATCTGAATGCGTGAATGCCTTCTTCCTGTTCCGAGCAGGTAGACGCCGCATGGGAGCGCGCTCGTGTTATCAGCGCCCGCAACACACCAGACCCGGCCGACGTTCCCCGTTTGTGCCGGTGGTGGTGAGTCTGCGTACGCATAAGAGCACGAGAGAAATTTGTTTGTCTCCTTATCGACCGGAGCAGATAGCACCCACTCGACTGTGGGGTCCCTCGCTGTCTCTCTTACTCGCCCTCGCCGGGACGCCTGCCAACGTCAGGTCGAAGTCACTTTTATTTTCAACAAATGTCTCCAACACTCCCGTGGAGCAGTGCCTGGGCGTTCGTGCTCTTCGTGCACTAGCTGGAGGACCTGATCGGGAACATCCCGGGTTCGGATAGCGGCACTTCAACGCGCACACACCCGAACCTACGCTCAGATCGCTCTACGTGTATGCATCCTCAGTACGCCAGATTGTTTGTTTTGTGATTCCGCCCCATATACCCCGGGGCAGGGTACTGCTGCCAATTTAATTACGGTGATTGGACCGCAACGTCAGAGTGTGTTCGGGCCAGGTTTCCGTGCAGCCGAGGCAGGTGACCCAACACCCTACATTGTCAATGAAGATGATTGTGCGGGCCGATTGCACGGCTCGATAAGCGTGGTGAGTGGTCCAGCGATTGTCCAGCGGGACCAGTTCCGCATGCGGCACTTAAGAAAATTGATTCCACGGGATTAGACATTTGGGCGAGTGATGCCGCGAAGAACTGCCGGGCAAAACAATTCTGCCGTGCCCTCCTCCATGACATGTACCGGGAAGCCTTTAATACCTGGAACACGTTGAACAACATCAGTAGAGTACATCGGGGTTTTTCTGTCTTCTGCCGCTACTCAGCAGCCGACCCGTGTCCGCACATCATAGCGCGCCTTGAGAGGATGTCTTATTATTGGAGAAAAGCATGCGGATCGTTAGCAATCCGGTTGAAGAGCAATATGATATTGGCACGTGCGCGTGTCTTCCAGTTTTATTGCGGAAGTACTTCCCTTCAGAGTCCTATTAACCCTTAATGCTCGATTGAACTACACTGTTCTGACTGCAACGCTTTCCTACAATTCTACACCAGGTCGAGAGTGTCCAGTGGACGTTTGATTCGCTCGCAGCTGAAGACAATGGCAATGGGGCCGGTAGTGAGCTGCGCCATTTGGCAGAATATTTGGCCAACAAGCAGTTCGATCTGGTCATCAACCCACCGATGAGCGGAGGCGGTGCACGTCGTGTGTCCTGCTTCATGACACACGGCTACCGTACCCGGCGACTCGCCGTCGACTACTCTATCCCGCTCGTGACGGATGTAAAGTGTGCGAAGTTACTCGTAGCGGCAATGCAACGCATCGGTGGAGCTCCACCAATGAAGACGCACATCGACTGTATGTCCTCACGGTTGATGGTGAAGCTGCCCGGCTTTATCGATGTACATGTGCATCTGCGAGAGCCGGGTGCTCCGCATAAGGAAACGTTCGCCACCGGTACGGCAGCTGCTCTGGCCGGAGGAATAACGATGGTACTGGCGATGCCCAACACCCAACCAGCTATAGTCGACCGAGGTGCGTTCCAGCAGGCGTTGGAGATCGCCCAGAAAGGTGCACGGTGTGACTACGCCCTGTACGTTGGGGCGTCTTCTACCAACTTTGGAACCGTACACGAACTAGCCTCGCAGGCGGCTGGTCTGAAGCTGTACCTCAACGAAACCTTCACGACTCTACGATTGCCTGGGATGTCCGAGTGGCAAGCACATCTTTCCAGCTGGCCCAAGAGGGCCCCGTTGTGTGTGCACGCCGAGCGACAAACAATGGCGGCTGTTTTGCTGCTAGCTTCACTAACCGATCGCCCTATTCACGTGTGTCATGTGGCACGCAAAGAAGAGATATTGCTGATCAAGGCCGCGAAGGAGCGTGGTCTGAAGGTAACCTGTGAGGTGTGTCCTCATCATCTCTTCCTGTCGACGGCCGATCTCGACCGGATCGGAGCAGGGCGGGGAGAGGTACGGCCGGTGTTGTGCAGCCCGGAAGATCAGCAAGCGCTCTGGGATAATCTGGACGTGGTGGATGTGTTTGCAACGGATCACGCACCACACTCACGGGAGGAGAAGGAATCGGATCATCCACCGCCTGGATTCCCGGGCTTGGAGACGATTCTCCCGCTGCTGCTGACAGCTGTCACAGAGGGCCGGCTCACGATGGATGAACTGGTGAACAAGTTCCACACGAATCCGAGACGCATCTTCAATCTTCCGGAGCAACCGAACACGTACGTCGAGATCGATCTGAGCGAGGAGTGGATCATACCGGACCGTCCCCAACATTCCAAGGCCCACTGGACGCCGTTCGCCGGCATGCGTGTGAAGGGTTGCGTACATCGCGTTGTACTGCGCGGCGAGACAGCGTACGTCGATGGGTTGGTACTGGTGAACCCGGGATATGGACAGAACGTGCGTGAATGGCACGGTGGCAAGCCACCGTTGGTTGGTGCCGCTTCCATCGAACGGATCGATGTGCTGAACAACTCGATCGGGTCTGGATCGGCTGTTGGACTGCGGACGACAGATCTTGAACCTGATCTGCAAACCAACGAAGCATTCTTCCAGCTTCTTTCACCGGACGGTTCCAATGCTCACGTTAAGCAGCTCGGTGTGCACTTTGCCGGAGAGCAGGCAGCTCTTCGTCCTGCTTCTCCACTACCACCCAGGATACGGTGTGATTCGACCGGGAATCAATCGGTGCTTGGGAAGCTTGAACCACTCACCATACAGACCGGAACACACGGAGCACTTCGCGAGCGTCAGTTGGCTGGTCGGCATGTCCTCACGGTGGATATGTTCACCAAGGAACATCTGAACGAAATCTTCCATCTGGCGCAAACGATGAAGACACGGGTCGCGAAGGATCGTCTGCTGGATGATCTGTTACGTGGAAAGGTGATGGCGTCCATCTTCTATGAGGCGAGCACGCGTACTAGCTGCAGCTTTGCGGCGGCAATGCAACGTCTCGGAGGTCGTGTTGTGCACGTGGACGAAACATCCTCGTCGGCCAAGAAGGGCGAAACGCTCGAGGATAGCATCCAAGTGATTGCTGGCTATGCGGATGTGGTGGTGCTGCGCCATCCACTACCAGGAGCAGTTACGGTAGGTTTGATGAGCACGAGTCTCTGAGCACGCAGGTCTAAATGAGGTCTCTTCCGTATTTTCAGCGTGCCGCTCAGCATTGCCGAAAACCACTGATCAACGCGGGCGATGGTGTTGGAGAGCATCCGACACAGGCCCTGCTGGACATATTTACCATACGCGAGGAGATTGGTAAGGTGAACGGACTTACGATCACGATGGTCGGTGATCTGAAGCATGGACGTACGGTACATTCGCTGGCCCGGCTGCTCACGATGTACAGCGTGAACTTGCGTTACGTTTGTCCGCCGGGGCTTGAAATGCCTGACCACATCAGGGAGTACGTGGACAAGAAGGGTATTTCGCAGCGTCACTTTGACTCGCTCGAGTCGGCCATCGTCGATACGGATGTGCTGTATATGACCCGCATCCAGCGCGAGCGCTTCGAGAGTGAGCAGGAATACGAAAAGGTCAGATATGCTTTCCAGCAAAGATTCTCTTCTACTACTCCTCTGTCAGGTTCTCTCTTATATATATCTCAATACTGTTTCCAATTAATTTCTCTTACAGTGTTGTGGCCAGCTGATCCTAACGCCCCAGATTATGACGATGGCCAAGCGTCGCATGATCGTTATGCATCCGCTGCCGCGCGTGTTCGAGATCAGTGTGGAGATCGATAGTGATCCCCGGGCCGCCTACTTCCGGCAGGCCGAATATGGAATGTACGTACGCATGGCACTGCTGGCGATGGTGCTGGGACGCAGCTGAAAACTGACGCTACACAAATTGAACCCGCTGCCCGTAGAATGTCAGTTCTGGAAGCGTTTATTCCAATACGCAGTATCTTTACATTGGAGAGGTGGGCTACTATATCTATACACGAACCTACCACACGATCCTAACGCGTGGCTAATCCTAAATGCGAAACTAATCCTAAACATGGTGATGGAGCAAACGTCCGTAGTGATACCTAGCGTTCCGCGCATTACTGCCGTGTGCATGGGGTACGCCAACTGTTTTGCCTATAGCTATGAATATCTGTCAATGGTTTATACCAATAAAAACGACCCCTTTTCGTGTGCGGGAGGTGTTGACTACGATAAAGAAATAGACTGCTAGAGAGTTTGATAAGTAGAAAGTATCGCCTTATGTCCAGCATGTAGGGATAATCCTGTTTTTGTCGGGTGGCATGAGACACCCAAACCATCACATACGAGTAGTAACTACATCCACTAGCTCGAAATCGTTCGCAAACGTTACGCAGCGTGGTGGAGGCGTTGGATGCTTCTGGACATCTGCTTCCGCCGGTTTCGTCCTTCCGGTAGCTGAGATGTTCGCAGGTGTACTATCCTGTTGAGGGTCTTTCGTTTGGGAACTGTTTTTTTTTGGAAGACAGAATAGGACGTTAATAGCTGGACAGTAGAGTCACCTAGGTTCGTATGCTTCTTACCTTCGCTCACGCCGTGTTATGAAGGCGATCAGTGTGAGGAGAATGATGAGTGCCACTAGTACTCCGAGTCCAACGGCGGCCAGTGTCATGTTTGGGTGGGCCTCTCCATCCATCGATACCATCGGAACTGTTGATTGGGTAAATGAGAAAAAATGGGAAATTAATAACCATCTAATCCAACCAGCAGGAATTCTATTTATCCAACTCTAATCCCAGATTCACTAGCCACCCATCGCAACTCACAATTAAATGTCCCCCCCTGTCACACGATTAATGAATCGGCCATTATGTCAATTACAAGCACAGATTATCATCATTACGCACCGTACGCGAAGGACTGCTGTCGCCACGGTTATTCGTAACATATGGGAGCTGTCCTACAAGTTACCGTTGGCGTGTGGCGCCTCGGAACGTAATAAAGACACCATTATACGGACTCGAGTCGCCTAACACGCCTGCAGTAATGCCTCGCCGTAATAATTATCGCCATAAGTTTGTGCGCGTCGCGTTCGGCTTCCAGCCGTGTGTTCTGATGTGACACGGGTGAACAAGTGCCAACCCGACGCGAAAGCTGCTGGCGACAAGCAGTCTACCATGAGGGGAACGTTCTCGAACTTTGGACAGTTGGAATCTCTCCGTGTGTGTGTGTGGATTTCACAACATTGCCACACGAGAGAGGGGGGCAAAAACCGGATAAGGTTTACCCTATCCTATCTTCCTGGTGATGGTTAAGGTGTGTAGAAACTGGTAATAGATACGGTTGGCTATTCCTGCCCATGTACGGCACAAAACTGGAACCATCTCGGCATCTGCCATGCAGCTTCCCATGCATGCGGGTCACAGAGAATCCAATGGTCGGACAACATTTTTTGGCACGATCGAGAGCATCACAGGACCAGTTCTTGGATTTGGACGAGTTAGCCCACGCACGCGGACCTAACGCTGGCAGCCGCATTCGGAACATGATCCGAATCTCAGGTAAGTACACCAACGAAAACAAATATTTAAAAAAAAAACACACCAACATGCGTGCAGAGCTACTACAACTCTGTCCGATCGGGTGGTTCACAGTGCATTAAGCGCAAAAAGACCTTGTCGCTTGAGGTGCGGGTTTCCCACATCGGGCTCCGTCACTCGCTCTCTTCAGACTAACAGGCTTGCGTGTCGTAATGACAGCGGACCTGCTTACCAACAGTAGGAAGCCACATTCGCCACTTAGGGACGCCCCAGGGCCGTACAGGTGCTCTATCGTAATGCCGATCCGGACGACATTTGAGGTTTTTGCGCTTTGGCGTGATTCGTTTTTGTGTCTTGCTTCATTTTATTCTCCTGTGTGTCTGTCAAGCTTTCTGACAGAATCCTTACGAATTCTGTGTGGTCTTGCAAGTGGACAGGTTTACGCTAGGCAGAAAAAAAACCCTTCCCCAAAAGGAAATTAATCTCCTGGAAAAGGTTGCACCGGCTCAACGATGACGATCCAACCGTGCGTGAAGCTGCATCCATGCACCAGTCTTCAGCATTGATTGATGGCAATCCTTGGCAAACCTTGGACGCCGTGTGGAGTGCGGTGGCAGCACGGCAACGCCCCGTGTCCGATTTGCATGTGCCTTTCGCACGGGTTCCGCCGTGCGCCTACGAAGCATTCAGCGAGTCATTAACGTGGACAAACAGAAAACCACACACGTAGGGTGGCGCAGTAATGGTTTTGAGATACATATGAAGGACATATCGCTGACTGATGGACGAGATTCGTAAATCCGTCCCTGCCTTCCACCGGAAGGGTGATGTGTGGGGAGTGGGGGGAGGGGAAGGGTTTTGAGTGGGCCTGCTGTCACTGACCGCAACTCAAGCTCTGGGACCACGTACAGCGGGTACCACGCAGGGCCCGGGGGTTTGTTTTGATCGGCCATTTTAAGGTCTCTCGATCGGTGGTGCGAATTTATCATCCTTAGGCGGGCAAACATCCTTGAGCGGGTGGTGAACCGGTTGCCCGGTTTTGGAAGTCGCTACCGTTGGTGTCCAGCGGGGTTCAAGGTTTTAAGCCGCCGCAAGACCGTCTGTGCGACCGGGGTACTCTAGGGTCTAGGTGCGCTATTAGGAACCTGACAACTTCATTAGGAGTCCCCCCGAGGTACCATTAGGTGTCCGACGCTCAAACATTGATCCGATCCGATTAAGATCTACAGATAGTGTTGCACGATGAGTGGCAGGGCATACTGTTGAGCGTCACGCACTACACCCCCCGTGGGGTAGTGTAGCCCTAACTCGGAAGGTGTTGCCAACTGCAGCTAACGATGCTACCCCGTGTATCAGCAATCGCGTCGAGGCCATTAACGAGCCGCGCGTTGCGTTGTGTGCGTAAGCGTTCGAATTGGGATATTCGCCGCGCTAACCCGGGAACAGCTCGTCGTCAAGTGCATCTCGGCTTCTTGTGCGGTTAATCTGGCCGGCGAGATTTCACCACCGACGGCAATCATCGTGTTAAGCGCCATCCAGAAGGCGTCCCCAATTTGGACGCCCTTCCCGGCATCCCACAAACTCCCCCTCCCAATCACGCCGGGAACGTTCGTTCGAGTTGGATGAATTCCAAAAATGTTGGAATCTTCTCGAACACCATTCAAAGGCCGTTTCGAGAACATTATGTTCGAGGTCTGGAGGAGGCCTGCCAGTTTTGGAGCAGGTTTGTGTGAGCGAGCTCTCGGTGTGTGTGTGTGTTTTTTTTATCCTCAGTTTTATGCGCAATTTTTACTATGACGCACCACTGTTAGAGGCTTAGCTAACTCTTGATTCCACTTCCCATGAACCCCCAACCGGCTCGCCCCCTCCCCCCCCCCTCCCCCCCTCGCCGTCATAAGTATCCGGACGAGCCGCATCAGAGCAAACGCATGCGAATTCGATTAGTTGATTTATAAGTCACGGTGTGCCGTACGTAACTGTACGTTTCGGACCGCTCCAGGGGGGGGGTGTACGGGGTACGAATCGGGATGCGCTCCAGACGTCATGTTCCGGAACCGCGTGCTAGCTAAATGTGCCATTGTTCATTCGTCATCCAGACGCTGGCGCAAAAATACACACAGCCGGTGTACCAGATGGTCGGCAGATGATAAATCCCCTACGCCTCGTACATCAACCCTTTTCCTGCCAGCCCCGCAACGGTTCGATGCGAATTACTGAGCGCCACGAACCGTCGTTCGTTTTCGGATGCAGCCCGGGATCGTTCCGGGATGATTATCGGTCTCTGGACGTTTCTCGATAACGATCGGGGATGTGATAACTCGCCTAGAACAAACCATATCCACTCCGAAAACACGTGACCGACACCGTGTCGCCGAAAGCGAAGTCGTATTTCGTGATGCGATCAGTTTTTTTTTGCCCACCTCCTCCCTCTCCCTCTCTCTATCTGTCCGATCGTTCAAGTAGTTGGAAAATAGTGGGTGGGTGTAGAGTCCCCGGTACACTATGGTATCAGGTGCACGAGCATCGCAACCTGCCTATTAAAGCTCTGCCGGTATTGTTGTTGTGCTACGATCATGCTCACTGTTAACGCAATGCAAACAAACTAACAATTTGATCGTGCTCGGGGGCATGAGTACCGTTTTTGATGCGAATTAAGTGTGATGAAGTTGGTCCAATTAAATGGTTTGATCGCGGCATCACGACTTGTGGCAGGAGGATTCATCCAACGAAGATTCTGGAGTAGAGTTTTCAAAATACAGAAGAGTCTTTAAAAGTTGAAGTTGAAGTTCAGGCTGTGGGAAGATATCCTTGACACAGAGATAACAAGATGTTTTTTTCCAAGAAGCGAAACAGGTGCTATATATAAGGCAATAAGGAAGACTCTAGATTAAACTTTGGAAATGTAGAGTGTTGAAGGTGAGGCAGGAGAGTTAGCAGAGGGCATCCTTGACACAGAGATAACGCTTCAAAGCGCGAAAGTGGTATACTGGCCACTCAGCAAATCCTCCAAAGTTTGAAGATATCACACGCAAGACTTGAAGATCGGTAGAGACTCCAAACCCCCCCCCCCCCCCCCACCCATGAACTCGATCCGAGTTGAAATTTTTGTTGAAGCCAATGATCTCGGACTCACCCTCCCGCTCTTTCGCTTCGTCTAGTGGAATTGAATGTAGCTATTACATGCATGATATCTCGAACCCCCCCCCCCCCGCCCCTCCCCTGTTGCTTATACACCGTGCATTGATTGCGCTAGGTACCGTGTCTCTCATCATTATCAGTTCGTAATCTCCCACACCGCCGGATTGCGGAGGAGTTGCGGCTGAGCTCTCGAAATCCAAACAAAACCGGTCAAATTTGCAAACCTGGTTGAACGGTTCTTTTTTTTGTACCAGGTTGCTTCTTCTTCTTATGCCACACATAGTCATTAGGTGATTTGTGGTGGAACAGAGAAGAAAAAAAAAACCGTTCCATTTGAATCACCAGTGGAACAATGGAAGGTTTTTGTTGTATGCACGTCACTCCTGCCAGCTGACTCAAATACGCGCGTGGTGAAATTGGTAGTTCGGTAGACTGTCACAGCTGATGAGCAGCTAGTGGTTACGCTAAACAGCTGGGGCTTATTGAGAGGGCGCTTGTTTGCGCTGGAAAATCCCTCCTCAGTTCCTGTTTGCTAAGTTGAGATAACATCTGGAAAACCAATATCCAAGGGTGAGAATTTACATCTTATCTTATCACCTACACCGAGGAACTCCTCCACTGCTCAGAACTTAGAACGCACTTAGATGGGTAATTCCAAACTCCGGACGACAAGATGCCTCGTAAATCACCTTAATGTCAAAGGAAACAAAACACAAATCAATTAATCACATTGACAGCTACAGCTGATGATGAGCTATTTAAGGCAAGCCTCTAATCAAAACGCAGATGCTTTACAAACCGTTCCTGGCTGATTTACATTCCCCCCCCAGACCTGCGTACTGTTTTGACGTTCAGCTGTATCTTTAAAATAATATAATTAGATCATTCCGCTTAACTCCGCAGCGCAAAACAATGCTAGGCGAAAGGGTATCCGTTCGAACAGCGCCATGATAATGACATTCTTGGAGGGGTTCGAACAGCGCGGAAAACAACAATACCCAACATTCTAGCCGTCTGCCTTCCATGGGCCCCGTCGCCCTCGGATCAGCTGGTTGGCCTTTTACTATCGCCCGTAGCACGTCAGTCACCTGGGGCAGCTGGAGGGCCTGCCTGTTCGTGCAACAACAAGAAGACCCTGGTAGAATAATGGTAGGTATCTCGGCCGGCCCGGAGGTAGACATATTTGCACGTTCTAGCGCGTTTGATAATGATAATTATTCTCTCGCGGCCTACCGCACTGCCTGGTCGCGTTTTTTTTGCGTGCCCGTGCGGTACATCACTTTCACCGGCAACGTGAGGCACGCGAGCAGAATGACACCATCTGAGTCTGGCCGTTCAGACCGCAATCGGCTCGTTCGCATCGGTGTATCGGTTGATCGGCGGAAAAATTAGGAGGGAAACCTTCTCGCTCTGTTTGCGTCACCTCGCGCTCGCGCAGGCAAGGTCGCTTTCACCTGTAAGTGCGCGCGACTCAATGGTATTGTCATTAGACGCGGGCCACTTACCTTCGCTCTCACGCCCGATCAGCTTGGCGGTGTAGGCCTGCATCGTGTTCTGGTCCGATTCGGTCATCTCCGGCAGCTCTAGCGCGTTGGGCTCCATCACGCACACCCGCAGTCCTCGGAATATCCCGAGCGAGGATACGCGCACTTCCTACCGGAGGTCACTAACCGACCACACACTCGCGAAGTGTATATCCCTCCGCTTCCACCTGAAGGTGAACGAGTTTTGTTGGAGCGGGAGTCAGTGTTCCGAGATTCTGAGCCCGTAACCGACAGGTACGATGACTTCCCAGCGATACGATTTCGGGGATTTATTAACGGTGAACCGTTGTCAAGGTTCTCACTGCTGCGGGGGAAATCCTATCGAACGATGTCTCACCCCCGACGTGTACTCTTGGAAGCGTCCGATCTCTCTCTGTAGGGTTGTGATCCTGTCTGCTTGGTCTGTACCAACCAGGTCAAAAACAAAGCCAAACGTTTTGTTGTTCCTTTCTTCCTCAGAGGTTATTGTTTTACTTAACTCTCTCGGTACACGTTTTGTTTTGATAAACACACACACACACACACACAACACTGTCCGCGCACACCGCCAAAAAGGCCCAACGTATCAGGGTCGTGGCCGTACAGTGAATGGGAGAAAGAATTCGCTAATAATAGAAACTGTCCACTGGCCACCAGAAGGCGGCTGAATCTCGGTCTCGGTGGCGTACCGTTTTTGCGTAGTTTTGGCGCGTCGTTGCGTTTTGTTGACGGTAACACACGTCTCTGCTGAACTCGTTTACTTCACCAGAGGCGAGGGTGGATTTTACTTTGACTTAAAATGAGTTAAAAGAGTGATCGTGGTTAGGTGTTGATTGCACGACGACGGTACGACGTTGTTGATTGTAGTTTGGTTCGGGGATACAGCTCTCCACAGAAAGAAAGCACACACGTCCACGAGATTTGTGACGAGATATTGGAGGAACGGTAACACTACAGCACGTACCGAGTTCACTTGATAGAGCTCCACCTTCTCAAACAGAGATAGTGTTCCTGGTGGTAGAGTCCTGAGGACCTACTTGTAACTAGCTGCGTCTTACCACTTAGGGTAGTAACGGTAGCTCCCGATCAGCTTCGTAGCGTATTTTGCACTCGCCTTGAACGGTTGTGGTACGATCGCGAACGCCACACGATCAGCATCCGGTGCAGTCTGTTGGTCGACTGAGACGTTGATCGGTGCGTTGCCGGCTGAAATATGGGCTGTGCACGCCGTCCTTCTCCAACGCTGTACGCCGCTCCGCTCAGGCGCCGTGATGCGGTTTTGTGCTCTCGTGCCGGTGCGCGTCCCAATCGGACCGCACCGTCTGTCCTGGGATGTGTTGCTGCTGTAGCGCGCTTTCACCCGCTCATTCTGACAGATCTGGAGTAAACGAGGGAAGGAGAGGGTGGAGGGCAGGAGGGAAGGAAGTAGGGAGAATAGGATCTTCCGGCCGACGACAGTACGTGCCCATCGGAAGCCTTCGCTGCACGTCCCCGCCAACGAGTGAGTGATCGCCTAAGGCACCAGTTGTGAATCGATAATTTGTGTTTATTCATATAAAATACTTTAACTTATAGCTCTAACAGGGGTGTCGCTGCTGCTTGGCATTCGTTTGGCAGAATAATAATAATACCGCTCAGTCTAATGCGCTCGGGCAATGTGAAATGCAAGAAAAAAGGAAGCAAGTAAGCGCTCGTAATACGTGTTGCGCCTGACGGGCTGCAATTTGATGCGTTGGAAAGAGCACGCGCTCAGCATCTCTCCCTATGCGGGATGCTGGAGTGTTCCGGATTAGGAAAATCCTTTCAGGTGACGGTACGCAACGAACGCGTCAACTCCGTACACCAGTCCCACGATACCTCCCATGTACTTGTGTGGATGAGGACGTTATTAAAGCCGAGTGACGCGTTGTTTTATTTTTAGGATTCGGAAGTGAAAATGTGTGTCGGAATGGGAAAATTGGGCAAAAGAAAGAAAGAAAGAATGGTGCACAAGATTAATTTCTCACCCGCAATCAAAACCGATGGCGCTAAGGGTGTGAGGGAAGTACTCACGTATACGGCTGTCATCGCTGGATAGGCACTGTGGATGCCGCCGGTCGTTTTGAACAGCAGGAACTTTGGGTAGAGAAACACGTTGACGGCAAAGCCGAGATAGGATGCGGCACTGAAGTACATCACACACGCTAGCCCGTTATACACGACTTCCTGTGTTTTTTTTGTTGCGAAGATGCCTGAACATTATAGGGACTCTTGCTGCGACACTCCATACTCACAAAGATTGATTGGCGCACGAGATGAAACGTCCGGTCGGAGATGGTGTAGCAGAGTAGCAGTATCGTGGTGGTAAGCAGGAAAGCTGAACTCGTCGTCAGGAACCCCCAAAAAGCTTCCCCAATATCTTTCGCCGAATCCATACCGAACTGGACCAGCATCGTCTGGCAGAACCATCCCAGCACGAGCTCGAAACACTTCAGGATACCGTTTTTGGACACAATGAAATCGATATTGAGACACGTACACACCCGACAGCATCCTAACCGGAAGCCACGGCTACGCTGTTCGTTCAGATGTCCGCGCCCGCCAGCGTTGGCCGGCATTCGTATCACTGTCGGAGGCATAGTGCGGACAAAAAACCCCCAGAACCGTACCCGGTGTCGTCTGCACAGCAACTGGCGGGCTTAACCGTGCTCGTCGTCGGCTTCGACCATCAGGACCTCCTGCGGTATCTTCGCGTTGGTGCCGGTCCGTGGTACGGCGGGACGAAAATAGAACAGCGAGAGAAGCCGAAGAGAGGGAATGCGTGAGTTGTCGGCGCAGGCGCGCATACCTCACGCAGGCCGTGCGTACCCCAACAGGCACAGATGTCTAGCTACCGAAACACGTGTGAGACCACAAAGACTCGTGTGCAGCATCGCCGTGATTTGTCGTGCGCTGCGCTGTGTTGTGCTCTCTTCCCGGAGGGACTTTTATTGGGTCGTCCAGGACACGATGCATGCGTACCAGCCGGTACGAATGTTTATTTATATCGTGCTCCGGGGGGTTTTCCCTTTTTCTTTTCCGGTCGCAGCTCACCAGACAAGGGAATGCAAGTCAACAAACTGCCGACGTCTGGTGTGTCATCGATATCATATTTTGCTTTCAAAACATTCAGTGCGGGTGAAGCTGCTCAAGGTGATACAATGTTGGAACGCAACCGAGAAGGGGACACTACCGCGTTTACTCATAGAAAATCATTCATTTATTTCTTCTCCAACATTTTTGCGCTCAGATACAAAAAAAAAAAACCTTAACGATTATCTTTAAAAAAACAAACAAAAACTTGAATAACTGAACAGGAGGACCGATTGAGTCAAACTAGAATGCGCGACATATGGTAGAGGCTTGTGACGGCACATGTGAAGGCCCTCAAACCGATCAAACCGAAAACGTAAAGTTGAGCGTCACTGCATTGGGTGTGAATATGTGTGGAACAAATGAAGATGATGAGTAAAAGATCCAGTTGAACTCCTGATAACCTGTCTATGTAATACTGATGCCTGCCTGTTTAAATACCTCAAAGTCCTCAAAGTGTCGCCGTACAAGTTCTGACGCTGGGCTGACTTTTTCCTCTCGCTGTCTCTTTCTCTCTGTCACGCTCAATATCCTAAGTACACACACTGTTTTGCTGTTTCCGCTATTAGACAATAAAATAAAATTAAAAAAAACATCGATACACGAACACCAGCGACACCGACGCTAAAGCCTGCAAGCGTTCTGAGATTAGAGCGAGTAATTAGACAACAACAAAAAGCGCCTTCTTCGGCGCGAAATGCAACCTTGGTTAATGCACGCTGAGATGAAGTAGGTTTACGATCAGAGGGGAAGGAGCAGGTTGGGGGGTAGGAAGACCAAGCACACATAAACACGTATATAAACACACACACACACACGGAACAAGGAAGTCTATCGCATCGAACACCCCATGCCATGTCTCGATAGTTGTACAGTCACCAACTTTGAAGGGACTGCCGAGACGCTGGAAGTTGATTGTGTGATGGAAGACTGAACAGGAAACATAGCCACCCCGGCTTAGATGCCTCGGTAGGAACGCTGAGCGAGCAGGGTACTGAAGAGGTAGAGTGCGGACACGATCAGTCCTAGGATCTGTGAAATGGAAACATACAGGTCAGGAGACATCATCAAGCACGCGGAAGTCTTGCCCATCCCGATCGGCTACTTACCGCAGCAGCCATGTACGCATCCTTCAGGGTGTGATAGTACCGTCCGTTAGTGACATCCACCAGCAGCATTATCGAGGCGATCAGATACAGCAGGAACGCAATCGTATGGTACACGAGCTCGTAGATCGTTTTCGAGATGATACCGCCGGTACTGAGCGACACGAGACAGGAAGCGAGCAGACAGAACGTCCCGATCAGGAAGGCGACCGCCATAAGCAGGAAGAAGAACTCGGCACTGGCCGGCAGGCCCGATGTTGAGTAGCGCCGGATGTAGTACGCCACCAGTCCGACATTCACTGCGCCGATAATCTGTGAGAGAAGTGAGTGACATCGATTAGAGGGGGAGGTCAGAATTATCATCCTTGACCTGTTAATGGACGCACCAGCTGGGCAAGCTTCAGAAGACCGGGCGTTGTACGGAGGTAGCCCGTGTTAAGCACAACGTGCGATGTGCCGGTGGTGGTAGTGGTGGTACGGGTAATAACGACTGAGTGCGACATCTTGCGGCAAAAGCTTTACTTGTTGGTGGTTGTCCTCACTACGACGGTGACGCTTAAAAAGCTGCAACGAGACATGGGAACAAAATCTTTTGAAGTGCTTGATACAACGAGGGCCAATTCTTCAAGGTACTTGTTGGACCACGAGTAGGATATTGCTCTACAACTTCGAAAGGCCTTGATTTGAGACTTGGCAGTTCTGATTTTCTTAACTTGGCCTACAGATGCCATAGATGTGGCCAGTCAGACCTGGATAACGGAGAATATTCGAGGTGGGATTTTAAGAGATATCCTATTATTGCCATATAGACCAACAGATACCGGCTCCAAATAGCTCCAAAAACTCTGATACTTCTTGGTGGAACAGGTAGGAGTCCTCACATCTCTGAAGACTCTTGATAGACCAGTTAGGATCAGAATTCATGAATACTTCACTTCGCTATAACTTCCATACTTTATAGCTCCCAATTTAAATCCTCCACAATCTCTGACGACACTTGATAGAATACTGTAAAGAATTAACGAATTCTTCACCTCTCATGTACCTTGTACCGATTTATGACTCAGATTTAAATCATCTCCTGATGCTCCGCCCTAGAATAGTCCATCGCATCCAAAAACAAATCTCCCACCACAAGAATCTCGCGGTCGTGCTCTGTACAATACAGCTCGGGGTGTGTGGTGTGTGGAAGCAATAAATACAAATCGGTAGAGCTCCTACCCAGACCCATCGTGCAACGCCGTGCCGAACGACAAACAAAACAAGCGAATGCACTCTCTGACTGACAGCTTCGTGCGAGAGCCGTATGAATGGGGTGCGCGTGTGGGCGTTGTGATGCGCGTAGGAAAAAAAAATGCGACGATGATGTATTTTGGGGTAGAATCAAATGGGCAACTCGTGTTATGGTGGGTAACCCCGTTTCATCGGCACACATACGCATGCGAAGGCACGCACTAGTAGTAGACGAGAATCAGTAACATCACCAACATTGCAGGGTTGGGGTTGGGGTTGCCGTCTCGTGATGCGATCGCTGTGTCATGCAGCTTGGAGGTAGCTATTTAGGTCAAGCAAGACAAACACGCCCCAAACACATCCCATGCTCCGATCAAGAATTCTATAGACTCTATAATTACGACTGACGAGCTGTGGGCGAATGCTGGTATGTGTGCATGCTACTGGAGCTGAGATTCCGCGCTGCACATTTCCTGCCAAATGCTGTGTAAATGTTGCAATCTCTAATGATAAGAAACCACTTTGCGAAGACTTTGATAAGCAAACCTTCGCGTGGAAGCTTTGATACATCGATGACGCATCTGTTGATGTCACGCACCGGAAGCAAACGTCTGGAGGGCGACTTGATCGTGCTGGAGGTGGTCCTCCCCAAAGCGGTAGTCCTTCAAACCTTCCCGCCTCAAAGAGTGATGAGTGATGAGAGTGATGAGTATACAGAGCTCGGTACGTGAGATATACTGAGGCAGTAGTACGTTTAAGGTCCAACGAAGAATCGGTATGCATCGATCCGATCGCCATATTAGGACAATCGTGTCAAGGATGCGTGAAACCCGTTGTCAACAATGACTTCTTGTGTCGTGTGCGTGGAGCAAAACAATCTGTTGCTCCCATCGCTCTCCTCAGCAACAGTACGACGTGGTAAGTCCAAACAGACGCAAGATTCTGACCTGGGCCGCGTTAAATAATAGCGCCCTGCAAGATTCTGACCGCGGTATGGAAATTAAGGAAAACACCCCATCATGATACGGTGCGCCATCACCAACGGTCAGTGCAACAAAACACGCAGAGTTTAAAAATAAAACTCCAACACGCAGCAGGTCTCGGTGCTGACATCATCGCCGACAGCGGGAACCAACAAAACAAATAAAATTCACTGCAACAGGAGGTGTTGTGGGGGTTGATCGCGTGTTGGAGAACTGTGCTTCAAACCTACATGGAAAAAGGGTGGAGATCTAGAGAATTTCCCTGTAGGGGACCTCGCGTTATTTCTTGCTCTGTTCCAAGAAAGTAGCTCACGACCATATTTGTGCACAGATGGTTGAAAAATGTCCAGAATTCTAGCAGGAACACATTCAAATGATGTTGGAGAACAACAGGTTGCAGTTGACACTAGCCTTACAATAATCTACTCTTAATGCTCACTTTGTCAACCTATTCAATAGGGCTAGATTTGATTGATACACTACCGGTTGATTGATGGGAACACGCTCCAGAAAACACACACGCAGAGAGGTTAAAAACACAACGCGACTAGACTCGCAAAACACCGGCGCGAGCAGGGCAATATGGTGGCGTCTGAACGTTCCACACGAGCGAAGCGTACAACAGCGACTGAACGCAACTTGGACGCTACCCCGCGGGTGAAGTCACCGATGCACACAGTCCAAACACCGACCGTTCGCGCTTGTGTGTGCGAGTATTGCGTGGCGGGAGCGTTAAAAATCGAGAGTGAAATTGGCGTTGCCCTGCTGAGCAAGACGGTGGACCCTTTTTTTGGTAGTGCCCCGGGATGTTGGAAACCTGGTCGGCAAGGACAAATCGACAGCATGGGGCGGACAATAAGAGAGAGTGAGAGAGAACCGAAAGCCCCAAAAAACAACTTGTTGTATTTTAGGGGGGGTCGCCCATATAGCAGGGCACATCAAGAGTCTTGGGACATGGGACACATGTGTTTTGTGGTACTTTCTTTCCTTCGTCCACACACTTGTCGCACGCTTGATGATGTCATTAAAATTTGGCTAGAAATTCTGGAAACACACACCCAGGCAATGTCAGTTTCGTTGAAGGCCATGATTGCATATCAGGCACTTGTGCGAGAATGCACAACCACTCGAGGCGTGATATCATGCCGTGATGTGAGATGAGGCATCATCATGCCTTCAGGGTAATCGCATGACGCATCTGTTCGGAGATGTTTGTTTACATTCCGATCGGATTTGGTAATGCTTGGTACTTGGTACTGAGCGGAACCCCTTCCCGTCACAACATTATCGTAATGCTGCTAGAGGTAGCCGTAAGCCACCTTGAAGAGGTTTTCCGGGCTCAGACTTGTGGGCATGGTTGTCCGTTCCCAAGGGCAGTCGGTAGAGCCGAGTTGACCGAGGAAGGTGTGGCCCTGCTAGGTGCGTCCTCACAGTTACGCTTCGCTCAATGTTACACCGTCACGGTCGCATGCCCATTAGATCGCTTTGTATATGTGTGTGTGTGTGTGTGTGTGGAGAAGAGGGTAAAAAACTTATCAAGAATAGCTAGTTACAGCCAATTCGTTAAAATGAGGGGTTGTTTGGGGATATCCGTTCTACCCCTGCTAGCCGTCAGGACGAACTATCGCCCAGACTGTCGCGCCGTCTAGTCTCCAACTCCTACTCCGGACTTTTTTTACTTCACTTTATCCCTTGATCAGGAGGAAGTTGTCCAGGGTTTGACGTGAACGGGGAGAGAAACAAAGACTCCCACATCTTGGGTTTTGTTTGTGAGGCACAATGGCGCGCCTGCTCCAACCATTCTGTACGTCTTGCAGCCAGTGCTAGTCAACGTGAAGAGCGGATGCATTTTCTTGCATCCCAGCAAAAAATTCCAAGAGGGTATACTCTCGTACCAGTGCTCGGGCTGGGAACTACTGCTGGAAGTTAAATTTAACTTCGGTCAGCGGTGGGGAGTGAGCTACTGACAGCAGTTGGAGGATTTATGGTTGGTGTTGTATACACCCTCGATAGGTTTTGACCTACTATTTCTGGCTTGATAGTTAAGTCCGGTAGATGAGATTCGATACCAGATCGTGGCGACTAGGTACATGTTAAAGTACCTGTTTATCTTACCTGTTTTACCTGTAAAGTAAGTATTTTATCGTACTTACTGTGTGTTTCGATATTTCCTGTGAATTTCTAGCTCATCAAGAAACAAACTCCGTTCGTTTGATACACAAACAACAAAAATAATATGTATTGTAGCTAACGGACGTGTGCGTGCGGCGCACACGAACGATTCAAGTTTAGCGTTTACCCGCTAGATGGCGGTACGATGCAACATTGATGGAAAGCTTTCACGTAAGCTTAGCGAACATAGCGACACAAACGGGTACAACCGGTACCACACAGAGCACTGCACTTTCTTCCTTTCTTTGTTCCCTAACCAGAAGGGAGTAATGGCGCAGTATCGGCCCAACTACTGGCCGCTGACCGTACGTCCGTCGTAGATGTCACGGAGCTGTACCCAGTACTCGCCAGCGTACACCAGTGCCGTCAGCAACGTAAAGTCGGCCGATATCCAGTTGTACGTGTAATTCACGCCGTAACCCTTATTGGCAAACATCAGCCCGTACGAAAGGACGTACAGGATCAGCGTCACACCGCCGGTATAGTGGAGCTCGAGACGGCGCCAGTTCAGCAGTGGCAGCTGGTTCCGGACGATGGTTCCGCTGCAGCGCCGGTCCCAGAACAGCACGAACGAAAGCACGAACGAGTGACACAGCACAAACAGTGCCGTCCACTGGAACCCATCGTTGTACTGTGGCCGGCTTGAAGCCAACGCAACGATCGACAGTAGCTGTACCGAAAAGGGAACCAAACCAAGCATTATCCATCGGGAGTTTACGGATTCAACTCGATATCTTACCAACTGCACCAGTCTCAACCGGTTCCGGATGGTGGCCCGGTTCATCGTATACAACCCGTTAAAGGCCGCACGCAAACGGCAAGCGGGGACTTCCGGAACCGAACTCATCGGATCGGTCGATCCAAGTACCGGCACGTCCAGCACATGGGAGTCCGATGGTGGCGGTTTGTCCGACGGTAGCCCTGGCTCACCGGGTGAAAGGTGTGCAAATATTCCGGTCATCTCTGGAACAAAATGGTTGGTTGTGAGGTTATGTTTTTCGCACGCCAGAACCACTACTAACGCTCGCTGTGCAATGGCAACGCAACTGAAGCTCGGTTATTTACGGAGCAATGGTTGGCCGATTGGCTCGCTCTGTATAATTGCATTTTGGAGCGCTCTGTGCGAGCAGCGTACAGTGTGTGACGGAAAAATGAGATCGAGTTTGAAATTTTAATTATCAATTATCCACAAGGTAGAGCTTAACTGTATGCAAGATTCCCTTATATGATTGCAAAGTTCCACAATGGGCTTGCAATATTCCACTATCGATTTTATGAAGCGGAACCCTGTAAAAGAGAGCCAAATCTTTAATATTTTTAATGCTGACCTTAGCAGTGACCAGTAGAATCTTTCGACAACCCTCAGTTAATTAATTAGGAAGGGCACGGCTAAGGTCCTAGCTTTCTGGTGAAGGTCCATCCAGGGATGGCGTAGGATATCTTTTGATGAGTGATTTTAAACCGGAAATCTAAATTTTAGAGTTTTTGTTGGTTCAGCCTGAAAGTATGCAAGAGATGCATTAATGCGCCGTTTACAAATTAAGATGTTTAAAACTTTACAGTTTTGTGCTCATCACTGTAAAAACGAGGGGATTTTCGAGGGGAATCGTAACGTTATAACATCATTAACTTTTTTTTCGCTCGCACCGAAGGGAAGTAAATGCTGATCGTTGATAACGATGCGATACAGACACAGCGATACCGTAATGTGAGTACAAGTTGAATAACACACTGACCCAGAGACTCCCGCACTATAGGTACGAATCCTAATCCATGCGTTTATTCTGAATTTTTTTGTTTTACAGTGTTTCTCACACCATCAGGAAAAGTTGTGTCAAAATCGCTTATTGTTTTAAACATGTGGACACTTGTGTGACTAAACACTGGATTGCTCTCTTCTGCCCAGTCAGGTGTGATGTTGCACTTTATCGCTTGGACTTGCTCACCACCGCAAGCGGTGCTCCAGTGGAAAAAAAATGAAGCGAACGACACAAAATAGCACTCGATATGCAGCAAGGGTGGATCGATAAACAAAGTGTGACATTATAGTTCCGCACTTGATGAGCGGGTTGATGAGATTTTTGTGGAATTCGGACGGAATTATATGGACACGACACTTCAGAGAGAGCTACGCTTACGAACTAACTTTATTAAGGATGGAAAAACAAAAAGAAACTATGTACAAAATGGCTGCTGAAGGCGCCAAAATAAGAACGTCAAAAATGACAACAGCAATTGTGCAGGGTTTGCACGTCCATTTAACCGTATGACAGAAATTGTCACTCAACACCCCTGCTCAATTTCTGGAACTTCGCACTCCAATCTCCTCCACAAGACGCTTGAATGCTACAGGCGGTAGCCCCTTCGTCATGATGTCCGCCAACTGCTTTTCTGAAGGAACGTACTTGATGGTTATGTCGCCACGTTTAACTTGTTCTCGGATGAAGTTGAACTTTATGTCGACATGCTTCATTCGACGACTATCCCGTGGCTCTTCCGCCACGCGCATACATGACTGGTTATCTTCGAAATATGGCACAGGTTCTTTGATGACAACTCCGAGATCTGCCAACAACCTTTTCATCCATATTCCTTCACAGACGGCCGTGCACAACGCAACAAACTCGGCCTCAGTAGAAGACAAAGCCACTGTTTGTTGCTTACGCGTTAACCATGCCACTGTACCTCCAAACACTCGCAGGATGTAGCCACTCATCGATCGTCGATCGTTGATATCGTTTCCCCAATCGGCGTCTGAGAAAACAATCAAAGCAGGTTCAGCTTGTCCTCCTTTAAACTCGAGTCCCACATCAAGAGTGCCTTTCACATAGCGCAAGATGCGCTTTAAGTAGCACCAGTGTTCATTCGTCGGACAGCTCTGTAACTGGCTAAACACGTTCACTGCGGCACATAGATCAGGCCTCGAAGTGTGGGCAACGTATGCCAAACACCCAACCAGCTCACGATAAGGGTAGTCCGTTCGTTCCGCTTCAATTCCTCTCTCCAGCTTCAGATGGCATTCGATTGGTGTGGAGACCGGTTTACAATCTTCCATGCCGAAACGCTGAAGAAGAGACTCCAAATATCCTCGCTGAGAAATCCTCATGAACCGCTTCTCCACATCCCTCTCAATACGCATATTAAGAAAGCAGCTCACTTCACCAAAATCCGACATCGCAAACTCGTTCTTAAAACAGCTCTTGATCTCCGAAATCGCCACCACATCTCGTCCAACGATGAGAATATCATCGACGTAGAGGACTAGGATCATTCGTTCGTCATTCACCGTTCGCACGTACAAACACTGATCGTTTTCGCTGCGCTTGAAACCAAGCCTGGTGACGAACTGATGGAACCGTTCGTTCCATGCACGAGAAGCTTGCTTCAGTCCGTACAAGGCACTATTCAGACGGCAAACAAGTTTCTTCGATCCTATGGACAGTCCTTCCGGAGGAACCATGTAGATTTCTTCTTGTAGTGTTCCGTTAAGAAACGCCGTTTTCACATCAAGCTGATGCACATGCAGACGTTCCTGGTTTGCTACGGCTAGCACTGTCCTTACAGAATCCAATTTGGCCACTGGAGCATACGTCTCAGCATAATCGTAGCCATAACGCTGAGTAAAACCACGAGCTACGAGTCTTGCTTTGTACCTGTCAGGAGCTTCACCTTCACCCTTCTTGATCTTAAACACCCACTTGCAAGTAATAGGCTTTCTACCTGCGGGCAACTCGCACAGGGTCCAGGTGTTGTTCTGCTTGTGAGAAAGCATCTCCTCCTGTACAGCCGCATTCCACTGGTCCCAATCGTCACGCTTCCGCATCTCCGCAACTGAATCTGGATAGTTCTCGACATAACTAACAGCACTTAAAGCATAAGCAGAAAAATTCATCACGTAATCCTTCTGCCAAGACGGTGGCACACGCTTCCGAGTGTTGTTTTCTTCAGACACGGCACGATGATCAACCCCTGCTGAGTCTTCACATTCGTCGGCGATTGCATCGCAATCTACGAATTCTTCGACGGTCTCGTTCATCTCAGGTTCATCATTCTCCAGTGCTGGTTCGAATTCAGTGCCCGTCTCTGCTTCCGGTCGTATTTCTTCAGCCAGATCAGTTGGACAATCGGCATCTGCTGAAGATCTCATACGAATCACGTCATCCGTAGATTCTGTTGATTGATGCTTTTGGTGCCCCACTTGCCTGTGAGCACCTCCAATCTCGTTGACGATGACATCTCGGGCAGCGATAACCTTGCGACGGTTCGGGTCCCAGACTCTATATCCGTTGCAGTGGTACCCAAGGAAAATACCTTTCCAAGCCTTCTTGTCTAGTTTCTTCCGGTTCTCTTTCGGTATGTGGCAATACGCAGGACTACCCCAAACCCTCATCATCGAAACATCAGGTTTTCTCCCATCGCTCTCCTCAGCAACAGTACGACGTGGTAAGTCCAAACAGACGCAAGATTCTGACCTGGGCCGCGTTAAATAATAGCGCCCTGCAAGATTCTGACCGCGGTATGGAAATTAAGGAAAACACCCCATCATGATACGGTGCGCCATCACCAACGGTCAGTGCAACAAAACACGCAGAGTTTAAAAATAAAACTCCAACACGCAGCAGGTCTCGGTGCTGACATCATCGCCGACAGCGGGAACCAACAAAACAAATAAAATTCACTGCAACAGGAGGTGTTGTGGGGGTTGATCGCGTGTTGGAGAACTGTGCTTCAAACCTACATGGAAAAAGGGTGGAGATCTAGAGAATTTCCCTGTAGGGGACCTCGCGTTATTTCTTGCTCTGTTCCAAGAAAGTAGCTCACGACCATATTTGTGCACAGATGGTTGAAAAATGTCCAGAATTCTAGCAGGAACACATTCAAATGATGTTGGAGAACAACAGGTTGCAGTTGACACTAGCCTTACAATAATCTACTCTTAATGCTCACTTTGTCAACCTATTCAATAGGGCTAGATTTGATTGATACACTACCGGTTGATTGATGGGAACACGCTCCAGAAAACACACACGCAGAGAGGTTAAAAACACAACGCGACTAGACTCGCAAAACACCGGCGCGAGCAGGGCAATATGGTGGCGTCTGAACGTTCCACACGAGCGAAGCGTACAACAGCGACTGAACGCAACTTGGACGCTACCCCGCGGGTGAAGTCACCGATGCACACAGTCCAAACACCGACCGTTCGCGCTTGTGTGTGCGAGTATTGCGTGGCGGGAGCGTTAAAAATCGAGAGTGAAATTGGCGTTGCCCTGCTGAGCAAGACGGTGGACCCTTTTTTTGGTAGTGCCCCGGGATGTTGGAAACCTGGTCGGCAAGGACAAATCGACAGCATGGGGCGGACAATAAGAGAGAGTGAGAGAGAACCGAAAGCCCCAAAAAACAACTTGTTGTATTTTAGGGGGGGTCGCCCATATAGCAGGGCACATCAAGAGTCTTGGGACATGGGACACATGTGTTTTGTGGTACTTTCTTTCCTTCGTCCACACACTTGTCGCACGCTTGATGATGTCATTAAAATTTGGCTAGAAATTCTGGAAACACACACCCAGGCAATGTCAGTTTCGTTGAAGGCCATGATTGCATATCAGGCACTTGTGCGAGAATGCACAACCACTCGAGGCGTGATATCATGCCGTGATGTGAGATGAGGCATCATCATGCCTTCAGGGTAATCGCATGACGCATCTGTTCGGAGATGTTTGTTTACATTCCGATCGGATTTGGTAATGCTTGGTACTTGGTACTGAGCGGAACCCCTTCCCGTCACAACATTATCGTAATGCTGCTAGAGGTAGCCGTAAGCCACCTTGAAGAGGTTTTCCGGGCTCAGACTTGTGGGCATGGTTGTCCGTTCCCAAGGGCAGTCGGTAGAGCCGAGTTGACCGAGGAAGGTGTGGCCCTGCTAGGTGCGTCCTCACAGTTACGCTTCGCTCAATGTTACACCGTCACGGTCGCATGCCCATTAGATCGCTTTGTATATGTGTGTGTGTGTGTGTGTGTGTGGAGAAGAGGGTAAAAAACTTATCAAGAATAGCTAGTTACAGCCAATTCGTTAAAATGAGGGGTTGTTTGGGGATATCCGTTCTACCCCTGCTAGCCGTCAGGACGAACTATCGCCCAGACTGTCGCGCCGTCTAGTCTCCAACTCCTACTCCGGACTTTTTTTACTTCACTTTATCCCTTGATCAGGAGGAAGTTGTCCAGGGTTTGACGTGAACGGGGAGAGAAACAAAGACTCCCACATCTTGGGTTTTGTTTGTGAGGCACAATGGCGCGCCTGCTCCAACCATTCTGTACGTCTTGCAGCCAGTGCTAGTCAACGTGAAGAGCGGATGCATTTTCTTGCATCCCAGCAAAAAATTCCAAGAGGGTATACTCTCGTACCAGTGCTCGGGCTGGGAACTACTGCTGGAAGTTAAATTTAACTTCGGTCAGCGGTGGGGAGTGAGCTACTGACAGCAGTTGGAGGATTTATGGTTGGTGTTGTATACACCCTCGATAGGTTTTGACCTACTATTTCTGGCTTGATAGTTAAGTCCGGTAGATGAGATTCGATACCAGATCGTGGCGACTAGGTACATGTTAAAGTACCTGTTTATCTTACCTGTTTTACCTGTAAAGTAAGTATTTTATCGTACTTACTGTGTGTTTCGATATTTCCTGTGAATTTCTAGCTCATCAAGAAACAAACTCCGTTCGTTTGATACACAAACAACAAAAATAATATGTATTGTAGCTAACGGACGTGTGCGTGCGGCGCACACGAACGATTCAAGTTTAGCGTTTACCCGCTAGATGGCGGTACGATGCAACATTGATGGAAAGCTTTCACGTAAGCTTAGCGAACATAGCGACACAAACGGGTACAACCGGTACCACACAGAGCACTGCACTTTCTTCCTTTCTTTGTTCCCTAACCAGAAGGGAGTAATGGCGCAGTATCGGCCCAACTACTGGCCGCTGACCGTACGTCCGTCGTAGATGTCACGGAGCTGTACCCAGTACTCGCCAGCGTACACCAGTGCCGTCAGCAACGTAAAGTCGGCCGATATCCAGTTGTACGTGTAATTCACGCCGTAACCCTTATTGGCAAACATCAGCCCGTACGAAAGGACGTACAGGATCAGCGTCACACCGCCGGTATAGTGGAGCTCGAGACGGCGCCAGTTCAGCAGTGGCAGCTGGTTCCGGACGATGGTTCCGCTGCAGCGCCGGTCCCAGAACAGCACGAACGAAAGCACGAACGAGTGACACAGCACAAACAGTGCCGTCCACTGGAACCCATCGTTGTACTGTGGCCGGCTTGAAGCCAACGCAACGATCGACAGTAGCTGTACCGAAAAGGGAACCAAACCAAGCATTATCCATCGGGAGTTTACGGATTCAACTCGATATCTTACCAACTGCACCAGTCTCAACCGGTTCCGGATGGTGGCCCGGTTCATCGTATACAACCCGTTAAAGGCCGCACGCAAACGGCAAGCGGGGACTTCCGGAACCGAACTCATCGGATCGGTCGATCCAAGTACCGGCACGTCCAGCACATGGGAGTCCGATGGTGGCGGTTTGTCCGACGGTAGCCCTGGCTCACCGGGTGAAAGGTGTGCAAATATTCCGGTCATCTCTGGAACAAAATGGTTGGTTGTGAGGTTATGTTTTTCGCACGCCAGAACCACTACTAACGCTCGCTGTGCAATGGCAACGCAACTGAAGCTCGGTTATTTACGGAGCAATGGTTGGCCGATTGGCTCGCTCTGTATAATTGCATTTTGGAGCGCTCTGTGCGAGCAGCGTACAGTGTGTGACGGAAAAATGAGATCGAGTTTGAAATTTTAATTATCAATTATCCACAAGGTAGAGCTTAACTGTATGCAAGATTCCCTTATATGATTGCAAAGTTCCACAATGGGCTTGCAATATTCCACTATCGATTTTATGAAGCGGAACCCTGTAAAAGAGAGCCAAATCTTTAATATTTTTAATGCTGACCTTAGCAGTGACCAGTAGAATCTTTCGACAACCCTCAGTTAATTAATTAGGAAGGGCACGGCTAAGGTCCTAGCTTTCTGGTGAAGGTCCATCCAGGGATGGCGTAGGATATCTTTTGATGAGTGATTTTAAACCGGAAATCTAAATTTTAGAGTTTTTGTTGGTTCAGCCTGAAAGTATGCAAGAGATGCATTAATGCGCCGTTTACAAATTAAGATGTTTAAAACTTTACAGTTTTGTGCTCATCACTGTAAAAACGAGGGGATTTTCGAGGGGAATCGTAACGTTATAACATCATTAACTTTTTTTTCGCTCGCACCGAAGGGAAGTAAATGCTGATCGTTGATAACGATGCGATACAGACACAGCGATACCGTAATGTGAGTACAAGTTGAATAACACACTGACCCAGAGACTCCCGCACTATAGGTACGAATCCTAATCCATGCGTTTATTCTGAATTTTTTTGTTTTACAGTGTTTCTCACACCATCAGGAAAAGTTGTGTCAAAATCGCTTATTGTTTTAAACATGTGGACACTTGTGTGACTAAACACTGGATTGCTCTCTTCTGCCCAGTCAGGTGTGATGTTGCACTTTATCGCTTGGACTTGCTCACCACCGCAAGCGGTGCTCCAGTGGAAAAAAAATGAAGCGAACGACACAAAATAGCACTCGATATGCAGCAAGGGTGGATCGATAAACAAAGTGTGACATTATAGTTCCGCACTTGATGAGCGGGTTGATGAGATTTTTGTGGAATTCGGACGGAATTATATGGACACGACACTTCAGAGAGAGCTACGCTTACGAACTAACTTTATTAAGGATGGAAAAACAAAAAGAAACTATGTACAAAATGGCTGCTGAAGGCGCCAAAATAAGAACGTCAAAAATGACAACAGCAATTGTGCAGGGTTTGCACGTCCATTTAACCGTATGACAGAAATTGTCACTCAACACCCCTGCTCAATTTCTGGAACTTCGCACTCCAATCTCCTCCACAAGACGCTTGAATGCTACAGGCGGTAGCCCCTTCGTCATGATGTCCGCCAACTGCTTTTCTGAAGGAACGTACTTGATGGTTATGTCGCCACGTTTAACTTGTTCTCGGATGAAGTTGAACTTTATGTCGACATGCTTCATTCGACGACTATCCCGTGGCTCTTCCGCCACGCGCATACATGACTGGTTATCTTCGAAATATGGCACAGGTTCTTTGATGACAACTCCGAGATCTGCCAACAACCTTTTCATCCATATTCCTTCACAGACGGCCGTGCACAACGCAACAAACTCGGCCTCAGTAGAAGACAAAGCCACTGTTTGTTGCTTACGCGTTAACCATGCCACTGTACCTCCAAACACTCGCAGGATGTAGCCACTCATCGATCGTCGATCGTTGATATCGTTTCCCCAATCGGCGTCTGAGAAAACAATCAAAGCAGGTTCAGCTTGTCCTCCTTTAAACTCGAGTCCCACATCAAGAGTGCCTTTCACATAGCGCAAGATGCGCTTTAAGTAGCACCAGTGTTCATTCGTCGGACAGCTCTGTAACTGGCTAAACACGTTCACTGCGGCACATAGATCAGGCCTCGAAGTGTGGGCAACGTATGCCAAACACCCAACCAGCTCACGATAAGGGTAGTCCGTTCGTTCCGCTTCAATTCCTCTCTCCAGCTTCAGATGGCATTCGATTGGTGTGGAGACCGGTTTACAATCTTCCATGCCGAAACGCTGAAGAAGAGACTCCAAATATCCTCGCTGAGAAATCCTCATGAACCGCTTCTCCACATCCCTCTCAATACGCATATTAAGAAAGCAGCTCACTTCACCAAAATCCGACATCGCAAACTCGTTCTTAAAACAGCTCTTGATCTCCGAAATCGCCACCACATCTCGTCCAACGATGAGAATATCATCGACGTAGAGGACTAGGATCATTCGTTCGTCATTCACCGTTCGCACGTACAAACACTGATCGTTTTCGCTGCGCTTGAAACCAAGCCTGGTGACGAACTGATGGAACCGTTCGTTCCATGCACGAGAAGCTTGCTTCAGTCCGTACAAGGCACTATTCAGACGGCAAACAAGTTTCTTCGATCCTATGGACAGTCCTTCCGGAGGAACCATGTAGATTTCTTCTTGTAGTGTTCCGTTAAGAAACGCCGTTTTCACATCAAGCTGATGCACATGCAGACGTTCCTGGTTTGCTACGGCTAGCACTGTCCTTACAGAATCCAATTTGGCCACTGGAGCATACGTCTCAGCATAATCGTAGCCATAACGCTGAGTAAAACCACGAGCTACGAGTCTTGCTTTGTACCTGTCAGGAGCTTCACCTTCACCCTTCTTGATCTTAAACACCCACTTGCAAGTAATAGGCTTTCTACCTGCGGGCAACTCGCACAGGGTCCAGGTGTTGTTCTGCTTGTGAGAAAGCATCTCCTCCTGTACAGCCGCATTCCACTGGTCCCAATCGTCACGCTTCCGCATCTCCGCAACTGAATCTGGATAGTTCTCGACATAACTAACAGCACTTAAAGCATAAGCAGAAAAATTCATCACGTAATCCTTCTGCCAAGACGGTGGCACACGCTTCCGAGTGTTGTTTTCTTCAGACACGGCACGATGATCAACCCCTGCTGAGTCTTCACATTCGTCGGCGATTGCATCGCAATCTACGAATTCTTCGACGGTCTCGTTCATCTCAGGTTCATCATTCTCCAGTGCTGGTTCGAATTCAGTGCCCGTCTCTGCTTCCGGTCGTATTTCTTCAGCCAGATCAGTTGGACAATCGGCATCTGCTGAAGATCTCATACGAATCACGTCATCCGTAGATTCTGTTGATTGATGCTTTTGGTGCCCCACTTGCCTGTGAGCACCTCCAATCTCGTTGACGATGACATCTCGGGCAGCGATAACCTTGCGACGGTTCGGGTCCCAGACTCTATATCCGTTGCAGTGGTACCCAAGGAAAATACCTTTCCAAGCCTTCTTGTCTAGTTTCTTCCGGTTCTCTTTCGGTATGTGGCAATACGCAGGACTACCCCAAACCCTCATCATCGAAACATCAGGTTTTCTACCCTCCCACATTTCATAGGGCGTCTTACAATCGATGATGGCACTTGCTGGGCTCCTGTTCACAAGATACGCGGCAGTCTCCACGGCTTCACACCAGAACTTCTTGTCTACTCCTGCCGTGAACAGCATCGACCTGGCCTTTTCTTCCAAGGTACGGTTCATCCGTTCCGAAACGCCATTCTGTTCTGGTGTATATGGAATTGTACACTGCATTACGATGCCTTTTTCTTTACAGTACTTGTCGAATTCACCACTACGATATTCCCCGCCATTATCACAAACTAATCGCGAAATGCCAACCCCGAACTTGGCAGTAACCATTGCTTCATACAACTTGAAACACTCAAAGACTTCATCCTTCCTGCGCATAGTGTACACGACCACAAATCTACTCCAATCGTCGATGAAACTAACGAAGAATCTACTTCCATCGTGTCCAATTGGTGTCACCGGACCACAAACATCGCTGTGTATTATTTCCAACACACGTTTTGCCCGTTTGTCTACGCGTTCACGAAATGGCATTCTTGTTTGCTTTGCATCGACACAGGTTTCACAGATTGTTTCCGTTTTATCACCATCGCACTTGAACATTCCTTTCACCATGTTCTTGGATATAATCTTCTCCAGGTTTTTCTCGCTTAGATGACCGAAGCGCTCATGCCAAAGCTCATGACATTTCAGAATCTTTCCACATGAATACAATACCGAATTCTCATCACTTTTCCGGTAAAAATCCATCTCATATTGGAGACCATGACGAGAACCACACGCGATCACTTCCGAACCACGAAGAATTTTTATACAACCTTTTTCGAAAACAACTTTCATTCCGGCCATCTCTACTTTCCTGATCGAAAAAAGATTACACCGTAGGTTTGGAAGAAAAAGCACATTCTTCAAGGTACACTCACGTCGTCGGTTTCCGATCTTTCCAATCATTTTGATTGTTCCCGAATATTGCGCAATCGTAGACTTTCCGTTCAAAGCCACTGCTATTTCAATCGGATTTTCCAAAGGCACCAATTCTTCGAACAGTTCTCGATCATTCGCCATGTGATCTGTGGCACCCGAATCAGCAAACCACTGTACTTTGCCTTCTTCTTCATTGCTTTCTACAGCAACCAAACCGGCGGCAAAACACACACTCTTCTCCGTCACGTTCGCACTGCCTTTGCTTTTGTTGCTCTTCTGCATTTTCTTTTCAGGACAATCACTCGCTTTATGTCCAGGCTTGTGACAAACAAAGCATTTCATTTGCCTTTTCGAAAAAACTTTAGGCTTTCCAACAAAAGCAGCCGACTCTCGTTTCATCGGAACAGCCACTACACTCGAATCGTTGCACTTAACTTCCTCATCGAGGAGCCGGCATTTGACGAACTCTAACGTTAAATTCTCTTGCGGAATTGTCTCTAGCGCCGTCACAACCGTCGCGTATTTCGGCCCAAGGGACATCATCAACTGGAAAACGACGTCGATCTCTTCCAACACTGCCCCAGTGGCCTTATAATCACGCACAACACGATCGAATGCTAGGAAATGATCCTGTAAACTGCCCCCTTCGTACCGAAACGTCGATAACTTTTTCTTCAAGTGGAGCCGGCACGCGGTGCTGCGACGCTCGAACACTTTTTCCAACGCAAGCCAAATCGCTCTCGGGGTCTTTTTGTCCTGCACATACTCCAGCATGTTGTCATGGATCCGCGATACAAGGATCGACTTGCACCGTCGTTCCTTCTTCCGGCGCTTTTCACACAGCTTTTCCTTCGCCTGACCAGCGGCGTCACTGTCTCCCGTTTTCACTTTAAGTTCTTCCACTTCCTCCATCTCGTTCTGGATGCATTCAAGCAAATCATGCTCCTCGAGCACCACTTGAATCCGGAACTTCCAAGATGCGAAGTTCGAACCATCAAAAAACGGGACGCGCACGGTTTCGTTTTCGTATTCCATTTTTAAAACACAACACTTTTATTAGAGCAACTATAAACCGTCATACACGAAATCCTGGGCCCATAACCTGATGAGATTTTTGTGGAATTCGGACGGAATTATATGGACACGACACTTCAGAGAGAGCTACGCTTACGAACTAACTTTATTAAGGATGGAAAAACAAAAAGAAACTATGTACAAAATGGCTGCTGAAGGCGCCAAAATAAGAACGTCAAAAATGACAACAGCAATTGTGCAGGGTTTGCACGTCCATTTAACCGTATGACAGAAATTGTCACTCAACACGGGTGAACCTCATCCCGCAATGACGATGACGCTCCACCAACCAACCATCATCAACGGCATCATCGCCATCCGGCATTACCCGGTTTTGTACGACAACAAAATAAAAGTGCACTTGAAGTGCGTTCTGGCTGGGTGTGGGCGCCAACAAAAGCTCAGACGACCGTGAAACTTTGGGTTTGGTCCGAGTGCATTCCGAAACCCCCATCGGATGCTCAGTCACCCATGGCGGATGATGGGGGTTTGGTTCGTTTATTGAAAAAGTTGGCGTTTTATGTTCAAAACGGTTGGCTACGCTTGTTTTTTTCTCCACAGCCTTTTGTCGAACTCGACGACGGGTTTGCAATGTACCGAGAGGGGAGATTTTTGCTTATAAAAGTTCGTATGTCCACAACATCACTTTTGATAAGCCTTTGAAATTCGGCATTTAAAAGAGAGAGAGAGAGAGAGAGAGAGAGACAAAAATATCAAAATAATCCAAACACTCGTCAAACACTGTAACATAAAATTATTATTGACTGTGCACAACAACTACACCGTACAACGCGTCGTCAGCGTTTCATCCCAACAGAGGATTCGACGGGTAAGGGAAAAGGGAAGGGAGGGCGAGTTCGGAGGTGTATAAAAGGTATTTTGTTCCCAATTTACCCTGATTTGTAAGTGTGTGGGTAAGTATACGTTTTTGATTTTCGATGCGCCCTCTTTAAACCTAACCTCCCTAATGCGCTTGATGATGCGATTAATGCTTTGTGAGGGCGATTTTCCATCCTTTCTTCCACCCCACTTTTCCTCTGTCCGTGAGCGGGTGGCGGTGTGTGTGTGTGTGTATTTTCTTTTCTTTCGTTTTTAAATGTATTTCGAATGAATTTTCTTCATCGCACCATTAGAATTGTTATTAGTTCAAGTGAGCAACCTTGAACGGTTAGGCAGTGCTCTGTGAAACATCGAACAAGACATCGAACAAGACAAGCGGTTTGATAGGGGACTTTGTCATCGTTAATTGAAAAGGTTAGATGAGATAGATAGGTCGAATGTTTTTGAAGGAAAGGTAGGATAATCCTTACTGTTTTCAAAGCAGGTGAAGCCCTTGAAACATCTTTCGCTGCTTAAGAATGACAGAAAATATACTCCATCCTATATACAAATTGAAAATTTGACGACCATGATGTTAAGAGCATATCAGACAAAACTAACTGGAGTTGCTCAAAGTCCTCTCGTTCATTCGGCTTGTTAGAGGTTGTCTGAGCAACCGAGCATCGCCATATCCTAGTTCTCAGAGGCTCTCCATGTTCGATGTCTCGTTCGATAATTGGCAGAGCACAAAACCTTAGTATGATTGGTAGCTCATTGAATCCTACTAACTCTCGTAGCGCTTGTTTCCGTTTCTTACGTTCTAAATACCGTTTTGGCCTATGCAGAATAAGATTTATAACAAAACAAAAAAGAGAAGAAATTAGAGGACACGGCGGCTCTGAACGGTTCCGCTTAAATGTGTATGTAATTTCCCATCTCCAATCTCTGCCTTCCGTGGTTTAGCTATAGCTCATTTGTTGTTGTTTTTCTTTTGGTCCGCCGAGGAAAAGTCAAAATTTTGTGCAGCAACGGCGAGTCGGGAAAAAAGGGCCCGATCGAAAGCTGCGGCTTTTAATTAATGGTTCATTATCTGTTTTTCACTGATTCGAAATTGTGGTTAGTGTGTGTGTGTGTGGGCTAGTTTATCGCTTTTATGGAGAAGCCCAAAATGAAACAAAATGTGGACCGACGAATCTTTTAGAGGTTTGTGCTGTTTTGCGTGTGTTTTTTTTTGGCGTTGATCGAGCACTTTCATTTTCCGGTCCCCGGCTTTCGATTTATCTGCGTGTCCGCTTCCGTAAGCGAGCGCTGTAAATTGGCCCTTCGGGAGCCAAACGGCACAAACGATTTCACACCCGGAGGCTGTAACGGAACCGTACCTTGGGTATCGCTCTTTCGGCTTTCGGGGATCGCTCGACCACACCGATTCGCGGTATCAATTTAAGTCCATTTTTGGATATGCAATACAATTGTGATTTTCTCCTCCTCTCTTCCTCTCTTTCTTCCGTAAATCTGGTTTCGTTTACTGAGTGTCACCGGTTTACATTTCCGGGCCCGGTTACTGTCACACCTTCCAGGGTTTAGATGGGGTGGGGGCTGACGAAAGGCAGAACTTGGATTAGCGCAGGGAGGTTTTTTTTGCGAAATTAACACTAGCGAAGAAAATTGTCCCCTTTTCCAGGGTGATACGCATTACTACATTACCTGCCTACGACGGACGTACATATCGAGCGAAAGATAAATAGGTTTCAATTCTTCTCCATGCTACTGGATTTTGGACGCACCCAACGGAAGGCCTTTAAATTAACGAATCACACGACAGAGCACTGAAAAAACGCACCATAAAACGGGGTACGCACCGATGCACTTGACCGTCTTCCGGCAAACAATAACATAATTTCGGCGCTTCATAACGCGCGGCGTTTTCTCTGGTGATGAATTGTTTTATATGATGCCTTCAACTCCAACACACACACACACGCATACGCACCCCGGTTGTTTCAAACAAAGGAAATCTTTTAAAGCCGAAATAAAAAAGAAAGAAAAACATTAATAGAAAGGAAACGATGCTTGTAATCAAGAGCGGTGCCGTCGTTAATCGGACACGGACAAACAACCGGGCAAAAGAAAATGGTGAAGCACGAAATAAACAATCCACCGGTCGTTCGCGGTCGTGTGTGTGCGTTAGTGTAAATAAACTATCTTGAGGGGTTTTTCGGTACAAAAAGAGGCGTAATGGAAACGAATTAATACAACGCAGCAGTAACAAATTCGATACAAGTGTAAAGGAAAGTGAAACAAGTGTACGGTAGCGTGTGCTGGTGATGCTACATCCATCTATTGCAAGGTCCTTTTCTCGCTTGGGCCATACGGATGCCTGACCATGCGGTTTTTACAGGGTATCCCGAAGGTTTCTGGACGTTGTCCACACATATTTTTGGTTTCGGTCCGAAGTTTTTTTTTTAATGGTTTCCCATTGCGGATTGAGGTTTGTTTCAGGATTTTTTTTTAAATTAATGTCTCACATAATTTGTACGGGTTTTCTGACCTGTTTTGATTTTTTATAATTTTCTAAAAAAATATTTTTTTTACCGAATAGTACGACATGTTGGTAAAAGTATAAATACACTATAAAAATATTTGAAAATTGTTGCAATATTATTTAAACATATTGAAAAGACATATAAATTTATTCTTGTCAAGGTTTTGGTTTATTCTTAAAAATAAGAAGACAAGAACAAATCCGTCAATACACGAGAATCCGTCAAAATACTTCGGAACAAAACCAAAACTACCGGGGAAAGCGTCAAAAACCTCTGCGATACTCTGACTAACGTAAGTGTCTAGGTGTGTGGACTCTAAATCATGTTTATCATATTTCCTTCTTGGCGTTGGTTGCGTCCTCTTACAAAATCTCGGTGCCCTATGGCGCCGGTGAGCTCTTACATCTTACAACGAAACAATAATAAAAAAACGTACTAAAATATATTTATATATCCGCGCACAGTTTTTGATGACTGGGTTGAGTTCTCCATTGGCTCTGTGGGTATGTGTTTTTTTGTTTGTTTGCTGCTGGCTGGTCCGGAAACCGGCTTCGGCTGGCCAGAGGCCTTACAGGGCGAAGCACCGTACAAATCTACTTATCTCGACCGACTTCCCGTCCCAGTACTTGGTGGGAATCGGTGTTTGTGTGTGGGTGTGCTCAGCTCAGCCAAAACAGCAAACAAGTGTCATCTGCCTCTGGTCTGTCAACGGTGATGCGTTGCGGATGACAACCCTGCTTCCGTACGTTCCCTTTTTACACACCGGCCGATCGGTGCTCCACGTACAGGAAGTACGTGCCGGCCGCGTACGCGAGGAAGTTGAACAAACCGAACACCTAGAGGAGGTTGCAGAAGAACACAGGGACAGTAAAACAAGAAGCTCTCAGCTGTGAGGTCTTCCGGGAAACTTACACCGGCGGCAATGTTGGAACCACGTCCACGCCCGTACAAGTTCGACCAGGACGCTAGCTGCACGATAAAGGCGATGAAGTAGAGCAGTGTCGCAATCGCCGTATTGATCAACTCCTGTTTGGGAAAGGAAGGATGAAATTTTGAATATTGCTGGTTGAAGTTCGGACGGTCGATCACACTCACCGTCAGTATCCAGTTGATGGGCAGGTTCAGGACTTCACGGATACCGAGCAGATACACGAACGTCCAGAGCAGGGTGGCGATGAAGAAGGTGACGACCGCAAACAGGAAGAAGTGTGTGCCACCAATTAGCGCCGGCGAGGCGCACGCCATACAGATGATACCGAAGACCTTGCGAAGAGAAAGGGCAGAGTTTGATTATTGGAGCAGGTGGAGACGTGAAGAATCAACGAACGAACGGTTGGCATCGTTCAACAAACAAACGTATTAATGGTCTACCCTGCTTAATGCATTTCGTATGCTAAATGGTCACCAAAAGTCAATTGCCACGGTGCTCCCCGACGTTAACTGAGGCAGCGGTGTGTGTTTTCCCAGTTCTTGAACACTTGCGGCGCAACCTAAGTTGCGCGACACTAATTGAGGTACGGGCGGTCTGTGATGAAGTCAGCGCTCTAACTTGGTGTGTGTGTTCCAGCAATATAGGCGGGTGGCGTCAGCAAAAAGTGTTGTCGCACCAACCTACACCGATCAGCGATTCTTCGGCTAATGTTGAAGACTCTGCTGAGCGCTCCATAAAAGAA
Organism: Anopheles stephensi; assembly: GCF_013141755.1. Classification (NCBI taxonomy): domain Eukaryota; kingdom Metazoa; phylum Arthropoda; class Insecta; order Diptera; family Culicidae; genus Anopheles; species Anopheles stephensi. The sequence goes on from NC_050201.1 coordinate 3,164,642, forward strand.
GATGCGAGATCAATGCGACCCCATCTGCAACGCGGTACGAGGAACTCGCTTCACTACGCTTTCTAGCTCGATGATGTATAGCGTGTTGTTCTCGGAACAGTTGTCCGGGATGGAAACTGCGGCCGCTTCTGATTTGCATTTTGCATCGTGTGCGACCCTGTCACACTGCCGGCGTTGGTTAGCAAGTTAGTCATCCCGGCCGCACAAACCGAAACAAATAGGGACATAAATTAACGGCTTGAAATGGGGGCTGTGTGCAGCGTCTAATTAGCAGGCAGAGCACACCGGAACAGGTGCGGGTACGCTTCAAACTAGGTGCTAACCAGGCGGACAACACCTGGACAACACCGATGGTCCTGACGTTGATGTCTTCGTCATGGGTACGCGCGTGAGTATACGCCGCCGCGTTACCAAATCGAGGGGTTCGTCCGATTTGGGATCAGTTGATAACGCTTCCAGGAAACAAGGTGTCAAAGCACGGCTCGCCCCCTTTACACACTCTCTCTCTCTCGCCCGCCGCCATGTTGCCGATCAATCATCGTTTTATGTGAGTGGCAGCACTAGCGTAGACGCACCACAGTGACAGCCGAACCTTGGCCACCTACTATTTCGGCATGCATACGCATAGTCAATCTGCCACGGGACGTTTCTGGGTGGCTGGAATAGAAATAGGACGCCAAGTGACTTCAAACAAGGCAACCCGTCAGAGTGCATTTGGAGGTGGGATTTATTATTTTTGCGGCACGCTTCAAGCTTCGGCACTGTTCCACCCACACCCTAAACTGGCAATAATAGTATTGCAGCACAAGAAAAAAAAACACCGTCAGAGGGTTAAACTGTTTGTGGACATCGGCGAAACGGTTGCGCAACGGGATGACTAACTGCGTGGACGATTGCACGAATGCACGGCATGTGTGGTACGATTTCTCACGATGCTTGTTGTTTAAGTTCGTTGTATGTATGAATGCTCGAGTGTGAGTGTGTGGTTAATTTTTAGATGCAAAAGGGCAGGAATATTAAAGGCCCTGCTCCCCCATAACAGTTTGCTGATTAGCACGTGCAAATCCTATAAATTACTTCACCAATTGTGACTGGATTGAAGCGGGATTAGATTCCTATATTTATATCAGAAAGAATTTCATGAGAAATCACTGCAACTGCTTCGCTTCTCGTACGTGATAAGGGTGAGGTGCTTTACTAGAGCGAGATCTTCCAGTCCTAAAGGCCACTTAGATGCCAGATCATCCAGAGTTTCTGAGATGATCTAGTAATGTTAGGACCCTGCTTAAGATGTAGTGGACAATATATAGGTACAAGAACTAGACTCTATGACACTTTCCAGATCTCCCTGTCTTGATCTACTGAGCAGTAAAGGTAAACTTCATCTTGAGCAGTGTCCAGAGATGTCTCAAACATTACTAGCTTATCGCGATATACCCTGCCCACACAATTATCCCAATGCTAGCAATTCTTCTGATGTTCTAAGAATTTTTGAGGCCCAAAGATCGATACCGACTTTATCAGTAACCCTCCCAATTTGTTTGGTGCATCAACTGACTCTTATCAACCCGACCTGACCCGGCCAGATCGATCAAATACGGGTGGGCAGGTTGACAAGTTTTACGTGAGAAAAGAATTTGGTGACACACGACACGATGGCGATGGTTGCATCTGGGACGCCTTACGGTAGATGGGAGTTGGGACACCCGACAAGCGGCCAGAGTCTCCCCATAACAAAACACCGCCACACAAACACACACACACACACACACACACACACACACACACACACACACACACACACACACACACACACACACACACACACACACACAGCCGCATACCAAGCGGGAAGGGGAGAAAGTTTTCCCTGCCTTCCCTTCCCCCGTTTTTCTACTCCTCCTCGAACGGTTGTTGTCGTGCAGCACGCTTCACTTGCCCTGTGCAGCGTCGTCTCGCAACACCGACCTGGTTCCCTTGGTGGTGCCCGCAAAAACCGTTTAGCCCACTTTCTTACAAACCAAAGGAAAAGGGAGGGAAGGGAAACGAGGGGTTGTCCGGATGGTCCGTACAATAATGAAAACAGAAAACGGTGATCCGGCAGCAAGAAAGAAAGGTCCACAACGGAGCGTAAAAGACTGGAGCTGGAGTTTGGAGTCTCCCGATGAGGGCGTGTGACGGCAGAAAAAAAAGAGATGGCGGCGGGGTAAGGGGACACTAAGAAGGGAGGGAAAAATTATTTGACACGTTTCCATCTCGTCATCCGGTGCGTGTGTGTGTGAGCGTGGTTTAGTTTTTGTTTGGATGGGTTATTGTTGTAGTCGGTTTTTTGTGTGTGCGATCCTCTTCTTGCTCTTAGGTCTCTCTCTCCGCCATCATTCTCCAATGTTTTCTTCCAGCAAATGCGTATGCACCCGTGTATGACATCGAATCGAGTGACAAACGGCCAGTGACGTGAGGATGTACAGGGAGAAAATGGAGGAAACCGTTTGCAGTCACACCTGTGTGACAAACAGGCGATAAGACGGGGTAAGAGCGCAAACGAATCGCTCGAGAAAGGGTTGGGAATAGATAAATGATAATACAACGAAAAAAGGTGAGTGTATGTGTATGCAGTCTACCCATATCCTCAAGCAGTGTGGGAAGACACCAGAAGACAACTCAGGCTACGCATGATTACCATAGAGAAACCTCACATGAACCACACGCGTCTATCCAGCCATTTTCTTTTGGCCCGTCTGTCACACGATTTCCCTTTGGCTCTCGTTGGGTGCGACACACCAGATTGTCCCATAATGAGCCTCAGCCGGTGTGAGAGCAGAAGTGTAGCTGCGTAGCATACCATAATTTCTCCACGTTCCAGCACCCAGAATCGAAAATCCCTGCCCGCGTGACACTCCAAATACCAAAACAAAAAAGAGACATTAGACACAAAAGCACAGCAAGAACGTGCGCGCGTGCTAGAGTGAGCTAGAGCATCAGTGAGGGAACCGCTTCAGGAAACCTGTTTCTAACCTGACCCCCGGGTGTGTGTATGGCTTTTTTTTTCTCTATTCCTTCAGCGGATACAATTCTTGCTCTCGATTCCACTAGGTTCCTCCAGGTTTTCCTGGTACACAGACACACAGCCACGCGGTACGAATATGGGTTGTTCCAGAGTCTACTGCAGTCGGGAGTCCCGAATAGGGTCACAGCGGCTCTATTACCCGTTACCGTTACAATAGTTTCTAACCAGTAATGCTAACGTTGCGTGGCTGTGTTGCGAGTAGAAAATATGGCGACGGGATGCGACGAAAATATGACAGCCGGGGACATATTGGTGCGTTTTTGCTGGCAGATGAGCTCCAGAGGTCGAAAGTCTGGTGAGAGTAGGTTCGGTTGGGTTCAAATCACAAGAAGAAGCGTCAACTTTGATTTGAGGTTAGTTTTAGTAGGTGGAGACTTCAGACATAGTTATCCACGATCAGTCGCCCTCGACGACCACTGATGATATCAGGTGGAACGTCAGGCAACAAACGCTTTACTAGCGATAATACCCTTTCTGGTGTACATTAAGTGGAGCATTGGTCCGGGAACTCTCAAAATTCTACCCACAAATGCTACCAAGAAAGATGTCTAGAACTATTACGAATCGGTTTTAGTTGCAGAACTCATACCACAAAGTAGCGAACGACGAAAACCTTCCTGGCGAGTGCTTGGTTTATGGAGCGTAACGAATCGTAGCGAGCGGCATGATGGGAGTCGTGTTGCGAGTCTATTGCCCGAACAAGGCCAACCTCAACCTCCGCAGCGCGGGAGCACGCGCTCGCACATGTAAGAACATCTGTGATTTTTGTGAGTCCTCCGTTTGCAACATTCTTTGCCGCGTGGGAGTGCGTTCTTGGAACGGCAAGGCATGCAGGCAGATGTTTGGTGTGTAACGCTTGGCCTAAGAACTGCAAATATTGATGAAGCTCATAGCTCGTATCGGTGGCGTGTTCTAGATCCAGAGTTCCTCACCGAACCCGCCACGCTTGATTGGTGTTGCACAAACACAAAACGCTTGCGTACATTCCTCCGCACACACGTCAGAAGTTGCGGCGTATGCACCTCAGCTGGATGCAGAACCAGGGTCTAGCGAAATGACCGCTGGCGAAGATCGAAATCAAAACAAACTACGCTCAAAACAGAGAGCCCAAAGAGAAAGCCACCAACACCATTCAATGGCTAGCGGGGTGAATGGGATAATTTATCGCAAGTGGTCTTTGGCAGGGAACAGGCTGAAGGCTACCACGAAGATGCAGCACCCATCATGCTGCAGCGGTAGACGAAGATGCGAAGGAAACGGAGAAGCATGGTTTTACCTGCCGAGCTGAAGAAGCTATCGCTGATGCGTCCCTCAATCGGTCTTCCAGGGGGAGAGTTTAATCTTGGGAAGAAAAGTGATCGGATGCGTGATACGTGGTATCCGAACGATGCGCACGGCGGCGAGTCAGCTTACTGACCCGACCGACAGAATGTTGCATGACCAGTTTAGGAATGGGGCACACACCCGGTACGAGGTTAATGGGTTTTAGATAGCTGGAAGCCGAAGTCGAGTGCTAGCAACCCGCTCTTTCTCTTTGCCGCTGACTTGCTGAACGTTCGTTAGGCTCAACAAAGTATTGGAACCAACGGCGTCGCGCATTGTCTTCCTGGTGTTTTTGGTGGAGTTCCTAGAACGCAGTCTTGGAATGTGTGCATGCCTTCGAGAGCTAACGCACAACTGTGCTAGGTGTGGAAGGTGGTCACCAGTTCAGGTGCAACACACATCAATTAGAATGGATGTGACAAGGCTCAGGTGGGCAGCGATAGAGAGGAGTGTTCGACAGTCGCTTATTATCTAGCCCTGTTGACCGGTCCTCACTACACCGGTAGTTGAGTTTGAAGAGGTCCGATAAGCTGTAGTGTAGGTCAACAGCGCACCATCATCAACATCTTCCGGATGTTCCTATATCAGCGTGGGGTTTGTGTGTTTTTCAACTTCGATTAGATCTCTGCCAATGGATTGCTAGCGCTATTTCGTAAATATCTTCCAGCTAGGTTTGTTTGTGGCGAACGTATTAGGACAAGGTTGTCTAGATCTCTCGCCCATACCTGCAGTAGGACTCCGTCTAATGCCACACCGGCGAATGGAGCTACTGACGATCGTGCAAGAATTTGTGTGCGGTGACATGCACTCCATTCGCCGCCAACCCAGTATCCCCAGCCAGAACAACCTGCCCCCCCCCCCCCCCTTCTCCTTCAAAAAAAGAAAACTCGAATTCTTGTCCAGCAACTTCTGAAGACTAGAGCTACTGCAGGGGTGCAGTTGCACATTCCCAAACCTTGATCTACGGCTCTCGACTGCTCTAGTCAACCAGCAATTTTGCGTAATCGCAACGCAACTTGTTTCGAGGGCGGAAAGCAAAGGCCCCTTTGCTCACAACATTTTGCTGGTGGGAGCCTTCCGAGGGTGCAACTGCACCGTGCCAAAGATGGCGGAGGTTGGTCCCTGACGGTGGTTGGTGGTAAATGTAGCACAATTAGATACAGTGTGTGTGTGTGTGGGGGGGGGTGGCTACTGAACTGCAAGGGAAGATAGACAGCACAACACAGGCTGTTCCAGGCCACTGTCGTGCCGGCAAAGGTTGAGCTACAGAAAAAAAGGCCTAGTGATAGGGCTAGTGATTCTACTGTGAGGTGTTGCGGGTTTGTGCGAGTGTGTAATCAAAATCGCCCATTGTATTGCGCAAAAACCGCAAAAATCACACACACACACACAGGTGCCCGGAATGATTCAACCAAAAAATTCGACTTCCCGAACGTTCCCACCATACAGGAACAGGTGGGTTTCAGGTTTTTTTTTATCTAATCTTATCGTTTTCGCCCGTAGGTTGCTGAGCTCTCGTGGTGGGCGCACGGGCGCACCATAACCGCGCTTAGACGACGCCTCAGAATGGGGTTGGGTGCTACTTACCACCTGGACGATCTTCAATATACCCGGGATGGTGATGAAGTACTGCGTGTTGAACTTCAGCCAGTTGAGATTGGATTCCGGCTTGGCCTGTGCCTGGCCCGCCGCTGGAGTTGCCGCCGGTGTGCCAGCGTTCCGGTTCGGCGTCTCCACCGTCACAACTGTTTCGGCCATCATTGTGTCGGGTGTTGTTGCTGCGGCGGTCGGCGATCGAATCACGAGTTCCGCAAACGCTGTCGGGCGCAGTTGTCTTGTGAGCGCTCACTTGGGACCACCCCTGCTTTATGGGCAACGAGCAAAACGGGCCGGGTTTCTATTTTTGACGCGCACACTTTTCACAGCCTCGTCGGACAGAGCAAAGGAAAAGACAAACAAACTGTCGCGCGCAACGGCAATATGGATTAATAGCCCAAATGCCGGTGAAAGTTTTCGGGGGTATATCGCAACACCCAACACCTAGGAACACGATCCGGCACCCACTACGTACACCTCTGACAATCAGCACCAATTGACACACACACACTGAGCACACTTTCGTTTCCTGGGAAATCGTTATTTCCGGCTAACAGGGCATCGAGGTTGTGGGGACTCGGGACACTGGGACTATTGTTGATGGGTAGCGACTGATTGAAGTTATCGGGAAGGTTTAAAGACACACACACAATAGTCGAAGCTGCTGACTAAAGGCTGATTGCAGATCCGGCGAGAGGCTTCGATAGCCCTTAACGAACGATCACGTTTTCCACTATTTCGTTACAGATTCAAATTTCCAAGAGAAGGGATGCACACAGCAGCTGCAGCTGTGAGGTTTAAAACAAAACACACACGGCAAACACAACTGTTCGCTAAGAGTTTACGCGCTAGAATAAGGGGCAGTTGGGATCAACCGGTGGCAGCTCGCAGGCTTGCTCTCTGTGGTTATGCTTGTTTGGGCTGCCTCTCTCTCTCCGCGACTTCAACTTCAGTGGTGAACAAACTGGGTTACCCTACGCATTGATCTGCTTTTTAGCGTTGTAAGCCATCTGTCGAAGCTGAGTATAGTCTTCTTTGCTGGGGAGAACTTCGGAACTAGTCTCTCCAAATATTCAAAGGGCTACTACTTCATCTAGGCTGACGACTAAGTCCAAGATATTCAGTAGAGTCATCTGTCCTGTAGAGTCTGGACGAAGATTTGAGGCACTCTTGTTAAGTATTACCAAGATTGAATACTTATAGGCGTTTCGAACCGAAGACACAGTCGCATTACTTTCAGAATTTGATCTTAAAATCGTGACTTGATTTTTGACAAACACTGAGCTTCCTTCTGTTCTGAGCTATCAGATGCGTCCCAGCCTCGTATCCCGTATACATGGAGTAACGAGCTCGGGACCCGAAATAAAAATTATTTCTGAGATTTCCATAGCCCTAATGTATTTGTAGTCTCATTGATATCTCAGAGACCCGCAGCCTCTGTAAATGAATAGCGAAAAAAATATTCTTGAATGGGCCGTTAACACTCCCACACCAAAGTACAGCAAGTTGTCGAGCCCTGGAATTTCTACTCCGCTTGTTGTTGGAAGCTATGCTGTTCGCTCTCACGCATCGTTCGCATTATTTTACGCGATCCTACGCATACTATTACAGCCGTTCAATAAAACAATTCAGATTATGCTGCGCGCGTTTGTATGGCTGCGTACGTATAAAGTCAAGTACGCAGCCACCAGATTATAAAGCTGTTTAGCCGCTTAGCTTTCATGAGAGGCGCCCAGCTAACAATCTTGTTAAGGTGTGATTAAGCAGCTGTTAATAAGGTGAGAGTAAATGTATTTTTTTGCTCTTTGAATTAGCTTCATGGGAGGTTTATAGCGTTTTCATTCGATTTATTTATCAAAAACCAGAGGCTTTATTTGAAATCTAAATAAATAAAAAAAGGAAGGTAAAGAATTTGTTAGAAATTCATGACAAAAAAAAAGTGGAGCACTTTCAACTGGGGAAATTTAAGGCAACTTGAAGCTTTTCACTTTGCACTGGCGCCATCTACAAGTAGCTTGTAGCATCATGCAAACGACCGAAAAACTAACATAAAGCATGTACGCTGCGACACGAAGTTTATCAAATGTTATGACATTACCCTGGACCCTCACTATCCGGTTGCGTAGTAAACATTACTCTACCAAGCCAATATAGCTAACAAGCATGACCTAGCAGCTCGTTACGCTAGCAGAACCAGAGCCAGAGAGAGGGGAAAAAATTGGCGTCAAAGCAATATGAACCTTGTACAGCGTATCGCTCACCCGACTGGATGCTGGATGCGCTGGAACTAGTCGAGCAAAACTTTTCCTCCCCCCCACCCAGCCGATAAGTATTACAAGAAATAGTCAAGGACGTGACATTTTCGCGCGGAAAACTTTGCCCACGCGAAGAACGAGAAAAGATAATCCCCCCCCCTTACCCCGACCCCACACAAAAAAAAACTCCGAAACAATTTTATCGTGTTGATTTTCATATCCAAAGTTTACTGCCAGGAACCGGTGTTATGATTTTGCCGAAGTGTTCGCATTTATGCATATCCGGCTGTTTTAGGGTTTCTGGAGGGTTTTTTCCCTCTCTTTTTCCCATCCTCGACCGGGAGATGCTTATCCGTACGGGGAAAAAGTTTAGCTTGAGGAGACGATGGCAAGGACAGTTGAAAAGCAATTTTGTTGCAATTGTAAAATGGTCGCGACAAGTTGTCACAAGTGCAGCTAACAGGCGGATGGTCGTGGACACAAGCGTACGATGAAAGGGAGAGCGAAAGAGAAAGAGAGATAGCAAGAGAGCTTACCAACCAGCGCCAGTAGTTCTGACGCTCCGTGTGGTGATAAGAACATAGGTTGCAGAATAGTCGGGGAAAAAAAGGTTGCAAAAAAGTCATAAAAAGCTAAACAAAAATGAGGCCAAAACTATCGGGGGCACATAAAGTTTGTGTTGTGTTGCCGGTCTGTCGATACCACTTAATATTGTACCTTTTCGATGCACGCAATCGATCGTTTTGTCTTGGGGCGAGTCTAATGATAATATTGCTGCTCAATACAATAATGGTGAGATAACGTTTCGGCAGGGTTTCTCGAGTTGTGCTATTCTACCATTTAAGTTAATTTTTTTTTTTGCACGTAATGCGATGAAGAATGATTGGATTTAATATTGGGGTGTTTTCGATAAAAGATAGTTTTAGCTGGGTTATGTGAGTTATTTCATGAAATGAGCCTGCCTAGCAACAGTTACATTAGCAATAGGAAGCTTGCTCTTGAAACGTCCGGTCAGATCATTAAATGAAGGGAGGTTCGCATACACCACACCTCATCCGGAAACATCAAAAACTTCCAGCAACTGAAGTTGCGAGACGATACCTGATCGCAAGCTTCCAGAATTCACCATGTGCCCCCGAGTACATCAGGAAGTGCCATCGACGCCCCCCCAATATCTAACATGATCGTGTGTGGGGAGCACCACAGCGAAGATATTTCATTTGTCGTTAACCGGAGCTGCTGTGGTGACGCTCCCACAAAGTCTTCGGCCGGTCTCGGGAGTCATCTTCCGTTTCTAAAACATCGTGAAACATGAGTGTCCTGTCGGCGCTCATCCGGGCGGGATCGTACGAGTCAACCGTTCATGGCAGATTCTAGATTTGGTACAATGTTTGTTTTATTTCATGAGGCATTTGTATTACGATTCATCGTATCGAATCATTTGTAGTAATTTGCAGCAATTAGTTTTTACAACAGTCAACATTAGGTTAAAGACATTGAGGAGATGGATAATAATGATATTCTACTAAGTTTTAATAATTAAATTCAAAATTTATTTTGAATTGAATTTTATTCAAATTTCAATTATTTGCTTTGTAAAAAAATTAGAACTGAAATATGGGGAAAACAAATTGAATGTTTTATTGATTGATTACGACTGTCCGATGCCGTATTGTGAGAAAAATAAATTAAGAAAAAAATTAAAATTGATTTGAAAATCTAAAAGTTACTTTAAACAAAGACATAAATATAAACCTCTACCCATAAACCTTTCCCAGTAACCCTGCAAAAACACAGCTAGCACACTTTAATGCGGAAGGTTAAAAGAAACAAGTGCAGGTGTAGCCGTCTGCTGCTGTAAAACGTAAACAGTGAAGCGGAAGCGAAGAAAATGGGCTGGCCGGTGAAAGTCAACTATGGGTCAAATTTTCCTCATTCTTTCTACGCCATTTTCCCCCATTTTCCCGTGCACCGGTGCCAGCGCATTGTTTTATTCTAACGAGCCGGTTTTTGTCGTACCGTGCACCGAGCGATGGTTCTTGATTATTATTAGGGGTGGTTTTTTCTGCTCCCCTCCCCCATCTCTCTCTCTTTCTCAGTTGTGTTTTGCTTTCATTCGACGAGCTTCTTCGCGTACTTCGCTACCGAGCTACGATATTGGTTGATATTGAACGACATGCTAGAAGAAAAAGGCCTTCTTTTTTGTCGCTGCTTTTTTACTTGTCCGGGGATTGCGCAGGAGTGAGGATGGGTATGGAGGAAGGAGATGAGAGGCTAGTTGGATAAGTGCTTTGAATATTTAAACACCACGGGTGCAACGGTGCAGCGAAAGTGCTAGGACGGGGCACGAGCGAGTTTTGTCTAGTCGCAAAGACAACAACTTACCTCGATATGGGGACTTAAATGAAAATGCTTTAAAGCTTTGGGGAAAAAGGAATACTTAGAACAAAACAAAATGATGTAAATTTTAAATTTCACAGTAAAGAGAACAAACTAAAATGTGTAAAATTGCAATTTCGCTCCCACCCTGATGTGCCGAGCGCTTCCGAGGAAACCTGGCAGAAGCAAAAACCAATATCGGGCGCGTGTATTATTTGCTATGAATAATAATGAATAATAACAGAAATTTTCATCAATCCTATTCGCTTCGGTTCGGGGAAGGACAAAAGTGTAGTAAAACAAAAAAACCTGGTTGTTGTGGTTTCAACGCTGACAAGCCTGAAGGAAAGTCGGCTTTTGGTTTTTTTTGTTTTGCCAATGCTTCAGTCCTTCATCCACCTCACTAGATCCAGTGCGATGTTTACCGTGGCGTATGTGTGTTTGTTTTGATGCAGCAGCAGAAAAGGTAATAATTGTATTGGTGAGCTAGTTTTTTTATTTTTGTCAAGTACTCTGCAAGAGTAAAAACGGGAGGAAAACATGGGGGAGGGGTTTGATTTAGAGAAAAGTGGGCCTTTAAAACAAAGCCCAAATATTAGTTACGTGTCAAATAGCCCAAATCCTCAATATAAGACTATTTTAAGACCGAGTCGTAGTTATAGGACTTTCCTGAACAAATATTGCATGCTATATAAATGAAGATGTTTTCCATAAGCTACAAGGTAAAAAGTAAATTGCTTTCGTATAAAATTTTTCAAAATGGAATAATTATATAATTGTACCAATTTGAAATAAATCCGTAGCTGACGGGTGTGTGATGGATATCCCCCTATCCATTTGAAACATTCCCCTAAGTGATTGTAAAGCTCCATTATATCGATCGAAAGCCTTAGCTGGGTAGCTTCCCTGAAGTTGGACTGAAGTGGCGTCTATCGATACTCGAAATTGATCTTTGTAAAAGGAAAAATATTTTCAAAGCAATCAGAAGAAAGAGTGAGCGAGTGAGAGAGAGAGAGTGAGAGAGAGAGAGCGCAATAAAAAAGAATTAAAAAATCGCATGCAAATATGAGGCGAGTAAGCTCAGGGGAGACTGTACGTTGCTTTCCAGCTCGAAACACACACCTTCCACACAAACAACTGTCCAACCCAGGGTGGGGGAAAAAAGGGGGAGAGGAAGGGGAGGGCTAGAGTCCCCCTACCAAAAGGACACACCCGGTGTGTGTGTGTGTGTGTGTGTGTGTGTGTGTGTTTGGTCGAGTATGAATTTATTATGCGATTTTGATGAAAATATCTGTCCGGCATAATAAATAGGCACGGGGCACGAATTTTGACCTGGATCGGCGACATCCTTCTGCTATCAACACCTAGCCCCCTGCCTCCTCCCTGCCCCCCCTTTAATCAAAAGAGGGTGGAGGAGGGGGGTGGGGTAGCTTATTTTCGATTTATCGCCAATGTGTGCACATGAAAATGCATATGGAAATTGAAGGCTTCAGCTTTCGAGTGAGGGTGGCACATCGAATCATAACCAAAAGGAAGGGTTAGGTGTTGAGGTTTGTGGGGAGGGGATGAGGACACTATTTGCTACAAAGTGAACTTATGGAGGGGAGTGGGGATAGAACACAACTTGTTAGAATTGCAGCGACATGCAAAACAAGCGTACCGTGGCCTCGTACCTTAGTGGAAAGCCGTCCAAGCAACAACAACAACAACAAAAAATCCGACCCCGAGAACAGAAGGGTGGTGGTTGGGGAAGTAGGGTAGAGGAGGGAAATTTCAATTAAATTCCATCACCGACCAATATCGAATTCCGATGCCCGTTTCCTCGCAGTGCCAGTTTTTATTTCACTTCCATTCGGTGAAAGCGACCGAGCCAAGGTTGAAAAGTTCGGCGATGGGCGGATTTACATACGGAAAATGGGGCGGACGCGCACCCACGCCGGTGATAGCGTGACACCTCTGCAACCGTTTGATGCTTCGGCTGCGAGCGTTGTTTACTGTCATTCAATTTCAATCCAATAAAGGCGATAGAGTCGAAAGAGTGTGATTCGACACACACGCGTTGGTTTTTTGTTGTTGTGTGCGTTCTCTATCTCCTTGTTCCACCAACCTCATTTTGGTTGACAATTATTTAGTACAGCAGTGAGCTACTGCAGAATTAATGACAATCGGTTTGCCGCTGTAAATTGAAATTATAATGCCCGCAAGGGATGTGACTGCTGCAGAGCAAACAAAAACTCATTTTAGACAGCTGATTGAATACCTTTAGGCGCTTTATTAAAATTTACTGGAAACTTCAAGGGATCATCCAGATTTTTGGAATGGTTTGAGGCTTTCCTATGAAGCGGAAGCTGAGACTTGTCAAGATTCACCCAAGATAGTCGAAGAAGGTCAGCTTAGCGTAAGAGTGATGTACTGAGAGGTGATCCCCTCTTTGAAGTCATCCAAAGCTTCACCTATATGGGGTCAAAGCAGTGACGACGACTGTAGAGAGCATTGAAAGTCTCAATAGTGGCATATAACTCTGAGACAAAAAGGATCTTTGACTTGAGTCTCTAGAGCTGCTAGAGTCTCTTTAGGCCGTCCATATGGACAGTCATGTGCTCCACAAGGTCTCTGAGACCTTATTTGTTTTTCCCTATAGGAAACCCCCTTTAGTCTAATATAATGGTCGGGATATTTAATTGGCGTTTGACCTTGGCTGATTTCAAGGTTTTTACAGCAGCACAATACCGCAAAGTAACTAACTATGAAGCATATTCCTCAATGTCATGCAATGGGAATGGGAAACTCGCCATAATTTATGCAATTCGCAAGACAGTAGAAATTTCGTTAGCAAGTAACGCTACTCCAGCTGCAAAGATGATCGATCCCGACCGGTCATGGGGTTCGCGCGACGAGCCACATTACCACCTGGTTGATGTCAACAGGGCACGGCACCCACCCTGGACGATCCCCGACGAAAGCTCATCGTTAATGCATGAAGATTTTTAAATCTTCCACCCGTTGTGGGTTGCTTGGCCCAAAATTCTGCCCATAGAACGTAGCGCTTAGAAACGGAAGAAGCGTACCTTGTTGTCGGTATGAATATTGAATCAATCCAATTACTGGCGGCTCTGCAAGTGACCGTACGCGTCCATTCGTTCGGGACTGGCGGCGGTTTTTAAACTTTCATGCGGTTCCTTCCGAATTGGTGAACGGGCAGACGTCGACGCCTGGGCTCGGTGTGGACAACTTGTTTTTTTGTTGCTCCCCCTTATTCTTGTTAGTCTGCTTCTTACGGGACGGATGAGCCGCGTAAAGAGCCCATGGTTTTGTGGTCGTGCCGTACCAAGATTAACGAGACATCGACCAGCGTTTTGACCCTGGAGCAACTTCAAGTGAAAAAAAACGAGTCCCCAAAGCCGGGTATATCGGGAACGTTATTTCGTCGTGGCCTAGATCGTGCTGCAGTTAGCAGGGCTGTAAGTAACGAGTTAACTAGGACCCATCGGGTGCAGCCAGAGCCCCGCAGCACGGGACGTAAAAACTTTTAATTGAATACCTTTCTTCCGGTGCCGACTCTGCGGCACGTGGATTCTTAGGGAGTTTTCGCTAGTTTTTTTTTTGGTCGTCCATACCCCATAGCTCCCTAGCTCCTGTAGCAAGTTTTCTTTCAGCAATTGTACTCCGGTAGCTTTGGATAGCCGGCGGCAAAAGCAACGCGTTACGCTTCGATGGAAAATATGAAAAGAACTCCGGAGCAGAGAGAGAAAGAGGAGAGAGAGAGAGAGAGAGAGGGGAAAGCGCGAACGATGAAATTATGCGCAATCCGTACCCTGGCATCACCATCAGCCGGTGATGCCCAGCCCCGGAAGCACCCAACCCGGGAAGAAAGGGGAGGAGAGATTATTTAAACTTCAGCTGCAAAATTGCAAAAATCCGCCAAGAACCATGGAGGAACAAGCAACGGAAGGAAGAACAAAAACAACGCAAAGCGATGTCTATTTCTGGCGGGTAGTTCTAATAGCAATAATGAGGATGATGATGTTGAAAACCGAAACCGACGCCCTTTCTCCTTTTTTCTGTTCGCCCGCCCCTTTCTTGCCGTCCCTTGTTTGACAGCTCACCACCGCCGGCGACGAATTTCCCGCTTGGTGTGCAGCTGGTTCTTGGTGCGATGCAATTTGTTTTGCATACGGCATCGTTTCCGGTGCTGGTGGAAAACCCCCATAGATTATCTTTTCGACATCGGTACCCTGCGTCGTTGGGGCCCCTTTGTAATGGATGTGCTTGGTGGTTGTAGGAACACACCTTGGGCTCTGTCTGGACGTGTAACTCAGGAGGAGGAGAATGGGCTTTGAAAATAAATATGAAGAAAGTGTTGGTCTGCTGGAGATATCTTCGATATCGCTCAAGGTTTAGCCCAGTCGCCTATCAATTCAAGACTCCAGCCTATCTGGCCAGACGCATCAACGTCATCACTGAATCGCAACTTGGGCCTAAGTGGCCTCCCCCCACGTCCTTCTGAGCTCTTGAAGGCTAAGTCGTCCGGTGGCAGTCGCATGAAATCACTAGCCCACTGGAGCCTGACGAGTCTTACTAGGAATTCACCGCTCAAAGTCTCAGAGCTCGTCATTGCAGAGGCTCCTCCAGAAAAACTTTCGAAGGATCTATGTCTCCAAAATATTTCTCGTAGTTCAATTTGAAAAGAGTCCAGGTCGATAAAACGTCCTAGCGTCGTCCGTCGGTGCCTTCTTAGGTGAAACCGGTGACGCTCAATGTCTGAAGACTCTGTTTGATTCTGTGCTCGTTGATCAGCTCCTTGCTGGAGTATTGCTCAGTGGTCTGGACTCCCTTGGATCGAGCGAGCTCAGAGGTCCTTTCACCTGGTTTGCCGTTCGTGAACTGTTGAGTGATTCGGCAGATGTCGACCGTTTAGCTTGCACACTCTGTAAGACCGTCGTTACTTCCTTGTTCTTCCTGTCGATGTTCCCTATTGGCCCTCGGTGGTTGGTCGCACAGTTCTTTTACGCCGTCCAATCGTCCGCAATGGCTCTCTAGACTGCTTCCGTTTTCGGTTCCCTTTTAGTTAGGTTAGGTTCTTTAGTATAATTTGTGTAGCCGCGTGGTGAACAAATTTAAAAATAAATAATGATAATCAATAATCAACATATGGGAGCCTGAACCCCATAATGTCTGCGTTATCAGCACATGTTATGACTCTGGATTGATTCATGGAAGATGGTCCCGTTGAAGTTTCCACTTGCGAGAATCCCAGTGATGACCCTCAGTAGCACCAGGAGCTGAAGAAAAGACAGGAAAGCTCGTCTCCCCGGTCAAAGAGTTTTCCATCCATCTTCACCTGATATTTGATTTTACTTTGTCCAGGATTCAAAAACTTACTCACTGCTTTATCGCGTTTTACCCCAGGTTATTCTGCCATAAAAAGCTTTAAAATCTACGAAAAAATGGTGAAGGAATTAAAGATTTACTGCAATGGTAAAGAAAGCTCAGAAAAAGTGCAATTTTTGAATTAATTTTGTGAATCTGATAGCTTGTGATGCGAATTGCAGCTCTTTAAGCGCTTCATCATTATGATCGCTTTAAGCGCCTGAAAGGTATGCAATGTGTGAGCTAAATGCTGTTTCAATTCGCTCGGCATTAGCGAATATATAATTATAATTTATTGATAAGCCTAACCTACAACTACATCTAAACTAACTAAACCTAACGTTAAAAAACCCTAATTTTATAATAGCTCTAAGTATCGCAATCTAGATGTTCACTGTTTGGCGTTCCGAGAGAGAAGAACGTGCAGCTTTACTCGCTTCGAACGCGTACCTTCAACTCTATCACTCTAACTCTGCTGGTCTTATACCAGTTATACCAGCAGCAACGCTATACGTTAAGTGCGCGTGATTATACCACATAATTCGTCCCCGGGGCGAAAGACGGACGTCCTCGGACGTATTCCTAAGCGGCTTTAGTTCTTTTGATCTTATTTTTATGCCTCTTAACATGTTTTGAGTTCTCGAAAGTCCTATCTTTTACATTTTGTGCTGTAGTTATTTTAGCTCTTTCATCTAATTTTTTCCTGATATTCGGTTTAACATAAACGTGCTGGCCTTCCTGTATCAAAGGTGGTTCTTCTTTGTTATTGTTTCCTTTCATTTGTTTTTGCCTTGATAGTTCAATTTTCGTTTTCACCTGGCTAAATAGTTTCTCTGCTAGTTCTTTTATTACAATAGGATTTGTATGATTCAATTGATTAAACAATATTTCATTTGGAGTGTAGTCTGTTGCAGTATGAACTGTTGCGTTGTACAACGAAATCGATATGGCGATAATATCTGGCGTATTCATGTTCAAAAACTTGTGTTTGTTCGTGTTGTAGATTTCTATTATTGTTGAGTGCGTTTTTTCTACCTGTCCGTTACTTTCTGAGGATGATGCGTATGTAAGAGTAACGCCTAAACTGCTCAAGAACTGTTTTAGCTGTATGGATCTGAACGTCGTTTCATGATCAGTAACTATTTGTCTTGGGATTCCAAAATTACTGAAATATTTTGCCAGTGCACTTTTAACGTCTATCAAGTTTTTCGTTTCTATAGGAATCATTTGAGCGAATTTCGAAAACGCATCTACTAACGAAAGGAAACTATTCGAGTTGATGGAAAAAATATCCATGTGGACACGTTCCATTGGCTTTTCTGTTGTCGGTCTCGGCGATATTTTGATGTTATATGGCCTCCGTTCGTATTTGTTTTTATTGCATACAGTACACGTGTTGACTGCGGATTTGATTTGCTCATGCATCTTGGGGAAGAAGAACGATCGCTTCATTTGGCTTTCAACTTCATTTATGCCACGGTGAGCCCTTTCGTGTTCCTTTGCTATAAGCTGGTTCTGTTCTTCAACCGACGTCACATCTTTGACTTGTGAGTGTGTCATGATCATGTAACCACAGCAACTAAAATGATTCTTGAAAGAACTTTGTATTAATGATATGATACATTTTGGAGCTAATATGGCCGTTTGTTTTCCGTTATGGTACTTCTGCAGAATATTAGTGATCGTATTTTCATCGTATTCTCTTCTTTTTATAATAATTCTTCTATAATGTGCGAACGGTGTTTCTATTAAATCTTGATGTTGATTGCCCTTTTCAAATATTATTTGGTTGCGGTAATAGTTTAAAGGCCTTTCGCTTGATTTTATATAAAAATGGTCTGACGTATCTGCTGAATGATTTGTATCAAGGGTAGTTGTGCTGTTGGCATTAATTTCATTTGGAGCCTCTATTTTTCTACTAAGAGCGTCTGCTACCACGTTTGTTCTTCCCTGCTTGTATTCGACATTGTATTGGTAATTTTCTAGCTCAAGCCTCCAATTTAGTATTCTATTGTTTTTTAAAGATGTTTTAATAAACGTGAGAGGTTTATGATCGGTAAAAAGTTTGAACTCATTCCCATAAAGATATGGTTTATATTTACGGATTGCCCAAATAATCGCGAGTGCCTCTTTTTCTATAGTAGAATAATTCGTTTCTGCCTTATTCAATGTTCTGCTAGCAAACGCAATTGGCCTCTCGATTTTGTTTTGTACTTGTGAAAGTACTGCTCCTAAAGCAAAGTTACTGGCATCCGTAGTTAGTATGAAAGGTAGATTGAAATCGGGATATGCAAGTATTTGATCTGACGCTATTATTTCTTTTAATTTGATAAAGGAATCAATGTATTCTGGGTCTTTGATATCAATTAACTGCCCTTTTTTAAGATATTTAGTTAATGGTTTTGTAATCTTTGAATAGTCTCTAATAAATCGACGATAATATCCAGATAAACCCAGAAATTGTCGGATTTGTTTTTCGTTTGAGGGCAATGGCCAGTTCAAAATTTTCTTTACTTTATCAGGGTTTGGTTTTATCCCGTCAGGAGAGATTGTATGTCCAAGAAACTCTGTTTCTCTTTTTAAGAACTCGCATTTGTCCAGCTGAATTTTTAAATTAAATTGTGCCAATCGTTCTAATACTGTTGAAACGTTTTCCAGATGGGTTTCCAAACTGTTTCCAACAATTACGATATCGTCTAAGTAAACATAACAAATTTTACCGATAAGCTCTGCTAAAATGTTGTTCATTGTGCGCTGAAATGAAGCTGGTGCATTTTTTAGCCCAAAAGGCATTCTAGTAAATTCGAAATGACCGTAACTTGTGGAAAATGCAGTTTTTTCTTGATGATCGGGATGCATTTCGATCTGGTGGAAACCAGATTTAAGATCCAATATCGTAAAATATTGTGATTTACCCAAGCTATCCAGGATATCTTCAATTTCAGGCATAGGGAATTTATCGCTAATCGTCTTCTCATTTAGTTTCCGAAAATCGATTACAACTCTAACTTTTTGTATTCCTGATGCATCTTTTCTTTTTGGAACAACCCAAATAGGAGATGCGTAAGGACTCTTTGAAGGTTTAATTATGCCCGTTTCTAGCATTTCTTTAATTTGAGCTTCTACGTCTTGTTTGTATACGTGTGGATATCTGTAAGTTTTAGTGTACACCGGGATATCATCTTTTGTATTTATTTTGTGTTTTATTATGGTGGTACTCGTGAGTTTTTCATTATTTTTTAAAAGTACTCGATGATGTTTCAAAATGGTGTTGATAACTTGCTCTTTTTCAAAATTCGATAAATGATCAGTTCTAATTAATTGTTCAATCATACTTTTGTTTGGAATGGTATTAGAATCAAACGGAATGGGCGAAATCGTTTCAAAATTATTTACAGTTATTTTAAGCGTTGTAATTTCTGGAGGGATCTTTTTTGTTGATAACACATTAATGGTGGATTTATTGTTTAGTGAAGAATACATCCCAGGTTCTATTATTGTATCTTGATCAATTCGTTGAAAAGTTGGCACAAACCAATCTCCACTGCGATCAGTTGTTACTGTTATAGTGTGATGAAAATATTTGTCAGCATAATATTTTTTGAATTTGGTTTTTATACCTTGTATAGTGATAGTATTAGTATGGTAATTTATTACAGTATTAGTTTCGGCCATGAACTTTGAGCCTATAAGTCCATCAAAATAATTATGGAAATTGTAAATGAAATACGTTTGTGGTTTTATTTGTTTTCCTAACAATTGGCATGTCGCTTTCTTGCTCGTAGCATGATTTCCAAAAACATTCGATATTGTAGCAGAGCAATTATCCTCACAATTGGAAATAATTCCTGGTTTAAGAATATTTTCATTTGCTCCACTATCAATAAGTAACCGTATAGTTCTGTCCAAAGAGCTGTCGTAAACAGTTATGTATGGCAAAAAATTCAATGATTCTTTCAAGTCAGATTTTCTATCGAAGTGGCCCGTTGAAAATTTTGAATTATTTTCACTGTTATTCGTAGTTTCAGTGTTATTGACCGTTCTATTGTAGCTAGTGTGTTTTGTTCTCATGGAATTGTCAACATCCATTGGTTGCGGATATTGATTATCAGGCTTTTTCAAATAACCCGATTGTGCTCGTGAATAATTACCAAAATTTGGTCTGCTTTGCTGAACCTGCTTATATGGTGAACTGGGAGGTGGTTGACTGTTCATTCTATTGGAATTTACTTCCTGCGATTTAAATTTGCATAGAAAATTGTACGCATCTTCTATGTCCTTTGGGCGAGCTGCTTGAGCATAACCGAAGTATGGTTTTTTCAACCCTGCCACAAAAGCTGCCAAACCATCCTCATCGATGAACTTATTGATCACTGTCCAGTTGTCCCTATAATCTCTTTCTTGCTTTGCAATTGATTTAATATTCTGAATAATTTCTTTAGCCTGTTGGTAATACTTATGTATTGTCATTCCTTCTGTCATTGTGTGTCGCCACAATTGACACTTAAAAGTCGAAAGTTCACGCCTATCTCCAATGGCATCGATTAAAATTATTTTAATTTCATCGAAATCCTTCGGGTTACCAGCAACACAAATTGTGTCTTTTGCCTTTCCTTCGATTTTGTTGCAAACAGCTGTTACGTACACACCATACACTTCACTATTCACTCTGTCTTTGAAAAGGTTCAATGTGCTCTCAGCAGTATCAAGCCATGCGGTCAGTTGCTTTCTGTTACCGTCATAAGTAGGAAGAGATTTGATCGGATCGGGGATCCTATAAAAATCTTCAACCTTGCATGTAGTGGTAGGTTCCACGTGGTTCACTTGATGAGCCTGAGCACAAATTTGTTCCTGAGTGCATTTAATAGATTGTTCCTGAATATTAAGTCTCTCATTAATTTGAGATAGACCTAAAGTTAACTGCTTAAGTTGTTCAACAATTTGATTTTCCATCGTTACGGATTTTATGGAACTGTTAGAATCTGTTTCTGTGTCCGAATCTGACCTAACACTAGGTGAACGCCAGCTAACGTGTTGGTCAAAATGTTCTCTTTCTCTTTCGATCTCTCTCGGCATCTATTATCACGAGTGATAATACTAATGCCAATGTCCGCTCAGCCTATCTAGTAGTACTGGTTGGATGTGTGTGTGGAGAAGACTCGATGAATTGTCTCGCACCACGTGTTTATAACGAAAATAACTACAATTATAAACACTTTTTGCAATTATCGACCTATCTTGTAGTATCGAGTATGCGTTAGTAAAACTAATAAAAAAGTTTTACTTACGTGTGGTGCAGGTTATGCCGGGGGGTCCTCGAACCAAACAACGGATTCAATCCTTTAGCTGCCGGTGCAAATTGCGGGAACCACTTTAGAAAGGATTATTAATCCAATTCTATTCCACTGTTTTTAAGCACTTCCTGAACTGTCTACAGCGCCAATTATAATTTATTGATAAGCCTAACCTACAACTACATCTAAACTAACTAAACCTAACGTTAAAAAACCCTAATTTTATAATAGCTCTAAGTATCGCAATCTAGATGTTCACTGTTTGGCGTTCCGAGAGAGAAGAACGTGCAGCTTTACTCGCTTCGAACGCGTACCTTCAACTCTATCACTCTAACTCTGCTGGTCTTATACCAGTTATACCAGCAGCAACGCTATACGTTAAGTGCGCGTGATTATACCACATAATTATATATTTATCATCCGAAGAGAAGGGAAAAAGAGAGAGCACTATTTTTTTGCTCAACTCTCTCTTTCTCTCTCTCTCACCCCCACAACACCAAAAACATCTTGCTTCAGGAAGACAGACAAAAGCCACCGTTTACACTCCCCCCCTCAAAGAAAAACCCCGGGATTTCGGTGATATTTAATTTACCCTGTAAGTGGCCTTGTTTTCCGAAGGGCGACCAGCACTACCGGTGCATGACGGTAAATAAAGCACATAATCGAATACCTACACCGTTCAAGTGCAAGTTGGCGGCAGCCAGCACGCGACGGTATAAAGAGATTAAGCCGAAAATGGTCGGGGAAAAGGTCCCGGGGAGAGAAGCAAACAGTGACGAGACGATTAAAATGACATAAATAAAATTATAGATAGGACTTTGCTGGTAATCTGTTTTGGGGGTTGTGGGGGGGGGGGGGGGTGGGGGCGAAGTTTGGCCCTGAACGGTTACTCGGGAGGAAGTAGCGTCCCGGTATACCCAAAGGACCGGTGTCAAGGTTTGTTCACCAAGGCCACCAGGAGCTGTTGATTTTCTTTTTATTATCATTTTTCTCTCTCACCCAATCAGGGGGGTTAGGTGGCCAGAAGGGTGGATGGAGAAGGGGGAAGAAGGACGCAGGAAGGAAAGGAAAATTGTTCATCTCATCATAATCACGTCCCACGCGCGATAAGGCGTCAATATTTCGTTGCGTACGCTCGGCGGCTAAAGTTTGAAAGGAAAAGTTTTACCTCCTCCACTAGCCTCCTTTTCCTTATCAACCCCCCCCCCCTCATCCCCTTCTCCCACCTAGTCAAAAAAAAAAGGTTCAATTCATCGTGGCCGTGGCTACACTGCGTGACAGTCATTTGTTCCGCAAATTGCGCGACGACCGAAAATTGCGACTCATCTCCACAACATTTTACCGCGCGAGGGGTCCAAAATCCCCAAAGGGAGAAAGGCTTTTCTTGGATGACACCCTCTTCTCACCACCGCCCTCGCCCACCCCCCCCCCCTCCCTCGCGGAGAGTTTAAGGAAGAGTTTACAGCGCTCTGGACATCATCATGAGCCCGCCGCCGATTGTGTTTGTTGGCAGCAGTTTATCATTTCTATTTCGTCGTCGCACGTCAAGCATGCTTCCAAGGTTCCGCCCTTTTTTCCCCTCGGGGGATTTAAAAATTCTGTCTCCTTGCGCGCTGCCCCCCCTCCTAGAAATCGCCCAAGATTGTTTTGGTCGTTTTAAAAAATTAAGATCATTGATTACCGGACAAGAGAATGTCTCAAGTCATCCCATTTTCCTAAAGGTTTTTTTTTTTGGTTCCCGAGGAATTCTGAGGTTTTCTTGAGGGTAGATTTTGCAAGCGGTCCTCAATTTCAGCTCTGATATCTATTTCACAATAGAAAACATCATCCGGCATCAGCTTTAAGAAACCCAGAATGCGTCAAGTCCTCGGCGGTAAAGTTGAGTCCGCGAATAGATTAATACTTAGCGTCCACCCATTATTCCGGACTTCGAGAGATATGAGGTGTTCCATCCTAGTGGTGTACTGGTGTGCGTACAGGAACGCAGCTGAACGCAGAACCATTAATCACGGGCGTTGGAGAGTGGTTGTTTTTTGCTTCCGTTGCGCCACGCGCCATTTTTATTGCCCCCGACACGCTATCATATAGCCATTATTTCACTTTAAGACCAGCCGTCCCGTAGCGTAACTTCAACCGGTTTTAATTAGATTGGAAGAGAAAATGCGGACGGTAAGAAATTTGCGAGGGCCCGCCAATACATGGGACCGAAAAATTATTCTAAATCCTGAGAGAAGGATTCAAAATGGCGGCTTTAAAACTGTAATGCAGCAGGAATTGGTTGATTAGGATGGCACGAAACGTCACGCTTTCCCGAATGACGGATACCGGCTAATCATCCAAATGGAACAAAGACCGTATTATAGCAGGGAAATGAATCGTTGCAGTACTTGCGGAAGTAGTGGTGTCCGCCTACATCAAACCGCAGTATATTAAATGATTAAAAAAGAAGAGCGAGAGTACTTTCACTTCGGCCATTGATCACAGAACCGTTGGGGCCTCGCAGGATCTTCCAGCGCTTCTGGGCAATTCATTCAACCCACCGCCGTTCACCCTGTTTCGGGGATGGGGAAATGAAGCAATGAAACCCAAAAACAAAACAAAAAACAAGTAGAGATATTCGTCCCCCGGTACGGTCTTCAATCAAATTTTATTTCGCCCAACAACTCAGAACTCGGCGCCAGAGAAGAGTTTTATTGTACTTTGTGCGCTTCCTCCCTGGGTCAGTGCTCGTCCCGTCCTTCCTTTGTTTATCATCCACGAAAAAGAAAAATCACCATCGGGAAATTCGGGATGGTTGCTTCCCACCAAAAAAAAAAAAAAAAAAAAGCGCCGCAAAGCCACCGGGGTGGAAATAATAAGCCATAATTGGGAAGCTCATTTTCACCTCGGCAGAAGCTCGTCATCCATTTTGTTGTAGTACTTGCTGGTTGCAGTTTTGCCCGACGGCGTGAAAACTGCGTGAAAATCCCGCCCCACCCCGGGGAACGAGAAGTTCGGGAGGCGCATATTTCATATCGCGTTGGGGGGCTCGAAAACCGACCGCCAAACGGGGGTCCAGCCACATCAGCTCGGCTGGTTCAGTCCGCTCACAGCCTGCCAGCTCTTTATGGCCTATTATCCCTTTTTTCTCCACCATGATTGTGGAAAGCGTGGGGCAATTGTTTGGATTACTGTTTAGCACCCGGACGGGCTCGTTTGCCGATGATTCCAAGATCCATTTTCGAACGGTTGAGCCTCGCGACGTCCGAGGTTTCCCGAGGCCACATTTATCATTCACGCTGCAGCAAATGGCTTTCGGGATGGAAGTAAGACTGTATGGGTGTGTGTGTGTGTGTGTGTGTGTGTGTGTGTGTTCCATCTCAATGTCCCCTGTGACGACCGGGGAGAAAACTTGGCCGAGACTTGATTTTGCAAAAGTGTCATTAAAATAGGATCCACCACCTCACAAGTTTCATGACTTTCCACGGGTTCCACGTGCAGCCACGCCAGCAAAACTTCAGATTGAGCAATCGGAGAAGAGGCGTGGATGATAAATCATTCATTCCCTCACCCGTTCCAAACCCACCCGGACCGAACTTGGTGACCTGTTGGGTGAAAGTTTGTTGAAGCGAGCGTCTCGTGGAACGCTATTCGGGCAGCTGCACGATGCATGAGCTCAGGTCCCGCAGGACGCAACCCAATGACGTCCGGTGGTTGAAACGTCATTCGATACCACACCACAAAGCCGGATCGATGCCAACAGCCTTAGCAATCCGTCACGACTATGTCACGACTTCCGAAATCGTGCCCGAGACGTGCGGTACTTGGTTAAAGATGCAAGCGCCCACCTGTTGCTGGAGCAGCTAGGAGCGGGGATAGAGGATAGACTAGAGGATGGGAAGTCTAAGGATCAGGTAATGAGTCGGCAACAACGAAAAGCTGCTTTCAATTAGCTGATGTAGCGCTACACACGCAAAGCACATCCTGAAAGGTCGATGATGCTGATGAACTTACGGGAAGTTCGCGTCAGGATGCGGTGCGAGTGTGAGAAGCTAATGGCCAAAATGAACGGATTATAGTGATGGGGGTTCCTGGTGGTTCAGTGGGAGAGTGGGAAGCAGTTAGGAATAATCTGACCTGGATTAGCTACCAACACTACCACGGAAACACGCAAGGCTCACAGTGGAAGTTCACGTTGAAGTTATTCTGGAGATACCTCACAATGTCTCGCTGTGATTTGGAAGCTACCATAATCTTCGATTGATACTTTAACTAACCTGGAGCACACTATCGGCTCGGGGCGACATACCGGAAACGTTGGAATCTAAAAACCATTTAAATCGAAACCTCGTTTAGATCACTTTCGCACACTGAGCCTCTCTTTCCTGCATCGTTTTTGCCATCGGTTCTGTGCTCGGTTTCGATCAGCTGCTTTTACCGAGTGTGCGCACCGTGTCCAAGCTGTGTGCCCACGGAGGACACTCCAACGTTCACCGCCAACTCAGTGGGTTGCTGGTTGTTGATGTGTCAGGACACTGGCACAACCTGCCCTAATTAAACATGTCTGGCCCACTGGCGTGTGTGCCCCGTCCCGAGACGATTTTCGATTGATCGATTCGGTCACGGCAGTAGGTCGCTAGCGAGCGCCCTAATCTACCGGTAGGTCTTCATCGATTACTGTCGGGATAAAGTCCTCGCCATGTCAAGTATTCCAAGCTTTCCCTGCTCGTGTATCGACGCGAGAACCACGCGGACCTGGACGTGACATGGGGTAGAGCGTGAAGGGGGGTGGGATTTAATTAATGTCTACGTGCCATCGTAAAATCTCGATGTGCGTTTTTATTTAATGCCAGCCAAAGCAACAAAAAAAGAGAAGAAGCAAGTTCCACCGGGGTCACATTGAACGCACTCGACTTTTCGTTTGCGTTTCGCTGACTCAAAATCGAAGAAAAAAACCTTCGAGGAAGCAGAGCGAAGAGGCCGCAAAGTTTATTTTCCTTGTGTCAAATTCTTTTGCCAAATTCAATTCCAGAGTCTCCATCAGGCAAAACCAGCTTGTCTGACCGTTTCTGATAGAGACCTCGCGTTTTATATCCTTCATTTCTTTACTGAAGCGCCTGAATGTAGGCTGTAAGAAACTGACCGTCGCACCGGGAAGAAAAAGAAAGACCCTGATGGACGACCCCGTGTACCGGGAAGTCTCGTTTGATAAAGTTAGCGCCTCGCATCCTCGGCCGAAGTTGTTTACCTTTCTCCCGGTGCGCTGTGTTGTTTCTGAGCTCTCGGTGTCAAGAGTGTCTTGCACTGTGTGTGTGTGAGTGTTTCATCACTCTACCACCGGGTAGTAGTTTTTCCATTTAAATCTTGTTTTCCCAGCGCTTTCCACGAGAAAGAAAGTGTAGATAACCGGAAGTAACGAGCTACTTTGTTTCTTGCCCGAGTTCTTCCGTTCTCCTCCATATTTGGACATACCGGGAAGGACATCCAGGGCTTTGCCTCCTGTGCCATAAGGCTGCCAGCAATAACAGGAACCACTTTGGCGTGTGTACCAAGCGAGTTTTTCCCTCGGAGCTTCGGTGTGTGTGTGTGTTTGTTTGCAGCGCTAGCACTTCTCCCCCGGTGTAGATGTCGCTCGGTGACGACTGATGTCGACGACTTACCTTGCAGCAGACAGTATCAATCTCAACTCCCCCGTTGATGGATATGTGATTAATCACAACCAACTCTGTGGATGTGATCTTGGGAACCGATGACTTCAAAACGTCAAGGTTGCGCCTGTAGAAAGAAAAAAGTAAACTTTACAGCTTTAATTGGATATTGGATGTCGTTGCGATGGGCAGGCATTCGGTTTGTTTTACTTCTCTGATCTGGCGGTCCCTTGGCAAACCTTGTAAACATAATAAGTTTGTTTGTAAGCCCAGACCCAGTTGTTCGCTGCACACCGTTGCATTGGCGATAATAACTGAGCTGAACAACAGTCTTCCTTCTTCTTTCATCCTTATCGCTCGCGCAGGAAGTCTGTGTGAGGTTGGACGGGATCCGGCCCAGTTCGTGGCAGGGCGTAAAGCAAAACAAAACCCGGGCAAGTGCGATAGCTCGTAAAGAAGGAGGCAGCAGCACAAACTAGCAGATTACTTAAGCCCTTTCGGGATATTCGTTTTTGATTCCCCTTTTTTGTCTTGGTTAGTAAGCAGATCCTTGGCCAGACACAGAAAAGGGCCTTTGGGATGAGGTGAGAGAGAAAGTTGGATATTCGCCCATGCATCTGGGCATCCAGATCCACAGACGCGTACATTACTTGTACGCTAGTTTCAGCCAGGGTAGTCTCCACCGCCCTAGAAACGCCTCTGCAAGTTGTGCGATTTTAATTAGACTTGTTAGAAGGAAGTTTGCTTTTCTTTTTGTGCTGTACTCTCTCTTTCTCTCTCTCCTATCCTTGGACGCATTTTTTCGCGTAGAGTCTTGTCTACGTGTAGACCTGTGTGTGTGCGTGTGTCTATTCACTGCATTCTTGTGCTGACGCTGCTGCTCGTTCGACAAACTTCCTGGACCCATTGTTCGATGTCGATGCGTTGGCGATGGCTTACATTATCCTTGGTTTTAAGCACACAGACCAGCGAGCACGCCAAAGAATAGCGAATAATCCCTGAGCGCTGCCTCGGTACAGCTGTTACACCGGGGTTTCGTATTTTTTTTTTTGCTGCAGCTTCTCTTCTTCCCGGAGGAGATGTTCCTCCTTCCGGTGGACAGTGGAGTTCGAGGTACAACAGTTGGTAGAACACTGGCGTATTTAAACAGATCTTGCGCCATCACTCTCGCTACGCCGGATGGGGGTTTGCTTTCCCGTGGGCGGGTGTTTGCGTCCATTAGACATTAAAGAACGATTTTACAGTGCGACCATATTTACACTTAGTAGTAACTAACCTTAATGAACGACGGTGGATTAAATGTAAAGCGCCAGTATCGGTTGTGCGGCTGGGGTCTGGATGGTTGGTCGGTATGATGTCGGTCAGGTGGGCGAGCCTCACCGTGCTATCACATTTAGCCCATCAAATTAGCTGGTGTGCAGGAATCTCCTGATTGAATCATGGAACTTTCGCCATTTCTTCCACTTCTTGGGTCTAGTTAGTTTTGGGTGAAGGGAGTAG
Source organism: Anopheles stephensi (assembly GCF_013141755.1). Lineage (NCBI taxonomy): Eukaryota > Metazoa > Arthropoda > Insecta > Diptera > Culicidae > Anopheles > Anopheles stephensi. The sequence goes on from NC_050201.1 coordinate 3,193,053, forward strand.
TGACTATCCCAAGAACTACTATACCTCTTTAACTATTCGGCTGATGCGATATCAATATGGAGGATTCCGGGACGGCGGGGCCCGTCTTCACACTGCAAGACCGAAGATCAAATCGCATCCGGACGGGGATGTATTAAGTCCCGGAAAGCTGGAAACGGCTGGCCAAGAGATCTCGAAGTTGCAGAGCCAATGAAGCGGAAGTAGGAGTCCTGATTGAATCTTGGAACTCTTGCCATTTCTCTCAATTCTAGAGTCATGTTCGCTTAACTAGAGTTACTTAGATCTAGAACAGGAGATGCTTCACTCTAGTTAAGATATTACTGAAGTACTGTACCTCCATCTTGGTGTCCTAATTAGTAATGCTTGCTGTATGCTCCACCTTATCTCGCTTTCGTTCTTCACCCATCCGCAGTGACGTCACAGCGCATAATTTTGCCGACAAAATCCTGGTGCCGTCGCTGCGTAGGCCTTGCCCCCTGAACAAACACGTTCGCAGTAACGGAGTAAAGAGCACATGCACATGGGGTCCAATAATACTAAATATGCAATCGTCATGCGCAACCGTGCACGGCTGCATGCATCTTCATATGCTCTTCACATTGACCGCCAAGGATTCCCTTCGCTCACCTTGTCCTTGGGGCGTTTTCTTTGCCCACCTCCGTTTGCTCCCCATCTCACGCATCATCACCGGTGCGCTTCTTCTGGATCTGCACGCTTCTCGCTCGTCTGTCTGGCTGTGCTCTCTTGTTTATGTACCGTAATGCGTGCGCGCGTGTGTGGGAGATTCCGAAAAGGAATGCCCTTTTTGTTTTGCTTATTTATCCCGGCAACATTGTACACGCGCTGCCAGCAGATTATTATGTCCCGGCCTCGCACGTCACACGTCTTGCGCAGCTCGCGCACCCATAACGCACTGCGTCCCGGTCGGACGGCTCGACGGCGCGATCGGACCATCCCGCTCTAACCTGACCTGGGGCAGATTTTTTCTCGTACGGTGCGGCATCTCTGCACGTCGGTCAGTCGTAAAATCGAACGTGCCGTGTACGGTGAGCGACCGATGTCGATCCGCAAACGGGTGTGCGTTACTCCGCTCCGGCTGTGAGGCTTCCGGTAGGCTTCGGTGCTAGTAGCCTGGTCGATCGTGATAGTGATGACGATACGTGAAGAGGGCGAAGCGACTAGTTGTGACTATAGTCTAGTAGGATGCGTTCTGAATCTCTGCTCCGGCTTGGTGTGTGTTTGTGACGTGTTCTCTTGACCGACATAGAGCAGCATATAGACGACCTCCTCTACAGGCCATGTCAGCAGCAATCAATTAGAAAGCTTTACACACCCGATGAGCGGCGAGAGATGCAGAGAGCATCACGATGGGCCGAACCTCGTGCGATGCATGATGCGCTATCTCAGGATTTTTAATGTGTTGTTTTGGGGGTAAAAATAGTTTTGCCCCCCCCCAAAAACTGGCCCGCAAGCCGGCTGCAGAGGACGCGAGCGGCGGGTAAGACCGTCGCCATTTTTTTTTTGTTTGCAAAAGCAGTGAATGAATTGAGGCAGCTTGGTCCTTTCTTTGCCGTTGGCAGGAAGTTGCACTGTTGCTAACAGAGGTTTTTGTGGCCGCGTGTGAGCCGCTAGTGAGTTATCACCCTCGAGCACTACCTGCGCGATGACGCCAGTTCATAAAGCATGTGCGTCGCCGACTCGCCTCGCCATGGCGAAAGTGGGTTTAAGGATAATAATAATTTAGTGAGCTATTTTCGGATGGCCCACCAGGTCCAGGTGCCCTGGGTTGGGACAAATGTCCGCGGTTTCCCCATTCGTTCGTCAAGGTGATGGCCTCGCGAATACTTTACACGACAGGTACGGGGAGCAGAAATATGAGTGACCTTGGGAAGATGTCAGCCGCTTTGGTGCCACTCGCTCGTCCAACACCAGCAAACAACGCTGCGTGCTGTCGGTGATGCCTTTGCGTGGCCGATTGTTTACTTTCGGGCGGAATCGGTGCTTCTAGATGTTTATCTGACATCGATATATATACTACCTTTCACACTTACTGACGTCCGCAGAATGGCATCCGTAACGATTGATGGCTGTTGACACGTTCGTGCTCGGTAAGGTGGCCATCCGATTTCTGCTCCCTGTTTTGACATCCAACAGTTATGCCCATCTCGGCGCGGAATGCTGTTTGGAAACAAAATAATCAATATTCGTCCAGCCGATCGTGCCCACATATTGCCTTTGACCTTGTCTCGAGTATATCGAGCCGTACTTTGATGTTGTTCCCTCCCATCTGTCTGATCCGGTTGAGGTGTGGAATTTTCAATCGCCCCTACGGGAACTCGCGTCTGAGCACGCATCTGTGACGACGTCATGCGACACACACACATGCAGGTCACCGTCAGCATCACTCTCGCTTTCGTCGCGCACCACGTTGGTAAGCCACGCGGTCAGGCTATTAATAGGCCGGTTTCGTCGCACAGATAGCAAGGCCGGTCGTCGAGACAGCAACCGGTGGCAGCCAGCTGGCGGATGATCGTGTGCGCGCTCGTAAAAGTATAACGACCTATAACGTGTGGGATCATTATGCTGCAGGGAGGCTTCGTCGATCGCTCTTGCGATGGCGGTTGGTTTGGCTTCTGTTCACGAAGCCATCGGAGACCTCACACCCCTCGTCAAGGAGGGAGCAAGATTCAGAACGGCATGCACGCCCGATGCTATACTCACAACCCTTGTGTAATGTGCAGTGTTTATTTAATCCGGCTTACCGATATTATGGTGCTGCATTTACTACCTCAGTGCTGAACCGGCTGAACCGGCTGAACACTTCACAAACCGGAAGGACAAAATTATTGCTTGTGGATATTCGGGTTGGCTGCCCGGCAATGATGTCTTACCGACACAGCATTGCCAGCACGGCTAGTGAGGAGACGTCCTGTGATGTGAACAACAACAATCTGCTCGGCGCCAACAATCTGCTCCGGTTGGCGCTGAAGAAACCGAACGGCTGGAAATGGGAGCTCACAACTTCAAGTTCCTCGCCCAACATAAGCTTCCCGAAGATACAGCTGTTTGATGGCGTTAGCGGTGAGCTGATGGTGGAAGTCGATCGACCGGACTGCGTCATCCGATCGGATTGTTCGGACGCTGGGCGAGGAGTAGCCGATCAATCGGGGCTGATGCAGAGTAGTAGCAGCTCGCGGGAACTGGACTCCCGGCAGGGACGCTATCGACGTTCACGCACATCCTTGGTGAAGGAGAAGCTATCCACATCCGGTGACTCGCTAGCGGACATCTTCAATCAACTGCAAAACAAAGGTCTCGGCCACAAGTTGTCGACGAGTGGTTCACAGTATAGGCTGCTCAATGGAGACACGGACGATGGTCGAGGATCGCTGCAGAAGAGCAAATCGGCTAATGCTATTGGGGTGCCGGAAGCGCCACCGATCGTGCGGCGCAGATCACGCCGCTCGTTAGCCAGCCGGTCTAGCTCGATTCTGGAACGTATCAGCGAGTTCTACGGCCGTAGCTCGACCGAGGAGGAAGACGCACGAGACTTACCGCTGGTACTGCCACCCGTTCCACAGCTCGCACTGCCAACGAACGATCCCCAGGAGGCCGAACCCGACAGCGGTGTAACGATCGAAGAGATGCCGCCCGATCCATCAACCACACCTATCAAACCACGGCCCAAAATCTACAAGCTCGTGCGCAGCAACATTGGCACGCTGATGGTGCGCGAGGAGAGCTTCCACACGCAGCGTAGCTTAAGAAGGCGACAGCGCGAAAACGGACAGCTCGCACCATCCCAGGACACGGACCGGCTGGTGGAGCTAGACGAACAGACCGATCGTCCACGTCCCATGGACAGTGGTGAGATGGAACGGTTCCGGTACGAGCGCGAAATCAATCACATCGATGGTCTCCTGTCGCGCGTCATGCTATCGCACGATCTGCAAACCGAAGAGGAACCCCGTGAGGCACCAAGCATACGCATCTCGGAACCTCCGGATGTGGTGGAACCGGTGAATGGGTTCGCTGCTCACCAGAATGGTGGAACTTCGCACCGGAAGCGTCGCTCAAGGCGTAGTGTCAGTGTGGGCGGTAGCATCACCTCGCCCCATCGTCGATCGATATCGTCAGGACGGAATCACTCGCCCACGGATCCGTACACGCGACGAAACGGGCGTCGCTCAGCATCCAGCTCCTCCACGTCGGACACGGAGCATGATGCTAGAAGACGGGACCAGCGTACCGGAAGTTCCTCCCGATCTGGTTCGCAGAAGCGCCGAGGCCGAACGGGTCACCGCACGAAAGATCCAGACAACGGTTCCCGTGCAGCGATCAGTAACGGTAAGTGTTTCCGTACTCCTTCACTTGTCAAACCGTAGATGTAGCTAGCACCTTACCCTCTCTGTCTCTTGGATGACTCGTGTCGTGACTAATAGTGGTGCGCTGTAACAAAAGCTTTTATGCGAAGTAGTATTTTGTGAATGGAATGTCTGTGTGGAGGTCTAGGGCGGAAGATAAAGTATAATTAAAACTGTAACAGATGATTCAAAGCTGGAATGGAGTGAGGGTGTTAGACTGCTCGATATCCAGGGTGCTCTATAGGGTGATGCTTACGAGGGGCAAGAGTTGAAGTGTCGGGAGGTACAACAAGCGGTGGTGGAATGGAAATCGGTATTTTGTCGGCAACCTCACACAGAATGACGCTTGTGATGCGTTACGGTTGATCGCCCAAGCGTTACAGAAGGCTGGGGATGGGAGTCTCCCGTTACGTACAAGCCATATTGTGCGGTTTCTGCTGACGGTCATACAGGGATGCAAGGTGCGTCTATTCTTCATCATGCTGATTCTGCCATCATTCCCATTTCCGGGAACAGGTGGCACTAGGTACGGAGACTTCGTTGTGGGTTGGTGCATGACGTGGAGTTTTAGTTGGGGGAGAGGGGGGGGGGGGTTGCTAAAGGAAGTCCAATGCCACAAGCAACAACATTGTGCGTGTTGTTCATCGGCAAAGTGAACATGTTCGCAGGATAACGAGCACACACACACACAGGAGGTTGCGGTGTTGGTGAAGGGTACTGGTGGCGCTGCACCGCCTAGCCCAAACAGTCTTACGCAGCACCAACGAAAAAAAATGGTGGTGGCGATTGTTTATCGAGCCGTTTTGTTTTGATTCTACCATTCGTTGGGCTCGGCACCGGACCGGAAACACCGACGCTCGGGACGCTTGCGTACCAGCAAACGAAACAGAAAAGGCTTTTCTCCCTCAGCAGTAGTACGCGCGGTGGTGCTGGATCTAAAATTGTGCCGCAAACCGATCTAAAACTCCATACCCAAGTTAGATCATAACCGAACCGAACCTACCGCGGTACTGGAACGTACAGGTGCGAACAGGCAATCGGTAGAATGTGTCACCCGCGCTCACACACAGCAACACCCAATCGGTTAGCATCGCACTGTCCTGCTCACGCTCACCGAGGCACACGGTCCGGACACGGTAGTAACCTCGTGGTCGCGTTGGGATGAGACAATCGGGGCTCGGGTTTTTAATGTTCTGGCTGTGTGAGTACACGACAGCCCGACAGGCCGCTCGATTGGGCTTGCCGGACGGCTGGTAGCGTCAGTTTGTTTGCTAGCGTTAGTGACGCATCTTGGATGGTTCCGGTCCGGTCGCTTCCCGACGGTTTCCCTGGGCGAGATTTTCCACGCGTGTGTGTGGAAACATCGACGGTTTCGCGTGTGATACCGGTGCAGTGAAAAAAAAAAACGGTGGCATTAAAAGTATTTTGCACCCCCCCTCCCCCCTCCTTTTCGTTTGTTTGTTTCCTTTCACCGTGTCCAATGTGTCATTGAGTACTTGCTTGAGGGTCTGCGTGTGTGTGCGTGTTTTAATGTGGTGATAAAGAGTGTCTTTAATAGCGCCTAGCCGTGGTAGATGCATTCTCATGCATGCGGAATGAACTGTTCAGTCAGATCTCGTTTATCTTGCTCTCGGTGCGTCTCGCTAATGTGCTCTGGGCCGGCCGTGCTACGCGTTATCTGTCACGCATTCGGCCTACCGGCACTATCACTCCAGTTTTGATCTGCTGATCGGATTCTGCCTGACCGCATCGCAGTGATCGTCGTGTGTCGTGCAAATTTGTGTTTGTTGGTATCGTGTGCGTGCGTTTGTGTGTGTCGGGTATATCGCTAATGAAGAAGCGTTAATTTGCGAAATCTCTCATCGACCAAAAAAAAAGAGGTGCGTGTGACACATGGAGTTTAATTGATGGTATACCGGGTTCGAAAGAAATTTTATCCACACAATATACAGTCAACGACCACAGAGACTCTCGGTCGATAGTGGACGTTTGGCAAGGGTCGTCCATCAAACAGCAACTAGCAAACATAGGCAAACAGGTCAGGTCTCCACAACAGTTTGTGCTGATCTGCCCGGACGACCATCAAACGGTGCTGTGCGGTAAGGAAGCTTACCGGAGCGAGATACATAAGGTAGGGTTATCTGTTAGGTTCTCGGGAGAAACTATTGATATGCCCCACAAAGAACATAAAATCAGAGCCTTTAACACCTGTGATTCAACCTCGGTAGTTCGCATTCTTTAGAGCAAAAACTTCATCAGGTCTTTGATTTATATTACTCATAGCGGGATAGTAGTCTGTGCTGCGTATAGGGAGACGGTTTGGATGAGATTTGATGCCAATCGCTTCCTCTCAGCAACTGACGTTGCTACCAACTATATCTTCTTCTTCTTTGTTGGCATAACGACCTTTTAGGTCATGCCTGCCATTTTGGGTTACTAGACTTAATGATACCGCATAGTTGGATAGTCAGTCCTCACTACGGGGGAATGGTCTTGAACCCTGGTCCTGCCGTGTGAAGAACGTCGCCGTTGTCACATCTACCACCGGACTGCCTGAAAAAAATCTAAAAGCCTATTATCGAGTTCTGTATTATCCGGCCTTGGCCTGCCATTTCCGGTTTCCGGGACTTATTTTTTACCAGTAGTTGGATAGGAAGACAGTCTCCGAACGGGTTTTGTTCTACACAGTCCCAGCTTCATTCGTCGCTACTGGTGTGTGGAAAGGTTGTTCTGGAGCGTATCTCAACATCTATATTGCTGTCGGTGCTGACTCATAACCTAAATATAGGTTGAAGTGTTTGGGCGACTTCAAAGGTAGTCCCGATCTTTCGGAGGTATTCTTCACTCTTGGTCTACCGAAATCTTAGGTCTTGACTGCCATTCAGTCTGATAGGGGAACGGCTCAGATGGGATTTGAACCCCAGTTCCGTTGTGTGAAGATTGGTGCCGCTGTCGCCTCGGCCACCTGACCGCCCCTTCGGAGCTATCAGAGGTATCGAAGGCCGCTTGGCGATTCTTGGGTAAGCTTCTGCTACATAGGAGATCATAAGAATTGAACTCTGGACTCTAGAATGACTTACAGTGAATCAACGTCGGCAACAATTCCTTGGTCTATGATAGGTCTACCTCGTGAGCTACTCCCTTCCCGAATAACCGTATGCTGGTACCTGGGAAAGGGTTACTTTAATTTTTCATACGATGTTGTCTGACCTTCTGTTGCGTGATAAAAGTGTATCGTTACTTCCGGGTAACGCCATCACGCCGTATTTTATTCCCCATTTCAGCTCGATTGTAAATAAAGGTTCATTCGAATTCGATTAATTGTAAAGCCGGATATGATTGCATGCTTTGCGCTCTGTGTCATAAAGTATCAGTAGTTTTTTGTGCAAAATCCTCTTTAGCGTATTATAAACCGTTGACAGCTTAATCGGCTTGCAATGTTCTGACGGCGTTGTAATTTACTGTTGCCTGTTAAAGTCATACCACGTTCCTTCCAGAATTTCATCACCTTTTTCTTCGGCTGTGTTCGATTATGTACTTCCTGTTCTTTGCCAAGAGAACCGACCCGAACAAAAGTGCTAATGGGGGATGTGGCGCTGTAAAAATGACATGTAATTTAAATATCAATTACACACTCCACCCCCACCTTCCCCCAACCTGCTAATGGAGCGTGGCGATGTTATTTGTGGTAGTGTGTGTGCGCTTGTGTCTGTAGGTGTTTTTTCTCTTACCGGTTGCGTTGTACTTGGAAGGTTTCAGTGACTAAACCGTATGGAATCTTTTTAATATTGAAATGATTTTTTAACAACGGGTTATCGTTCAAACTATTTGCAATACCCGGAAAACAATAATGATTCACACACGCTATTACTGATGGGCAAATAAAATTGAATGAGATATTCAATTACGACCGCCTGTCAATTGCATGTAATGAGCTCATTACGACTCGCGAAAACCGAACCGATAACAATAAAATATTTAATATTCAGTTAATTGTGAACGCTAATGATGTAAACGCACACTTTTATTGCTGGCTAAATGGTTTTAAAATTTATTAAAACAATGACGGGTTGCTGTTAAAAACCATTCAAAAGCGTTTAACAAAATAGCAGTGTCTAATGCTTTTCTCGACTCATGTAGATAGTAATGCTTGGTCGGGGTCGGGTTGGGTCATTTTAATGGCAGTGTTGATTATTTTTTATCGCTTCAAATCAATTGTCTGCGTCATTTAGCAAGTGCTTTAGTTTGGATGATTCAACAACAAAACCTTGTACAATTCAAAAGTAGCTTTCAACTCGGGTTTTTTTATTCAAAAAAACCTTCCAAAACTGACAATAAGTGGGGCAAAGTGTTTTTGAAGACTGAAGGGTGTTTTTGAAACCCCGACCAAGCAGTTTGTCTGCGTCATTTGAAGGACTTTATACAAAAGAAAATAGTTCTGATGAAGTATCCAGAACATTGATGCAATAATGGGTGTCCCGGTGATTCTTTAGAAGGTTGGAAAAATGATAGGCATCAGTTAGACTCTCACGAAACAATTATTCATAATTTTGTAGAGCAGTAATCTTCGTCTAAGGCTTTGACAACTTTGAGCGATTTTGACCTAAGATTACTGGTAGGAAATCCTGTATATGGCGAGATGAAGGTCCTGTAAGAATTCGACATCGAAAATTCTCGAATCCAATATCCCGACCATTAACTCCTGTCCGTGTGGACGGCCTAATAAGACTCTAGCAGACTGGCTCCTCCAACGTCATTCCTTTGATATGACCATCTCAATGTAGACTGGTAAAAATAATATCTCTCTCAAATTCTACAACGTATTTTCCACTGACTCCACGTTCTCAGAGGCTTTTGTGGAGTCTGGGGTTACAAATTTTCTATACCTCCATAAATTCTCCATTCCAGCTATGGCACAAGAGAGGTGAAATGCTGGACTGCCCTTGGAAGTTCACTTGAAGTTCTAATCTTCTAAGACATCCCAGAGGGACTTCAAAGGTGTGATTTCCTGATCTTCTACTCGAGGATTCGTGTCGCCTGATTGATCCTTTGATAAGCTTCTGCCACCTAGGATAGATAACCACTCATAACCGCTTGCAAGAACGCTGAAGAATAGAAGTTGGTCTTCCTGAAATTTCCACCTCATCGAGTCGCGGCGATACCCTGCATGAGCGACAGGAAATGAGGAGAATTTCAACTGGATCATTCCCTTGGGGATAGACAAAGAGCCCTTCACCCTCACGTGTTGCATGGGTCCTCCCATTATTAGCAATCCATTTGTGACTATTATCACACCCAAAATGCGTTCGCCGTTCCCCGAAAAACCCACTCGCTCACAAGTAACTAATTATGGTTTCAACTGTTTTCCATTCAACAGTAATTATGATCATACAGTCGCGGGCGTATTTACATTTGCGAGCCAAAATCTAATTCCGATAAAACACATGTAAACACACATGTACGTTACACCAATAAAAAGCCCCAACGTAACAACTGGAGGAAATATTCCTCTTACCATGACCACATTTTTTTGTCACGCATTTAATCAACCGCACTAGTTCTTCGGACGGGTAAAAGTTTTATCGCAACAAACTATCGTACAAACAACTGCACAAACCGACGTTGGAAAAACAATTTTATAATCAACCGCATGAAAAACCGGCCGCCATTGCGCCATCCGTACCGGCTCCGCTTTGCAGTCGTCAGCAAAGCCGACCCATGGGTGCAGGTGGAGAAGAGCATTAGGAAGGTGATGGTGGGGGCGAGGGGGGGTATGAGTAGCAATTGAAATAGCTAATTTTGAAATTACTGCTCACTCGCTATGCTCGCGCGTTCGCTCGTTCTAGTTAGATACCGTGTTTGACGCAGCGAAATTTGATACTATTTTGCCATAGTGCTCCCGCAATAAGCTCACTGCAACTAAATACACACACGCACACACAGAGGCAGCCGTACACCTGTGTGACCAACCGCGTCATCATCATCAGTTCGTCGTCATGCTGGCATCTCGGAACACAACACTTCCCTTGATGAAACTGCTGTACAGCTGTCGTAGATTAATTTAATCACTTCCTAACTACCATTTTCGGTTGGGAGGAATTATTTAAAAAAAAACTTTTTTAACTATATTTCTGATTGCTCTAGAAAAAAAAATGATTACGGTTTTCTAATCGACAAACTCTCGAACGGTATGGGTATTATGGGGTCGCGTTAGAGAACTTCAAACTTTCGTCAAGCTTTTACTTTCGTTAAGTCCCATACAACCCTAGCTGTTAAAGTGATGATTACGGTTTAGGGAAAGTGTGTAAAAAAAATAAAATAAAATCGGGTTGCAGCTCCAATCGATATCATTTATCTTGTTACTAGTTATGACACTTTCATACAATTTATTTTTTAGTAAATTTTAAACTGTATGACTACAAATATTAACAAATTGGGTTGTGACGATCGAAAAAGTGAGCTGCTGCCCATAAAGGTTCAAAACTTTTTAGTTACTTTTTTGCATAATTTTTGAGGATAACCTCTCCTGAATTGCTCACAATAAATTATCATGCTCATAATTCATGTCATCAACCGTAAATATTTTTGTCGTATTTTTTACGCTTTTTCGTAAGAATTTTTGGCTAAATAATTATCTAAATAATTAATTTGAATGGCTATTTAAAGATAACTACTCAAATAAGCTGTCAGTGGTGATGGTGAAGGTTCGATTTTTTAAGAGTAAATATCATATTGCATACAAAATATTCTAATAGTTTACTATAAATGAAAAAAACACTAAGGCTCTTTTGTGTTCAAGGACGCAAATGTAATACACGCTTATAATATACATAAGACATAAAAAACAGATATAAGTAACTCTTGGCTGACGGAAGAAATAATTTGTCACAATCGAGTAATGCGAACATAAAGTTTCAAGCTTAATGAATTGAAATGTAATTTAAAATGCGAACAACCGGTAGGTGGTCGTGCGTATGCCAATAGGTATGCCCTTTGCTTCTTCTTCTTGCTTGCACCGGGAAAAAAAACTGCACTATAATGAGCTCATTGTCACTGGAACTGCTACTGGGCAATTTAATTTTTAATCCCTTCTTGTTTGTACCTTTTTTCCAATGTCCTCCAATGAGCGTGTGTGTGTGATCGTTTTTTGCCAAAATAACTCAAAAGCATTCAATTGCATCAAAAAGGATGTAATATTTTGTTGAACTTTTAAAAAAAAAATCCCAACTGAAGCTCTGTTAACGCAATGCGACATTCACACGGGATGAAGTGGCCGTGCGGTTTCGAGTGGTTTGTTTTATGTAAATCGGTCAAGCAAAACTAGCTATAAAACTTCATAATAAAATGCATTTAAAACCCGCCAACCCCATTCGAAGGAATGGTCGGATTAAGTTGGAAACGACCTCGCAATAAAAAAACTGCACCTCTAGCTACCAGCTCGCGATCGCGCCCATGACTTCCTTGACGCTAGGCAAAGAATGTTAAGCAAATGTTTAATACCACCAACAGTTTGAGTGTGTGTGATTCTTGGGTGGGATATCGTAAATAATCATATTTGTAGCAGCTTAAGGAATGTTGCCTAATGTCGAGCGAGCCACATGGGAAGGGCAAGATATAAAAACCGTTTCATTTTGCGCGTGTGTGTGTGTTTGTACAAAATAAAATCAAAGAAGCTTTAATCCCGGCGCTTCGAAACGATCAAAATCTTTTCCATCAACAAACACATGGGCTTGGTCTGGTCCGGACTGCCTCAAGAAAGTGCATCATCTTAACATATCGGACAGAAAGAGATGCCCTACGGGAGAACGAGTGAGAGAGAGAGAGCGAGCATTGCAAAAATGCATTAGCACTATGATCATAATCCAACACGGGACAGGCAAACACGGTGCCCTGAAGCATGGCGTTAATGATTCCATTTTCGTCTTCCCGAGTGCTCTCTCTCTCTCTCTCTCTCTCTCTCTCTCTCCACTGACAAGATAAATACGGGTTTTGTGCACTGGGAAGGGCAGTGCAAAAAATGATATCTACCCTGCCCGGCATCATATAAATGTACGAACAAGGGATGGTTGCTTACACAAACACTAGCTTTTATTGGCCTGTTGGCATTCCAAAGTGCACTCGCAAGTGGGTGCTAATTGTGCACGGTTTAACGCATCAATCCTCGGAATCCTTTGCCAAATGTTTAGGGATTGGCGGGACGCGGGAACGGTTGATCGTGCCCCGATGGACATATTTGGTCATCGAGTCATGATCGTAGTACAGGCGATCAAGGGCATCGCATCGATTGATTTGGATGGGCAATCTTTATTGATGGCTTTGTGCCTTGAAGTTCATGGATATTGGAGCGATTAAATGGATTGAGTTGAGATGAATGTCTGAATGTTTGAATCCAAGAATTAAATTGTCGAAATTCTAATCTCACCGACTCGACCAGCTCAAGAAACTGGAGTGAGTTGTGATGTCGTGAACGATATGACACTTTTACTTAACCTTCTTCCTCTTCTTCGACCTAACGACCTGTTACTACTCTTCCGGCAAGGGTTACTGGATTGAGTTGGAATGACGCGGAAAATAGAAATATTCTAATCTGTAATGAAAACGAATGTTTTGAAGCTGAATTTCTCTGTGCTATAAATAGTGCCTAACCAACCTACTGTCTAACGGCGCACCTGAGGTTGGAAACTTTTACTTCCCATCGGGAGCTTTAAACGGAAAATTTTACTTTTAAAGTTGGCACACTTGCTGTGCTTTTTGGAACTTTCTAATCCATCCAATGCTATCGGCGCAAGTGATTGTATTGCTGTGAGATAATGTGAAAGGTAGGAGACTTTCACTCGCCATCTGGGCTGAAGACGTTGCAGTTATGATAAATCCGCATAAGGGATTGGATTGCGATGAGTGTCCGTCTGGAAGGTAGCAGTCTTGCACTTGACACCTGAATTTTTTTTTCATGAAGAACGGCCTGTCCGTATTGCTATCTGAATATTCTATGCTATAAATCAATTCTGATCCCTTTGACTCTATCGATGCAAATGATTAGAGAGAGAGAGAGATTAGGGATGACGTAAAAAATCTTGATGACTTTAACTCAACATTTGAGGTGAATACTGAATACCAACATACTGTGCTATAAAAAAAATCTTATATCCCTTCCTTTGCAACAAGAAGATATTTCGGCAAGCGACTAGAATGATTTGAGTTGACACAAAATTTCGACGCCTCTTACTTGACATCTGGACTGAAGGCTCAAAATTTGCTGTGAAAGTTCGCGAATACTCCGTGCTATAAATATTGCTTAGCCAACCAACTCCACATGGCGCGGAAGGCCGGAGACTTTTTGCCTGACATCTGGACCGGGGAACAGAGAATTGTACTGTTAAAGTTTTTACCCAACTTTCTGCCCTTGAAAACTTTCTAACCCGACTGCGACCGATCGGCGCAAGTAAAAGCGTGCTATAATTGTATATACTTTTTTCAAACACCCCCCACCCCCTCCTCCCTTTAAGTTTTCCCTCGATCGTTCGGTTTGCGATGTTTTGCGGGTGCGGTATGAAGCGTGATAATTTGGAATTATTTACGTGTTGCGGATTGCACACTTGCACCACCTGTACGCAAGTACGCAAGTGATCGATCGCTCCCATCCCATGCCTGCCCACTTCCCGCTTTCCGTCTTATCTAAATAATTGACCTAAAACCCTTTTTTTCCCCCCTGCAAGCCGAATGCACTAACGCGCATGTGTGTATGTGTGTGTTTGTGTAATGTGGTAGCAGCAGCAAAAAAAAAACGTCCCTCTCGGTGTTATTTTACCTTTCATTCTCTCTTTCTTCTTTTATTATGACACCCTTCCCGTCACATGGACACCAAAACCCCCATGCTTTGCAACCCCGCCCAAAAACCTCCCCCCACCCCCCGCACGAATGTCCTTCTGCCGCGTTTCCATCCCGAATGTGGCGTGTCGCGCATCAGCAGCACCTTCATCCAGCATCCATTCCCGTGCCGAGCAAGTGCAAGCAAGTTCGGGACAGTGGGCCACGCGACGGGCTAGGCGCTGTTCGGCGGACGGCGTTGGTCTGGATACGCTTGCGCTCGAACGCTTCCGAGCGTCGCTGGTGCATCGAGACCGGGGGTTTACCGTGGGCCGAACGTGCGAGCCAGCATCCGACCAAACCATTGACGAACGGACGATCGACGCGAGTGCATCAGCAGTGCTCCAGCGAACAATCAACGCGCCAGCGGACGGCAACGATCAACCGCAGCAAAGCAACACTCTCAATCCTGACCGCTCGTCGTCCGGCAGCTCGACCGGGACACTGTCAACGCTCTCCTCCTGGACATCGGGATCGGAAGGTACGCAAGGCAAACCTGCGCGTGAGCTGGGACGATCCATCTCCGTACCGAGTGGTGGCCGTGCGCTGGAACGTAACAACTTCCTGGACAACCTGTGTGCTTCACTGCTGCCCGCATCCGGTGACGTACTGAGGGCACGGTACATGATGGCGGAACCTGGCAAGCAGAGCGAACAGCCAGCACCCGGTCAGAGTGAGACGGTGATTAGGCGCAGTGTACCGGGGCGTCGTAATCTGGTCAGCATGTCCAGCGTGGTGGAGGAGGTGGTGCTCACCAAGGTCGGCAACGCACAAGGTCGTCCACCGACGGGCAAGCGTTCGTTCAGCGCTATGCAGGACGCTTCGGCAAAGGCTCCGGACGCATCGCCGAACGCTGGACCGTCAGCTCACGGTAAGGAGGAGGATGCGGACGATCTTCCGCCAACTTCGTCCGAGTTGGCCAACACCGTCGAGCCACCGTACCAGAGCCGTCGCACGCTGAAGTACTACACGCGCCGCTATCGCACGTCCATCAACTACAACTCCTAGAGTGCTAGACGTCTCATCCGAATCGGTGCATCGGATGCTAGTGTGCTGTTAGTGTGCTTTTGTATGTGTTTGTGTATGCGAGTTTAGAAGCTGTAATTGGAAGTCATATCTATTACTTCAGAGAATTTTTTGTGACACCTAGTTCTGGACGTAGTACTCGCACCCCTGTTCTATCTCGCTCTCGCTCTCTCTCGCTCTCTCCCATCTCTGCAAACGTGGTGCAGGTGTTTCCGGTAGAATTTCGTGCAAGCCCACGCAGTAGGAATGCCCATTTTCGGGTGTGAATGTTATTAATCACCAGGACCATGAGCCTCGTTAGTGTCTCCACCGCCGGTAGGGGAGCAAGTTTGTAGAAAATCTAATTAAAAATTGTAACCTTCTGCAACCTCGGATGGTGGCCCTCGGTGGCGAGACGTCAAAAAATTTCGCCTCAATTTACACTCACTCACCAAGGATGACTTTCGGATAGAAGAGCACACGTCCTCCGTAGAGCCAGATTTTGGAAGGTCTGTTCGAAGTTGAAGGGTGGGTGTTTTTTTTTTGTTATGTTTTCGGTTAATGGGGACAGTTGAGAGTCAAAATTAAATTACGTTAAATTTAATTAAATCTACTTGAAGTGGTGATGCCCCCCCGGTACGCAAACGCTTTCTGCCCCGACAAGGTTATGTTGAGTAATAGTAATGAGCCCGAGATGGTCCCTCGAGGTCCGAAACCGATTATCAGTATCAGGGTGCCATCGGCCACTCCTAGGTCCTAGGTCAACTGATGTGCTAAAGGGACATCGGTTATCGACGATCGGCAGTTAGGGAAACGCCCGGGAACAGTTTGTTGAAGAGCGTAGGAGCGAAGCATAAGCGAAGCAGCATAAAACAAAAAACTGGGGCACTTTAACTTCCCAACAAGCAGTAAAGGAAAACAATGGCTTCCTAGCGTATAATCCCGCAGTGCGTTGCCGGCAGTAGTTTCGGAGGGACTTGTGTAGGTGTGCGACTGTGAGCGGTTGTACGTACGTTATACCCAGCTTTACCATCTTCCCCATTTTCACTAACTCATCAAATCTTCCGAACGGTTGTAATGGACTGGTCAAAAATAAAGTTTGCTAATAACCATCATCATCAATGTCCCTGGTTTTGTCCGCTTCTGCCAAGGCCCGGTCCGGAAGCCTCCCGAGCGCATGGTTCCGATTCTATTTTCCTGCAGCGTAAGTTTAGTCCACGTTAACGATTCTATTCCCCCCTTCCCTTTTGCTCGGAGCAGTTCCCTCTTCACTACACCAACCAGGTTGGATCACTATCGAACGGAGGAGGAAAGGAGGAAACCTTGAAGAATCTAAGTCAACCCTACGGCCCGAAAAACCTCCAAAGCCTCAAAGCAAACGATATATTTGTATGACGAAGCCTTCGCCACTGTTGTCGCCCGTAAATATCTCAACTTAATTTGCCTGCCCGTGTTGCGGGTTGCGTGGGCAAGATATTCGGGGCACCTGTCGTACGGCACCGTGCGGTGTATGCAGTTCGGTACCGGTCGAGCATGGGTCATCGTGACGACTCGTAAAAACTCCATTCGTATGGAGTACTGCTGCTCGGTGCTATACGGTAGCCTCCTTTGCTGAGGTGGGGCGGCCGGTTTTTTCGTCACGGCAGGGAAAGCCGAGCATTTCCTGTTAGGGCGCGATACAGCGTACAGTAATGGACGCAACCGTTTGGGACGGGGTTCGGCTTTCCTTTCGAAAGAGGACAGTTTAGTTTTGGTTTAATGTTTGTGTGTGTGTGGCCGGTTATGTAATTCGGCGCAAATATTTTATGGTTTCTTGTGGAAAGTCTACGGGAAGTTCCCGGAGAGACACTGCAAGGCGACAGGCGATTTGATACTGGTTTTAAATATGTCTGACCAGCAATTACTTACAAAGCCAAACCTAAACCTGAGCTGATTTGCAATCCAATAAACTCTTCAAAACTATCCTCGCACGTCCTTCTCGACAAGCTCCTCTAGGTTTCGCAATTTCACAATATTACGAATGGACCCAAAAAATCAGCCACCGAAGGGAAGTTTCGTTCGTTTCGTGCGCCACTGTTCTCCCTTCTTGGAGAAAACGAGAACTGAGCGCCTTTTTTTCTCGCCCTATAGCTCCAAGGTTCATCTTCAAAATATCGCCATTCTGGCAGGTCTCGTTGTCCCGAAAAACCCGACGAGTGTTCTGTTTGTCTGTTATGTCGCTCTTTCCAACTCCAACAAGAAAAAAAAGGGGTTAGCTTTGCCTCTTATCGCGCCATGTTCCGCCATGCTGCTTGGCAGGCAGTGCTTATCGCGAACTGAGACGGCCGGCTTTTCTTGGAGCATTTTTTGTTGCTGTTTGCCTGGTTTGCCGATAACAGGTGCACGGGGTTTTCTCGGTTCTCGCACTAAGCCCACTGTCGTACGCGCCGGCTAACACTCGGCGCATTTCACTGTCTACGGTGTGTAGGCCCGTTTTTTCGTGATAAATGGCGTTGGCCGCGACGCTCGCATTGTTTTGCCTTTGCCCAGCTTTCTTTCGCTCACCTTTCGCAAATGGAAATTAAACGATTCTGGCCGTCCAGGCCCTTTGTATGCGTGGCTTTGTGGATCCGTGTGCCGAACGAGGGCCAGAATCGTTCACCGTGTTCAGGCCTAACACTTTCTACGCTGGCTTTCATGCAAAAAACTGCTCCCGGTTTTTTTTCCCCTCGTTTGTGGGAGTTCGATTCACATTACCACCCAAGATGGGTGCGTAGGTGACATCAACCGGTCCCGATTCCGATGTTGAAAGTGAGCGTTGGGTGTTTTGCACACTCTCCCGTGTGTACCCGAAGTCATTTGTCAAAAAATGGCACAAGAACCGAGCGTCGAATATTGGAAAATGATATTGAAACAGGGGAAAACTGGCGTGCAAAAACGTGCGGATAAAGTGAATTGATGTGAAGTTTAGCGTTGAGCGTTGAGCACACAGCAAACACGATCTTGTCTTCAGGGTGAAATGCGTGAGTGGTAGTATCGTTGCTAGAGCAAGACTCCTGTGCGCTTAGGAAGATATTGCTGGAACAGGTGGCTCCTCCTGGGAAGATCTTTTTTTTGGTTACTACATCCTGTAGCTGGGAAGTTAAAAATGTGATTGAATATTTTTTGGACGTTGGAGTCCTTGGACGTATCTCTCCAGGAAATATATTTCAGCCTACTGACATATATCGCGTTGAGACTTAAGTCGCTGTAAGAATTCCATATCGGACATATTTTTAGGAAATTCCATTCCCACTGAGACCTCCCACCCTAAGTTCTACCCTTTCTCACAAATAGAATGTCTAATCACCTACAGCACTACTGTTGTTTTACGCCTGCCGCAAGACCTCGCTACCTATTCCATGTCCATGTGACCAAAAGTGAACAAAAATCAAAGAAGTTATTACTCACCAGAAGCACGCGAAAAACGTGAAGTGCTGCCAACAAAAGTAGAAGCGAGTGAAAATAAAAACGCACAAAGCTTTTTTTCTTCTTCTTTTTTTTGCCTGTTGTTGTTGCGTTACTTGCAACAGCGCACGAAAAAGGTCCCCAGTCCGGTGGTCTTGTTGCGTGCAGCGCTGCTACTCCGGTGGTCTTTATATTTTCGGATTTATTTGGTCAACGAACCGGGGGGGCGGCACCTTGGGTGTCTCAGGTGTTTGGTACATATTGCACAGTACCCGTGCCAACACGCCCTTGCAACACGATAGGCAAAGGCCACCAAGGAACTGTGCTATTCTGTAGCCAACATATGCGCAAGTGCGGGTGGTAGCTGTCGATGAGGTTCGAATTTTGAGGATATCAGTGTGAAGCCATTTATGAGGTTTCCCTGAAGGCTGAGGAACATGTCCGGGAGATTCACATTTTGGAGAGGCTTTAAGAATTTCTGGACAAAACTTCCCAAACGCTCAGTGATATCGCTTCTTGGGCATGGAAGCTAATTCTGTTGTTCTGAAACATGTCTCGATGACTCACACTTAGTGATGCAGTTAAACGCGTTCCTAAGGAACGGCAAACGGCAAACGATTGTCCTGATCACGTCCGGACCTTGATCAAACGCTTGTGCAGCCTCCCGAAGACATCGGTGGATGCGTACGGCGCCCAATTTTCGTAATGATGCTCTTGTTTTCGAAGCTGGGCGCCGCTATCGAATCGGTAAGAATCAGGGCCCAAAAGTGGCCATCTCTTGTACTTCGCACGATGCTCGCAATCACGCGATGTCTCTTTCACTTCCTGCCCAAAGCAAGAACAAAACAAACAAAAAACCCCCAAAAAGTTCCCATTCATGAGGCTGCTCTTGATTTTGCATGCTCTGGAACCAAAAGACCAAAACGCCAACGTTCCAAACCGGTGAGATCTTTCGGATCTCGGCCGGAACTGGTGGAAAAACACACGGCGGGTTTTCTATTTTCGTGCACCACATACCGCCACACACTCCACCACGGTCCGTGCGCTAGGCGCGCAAAGTGTTTTTCGCGTGATTTGAACGAATTGTTTCGGGAACCGTCCTCCGTTCAACCTTGGGGCGAGTCGTCGAGGTCTCGTGGTAGAGTTTGGTGGGCGTTTTTCGGGCGACATGCTGGCTAGTGAAATCCGGCACGTTTACCCACCGCCCGGAGGAACGTCTCTACCACCTCGACCCAACCTTGCCACGAGGTCTTCCGCAACTCCCTGATGCCACCTGATTGATTGATGTTTTGGGATTTTCTTGTCGCAATGTCGCCGGGGCGATATCGAGGGGAGGGTCGGGGGGGAGGGGCGCTTGTTTTGTTTGTTTGATTTGGCTATCCATGTATGGGCGTATACTTCCGGGCGTAAAGGACGCGTAAATGATGCCGACGATCCCCGCTGCCTGTTGCAATGCGCTCCCCCCCCTCTCCCCCCCCCCCTTTAACGCTGGATTGGATTTAGCTGGGCCGAATGATCGCGAGATGATGGATGCCTCCTTCTCCATCAGCCGGATTATACCCGAGCTTCCGTTCCGCTGTCGGAGCGTATTTATAAATCTTGAGCGAAAATGAAGCGAAACCCATTCGCACCGCCAGCCAGTTTGAGTGATTGAAATATGCAATTGATGGGTGCTGCCCGGTTGTTTGTGGAAGAGCGTTTTTGATGGCGTCATAAAACGGTCGGTCGACATGCAACAAACAGCATCTAAGTACATTGGGTAAACGCGTCGTGTCTTTTCTTCTGTGGTTTGTGGAGCAACATTTTGCATTTTCCTTCTTAAGAGCTTCAAGTATATGAATGTTATACATTTTATACTCTACATACGCTCGTGAGTCTGAGAAGCTATCAGGATAGGATGTGTCCTTGGGATGGTTTGAAGGTCTTGCTTATCTGCAATTTAATCACGAACATCATGAAGTCTTCACGCCCCGGAACCTCACCAGGACTCTTTCTCGTCTTGTTGCATCATGAAGTCTTCACGCCCCATAACTTCACCAGGATTCACTCGTCTAGATGTCGCGAAAAAAAAATCTTTGAAAGTGACACCGATATTGGAAAGATGTCACACTGTAACCGTGGCAGAGCTCTGCTCAACAGCAACAACAAGAAGAAAAAAACGTAACAACCTCCGCAAGTCATCGATCAGTGTTTCCGGATGAATCTCCGGAATCGTCCCCCCACTTCACGTTCACAGCTCCTCCCCTCCCCCCCCTCAACCAGCCCGCGCAGGATGACAAATAAAAAGTAAAGTGTAATAATAATAAAAGACGAAACATGTTGCTAAAGGACGAACGATGGTGTCGGTGAATTGATGGAAGTTTGATGGGCAAAATATTTAGCCCCCGTTCCGCGCGCGCCCGTGTTTGAATAGCGCTCGAGCTCCGTTTTCGGGGGGACGCTGGAAGGAAAACGGTTCTTCGGTAACAATGATCCTTGCTCGGATCTGTACCCGTGGATCACGATTATCACGGTGATTTCTGTTGGTAAAATTTAAGCGCACGCTGGTAACAATGTCAGCCCGCCCGGAGCACGGAGGCGCTTATGTACGTTGATGGATTTTTATTTCATTCTGGGTTTCTGGTGTTGCTTTTGTAAGCCATACGCTGTAACTGCCAATCAAAAATGTAAACGTTTGTGAAGTTCCAGACATGCGGTAATCAGGATTCAACGTGTTTAAACGTGACTATTTCAAGTGTTGATTGTTAGTTTTAGAACTTTTATTCGATTTTTGTTCTACACCAAAATTGGCACATCTAATTGTGTCTCGATATTTTCTAAACAATTAGGGCAAACTTTTTGTTTCTTCAACATGCAGGAAACACTTTCTCAAACCACAAGAAGGCCATACATAATTAAACATGCACATCAGCAACGCTCACACAAAGCACCAAGCTTGTCGACTTTTCCAACACCGCCGACACGGACACGAGTGCCAAATTCGATTGAATCTCATCGTACCGATCTCCGAGCCGAACCACTGGCGCTGATAGCTTTATTGAATATTGGCTAATGGAACCACCACCACGCAACCGGGCCCCACACAACAAGGAAGTGAGTGTTCAGTTTCCCGCAAAGGTTTTCTCTTCGCACCGTACGCACTACCGGCACCAGGGTCATGGTTTCGTGCCAACCGATCAAATCAAACCACATCACGTCGCCGAAGTAAATTCCGGCGAGACTGCGGCGCGTGCGGTGAGGTACAGGTAGAAAGATGAGCTACCAAGGACCTCACCTCATGTGAGACCATCTTCAAGAATATCCCAAGCCGTACGCGATTCTTTGCGAATATGGAAAATTATGCAAGGTGCTCCGGGGAGGAAACTGCCGTTGACCAATTATGAATTTCTTCTTGCCAATGGAAAAAAAACACAAAATCTTCATCTTCTTCCCCGGAGCTTGATATCATCAGAAGATGGTGGTAATTATGGTGCCATGGTTTGGTCATAACCGCAAAGTGGTACTTCCGGAGCTAAGCCTCGTGAGGGGGGTTCGTTCTGTTCTGGCTGACAAGCAGATAAAGGGAAATGGTAATTGGTGTGTTAGTGTGTGATGCATTTGTTTCTTTGTGTGATGCTCTCTTTTATCCCCTCTCTCCTATCACAGCCCTTCTTCCCCCGGTAACCTCTCTTCCACTGTTGTTTGTTTGATGTGCGAGAGGGCTTTAGTCGTGCGTTCACCGTCCGCTGGATTAGTTCGGCAAGAAATGATATGATGGAAGCGTAAGCCTTAATGGCAAACAACTGTGCTTCGCACAGTGTGATTCGGAACGGAACCGGCGACGGTTTCATTTACTAATGGTCTAACCGTGTTTGCTGAATTGCTTATAAATAACGTTATGATTATATCAAAGTAAAATAAAGCAAATCGCAAGCGGCAATCATTTGGTTAGCGGCTACCGAGTATGATGAGTGGGAAGTTAATTATTTTCTAACTTCTTTTACACGGAGAGCAAGATGCGTTCGATATAGAAATTGTTAGAAGATCAGTCAGGAGAGTGCTTTAAATCATAAGTGATATATTGCAAGCCCCTCGTGGACTTTTACAAACAGATGATGGAATTTTGGCTACAGAGAGGAGAAAAGAGCTAAAGGAATTCAAAAAGTCTAGTAGCCGGCTTTGAAGTCACAGAAGATGATCTTCTCCTGGAATTGCTGCTCGCTAGGTCGTCTCCCTTCTAGTTGATGGTGGTCAAATGTCAAGAATCCAATCATAGGTCGGTGCTGGATGCCTTGTACTTCTTCATGACAGCAGATGTCACCTGAGGTCTGAATTTATTAAGGGGACCTATTCTATGCTCTTTTCACCCTTCGGTACTTCAACAGTGTCATCAAACAGAACCGAAACCATATAACATTCAAATGCCTCTCTGCAATGCCTGCGACGCAGTTAGGGTGCTATTGTGCCGTTCCAGCTCAATTCAATAGCCTTTGTTATCCGGTTGGAGGGGGTGCGGTTGTTTTTTTTTTTTTGCACATGCTGTTAACGCACTCATTGTATCTTAATTTTAAATTAGACAAAAAGCTACGGGTAGAGCCCAAGTGACGAACTGGCGTTGAATATTTAATTTTGTTTAATACGCTCCCCCCCGCGTGCCGGTGGCTCCCGCCATGCACCAACTTATCAATTTCGCCAATAAGCTACCGTTTGTCGCAAACGATTCGCGGCACAGCGAAATGTGATATTGTGTCGAGCTGTCGATCGATCGTCGCGCACTCGGCCGCGGTTCGACGTTATAAATATAAAATTACACCCGCACCCGGCAGCGAGCGTGGGTGCGCTCTTAAAATGGGAAAATTGGGTTATTGAATTATGATGAATTATTCGTTATGGGTGCCAGTGGCCGTGTACCACCCACACTGGTGGGAGTTCGAGTGCCAGCGCGCCCCATCGGGAGCCTCCGCCGGGCCACGCGATCAAATTTCACTGCGAAGGGCGCTTCTGCAGGTGGGTTAAATTATGTGCTGATAACGAGTGGTTCCGATCACTCCGCTTCGATAATGTGCGCTGGGGGGAGTGAGGACAACACGACGGTGGGGGATGGGCGAAACAGGGTGGGAGCGAAAACTCACACACAAATTTTCCAAAGCAACGCACCGTTTTCCGCGGCGTGTATTTATTTTCAGTTTTTTATTCTTCTTCGCAAAACTTTATTCAACGACGGTTTGGTTTTCATTAATTTGCCTAACAAACGCTCGCGAACAGCAATGACAAGACAGTTCTGCATACACCAACCAACCGTGCAGAGGTGTTGACCCGGTGAAAAATCTACCAAGAAAGCCTTTTTTGCTCTTTTTCGGACGACTGTTCCTGCCTTTTTCCACCTCGGGTTTTAGAATATTAAATATTCACTCCACTCCCCTCGTGCTGTTCCGACCCCCCCCCCCTCTTCCTGTCACCCTAGCCTTTCCTCGGGGCTAGGGCTTCACCCCTTTATGCAGATCAAAAACACAAAAGGGCAGTTTCGGGGGCTGGCAAACATTTTGCAAACCGTCTCCCGAGCACTGATAATCGGTATGAATCGGAATGTGGCGAAATTAGCCGGGTCCCGGGCTGTTGGGTGAAATGATGCGCCCGGCTAGAAAGGCAGCGCCGGGCCGGTACGAATTATGAATTTCCGTACCGGTCGCGATTGGCCCGGGCGCTGTCGGGTGATAATGGCGATTATCATTTGGGTGCTATCGGGCACGTCGTTCTGGGGGTTACGGGGGTGGTGAAACAATGCTTCCCTTTTTCCTCCGTAAAAGAGGGTGAAAGGTAAGGGGTGAGAGATTAAAGGGGTGAGTAGGAAGTTTGTATGAGAAAAAATGATTCATCCCCTCATAGTTGAAACAATAGCTCAATGTCAATGATTTTGGTTTAAAACACACACACACACACACTATTTGAGAAACAAAAGGATTTCAAAATGTCGTCGCTAGTCAACCCTTCAAACTAGGGGATGAAAATGTTTTCCAAAGAATAATACAGAGAGAGAAAGAGAGTGAGAGAGGAAGAGAGCGGGCGTACAGCAACTCAACCAAAAAACTACTAATTGAACAGTAAATGGTAACAACCCTAGTGCACCTCGAGCGAAGCAATTTTTTCTTGTGTTCGCAAAATGGGAAAAGGATAGAAAAAAAAAAACAAAATGGCTTACTGTCAAAGTGCATCCCCATAAAAGCCCATAAAAATATGATATGCATCCGTCGCAAATGGGGGGAGTGAATAAAAATCAAATGAAAATTTTGCATCCTACGAGCCACCGAAATGGAAGAGGAGATGTAGTGAGAAGGGGTGGTTAGGGTTGGAGGAGGTGAGAGTTTTTGCGGTGAGGGTCACGTTCTTTTCGCGCGACTGTCAGCTTTGATTACAGAACCCATACCGTAGTGAGCTTCCACGTGTGTGTGTGTGTGTGTGTGTGTGTGTGTGTGTGTCTCTTCTCTTTCCTCCCCCACCCTCCCCATAACCAGAGTCCGGCGAGCGGCGGTGAGATTTTGATGGAAATTAATGCTGATGAACTGAACCCTGACTCTGTGTGCCATCTTGTCGGGGCTTCCTTTTGTTTTTGCTCGTGCCCCCGACATAATTCACACGATCCACCGACCGATCGTGGTTAGCATTGGGGAGTGTTTTTTTTTTCTTGTCTGTCCTAGCCTGCCGTACCTTCCCAATTGATGTGTGCGAAAAGGGTCGAATCGGTCGCATTTGCAAGGTTTTGCTTTCGCTCGAGCGCGAATACCGGTGGAACGTTGCCGCTCGTTTGAGTGTGGAAAATGATCGAAATGGTTTTTAGAACCGCAACATAATATCGCTCGCTCGTTGAAAAAAAAGTGGGTTGGAAAAAGGGCACATTGAAAGAGGGGGTGGTTTTTCCCCCGGTTCGGATACGAAGGGGAAGGGGGAAAATGGGAAAGCTGGAGAATAGGGTATTCTAAAATCGTTACACTAAACGCGCAGTGGCAGCCAGGTGGCCGTTTCTCAACGGAACTCTTCGTTCGATTTGAATGAATTTCGCCTGAAACCGACCAGGCGTCTCCATCGATGTTTTAAAGTAACTTATTTTGCATTTTCGCTCTCTTTCACACACCAACTAAATGTGAAGCTTTCCGGTTAAGCTGTAAGTTTTCCCATTCCGGGCGGGCAGTTTTGTTTGAGGCTGGTTCAATAAATTAAATTTTGCTCCTCCGCCCCCTATCTTATCTAAGAATAACTTACAAATGTTTCTCGGAGAAGAAGGAGGTTGGAAGGTCAGAAGGGAAGGAGGAAGAGGAGGAGGAGGAGGAGGAGGGGGGGGGGTCTAATAATTTATAAACAGTGAATCATACACACACACTCGCCGCTCTCGGTAAAAGGTAAACGCTAAAGTAATTTCGTCATTCTGACCAGAAATTCGAATCAGAATCGCACATTGGTTCAAAGGGCGGACATATGGTGAGTTTGTTTTCCGAAGGGATTTATAAATTAATTTAGGTTTTTGAAGGCACTGATTGTGATGGTAAAAAAGTCCATATAAACATGCAAATCCTTCCTTAAACTTTGGGAGAGTTTTGTTTTTTGGGAGGTTCCGAAAAGAATGACAGACTCTCATCACTAATTTAAGGTTTAATCATCAAACCTTTAAAAAAATATATGTTTCATGAAAGTTATGAGTTGATTGAGAAATATTTTATACGTCTTATAAATCAAGCATTAATTTTTGCAATAACTGCACCATCTATATGTCATAATCCTCTCTCTAGTACGACAATAATTATTATGCGTTACATTATTACATCAAAAATCTATCGGTCCACCCATTGGAAATACGCTGACCAACTGTGCGCCAATATGAAAGAAAAATGAGGTTTTCCCTTTTATTTTGTCTGTAGTGTTTCTTTCCCTCCTGGTTGGAACTGGTGAGTTTTTGCAACTCTCCGCGAACTGAACCAACATTAACCAGATGTATGACAGTACGGTGCGGCACGAAAAAAGCAACGATTATTGATCAAACATTGTGAGCAGACTTTATTTTTCCCGCGGTCACAGGTGGAACGGGTTAGAAAAACCTTCCTCGCCATTCGCTTTTATCCGTCGGTATGGGTTGTTTTGTTCCAGTTCTGTGAAGAAACTAAATAAACTCAACATCTCCACACAAAATCACACGAACAAATCTCGGTCGGTTGGGTAGCGTTACTCGCGCGCGCACCGGTAAGAATTTCCATCAAGCACGTTTTTCCTAAAATGTTTAATCCACCAATCCACCGAACCAGAAGAGAAGTACAAATATTTCCATGATTTTTGTGTCTATGTGCTGGTGGTGATTTTTTCTTTATTTGACTGTTGATCTTTCATCTAAATTTCTCCACTAATTTGCATTCCCTCAAGGCAATCCCCCCACCCATTCGTGCCTCCCTCCCAGCAAATCCCAGGTTGGGGGAAAAGAAATTAGGTTTTGCGCTGGGGGAAAAACTTCCTGAAGAGGACCTTTTTTTGCCTCCTGCCCGGTGTGTTGTGATGTGCTTTCGTTTATTACTTCGTAAACTACTAAAGTTAGTCGGTGGCGCGTTCAGTGTACTGTGACCTCTGTGCACAGTAGCAGCAGGGTAGTATGTTAAATCCGGTCATTTTCCAAATTTTTCCTCCCTCTCGGTTCGGTGTAACTGAGGACGGTAATTTGCCCATTCTACTGCATTCCGCTCACGCCGGGTCTTCCACGGGGTCAATTTGACTCTCATGTCCCCGTCTCCGAATTCCTTTCGACGTGGTCTTAAGAAAAACAAAAAACAAAATGGCTACGAAACCATCAAGGGATCAACAGCGAGATGCGGGAATCCGCAAAAGAAGTGCCCGGAGAGCGACATGCAATGAGCCGGCGAGAATGGGCGAAACGATTGTTAGCATCCCCATCTTAGGTCCTCGATTGGCACGTTGTGGTGTCAGGCGTCCGTTTGACCTGGATGTTCTGATCGTGCCGGGCGCATCTTCACCGACCCGAATATTCAAGTCTCACACCTGACTCGAACCCCATTCGGCCAGACTAGCAGTGTTCGGTAGAGTGTCAACCATCTTTGGTAAAAATTGTTAAAATATGGTATTACATAAATGAGGGGGGGGCGGGGATGGGAAACGAAATATGCAAATAGTATGATAATAGTGCATGGAAACGGAAGTTTGCAGCCATCACACACATATACGAAGAACACACCCTTAAGCGAGGGGTATGGATGTCGGAGTGGGTGTGGTGGAACGAGAGTTCAGAATCCAGAATTTTCCACCCACCTCCCAACCCCTCCCACCCCCTTTCTCGATTAACCCCACGAGGGGTGAATTGTGTGGGGAGGACTTTCCCCATTTTATTGCCGTTCGTCTAGACGGACGAGTTGCATGCAGAACATCGAAGGGCACTGCAAGTTTTCAACCTCAACCACACACATACTCACACACGTATACGAGGCATTCGAGAGGAACCGCTCCGGCATGTACACCCGGATACGGTTAGGTGGTGAGAGCGCCTGTTGGCAACTTATCAGCAAATGCGCTCGGTACCTAATCAAACCATCAGCAAGCACCGCGTGATAATCGATACAAACCCGGGAGGAATGCCCACCCTCCGTAAAATATTGGGAAAGTTTTTCCT
Source organism: Anopheles stephensi (assembly GCF_013141755.1). Lineage (NCBI taxonomy): Eukaryota > Metazoa > Arthropoda > Insecta > Diptera > Culicidae > Anopheles > Anopheles stephensi. Next base: position 3,221,352 of record NC_050201.1, read on the forward strand.
TCGGCCCAATCGCTTGCTGCAGCACCGAGGCCTTTCGGTTTTGGATGGATTTAATTAAATTATTGTTGTGCCTGTTCTCGCTGGCGTCGATAAAAGTTGAGCATTTGAAATATTTAAGCAGCGTGAACTTTTGTACGCAAGAGCCCCGCGCTTGGTTGCACCTTGAAGACAATCTTTTTTTCTTCCCTCCCCCTTTCTCTGAGGACGCTGAGCGAGGTGATCGAGTAAAAAAGAGAAAGTTGAATCACCGCAAGACACGAGCAACACAAACAAAACAACAGTGAGGCCCACCGTTAGTGATTCGGGGGGGTAACTGCGTCAAGTGGGGGCTGAGGTGACGCGAGATGGTAGAAGAAAATTGATAAATAACACCCAATGGGGCGGGTGGTAGTGCAAGGAAAGGGAGGGAAAAAGCAGAATGAAAAGTTTAATGACCATCCGCTGACGAGAGTTTTGCATGTTGTTTCGCGCACTGGCGCATTGGGAAGTTGTTGGAGCCCTCTCACTACTAGTCCGCGTCAAGAATTGGTCGTCCAGGATTCGCTCAAGAACAATACCAGGCTGCTCCACCAACATTTATTCATTCACGTGTAGGTATCAGGTCGCAGGTTCTTCAAATTCTCGAATGCTATCACTGACCACCGGTGACGACGCACGATTGTCCACAGTATCGTCGAGACTCCAAAGAAATCGATCATGGTGCAGAACTGCTCACTGACTCACCCTGCTCGTGTGTGTGTGTGCGAGCGGCTCGGTAGGGAAGGAAAATTGAATAAATTACAATATCTCCACGCAGCTCGTTAGGACTTGGGCTGAAACTAGACAAGCCCTGGTCCTGCCTTCATTAGCACCAGGGCATAGAAATACAAAAGCGAGCTTACCCCCATCTTTCCCCCCAGTCAGGTTTGAGCCCCAATCACCCTCGCAGCTGCTCACCAGCACCAGGTCACGCGTAGGATAGCGTAAATTTAATGAAATTATCACTTTCCCATCAAAGCGTAGTATCCTGTGGCCTCATCTCCTCATCTCTCGCTCTCTGCACCGGATGAGCACGTGCATGCTTTCGGAAGTCGGTGAGCGCCGAATGCCGGTAGGCACGGTCTGGTGACAAATTGACGTCCGACGGTTGTGCACGCGACCGAGCCGTCAGTTTTTCCAGTTGCTGCGTAGAAAACCACCGTCGGAACCTCACCGTCATCATCATCATCGTCAGGAACTCAGGAAAGCTGCCCGAAGGGGTACCAGGGAGTCGCCTGTCACTGTGGTTGTTGTTGTTGTCCGAGACCCGAGCGTCTGTTGACAAACCTGGGTCCTAAATCAACTGTCCCGGTCCTTTCGCAGCGTCGTGTTTTTAAGGATTCCCGTTTTCGGTGGGTTGCAGAGAATTTAGCTAAAAGCCTCCTCATTAACAATAGCAACTCACCCCTCTTTAGGTCTACTCGTCTCATCCTCCTACCCCCTAGGGGCGATAAGAAAAGGGGTGCGTTTTATTTACTTACGCGCCACTCACAACCTTCCTCCCCGTCGTGGACTTAATGTGTGTCCTCGTGGAGATTCATTCCAGCCCCTAGGTTTCCACCCTTTTAAATGCAATCCCGAAGCATGGTGGGAAGGAAGGGGGTGAGTTGATGGAGGGTATGAATTTGGAAAACGGAATATAGCCGGAAATGACGGACCATCCGGTATCCGGTGCCCGGTTTTCGATGAAGACTTCAGCCCACACGCACCGTCGTCAGTCGAGGACTCCGATCTCCGATGTGGCCTGTTGGAAACAGCTCTGGGTGGCAAAAATGAAAACGAGCTCGATTTATGGGTGGCCGTTCCGTCTGCAAAACCGTTCATTACACACACACACACACCACAAAGAAACGTTAAAGTGGCACTAAGCAGCATTAGTGAGAAGCGACCCAAACCTCTCCCCACATGCAGAGCCCTTTACTCCGGAAGAAGAAGGACGATGCGTGTGTGTGTATGTGTGTTATAATTTATAGCAGTTTATTAAGGGTATACTCACATATTAAGGACACAAACATGACGAGCGAAGCCAAAAATTTCTACCCATCTCACACATTCTCACACACCCACACCCTCACGTTTGTGTCCTTTATCTTGTGTAACTGTCGGGGTTTTTTTTTAGCAAAGAGATATTATTTTTCGTTCGTTTCACGACTTCTTGGATGATTCGTTTTGTTTGTTTGCTGTTCATATGAATTGTGTATCCTTCTATTTTTCCTACTTGAATGTTGGGGGAGTGCAGGCACACGCACACACACACACACATACAGGATTTGTCTGTGTCTGTTTGTACATGGGTTTGGCCGATTTTTTGTGTGGCTCCAATTCCAAAGCGAAAACCGGATGTGCAGTAACTAAGTGGCCCCCGTTGTTGGAATGTCACAACAGGCATAGACCATCAAGCCCGGCTGTTTTGAAAATGAAGCGAGTGAGAGATGGAAGGATGTTGGTACGGTAGAGTGGAATTGCTGAGAGCAGAATCCAATTCCATGATCCAGTGATGTCAAACTTACGATTATTCTGGTCCATAAATTGAACCTTAGTTAGAGCTATGATGAGCTTGAGAGCATCGATAGTTTGAGGATTAATACCTCTAATGTCCTGAGACTACAGCTGGATTCTGTGTCTAATCCGCATCTTCCAATGTTTGGGTCAGAAGAACCTCTGTTGGCTTCATGGGCCGAGAGATACATGCCCAAACCTCAAATAGTGTCTTCTTGTCCCTACGCACGGGTAAATTAGCAATGGCATTCCAAGACCTGATGAGGTCTCTGACGGTCTGAGACTATAGCAGAGTTAAATCAGAAAATCTGCAAGTCTTGCTGGAACTCGTTTGTCCAGTTTTTGGTCAGCGGACCTTTGTTGACCTTTATTGACTTCATCCATCAGCAAATTAATCCTCAACCTCCAATAGTGTCTTCTTCTGAAGAAGCATAATAACTTGGAGGACTTTGAGTGTCTTGCTCCTTTTTTGAATTTGTCAGCTCTTCCAGATCTTGAACATCGTCCCTGACTCTTTTTTCCAACTGCTCTCAAACTAGTAAAGCTTGAGCGTCTGAATCTATTGGAGCTTTTATCGTGTTCTGATCGAGTATCATAACAAAGTTGAGGTTTAAGGCGCTTGTCTTCACACGCCAGGACTAGGACTTCCTCTCCTATCTAGTTACGGGTAAACCAAGACAAGGAAGTCAGTAATGATAGCCCAAGTCCTCTTGACGTTCTACAGCCAAAGAAGAAGCGGTGGTCTAGAACCGAGTACTTGTGTGAGGCGCAGAATCAATTTTCGTGAGCTCTCCTCCCTCCTTGAATAAAGAATCAATATTCTTGGCAAATCATGGACAGGGGTTCCTCGAATCTATTGCCTTATTACTGAGTCCTCACTGAATGGTCGTTTTCTTGTGAATATTACTCCGAATATTGGTCGCATGGGACATTTACTTCGATGTAAGCCATTTAAATAAATGTAAGCACGTGTTGTTGAGTGACTACAACTCTTCTCAGGACTCTGGAAGGACAGTTTGTAATACAATTTAATTAGCTACTAGTATGTCCAACAAGCTCATTCTACATTCAAAGATAGGGAATATCTTCCGGAAAATCCTGAAGTTCCCAGTAGGCCGTTTGTCTAAAAACTCCGCACTCGGACGCATGTTTGACATGTCTGCCCTCGATGCATTTAATGATCCGAATGAGAAGATTGTGTTTACTTTACCGCTTTTTCCATTCGCCCGTGTGTCCCTTTTCTCGTCCGGGTGCTACGCTCCATGGACGATTCTATTTCACTTCTGATGGGTGATAATATCGCGTACACCCGCACGTCTTTTTTTTGTGTTGCCATTTACATTTAACCATGAGGGATAATTGCCACGCGGGCCACCATATGTTCGGTGACGCGTAGAAACTGGACAATCAAAACAATCTTCTGCTTACTGCTCCAAACAGTGGCAGCGTCAATTGCGTTTTTAGACGGGCGGCGTTGGAGGATAAAATTAATCAACCCGCAGCGGAGAATCAAAGTGCCGGGGTTTGGTATTCGGGAAAGCGAGCTGGTAATTATAGTCTCACGTGATGTCCTATGACGAGTCGCCATTCCATCGCTGATGTGATTCTACTCCTGTCTTTTGCACTCTAAATAGATTGTTAGCGAGTTGGTGCCCATCATCGTTGCTCCCTTTGCTGGAACTCTTCTTGTTCCTCGCATCGCTCGTCATACACGCTATTAATTTTTATCCTCTCATGGGATCCTTCTCGGGAGTGAAGATTTTTTTTTTCGCTCCTCTACTCTAATTTCCAACCGTGGCACAGTTTGAAAGGTAGGAATTTTATAAGAGGAGCTCGAGTGAGAGAGAAAGAGAAAAGGGATGAAAAAGAAGGTCAAAGGTGAGAAGTAACTGCCAACCGGTTTTTTGGACGATCCTCGCGAGGCTCCATTGTGAGAAGACAGACAGGCAAAAGAAAAAAAAATCCCCCCTGAAGTCATCCCAGCACGCCGAGTACCCGTGTACGGTTTATGGGCATTTCCTCATTCACTCGTCTGTATGTTTCCTACTGTTTTGGGGACAAGATGGTGGCAGCAGGAACACTCCGGGACATCCGCGAAAATGTCGGCGGAAAACATCCAACCAGCTAACCACGGGACGAGGCAGCAAAAAATGACTCCCCCCGCTCCGCTCACCCCTTTTTCCCCACCTGGACACCATTCTGTTGTGTGAGTGGCACCAGCTGGTACCGCTGCTCGTGTGAGCAGGTTATAGCCGTCGACGTACGACGACAGCTACGGTGCTGAGATGAGGTCCTGGCTGCTAGTCCGCATATGGCAGATGCTTTTTATGGCCAGTTGTTGTTTTCCATCCCTCATCACCACTCCGCTTCACCATCAACATTTTTCCACCTGAACTACCCATTTATGCCAGTTGCGGTGGAGTTAAATAAGGTCGCAAAGGAGAAGGGGGAAAGTCTCGTAGTTAAACAAAACAAAAAAAAAAAATTGGGAAGCTTCTCCCACTTTCCCAGGGACTCCGGACCGGTCATATTAGTTTTATTTCGCTCGTACGGATACTCGCCCGTCGCTTTTTTTATTTGGTTACACAGCTACAGCTGGCCACTGTATGCGCCGAGAGTGGATGCCGCTTATCTTAGCTGGCTCACTCGGACGTTGAACATACTTTTCCGCTTTTCCAAATTCCTCCGAGACTCAACCATCCGCTCAAACCAGGAGCCACAATCGGCACACGCCCGCACGTGCTCGTGTACGTGTGTGGGTGGATGGAAAAGTTTTGCATCGATCCGGTTCAGGCTCGTAGTAAGTATCGCGTAACACGAAATAGTATTCAAAAAACAGATTTTGTAACATAATGTTTGCATACTTTTAGGCGCCCTTTTGCGTCCCCCCCTGAATGTATGCAACCGGCGCATATCATGGCACTTTTAAAGCGCGTGCGAGAACTTTCCCATCGACCCAATGCGATTGCACACAGGGGGGGGGGGGGACAAAAAAAAGGAAAGAACCGACCCGGGAGGCCTGACCCGCGCGCGAACTACTAGTCGCTCGCACTAGTGCCCGTCGGTGGTGCCGTCCGGAAAACGTGCGAAAACTTATTAGCCACCGTCATGATGTACAGGAACCATTCACGACACGCTGCAGAATGAAGAGCAATTTAGCGTTCGTTATGCCTTACGGGGCCCATCTTTTCGGCTGCCCGCGCACCGGAAGCCGTCCCAGCGTTAAACCGGGTGCCGTGGGCTGACTTTGTCCTCCGATGCCGCGCGCGTGTGTGTGCCGAAAAAGACAAAGCGGGGTCGAGAAAAGAAAACCGAACCGAAAACCTTAAACGGTGAAGGCACGAGCGAGAGAGAGAGAGAGAGAGAGAACGGCACGGGTGGGATATTATAAGCGATGGGTTTTCCTGTTCGGTGGATGTGGTTCATTTTTTATTACGTCCCATCCATTCTGTTTTGCCCTCTGCCGGGTGTCTCCGGGCGTGCCTGGCACCTCCCCGTCACTATCGCCCAAACCTCGATGTGTAGTCGCCTGCGGTCCGATTTGATATTGTAGTTTTATCGTGTGTCATTATTTTAACTCAGATTGGATGAGTCCCGGCTGCTCTCAGCTTCCCGGAGTTGGTGTCACGTCGTGCGGGCTTTGCTTGCACGGTCAAACAGACCGGGAGGATTTTTTTTTTATTATAAATTCAATCTTCATTTATTGTGATCGTTTACATTCCCATCATACTAACCGGGGAGATCAGCCGGAAGGGACTACAAAATTGCGCTATTTGTGAAGCAATCGATCTCGGTGTCGCAGCAGCTCAGTGTGTGTGTGTGTGTGTTTGTTAGATCACATCTAGACACTCGTTTTATGCTCCACGGTTAAGATACGAAGTAATTTTGTACGTGTATCCATCATGCGATGAGGTCTCAAAGAGGGCACGCGCCTGGTCGTATGACTGATGATTGACTGGTGACTTGTATTGCGCTGTAAGCGTTTGTAACATTGGAGCGACGCGTTGGAACGCTTGTTAGCGATGCCGCTAACTATCTCGAAGGAATTGTGTTCAAATCTCACCCAGAGGGGGGAACGTCACGAACAGACCTTTTTCAGCTATGGTTAATGAAGTAACGGAGAGGCTAGAAAACTGGTACGCACAATAACAAGCCCTTCGAGGTTGTTTGGAAGTACCAAGAAGAAGAAGAAGATGTGAATACTTTAAGCGGTCTTAGTCTGACGCAGAAATCGTAGAAAACCGTTCTCGACCATGATAGGTACTCTGTCTCAGGATATGGATCTACCTACTATGCCTTGTTCCTCCATGTGGACAGACCCAACAAGGCAGGCTGTGTATCCGTACAGTGTCATTCTCAAGGCATAAACTACTCACCAGATCTGCAGGCTGAAAGTCTAATTCTCTCTGCTCGATGGTGAGATCAGATCAGCACGCAGAACTTTGTCATCTGCTAGGACCCATTTCGGCTGAGGTCCAATCATCCTCCTTATTTCTAAGCGTTAAGGCTCATAGGGTTTCGTCAGCTTTAGACTTAGACAGAGTCCATGTCTCAGAGGTATATAGTGTCTGAGTCTATTTGGAATTGTAGGACTTAGTATTCTACAGAATCCTTCCCAGTTTTCTCAGTCTTTTGAATGATCAGTTGACTTGGCTGTCTCAGCACTCTTGATCGTACCTGAAGATCTGTATATTGTTGTCGATACTGATTTTTGACCCTAGATAGGTGATGTTAGTCGACTTTAAAGAAGCGATCACCTCATCTGTACACAACCTCTACGTAAACTCATATGACACTCCAAACTCGCATTTAGTAAACTGACGCAAACAGCAAGATAAAAAGATATCAAAGTAAAGCTTTACTCCAACCTACTACCATGCTTCTGTGGTGATATTCCTTCAGGGTACAGCTCGGACTTCCCTCCTGACTCGACCACGCTACACGCATTGCATAACTTACCGGGGCAAACGCGCCCGAAAGTGGTGCAATTGCCGTATGAATTGTCGGCAGCAGCCATTCGCTGCAAGTGCAAGGTGTTCCGGAATGGTGCACGGCAGATATGTGATATTTGGAGCCAGAAACCAAGCAGGGATACACAAACAGCGCGGCGAAACCTAAAAGCGATACAACACAAAAAGGTGTAGAGCGAACGGAAGAAAGCTTCAATTTGTTGCAGCAGCTGACAAGCGACCGTTATCCTGTGGGTACGGCTTCTGTGTGTGTGAGTGTTTTTTTTCTGGTGGAAATTCTCTCGCTCTCTCTCTCTCTCTTTCATCCGTAGAGTGAGTTGGAAAAGCGAACGGAATCGAAAGGAAAGAAAATGTCGGTCCGTCCTCGAATGCACAATGCCTCTCAACAAGCCACTCGTTCTTTTACAAGCAATTGAACAGCGCAATAAATTTTCGCTCGGTATGACGCTGTTGTACATCCGGTACATCGGCCACCGACGACGACAGTCGGCTCGGTCCCTCAATTCGTTACTGCTACCGGAGACATACCGGAGAGTTGGGTTGGGCAGCAAACAAAAGTAAAGATAAAAAAAAAACAGAAAGTGAAGAAACCTGACGCAATCAAGCAGTTTGTGGGTTTGTGACTTGTGCAACGCAAATCATCAGCGGTCCTATCGAAACGTGAACCACCGGACAAGGGCACGACCAAGAACGTCGCCACCGATGACATCAACAATTCCAGCCTGAGAGGAGAAAACTGGAAAATGGAAACTACCACACGGGTAGTGGAAAATTAATTCTTCCACTCTTCGTGTCGGTTGTCTGTGTCGGAAGGCTGGAGTGATTGGCAGTGGCTGCTGTCCCTGCTGCTTCGGTGCTGCCCCATGGCTCATTGACGACGTATCGCTTTCAGTCGATTTCATCCGAAGTTTTCTTGACCGGGAAATGGGGGCAAAAAAATGACAGCCCGAAAGACGGCCCCGTGAAAACCGAGAGCCCCTGAGTATTAAGCTATTTTCGTTAGCTCAGTGGTCCGTTTCTTGGACCACACTTGCCGAACGGCGCCCAGGCCTTCCCGGTCCTGGTGCTGAAGACGTAAATGAATACGCTTCCTCCCAGTGACAGGCCATCGGGCCGGAGTTACCGGGTGATTGCGTGATGCGGTGCGGTTACGGCTTTTGATCGACCATCGGACCATCGGCCGGCCAAGGATATACGATTTCCGTTTCGAAAGCTTCGAGCCAGGCACAGAATGAAAATTTGGAGATAGTCCGAAATTGGACGAAAAAGAGTGCCTTTGGAAAATGGGAATGAATGAGAAGGGGAAGATGGGCATGAGATCAGGGACGGGAGTAATTTAGCCATACGGCTATTATGGGTGGGAGTCCAGTAAAACCAACCTCGATACTCTACAAAACGGAAAAGGGTTGGCTGGCGGATTGGGATATTTAAATTGCATAAAAGGGATTTGAAGGGTTCATCACCTGGCAGAAATGTAATTCCAATGAGATCCTTTTCCTACGTGAAGCTCTCAGCAAAAAAAAAAATCCAATCCCTAGTCTTTAAGAAGCGATATTCATGGGATATTGCGAAATGAAGTATTAACACTTAAAGTGCTCGATTTCTGCTGTCTTTCTGAATTTTTTTTTGCTATCGGGAAGAATAATTACGCTTCAGGTACATCAGGTACGCGCTATCATGTCGTGACGTGCCCAAAAAGGACTTACACATCTACACGATGTCCATACACGTACACAATCATAAACGATCCCAACCGCACGATATAAATTATAAATTGATTTATCCCGGTCGAAGCGCTGTGACAGACGAGGGGGCCGTAAATGTTTGCTCCGGAACTGGGCGGAGAACTTTTCGTGTACTTGGTCGATGGGTTTTGGCAACCCTTTTGCATCACATTCTTAACCTTTTACGTTTTTGGGGCGCGCGAAAAGGATGATGGTCGTTATCCTGGTTGATGTAATTATTTATTTACTACCTCGGCTCAACGTGACAGGACGGTGTGAGAGGGGGGGACGAGAGGGAGGGAGGAATGGGTATGACATTTTACCGTCAACCCGTTTTCTTTCCGTCCTCTGTCCCTGTACCCAGGTTTGCAGACAGATTCGCGTTTTAGTGTGGCCGTAACTTTTACCGGTGATAAGTGTAAAAATGGTGCAACAATGGTCCGGCCCCGTTCGGACGACATTATGCTTCATCATTTCGCGTGCCCTGCCGAGGGCGTTTGAATCTTCTTCGTGTTTTTTTTGCATTCTGCTATGTTAGGTAGAATTCCAAAACATTGCTCTGTGTTGTTTTAATGTTAATGCCTTGAGACAATAAAAAAAGGGGAATCGAAGGGAGGGAGAGGTCCCGGGTACGGGATGGGGCCTGCGGTAAGGCATGTTGCTGCTGGCGCAGCGGATTTTATTTTTATCCATTTTTGTCAGCTAAATTATTGGGTCGGTAAGTAAGTTGCAGGCGTTTTGCTTCCGAATTTTTATAGAGTAGAAGAAGAGATATTGAGAGTCCTTAGAATGCTGAAGAAGAGAAATTGTCAGAAAGCATCATCAAGTTATAAGCCGTCTAATTTCGACAAAAAGCGTCAAGATTCTTCCGAAAAGAGGAATAAGGTATCGTAAGAGTTGCAGCTGAGAGATGTTAAAAGTGGAGTCCGAGATGTGATACTGAGGGTACTGGTACAAATATTTCTGGTCCAAGAGGTACCTAGTTAGCTCTACTTGATAAGGGCAGAGCTATCAAACTATATTGCGGCCAGTTCCAGTAATGACAGGTCAAGACTCCGAAAGATTGTAGAGCCTAATCGGCTATCAAGTGATGGCAGAGCTTTACAGCGAGCTCAAGGCTACCTTTCGAAAATCAAAGATTATCCTCAGACCTCTGAAGACCTCAGTCACCAAGATCTCTGACTGTTGTAGAACTGAAGGATATATCTTCAAGGTGAGATCGGCGCTACCTTCTCTAAACCCAAAGAGCATCCTCAGAGATCTCAGTTGATCGAGATGAATCCTCAGTATAGCCTCTCTTGAGCTCACTGCCCAAAAGTACATTCAGGCGTGGACATCAACTATATCAAGACAATCTATTCACTTTCAAGAAAGTCAGGCACTGGATATATTGAGTACATCTGAAGTGATCCCAACATTATCATCTACTACGAGCTTCCTCCCATCAGAACTCTGGACCAGATATTCCAGAGTTTAATTCTGGACGAATTTCCTTTATTGCAGTAGTTGGACTCAGTAGACAAGAGAGTGTTGGTCCAAAATTCTTAAGCCACCAGAATTCTGGACAATACTTTACAGAAACTTTCTTGTACACCCAATCCATTACCATGGTAGCAAAGGTTTTTTGTTTTTTTAGCTCCGGATTTTATTACATATTTTTTCCCGGACAAGGGCAAAAAACCATTCATACCCCAAGCCAAAACCTGGCCGGAAATAACTGAATACTAACCGGATCTTTTCCTCTCTCTCTTTTCTCTTTTTCTCTACCTATTCCTCATACCCATTTCGCTTGGATCATCCTTCACCGTTCCAACTCTTGGTGGCCCCATTCTTCCGTTTCAGGTAGGTCGACTAGCATGTGTTGCCTTTCCAAACAGTTACTTCTGACGATCGAGCCGTCCCCGGGTGTTTTTGGTGGTGTTGCTGTTGCTTGCTACTTGCGCACGGTTGGTAGCACTACCCGTGTTTGTACTGGTGGTTGTGGTGCAGGCGATTGACTCGATACTGATAGTGAAACTACACCGCCCGCCAACCGTATCGCCGAAGCCCAACATCAACGGGGGTGAGTTAAGTCTTCCCGGCTTCTTTCTTCGCTTGCAGCCGTCCAACGTTCCAGTCGTGTTTAAGTACACGCGGTTTTCGACAGTCTCCCGATAGGTCAGAGCTTCCCCGGGTGGCTACGTGCTCAAGCAGAATTTACTCATCCAGCTCACTTACGGGTTAAGTTTTTAAATCGCCCACGACATGTGGATGGATTTATGTTGCACTCCATCGTCGGTCCCCAGCTGCTTCCCCCAGTCAATTCTTGTCGATTGCATTTTCATGCATAATGGGGCACGGATGCAGGCCTCGAGAAGCAGTTGAGGGCCTCTTGAATATCATATCGAAACCAGAAGTACCCACCCGGTATGTGTGTGTGTGTACTCCAGATATAGTGTTGATTGAAGAGGTAAAGATATAGCTTTAGCAGACGATTTTTGCCGCCTGAAAGTATGCAATAAAAGTTGAATATCTGTTTTTCAAACAACGCTCTATTGCATACTTTCAGGCGTTCCCATTTCGCGTGAGATCCTATCGAAGAACTGCACAGATAAATCGATTATCAAATTTTCATTTGTGCCTCGAGTATGTATCAAGAATGCCAGGCTGGATTGACTTTTCCATCGCCATTTTCCACCCTTGTTTTTTTTTTGTTTTTATTTTCCCTCCCACATGTAGCACATTTACGAACCATATTAAGGGACGTCTATTAGTATGCATCAGTGCACTTGCTACCTCTTGCACTCGCTCTCGCTTCATTACAGGCGCAAAGTCGAAAGGTCGGCATTTCTCATAAACATGAAAACCGGCAAGTCACTGCCAAAGTGCAGTTGCAGTTGTCATTTTTCATTTCGTTACACCGAGCACCGTTGTTGGCTTTTCGGTTGCTTTTTTTTCCCCCATTTTGCCAAACTCTTTTTTCCCCACAGTTTGCCTGTTTGCCAACTGTGTGCGGACCAATCGGTGCACGCGAAATCGAAATTGTTCGATCACCATGTGTGCGTGCGTGTGTGTGTTATTATTTTTGTATATTTTTGAACTCGGAGGTCCAGGCACGCGTGGCTTCGCCCTCTCGATCCCAATCTGATGGTGGTGTGTACAAATTACATAAATTATGCATGTAAGCTTACGACAAGTTGCATGATAAACGTCATGCACTGCAACGAATGCATTGGTTGAGGGAGAGAGGGAGAGAGAGAGAGAGAGAGAGAGAGACAGGTTTTTGGAAAGTTACCGGGGTGTGTGCTGGACGATGTATTTTATTGCACTCTTTATGGTTATTATTTTTTACGATTTAAGCGACAGATTGGCAAAACGAAACCCAGCACCGTCGTAAAGTGGGATGAAACGAAACGAGCTCGCAACGGCACTATTATGAATGATAATAAAGTGTGTCTGTGAGTGTGATTCAGTGGGAAGAAAAGGCAAAAAAAAATCTCACCACCCCACATACACACACGCGTGCTCAGGACACGATCAAACAAGTGAAAGGGGTGCAACAACAGCAACAGCAAAAAATCAGTCGCAACCCAGTTCAGCGTAATAATTGGAAAACGGGTGAAAATAAAATTATCTACCTCAAATCCACCATCGTGGCAGGGGATAGAGGGATGGGGAGGACGGGGAAGGGAGGAGGGAGAGTGAAAGGAATCAAATCGGATGCGACAAAATAAATAAAATGAAGATAGATTTTGCAAAAACCCCTAGTGCAGGCATGTCAAACGCATGGCCCGCGGGTTCTTGTGTCCTGATCGTGGCCTAAAAGACATATTGGATTGGTCGATCTCACTCTACTGAACTTTTTCTAATGGGATTATGCTTAAACCCAGGATCCATCAGTCAGAAACTGCTGATGTTCTGAAGGCCAACATAGCACAAGCCAACAACAACGAGGTTCAGTCCGTCTTATACCCCCAGAGTCCAGGATAGTTTGAGAGCTCAAACGCTCGCCACCAAGAATATTCTAGATGCCTTTTATCTGTCTCTTGCATCCATTTATTCATTTTTTTGATGAAGAAGAACGCCCAACTGAAGCTATTCCTATATTTCCATACGGCTCACGAAAAGAAATGAGTTTGACATTCCTGCCCCGATGTGTGACACTTTTTCTATCCAAATATCTACTGCACACCGTCATGCATGTGTTACGCGGTGTGCCTACCTTTCGGGCGGAGCAGAGCAGAAACGAACACACCGCGGGTGTAGAGGTTCTGTTTGCGTTCGGTGGAACGTTTGCCCACGTTGCTTTTGGCATCGGTTTTGTAGCTTGTTATTACTGGACGGCCAGCGTTCTGTTTGTTGTTTTACTTTCAGAATTTAATATTTTCATTTATATTTTATGCGCACGTACTCGCCATAGTTGTGGCCAAACGTACCAGCTTAACGGTGAGCTCTGGAGGAACAGAAGATATGGGGCATGCCTGGCAAACATAGCACAAGGTACCTTGGTGGTAATACTGCTCATTGCTACTGGGCTGGGTGCAGTTTTTTTCGCAGCGTGTGTGTGTGTGTGCTGTTTTGTGCCGATGCAAATCTAGTTGGCAAGGATTGAAAAATGCACCTTACCGTGCTGGTCTAGTATGTGTGTCCACAGAAATTCGATTTGTGCCTGCGAGTTATTCATAGGAATTCTTTTGTTGTGGTGCAATCCAGCCGAATCCTGCCGTACAGCGTTAAGGGAGGTCAGCGTTTTTCTGATCCCTAGCATTATTTAAAACAAACCAATACCCCAACGTTGTGCCGTGTAGTGTGGTCAGGGTTGACGTTTGCCTTAAATTATTATTTAATATTGACCTCGTATTTTGACTTGCCCTTCGAATTTCTGGGAACATGCAAAAATTCGCTAGAATCAATTATTTACACAGAAGACCAACGATTCATGAAAGTACACATTCTGTCCTCCTAGCCAAGAATCTGAGAAATCTTGGAGAAGACCTACACTCTTACCAATTCTTTATTAAAATTAAAGCTGACTGTGACAGCATAGTCCTGGCTAAATACAAAACGTCTCAACGAGCTCATTTGGAATCACGGCCAAGCTTCCCAGGTTTACAAGAATGACAGCTAACCTACGTCACTTGTCAGGTGAATCCATCTTCCCTCTCAGGGTCCAGGAGTCAACGTCAGGAAATAGGTTAGCCTGTGTTCTCTTCAACTCCTGGCGCTAGTGAGGGATATTGTCGAGACTTGAAGAAGTAGTGAGATATCTCCTGCGTTGCCATCTACTATAATTGAATCCAGAGTCCTGACATACTCAAATTATATAGGCTCTCCTAAGTAAAAGAAGCTTATCAAAGGCATTATCTTTGCGTTAGAGATCAGATTGACGCTGTGATGATGTACCGATAGGTGATCGCGTCCAATACTGATACTCAAGCGCGTGATATCTCAGAAAGGCCAAAATATTGGATTGGAGGTCATTCAACTTCATGAGGAAATTTCTGTCAGTAACATGTGATGTAGAGTACTACGGCTCAGAGATATAGACTGATATTTTGAAGGTCCTTATGAGAGACTGATCCTCCAGCGAGAGATATCTCAGGAAAAGGCCAAGATATTGGATTGCTAGACGCCGAGCGGTTTCGAGGCTTTCCGCAGTAAACCAATACCGCGAAATGAGCAAAGCATATTACTGTGATGACCCACGTGACCCGGATGTCTCTACCGCTTCCGCTTCTCACATCGTCACGCTCCATCGCTCCATGCTCGTCCCACCGGATGAGCAAACGAAACAAATTGCTGTAAATAATACTTTTACGATCATTTCCATTCTCCGGCGACGCACCCATCGTAACCCTGCCACTAACCTGATCAATCCCGAACAGAAGGCAGCCCGGGTGTGGGAAAGCATTATTTGTTTGCAAAATATACAATCCTAACCTATAAAAACCGCACCCGAGCAATTGATCGTAAAGTCGCCACCCGGCAAGTCTATACGGTCGTGGCACCATCACCCTCTGCTGCGCCACACATCGCATGTATGCAATATTTTTGTGTCGTTTATTTTTATGCGCCTTCCGCACAGCTACCGTTCGCTGTGCAGCATCCATCCGGGCCGTTCTAAATCGTCCCGAAAAACCAGTGCTAAACGGCGTCAATTTGAAGGCACAACACCGCGCACGCGAACCACTTTGCACCGCCATTTTAATGAGTTTGTTTACAGACTTTGACTAATAATGTGTGTATGACAGCGAGTGTGTGTGCGCGGGTTTTTACCGCCTTTACCGGCTATGAATGTGTTAGCATATAATAAGATGCTGCACCCTCGCCACTCCCAACAGTTGGTTCTCCCACTGGGACCCTCCCGCGGATGTTCCGATGCTCCGTCAAACGCTCCTAACTCAGCCGCTTTTACCCATTTCGCAGCATTGGAGCGGAATTTATGGGGGCGCACTTTGACGGCGATTGTACAGCTGCGGGCTGCGGGCTTTTGTGCAACTTCCCCGGTACGTAAAGACGACACGGTTTCTTCTGGTAGGGGGCCTTGAGACCTTTTTTTTTCTTTTAAATTACTGTTGTTTGTGTGTCGTTTCGAATGCGTAATGAATTTCGCCCAAAAATTGTCGAACGTCAGTAAAATCTCCTTTTTCCTGATCGTTCCCTGTCAAGCCAACCCAAACGACCCGGGGACGGTGAGGATGGTAAGAGCGATGTGTTTGTTGTTGCCGAAATGGGAAGGAGTTTTACTTTCCTCATTTTTTTTGTCCCCCAGTTTTCGGAAATTCCCTTATCTTTTACTGGCACAATTTATCGCCATCTTACGTATCATATCGCCGATTGGGTAATGGAGGTGGGAAAGGGACACACACATACAGAGAGCGAGAGCGAAAACGCACACTCGGCAGAAGCATCCATTCCTGGAAGTGGTTTGATAGCTTTGAAAAATGTTTTCATACCTTTCAGGCGCCAAACTCGCGTAGGAAACCCCCACCACGCGGAGCAGACGCAATGCGAAGAAGTAATAATCTAATCGCACTTTAGATTCTCCTCACCGAAACCCTACCCCTACCCCGTTCGCCATGCCCACCCAACAAAAACGATTATTCCCAAACGATCCCAGGGATCAAAAGGCGGCACCATATTCATTGCCGTCTCTCATCGAGTTGCACACTCAAAACTTTGCCCCTTTTTTAGTCTCCACTCTCCCTCTTACCCTTCCCCCAACCGTCCCACCACAAACCCCCCCCCCCCCCCCCCCCGTCCATTCCCCTTAGACTCCGGACAAGTTTTATTTGAAATCTGTCTCCGTCCGGCAGCGTCAGATGACTGACGAAAATTGCTCGCGCTTTGCTGACAGTAAAATTCATCCTCATCCTCATCCGGTTTTGCTTTTCCAACTTTTCCTACGCGAAGAGGAAGACAAACACACAAACATACACACACACAAAGCGAGGAAAACAGCCGCCCGAAAAGAAGTCAGCGCCGAGATTCATGTCAGGACCACCATCACCATTTCGTGAATGAGGGGGGCGAGAATTTTGATTGTTCTATGATAATACGGCAACAGAGGCAAACAGCGAGAGGGCACGCGCGCACAAACAGTTGAAAACTCGTCTAAGCGCCCACAATCACGGTGGGCCGCCGTCGGAAAAGTTCGCTCACGAACAGCCCGAATGCTTACCGGGAAAAAACACTGGGCAAAGTTGCCGGTGCGGGCCCAATGGAACGGAATGTGTCGGGATGAGCCGGAGTTTTTATCGTTTGAAGAAATCCCGCTAACGAGAATCATTACTGCCTGCCCGCGTGATCCTGCGTGATCGTCCTCGTGGTGTCGTGAGGATGCAACTCACAGGCACTATCTCCATATCACCAAGGTTCCGCCGAGGACACAATATTCGTTCGAACCTCACACGGTTCAATGGTTGGGCGTTGTCGTTTGGGTTAGTTTTCCCCCATTTTTTTGCGAAGGAAAACATGTACTTTCCCGATGCAAAACAACGTCAAGATGCAACGAAGCACACAACAATCCGAACAATAGTAGCTGGGATGTTTATTTCGAGTTAGTATATTGCAAATTCCTCTCACTTTTGGCGGTCGCTACGTCTCCCTGCGCTAAATCAGGTTAGCCCGAAAGTTTCGCACCGTAAAACGTTCAAATTGCGCCTGTTCAGTATGCAAAATGCGTATTTAAAGAAAAAACACAAAAAAATTGCATACCTTTAGGCGCGCTAGGAGGGTGAATTCGTTAGAAAAACAATTTTTAAAAACATGTACAAATAAACGACACCACATTATCGATGCACCTAATGCTCCGGCGGGTCCGGGAATCATCAGATTCTCGTAATAGACCAAACCGATTTTCGTGCGAAGTTTTCGCCCAAAGCTGTAGACAGACAGTTGCATAGCAACCAGGCGCCATGGGCGAGGATACAGCGAGGGCGGAAAATTAATTGCGATTTACTAGCGTGATGCATCGGGGATTCTGGGACATCCCCGGATAGCTCGGGACACAGTTACAGCGTCGTACGATGCTCGGAATCCGTCGCTACAAAACGTTTGTCTCTCGGGCGGTCCGAAAAATCGGTCCGAAGAAGCAACACATATACGTGCCCTTTGCTTTGTTGCTGTTGCCTCAAACGACGCGAACCCAAAGACGACAAAGTTCGATCGGACCACCAGACCAGATCTGTCGTTTGTCAGCATTAGACGGTTGATGTTGATGGGAGACATCTCTCGGGAGGCGTGCTGGCTGGCGGGCAAGAAGCAAACAAAAAAACCGGATCCGGACGTGGGAGTTCGGTGCTAAGGAAAGCAAAAGAAAAAAGACGCCTCGGATTTATGGCAAATTCTGTTCCTGTAGTCTTGGGCGGATCGCAGTCTCGCATCGTCGTACAACCAGCCACTAAAGCGTTGCGAGGCATCAGCAGCGAGAAACTGGAGCGTAACTTCACCTCACCCAAGGCGCACACGGCGTGAACCGTCTGAAGAAAGTTCTCACACCTATCCCGAATGCTGGCACTCGGTGAGCATTCCGTTTTAAATTACAAATGGAACGTAAAACGCTTATTCGGAATGCAAATGAACAACAATGGTACAACCGTTCGGTGGCTCGGTGGTCGGAGGACTGCCGACTGCTGAGGACGGGTCGGGCGGTGAAGTCATCTTCGCGTACTTCGCACGCTTCGCAACAAAACCGAACGATCGAATCGTTTGCATTTTACCGGGCGGACATCGTCTCGGTGTGCGATCCGCTCACAGCCGAGTCAGCGTCCCGGATCGGTTTTCATCTTTCGGGACTGCTTTCGAACTGTAACAGATTACCATACACAAGTGCGGCTCGGGGTTTGGCGAAAGAAGAGCAAAGGCAAACGAGAAAAAAAAGGTACGAAACCAGGTGCAAATGGCTGGAAGAACTGCATAAACTGCATGCAAATCATCACTTTACATCAACGCGCGCCACGCGAGGTTTCGTTTTACCGCCCGCCGAAGAAACAAGACGCTCTCGTCGTTTGGCAAGACCTCGCTCAGGGTTTTGCTTGTGACACCCGATTTAACATATTTGATCGTCGAGCGTCTGGCGTGGTGCTGCGGGGAAATTGATGCAATATGAGAGACGATTTAGCTAACATCAGCAGCAGCAGCAGCAGTGTGCAAATATAGACTCCCGATGTCTGGATGTCAGCTAGTCGGGCTGCCATTCAGCCAGAACTCTAGACACAATCGAAAACAGAACGTTAGCTTGCTAGTTTTGCAGTTTCACAGTAATGCTTACTTTACTGCGACCATCTGAAGGGGAGTTGGGATGTCTGTGTGAAAGGATATTGTTTTTTGGGCAAATTCTACCTGAGCAGATTCTAGAATAGGATTACAACTGCAAGCAAAAAACAAGGCGAGAGAAACAACACTTTTAGTAGAATATCATCACACACAGAGGTTGAGGATTTCCACCATAATGATTCCGCTTTTCCGGATGTCCTTTTTTATTACAGGCCGCAGTTTTTTTCCCCCATACGCAGCTTTTGCCGTAAGAAAATTTGTTCAAGACGACACTCCGGTGCCATTGACAGGGTGAAACGGTAGAGAAAATTTATATTTCTTCCCCGCTCCCGTTCCACACCATCTCCCTGGACCCCTCTCTCCACTGCCCTCCACCTCTTTCGTCTTCATCTCCTTGTCTCGGTTAGAGTCCACACACATGCTGCTGCCGCCACCGCAACACACTGTTTGCGCCTGCGACGTATGCAATCGGACTGACATCGGAGCCAACCTTACCAAGGCGAGGCGAATTGCTGTTTCGAGAGGGGTGGGGGGTGGGGGAATGCGTTACGTGGCCCACGTACGTTCTGCTGGCCGTGCTACAGCGCAACCGGGAGGCCGTTGCCACAATCCACGCTACATTAAACATTCAATTGAGTGAGAAATGGAAAGAAATGTTACCCAATCTTACCAATCCGCCAACGCGGTGTGTATGCTTGCTTGCCTGTGTGCGAGTATATGTGTGTATACCTTCACATTCAAAGAACACCGAGGAAGAAGAACAGGAGCGCCGTCATACAAATAAAAAACAAACCACCCCGTCCACCTGGGAAGGCTGTTGAAATTTAATATGAAAAATCTAAAGGGCCATCATTGCCGATGGGATTGATGCGGGAAACTCCAAAACAAAGCCCAACGACCAGAGCTGGGAAAGCGAGAACGAAAAGCGCATTGGCTCTTTCGAAAGCAAAAAATGGAAAGAAGGTTTCCCTATCGCTTTACAGGGTGTTCGAAAAGTTCGGATACCCTTAAACAATTTAGTCAAACATATTTAAACATGAAGCATTCTTTTCTAAGACATCTTTGATTGAAGAACTGTCCATCAAAGTGGACCTCCCAGACATCTGATAGCGTTCTAGAGATTTTGATACTACATAGTTGGAAACTCGGTCCCCACTATGGGGGAATGGTCCTGATGAGGACTTAATACTCAGCCCTATCGCGTAAAAACCCTTGCAGCTTTAGTCTCGTCTACCGGATACCCCTCCAAATATTTAAATCCTTTGCGATATATAAGCTGGGAGCACCCTCACCTTACTGCATTATGAAGAGCTTAAGATCTTTCTCAGAAGAATCGTCCAAGATCTGGGAGCATGAGCTTCTCAAGTAAGCCTCACTTTATATACACTCTGTTGGTCCAGCATGTACAACTAGACATCCAGGGAATGAAGATCGCGAAAGCTGGGAGGTCCCAAAGTCTTATCAAGACAATTAGATATTCACTGCCATGTTGGAAGACGTAATGATCCTCCCTGTTGAGTTCCTGAAGTGCCAAGACCTTCAAGGACCAAAAGAACCTCAGGGAGTTCATACTCATGATACGTAAAAATAAAACCTTCCAATATCTGGATACTGTCATTCAAACCTGAGGGGACGCGCTGGAGCTAAATTAACTGTGGAGATATTAATCTTGGACGGAAGAATTCTAGTCATCGCCAATGTCCTTTGACTGTTGTCAAAGAAAAAGACAAGTCAAGCTTCTTCCTGGTTGTAGTCTACGTTACCTTGTGAACTTCAATATCTCGAGACCTTCGCCATGATAGGCCCACGAATTCCAGTAGTCCTCCATTTCTTCGGGTTCATTTTTCGAGGAATCCACTATGTTTTCAGCTTGATAGCTGCTGTTGTCCTCGTCAAATACGGAGCCAGTCTTCTGGTTTGGATGATACTCTGTAACTTCTGGAAGATGTCACCAGATAACTCATCTCTCCTTCATCATGCGACGTAACCTAACAGTATTCGACCGCGTTGAATCTAACTGAACACCCTGTATATTGCTTCCATTTTATTTAACATCTCCAACAAAAAAGAACCAGGAAAGCCTTCGCCCCATCTAGCCAGTGCCCTCATTCGTGTTGTAAAACGAAAGGGGGCGAGCGTTTTATTTTTTCCTTTACAGCTTTGGGAAATACCGAAGGACCCATAACCGGGGAACGGCACACATGTTGCCTGCAGATTCTAGCTGCTGGCACATTCACGGGTGCCTTATAGGTTGTTGAATAACGCAGTTTTAGAGCGTGTGCCGAGCAGAGATGCAAAGCTGCTGAACCGAACCGGCAATGCAATCACGGTAGGCTCGTGGTCTGTTCGTTTTTTTTTTTCTTCTCTTGCAGATAAAGGTGTTTCGGTTGGTAAACTGTCCCGCCGAAGCTTTAAAGCGTTTCAGGCGGGGCGAGATCAAAGTGCCAAGAGGTGAAAGTGTTTTCCAGCGAAATTTGTAAACATTTTCCGGCAAAACAAAAACAAACACAAGATTGGCGGCAAGAACGGCGGTTCGGTTTAATTAGCACCGAGTGTGCTGCACGCAAAATCTGTTGCAGATAATGAGCTTATTTAAGCGGGCGGCGTAGTGCGTCCCCGATGTTGATTAAGTGACAGGTTTAATGCAGGGCGGTTGTTGGGGGAGGGGGGGGGGGATGGAAGGGGTGGTTGCGGTGTTGACAGATAGATAAAAACGCGCTCGCAGCATCATCATCACCATCACCGTCAGCATTATCGGTCCGCAGGCAGTAGCGAGGCTTATCGGTTAATACACCGACTTTGGCACAATTGGATCAAACGAGCCCGAGAGTGTTTGGTGGACCACCGAGACACCAAAGAAGGCGACCATCCTTTTACGAGGAATCGGACCCGCCCAGGATGGGAGAAAACTTCCGATCTAATCATGGTAATTGACAGTGATTAGCTTTTAATTTGTGTATCGATTGAATCGCTCCGCCCCGGTGAACTAGTGGGCTGACAGGGGATGCAGCCGGCATGGAGGAGAAGGGGGTGGGGGACAGGTTAGGTTTCCTCCCTAATTGAGGGTTGGATAACTTGGAAGCGCCGGCACCGGTCAAGATGTTTGAAGTTCCCTCGCAACTTATCTCATTAAGTTCTCTTGAAGCCACTCGCTCAACTTCGTTCGATACGATGGTTTAAAGGTCAATTGCGTAACACCGACAAATGGTATTGCACGGTAAGTTTTGTGGCCCAGTTTAAGGTAATGGGCGGACCGCGCTTTTACTGACACGCTAGACAGCTTCCGTCGCACACTGAGCGGAGCGAAAGCACTGCGGTTGTTAACGATTTATCGTTACTCGAAACGTTCATCTAAAAAGTGTTTCGTATCCGGGTCTTTAAAAAAGGTCGGGTAGAGCTTGTTTTTTGGTGGGCGAAATTGAAGATTTATTGTGGAACCTTGGTCATGTACGCCTTCTCCAACATTTTTGACAATGTCCAGATTACATGGCGAAAGAAGTCTAGCTCTTGGAGGAAGAAGTCTTCGTAGTTCGAGAGATGCACTGTTCAGTCACAGTGAGTTGTTCCAACAATCGCAAGAGATGTACTCAGGAACTCAGAAGATGTAATGTCTGGGCAGCAGCTCATAATACACAATATCCAGTTGATCCCACCAAGACATACAACATAATCTTCGAACCTAGAATTTTTCAGCTGAGCTATGGATGATGAGGCATTGCCGGTTTAAGCCGTTGGAACATTTCTTCATAGCTTGAGTAGACTCTAGTAGCTCATAGTAGACAACATCCAGCTGATCCCACCAACATACACTACATGTTCTTCGCACCAAGAATCATTCGACTAGGCTATGGATGATGAGGCATTCAGTGTTGAAGAAAAGGCGTTCAAATGTCTCTTGCCTTCAGCTCGTATAGATGCCAACTTCCCATCTTCCAGACCACGTCTATTGCTTTTAAGCGTCAGCTTTCAAACCGCAAGCTCAGTTACTCCAAGTGTCCAAGAGTTCGCTGGTTCGATTTGAGTTTGTAATGGATCTTGTTCAAACATTTCCACTCCAATTGCCCTCAGACTTTAATGTTTAATGCTCCGGAACGTCCTTCTTCTTCTTCTTCTTCTTCTTCTTTTTCTTCTTCCTTGACACCACAGCTTCGAGAGGTCTTGACCGAGAGGTTGTATGTGCCCCGTCGTCTAAAAACATCGTACCACACGTCCGTTCCTCCAGAGCATGGATACAACAAACTTCAACCTTAAATTTTGATGGCTTTCAGCTGTCAAAACAGAACTCCAGAGAAAAGCGCGTTATTTGAACAGTAAATTAAATTCTGTGGCTCCATCTGATATCAACATCGCCCAAAAGTTGTTTATCCTCGTGATATTGTACTCTCACATCAACATTGGGAGAAAACACCGGAGCTTTAACAACTCCTAATCCTACACACTTATCGCATTAATCTGCATCACCGAAAAACAAAAATCTCCACCATCTAAATTGAACCGTTTAATGAATAACGAGTGCGAAAGAATGTCCCCCCGAAAGGTAGGCCAGCCGCCATACACACAGACAAAAGCGCGTGAGCTGTCAGTGTCAGTCGCGCCGTAATGTGTAGTCGCTAATTTCCACAGGTCCGTTACGATGACATAAAAGTATCAACTTTGGGGTGAGGGAGATAGGGAGGAAACCCCTAGAGAGAGAGAGAGAGAGAGAGAGAAAGAGAGAGAGAGAGAGAGAGGGAAAGAAAAAAACGAATAAGTTGAATCCATTCTCATTCTCGAAACTGACACTCACGTGGCGAGTTGGAATGTTTTCCCTCGAATGTGTATGTGCCTGTCGCTCTCTTATGATCCATCCACTGTTTTTACGCCAACTTTGGTTGGGCAGCTTAAGGGTTGCAACTTTTTCGCCTCCCCTTTCCACTATCATTCTCTCTCTCTCCCTTAGAACTAGTTTTTCTTGCAGACGTTGTACAAAAAGTAGTCAAAATTTGTGAAGAACCGAAAATTTGCCTGCCTGTTCTCGTTCGTTCACAGACGCAGGGCTTTTATTTGTGTCCATTTTTCTAGTCCTCGCCCTCTTCATTCCTCCCTCTCTTCTTCTTCCCCCCCTCGTTTAAACCAGTGGCGAAAGTTGATTCAATTGGCCACAACTTTTGGGGTTGTTTTTCTATTCTCTATCTCCCTGATTGCATTGGTTTATTCCAGATCTTCCCTCTACCGTTTGGTTTGATTGCTGTATCTGTTGATTTCCTTCGCTCTGTGTGTGTGTGTGTTTCTTTTCTATTTCTTAATGCCATTCTTTCAAACTCACGCTCGCTATCTCTCTCTCTCTCTCTCCTGTCTATACTTTTTTGTGGTTTCTTCGTTGATCTAGCCGAATGCGCCGACATCTTTGCCGACAAATTGTTGAAGTTGTAGGAAAAAGTTTTTCCTCAACTGTCAGCCCACTTTCCTCACCGGCTTGACCTCCCGCAGTTTTTATCCCCCCCTGTCAAACCTCCGGAATGGGAATCGGGAATAGGAGAAGAATATATATGTATGGAGCAGTGAGCAAATCTACCTAAACAAACACGACATCCCCGTCGTGTCTTCTTCCTGTGTCTGTGTGTGCTGACGGGCAACATTCGGGTACAAATGTTGGAAAATAAAAGCCACCCCAAAATCTCGCTTCCCACCCTCCCACTCATACTTCCTTGAGGAAAAGAAGAACACACACACACAGAGGAGGGAAGAAAAAATGCCCCGAAGTCGCCCAAATAAATTGGCGAACAATCAAATGCTCTAGGCTCTAGGGCTGTGAGCGTGTGTGCGTGTGTGGGACACGGGATGGAGCTGAAACGAAACTTGACAAATAGCACACCAACGCAACAAAAACTGGAGGGGCCAAAAAACACAACGTAAGACGAGACTGGAGCGCATCACCCAACCGGCGACTCGGCGGTCCTTGTCAGCCGTCACCGTCTACAGTAGTGATGGGTTTTGTTGGAATGCACCCACAGTTCCACTCCGGATCCGGCAGGTTTGACTCCGGTTTCGATACCGAAGAAATCGTCTGTTCCATTCAGAACCATTCGGAATCGTCCGGACTGTCGGAATCGTTATCAAAATTAACAACCCATAGAAACTCTAAAAATCGTTGGGCCAATCATCAAAAGATTCCGTTTCTACGATTCCCACCGTTCTAGGCGGTTCCGACGAGTTCGACAGTTAAATCGATTCCGATGGTTCCAGACATTACAGTACGATCCCAGACGGATCCGGACGATTCCGGCGATTCCGATGATTCCGACAGTACCAGACAGTTCCGGGCGGTTCGTTTGCTCCTACCTGCTGTAACCGGTATAAGTTTTTTTTATTCGCCCAAAACCAGTTCCGCTTTTGTGTCAATTATGACCATCTCTAGTCTACAGGAGATGCAAAGACGTACAAATGTACCTATCAAAAACTCCGATCGTTAATAATAAAGCGACGAAGAAGTTTTGCACCCAAAACGCGTGGCATCCTTTGCGTGGGTGAAGCAGGATGAATGGGTGAGAAAATCGCTCCCAACCAATGCCACGGTCCGTAGGTAGCAAAGGGCTCAAGCTAAAGTGTTCCTGAGGCGTAGGTAGCAAACCTCAGCTCCGACGCTACTTCGTCACCGGTTTTTTTTTCCGGACCGATTCAAGCTGATGGCAGGCGGCCATCGGTTATGTAATTTTACGCGTGCGTGCACGTGCGAATGTTTCGTGTCCTAACCGTTGCACGGCAAAGATAAATATTCTACACAACAGAACCACCAACAGCAAATGGCGCTGAGCTTCCTGCGCTTATCAATGGCGGCAGCACCACGTGTTCTTGGACCCGGATGGACCTGGGCGAGGAAGCTGTTGCTTTTGTAGCCCGTGGGCACACGGATGCGCCACCACCGTGTTAGCTTTGACGTTTCGCGTTAGGGTGCAGAGCGAGCGTGTTGGTGTGTTTGACAAACAAAAAAATAGAAAAGCTCGTGATGATGATGATGATGCATCACATATCAAGTAATGTTGGGTTTGTCATTTAATTCCTACATTTTTGTTTTTCTTGTTACCTGACAACTTTTTTAAGGCAAACAATTCGGAAGCTTGCTAAGTCCCCTGAAAGGTATACATTACGGATAGCACTCTCTTCTCTGTTGTTTTTACGCCTGAAAGTATACTATGCTGTTACATTATGATACTTTTTAATATTTATCTTTCAATTTTAACACAAACATAGCTTTTTTATACTGAAAAATGAGAATTCTATAATATGTTCCGCTTAACAGCCAGTACAGCAACTTGCTCATACACCCAAACGTAACGCGTGTGTCCTCAGTTCTGTTACGTACGCTGTTTTGCCTTCTCCAAACGTACCCGAGGGTGGCATTGAGAGGAACGAATTTATGTTTTCACTAGCTTATTCCGCCACCCGGTGGAAATCCTTACAAATTTTTGCCTCCTCATCTCGTTTACAGTGTTTGATTTGAGTTCATTTTTATTCCAACATCCAGATTTTGGCCTCGAGCGTGCGACAGGCGAACAGTGAGCCCGGTGCGGGACAAACGATAGAAATCTCATCCCCAAAACAAAAAAGCGTTGAAGTTTGTTTGAGGCATTTTCTAGTGCGAACTGACAGGACGAGATGCGGACCTTGAGGATCTCCGGATGCGGCAGATTAACATTCAGGAGTATCGCAAACAGCGACACGACGTTACGACGTACAAGGAACAAAACTCCCACCATCACGGGACCGCCGCAAGGCAAGAGTCTCAGAACTCGCCCAACCAATCGTCCAGCTCAGCATCATTGGGACAATTTCGTAACGACCGAAATCTTAATAGATCCAGGGCCAGGATTTGCGGCAGCAGCGATGGTGAATGGGACCGCCAGCGACACCTTCGCCCGATTGTCCACTGATGGTGGTATAATTGTGGGTTGGGGCATGCAAGAACAAATTACATTTTGATGAAGGTGAGCTCGTAGAATCTGGCAGGCACGTCGGCGAGGAGTACACTTCCAGGGAGCAGCGAATCTACGCCTGCTCTGATGATAGCTTTCGGATGACCTTTATGGTTATGCTCATGAAGTGCTCGTTTTTGGGAAGCATCCACAATTTGGTCGATCGGGGTTAGGTTTCGGTTCCGGTGTTTTCCGCCAGTTTTCCGACTCAACCATGGTGATGTTGCCGTTCCGCGTTGGCGTCGATTATCATTATCCATCATCGTCGTCGTAATCGTTCCCGCTTTTAAAGCGGTGAATAGAAGGCCACGCGCTTTCTAGCCGGAGGACGTGGCGGCCTCAGAGGAAGCGCAACAGTAACGCCGAAGGCTTTATGTCTGCACAAGCCTACGGGAAGCACTTTTAAATGGGTGATGTTTATATTTGTCGCAGGGGAAAAAATAAGGAATTGAGTACAAGGCAGCATTATTCTTCCCACACCTAGCCACGTGCCGAAGGTGAGCATGACTTCAAAAACAAAACCAGGCTGCTCCTACTTTCCGGTACTTTTTGGGAAAGGTGCTTTGATTTCCCCAATTTTCGGTCAACTTTTCCATTTTCCCTGCCTTCTTTTTTTGAACGTTTTGGACGGAGAAAACAAACCTTCCAACCAGATGATCCCAGCTCGTGATGGGATGAAGAATGGAAAGAGTAAAACCTCCCGGATGATAATTACCATAATCACTTACACACAAACACAACAAAGCACACTCGTGTTGTGCCAATGCACGAGCGCGTAGCGAAACAATGTGATTTCGCGTTAGGAAAGTTGTCCGCTGTCGGGAGCAAAGTTGGGCGCGTTGATGGGTAAGCTGACGGAATAAAAATTCGTCTCTGTTTTTTCCTCCTAAGCTGTGCTAAATTTATTTCGTCCTTTTTGCCGCCATTTTCAGTTTCAGAATTGCTCAACCATTGTTAAGTTGAAACTCGGCACCCAGGCTGACATAGCTATCCAGGATGTCTGTCGAGTATTCTGTGTTTTTAAAACTCAACTCAACCATAATAACTCATTTGCCAGAGCTAAATTGAGCTAGCACGAACACTTTCTTCCGCTCCGGTAGTGTCTTGCGAGATAATATAAAAATAACAGCTACCCTTTTGGTAGGTATATGCTTCCAACCTTTCCGGTGAAAGTTCATCACAGGTGGTGAACAAAAATTAGACTTTGTGAGCAGGTCTTGCCGGGTTGCGTGACGATATGATAGACGAGTCTTCTCCAAGGTTTTTTTTTTGTTTTCCAAATATGAGTTGTAACCAGCATTCCGAGGTACTGTTGAGCTGCTTTTACAGGATGCTCACAGTGAGGACGCACCTGCACAACTCTAGGCTTGGAACAGTTAAGCCTTTAGTTGTGTAAATTCGGTATCAACTTTGTGTGCCGGTGTATATGTGTGTGTGTGAGTATTTTCCGAGAGCTTAGAATTAGACGCCCAATACCGTTCCCTCCGCTTGGTTGGTTTACTTAGCTCAACCTCGGTCCAGTACTCCCGGAACCGAGAACCGGCATCACCTGCCAGAAACTTTGCCTACCACCCGCTCCAAAGCCACAACCAGTGTGTGTGTGTGTGTGTGTGCGGGGAGTTGGAAAAGTTTGGAAAAATGCTTCCACACTTCTACCTCAAGTGGGGTCGGTGTGAAGCAATACCCAGCTGACAGCCATGGCCCCGTACCTAACTATCGGAACCGTCATCTCGTCCAGAGTCCATGCAAGACTTCGCCCAAGAGAGCGTTACCTTGCTAGCCGGCTTGTTTGTGCTCACGTCCGAAGAGCTCACAGTTCCGCCTCATGGGTACTTCATCTCGCACGGTTGATATCGTTATCGCATTAACAGCTGTATCAGAGGAGGCAGGACGAAGGTGCCAATGGGTTTTAATTAACATCGGTGTTTGCGAAGCAGTACCTGACGTGTCTAGGCAACAAAAAACCTCAAACGGTAACTCACTCCGCCCGCACTAGTGTGGGTAACGCAAGCTGAAATTTGATCTCAAATAAACTTACTCGGTCTCGGCGGAGTACCGGGAACTGGGGATAGTGTTTGTGAGGGTGCTCTAGTCTTTTTTTCATTTTGGATTGTCCCTCAACATACTATCCCAAGGCACACCAAAAAAACCTAGAATCCCTTAACTGTGGTTTTGACGTCTCACTTGTGTGAGCTAAATTGTTGGAAACTACAAAATAATTAGCTACCTAAGCCTGTGCCTGCCACCTTATCTCACACTGAACTGGATCCAGGTTATCTCCGCTAGTTCACCTGGATCCTTCAGCTTCACCAAGAAAAAAGAAGCCCCCCCGTCCAGTCCAGCTAATGTTGGAGCCTACCAGCAAGAGCTGCTAGACTTTTGCATACAAAACCACCGGCGTACGGCAAGATAGTCAGTAAGTCACGTTTGAATGAGTAAAACGACCGCAATCTAAGGTGAGCACGGTGCACGCTCGGTAGCGAACAGCGACACGCCATTTTTGGGCGGTGGTTTAGGGAGGAACAAAAAAAAAACTTTCAGCTCTATTTCCTGCCCACCTTTTGTTGCGGAAGAACGCAAAACTAGCAGCAGCAGTTCGGCATCGGTTCGGTTGCATTGAGAGCCAGCCAGCCAAGTCCTTCAATTTGGACTATTCTTGGGGGGAAAAAAAAGCTGAGGAATCTTTATCCGGAGCGCTAGTGCTCGCTGGTCCTGGGTCCACGGCACAGACAGCCCGAGACTTCGAAGTTCAGCTTCAGCGCTATGGAGCATTTTGAGCAGTAAGAATAGAATAGCGCACGCAACAACAAAATCTGAGAAACTAACTTATTTCTTGAATGTCGGCCACAACTTCGGGACACACAAACTTTTTGGTCCACAGTTTCCGGCCGTCGCCATGTGTCCGGTTTGCTTCCCCAAGCACGAAAACAACTTCCAGCGCCGTCTATCACAATCACGGGCCCTCTATCACAATCACGGAACCGAAAGGCAGACGAGATTGTTGCGATGAGGTCTTTAGGACCCAGCGTACTGAGCTCCCCAGAACTAGTCCCCTTCTCGGGCCGGATTGATGAAGATCCGTTTGTTTCACTCCACACACACACACACACACATGTGTGTGTATAGATTGTTTCTCATACACAAGCTGAGCAGAGCCTTTGCTCTAGAAGGAAAAAAATTGATAATAATAGAGTCTCGTGTAGTAGTGAACAACAGAAACAAAAACAACTACAGCACCAAAACAATAACGCCGCATCTCATGAACCAAGTGAGCACACACACACACACTAGTGAGCAAACCGCAAAACCAGGCAATGAAATGAAGTTTGCCGTGTCAAGTATTTGAAACATTTGCCTGCCGCAGCCCACACAACCAGTGACCGGACACAGGGCTGTGACATAAGATAGCGTCGGGTGTATCCGGTCAGTTGCCGGGCCGGGAAAACTTTGTTCCTTTGTGTGTCTGTATGTGTGTTGTGTGTGAGTGTGTCGGGGATAACTAGCCGTCTGGTGGTTCTCTGTCTCGGTTGATCGTCGTAGTAGTAAGGTACCGTACCGGAAAGTTTGCTAATACCATGTCGGAGAACTAACGCTCCGGACAACACAATGCCCCGTCGCTGGTCCCGATACGTGACGGAAAATTTAATCGACAAAATGAAGGGTTTTTTTTTTTGTTTGGTGTTGGGTGATGCTGCTGCCAGCAACGATACAGGGAAGAGATACCTCACTATCCGCCCGTGAGTTGAAAGTTTGACCCCCCCAATCTGGACGAGTTGTGGGACGACTATTGGTGCTTTGATTGAAGTTGCCCAGTGAGCTGATAACGGAGTTGTAATGGATCATCGTTTCTTGACGTTCTGATGTCATGTAGTTGATGATCTTACTCACTCCAGCGCAGACAGCTATAAGATTTTAAAGGTATGCGAAGGTGATTTGCTTCGAGACTTTTAGACAGGAAGTTCTACAAGACTTTGAATGTTAAAGCTGAAGGAATCTCTTGTTTGGAGGAACATGGATTCCTCAATGGACAAGAGTTCGGAGACGAAGATCACACGGGGACACAAAAAAGAATCCTGCTTGGTGATGCTCTCGGACAACGATACAGTCAAGTAGGAAGTTGTTTCTCACTTCGGACGAATTCTGGGCGACTGTTGGAGCTTTGATTGAAGTTGCTCAGTGAACTGATAACTTCATTGTAATGGATTATCTTAACGACTTGAAGTCCTCTAGTGCTCATGATCTGATCCGCACCCATATCAAGAAAGACCTATAAAGTTTTAAAGGCATTGTGTACTCCGCGACTTTTGTGCAAGAAACACTTTTTCAGACTTTGAACGTCAGAGAGCTAAGCTGTCAGAATATCTCAGATTCTTCAAAGGACAACTAGGACATACTCGCAATGCTTCGGAGACGGAGATCACATGAGCAACCACTCTTCAAATCTCTTAGGATCAAAAGGAGTTCTGCCTTTGCCCAATAAATCAACCGCGCTTGCAATTAAAGTTCATCCACAACTTCATTTCTCACGCCCACCCACCTTAAAAAACAAACACCAACTC
This sequence comes from Anopheles stephensi, assembly GCF_013141755.1. Lineage (NCBI taxonomy): Eukaryota > Metazoa > Arthropoda > Insecta > Diptera > Culicidae > Anopheles > Anopheles stephensi. The sequence goes on from NC_050201.1 coordinate 3,252,830, forward strand.
CCCACGCGCGCGTGCATTACGCAACTAATTAAAATCGAAACGGGCAAAACGGAACCGACCGACCAAGCAAAGAAAGGGTTGCCGTGTATGGACGCCCCAAAGCAAAAGCTGCTTCCCACCAGCAAACGGGAGTTGTTGTTGGTGCGGAACGGGAACTTCGTCAAATCGTTCAAGAGCAATGTTGCGGGTTTTCGCTTCCTCTTGCTACGCTTTTTTTTTTATTTGGTGGTGCTGCACTTGCACTTTAATCGATGCAGCATTCTTCCCCCAGCTCATGTTGGTGTATGCAACACGCTCTCTCTCTCTCTCTCTCTTACGACCCGTTTCGCTTTCTCACTAGGTTGTAACTGTTATTTCGCTTCGCTTCGCGGCCTGCCTTGCTGAAGAAGCGCATTCGGAAGCGCAGCGACCGTGATGCAACCGGCATCGGACGTTTTTTTTCATGGTTCCGCGCGTGCGCCTCGGGCCTGGTTGCTTTGCCTAAGCCAACCTGCGCGGTAGTGCGCGAGCGGGAAACCCGCTGCAGTCAGTACGCTTCCCGGCGCAGTGCCGAACGGTTTGTTCGCGGGTGTTGCTCACCGTCAAACGTCAGCCCAACGCACGCACGTGCGCGCTCGGGTCGAATTCTTGTTTTCGCGAGGTTGCGCGTGTATTAGTGTTGCTCGTCGCGGTGCCAACTTTCCAGTTATGCTGCCGGTTCTAGGTAAAGGCCATTCGCCGACGGTGCCTCAAGTCTGGGGGACGGGCGCGAGCAGAAGGTTTTTCTCTTATCCACGTTCTTTCGCGATGATTCGCGAAGCGGAATAGAGCCGGGATGAACGCGAGGGGTATTTCTCGTGGTGACAACTCCGTATGTGTGTGTGTCTGTGTGTGTTGTTGTCGGTTTTTTGTCGAGGCCACGGTGAGATGTTGAAGAGCTGGTATGTGGCGTGGTGGTGAGTTTGCGTCAGTGAATTTTCTTTGAATTTTGTCATCACGCCGTGATAAAGGCGGGCGCAAGAGCGCTTGCGTGCGTGTGCGTCAGACAAATATGCGAGCACTTGCGCCACATGGGCGATAGGGATGTCGCTCTACCCAAGCCTGGCTTCGAGTGGACTCATGCAAACGTTCGAGTGTCATCAAGAGAGATCTCACAGCGATTGCATACCTTCGGGAGTTATCAACCCCTCACACTCACTCCTCCCCAAGTCCAGCAATGGTGAAGAAGCGATATTCAAAATTAGCTTCAAAAACAACAAGTTCGAGTGCTAAAGCCATTACACACATTTCGAGAGCTCTTTCTGTGAGAGCAAGTGAGAGAGAGAGAGTCCAAGTCACAAACCGGTATCTGAATGCATATCTTGTACTCCACAGCGTGGACGCTAACTACACGACCAATTCGCTCAACCTTTTTTTTGCTTTTCCTGTCATCATGTCAACTGGCTCGTTAGACTAAACACACAAGTCCCACGGACCTGTGTCGGTTGAATGGGTTGAAAACAACATTTTGAAGTTCAAAACGATCGTGTCGCCCCATCCGAACGCCTCCACCAGGGCTTTTTGTGTTTTTTTTGTACTGATTGCGTACGACTTTTCCAAATCGATCTATTTATGGGGTTCGATTTTGAGTGGTTAGAACGGGGCAACAAGAGCGTACGCCAGTTTTGGAAAGTGAGGTTAGAAGAGAGGATGTCTAAGAGCACGCACCAGACGAAGGACGCTTAGGTCGTAACGAATTTTCCATTTTCACAGATACAGGTTTTTCCCTCTCTCTCTCTCTATCTCTCGCTCGCTCGTGTGCATACAGCTTACGAAACCAGACTTCGATTTCCACTCGATGGTGAGCTGGTCCCCTTTTCGGGCCGGGAGTTGTGCATCGGAGTTTCGTGGCCGTGGTGGGTTTTTGTGGTCGGGAAAGCTGGGAATTTAGGTCAGCGATGTTGTCGTTTGTTCATGCTTCCGCAGCAACATGACGCCCGCTGTTGCACGATCAGCGATTTGTCTCCCGGCTCTTGCATAAGCTGCCAGGCGGAAATGTGAGCCGTTTCCGCGCGTTCAATTCGTTGTGTTCCGTGGAAGTAATGGGCTGGTACAGTGAGGCCATTTTTTCGAGGGTTTCGGATACACCTTGTCTGGACTCTGGAGGTCATGCAATGGCATCAGGAACTCTTGTACCGGAGCATGGGTTCTTCCAAACCATCGTCAAAAAAAACGTATTGGGAAGAGTTCCTTCTAAAAACCTAGCTCTGGTGGATGTCAGCACCAAGTACCACCAAGTACGCTGTATGCCCTTTTCTCCTTAACAAAGTGTCCTATTTTTGTACACCTCACTGTCGGTTGTCAACCAGCAGAAAAAGAATGCCCCCTCCCGGAACCAGCAAGTACCAAACACGGCAGCAATTTATCGTCCTTAAACTTCACCGGCTGACAGGATGTTCTCCGCCCGCCAAATGTACATCCAGCCGACATGCGTTCGTTAAATGTTTGCCACATCCCACCCGGCCGGCCCCATATACCTGCGCACCTCAACACCGGTGACAGTGGGGAGAAGATTTAATGAGACGCCTCCATTTTTTGACAACGTAATGACTTTCGTGGAATCTCACTCTTCCGAGGACGGGCACAACAAAACGATTACCGAGCAAGAAAGATGGCGCTGATAGGAGAAAGAGGAAGAAGAAAAAAACACACTGCCTGTTTTCGAATCAATTAGTGTAAAGTCAAGTCTGTCGAGCGTGAACTTAGGTCTTAATTTATAGCGCGCACTGTCAACACCCGGACAATCCTCGGAGCGCCGGGCCGGGTAATTGAGGATCGTTTGAAGGACAGTTTAAATATGGCGCCCACGCCCTTTGCGGATATTACAATTTCAACACAATCTGCATAAAACGGTTTGCGTGGTGACTTCACACCTTTTAATATCTCTGTATCTCACCGTAAGGCCCACCATCAGCTATCGATCTTATCACCATCGGCGCAGGTAGTTGTTATCGGGTGTATGTTGAGTTTTTGATTCGCTGTTCCAGGAACGCCCCGACCTGAGGTCGTTCGGGTGTGCTGAATTCGATTACCGCCAACCGGTGCCGCGCTGTCTCATCCATCAAGATAACGCACCGAAAGGTGTAGTTAAGCTTCGGTTCGCCAAAAAAAGCTAACATACATTCTCCAATTCCCCACAATGACAACAAAAAGAAAAAAACACACAGTTTACCTTCTCGAGGTGAATCGGATCGGAAACGAACTTGCGTGCACTCGAAGTTGAAGTATAACGTCGCGCGGGTCGGGGCTGGGCGTTTGTCGAGTGTGACAGTGACTGCAGTAAGATGTAGCTCGTATCGTTCCTCCTAGCAACGGGTGCACGGTCGGTTGAATCCGGCAATAATTTAAAAACTCGTGTGCATCTACTCCGGGTTTTTGTTTTTGTTAGTTCCGAAAATCAAAGCCAGAACTGCAATCAACGGCGCTCGATTACGAGTGCAGGTCCGATGCTGCACGGCGAAGGCGTCATCATCAACCTGTTTCATCGGAAAAGCCATTCGCCAATCATGGGTAAATAAATGCTTGGGTTGGGTAAGAGGGTAGCTTTGTACGGGATGGAAAATGCCATGGTACAGCACACACACACGGTGGGGCGTTCGAATGTTTCGGAGTTGTCATTTTCCAATAGTTTTCCGCTCGATAGCAATAAATTACAAACGCTTCACAACCCCGGTATTGGATCGTCGATAGATGAAACGCAACAGGAGGAAGAGAGCGGAGAGAGAGAGTGAGAGGGGGGTAAAACAGGGACGCAAACACATATTTGAATGATTTATGCCAACCGTTTGAAGAACCCGTTGAATAGTGTGCCAATTTCGCACGCTCGAAAGGACATAATATTTTATACCTACCCCTTCTTATAATTAATATCTTTAAATTATTTTTAACCTAAGTTATATAAGTAAAAGCCAACTTTTAGATACACCAAACACGATAATAATCGCTAAACCACAGCTTTCCGTAATGGGAAAAGACCTCTAGACGAGCTTACCTTCGGAGATTTGATCCCACGACCTACACGTTGAAAAGGCAGTACCATACACTCGTGGCCAAAATCGCTCACACTATGAGCCACACGCAACAGACCACAAAAAGCAACAACACCACCGCATCAAGCAACATTTAAATCACTTTTTGTCACATTTTTAGATTTATTGGTATGAATTTCAATTTTAATACCAAATCCACTGCACTGTTCATCGTATGAGCCTGGAAAGCGATACACGAAACAAAGTCACAATGCGTGCAATGCATTTTGAATTCAATCGTACCGGTTGATTGAATTCATCGTTCCTCGTCCCCGGGGTTTGAATCGTTTGCCTGCAGGAAAAACTGCCCGTCCGTCCCATCTGCCCTGTGGTCAGTAAAAGGATGTGGCTTCCTGCCGGCAGGAAAATTCATCAACAGCATCATTACCGTCTGCCATGCATGCATTGTGGAGGTTTTTTGGACCATTTGTCTGGATGGGAGGGACAGCACACACACACACAATATGTGGGGAGGCTTTCCAGCGTTGGTCGACTGCTCTAATCAACAGCCCTTTAACAGTTGGACCACAGAGCCGTTGCCGGCTGGTGGTGCTCGAGGCACGCATATTGATAACCCTCCAACAAAAGCTGCTGGTGCTGGATGGGAAATGGACACAACTACCACACACACGTGCCACGTGGTTCCGTACCACATTTGTGCAATTCTTGAGCCTCTCGCAAGCTGGATGCAGCACGTTTCAAGGTTCAACCCGTCCAGCCCCAGTTCTTATCATGGAGTCTTGGGGTTTTACATTTCACTTGTGTGTCTCTCTGTGTGCGGTTGGCTTCACTCAATTAAGAAACCGGGCAACACCGGGATCTCGTACTGTCACCGGAGTCCACGAAACAGCCGTAATGATCCAGACAATGTTGTCTGTTGGTCCGAAATAAGTTTTCAATCAATGCCGGTTACTCCGCTCACACACACAAAGAAGGCGATCAGCCATGTAGCTGCAGTCAAACGAACCACATAAAGGAATATCCAAGATGTGAGATTTCAGAGTGAAAAAAACCTCCCCCGATGCAACCAATATGCAAGCCAATGTCAAGTTCGTCTCTTTGTTCCATAGCTCATTCGATTACGATTTTGTCAAGACTTGTCGCCTCACCGCACACGCCTAGCCTTATTGGGGAGGGGGGGCCGATATAGCCGCTCCGGGTGTTTAGAATTTCAAATGAGCACCGTAAACCGTAGGCAAAACCCTCCGAGAGCTCAGATGGTGGCTGCGCCGATCGATCTATTTTATCGCAACGTTCGAGAAGTGATTGAACGCTCGCTATGTACGAGGACGGGTACGTGAGCAGCACGGCGGACGGTTTTGTTGCGGTGTGGTTGCGGTGTGGTTTGCTTGTAACCCACACCGAAAAACGCTTTCGACGATGATGTACAATGTTGATGCTCGATTTCGTGAAAGCGTGGCAAAGTGCACACAAGACGCTCGCTACCTGTCAGATTGAGGTCGGTGTGATCTAGATCAACGTCGTGCACGAGGTTAGCGCAGGGCTAACTATTTTCGAACAAATCTATCATGAGCCGGCGGTTGCATGTGGCAACCGTTTGCTATGACACGACGAACTTCAAAGTTCTCCCATCGTGTAGCTTAGAATCCAGCTGGTGTGAACCTTTTTTTCTGTTTTGCGGGATATTCGAAATATTATCCTAACCTCGTTTTTTTTCCACGCCAATCCCAGACAGACGGTGGAGCAACAATAATTAAAAACAAAACCTTCCCGTCTGCAATGATGGATGTGATTGCTAAACAACACGTGGCGGTGTCTCGCCGAGCGTTTGCTTTTCCGGCGAGGAAAAGCAGAAAGACAATATTATTTTCTCACCATCAAGGGTGGAACTTGACTTGGGCGAACGTCGACTTTGAAAGTAGGAAGACAGCACCTCAAACAAACCGAATGCTTCATCAGCTCGATTTGGTTAAACGATTTACTAAACAGCGAGGCAAGCCTGCATGTTACAAAACTACACACGCTACAAGACGACCGAGTGAATCTCTAATGGTTGCGCTTCAATGCACTTACAGAGCTCCTGGAGATGCCCCCAGACATTGGTGGGAAATTCCAACCGAGTACAACCATAGAGGAAGTTGTCAGTTTTACGGGAACAGGAAGTAACAGTATAGGTAGCGCTTACAGGGCATATCGGTTTGTTCGTGTGCCGAAAACGGGGAAAAGATGTGGCGCCCACGCGAACCGGAACCGTAAGCTCGGCTGCTCATGAGTCGTAGTCGTGGTTATTAATTTAATCGATTAACGCTACACGTGTTGGTGTGTTGGTGTGGGGACTCCTTTCCCACCTGCGTACCGATAGCCTGAGGAGGTGAAGTTTTCGGGTGTGATCATCATCATGCTCATTACTTAGGTAACACTCCAATCACATCCTCAATGCGAAGTGTGCGCGTGTATGTGTGTGGCTGGTGGGAGTCACGCTATCTGCTTTTGGGCGGACCGACCCGTCGACATACGGTCTGGTGGATTATGGCGTGGGAAAGCCCATAAGCGTGCGCCGGTCGACTGGACACGGCGGTCCCCATGGATAGGGAGTTTGCTGAGTGAAAAATCACGTGCCAAAGAGGTATCACGAGCCGAGCGCTGCTGAAAGCTATACTTAGCTCGGCTGCGGTGATGTGCGTTGGGTGCGTTCGGAAGTTAGGTTCACATTTCCTGGATCGCAATTCTTGATGGATAGCAACTAGATCCGGATGAATCCTCATGGACAATTCAAAACAACTTCTCTTCCAATTTTAGACTACACCTGGGGAATTCTTTATCTTCATGGCCATGGATGAGATCATAATTTTGAATCCTCACCATCTTCAGCTAGACCTTGGAAATTCGAATCGTTCAAGCATTCTGTTATAATACAGGCTACCCTTCATTTTTTTAGATCTTCAGAATTCTGACAGTCCTAGAATTCTGGAGGAAACAGAGCTATCATTAAGAAAGTTTCCTATGGAACTGCTAGACCAAGGTTCTTCATATTTAGCACATAGATCCGGATGATTCCTCATGATAATATATAATGCTACTCTTCAATTTTCTTGCTAGATTACACCAGACTACCAAGATTTCTGTGTCAATCTAAGCTACTCTTCAATTTTGTTGGATCATCAGAATTTTGGCGGACCAAGACTGGACTACAGACTACAGGACTGAAATAGATCTTCAGAATTCTGAACTTCTATCAAGAATTCCTTAGGAATAAAAACCATCTGAAGCTTATACAAGGATCACGATTCTTCATAGCTAGAAACTAGGTCTGGATTAATCCTCAGGATAGTTTTTAAAAATCTCAGAGAACCTCATATAGCTTGAGCCTTCAGAATTCCGACCGATCAAGAATTCTGAAGGAATCTAAGGTACTCTTTAATTTTTTTCCTAGACCTTCCGAATTCTAACAGACCAAGAATTCTACAGGAAACTAGGTTATCAAACTGCAAGTTCCATATTGAAGTATTGGACCACGGCTAGTAATTAGGTCTGAATGCGGAATCCTCACGAGAAGGTATAAAACAGAACTCTACAATTTTTTGTTGGACCTTCAAAATTCTAAGGTACACAACATTACTCACCAACATGCAATACCGTACAGCACGCAAATGCTGAGGTTTATTAACTTAAAGCCCAGCTGATGGATAGTGTCCCGTGCCGTGGGTAGAACACATTACAACACCACCAAGACTCACCAGGAACACACCGATCTCTCTCTCTCTTACCAATTTCGCCGAAGCAAAATAAACACACACACAAACCTCGGCAAGTAACTTTCAAACTTCGCTCAATCATTCAACGGCTACATTCATTATCAAATTTAATTAAAGTTCAACCTTCAACCGCTTTTTCCAAACTGTACCGATGGACGGGGGATTCTCGGCGACTCTTTTGGGTGGTTCTTTAGGTCACCAATTAGGCAAACTTAACCTCAGCGTGCGTGTGCCCGGGCTGAAACACGCTCGCCCTGGAACTTTACCAACTGGGGCCTTCGTAGCGGAGAGTAAAAATATGGTTTGTGTGTGAAACCGACGACCAAAGCTACGGTTCGTTTAATCGAAAACGATATTTGCGCTAGAGCGTGCGAGTGTGTGCGTTGGGAAATTGCTCCCCGATAATAACTCCCGTGTGTTGCGAATGGTCGGCAAAGTGGGGGGGTTACAAGAAGATGGAGCAAATATTTGCTCTAATTTTGACATTTACCCTTTTTTTCTGTGCCCCCTCCCTTCCAATGGGTGCGAAGGTAATCGGATCAGCAAAGTGTTGGGTGCTCCGAAAGATCGATCGCTCCCGCCAGAAGGATAAGCCCTCGGTTCTTGATGCTCTCGTATGCATGGCGGTGTTGGTTCGGTCGGGCGTACCTTCGCTAAAACTTCCTCCAAAATTCCAAACGACGGTAGAGTAGTAGTCGCACGTGCCGTTGGGCGCACCCGGAGATTACTGCTGTGCGACTCGGGCGATGTTTGCCCCGGTGAGTGCGAAATTAGTTTGCACGACGCTTGTTGCGGATCGAATTGCAATGCGCCTCTAACCAAAGGTGCGTCATCGAAATCTGTGCCGATTTTTGGAGAGTTGTAGTCGATGGGGGAGAAGAGCGGTGAAAGGTGGAGGAAGAAGAAGTGGGGAGGGGAGAGGGGGGGTAGTATAATTAATCGCAATTCGCGAAACGCCTCGATGGTGTCGATATCGAGCATCCAGCGAAAAGCCATCAACATCACCGAAGGTACGAAAGTGTCGTTGCCGTGTTCTTGATCGACCCAGTCTCGCTCCGTGTGTGTGTGTGTGTGGGGGGGGGGGGGGGGGAGAGACAGTTACGGATGAATTACTACACCCCGTTTACGCAGCAAGCAGAAGCTGGCCGCCCCGAACGTATGCGTGCCCTTTGAACTTACCCAGGCCACAGTTTCCCAAGGATTCTCTGGAAGCGACGAAAGACGCGGTGATAATTAATTCCATCAGGAACGGTGGGTGGTATCGTCTGGGTCCTTCCAGTTTGCTGGGCTGTCATCAGTAACGGCAGCGCAACGGTTGGGCGGATGGGAATTTCTTTATTTATTCATAAGGCTCTCAGCTGGTCGGTCGGGGCCGGATCGTGTGACAGCTCGTCGTTGCTCGTCACCATTCCGGCCTAAAAACCAAATGTCAATCAAAGCCCGACCCGTGCATACGGTCTCCGGACGAGTCGCCGGATCCTCGCAGGATGGATTGCATCCGCTGGCTACGATGGAAGGTTGGAGAAGGTTCATAAATTTTGACTACCGCATAATTACGCGCCCTCTCCCCGAGCGCGGCTGGTGCGGCCTGGAGGCGACCCATTACCAGCGAAACATGGAAATCTCATCGCACTCGTAGAATTGTAGCAGGGCGTACGATGTGATAACAAAGGAAAAACAACAAGCCGAGAGAGAGAGAACGAATGTCCTCAGCTTTCGGACAACGGCCATTAACCGAACCGGTGTCGGTTCACATGAATGCTTAATGAAACAGCAAGCCACCGGGAGACGTAAGCGCCACCGCTGAACTGGTTAAATGCGCTTCCAGTCGGGCGAGGTAGAGAGAAATTAAATTGTTCCGATTGCGTCCCGTGAATACTTCTCGCCTGATCCGGTGATTGAATCGCTATAGTTGTGCTGAATTCCGGATTTTATTGCCCATTTTTTTGTTCGCTCTGTAGCTGTGTAGTTATCAATTCTTCATTGGTGAACATACTCTGGTGCCGTGACCGGGATTCAAATGGCGATTGAAATGTCATTTCGTCTTGCGCATTCTTTCACTGCCACCTTTTTGTTTCCCACTGTGAAGAAATGTTTATTACGACCTCGTGTCTGTTGATGTCCGGTGCACTTCACCTGACACTAGTTCCGGACGCGCCTATAATGGCGCTCATCAAATCGCCACCATTCGCCTGCCCATCGTCAAGGTAAACACGGGTGCTATTAAAACGCCAGCGCAACATGTTCCGGAATGAGGATTTTCATTAAATCCTGCCGTACGTGTACACAAACACCATCGAACATCATTACCGCTACGCAGGCTGTCCACAATAGCCCGATCACCACTGTGTTAACCTCCGCGGGTTAGCATCACGATCCGGCGAGCGCGACTATATCGTTCCCGGAGAAAGCTTACCACCGCCAAACCAAACCCAGCACCTAGCAGCATAAACGGTAGCAGCAAGTGATCCAGCCGAAGCGTTACCTGCTCACCTGCGCCCTGCTGACCGCTGCGAACGTGGCGAGCGTGCACCTTGAGCGCCCGGTTCATGGCAAGGATGTGGGCGGCATCACGCTGCCACTTCGCGTACAGTCCGTGCTGCAAGAAGTGTAGTATGTGGTCGTTCGCGGCCCGATACAGCGGTGATCCGCGCGGGTAGAGATAGGCGAGCGTGTAGCTGCGAGGACACTCGCGCAACCGATGCAACCGGGCGTTACCGTTCGCGCTCAGATACTTGGTGGACAGTCGCCCAAAGTCCTGGTTCCGGATGAGACCGGCGGTGGTACCCTCCAGCACACCGTACGCTGCCGCCCGGCCCGGATTGTGCTCGATGACGAGCCGCTGCTTCAGGTTACCGATCGTGCTGCCCGGCCGTTCCGTCCCGAACACGTCCACGATGAGGGCCGGTGCGGTGACGGTGATCGTCAGACCGCTCGCGTCCAGCTCGGCCAGCGTGTCCAAGTTTTTCATCGAGGTAGGCGTGGTGTAAACATCGACCAGCGAACCCTGCACCGAACGAGACAAAGCCAGACTATTTAAACAACTTTCCACCACAAACTTGGCGATTGCATACCTTTCAGGAGGGAGGAACTTTTTTTCCCCAATAATCCTTACAAAGTATCTACCAAGTTTTTTCTTGTTTTTTGGTTGAATTCTACCTCACATCACGCGGATAATGATGAAGAGTTGGTCTAGGAAAATCTCTTTACCTACAGACACTCACCTGGAACGCGCCCGTTATCGTGAGTCCCCAGATTAAGCCGAACGCCACGAACAGCTTTTGGTGTGCGGTCGTGCGATTGAAACCGTTCGTCGGTGCTGTCAGCAGTGCTCCAACAATCTGGCCCACCAACCCGATCCGATCCGGCTCAGGACGGTGCGGCGCGCGAACTGGTGAGAGGCGCCGCATTTTTCCCGCCCGACACGCACTCACGTGGGATGAGTTGACCGGTCGGTAGATGGCAATGAACTGTGCCAGGGCAAGGTAGCACAAGCTCACCAGCACGACCGTACTCCAAACGATGATCCACAGCGTCGGTGTAAAGCAGCGAAAAATGAGCAACCAGTCGGGAAGCTAGCCGGAAAGGAAGAGGACACATGGAGAGCCGTTACTACTGACCTGATGGTGTGACCTCGCTTGCTGTGATTTGTATATAGCCGGGAGACGGGGAGCAAAAGAAATCTGAACCTCCTAACCTAGAATTCTAAAGGCGAGGTGGAAGGCGAGCTATCAGAAATGCTTGTACTTCCTGCTGATGTGTTTCCTCCACCCAGCCAGCCATTAGTAATTGTACCAGGAATGTTTTTCGCCGGAGATCACCTCTCCGGAGTCTGGTTCGTGCGACCACATGCTCCCGAGCAGCATCTTAACTTTCACTCCACACAGCGGGCTGGCAGCTGAGGTTTTTCAGCTCGCAACCTTTTCCGAAAGGTTGCACGCGAAAGGGATTCGCCGCCAGAGCCAGCCACAGGGGAAAATCAATCCGGTCGGTGTGTTTTCTTTCCATTTTTGACCTATTCCTGCCGGGCCCCGTACGCCACAAGTACGGCAATCGGTCGTTCGATCGATCGAAGCGTTGTCGATGATTCAACTAGCTCTGTCGAGCTGGTTGAGCTTGTAGGTTGGGTGTGCGGATGGGGCTGGAAAATTTTAAATTCCTTTCTTCAAGTCCCCGCTCCGGCACACCCTTCCCCTCCCTCTAATATCCCCTTTTCGCAGCCACTTGTGAAGGGCCGTTCGACGGGTTTTTGTTTTGCTTCCGGGTGAGTTTTGTTGGAGAGTGGGCCGGTCGTTTCCAATCGTAGTCGTTGCTTAAAGTCGTTTCGTGCCCGTCCCCCTCACCGACTCCCCGGTTTTTCTCCCGAAATGGGGAGTACATTCAGAATATATCTCGATGATTCAATGAGTGCGCACTCGCTGCGTACGCCCGGGAGCAGTTGATTCCTGTTTTCGAAACCGCAGCAATCTGGGATGGCTCTGGGTCTGAAGCAGTACGTCCTGTTCCTGTTCCATCGCCGGTCTGTACCGAGCAGAAGGATTAAAGCTTCGGCCCGATCGAAGAACCGTGGGGATCGTCCGCACTGCCTCGGCTCTCGCTGTCCGCGACCCTTCCTGACGTGCGGTGCGTGCGTATGCTTTTGCCCTGTTCGCATTCTATGCAAGTCGGGACGGTTTTGGCCCCGAATGGGGAAAACCGGAAATGAAAACTGAACTGAACGATGGAAATCCGTTTATTTTCCATTTCCATCCACCGGTGGACGGATGTTGTGTAGTGATTCTAACCGACACGACACACTCATACGGCCGGACGAGCTTAAGAACGGTCAACAATTCGTCTCATGCTCGCCACATTTTCTCTACTTGACAGGCACACACACACAAACGCACACGTACACAGTCAAATAAGCATTTGCTTAAAGTCGTTGATCCGGCCGCAAGCCAAATAGAACATTATTGAAAGAAGAGAAATCGGTACAGAAACTTAATGCGCCTAGCGAGTATGCAATGTTGGTGTGTTTGTGTGTGCCTGGTACATTCAAAATTAACCATTTAACCAGTTTGCTTGCTAAGCTGCCAAGGGCGTAGGAAGTAAGAAGTTTGTGCTTGAACGTTGCTTGCGAGATGAAATTTATCGACCAACACTCTAGTGGGGATTTGTTGGGGGGAGGGAGGGACTCTCGCACTCTCTCTCTCTCAGGACTCGGCCCCTCATCCTTCCTATACTCACCATACCAGCCGCCTGGACGAAAACGCACAAGCTGTCCTGATAAATTCCCGCACTAAACTGCAGTTCACGCGTTTCGTAATCCTTCAAGAAGTACACGTTCATCGAGAGCCAGGATTCGCGTGACATCAGCCGTCCCAGCACACCGGTAAACGTCCCGTTCGCCATCTTGAAACCGAAGTTTGCCCGCGTGTGGTGCACTCTTGGTGTGAAGTTCATCCGGGAGGTTAGCTCGCGTAATGCTTCCACATCTGCCCCGAACACACCGTCAAGCAGCTCGGTCGACGAGTTGATGGCACCGGGACGAAGCGTTGGGAAGGTGGTTGGCATCATGTCGATGTCCTTCCGTCGGTAAGCCATCGCTGCCTCAAACCCGTAAATGTCGAGCGGCATTTGCTGAAGGTTTATAGAGCGTCCGAAACGATCCAGATCGGTTGGTAGAGGTTGATTTAGATCGGTTAGCGTGTAGAAGGTGCCCCAAGAATCGTTGGAAGTTTCTGATGCTTCCATCTTGAAGAGATCCAACAATCCGATCGTCAGCGCAATCGAGCAACGATACCAAATCATTACGGCCCTAATTATCTGCTCCGTTCGCCAGAGTACGGTAAGCAGAGACCTTGCGCTGGAGAGGTCCTCCTCACCTGGACACTCGCCAGAGGGCGCTTCATCAGCGAGAAGAATCAATTTAAGTGCCAATGGGAATGCTCGAGCGGTCATCATGAAGAATTCCGAAATCGCTAGATCTGGTAGCATCATAATCACCACGATACAGCTAGAATCGTTACCCGTCACCCGGTTGATGGTGGTCAACATGTCCGCCGCGTCCTCCTCCTTCTCAACTCTAAACACTATCCGCTCGGTAAGCTTTTCACGCGTGAATGTCTCTACCACCAGCGCAAGGCTATCCTCATCCTCATCCACCGAGCTACCCAATTGCAAGAACACGATCAGCAGTCCACGCTCGGCGCAAGGATCGTTTACCACCGCCACAAACCGCTGCTCAAGAGCAATCAAACGTTGGCGAATAATGGCGTCCGCCGCGAAACTATGAGACGCCCGGGCAATTAAATCCACACCAGAATCACAGCCAGCAGTAGCGAACAGCAGCAGCAGTGACAGGCGTGACCAACAACACGGCACAACCGCTTCCGGCATCGTCCGAAATGCGACTGGTCACCGCCAAAAATTGAGGCCCAACAGGCAGCCATCTTTTTTTTTACGTTTTCATTGGTGAGCACCAAGCCACAAACCGAACCGAGCTGATTTATTTATTTCCCCTAGAACCGATCGTGGGGGGAAGGGGGAGACCCCGTAACGACCGGGACCCTCCAACGAACGGGGGGGGGGGGGGGGGGGGGCGGCAAAGAGATTGATGGTTTATTTTTCCTGTCATCAGAGTTTCGTTGGGACCTTGGTTGGGTAATCTTCACACGGCCTCGAAGAACCTTTTATCTCGCACCGGACGAAATGCCGCACGAAGAGCCACCGGCCGAGGGGGTTTGCCGGACCTGGTATGGCATTATTTGTTTGCCTCCGCACAACACGGAGTGGTCTGCTTTTGTCCTTTTGTGTGTCTTGTTTTTTTGTTGAGGACCTCAACTACCTTCCTAACCCTGGATCTCCTCCAGAGGTTTTGTTGATTTTTGGACCGAGTCCCGAACTCCGTTCAAAGTTTGCTTAATGAATGGGCGAAAGAGAGAGAGAGAGTGAGCGAGTGACAGCGAAATGAGTTTAGATTTCTCTGCCCGGTTTGAGTCGTCGGAAAATGGACAAAGGCCTTCCCGTTTCAGGGGGGAGGTTATCGCATCAGGCCACAGATACCTGTCACCTCAGGTGCCTACTGCCAGACACTGCTCTTTCGCCCACCAATCCAACATCATCATCGCTGTCATCGTTAATCAATGTCGAACGCTTTGACCGGTGGCGTCGCAAAATGGCAGCCGAAGAAAAACTGCCATTCGAACGCAAACGGAACAATGGTGCGTTCACGTGGTTACGGATGTCCACAGTTACTCTGCTCGAACCCAGACCCCTCAGGTATGTGCGTATGTGTGCGTCGAATTGAATATCTCAAATCTTGAATGTGGCGTACTACTGCATCTCAACTTCATGCTCCCAAGACACCGGGGGGGTTGATGACCCATTCCGCTATCGCTATTCAAGCATCTTAATATTGTTTACCCTGACGCTCGCTCGCTCGCCCAGGTGTGGCCAAAGGGCCGGAAGCGATATACACCTCTCCCCAGAACCGTTCTCGTTGCGCTGTCGCAGCTTGTTTCGTAGATAAGAAGTTCGCACCCGGCTACCGTACCGAGACTTCATTACGGATATCTTAACGGCTGTGTGGTACCGGTTGATTCGCCCAGGCCCAACCAACTGTGAAGTCTGTTGCGTGGCCTTCAAAGTTACGCAACTGTCATCCCCCCTCTTAAGAGGTTTCTCCACAAAAACTGATTGAATCGTTTTCGATTGTTTTGGTGCGAAGTTTCCTTTGATGGACCAGTTTTCGGACGAAGATTGAAACATCGGATCAAAGTACTGCCAGCGTTTTTGCACCTGATCGTCTTGATGGGTTCGAGGTGCTTCGGGAGAGATTTCGCAAGATTCAATTAGGGTAATGGATGCCAACCATCGGACCATCGTCAGCGTTTAGCGTTCGGGTAGAATTGCTCGCTGGCTCGCGCATCACATCTCGAGCCATGGCAAGACATTGCACCCGGCGTGTCGTGGCATTGATGATGTCAGCAGAACTCCACTTCCCACGTCGAGCCGGAGATTCAATCGGTCGGTCAATCCTTGCAAAGCACGGCACAAGCTTTGCCCTAGGTCAAACAACCGCAACCGTTCCAGCGTTCCAGCGATTACACCCCAAACACCCTCACTGCATTTCCCTGGCATGCCTGGACGCGACCTGGGCGACCTGCTCTTCTGGAGAGCTTCGAACAAATCTTCGCACCGTAGAAGGAAACTCGGGTCGGAAATTAGCTCTGACCAGGGAACATCGCTTTGAGCGATGCTCAGAACTTCTGGCAAGACGCAAGATAATCGAATGCCAACCATACCAACCGTGGTCGTGAACCGTTGATCGTGTCCTGATGGTGTGTGGCGGTCCTATTGTGGCCGGCAGCAAACCATTCGCTCCCTTTTTCCCACCAACCGGTGGTCCTGTGGTTTGATTGTCGAAGATGCGAGGCATTCGACTAAGCGATTCTTGGTGAATGTCTTCCAACCGCGTATTACCTGGTCCCTTCCAAAAAGGAAAGGGATTGAGCCGGGAATATTAGGTCTGATTTGAATGTTTTTCGGGTCGGGAAAATTATTGCAACTTCTACACTTATCTGGACATAAATAATGAATAACTCGCCACTAGAAACTCGCAGCTCCCTCTGGTGGGAAAACTGCTCATTCATAAAACATCGATGAGCAAACAACAGCGACAGCAAGCAACAATTGCAATCACATTTTTCATTTTTTTCCACCGACCACCCACCAACCTGGGAGAGGTGGGTGCGGGCGGAAGAAAAGCGGAAAACTTTCCACATTTTCCTGGCGAGCGCCACTGTCCCAAAGCGCACCACCGGTTGTAACAATAATGGCAAACCGGTTCACATCCGGTCCTTGTAATGTGCCTACTTCCTCATTATACTCTACCACCTCCCCCACCCCCCTTTCCCCCACCCCTCCCCTCACACCTCCCCCTTCTGCTCACCAAAAGCTTGGAGTGTAGAAAAGCTCAAATCGAGCACACTCGAACGCTGCGTTGTTTGCTTTTCGCTGTGCGCGGCCAGAGGAGGAAGGTTGCCGAAACGGTCACCGAAAAACAAACCACTTGCTTTGGAAAATGGGAAAAGTCTTCCTTCCCCACAGGCACACCCACTCTCATCCCTTTATGTTGATCCTCGGGAAAAAACAGTTACGATTGCATTTGTTCACTCGAATTCGGTTGTCGCTCTCCCTCTCCCACTCTCTCTCTCTCTCTCTCGCTCAGCGACTAGCGTTTTGTTTCCGAATTCACCCCTCTTCTCTTCCCCTCTGCATCCTCCTACTGCTAATGGGGCGAAAGAGGTATAGAGTACGGGGGGGGGGGGGGCTGACTATTTGAAGGGCGCAAGCGTAACATCATATTTTACACCATCCTGTGAAAGCTCATAAATCATTATCCTCCACGCCTTCGCCACCCATGCCTCCCACCCTCTACCACCCTTCCTTCCCACCACGCGACTCCACGAACGTGTCCGAGCAGGTTCAGGGTTTCCATTTGTGCATCCTCGCGTACGTTTGCTTGTGGCATGTGTACTCGTACGTGTGTTTGTGTGTCTGTGTACTCTCTCCCTCTTTCCCTTCCTCCCTCTCTTCCTTTCACTATCCCTGCCTGCCTTGTAGCTCTTTTTGTGTGGATGGAGCTTTTCTCGGGAGTCCTCGTACAAGTAAAATTGCCACATGAACATGACAGTTTACAAAGCGCCCAATGGTAGCGCACAGTGGGACCATGCAAGTGGTCAAAATTTTACTGGTTTTTTTTTCAACCAAAGTGGTGCAATGGTGCAATTAGTATTGAGAATGACTCACTGTTTTAAACGACAGAGTCGAGTAATGGCGCACTCCTATTTGGATTCTAGTCAATCACTTCCTTCGTCGGTCAGTGACACGCTTTTTCCGTATTCCGATTCCACATACCTGTTGTGAATTTTCAGATCAGATCATCAGATAATCAAATTTGCGTATGCTGAGGGGAGTATTTCAAACACGCCTCTGAAACTTCGTAATCAGCTGTTGATTAAAGCAATTAATTGATTGCAAAGTTCCACAACGGGCTTGAAAAATTTCACTGCTGAATTGTATCACTCTCCTAAATGATTAACCGATTCCACCCGCTAGAAATATATTTCCCACATAAATTATCCAGAAAATATCGACGAGGACAAAAGCAAACGCAATCAAACTTCCTTTCCAATTATGACCAGAGCTTCTTCCACCGTGCGACTTTCGCTAATACAGGGGAGTTTGCAAGTAAAGGCTGCGTTCGGTGGTGGAAAACCCCTTCTCGGCCGGCAAAAAGCTGGGACTAAAAAGCGCGGTTCACTTTTCACTGCTTTTTATGCACAGCGACGCTGGTCACCACCCTCTCCGGGTTTCGCTTAAAGAGCGGCTCACAGCCACAGAAGCTCGTGGAAGGGGTTCGCGGGTTTTCATCCACCGAGCTCAAGAAAAGCCATATGGCGGTGTAAAATAGCTGGGCATACGGGAATCTCCCTCGGTCGCGCGCTTCATCTGCCCCAGAACCCATTCCCATTTCGTGCCCAATCGTTCATTTTGCCAAGCCGCCGGTTACGGAAGGTGCGTTTTCGGGGGTTTGATTGAGTAGATTTATTGGTGTATTATTTACGAGCCCGGGCACGCCTGCTACGTGTGCCAGAGTGGGAGTGTGTGTGGCGTACACAGACGGCTGGCTGTGGCACTTGACGGACTGGTACAGCTTCCTTCCGGACGTCCGGACACGTTCCTTCGCATCTGTGCTCGTGCTGCACGGTGCTTCTTCCTCGATACGGCGATATGCTTTTATTGCTTCGCCCGGATTACGCACTGCCCTGTTAAATGTTTCATGATACATTATACGAACGACGACTGATTGATGTACCGATACCGATGAAGCAATCGTGAAGATGAAGGAAAAACACATGGCGTGTGAACAAATCCTTCCGAAGCAAAATGCTTTAAAACCGACCGGTTCGAGTGCTTCAGAAAGTTGAATAATCTCCGAATAGTTACAAACTTATACCTCGCTGGAACTGAAAAGCGATGCGTATTGCATACATTTAGGCTGACGGATCAGCATTATGACACCGGTATTGCTGAGCAGCATTCACAACGCGGGCGATAAAAACCACAGATAAGCGATAAATTCACGCCTACCGCTTCTTGGCCGCTGCCGGTGATTAAGGATCGCTTGCAATAAACTTTCCACCACCCAGAAAAAACAGACGCAAAGCGGACGGAACCGAACAGGTGGGGGAGGGAGGGTGGAGACGCAACCTCCCAAATGCACAAATGAATTGAAAATGTGCCCGCGCTAGTGGTGCGCCCGGAATGCGCCAAAGAGACCCCGGGTTCGAAAAGTTTTCCCGGGGAAAAGTGCATAAATTTATCAATTCATTCGCGCGGCTGCCAGGTTTTTAGGAAGGGAAAAAAGGGGGGAAGTAGGAGGGGGGAGAGAGGAAAAGTGGGACGATGCGATGGGAGGATTTAAAGATGGTAATAAATTTGAAATTCCCCAATCCCGGTAGGCTTCCCTAACGGCTGCGTTGCAGGGCAAAAGCGAGCTGCGTCGTTCTTTCAAGCGTATGCTCACACACAATCACACACACACATACACACAAATGCATCTGCCGACAGAAGTCGAGCGGTGCCATTCGATACCGAGCGAAAGCATTCAATATTCATTCCAATACTCCAGGCGGCGTCAGCGACCAGGCGTCTCCATTTCCCGAGCTCGCGCGTGTGAATTATTTTATATTGGCAGCCATTTTTTTGTTGTTGCTCGTTTTTTTTTGGTTTTCAACCTCTTTAAAGTCTCTCAATACTTTCACGGCTCACATTTCTCGCTCGAAACAAGAAATTGAAACGCAAGAAGCTACACATCTCACACCTCCCTTTTGTATGCTTCTTCTGTGTGCACTACGCTCGTTTGATGGAAAATTCATTTATTTTCCGTCCATCGGAACCGGTGCGAACTGAAGACGATCATGCGTGCGTGAAGGTAGTGTAGGTAGCTGCCTCTTTCTCTCTCTTACACACTGACACACGCGTTAAACTTATTGCGAATTTGTGAGTCAGAGAGGCTCGAAACTCGATCCTCGACTCGACTTCCGCCATGCTGGGAAATGGGATGCGTTCGGGCGGGAACAAAATGGCGAAAGGGAGAAGGATTAGCCTGGATTTGGTCCGGGGTCACGGATGCTTTGATGGGGTTCGCTATCAACAAACCAAACCGGACCACCATGCCAAGGTTCGTGAGTCGTGGAAAACCACCCCCCTCCATTTTCACGAACCGAAAGGGATGCGCTCTCAACTTATCTGTGTGTGTTTTGGAAAAATAAAATCGAAAATCGATTGCCGTACAAAACCGAAGCGAAGTGAAATGAATTAAAGACAAAATTATTTGAAGAGTGCCTTCAAAGATCAATGCTTCGGTGGTGTGTGTGGGCGGGCGAGAGAGAGAGAGGGAGAGAGCGAAAAGACACAAGAAAAAGCCCGATCCATTTTCCGAGCCGTTCTGCAATTGATGAAGCTTTAACGAGCGTTCAAGTGGAAGAAGTTTTCCTTTTTCGCAGACGAGATTTTCGATGGACCAGTGGGAGAAAGCAGGCTAAAAAAAACACAAGAGGCGAATGAATTAAAACGGAAAAATCAATGCAAGAAGAGTTTGTCACAAGGCTAGCAGGCATTCGGGGGAACCCCTTTTTTCCCCGACGCTTTGATCTTCACACTGCTTTTTCGCCTTCCCTTCATTCCCACCTCCACACTCACCTCCTCCTTTGGAGCCAAGTGAATTGAGCCGGAAAAATGAAGAGCGAAGATGGCTCAAGGAAGAAGCCCGTTTCTCGCTTGTCTCGAGCCTCCTTCTTTTTATCGGATCACATTAAATCTCGTCTAGGCGAAGCATTTTTTTCACTCTACTCCATCTCTACGCCGGTCCGGTGCCTTGAGTGAATGATAATTCGCATCACTTGAAGACGAACCACCAGTCCGGGACGATTCGGCGAAAGCATTGCGCTTAGTTCGATGAAACATGCTGCAGGACAAAAGCGAGCCGCACCAAGCAAGGAGAATAAGGCAATAAATGAGCCTTAGATGAGGTTGGAAAAGTGCATAAGGAAAGATGAAACTGGAAATAGGATTCTCAGGAAGCATATTAAAATTTATTATCTTTTTATTGGAAAAATTGTAGTTCTTCAAAGCCCTCAGAAAATTAATTTACAACTCTATTGTGTCTAAGAGGAGCAAGTCTCTAGAACACTGACGCTCAGATAAACAATGTTCCTGAAATTAACTTCTAGTGGCCGAGCAATTGTTGGACAATGTTCAAGAGAATGCAGACAATCCAGAAGTAGATCTGGATTCTGTCACACTTACTAATCTCTGCTCAATAAGCGCTGGAGAAGCAAATGGAATGAAATACTCGTGCTTAGTCGAGTCTCTCTGGATCCTGCTCTCAATCTAGATCAGAGTCCAGAAATTGCTCTGACATCACTAGTTTGTCTCAGAATCTACAGTACTCTGTTAATATCGTGACTCGAAACCATACTGTCTAGAGCAAGAAATATGATGCTCTCTCGCGACGTTGTGTTCCAATTCCAATATCCCTAGCTTTCTGATGGAACGCATCAGCGTCATTACTTCATCTTATCTTGAACCTACCAAGACTCCTTCTCTATTCATGTGGAAGGCCTGCAAAATCTTTAATAAGATGGGTTGTCTGGTGCCATTCTAACGACATTACCTCCTACATGCCTTCATATACATATATAAGATCTTTCTGACAGAGAACTTCTTCAGTTTTGGACAGAGTCCATGTCTCAGAATCATACGTGAGTACCGGAGCAATGAATGTTCTACACCGTCCTTACTTCGTCCCAGCTATTATAAGTGACGAATGATGTCTATGTGCATCAAAGTCCTCAAACTGGATATACTTGATGGATCTTGAGAAGAAAGTCCTGCTGGAGTTAAAAATTCCAGTTAATTTGGAGAGTCTCGGCGATGGCCCTCACTTTATGATGCTGTCAGCAGCACTTTGGTCAATCTGCAAGTCTTCTTCAGGACTCTTGAAGGATCACATAACCTCATGCAACCAGACCATCATCAGAAAAAGTCATAGTAAAACTATTTTAATTTGCCACACCCAGAACAAACCTTTAATCAAACAACTTCGAGACTTAAAAGGGTAGAAAATGTTTCTTGAATGTCACATTTACTCAGTGTTCAAGGAAACAACAAAAAACTCGACACACGATTCGATTGTTTGCGTACCGATTTTTGGCTCCTAGAATCGATTGCCCAGCACTTGTATGCCCGTACAAGTACACATAAAATAACAGGTCAATATTTACAGAGAGCAAAACAAAAACACACACACACACACTTATCCGGCTTGCTGCTGGTCGGAACACTTCACGGACGCCGTATTTCAATCTGAGCAAATATTTATCACCTCATGAAGCGAGCTCCGGACACGTCATCGATCGAGGGTTTTTGCCAGCAGCACGGTCGAGGTGCGCTGTAAACTATGCTGAATTTATTGAAAGCATCCGAATGCAATTGCGTCCCGGCACAAGCCTCCTCCCCGCCTTTCGCACGTCCCTCGCCGCTCGAAACTCTTTCAGCAGAAATCTCTCTCCGATGATTGACATTTAGTACGTAGTAGCGCCGACAGTGCATCTTGAGGATGTGGGCTTCAAGACGCCCAGAAGGAAAACCACGTAGCAGCAGCAGCACAGACACACAAATCAATTTTCAATCGAGCAGCGCCAGCCGGGTATTGGATGCAGTTGATTAAATTCAGCATTCGAGTCTTTGTCTTTTTCCCCGTACCATTGGACGCACCTCGGTACTTTCTGCGCGGGCAGCTGCTATGGTTTGGTGCGATTGGAAAGCCCTGCTCCAAGTGGGAGAAAACAACCGCCGGATGCTTAGAGATGCGAAGAAACGATTGGCTGACATGTTTGTTTTAATGTTCATCCGGCATCAAATGTGTGGCGATGTTGGAAGCGTTCGCTTAACGGATGAGCTCACAGAACAGTTGCGTGCCGTGCAGCGTGATTGTGGAGCAAATATTAAAATAAAATATAAAGAATAGTTTCCGGCCGTCTGTCAATCAATCACATGTAGATCGTTCTCATCGGCGCGCCATCTTATTGCGCTGCCATTACCGTTACGATGTAGATAAAATGGAACACACTTAGACGCTCTTAGATTTGATTCTCTTGGGTAAAAGCAAACCAAAACAAGCCCGTCGAAAAAACTTGTCCTTCCCTCGCTGGTTCAATTCAATCTCGCTTTGAAGCGCGCACTGCATACCTTTAGGCGCGCAGTAAACTCTTAATTCAATTTTTTAAACAACCTAACGCGGCTCGCCCACACACGGACGCACACTTTAAAAAGGAAGCAAGGTGGAAATTGCTTTCACTTCCCGCGTCGCAATGATCAACCCCCCCCCCCCCCCCCCCTTATACCATCGAGAAGGAGAGAAATGTTTTTAAATTGCCTCCCTATCCAAAACAACGCCATGAAAACTTACGCGCGTTTGTCCAGCTTGCCGACGTTGTCCCGTTGACTGATGGCCGGCTAACGTTCCACGGTGTGACGGCGTTGTAGGTGGTTTACCTTTGATTTAGTTGAAAAAATGGCGCCGTACGTCCCGCGCCAGTGTCCCAGGCAGCTGGACCTTGTTGGCGGGCGTCAAACGAGGCACCAGTTTTGACTGTGCGAGTTGCATGATGTTAGGGGCATCCTTTCAACACTCTACGGTACCGCCTAAAGTTATGCAATGCGTTACACGATTGTCACCTGGACCACCACGTTAGTCACGAGCAGCAGCAGCAGCAGAGCAAAGTCCATTACAGCTTCCATTTTGAAACGGGGAAAAAAGAACCTCACAAATGTGAGTGAATCTTACTAAGGCAGGAGGTTCTCCCGAGCACCGTATTGCCACCTTATCACCGAAAAAGCAATCAAAAACAGTTTTTGAAGGACTTGCTTTGGATTCGGCTGGCCGCGAACTGTTGCCTGGCGCTTCTGACGATGAAGCTGTCGATTTAAGCTAATTTCCTGTCCTGTCCAACTTTACAGCGGCAGGTCCCCCTCCGGGTACGTTCTACAACCATTTTGTGCGCTTCTTACCCTCTTCGTAGCAGGACCGATTTTGATTTCCGGAAAGCCACGAGAGCGAAGCGAACAACAAACAAAAAGAAGCAACCTGTCAAAGATGGATCACCGTTACGCACACTGTGCCACAATAAATATCCACCCAAAATAGTCCTCGGTGCTCTTGGGGCGTTCGATAGCCGGGACAGATCGGCAACCGTTTGCCAATAAATGTGAAAAGAAATTCAATTAAAATCTCACGCGAAAATCCATGCCCCGTCCCGAACAGTGTGGTGAAATATCTAACAACGTACCATTGAACTCCCAACACTGGTGATGCTCTTGAAGGGCTGCAGGGTTGCAGATATCCGGAGTTGAAAATAAAATCGGGAGTATTCTTTTTTTTCTTTTGGAGAACAGCAATACTTCACCAAGTGACGGATAGCGGAATGAATCCGCTTAGAGTTGAGGACCTTCAGACTCGGAGTGCCGGGTAGGTCTCCGTTAGATAAATCTAGATTTTCGCTCCGATGTGTGTCGCTGTCGTTCGCTCTCTCCAATAAACTCCACACCCTGGAGCATCTGGAGCATAAAGTTAGTTAGTGCTTAGTGCACTGTAATAAAATTTATTTCGGGACATTTAGCGAGAAATTTTACCATCATTTCGCTGTAGAGCTATTGCGAATCGTTTAGATACCAGGATGCTGCGTTCTATTTATGCTTTCCACGAGTCCGAGCAGCAGGAAGTCTATTTTTTGCAGTGTTTTGTCCCACCGATCGAAACGAATCAATGTCCCGCAACACTGCACACGTCAACGTGTAATTGTGAGTCATGCTCGTAACGCAAAACGCTCGCGGTACGGCGTCATTGCGATACGCAGCGGTTAGCAATACGCATTCACGGACACTTGGTGCTTGTGTCGACGAAGGGGCGTCCGGTCATCTAGACAACGTGCAGTGTGTAATTATGCGAATGGTCAGCGATAAATCCGATATCGACTGGAAGTAAATCGTGCCTCGGCGAACAAAACCACAACCACACACGCGCTCAACGGGGCAACGGAGGTGGAAGCGATGGGAGGATTCATCTGTCAGATATGCAAACCAACAGGCTGACTAATGTGTATGGGTGGTGTATCTTTCGTTTACAGGTGACCAGCTCATCAGCCGAACCGGCGAACCCGAACGGCCATCGGTAGCTGAGAGTTCCGAGTCATCCGCACAACTCACCAACAGTGCAGCAGAACGTATCGAACGGAAACCACCATCTCCGCAGCAGCCAGCAGCAGCAGCAACAACAGTGTCAAGTAATGATCGACCTGAAGAGCGCCCTCTAGTGAGGAATCGGGCGGAGGGACGATCAAAGACAAAGCCAAGCAGTAACGGTGCATCAACAGCAACCGTCTCTTCCTTTCTGACCGATAGCTATAACGCATCCGATAAGGTAGGTGCATCTTAAGAGTCCGACTATTGTACGCCTTCTCTAACCACGCTCGTTGTATTCTCCCACAGGTCCTCCAAAAACTCGTCCAAAGCCTTGGCAGATCGCTAAACACCCGCAAGCGCGATCGTCTCGAGGCAAAGCGGAAAGGTGGTTCCTCCTGGTTACGGCACGTGCCAGGCTGTTGTTCGGGGTCGGGTAAATCTGTCTCACCACCGGCGCGAGACTCGACCATCTCGGAAGCTGACAGCTGCTTGCGCTATCGCAACGAACGCAACCGTCTGCCGAGCGTTACCACCGACACGTTGCTTGATCGAGCAACGCCCATCACCGACCGGAAAGATACGGACGAGGAGGAAGACGAAGACGACGAGGAGGAAGAGGACGCGTACCTTAGAGGAGGCATCTATCGTAGTGTGTACTGCGGCAATGGATCGACGTACGATGACGTGCGGTTCATACTTGATCGGCAGCTGCTGGAATATCCGGAGGTGGAATCGGCAGTAGAGCTTACCTGTTCCTATCCACCAGAACACAACCACACCGGTGACGACGACGACGACCTATACGAAGATAACTACAACGAACACGAACACCCAAGCGAACGAACGTGCGCACTGCAGCGTAGTGCTAGTGAACGAACCGAACGTAACCGGTGCCCACGAACGAATATGGGAGCGAATGTGTCCTCCTCTGCTCGACAGCACGCGAAAGGACTTACCAGTGGACGACGGGCCCAATCAATTGGTGAGTACGATCTGTTACTTACTTCCCATAAGCTTCGTGGTCTTGTCGTTAGCAACGTTCTATCACAACCTAATATCCCAGCCATACTACGACGACATCACTCTATCAGAATGTGTGCCTACCACGCCTGCCAAACCTAAATAGACTCTATCAGGCTAGCTAGGAATAGCTCAACAGAGCCTGGCGAGCTCGTCATTGCAGTGGCTCCTCCATTGGTCTATCACACGTATGGAACAAAGGATCCTTCTGAGCCTCCTCTCGACCGCAACAAAGAAAATTAACTGAAACAAAGATTCGCAAGAGAATCGAGAGACAAATGAGCGTGAATCGTAAGGGAATCGTGAGACAAATGAGAGAAGTCGTACGAAATTCGTGAGAGAAATGAGATAGAAATGAGAGAACAATAGAAGAGAATCAAGTGAAAGAAAGAGAGAATCGAGAGAGAAATAGTGAAATGATTACTTTCCCATTTCTCTCTCATTTCTCTCTCGATTCTCTACGATTCTCTCTCTCTTCTCTATCGATTTTCTCTCGTAAGGTTCTTGAGGTGACTAAGAGATCGATAGACAAGGTCTCACTTATTGCCACAATATCAATCAGAGAGCAGCTTCAAGTACTGCTCTCTGGTGTGCCTCCTGATAGTTAGTCATCTTTCGTATAGCAAAACCCCGTAAGTGAATTCTTGGGCTATTCTTAGAAGTAGTACATTTATGGTTGAGTTAAGTGAATCATATCCGCAAATACTCTGGATTGATTTGTTTTGCTAGCCTTTCACACACGGCTTTTGCTCTGTTACAAGTTCAATTCTGCTATAAATATCCCGATGCACAACAACAGCAACAAGATCCGCGTGTACCCATCGGCGATCAGCGTAATCGCAGCTCGTGTTCTATTATTGTACGATGAGTGAAATTTTTCATCCACAAAGTTTCATCACATTTTATGATAACCTTCCGTGCCGTAATCAACTGCAATGACTCTCGGCACAACAAGAAGGCTACAAACGAAAAAAAAAGGAAGATATCGCCCAAGTCTTCAAGGCTTTTTGTTGGAGAAAATTATACTACGACTTCCAATCTTTTCGCTTCTGTCGTTACGCTCCAAACACGGGTACAAAAAAAAAGAGCCCCAGCTTCCGAGCGAAGCCACATTCAAGCAGCCATAAATGAATAAATAAAATATAGAATTGACCGGGCAGGAAAGCACTTGGCCCATTTCGCTCGGTGCCTGCAGCAGCACCGTAGGACGAGCCGTAGCAGCAGAAAACACGGGTTTCGATGTCTCGTTAATGCAGGCAGACAGATTCACCCGTGCGTCCCCGTTGTTGTGTTTCGGCGCTGCAAGACGTACCGGAACAAAAGAACTCGTCCTCCATCTCCTCCTCCTCCCCCGCTCTCTCTCTCTCTCTTTACATTTTTGCGCTTCGAGTACCAGAAATCCTTACCAATTCGCTGGCAAAACCGTGTGCGGGACTGCGAACCGGAGCTTCCACCGGATACTGAAGCACACCGAAGCGTTCGTGTAATTGAATTTACATTCATTTACGATCATTTACGGAAAAGCCACGCTCGTGAAGAGTAGCGGCAACAGCTCCCACCACTTCGGAAGCCACTAAACCACTATCAGTTGGAGCGGGCCGTTTTTTCTTTTCCTGCCCGAGCTCGATTGCGCTTGCCACAAGTCCCTTGGGGGACTTGAGCGAACGGGAGCTAAAGCGCGAAGTTTTTGAAGCGCTGTCGCAAAAAAAAAGTGACTCGACATATTTCGATTTGCCGTCAATTTTGCTCTGGCCCCGGAAAACACGCCCCATGCTTAATCTTTTGACGCGGGTTTCGCTGTCGGTTCGCCATGTCAGTCGGCCATGTTGGAGTACTTGTTGAATCGTAGTCTCGAGGTCCGAGGGATAGTTGCCAATAGTTTGTCCCCTGTTGGACGAGAATTTTTGACAGCCATTTTCTTTTTCTCCAACTTCATGTGAACATCAGTGGACATGCGTACCTACCAAAGACACAAAACCAACAAACTCAATGAATCGATCAAATATAGATACTTAAGCGAAACGCTTTCCCAGGAAAAACACAGATTCTCAAAATAGCGACCAAATCACCAACACACACACACAGTGACATTCATGGTGTTTCCTGGAACTCGCTTGCCTGTCTCGAGCGCCTGGGACATTCGGCTCGGTGAAGTGAACCGCTGTAAAGACCTAAGTGTTTCGCGGAAAAGCAAAACCCGAATACAGTAACCAAAAAAGAAACACGACACCAAGCTCCAAGAATTGTTGCACATTGGTAGGAAAATACCGTCCCTTTCACTCCCACGCTCTTGGCGTATCATCCCTCGCACACCGCCATATTGAATGGATTAAATGCTAAGGCACTTGACGTTCGTTGCTTTGCTGTTGACAATGGACAATGCGCGGCTAGAGATGGGCACGGTTAAATCCTACCGATGTAAATGAGCCAATGATAAATTAACGAATCAACGAATCGGCTAAGAAAAATCTGCTCGCATTTTCTCGGGGAGGTTAATGCTGTTTTTTTGCCGGATTTAACCACCTCCATCATCCGGGGTACGATGAAACCGTCGTGACAACGACCGGGAGGTGGGTAAAAAAGAGGATTACACCGTTTGGATGTGTTCCGGCGTTTGTTTTTTGTTTTCTTCTCCAATGGTTGTTTTCCCTGCTTTATCACAACCCCTACCCTCCCACCCTTCTTAAGTAACCCACCCTTTTAATCCGATGTTGCCATATTTACTGCAACTGTCGGCCAAGGTTTGCAACCAGCATGAGCAATCGCCCGAACAAAAGCGGGAACCAAACTTTACGTGGAAAGCGCGTGTGTGTGTGTAGCGGGGGGGAAGAGAAGATGAGAGAGAGAGAGAGAAGGAAGAAAAAACCCAAGGATCGGGACAGCAAAGTACATGCTAATCCCACCGGCAGTACACATGGTTCGACCGATGGGCAAATGGTTTTTGTCTCCTCCCAATGGGGTGGAAAACTCCACCGCGGGGATGGATGGAAATGTGAGTGAGTGAAATGGAAACTAACGTACAGCAAAGGAAAAAAAGCAGACAGGAGAAAGGAATTCATTTCACAGGAACCGATTAAAGGTTCCCAGTGAATCTGGGAGTGGGTAGGAAGGGTAGCAGGGTTGTTCAATTTCCGGTTTGACTCTGGAGGGCGCTGGCGCGAGCTTGCTATAAAAATCGGACCAACCCTTTGTCGATGGCTGACTGCGGCGTACGCTAGCCTGTCCTGTTGACCTGCTGTACGGATCGAAACTTTCGAAACGATTTCGTTAATTGGTGCCGGGGTGCCACATCCGGTTTGATCGGTCCGGCGGAGAGCTAATCGAAACTTTCACCATCCATCAAGGTGGTCGTGTGCACCGGAAGCGAGAATCAGGAGAGCTTGTATCGCAATCATATTGCTGTTAAACATGTTGCCTGTGATGCTATAAAAAATTATGGCAAACAACTAGAACCTGCACGGCTTGATATAAAGAACGGATTGCCTACTTTTAGGCGAAGTCTACCTATTACAGCTGCAGATATATGCGAGACTTTCTGACTCTTTCTTTATAGCAAATGCAAAAGCGATTTTCAACACCCGCTGCGGAGCAGAAAAAAACAAACATAGAACTCCAATATCAAGTAAGGAACGCTTTTTGTGTGACCTAAACCTGGAGCTAGAATTGGAGCAGGCCGTCCTCCCTGTAGTGATATCAGAGTCAATTGCAAAACCAAATAATCTTGTTGATCTTCCTACATCCAACATTACATCTCATAGATTGCTCATACATTGCAGCTAGAACCTAGAGTTCCTGATACATAGAACGGATATTGACTTTTGGAGCGAAATCTTCAAACATTGTAGTTAATATTGCAGTGGGAATCTATGCAACAAACCACCTTCACTCAGATCCTTTTTTCCGGCAAAGCTGGTTAGTTCGGATTGCCTGGCTAGCTCAGTCCAGGTTCCAGGGAAACCAAACATTGAACATTAATGTCGCTTTTTTGTGTGGCCTAGACTCTGAGCTAGAATTGGAGGCCGACCGGCCGGCTCGCCTTCCCAGTAAATTCCTACCAAATAAGCTTTATGTTCACCCGAAACCTAGCGTTCCTGATACACGGTTGCAGGTGATATTGCAATCAAAATCTATACTCCAAACCACCTTCACTTGGAGGCTTGTTTATGGCAGATGCGGTTTCTTAGCACCCACTTTAAAGGATCCAGGACAGCAACAAAAAACAAACATTGAACATCAATAACAAGTAATGAACGCCTTTTGGTGTGTGTGTGTGTGTGTGTGTGTGTGTGTGTGTGTGTGTGTGTGTGTGTGTGTGTGTGTGTGTGTGGCCTAGACCTTAAAGGAGAATTGTAGACCGTCCACTCCCGGCAAGGATATTAGAGTCAATTCCCAACCAAACAAAACCTTTTTTTCGTCCCAAAAACGTCCAACACTTCATCTCCGCATCTGAATTGATAACTTCAATTGAACCTTCCGGAGATGCCGGTCTGTCTGTGTGTGCTGCCTTGCTGTTAGGGGGTGGGGGGGGGGGGTTGGCAAAAGTTTTCTCTGGAAAGAAAAATTTCCAATATATTTCATCCGCTCCGGTCAAAACTATTCCACATCGCTTCTTCAACTCCTTCGGCAAGGCGTCTCATAATGCAAAACCTTCGCACCGGGATATTCATCCCAAACACACACACACACGCACACACAATCTTTGGGTCAGTTTTCACGAGATCGATTATGTAAACTGTGTCGGAAAAGTTTGGTCGCTCATAAATAAAATATCCCTGACCAGGAGCGTCCACCCACCGACGGCCCGGCATCGGGATCTGTTCGCCAACAGCGGCACACCGTGGGTGGAACGTCCGAAATTCGCCAAGCCGGAAGGTAAATTTCAATAGCAAATCATCCATGTAAAAGCCGCTCCGCACGTCCCACCTCGCCTTCCCTCATCACCTCCCCTTTATCCTCGCGTGGGAGGAGGTGTCTTTGAATATTTTAATTCAGGGTCTTTCGGTTGTTATTTTTGCTGGCCTGGTCCGTTGGCGGTCCAATCAATGTTATGGCACACGAGGTTTTGAGTTGGGCGAAAGTTTGAGAAAGGGAGCAACAAACAAAAAAAACACACACGATATGCTAAACGAATGTTGCTAGCCTTGCGGAGTTGAGTAGCCGTTCCGGAGACGGATGGGGAAAAGCGTCTGGTGAGCCTGGCTGGCAAATGTGACCTTCGGAAGTGCGGCGTTATAGGGCTATCGAGAACGAGTTTATTAATGCTACCCTGTGCCAGCGAGGTCTTATTAGACATTCCAACAGTCCAGTCACCAGAATCAGTCAGTGAAGGTGGTCCAGGGACATTCGCCCCGTCCCTGGGTGTACAGTTCGGCACGAGCAGGACGCGTTAACGGTTCACCTGCCTAATCTGCCCGATAACCGATCCACGTAACGCACCTGCGTGCTCACCACCGTGAGCATACCGGATAAAGCCGGAAGCAGCATACGAAGCGTACATGCTAGATCTCCACCACGCAGAGAGAAGTGTCCCGGGTGTAGCAACACACAACGCCCGTCTAATACGCCTGCCGGCAAGACGCCTAATGCCGGAAAATCCTGGGGCATCTCGGCCGACATCGGTGGCTGGATGCCTCGGTGAATGAATAATTTAAAAGCACACCTACCCAATTACTGCTACCACCTGGCTCCTCTCCCATCCCCCGCTTCCCAATTCCCGGCGTGTAGACACACACACACATCACGGACCAGGTGTGCTCGGCGCTCGGCGATTCGGGCGAGCCAATTCCCGGGCATCGAATTTCCGAAACCGGCAGGGATTGGGTTCGGTCCCTAATGTACCCACACGGTACACAAATGAGGGTTAACTGAGTGGTGCCCCGCGCCACTCCAACCCCGCTCACCTCACCCCCGACCGGTGTGGCATTAATCTTCCGATCGAGATTGTGCATTGCCTATCCTTTCCAATGGTGAGCTGCGCTCTCTCGGTAAATCTGTTCGCCGCTGACTTCTTCTGCGTTCTGGTTCCGGTTCCGGGTCAACAAGCGATTCCGCTCTCGCAAGCTAATAAAATTTTATGCCCAGCACAGGGGAAATAAGCTCGGCTACTGATACTGCTATGAATATTAACTGGAATTACAGGCATGCCGTTTGCAGACACCCAGCACAGCTCACGGCTCGCGACCCATCCACGAAGCCGTTGCGAAACAATTCTACTACCGATGTTCAATATTGCGCGTCTGCCGGACGTTCGAAACAACGATTATTGGCCCGAACAGGGAGACGATTGAGATGTTTGATCAAGATTGCAAATATTTGTTGATGTCGATGATTGATGCTGGTAATGAGATGAGCGAGGGAGATGGAGCTCATTTTTTGATAATGAAATTCGCGCTGTCAAACAAAGAAACTCCATTCAAAAATTCTTCAGCCACGTCTAGTAATACTGTGAATCTCTGGACCTGAAGCGTACCGCCATTGGTGTAAATCTCATCTGGACTCCATCTCCATTACACGTCGGATATTGATCCTTGAAGTATTCCTACCAGCCACACTAACTTTCCCCCAACATCTCTTCATCCACAGATAATCTTAAGTCAGACACCACACAATATTTCCACCAGTACCACAACAACAACAACGGCGATACGTTCCACCATCAAACGTTTCTGGCCGACAGTGCCGGAAGTAACGCGGATGGAGGTGAGGACGGTCTCGAGAAGCAGCCACCACCGCCAGACCTGGCCTGTCTGCCCGGCACCGGGCAACTACCGCACACCGAACAGCTAGATCTGCAGCAGCAGCAGCAGGATCACGTCATCTACGTTAGCCGCAAGGATCGCAACAAGTTCTGTGGGAGTTTGCCGAACCATCTCGACCTGGATGCGTCCACCATCGATCGGGACTGTGAAGCGATCGTCAAACAGAACGGTAAGTTGGCTGCATCATTCACTTCATCATCCACGGGAGTCATCACTTGTTGGAGGTTCACTCCTCAAGATACGCAATCAATCAGAGAGTTTCTGGAGAGACTTATTGACTTGCAGAGTCGGACGAATCGGAAGGTGGTATCGTCGGGTCTTGTATAAGTGACCTCGTACTAGGAGCTTGAAGTTGGGGACCTAGTATAACCTGGGACTTTGGCCTCATCTAATGTTGGGTAAAGTAGCTTTTTTTAAAGAGGAGAGGGCAACTGCTCACTAACATGTGAGAGGTGTGGCCTCCCGGTGCGACTTCTGTCGAAGAGTGCGGAACTTCCTTTTTGAAATCGAAGAGCGCGCTTTCGAGCTCACTACCCAACACTAGCCTCATCCAAGGCTTCGTGTATTGGAGGCCTGATGTAAGGGACCTAGTTGAAGGGGTTTCATGAGGTCTATCTTCCCGGTCGTAGATGAGGTTTTAGCAGAGACCCCCAACTTCCATTCTGCATAAGCCCTTGATCCTTGATCCTATGCTTGATCCACCATTAGCGATTTGGTGACTTTGGAGCGATTAGGTCATGCCTGCCATTTCTGGCTTACTAGGCTTATTGTTACCGCATTGTAGGATAGTCAGCCCTCACTAGGGGGTCTTGCCGTGTGAAGACCGCCGCCGCTGTCTAATCTACCACCGAGCTTCCTCTACCACCACTGGGCCGAAGATTGGTCTTATACTTGGTGACTTGGTCTTCATCCAGGACATGAGCCTTGGAGTTATAGGGATCATTGGAGACGTTTGAATTCGAGGGTCTGTTTCTGTGTGTAAGACATTTGTGTCTAATTGTGTTACTTGAAGTTTCCACAATTAGGATGAAATCAGCTGTCAAAGCTGAGCTACCACAATATGTATACCGAGCCGAACTGTGAGGACTTGAGGACTCTAATCATTTTGCGACAAACTATTCCTACGCCCGATACCGCCTATCAGCATCCACGCAATTACTTGAGAACATCATACACTAGCCGCGAAAAAGTAAAAAAAAAATCACCCACTTTGCTAACACTTAATAAACATGACGTACTCTAGCTGTCAGCTGCCCAAATCCAATTGGGAGCAATTTGTGCGTTCTCTTCCCCCTTTCTATCGATCACTTTAAAACAAATTATTTACCCGTAATTGAATTGCTTCGTCCGACCTGTCCAACTGACAGCTTGAAAGTTGTCCATCCGAGTGCGCGTGTGTGTTGTCCGTGGCCGCAAAAATCATTCTACCTGCAAAATAGTGTCCCCAAGTTTTTCTTTTTTTGTTTTGTTTCCCCCACTCACTATATGTCCACCGGTATGTTCGGTTCGCACGTCTCAATGGGAATTGACATCGACACAACGACGTGAGTCCCTTCCCATCGGGGCGAGGCTCAACAACAACCAACACCAATGGGAAAAAAAAGACCGAGCACCGAAAACATGCACAGAGGACTGGCGCGCGGACAAGTGTATGTTAATTTTTCGCACTCTCCACAAAAGGCCCAGGTCAGGTCATCCGCAAACCGCATATCCGGGACGGCCAGGACACGCTGGTGTCGGGCGGGCGATACACGAAACCGTCGACGAACATGTCGACAAACATTTTCACATTATAATTAAATTTTATCCTCCCGTATACTTTTTTTTCTAGACCTCCCTCTCCCTCTCTCTTGCTCTCTCTCTCTCTGTATACCGTCATCTTGCGGTACATTTTGGGATACTGGACTGGACCGCTCTTTATCAGCAGCTGTGCCATTTGTTGTCCACCGAAGTTATCGAGAGGTTTGTCTTTTTTTTTGGTTGAGTTGGTCCCGCGTTTTTTTTTCAGGAGTAGTCGGGGAAAGCCTTCAGATATTCGGACTTCCATATCTCCCCTCCCCCTGGAAAACCCACACCGATACAAGCACACTGTAATTGCTCACATAGAACTCGCATCACTCGAATGGATGTGTTAACTTTTTTGTTGTTGTTGCTGTCAAGTTGCGTCCGGAGTTTTCCCCAAAACTCGGCTCGGTGGATAGCTGCTGTTTGGGGTGAAACTTTTACCGACTCGTTAAGCTGTTCATTTTGTTTGCTGTACCTCCAGCACGGCATCCACCAAACAGCGACTACGGTTCGGTCTACCCCTTCGAGAAACAGTCCGGAGCAGCCTAGCCCCGGTGGTACGGCATCAGCACACGCACTGATATATGGAAGCCGGTTGCCGGTTGACAGCGACCGGCAACTTAACACCAATCGTCTAGTGCTCCAGGGCAAAGCGCTCTAAATCGTTTTCCCGTAGGATAGCAAAACCACACCCACGTCCTGTTTGTGTGTGTGTGTGTGTGTGTGAGTGTGTTGCCTTTTTATTTGCCTCCAAACAAGCGATCCCACACAAAACACCCTGGAGTGTCATGTACGTGAGGCACGAGAGGAGGCTCTGGTACCTCAACTCTCGGTCACCCCCCCCCCCTCCCCCCTCCTGGTTGGGAAACCCTTACAGAAAAGCGATTGGACGCTTGGAGTAAAACGCCTATCAGCTGCATCCTCCGATTATCCCTTCTTCCCAGTATGTCCCCACCTGCCAGCTCCAACCTCTGGCTGGCTCTTAATTTATGTACAAAATATGATGCGCAACGCCCTCTTCTCCCGCACCAGAGTTTCCTTTTGAGTAGGACAACAAAAAACATGGCGACGGTGCCGAAACGAAAGCAGAACAAAAAATGGTGGATGCTCCGATTTCCAGTGCACATCAGACAAGCACTCAAACACACAAACGAGGCACCGTCCGCCCAGGTACGGTGCCGAGCCCTCCTCCCGTGTCGGTTCTGCTTTTCATGTGTTCTTAATTTAATAAACTGCTAGAAATAATCACTGCAATAATAACGTCAAACGCAATCTAGGCCGAAACCCCCGGAAAGTCCCGGGGGGATATATCAGATCAGCCGTGCGATAGCACCCGCAGGACTCGCACGGCACTTTTTGTCGGTAGCACGGGGGAGAGTTTGGAGAGTCAGTACTCGGGGGTTTGGTTTTTGTTTTGCTCTGCGCCTCATGCTGTTTGAAGGCAGGTTCTTTTTCGATGTCCTCGTCTGGAAGTCTGAAGTGTATGGGGATGGTAACTTTTGGTGAGGTAGTTATTGTTGTCGTCTATCTCTGTTCCGACTATCCGACTCCGTAGTATCGCTGCTGCCGCTGAAGTTGTCGGAGTTAGGGCAAGAGCGGTGACAGGCGCGCTTTAGCACAATGAAGATGTTGCACCACTGAGGCCTGACTTGCTTTTCGCCGCAAGTCGTCTCCGAAAAGCCTAACCGTAAACCGCAACCTCAGCGCTTTTGCGGGGACGCCCGCCTACTTCCACGCGTTTGGACCGGCCGCGAATCCTAATGAAGCCCGGTCGGGCAACTGAGACAACAAAGTCTCGTTAAACAATCGTGTCCTTGCCCGGCCCGTGCCGTTCCGGGAGTGGTTTCCGCTTCCAATTACGACCAAACCGTCGGTTCCTATCTATCTTCCGAAATGGGTAGCATCCGCCGGCATCGCAGACCACCGTACCCGACGGGTGTACGTCCCGTGTGCAAATATTTACCATCGAGTGTCTATGGCGAATTTCTGACTGGCGCTTTAAGGATTTCTCGACGCTCGAAAGCTCGACGAAACCGAGTGGAGCGAGTGGACCACATTTTGCGTGCTCTACCACGCTAACTACTAACCTGGACCTTATTAATTTGAATATACAGCGGCATAGCACAACACGAAACAAAAAACTCGCTTCCACTACGCGTGGTGTATGCTCAGTGTTGGAATTCTAATTACGCTTCCTGCGTGCTGACTGGCTGGCTGGCTGGCGTTTGACCTCCAGGTGGTCGGTGAATGAACTTCCGGACAGAACGAGACCACGCACGGCGGTCCCGGCACAACGCACCACCGAAGTCATCCTCTGCCAAGACAAATTTATTACACGCTTCATTAAAGGCCAGCTCTCGGATGATCAGCTCGCCGACCGCCGGTCCAAAGTTGTTTCACGGCCCAGTGAAACAACCATTGCAGGAGTCGGCCGGAATCGTCCTCTCGATGGATAGAGAAATTACTGACTTCACGTTGTCCACTTACTTCCTCCTCAGGACCGACCACCCGATGATAGGATAATTGATGCATATTGAATTCGAAATCGATAGTTGTGTCGGCAGGATTTTTATGCTCGAAATCGCCCACCACCAGCGGTAAAAACAATCGAAGGACACCACTCTCACCAAGAAGTATTAGTTAAACGACCGGAATGGTAATTATAATTATAGGGGTTGTCTAATTATAATAGCCACCCCCATTTGACATTATCACGCCATCGGAAACAAGCACCGAACCCCAAACGGCCGAAGCCGTTCGCCATTACTTCGGATCGATGGCCGCTGGATGGTTTCTGTTGTTGAGGGCTTTTTTTGTCTCTCTCTCCCTCCAAGAGTTTTTCTCCCCCGTTTTGGTCTAGTCTAGCTGCTAGGATAGGAATACTGGCGAATGCTCCCTGGGATAAGGGTCTCCTGTTTATGTTTACCTCGGGTTCTTCCTTTGCTACACTAATCTTTCCGAAATTATTGTTGTTGTTTGTTATCACCTCATTTACTGGAGGTTCCGTCTTCACCTTCGCCAATACTCCCCCATTTTGTCTAGATGTCAGAAACCTGGTGCTGGAAGTGAACCCCAGTCCCGGGATATAAAACATCCCAAAAGGTTAAAATATGAACTCTCGATGCCAATTTAACCAGTTAACAACTGTTTTTTTTACGAAAAACCACGCGACTGCGGGGTTGTTCCGTCTCATCACCTTCCAAAACAGAGGGCCCATGTATTATTGTTTCTTATTTTCTCATGTCCGGTTCGGTTACCTTTTCACTCTCTCTCTCTCTCTCTCTCTCTCTCTCTCTCTCTCTATTGCTATTTTAATAGCGAGGAATGGAGTTAAAAGCACGGACCTCAAAACATCCCCAACTCAAAAGCGGGTCCACCAAAAAAAACCCCATTAGACCAACTGACTGACCGTGCTCAAACGCAACGGTCGGAGAAATGGAGCAAATACCTGCGCGCCATGTTTCTTTGGGTTATCAAACGTGTTGTTTTACGGGGCTGACCCAAGAAGTAGGGGCGATGAGGAGTTGAGCAAAGGGAAATAAAAGGTGGAGACAGCTGTGTGTTACTTCGGGGGAGAATCCTTGATCCTTGCCACCCATACATTCCCCGTGCCATCACGAACAGTCCTCGCAACCTATTAGAAGGATCAGTTTTAGTTTGTTTAGGTAAGGTGTGTTCCTCGGTCTGGGTTTTTTGATCGCTTTAGAGACAGAGAGAGAGAGAGACGAGGTAAGACAGGTGAAAAAGTTACCGTTTAGCAATATAAACCCATGACGAAGGATATCCTGCCAGCTGGGCAATGCGGTCTGTGGACGTCCGGTTTTCGTTTCGATTATCTCAACACCGGTTGTGGTGAGCGGGCCAGAGGAGTCCATCGCCGGTTCTTTTTTTATTGACCGGCGAACCAGTTGTTTGCCACTCTTTTTCCTTCTGCTCCGGTAAGAAATTCAACTCCGAAAGATGTTAAATGATGTTGATGTGTTTTAAGATCTGTTTCGCCGCTTCAGGAAGTCTATAAAATGGACGATCTTCATTTATGGACCCCCGCAAACAGATCTCAACTGTCAAATTAAACATCAGCACAGTTGACGTTTTAACCGACAGATGGCGCACGCAAAAGTCTCTAAACCTTGTCTGCATCAAATTATCTTTAACCATTGTTTATCTCTCACTCCTGGTGCTCCTGCTCAGATGAGAAATACAAGAAATTCCTGATGATATATTATCGTGCAGAGATGTTATTTGAGATGTATATCGATCACAACTGCAAAAAGTTTTTTAAATGGATGATCTTATATATAGGCCACAGTTGACGTTTTGACAGACAGATGGCGTCCTATGGAGCAACTGTCATTCAAATATCTCTACACCTCGTCCACTTCGAGATGGCATTGAAATTGTATATCTCTCACTAACTTTACGCTGTCACATACACTACCGAAATGGATCCTGACGGTGAGAATATTAAACTGCCGGAACAATTTACAGTGCAAAACTATTTACCTAACAAACTTACAATGTCTTTCAATATCCCTCCCCTCTCTCTCTTTCCAGAGTTTCTACAGGCGAATCTGAAAAACGTACAACAGCACCAGCAGCAGCAAACTCTACCACGAACCGGCGTTTGCAGTCAACCGGGCGGAGTAAATCCATCCAATCCTCCAACCGGCGTGCCACACGCGCAACAGCTGACATTCGGCGGAACCGTCCCGGATCATCCGCCGGTCGGCACCCAACATTTGCCTCCGCAGCTACCAGCAACATATCAGCACCATCACGGATCACCACTGCTGTGCACGAATCCATCGGCGAAAGGATCCGCAACGACCACCGTTGGAGCTGTTGGTGGCGATGGTGTAGGAAGCAGTACATTCCGTTCGTCAGGTACGCACCTCCAAAGAAGAATGTTACCATAGGGCATAGGTATTTTTCCTGGAGAAAATATTTCTCTCCGCTCGATGGTCGGCAGTGTTGCAGCGTAATGCGTCTCGCGAAATTGTGTCTCGGGCTGCCTGGACCACTGTGCAGCAGTATTGATTTATTCTTCCCGCACAGCAAATAAGGGAACGAGGAACAGTGGAAGCAAATCTCTGCACCCAAACCAGTCGATACGTCAGAGCTGGTCCCTTACCTTTGGGGGCGCCACCTACTCTGAAGCTCGTCGGCATCAGCAGCAGTGTGTCCTTAATTAACACTGTACCATTTTCTTCCTAATTAAGTCAGTGCTCGGCTTGCTGTCCCACGACGTCGGTGTAGCATCCTCCCTACGGGCACAACACTCGTCCACTCGCTCCAACCGCCCAAAGTGCAGCAACATTCTCCTGGTCCTGGCCACCAAGGCCTCTTTCAGCTTGACCATCCCAGCTTGCGCGATAATTGATTTTGATTTTACTAATTGGCAAACGGCAAACGGGGACTTGCCGTGTTTCTTTTTAGTTCGCTTTTTTGTGTGCCCTAAAGTACTACTGTCAATAGTACGTACTACTTCACGCTCAGCACTTCATTTGAGTGACTTCATTGTCGCGTGAAGTAGTGCCATATTGCAGCAGCTAGTGCTGGGTGCTGGCGGCCGAAGCAGCCGGCCAAGTTGCGGAGAATCGTCATGCACAATCCCACTTCCGTTCAAGGAAAAAAAAAATGGCTACACAACAGTGTCCCCGCTTTAAGTACCCGGACACGCAATACCGAGATGAGAAAGCATTGGAAAGCCTCGGTGAATGTAAAATTGACCGTGCGCTCTTACAGCTTACCAGTGGAAATCGATGGGAAATTGAAATCAACATAACGAGCAGCTTACCGGAATGGGTTTATAAGCTGGTCGGTGCATATGCATCATTGATCCGTCGCCAGCATACGAAACATTTTCTCGGCAAAATCGCTTCTTTCTTCAGCTCCTGCAACGACATCAGCAACAGCTGCAACCAGGATGTGCGTCCACCGGAACCTGATGTATGTGGTGGGAGAGCGAGTGAGATGTCTCCTTTTCTTCCTGTCGATATCCTCCTTTTGCAACCCATTCAACGACACGCAGTACGGTTCCCTGCTGGGAGAAAAATTGGAAATAGATTTGCCACCCGCAACAACGGGCCCGAGCGCCACGCCAAACGGAAGCTCCTGCGAACATTTACCGTCGACAAACAGCCGTCAGTAAAGCTTGCTGTTACGCGTAAATGTGGCAGGGGTTTTAGATGCAGTCTAGGACAGCCAAGCGCTAGTTATTTGTACCATCTCCCAGTCAGTCTTCGACAATTTGTCGTGCGGGAATTTCTGGTCCAGCACACTTGGTTGCAATGTGTAGAGAGAGACACACACCGCAGGAGGGTAAATAGTGCTTTAAGCAGACAGACAGCTGGTGGATATGTGGATCAGCTTTCTTAGTTTTGTTACATCCAAACCCAGTGGCTACTCTTCCGGTGAGCCTGGAACCTATTAGACTGATACTTAAAATGGCGGTCGTCAGGAATTAGGACTTAAAGAATCGTTACATTTACTGAGTTGTGCGTCGCAATTTAACTACTCCCGATGCCCGCCATCCACCAGGAATGTCATTATCTGGGCTACCAAGTACCAAAAAACATGTTACAACCATCGGCAGCAAGGCGTCGCGGCGAGATATATAATTCCGGCCAAGTATCGAAAGGACACTATAAATTTAACGTCAGACGAGTCGGCCATTAAATCCAGCACCGGTTGCGAGCGTTGCCCAAGATATGTGTATTGTACGGTTGGTACGAAAAGTTTTTCCACCCTTGCCTGGTGTCGTTTCCTGGCGTCCCTTCTAGTGGCGGGAGTTGCCTTCAGCAACTTTTGCCTGGAACGAATTGTTCCAACCATAGCTGGGCTAAGGCTTTCGAGCGAATTCCAGTCACAATGGAACACGCACCCGAACATGCCACCGGAACTCGCTACGCTCTTGCGCTAGCCAGTTCGTCCATCTTGGAGCTCTTGGAGCAGCCCTGCTTAGTGCCGGCGTATCACTAGCTCGTTTTGAGCAAAACCTCTAAGATTCTCACAACACATGGGTGATCCGGTGCATAAGAAGTGGGACGAGTGGGACGAACCTTGCCGTCTCGCTAGTGCGAACTTTAGCAGGTTGCGAAGTTGTGACGGTAATTTTGCCACCATTTTTCGGTGAATAAATGGGAACCGATTGGTCCTCCCGCACCCAAAAGTTGCTGCCATTTGAGTTGAGCAACAGCGAGACGGCAAAGTTTATCCACACTCGACTGGATTATGCTCGTTTTGGTGCGTGTGTGTGGTGCATATCAAGCATCATTACCATCACGTGACCACCCTTATAAAGCTCGAAGTCAACGATGCACGTCGCCTTCGTGTTCCAGTTTTGCATACTTTCAGGCGCGCTCCCGATAAAAGCATAAGAGTGCACTTGGCTTTAAGTTTTGGGCAGCGCTTACGGGTGCTTTAAGTGAAGCGTGAAGAAAGAACCAGTTCTTATTTGCTCTTGCTGCTCTCTCTCTCTCTCTCTCTCTCTTCCCAGAAGCTGGTGTCAGCGGTCAGCAGCAACCACCGTCGACGGTACAAAATCTTCAACTCAAGTTGCCCCTGCACCGGACAGCGATCGATGCCGGCTGTGATCAGGGGTACGGCAGTGAGCGATCACCGGAAGACGATCTACCACCGCCATTGCTGCTGATGCACGAAACACAGTACATCGAGATACTGGCCTCATCCTCCTCTTCCTCCATCTCTGCCAGCGGTCCACCACCATGTCAGCAGGTTCCTTTGGAGAGTG
This sequence comes from Anopheles stephensi, assembly GCF_013141755.1. NCBI lineage: Eukaryota > Metazoa > Arthropoda > Insecta > Diptera > Culicidae > Anopheles > Anopheles stephensi. The sequence goes on from NC_050201.1 coordinate 3,295,203, forward strand.
TTGGTGTGGCGTCGGCCGGTTCAGTGCAGCAAGGTGATCAGCAGCAAGCGACGGCAGGAGTGCAACAGCAGCAGCAGCAGCAACAGTGTTGGGCGCACGGCACCAACACCGGCCAGGTGGTTGTTGGACCATATAGTTTTATTACTAAGGGTAAGAGAGTTCTGCGGCTATTTCTTCTCCTCGAAATACTTGAAACTTAAGCTTCACATGAGTCCTCCTGTAAATACTCGCTCGCTCAGTACATCGAGGAGAGCATACCAATTTATTCTTTATAGCAACTCAGGTGTATCAAGGGTATACTCAGCCCATGCTATCTCTCTACACCTATGTAAAGATGACTGGTCTCATATATATTGCAGGCTAGTCCATATGAGACTTCCAGCTGCTTCAAACAAATAGAGGGATCAATAGTAGAAGTCAGTAGCGACTGTAGTCACTTAAGATAGGTCTGTTTTCAGGACTAATTAAATAGCTATACTATGACTGTCCTACCTATGTACTATACTGAAGATATTGGACAACTTCTTCTTGACTTAATGGCCTTCGAAGTCATACCCGCAATTTCTAGATTACTAGACTCGGTGATGTCATATAGGAGGATATTAAGTCCTTGGTACGATCCTGCCATGTGAAGACAGGTGACTTCAAGCCACCGGACCTCCTCCATTTTAGACAATCACTTATTGAATTTATGCCATGGTTAATCCTGCTAATTCTTGATGCTGACATGAAATCAGTGCCGATTGCATCGATTTGTGTTCTGTCATCCCCATCAGCCCTAAGGCAATTAGGTCACATAAAAAACATCAGATCTTTCAAGAAATGTTGCCGACACCTATTCTGAAGTGTTAAGGACGCAAACTGTTCGAAGTTGTTTCAAGACAGATAGTTTGGGAACAAACCTTGGATTGGGCATGGATTAAGGTGAATCAATCTCTATCTAAGGCCTGAACAAGAATTTCAAGTACTCAAGTAATTTCAAGTAATTTCAAGTAAGAATTTCACCACGATACTTAGATGTTGTATAGCTCAGGCCTCACAGGTTATGAACGGATGTCATCCATGAGGACTTCCAGGTAGTAGGATACTGCGAGGCATGTCGAGTGAGCTTGAGCAAGTGAATCAGCAGTTCGGAAAGAGATCTTGAGGACTTCAGAATATCCTACAGAGATCCCAGTTCAATAGGCCTTCAATAGGCCCTTACTAATAACTGTTGTCTATCGGTTTCCAGCCTAATATTAGACCTGCTACATTTCTGGTTTGCTTGACTTGATTTTACCCCGTATGTACCTGGATATTGGAACTTGCGATCCATACCCGAGAGTCTTGGTCTTGGTGGCTGTTTGGCACCTGCTTTTAAAGCTCAATCACAAAATCTCCGAAAACATTTCTTGTAGTTGTAGGCGAAGTCTTCGTCCTCTTCCGTTTGTAGTTGGATTGGATTGGCAGGACTAACAAGAAAAGTGTGCTCACAAGTACCACCCCGAAACACACACACCATAAAATGGATTGATTCTGTGTGAGAGCCTAAGGGATAGTGTGCAAAGCAAAAAAAACCGTCTCATGCGAAAGAGGAAGACATTTGGAATTGAAATTGAACCGTTTTTCTTTCGGTTTTTCTTTTTTTTTCCTTGTGGCTAGCTGGTTGGATGTCCCCTGCTCTTGTCAGCACTTCAGGGGATGGGAGTGGGGGTGAGAGGGAAAAAGGGAGAAGGGAGGGACACCCCCCCTCCATCAAGAGCACGACGGCGCATCAAGCCCAGATTCAAGCCAAAACAAAAAAGCGGTTTCGCATGCAGAACAGATAGCAATCTGCGTCCGCTGGTCTGTGCCAAGGGTTTTTCGTTTCCTTTTTTTCCCCCCCCCCCCCTAGATTTCGATTGCTCTCTGCAGAAATTCGCCGCTGCGTCTCCGCAGCAGCGGAAAGGAAAAGACCACCAGCAAACCGGGACTTCAATTTCGGGTCCGTCCAAATGAAAGCCGGAAGAAAATGAGATTCACCAACCAGCCGGTGGCAGATGACGGCATGACGCGCTCACGCGTTCCGTGCCGTGTGTAACGGCCGTGGCTGGTGCTGGTCCTTACATATTTTCCGCACACACGGCTTTCCACCACAAGATGATCCGAGATCTGGGGAAGGATGGGTTTCGCTCCGCTGCCGTGCATGTGTAATTCAAACCAATCCAATTTATTCCTATTCCCTATAAACAGTTACATCCACAGTCAGATAAATAAAACAAAAAATTTCCAGCTTTTCCTTCTTTTTCCAATGCGGTGGGGACAAAAACGGAATGGCGAATCCGGTGGCGGCGGATCCTTGTTCGCGATTTCGGTTAGCCGTGATTTATGGTTCGGTGCCGCGCGCGTTGTTACACGCAAAAACTGAAGTCTTCTCCCCTCCTGCCCCACTTCCCCTCTTCATGTCCCCATCCACCCCTGGGGGAGAGAAAAAACAATGCGACCAAAAGAAAAGTGGTTGAATTGCACTTGCTTTTATATCTGCACTTTAGGCCTTACTTACGCTACGAAGTCCAACCAAAAAAAAAAGCCTTGAGCATTGGTCGTGATGTGTTCTTACGTGGTAAGCCTGGCTCCCGGTTGAGCAGAAGCGTCAACAAGTGTTTCGGTGACAGTGGCAAAAGCGCGTCATTAACGAGCAGCAAATGGGTGTGTATCTGTGTGTGTGTGTGTGAAAACCTGTAGCTGCTCTTGGCCGCTTTCGAGAGGCTCCCGCTCCGGGAAATTGGATAGCAGTTGGCACTTTTAATACTTTTAATTGCTGTTTGTCTAGTGACTGTGAGTCTGGATTTAATTTATCGCGCCAAACCTAGCGCACACATGCCGGCACGCACCGGGCCGAAGATCAACAAGAGTCCGCAACCACGGTACGGTAGAATTATAATCGTTGATCCATCGTCGAGCTTCTGTTATTGTATTTAAACGTAACCAAAGCCAACAGCGGCAGTGAAAACCAGTGCTTGTTTGGTTACAGCACTTGGTTGCTCCGGGTCCCGCCAGGCAAGCACATCCCGGTACGTGCTTTTACTGGGTTGGTGCGGCGTAATGCTTTTGCCAGGTACGGACGTGAGCGTGAAGCAGCACTCAGGTGCTCATGTTTTATGAGCACTTTTATTTCGAGCTGGTACCCCGTCGTACACACACACACACACATACAGGTGCGAGTAATTTAGTGCGAGTGTGTTGTATCAAATTTTTAACTTGGATGTTGCTTTGTTGGCGGAGTGGGTCCTCACATTGCTTGGCCGTATGGGACCACTGGTGCCATTTTCTTTTTGTGAAACTTCGAGGATAATGCGTTGTGAAGCTGGCTGGATACTGCTGAAGTTGCTGGATGCCACATTGTATGAATCCTCGCCCTTTCCCCCCCCCCCCCCCCCCCCCCCCCCCCTTCAGAAAGTCATCAAGGGTGCAATGTCGTGTCCGTACGAGACGACCGAATGCGAAAGAGTGCGTCCACACCACCGGTAGGGTTGACCACCGGAAATCGAATTCCAGACCGACACACACACACACACTTCAGGAATACCGGCACGTCCCTTAGCTCCGGAACGGTTCGCAAAGAAAGAAACCCGGACACCCGGTAAGCACCACGCCAGCTGTCAGGACCGGGAAGAAAATGTCACACCGGTTCGTCCGGATGCAAAAATTCTTCGCCTACCGTAACGCACACCTGGCTATTCGGTCAATCATTTTTCATTTCCTGATGTGCTGGGTGAGGCAATTTCGTTTTTGTCTGCTAGCGTTGAAAGAATTTCATTTCGGGTTCTGCTGGCTATCGATTTAAAAGAGAGATATCTGGAAGGTTGGTTTTTGCAGTTCCTAGAAGAGCGATTAAGGATACTGGTGCCTTTGGATTCTTGCACACGAAAAACACATGAGATATTCTGAAGATATTCACAACATCACCAAAAACAAATTCACCAATTACTGCCGTACGTCTCGTAAACTCGTAAAACCTTGAAGAATACCAAACCCACGGACACATCACACAATGCTTCACTTCCATTAAAAAAAACCACGAAGAGGCGAACTTCAGGAACACGAACTTAAAAGAAAAACACGCACTCGACAAACAACAAACAAAATGTGTATAATGCCACTAATATGGACGTCCCGACGAACCGGCAAAATGGCAGAGTGCAAATTAAGACTGCACTAACATCAGCAAACCAGGAAGTCTGCTGGCGGGAAGTTATGGCGAGCTATTATTATTATTATTCTCTCCTGCCTTTTCGTGGCAGCAGGGCGATGGGAGACGGGTCCTGGCAACCGAGCGTGGATGATAATAATGACGACGATTGTGGGATGTCCGTGGGGTGAGGTACGCCGACGTATCGACGAATACTGCTCCTTTTTTTATAGCCGCAGCAGACGTAATGCTGCGACTAGCAGACAGCATAATAGAGTTCCCCCGTTCACTAGTGGCACAACTGCTTATCATAGCATATGTGTGGTTCTTTACGGGAATCGCTCTTATGACGCCATTTTATTCTTTTTTTCGTTTGCTCCGGCGTCCATTATAATGTGTTCCGTGTAGTTGGGCAATAACCGTAGCCATTCTAAGTGACGTTAAGTGATTCTCTCCTCACGGCCAGACGGTTAGCGGCCCGGGCTGGCGCAAGGGAGTAACGCCATTTTTCGCTTTGCGAAACAGGTTCAGGATGGTGTGCCACTTGGAAGTTCAAAGCATACCATTCCAGATAATGAGACCGACATGTGGTCTGCGGAATCGCTGTGCTCAGAATGACTTTACGCGCCCCCTTTTGAACGTCTAGCATCTCACCGTTATGTTCTCCCATCGACAGATTCCATCTTCTTCGTCCAGGTGTCCAAGGGCTCCCGAGGTCTCGGCTTTTCCGTGTCGGGTGGGTCCGATTCGTCCGCACCGTACCCGGGGTTGATCCGCATCAAGCGGCTCTTTCCACACCAGGCGGCGTGGGCGACGGGGATGCTCCAGCCAGGAGACATCCTGCTCGAAGCGAACGGTGTTCCACTGACAGGTCTCACCAACTACGTAAGTACTCCCAACCGCACACTCCATTGCCTGCACCGCTCAGCCCCATCCGATTGGTTCCACAGCTTGCACTGGAAATATTGCGCAAAGCAACGAACATCGTCACGCTCACCGTTTGCCGACCGAAGGACGAACAGTATCGCAAACTATCGCCACCGACCGAACCACCGAGACCACCGCTACGCAATGCACTCTCGTACGACCAGAGTCATGGAGCGAGCTCGGTACCGCAGTCACCGCTTCCAGCCGCCATTCCGTTTCAGCAGCAGCCGCAACAGCCAATCCACCATTTCTTCCCTCCTCCGAACGGCAGGAATCCGCAACTTCAATCAGTGGCGGCGTTCCTACCGCCGCTCGATCCCATACAAACTAACTTCAGTGGAGTAGGTGTCTTCCCCTTCCTGGCTACACTTCTTTTAGAAACCATTAACCGAACCGACCCATCCGGTGCTTTCGTTCTTACGTGCAGGAGTTCGAGATTGTACTGACGAAGCAGCAGGGTTCGCTAGGATTCACCCTGCGCAAAGAGGACGAATCCGTGCTCGGACACTACGTGCGGGCGCTCGTGCGCGAACCGGCCCTGAGCGATGGTCGCATCCGGCCCGGTGACAAGATAGTCGCCGTGAACGATGTGCCAGTCTCGTCCATGACCCACGAGGAGGCTGTGATATTTTTGCGCCAGGCAGCAGACGTCGTCCGGCTACGGCTGTACCGTGACCAGGCCCAGACACCGCTTTCGGCCCATTCCCCGATCGAGCCGAGCATCCGGGGCCGGACGCGGCTGTTTCTACGCCCGGAAGCGATCAATCTGCTGAGCGAGCTCGCCGCCAACCGGTTTCATCGTGCCGCGGCCGGTTCCGGTTCGTCGGTCGGCTCGAGCCACACGAACTCGCCGAGACGGTTGCGTCGGGTCGGTGCCCACGCCCAGGCCGGCTTCGACAATCGTGGCTTCCAGCAACAGCATTCCCACGACACGCTCAATTATTCCGACAGCTGCTCCAATGCGTCCACCATTGTCAGCCAAGGTAACGCCTAACATTGCGCACAACACACCAACGCTGCCCTATAAACACACACACACACACACTCACACGCGTCCATCTTTGCTTGTGACAGCCGTGGACGATCTGGAGGAGGCGTACTACTGCGACGAGGAGATCGATGCCATCGTCGCCAGCGAAGGCAACCAGTCCGGCCGGGACGAACACGAACCGAGACCTCGTCCCACCTTCCTAGATCTCGATGCCGGTGCCCGGTTTCAGCTGGCCAGCGCCGGTACCACCGTACAGCAGCTGAACAATCTCGACCGCAACGCCCTGAACGCTCCGTTACGGTACGGACTGACCGGACCTGGGACGCCCGGGCCCGCCGGTCCCGATCCGGATGGACCGAACTTTGTCAGTTTGCCGTGCGAAACGTTCCTGGTGGCGTGCAAAACCGAACAGGATCTGCAGACGTCCGGCGATCAGACGGAGGCGATCTATGTGCAGCATTTCGCCCACAAGTCACCACTCTACTCGTCGGTCAACGTACCTTCGCGCGTTGGTGCGGCCGAACTGGTGGAAGCAGTCGAACGAGGAGGTAAGTGTGGTTGTGGTGGTGGGTAGAGAGAGGTGGGTAGCTATTTTTAAAGAGGAGAGAGCAGGTGTTAGTTGCTCCTGTGAGAGGTGAGGCCACCGGGAGCTCTTGGAGTCCGAAGTCCTCGTGCGGGCGAAGATCTCCAAGAGTCCGAAGAGATACTTCGTGTGAGTGAAGATCTCCAAAGGTCCGAGGAGCTACATCTTGATGGTGAAGATCTCAGAAAATATTAAGAGCTTCCTCGTGAGGGCGAAGATCTCCAACAACCTACCTCGTGAGGACGTAGACCTCGAAGAGTCCGAAGATTGAGGGCAAAGTTTCGTAGTGAAAACTTCCTCTCTGTTTCTTCATGAGTCTGCTTTTCTCTGTCTCGTCCATGTTGAGCCATTCGGTCGGTGTAGATGACGAGTTTGTTCTGCTTTACACATTAACAGGCAAGAAGAGTTTGATGAAGTGGAAGGGAGCTACACTGTTGGGCGATGAGGAAGAAGCGTCCCAAGAACCACAGGAGCAGCAGGATACGCTGGTAACGCCAGATGCGGACGATTCGAGTCTGGCAGCTACGGCTGGCACAACACTCAGCACCGCAACACCGACGACCGAGCGTGAACTGTTTGATCTGAATGCGAGCTGTGGAACGGACAGTGAAGGAAATCAGGTACTTGACTCTAGACGTGGTCAGTAGCCAAATCCGGTACTCTCACGCTCTCCGATGTCGGTTTCTCTTCGCGACAGATATTCACCGTTGAGCTTAACAAGGGATGGAACAGTCGGCTCGGATTCAGCCTCAAGCAGGACACGGGACCGAACGGTGCGATCCGCACCGTCATCAGCGCCATCTACCGGGACAGTGTTGCAGCACGAGACGGTCGATTGCGTGTGGGCGACGTACTGATCATGGTAAGTGCATCAAACTCTGCTCACCAAACCACCTATCCACTACTGCACCGCGAATTCCACAGGTCAACGAAGAATCGGTCGAAGCTGTACCAACGGCCCAGGTAATCGAGCTGATGCGTATCGTGCGTGGATCAATCTTCATCACGCTGATGCGGCCGACCGGAGTTGGTAGTGCTGGAGGTACCCTCGAACCGACGCCAGAGGAACCGGCTGAGACGTCCGCCACAGGCACGCCGCTTCAGTCGACCGAAGTTGCTGATGCAGATATTAGGGACGGTGGCAGCTCCGGTACTACCGTCACGCAGCAGGAAGAACCTAGTGACGGACAGTCTGCAGAACGTCTGTAGACGGGAGCGAGTGATGGTTTCTTGGATGCAGTTGAGGTTACAGGTGCGTGTTACATATGAGAGCCCCCTCAGAGTGGGGGTTTCTATTTATACTCTTACGTTTGCAGCGTAACAGGTGATTTTAGAGTGTCATAGGCGAAGACAGAGGCACCACAGCAGGTGTGATGGTGTGAGGATACTAGACTAGGAGAGGAATAGATGTATGTAAGGGTTATTCATTCCGTACCGGAAGCCATAAGCTTCATTTCCAAAGAAAAAATGCCAGAGATTGAGAGAGAGAGAGAAATAGGTTGAAGCAGAGGACAAAGCTTCATACAGTACGAGAATAGTTTGATGAGGATATAATTGACAAGTCCAGCCCGAGATATTGATCTGTTCAGGCATATAATTGAATCTGTCCATCTCAATAGCTCCGGAGACTATTCGACTCGCCTTGTCTAGACATCTTACAGCTAACAACTTCCGACAAAATTCCACAACCCCTTTGCAAGCGTCAATTATATGGCTGCACGCATCATTATAACTCCAAGAACTTATCAACTACATCCTCCGCAAACACCTGGAAAACAATTCTAGGCAAATTTAATTGAATGTCTCGAACCACGAAGCCCCACGGGGATTGAGCAGCGATAGTTCCATTTAAAAGCAACTTATAGTAAAACAACAAAGGAAGCAAAACAAAAACACGATGCTCTAATTAGCATTCGTCTCCAAGATGACTGTAATCAAATATAATCAGAGCTCTAGTAATTTTAAATACCACCCGCCCAGCAACCCTGACCAGTTCCCAGTTCCTTCCCCACGATTCCTGTGTGTCCAAGTGTCTGTTTTACAGTTCTCTACGGATATGGAGAACGAGAATAGATAAAATAGACGATAGAGAGAGAGAGAGAGAGAGAGAGAGAGAGAGAACGAGAAAGAGTTAAAGAAAGTTGTTAATGTCTTTTAAATCCACTCCACACCATCGTCAACTAAAGGACTCATTTTCCCTCACCAACCATTTCCCCGTTTCCAGAGCCCCATCATCCACTCACACGATCGTTGGAGTATTTTAAATGTTGTTAGGTGTAGCCAATGCGCAAACTAGAACAAACGGGCAGAAGAGAATACCAGGATAATCGAAATTCAAGAATCTGGTGCCAGCTGTGGCAATGATGACGGTGTTGGTGAATGTTTCGAACAGCGACGACAAAATTTCCGGCGTCAAGGCAACTGACAGCGCGTGGCGTCGAAGTCTAAATAAAGGTCATGTTTGTACTTTGAAATGGTGAGTCGTTAGTTTCGTTCTGCCCGATTCTTGTCCCGCATAATCCCTTTGGAATGTTGGAGATTTGGATGATGTTCATTAATTGCTCAGAGTTGTGCACGGCCATTAGACCATGGTTAGATGTCAGAACCAAGTTTCAGGATTTTTTTTCGCCGGAAACTCGGTCCAGACCAGCATCCAATCTCCGACAGGTTAAACTTCACCGAATACAGCCTTTGGGCTCGCTCAAACTTCCTGGTGAAGTATGAGTCCAATATCCTCATCACGCCTCTCAACCATCATCAGGATATCTACACCACCTAGTACATCTCAGAAAGCTCGTGGTGTCTCTTGGAGATTCCTGACGTTTCGACCACATCTCCTACAGATGAGCGCTTGCACAAATATCTGAACCAGTGTCTTAGCCCTCAGAGACCCTGGTCTACATCCCGAATCCTAAGGTAATCCTCCTCACTGTACTTCAGAATCGCAATACGGACTAATCTAGTTTTAGACCAGTCAGAATAGTTTTGAAAGTCCCAATCTGGCCCACTCATCTAGCTTTGCTGGCCAACACCTACTGTAGACCTATCCTATGTCAGAATCTCCGTTTATCGCGTTTCCTCGTAACTCATCTTACAGTATTAATATCTTTTGTTTGCCTTTTCGCCCAAGAACATTATTTGCTGCCTCTGTGGATAATTAAATGTGTCAGCAGCGAACGCGATAGTGTTGGGGCCAGCATCCGAACGTCCGCAGCAGAACGATCCAGGGAGAATGTAGGAGCCGGATTTCTAAAGTGTCACTTTCACTGTGTGAGAGGCTCAGAACACAAGCACCAACCAAAAAAAAAAGAATCCAGACTGCTCACTTCTGGATTTCTCCGGCAGATAAGGTGACGTGCGAGCATGATAAATGTTGCGCGTCTCCGCAAGCTAAATCCCGGACCCACACAATGGCCCCGCGTTCCCCCCGGAGAAGGAAGGAAATGCGAAAATAATTTGCTAGACAGCCGGCCGTTTTTGTTCTTGCTTCTTCATTCTTTCAGCAAGAGGATGAAAGTTTGGTGCTTTTTGGGCTGATGGTGATCAGGGCAACTGTCATCAACATCAGCTTATCGCGCCGGGTGGAACACCGCGCGCCCACTCCACCGGTGGGCCAAAAACTCCGAAAAGGGGTTTGCCTGTTTCTTCTCGCATGGAGTGACGTTCCACGTTCCACGGAGGACATTGGTTGGCGCGTAGCGTGCGTAGAATGTGATACAGGAAATGACAACCTTGAACGCACACTAATCAGGCTCCGGCGGCACTGCCTGCCGGATAAAGGCAAATGAGTGCGGGATGGATATCTGATACAACACAATCGTTCCTCCTCCTTCCCTGCACCAACTTTAATATCGGTTAAGTGAATGGTGGTACAAAATGGCGGAAAAGGATTACTCTAAATGCAAAGCGCGAACACACACACACGCGTGAAACATACAGTGTTGCAAGTGTTAGCGATTCCGTACACATCCGGACAGCACACGCCATACTGGGGTGGTGGTGTATCGGAATGTATCTTCGCTTAAAGGGAGCGTCCATAAATTACTGACCAACAGTAGAGACATTCTTGAGTCAAGTAATACGCAGTCAGGAATTCTTCATCGCATCGCATCCTTAATCCGATTCTCAGGGTCCAAACCATCACCAATGTCCTACAGAAGATGTCCCCAATGCCAAGATAAAAATGGCGTCCAAGATATTCAGTTATCTTCCAGAGCGAAGTTAAACGTCAAACTGGAGGGTCCCTTCCGATGCCTCAGTCATGCAAAAGATTAAGGCTCTCAACAGCCTACCAGTCCTGGAGCAAGTGATGTGGATCTGCCGCAGAAATGAGGATACCGCCGAAATCTGAAGCACCTGGAAAAGAGTATTCGGAACGGGATCTTCTAGACTCGACTTTCAGAAGTGGCAGAGCTCGGAAGATAGCATATTCTAGTCAGCAGTTCTGACAGATGACTTCATGACTTTGCCATTGTCATGATGGCTGATGTAGTGATGTTCTCCTCTGCTTTCTACGTCTGGTCCTTCGGTGAGAGAGTCTCCCTCCGCGTTCTGGAATATAGCTGAAGAACTAGGGAGATCCCTCCAACTGAGATAGTTGCTGTAGACATTCCAGACAATCAATTCTCCTTGGGCATAACAACTTCAACATGTCTCAGTCGGCCATCTCTGGTCTCCAGGACTTGGAGTTTGACAGAAAGTCCCCAAATTTGCGCGTCATATAACTTATGGACGACCCCTCCATGTGTTGTTCGTTCCAAGTTGCTGCTTTAGCCACCAACCAGCAAACACCAAACATAATGCCCTAAAAAAACAACACCAAACACACACAAAACAACGAAACGAAAAAAACACATGCCGAAACAACGAAACTAGTTAATTATGCAAGAAGGCGAGTCGGTCGGTAACTGCCGGAACCATGGCAAAATGGAGCGCTTACCGCAGCATCCTTAGGTTCCGGAACGGAACGCCGAACGGAAGACGGTGAAGCTAAAGGTACACGAATACTCACTTTCAAAACAAAAAAAAGAGGACTCACACACACGGACAAGCATACAATTCAGCGAATGAAATCATGGAGGACCGCGCGTCGTTTCGTGAAGTTATCAAAGCTGTACAAATATGGCGGAAGCTATTCTTTTCACTTGTATGCATCCTTCCATCGGGCGACCCGCAGCTTTTGCGCGTGTTTTCTACTATCCATTGTGCGCTTTTCCGGTGTCCGAGATTACCGGAACCGGACCCGATTGGTGAAATGCTGCTAATGCGGCCTATCGGCATTCTACCCCGACGTAGCCACAAAATCCTGGTGGATGCCGGTGGAATGCAGGCACTAGCTTCCGAACTATCAGGCTTTCGGCTCACACACACACACACAAGTACCACTGTTGCTAATTTAACTGCAAACCACAAATCAATTCCACCGTTTCCACGACGGCAGAAGCATCGTAGGTAGAGTCGCATAAACCAATTTTAGCCTCGTTCAGCCATACGGTTGACGGCACACTTGACACGGCTCGACTCGGACCAGCACTTCAGCACTGTAGGAGCAGTACTGTCAAACTCCTTTTCTAGAATCTTTCTAGACCATCGGAATCATGACGAGGCCGCCAGAAAAAGGCTGGGACATTCAATTGGCAGAACCTACGAGAATTCCTGTAACAAGCCGGCACACTCCCGGGGTATCGAATCCTGTCCGATGCAGATTCCCCATTATTATCTAAATAAAATCTTCACCAGCCGCATGTTTGACATGTCTGCTGCGGAGGATATAAAATAAAACCACTCAATATACCGAAAACCGGACCCCGTAAAACACCGAGCGCGGGTATCTGTGTGTGTCTGTCCGAATCGCTGATAGTGGAGCCAATACGCGCACCCGCCCCTAAAGGTAGGCAAAGCGCAATGCATCACTGCAAGTCGTTGAGGGGATTTTGCTGTTTTTGTTTACCCCTTGTTTTCCACGGAAACGCACCGCAACCTACGCTGTTTGTTGGCAAAATAATGCACGGGACGACACTACCACCTTCCCTTCGCCTTCCTTCTTCTATCTGTACAACATTTGCTGAAAGCCCCAATTAGTTAGCGATTATTGAGTTTAATTAAATCTATTGTTTTTCACGCGCCCCGTTCGTAATTAGCAACCGGGCCCTAGACAGTAAATCGCATTTCTGTTGCTGGCACACACACACAGACGCACACCCGGGAAAGGCAGGAAAAGGGAAAATGATTTAAAACTTCACCACGGTCGCCATCGTCCGGGAAATGGCTGGGAAAGTGTAGCGCCGAATCGAGGAAAACATATAACCCACCCCAGCAGAATACGTCTACCGGCTGCCGTGCGTGCGTGGAACACATCTGTGGTGTGTGGTGGGACGCTTTGGTTCCTCCCTAGCATCCACCCACCCACCCCATGCCGGTACGCACCTGTTGAAAGTGATGAGCAAACGGTTGGGCCGTGATGTACCGGCGCGGCCGCAGCATATGCAGAGATTCTGCTACTGTACCCGTCGACGCAGTACCGCCCCCCACCCCGGCCATATCTCGCGGTGGTGGAAAGTGCAAAAATGTGGAAGCGAAATTAGTATTTACGATTCGCCGCACGGGCTTTATGCTTAATTCGGACTGTACCGGTGTGCGTACCGCCGCTTCGTAGGGCATCTTCCCTCCCGAGTTTTGTTCACATCCGTGTAGAATCATGTCCGTACCGCTATCTTTTAACGCAACTAACTTTCGCGCTGTTAGCAGCAGCACCGGGCGATAATGTATGATGCCGAGAGTGCCGGCATATGAGGCCTGCTGACCCCCGAAAATACAAAAAAAAAGACGGGTTAACGCGAGAGCGCATCGGTCGAAATGAAAATTAATGTCAGAAAAAGGGGAGTAGGAAAGCTTCTTTAGCCGTCCGTAACAGTGGTGCTTTTCCATTTCCCGGGCTCGACCTTATCAGTTGCAGCTGGTTGAAGCGAACCGGGCCGGACAGTTCCGGGAAGAAACAAAACAGGGATTGAACCGTGGCGTGGCAGAATGATATTCACGCATCAAAGATGATACACTCGGCGTGTGTTTTGTGGCGTGTGCCGGTGTGTTGCTTAATTAGCATAAATTTAATCTCTCCCTTCATTGCACACCAAGTGCTAGCAACAGGTACGGTCAATCAAAACCATCATGCCTTCTTGCCGGGCTGTTCATCATGAGCGCCGACACACACACACACACACAGAACCATGGCCAGTATCAATCTCACATTACGAATAGGGAATAGATTCTAGTTCCAAACTTCTTCCTATCATTCTGTTTCAGCGGCTTCTAGCTTTCGGTCGCGTATCATGTCCCTAGGCGCTCCTGGACTGTTTCAAAATATTTAATAAAAAAACACACATTTATTCACTAACTCCGTTTTGTTTGCATTGTTTGGCATGAAACAAAGAAGAACGGAGAGAAGAAAAAAAAACAAACCCCAACGTTTCCGCACTTAAATCAAAGAGAATGTGAACGCCTTAAGCACACTTTGCCAAGTATTAAGAACGAAAATGTACACGTAGGGAGAGGGGGTGGGGGTTGATCTCCACGGAGGGCTTTACCTACACTTAAGCTTAAAAACAAATACTGTTCGTTACTGGAGCTTTCAATTCCCGATTGCATCCGCCACGCGGCGGCTAGTTTATCTGGCAGCTAGTTGTACAGTAGCACCACCACCATCGTCCCACGCAGAGCTGCAGCACTGTTCGGTAACGCTGATCGGAAGTAACGCCATCAAGCCATCGGCCCCTTGTCCTCCTCGTCCGAAAGCATCGTCGTCAGGGTGGTTTCCTCCACGGAAAGCATTGTCGTATCGGTGTGACCTCCGGCTGCTTCCTGTTTGCTGCCACTACTAAGCAGACTAGTATCTGGCAGCTGTGCGTGTGGTTGGGTAGGGGCGACTGTCACCAGCAGCGGTTGGGTCGCGCCATCCGGTGCACTACTGTTGGGGGACGGTTGCACGCATCCGATGGGATTGTTAGTTGCCGTAATCGCACCGTCAACCATCCGGTCGCCGCCCGATTCGCCGCCATGCTTGGAACGGTTGGTGGGCCGATCCGATCGCCGCATACACTCGATGCTGTAGATGACTAGGAAGGTGGTTGCCAGCAGACAACCGGCAAGATTTAGAACCGTCGAGACAATCATCACGTAATACCAGATGCTGTGCACTTCGTTGCAGTTAAAGTCACTAGGAAGCAGGACAGAAGTAAAATGTGATTACCGGGTGCTTGCAACAGCCGAACGCGACCGAAACACCTACCGATACTCGAGCCGTATTACACCCTCGGGTGCATGGGAACCATCGCCGCTGAGGATGCCGGCAAGCGGTAACGTATCGTTCAGCCCAACTTCATCCGCGGCGTTCGTTGCGTTGGCGCCCACCGTCGCAACCGTTGCCCGTACCGCGCGCGTATCGATCGTACAGACGCAGGTGGATGTGTTGACGTTGAACGTAAACTGTGGCTCGCACCGTAAACCATCCGCGGACAGATTGGTCGCGTGTATCAGCGCATAGATGAACGCCAGCATGGTAAAGAAGATGGTCAGCAGCAGCACGATCAGTGCGTTGACACGCAAAAAGTGAAAACAATTTTCGCGCCACGGTGATTGCGGCTGGTGCAGCAGTCGGGATACGTTCTGGGCGGTGGTGCCTGCCTTGCCCGTACCGGTTCGGGCCCGCTTAAACTGGAACAGCACCAGAAAGAGAACGCCGCAGACGATGAGCTGTTGTGGGATGGAAGCAGGAAAGAAAACAAGGCATTTGATAGGATGCGCAACGCAATCTTCTTCGCGACCCGCGACGCTGCTTACAATCAATCCCGACCAGTACGGATTATCCTTGGTGTTGGTGGACGGTGACCACACCATGATGGCGAGCCCGATCACGTTCAGCACCAGCCCGATTAACACCTGCAGTTGCATCACCGTTCGGCAAAGGCGCAGGTGCCGCAGGTTGAGCGAATTGCCCGGCGGATATCGGACCGGAACCGTTTTGTTCACCACCAGCATCCGGCTGTGCCGCAGGCTGCTGCGCGTTGGTTTGTGTCGACCGATGAGCGTACTGGCGTTTTTGGTAAAGTTTTGCGGCACGGTCGTCGTCATGTACACGGCCTAGAAAGAGACAAAAGCATAGCATTACGGATTCAAGCTCTCCTTTCTTTGGCACTAGCATTAACAGGCTTCCCGAGGAAGGTGTCAAGGGAAGGGATTCGATTCCAGGGTCTGTCGGGTGAAAACGCTTATCGATCACCGTATCAATTCTGTCTGGGAACCTCGAACAAGCCCTGGAGAGGTGCTTAAAACTGTTTTAATTTAGACATTAGTAGGTGTTTTGGGGGAGATCCGGTAGTCGAGGCAGTCTTCATACGATAGGTCCCGGGGTTTAAATCCCATCCGGACCGTTCCTCCCATACGGCCCTACCATTCGCATTGGCTACCTTTGTTATCCAAGGCTTGACTAGTGTGACTTAACAACTCCACGTAATCATCTGAAGTCAACCTGACGCCCTCTATGAATGCCCCCGGGCAAATGACTAGTTTACGACTGATAATGTTTACAGCATCAGGGAGCATAGGGCAGCAGTCATAACATCGCTATTTTGAGGGCTAGCACGAATTGTAATAAAAATGATCACCATCTTTATCTTCTGCCATGATTCAGTTGAGTTCCAGTCATCCATTTTTACTGACCTTCTAATTGCGTAGTTGAATAGCCTGTCCACAACACGAGATATGACTTCGAACAGCTAATAGTTGCGTTTCGAAATAAAAGACGCTGCTTTTGAATCATTTCAATATCGCCGTGACATGTTCGAACGTGCAGGCGCCGCTCGCTCGCTCACCGTCGATTTATGACGAACTACAGGCAGACGAAGCTTGGCATTACAAAAGAAAAAAATCTACGCAGCAGCAGCTCGACCGGTGTTAATGAATCGCTTGAAAGAGTAAAATAAGCCTCATGCACAGAATTAGCCCCTGCGCATCGGATTTGGCTAGCTGCCGAACCGTTCGGAAAGTATTTAGGCTCGAGGCCACCCTCCTCGGTTGCCCTTGTTTTCTCACACCCACCCACCAAACGAATGAAAGCCGAAAACATTCTATACCATGGGCAAAAAAATACAAACGCAATTAACAACGCGAGAACGTTGCTTCACCATCCGAAAACAATTGTTTTGAATTAGTTCAACAAGAACTGCCACCGTTTAGCGATAAGACTATCGGTTTTAAACTTGTGAGGGGTGGGGTGCTGGAGGAGTTTTAGGGAGGGGTTGGGAGGAGGGGGTTGGCTGCAGCAAAATAAAAGCCCTTTTTCCATGCTTCTACATTCGGAAATTGTTCGTATGTGACTCACCCGCACACATGTGACTGACGGACGGTGACAAATTCCAGCGAAAAACGATCACGCCGCAATGTCAGCAAAAGGGGGGAGGGGGGGGGGGGGGGGGCAAAATAGCATGAATATGAGATCATGCCTGTAGAACCCTTGCGCCCATAAAAACATCGACAGGGCATGGAAATGGGAGAGGGAGACGGCCAAAGGAAGGCATGAAGTAACGCGGCAACCCGAACCGCGAATGCCGTTTTTACGGTGAAATTCTTCACGGTTCAGTGCCGCGGACACATGGGGGGGCGCGCGCAAACAAACAACCCGCCCGCAAGAAACAAAATAAAACACACGCCGGAACCGATCGTGAAAACAATGAACCGGCCCAAGGGCGCGTGAGCATATTGTGGCGTTTTTCCTTCCTGCCCTGGTGGGGAAAACGGAATTACCATTGAGCGAGCCGCGCGTGCTCGGCTTAACCCGGCCAAAGGGGTCCAATAATTGCTCCATTGTGTTCGTAAGCCGTATGTGCGTTGAAGAGGGTTTAGGCCATGGACTTTAGGGATAGGATGGAAAATTCGGTTTCTGTCAGCCACCGGTATTCCCAAATCCCATCCGGATACCATCGATAACGCTACGGGTAAATTAGAAAGGGCCGCAATACAAACTCACCTCCGACGGGCCACTGGTATCGGGCAGCTTGATGGTGATGGTTTTGATCGTGGAGTTGGGACGCGAGCAGCGGGGCGTGCTGGTGGTCGCTTCGCTTCCCATTTCCCCGACGCTGGACGGTGACACCGATGGGGAACGCATCGGTGCAGTCGACGCACCGCTGGACGTTGGCGACGCAGCGGATATACCACCGGCGCTCCCATTATTGTCGTACCCTCGGAGCGGAGTACTGGTTAGGGAGGTGGTGTTGGTGGTGGCATTGGGGGCGGGAGCGGCCGACTGGACCTCGTCCAGGGTAAGCGGACCAGCAGCCGGCGACGGGGCTGCCACGCTCAGCCCAAAAAAGTCCGACTTGGCGGTGCTGTGAACCGACCGGCGATCGGGAATGTTTTCATCGAACCGGAACTGTATGTCCGGATACTGGATCGTTCGGCCACCGGACGACGAGGTCGACAGGTTGTCGTAGAAGCTGAGGGGCCGTTCGCCGGTCGGGGCGGCCGGCGTGAGATGGGACTGGGCCGCCGAAGACGTCATGATGTTCGGCGTCCAAGCGGTCAGCGCGCACGAAGAACTGTTCTTGTTGTACAAATGGCGCTCTTTTTTGTTCGAGAATGGAAGATGGAAGCAATGTGTGCCACCAGCAAAGCAGAAACAGTAGAAGAAAATGGATGGAGCCTTTTTTTTATCGTACGCTGGTGGATGATGACCTTCGGAGGCTGATGACCATCATCATCAGTAGCATCTCGCGAAAGGTACGAGAGAAGAACGCGCGACTGCCGTTAAGGTGGTGTGGTGGAAGAGGTATAACCCGACACACACACACACGCACACACATAGAGACACGTGGCTTTTGGGCAGCGTTCTGCAACGGTTGATTGAAGGTATTTTTTTTCTTTTCTTTTCTTTCGGGGTGAGAAGTTCTGAGCGAGATACCGGTTTTTTCTTGCGGTTTTCTTCTCATTCGGCGGGCGCTCGGCTCGCTTTTGACGCACGGCGATCGAACACGACTCAACCTGTGCACGGGGCAGGATATTATTTGTTTGTAACTTCTCTCTCCAAACGGCACTGTGTTTTTATGTTCGGTTTCTGTTCCCTTTTTTTCGTTTAATTTAAAACAATTCCTTCACACTGTGCACACACGCACGCACACGCCGCAAGGTGCCGCCGACTACTTTCACTCGACGGCGGACATTACTCGAAAGCGGACATTTCTCCAAACGATAGCCCCACCGTGGCTCCTGCCCCGTCTCACACACCTGCACTCTTTAAGTTTGTATACACACGCACACACGGGCACGCACACTTTCGAGCCGCAACGCTGCGAACGCGTGCGGTTTGCGCCTGGCTTGCCGTACTGCTGCTGCTGCTTTACTTGCTGGCGGCGATACGAAAATCCGCATCAACTATTAGACACGCTTTTTCCTACTAATCACTTCCCGACCCGACGGTTTGGCGGAAACAACTCTGTATGCACACCCGCAGAAGGAAAACATCAGAATGTGGTGCCAGTGAAGGAAGATGCATTTGCGGCCTCCGGTAAACGATCACCGTTGAAAGAGAACGAGCGAGCGCGATCGTGCAAACAGAGTCTATCGCTTGCTCGCTCTTTCCTTCCCTGTTTCGCATGAACGTTTGCCCGATCTGCGTCTCTCACTCTCGCTCTCGCGTTAAGAGAAATAAAGCTACACCAGGGGTGCGCAACCCGATCGAGATTGGTTTGTGCATAATTTACACCTTAAAGATTTTTTTTTGTTCTTTCAAATTATGCGTCATCTTCTTCGTAACGTCTATTTAATGGGGTTGGATTTCTTTCTTTTTCTCCTTTAAACTAAAAACGCATAAATCGATTCACTGCGCTAAGGGCAAATTAATCATCCCTGGCTGTAGCGTCAAACACAGCAATTACACATAGCACCAGCCCCCAGTACGTACACCACCTTTATATTAGCATTTTAGATCCCCCCTCCCCCCCCAAAAAAAAAACGTTCCACTTCCGGCTATCTTCTGGCCAGCATATAGAAATGAGCTCAAATTTCATCAACTCAACTAGACACGAGCGAAGATGGGGGCTTAATAGACAACCCACCCACGAATGAGAGGACAAAACAGTCTGCCGCCGTTACAGAGAAACCAGACTTCGTAGTAGCAACATTAAATTCTAACCTGTGAACGAAACCCGTTTGATCTTCAAACGCATCATAATATGCATCTACCGAGGAGGGGGCACATCTGCCCCTAGACGCAACATAGAAGATGGTGTAGTTGCTCTAAATTTAAATCCAACTACAGCCGTCATGTTGCGCGCGACGCATAATGCACATATGATTATTGCTTCCGGCATTTTCTCGTCGGGCTTTGGAGGGTTTTGGTGCAAAAATCTACCAGTTTCTTTTCTTTTCGTTCTAGCAGAAATTCCATGGAAAAGTAATGCTATTCGATGCCGGGCCCGGGGGGGCGGAAGATATAATACGGCGATTTTAAATTCCATCATGTTGAAGCTGCTGGTTGAAATCGATATTAGCCGTTTCGCTGAAATCGGATATCGGTTGCCGATCAGAACCAGTTACACGGTTAAATTCATCTGTGAACATGTGTGTTAGGAAAGATAGGATGACAGTAGAGTGACGGATGACAGTAGGATAACGGATGACAGTAGGATACCGGATGACCGAAATGTCAGCTGTAACGGTCAGGGAAAAAAGGAAGAAGAAGGGGGTGCGTCAACCAGTAGCCTGGGAAAGGACAAGGAAGTGACACCGTTTTAAAGTTTTTCTTCCTTCAATGGAAAATATAATACTGTGGAAAATATAAAACTAAAACTACACTTCACTGCGTCTGCTACTCAACCGGAATCGTGGTAACACTAAAAGCCTTTAAAACGGTTCAAAGATGGAAATGGATGGAAAGGATTGCTGCCAGGTATGCAGCGATTCCGTGGCGGACAAATTGTATGTGGCCTGTGACGCTTGCAACACATGGTGGCACTTCTCGTGTGTCGGGATAACAGAATCACAGGAGACGATGAATAAGAGGAAGTGGTTTTGCGTCGCTTGTACGGGTGGCACTGGAGCGGTAAAGCGGACGCCGACCAGGCACATGGAGCCACAAAAGGACGCCGAAAACCGTAACCTCAAAACGGTTGAGGTTAGGAAGCAACTCACGGAAGGCCCTCGTCCACGGCACACGAGCGACAGCGTGGCGGCAACACATAACCTCACTCTTGCTGACGATAGGGATAGTTTGGCTAACCGGCTTGCCATAATGAAACGCCGGCAAGAGGCGGAGAGGAAACGGGTGGAGCTAGAACTACAGCTGAAATTCGTGAAGGAGGAAGAGGACTTGCTAGCCGAGGAGTTGGGGATAAAAGACAATCCGGAAACATCAACTTTGTTACCCTCCCATGCGGCGGATAATATGGTGCAGCACTCACAGCGGAAGGAGCGTGAACAAATCCAGCGTGAAGGCGCGTATCGTGGTACACCTACCGAATTGCCCGTGTTTGCCGGTGACCCGGCGGACTGGCCGCTATTCATAACGTTTTACGAACACACCACGGAAAAGTGCGGTCTTTCCAATTGGGAAAACATGCTACGACTGCAGAAGGCGCTGAAGGGTCCCGCGCTAGAAGCAGTGCGAAGCAGGTTGCTGTTGCCGGAGGTGGTGCCGCAAGTGATAGCGACGCTACGATCACGGTATGGGCGATCAACACATCTCATCTCGGCGTTGATCGATAAGGTGCATAGAACCCCTGCACCGTGTTTGGAGAAGCCGGAAACTGTGGTTGCTTTCGGCGAGGCAGTGCAAAGCATGGTGGACCACATGAAGGCTGCTGGACGACAGGCGCACCTGACCAACCCGCTGCTACTGAAGGAGATCGTGGAGAAGCTGCCGATAAGTGAGCAGTACAATTGGACGCGGTTTGTAAGCCACATCGAGGAGCCGGATCTTCTGATGTTCCGGGAGTATATGGCCGAGTTGCAGAGCACCGCGGAAGTGTTAAGCAGCCGGGAGTCACCATCGTTGAAACAAGCGGAGCGCAAGAAACCCAGCACGAGAGGCTACGTGCACACGCACGTGGAGACGCAGGGAGCGACGCCATCCGGAACGAATCACTTTAAGGTAGGAAAATCTTGTCTAATTTGCAACAACAGAGGACACGAGGTGGATAAGTGTTTCGTGTTTGGTGCGATGGCGGTGAAGGAGCGCTGGATGAAGGCGCGTGCACTTTCCTTATGCTTCGGCTGTCTGGGGAAGCACAATTGGCGGACGTGCCACAACAGACCAGTATGCGGCAGGGAGGGGTGTACGTACCGGCATCATGCGTTGTTACACGGCGCAGATGAGGAGCGTGGGGTCAGTAACGGGACCAGTGCTTCGGTATCGGTTCGAGATGGCGGAACCAACGGAGGGGCTGTAGCGGAAAGTAATCACCACCAGTACGCGTTATCTTCTTCGAATACGCTCTTTCGCATTGTACCCATCACTGTGTATGGCCCGACGTCAACGGTGACAACGTTCGCCTTTTTAGATGAAGGTTCGTCCATGACGTTAGTGGACGAGGATTTAGCGGAAGAATTGGGTGTCGAAGGGGAGGTGGAACCTCTCTGCATCCGTTGGACCGGAGACACTACCAGGGTTGAGGCTGGTTCCAGGCGCGTAAATTTCAAGGTGGGACCCGTCGGTTCCGGAAAGAGTTTCGCGATCAACTCGGTACGGACGGTTCCTAAGCTGAATCTACCTCGTCAATCCTTCGTACCGGACGAAGGAAGGTGGAAACATCTAAAACGCCTACCGGTAAGGGAATATCATGATGCGGAACCCAAGGTGCTAATCGGGTTGGACAACCTGCGATTGATGGTCCCTCTCCGGACAATAGAAGGAGCGGCTGGTGACCCCATCGCGGTAAAGACGCGCTTAGGTTGGTGCATTTATGGGAAGCCGATGAAGGTGGAATGTGAACGGTTGTTGCACATTTGCGAATGCAACAACCAGGCAGAGATTCTCGAAACGATGCGCAAGTTCTATGACTTAGAACAGGTGGGAGTTGTTCGCGTTGTCGAATTAGATCCGGATGTACGACGTGCGCAACACCTTTTGGAAACAACTACCGTTCGTATCGGCAAGCGTTTTGAATCGGGTCTCTTGTGGAAGGCGGACGATATACAGCTTCCTTCTAGTATCGGTATGGCAAGTCGCAGGTTTGATTGCCTGGAGAAAAGGATGGAACGAGATGGGCAGCTCAAGCTGCAAGTACGCCGCCAGATTCACGATCTTTTGGAAAAGCAATACATACACAAGGCTACGGCGCAAGAACTGGCGGAGGCTGACCCGAAACGTATTTGGTACTTGCCAATAGGATTGGTGACGAACCCAAACAAACCGGGAAAGGTTCGTTTGATTTGGGATGCGGCGGCTAAGGCACAGGGTATTTCGCTGAACGACGTGCTGCTCAAGGGACCGGATGAGGTTATGTCTCTACCTGGCGTACTTTTCCGCTTTCGTCTGTATGCAGTGGCGACGTGTGCAGACGTGAAGGAAATGTTTTTGCAAATTAGGATGCGAAAAGCAGACAAGCATGCACAACGCTTCTTATGGCGGGATGATCCTGCACACGAGTTGGAAACCTACATCGTGGACGTCGTGACGTTTGGGTCTACGTGTTCACCGGCTACAGCACAGTACGTCAAAAATCGAAACGCAAAGGAGCACATCGAACAATTTCCACGAGCGGTAGAGGGCATCCTTGAGAGTACCTACGTGGACGATTTCTTGGACAGTTTCGGGACGGTAGAAGAGGCGTGTCAGGTAGCCAAGGAGGTAAGGGAGATATTCCGCAACGGTGGGTTTGAACTCAGGAACTGGAGCTCAAATGATTTGATGGTTACAAAATCTCTCGGCGAGTCAGATGGCGGTACCATCAAATGCTTATCATCTACGGGAGATGATACGGAACGCGTGTTGGGGATGCGTTGGAATCCTGCATCCGATGAATTAGGATTCTGCACTCGGGCGTGCACGGCGGTATCAGGCGTTCTAACTGCAGAGCGGATTCCCACGAAGAGAGAGGTATTACGGTGCGTTATGTCGTTGTACGATCCCCTTGGACTGCTGGCGATGTTCGTAATACACGGGAAGATTTTAATACAAGATCTATGGCGAACCGGCACGCAGTGGGATGAGGAGATTAGTAGCAACCAATACAGAGACTGGCGCAGATGGGTGGATCTTTTCCAAACGATTGCCGACATACGCATACCTCGATGTTACTTCACGGAAGCCTGTATGAAGACGTACGAGAACAGCGAATGGCATTTGTTCGTCGACGCCAGTCAACACGCATACGCATGCGTATTGTACCTCCGCATTGTCGACGACACGGGTGAGGCGCAATGTACTCTTGTGGGAGGAAAGGCTAAGGTTGCGCCATTGAAGCCACTCACCATACCGAAGCTAGAGCTTCAGGCGTGCGTTTTGGGTGCGCGATTTCTGTTATACACGCAGGAACATCATCCAATCAAGGCTAAACGACGAGTGCTTTGGTCGGACAGTACCGTCGCCTTGTCATGGATAAGAGCAGATCCCCGAAACTACAAACCTTTCGTGGCCCATAGAGTGGTCGAGCTTTTGGAGAGCACCTCGGCGAATGAATGGCGATGGGTGCCGACTGACCACAATCCGGCGGATGAAGCGACGAAGTGGAAAGGAAGATCGAACTTCAGTTACGACAGCACGTGGTTTCAAGGACCATGGTTCTTGCAGGAAAAGGAAGACAGCTGGCCGAAACAGAGGTCGGTTGATACCGGCACAGCGGACGAGGAACGACGAGTAAATTTGCATGTCGAAGCCACCGACACAGGATTGTTACCAATTCCTTACGAGAGGTTTAGTAAACTAGAGAGGCTGCAGAGGACGATTGGGTGGATCGTAAGATATGTGGGCAATCTAGGCAGGAAGGTGAAAGATGAACCAGCGCTAGGAGGGAACCTCAGGCACGAAGAACTCTGCAAGGCAAACGTTGTTTTGTGGAAGCAGACACAGCGTGAGTTCTTTCCGGAAGAAATTCTTATCCTGAACAGCGAGAATGGCGGCGATGGATCTAAAGGAAAAACGGTATCTAAGCGAAGTCGTATTTACCAACTGCTACCATTTTTGGATGAAGAAAACGTGTTACGCATGCGTGGGAGAATAGGGGCGGCGGCGGAAGTTCCGTACTGCGCAAGGTATCCTGTGATTCTTCCAAACAACTGTAAACTGGCGGAGCTGATAGTGGATCGGTACCATCGAGTCTATCGTCATGCTAACAACGAAACGGTGGTGAACGAGTTGCGTCAACAATTCCAGATTCCTAAGTTGCGAGTATTGGTGATGAAGGTAGCGAAGAGTTGTGCATTTTGCACAATACGGCGGTCGCTACCACAAATTCCACCAATGGCACCTTTACCTAAGGAGAGGTTGGCAGCTTTCGTCAGGGCATTTACCTTCGTTGGACTGGATTACTTTGAACCGGTGTTGGTAAAGAGAGGAAGGTCAAACGAAAAACGGTGGGTAGCACTATTCACGTGTTTGACCATACGAGCCGTGCATCTGGAGGTGGTGCACAGTCTGTCAACGGAATCGTGTGTAATGGCGGTCAGGCGATTCGTGGCGCGGCGTGGTGCTCCTGTGGAAATCTTTAGCGACAACGGGACCAACTTCGTGGGTGCTAGCAGACAACTGCAGAGGGAGATCCAGCAGCGCAATGACATCCTAGCGGCAACTTTCACCAACGAGCACACCCGTTGGACCTTTAACCCGCCTGGTGCTCCACATATGGGTGGAGTATGGGAACGTATGGTACGCTCAGTGAAGGCAGCGATTAGCACAGTGATGGAGGTGAAGAACACTCCTGATGATGAGACGTTCGCAACAGTTCTCTACGATGCTGAGGCTATGATCAATTCCAGACCGTTGACCTACGTTCCGTTAGATCCGGAGAACCAGGAGGCGATCACACCAAACCACTTCCTGTTAGGGAGTTCTTCGGGGATCAAACAACAACCAGCGTTACCGACGAACTATAGGGACAGTTTAAGAGGAAATTGGAAACTAGCACAGCATATCCTGGACGGTGTGTGGAAAAGGTGGATTAAGGAGTACCTGCCGGTTATCACGCGACAGTGTAAATGGTTTGAAAATGTCCGTGAGATTAGGTCAGGAGATTTGGTACTGGTGTTAGAAGGTACAATTAGGAACAATTGGAATAGAGGAATTGTTGAAGACGTTATAAGAGGATTCGATGGCCATGTGCGGCAAGCATGGGTTCGGACAGCTACAGGGACACTAAGAAGACCAGTGGCGAAGCTAGCCTTACTTGACCTGAAGACTCAAGGTGACCATACGTAGTTGGTCACGGGCGGGGGGAATGTTAGGAAAGATAGGATGACAGTAGAGTGACGGATGACAGTAGGATAACGGATGACAGTAGGATACCGGATGACCGAAATGTCAGCTGTAACGGTCAGGGAAAAAAGGAAGAAGAAGGGGGTGCGTCAACCAGTAGCCTGGGAAAGGACAAGGAAGTGACACCGTTTTAAAGTTTTTCTTCCTTCAATGGAAAATATAATACTGTGGAAAATATAAAACTAAAACTACACTTCACTGCGTCTGCTACTCAACCGGAATCGTGGTAACAATGTGCGTGGGTCAAACGCGCGCAACGACGAGTGAAAACGTGCACGGACATAAACATAAACAAAGTCTGAAACCGCGCTGGCTAAAATAATATCCGAGATTGGATGTGATACGCGCGAATGATTATCTTTTTCTTTCCCCCTTTTCGCTCTACAGCTCGCACACCGCAAACAGACGGTTCTGAATAGTTCAATCGTGCTTAGTATCTTAATGGAAATAGAATCAGGATGCAATCCGCCCTTTCAGCTTCGTTTCCTATTTTAGTTTCTTAACCACTCGCGTGTCCAACGACCCGTCCGGAGCAGCGCATCTGTTTCTGTTAGTCTGCTGATGCTTCCGCCCAGACCGCAGAACGCATCGGGTCAGACTCGCTGAAACTAGCTGCTGATGCACTGGCCGGTGTCTGAGTGCCAGACAATTGATGCTATTTTACAACTGCTAACGATCACTCGGTGCCTCGATTGTTTACAACGGACGCATTTGTTTCGCTGCTCAATAGGGTAGCAAAAGCCAACAAAGAAGAAAGATTTCTGCCAGATTTCTGTCAGCCAGCCCCTGGTTGTGAGGTAATTAGGCCAATTTACGATTAGATAATGTGTTCCTTCCCAGCCACGGCTCGATGGGATGAGAACCGAAGCAGAGGTAGGTAGGAAGGGTGTTGGAAAATTCATTAGAAGGCACCTGGCAATATATTGGCAAACCCTGGTGACTGAACAGGATTATTCTGGAACAGGCAGGTTTGCACAGTATAAGCGATGTGTGTCATCTGTGCTTCCGAGCTACCGATCACCGATCGAACAATTTTGGTTTGTCTACCGTACGCTACATCTAGCGCTGTTTCTCTTTATTGTTCGAGATGTACAAATATTCTTAATTTCTATGCTAGCATTGATCTCTTACTTCTTGACACATAACATATATCTTGGGAGATGTATTTTTGTGACTATCAAGCAAACGAGAAAAAAAAAAACCCCCCTCTTACGAGCTCCCGTAAACCACGGCTAAAACGATGGCTCATAAAACTGTCCCACAAACGGAACCTTCTTTTTAGCGTTGGTTCCCTTAGGGTTCGTAACAGAGTTTATGCTTGTTTGCTTGGTTGGTTGGTTATTAACACGTTGACCGGCGCGCGCACGTGATTCACGGCATTGTGAGTGTTTCGGTGCTGACCTGTTTTTGGATGACTTATATGACTTTTCACAATCACTTATAACTATCAAGGTATGCAGTATTACGATTCTTAATTTTGATGAACAAAACGGCAACACCTTCAATGCAATACTATAGACAGTCGATACTCTCTCGTATAGAATTTCATTAAAACGTCATTTCGATCAAGCTCTGGTACGCGGTAAGTTCCATTCTTTACATACACTATGCACGGAAATAGGGTAAGATAGGCCCAAACTGCCCGCCTACTCTACCGATTGTTGAAAAAAAAGGTTAAAGAGGTACTTGTAATGAGGCGCGGGCTGACTATTTATTATACGCCAAATAGGGCGTTAACTCCATATGTTGCACCCAAACACGATACGATGCGAAAATATGCGATTACTTGAATAAAAGTATGTATCTGCCGCATACCGTCTTTTTTGTTGTTTGCACGTATCGA
The DNA here is from genome assembly GCF_013141755.1 of Anopheles stephensi. NCBI lineage: Eukaryota > Metazoa > Arthropoda > Insecta > Diptera > Culicidae > Anopheles > Anopheles stephensi. The sequence goes on from NC_050201.1 coordinate 3,323,156, forward strand.
TATAAATAATTATAAAAAATATATGTATAACCAAAAAAAATTACCTATAGGTTACCCCTGCTCTGTTCATATCCGCGTCCAACGATTTGTGACAATGAGTCACGAAAGCTTTACGGGCGACCCGCATTACGCAACAGCGCCGTTACGTCCGCGACGGACGTCAACCGTGGCCCATAGTTACGGTGGCGCAACCAAAGCCCGGACCGTCGTGGTCGGAGAATTCGTTGTTGCCTATCCGGTTCCGCGCGGTTCGCACTTGCGCACTCCCAGATGTTGCTGGTCCCGGCGACCGGAAACGGTCGCACCAGACACTCTCACACCGCTGCCAGTGTGGTGCAAACACCCTGTGACTGAAGCTGCTCCTGCTGCTGGGCCACCATCTGCCGGTACATTTGCACGATCTGCTCGTGCAGGGTGGCGGACGTCGTACCGCCACCGCCACCGAGCGGTGCGTCCGCATGCAGCTCTTGATGGAGATAGCCGGCAGCAGCACCGGCCGCACACGACGTCATCGTCGCAAGTGTCGCCGATGGAAAGCCGCACAGCTGTCGCCGGATCTGCAGATCCTTCCGTGCGCTCAGTGCCCGTCCGCACTGGTGCCGCTGACCGGGGACGGGTTCGGCCGCAAGAATAAGATTCCGCCGCAGACGGGCTTGTTCGCGCAGCGCCACATGTACCGCGGCGATCGGGTGCAGGATGCGATCGACATCTGCCAGCTCGCGCTCGACACTCGTTGCGATCGTGCCGCTGCTGCTGCTGGTGGATGGTTCCGGTTGGGGTGGCTGTTTGTCAGTCGGCATCCGTTCACCGTCGACCGGTTTCTTTGCTGTGCTGGTGCCGGCTTGCTCCTCCTCGGACTGTTCCGTCTTGATCGATGCATTGTCGCCGTCCGCCGATGAACCACCGTCACCGCCAACCGACTTGTCATCGTTCGCTCTATCCTCCTCGTTTCGCTTGTTATGCCCGCCGGCGGCAGCAGCAGCAGCAGCCGCCCGAAACTCTTCCAGCTCTTCCCGCAGCTTTTCCTTGGATTCGGTCAGCACGCGCTGGGCATAGTTTGCGCCCGCCAGCCGTACGGAGATGCCCATGTCGAGCAGGATGTGGTGTGCCTTCCACCGGTTCCGTGCCGATATGGGGAACTGTTTTTCCAGCTGTCTGGTCGGCTTTAGCGGACGCAGCGCTTCCTGCGTCAGGCTGCCCCAATCGACACCGAGCGGATCGCCCAACCCGCGACTTCGGCTACTCTCTTCCGCTTCAAGCTCGCCGTCCGATATTTCCTCGAAATCGAGATCCATCTCTTCCTTCAGCTCTTTGTTCGCGTTCAGCTTGCCCACGTCCTTCGTGACGTCCGGCTGTGGTTCCGGGGCACTGCCGGTCGCCGGCACCATCTTACTATCCGGACCGGGCAAACCCGTGCATGTTGCATCGGCTTCGGGGTGTGCCGTTTCCTCGCTAGGCAGCTGTACCGTCGATGTTGTGGGAACGGTTGTGCCCGCAGTTGTCGGCACATTCGCTGCTGCTACACCGCCAAGTTCCATTGCTTCGGCCTCGTTGCCGACCAAATCAACCTGCTGGCTGCTGCCACTGCGATCGGTCGAGATAGAATCACATAGCGGATTGGCGCCCATGTCCTGTGAGAGGGAAACGAATGGCGAAAACAAACAAAAACAGTCAGAACGGCAGAACAAGGAACAATCAGGTGCAAAGGAAGGCAAACAAATATCGGCAAAAGAAATCAACCTCTAAAGTATCTCATGCTGCTGCTATCGCAACAAATCAAAATTAATTTAAAAAAAAATCACTCTCAACACGGTGCCGAAACACGGGACATGCGATGTGAAACATGCTGCACTCTCGATTTTTATGCTAAATAATAATGCAGTACAGCTTTACTATGGCACCGAATCCAACCACGGGCGAGTTGGGGATTTAAACAGTCACTCATACTAGGTGTTTAGAGCTCATTTATTCCTTCTACACTTTTATATAGCGATCGATGATTCATCAGAATAAATCGTTTATCATCCTACTGACTCGATTCGTCGGCCGTGCTCGTCATGCAATATAGTTGCGAAGATGAAGCTAAAAATAGATGGGGGAGAAAATCTTTAGTTAGTACACTTTTTTGTAACACAATTCCTTACTGCAAACACGCGTCCTTCAGAAATTGCGTTGTAAATTAATTATACTTTATCCTTTTCTTGTCGTGTGGAGACCTGGATGTTTGTCCAAAGTCTAGAGAGCCGTTATATGGCCAGTAGCTCAGAAAGGCGCAAAGAAGATGTTCGTTTCGCACACATTTCAGCTAAAATAAAGCAAAACAAAAAACTTGCAATAATTTTGAACCATTCACAGCAATATAGCTAACTTACCGAGGTGTTCATTTGTACGTCGTCTCACTGTAACATTTGTTACTCAGATCACTTCATGTACCGTTCGTTGATGACAGTTGAAGCGGATTGTTAAGATACATGAATGCATGAATCGTCTATACAACGTGCTTAAGAGAACCAAACATTCACACACACACACACAAATAAAGAAAGTACAAAATGTAGACCTAAAATATGGCGAAGATGGCACACGAAATAAGGGAGAAAAATCATGTCATCATCATGCAAAAGAGCTTACAGAAAGCAGTACAGATGGAACCGAAAAAAAACAAAAGGTAATGAGTGTGAGATAAAGCAATGCTAGGCGAATAGAGAGCGAGCATGAAGTTAAGGCAAACAGTCAGAAACAAAACCCGAGCTTACAGTAAGCGACAAACATGGCTTAAGGCCGTCGACGATGGCGTCCTCGTACGATTTGTAGCGGGCCTTTGACAGGAATGGTGGCCGGCGGCGCTGCTGCAACGGCTGTTCCACCGTCCGCTGGTTCGTATCGGTTGTGGTGCCGTTCGCTTCGTACGCCGTTGAACTGTAGTCATTGATTTCCTACCACCACACATCACACCACATTGACGCCGTGGAAAACAATCGCCGGTGGGGGGGGAGGATTCAGGTTCAGGTCCAGTCCGGGATGGTGGTTAGTAACGTGCAACAACAGCAGCAGCACAACAATGGGTGGGGGGGTGGGGCAGGGGGGTGGTAGGGAAAGGGGAGGATGCAAAATGATCGGAAGATGAATATAAGAAAAAAGCACGACATGAAACACACATAAGATGGTTTTTTTTTCGTGAATGACAAGTGTTGACTTGAGGTCCTCTAATCAGGCGAACCAGGATAAACCTGGTAAATTGGCTATGAGCAGTTACACATAATATAAGACAGCACGTAACATAAACAATATTTTGCACGTTCAACGTTAAGTGCCGCAACGAGTGTGGGGTCAAGCAGCGCTTTTTAAAGAGGAGAGGGGCAACTGCTCACTAACACGTGACAGGTGAGGCCTCCCGGTAGCTCCGGGAACTCACTGAGGGCGAAGAGGCCGAAGAGTGCGAAGAGCTACCACGTGAGGTCAGGGAATGCGGAACTACCTTTTTGAAATCGAAGAGTGCGCTCAGAGCCCTCATTTTATTGAGGCGAAGCTTCCCGGTAGCTCTCGAGCTCACTACCTAACACAAGCCACAACGACATCATCGTTAAATGCAGTACATCCTAACAAATAACGGTGATCGACTGGAGCGGCCCGGTAGTAGATGCGACCGAGCCGGCAGGACCGAGGTTCAAATCTCATCTGGGCCCGACCCCCAGAGGGGACTGACTGATTTAAACCAGAAATGGCAGAAATTACCTAAGAGGGGGTTGTTAAGCCAAGATAACACACACATATCAAACACACGAACGAGCTAAAACGTGTATTGAGTGAGTGGCTTTTCGGCACCGAAAGGTTAACTCAATATTCTAACTCATTCACTCTGATTTACTTCACGTTACTGAGTGCTTATTCGCATTAGTAGTGAGTGCTTCGAACTCCTGAGTGGAAAATCAACAAAATGGCAGCTAGAGCAAAGTGCGATGTGACAACCTAAATTAGGCAGCGCTTGTACAATCATTATTCTCAGCTAGTAGTAGTACCAGGACAAACCCTCACGAACAACAGTTCACACAGGTAACTCCACAAACACTACCCGAGAGACTGTGGAACAGTGAGAGTGAGAGAGAGTGCGATCCCCTAGGATGTTCCTAACAAAACAGAAACAACATAAAAGCGTTTATGTGTACATAGTAGCTTACCTCGTCACGCGTCAGAATGTCGTCCGGATCGTCGCTGATTTCGCTCAAGTTGTCCACCTCCATCGCGTCGGTGTGCGGTTGGGCGGTCTGTTCAGCGGCCTCGACGGTGCCAGTGTCTTCCGCAGCAGGCGAAGCGGGCGTAGCGGTACTTACCGTCGTTGGTGCGCTTCCCACCACCACCACAGCACCACTGACAGTCGCCACCACCGTACCAGAGGCCGAATCTTGCGGTGAGGTTGGTTCGTGCGGTGCTAGCAGACCGGAACCGGCAGCCGCTACAGCTGGGGTGACCTGGACCAATGCTCCAGTATCTTCCGGCGCTGGGCTGGCCGGTTCATCAAGGACTTGGCAACGTTGCACGGGTGGCTCGACCGGACCTGGTGGTGGTGCTGTTGTTGTTGTTGCTGCTACAGCTACTGCTGCTGCTGCTGCTGCTGCTGCTGGTGGTGCTACTGTTGCAGGTGCAGCAAGATGTTTCGGTTCGGGATCGTAGCTACCAGCTGGCGGACGATGGGACAACCCCATTGGTGGTTGAGTTTGTTGTTGTTGCTGATGCTGCTGCGGATGATGATGATGCGTATGGTGATGATGCGGATGGTGTTGTTGCTGCTGTTCACCGTGCATGTGCGGTTCGGGTGGGCCACCTGTCTGTCGCTGATTCTGCATGGGATGAATGTTATGATGCTGCTGCTGTTGCTGCTGCTGTCCCATGGGTGATTGGTTCGCACCGGATGGAGGCGCACCATGATGAGGTGGCTGCATTGAAGGTCCACCACCACCCACCGGTGGCGTTTGACGGTGGACGTGACCGTGCTGGTTGGGCGATTGACTCGGAACCATACCCATGCCAGCCTGGCGCTCGGCAAGATTCGCCTGGGTGCGATTCAGGCTGTATTTGTTCGGAGTGAACCGGTTAAGCGCTCCGCTCGGTCCGACACCACCCGGTCCGCCTGGTCCTCCACCACCCGGACCACCACCAACGCCGATGTGCGGTTTGCGCGGATGGCCATGGTAAGGGCCTTGATGATGGTGGCGCCTGAACATGGTGCGTTCGTTTGGATGTCCGGGACGTTGCTGGTGATGCATAAAATCACCACGCTGCTCGTGCTCTACGCCGGGTCCACCTTTTGAAACGTGCCAATCACCCGGCCCACCGGACCCTCCACCGGACGGACCGACGCCTCCACCGCCAGCATTCGGTGGCTGCTGCCACGATCGGCGCGATGGTGGTCCACCACCACCACCACCATGTCCCCCGTGTCCACCACCATGCGAGGGTGGTGGAGGACCGGGTGGTCCATTGCCACCTCGATCCCCATGCTCGTGGTCCCACTGGCGCTCCTTGTACTTCCAATCCGAGTGTACCATGGTGCGGTCCGGTTTGTCCGAACCGTGCCAAGATTCGCTAGGGCCATCCTTCCACGATGGTCGTTCATCCCAAGCGCGAGACCCACGCGGTTCGCTCCCGCTCGGATAATTCCCGTCCAGATCCACCATCGAACCGTGCTGATCACCACGGTCATTCCAATCGCCCCGTCGATCGCCGGAACCCATCTCGCGCGATTCGTACCGACTGCTCCGTTCCACACGTTCGCATTCCCAGCCGCCACCACGATCGTGATGCGGTGGTGGTTCCCGTCTCGGTAGCGGATCGTCCGGATAATCCCGCACGTACTCATCCCGGCCACTACCACCCCCACCGCACGCTGCTCGTTCACCGCGACTGCCGCCTCCACCACCCCCCATCGCCATGCGCTCGTCGTAGGCCAGTTCGCTGCGGTCCACCCGGTACTCGACACGGCCACCGCCTCCCCCACTTCCACCAACGGACGATTCACCCCGTCCCAGTCCACCAGCGTGTCGGTCGTAGTGCGGTGGTGGTGAATCACGCCGTGCCGATCGCATCGGCGGTGACACAAGATTGGCCGCATACTCCCGTTCGCGCGAGCGGCTCGAGGTGCGACGTTCGTGCATTTCGTGCAAATACGCGGTACGCTCGTACGATCGATCACGTTCACGCATTGCACCTCTCGACCCGCGCGAAGCGCCGGGCGAACAGGGCGATCGGCTTCGATCACGGTCGACGGATTTGCCCGGCGATCGGGCCGCTGCCAATGCACGGGCACGTTCTGCCGGACGCGGCAGCAAACGTTCCACTGGCCGGTGCCGGTCCGGCTTTTCCAGCCCACCGTCGTTATCGCGCCGTAGGCCACGCGGCTGCGGTGGTATGTGCGGATGCTGATGCTGTTCTTTCGCCACCAGCCGGTCCCGGTCGCGCTGCCGTTCCCGTGCCAGTAGCTCTTCCCGTTCCTTCTCGCGCAGCACCTCGCGCTCACGGTCGGCCCGCTCTCGATCGGCACGCTCCCGTCTTTCCCGCTCCTTCAGGACCTCGTGCCGACGGCGCTCTTCGCGCGTTAGTTCGGGCGTGCGTTCACGGCGCATCGGCATCATTTCCCGGTAGCGGGAAGCGGACACCGTAGACATCGGCGAAGACAACCGTCGCTCGGGGCTTTTCTTTCCCTTGCCCTGTAGCTCGCGCATCGGTACACCACCACTTCCACCACCACCACCACCGCGTGAGGAGACGGGCGATGCGGCGCCGGAACGCATCCGCGGCGACACGGGGCGCATTTTCAGTCGCTCCCGCTCTCTTTCCCTCTCCCGTTCCCGTTCGCGCTCGCGCAGTCGCAAGCGTTCCTTTTCGCGTTCGCGCTCCTTCTCGCGCAGTGCCAGCTCGCGCTCCTTTTCCCGCACCCGCTCCCGTGCATCGAGGGCCGACATTTTTTCCTTCTTCGACGAGGACGAGCTCGAACCGAGCAGCTTCGCCTTGAGGGCGTACTTTGTCGAGGACGCTTTACCGCTCGTCGGCGACAGCTCGCGGGACGATAGCTTGCGCGATACGTGATGCGTGCCACTGCCCGGACTGCTCGGTATGCATTTCTTGACGCGAATCGTTTTCGTGAGCAGTACAGTTCCACCGCCCGCACCGCCGCTACCTTTGCTTGCCTTCGCCAGCAGGCGCTTGCTGCGTTCGGCCTGTTCGTGGACGGCCGCCGCCACCGCGAGCTTTTTTGCATGTCGCTTGGAGAGTTTGCTGGAGGTGCCGAGCGAGGTGGATGTGGTGACCGGTTCGGAGCTGGAGCTCGATTCGTTACGCCGGGCGCGGACGACGGCGTGGCGCTTTTTCAGCCGCCGATGATTCGAATTGTGCGACGACGAGCTGGACGAGCTCGACGAATCCGATTCGGTCGTTTCGGAACCGCTGCTACTGTTCGAGCTTTCGGAGGTGCTCGAGGAGGTGTGCTGCTGTGCCAGCTGCTGATGTCCATGGCTGCTGTGGCCGTGGCCACCGTGACCGTGCTGTGATTGCTGCTGCATCGAATGCTGATGGTGCAGGTGCTGCTGCTGCAGTTTCTGCTGAGAACGGTGCGAACTGCTGACTAACTTTTTCATCTTTTTGCTCATTTCGCTGCGACCGTCTTTCTTCTTGCTCGAGCTAGCGTCCATTTCAAGCTTCAACTCGTGCTGTAATTCTTTACGCTTCCGCTCTAGAATGGCTTGATCAGCATTCTCGAGCGACGACTGATCCCAACCGCTGGCACCGGCAGCGGTGCTGCTTCGCTCGCTGCTTAGACTGTGTACCCTGCGATCGGGGCTGTCGGGTGTATGTGGTCGTTGCCTAACCTCCAGCACCTCCCGATGTCGGTCCTGTTGCTGTTCCTGCTGCTGCTGCTGCTGCTGCTGCTGATACTTTTGGTAGTGGTGGTGATGATGGTGATGATGATGCGATTCGTGGTGGTGGTAGTACTGCTTCGACGCGTCTTCCTCCAACTCTTCTTTTTCTGCAACCGTTGTACTACTGCTGTGTGCGGGTCCTCCCGTCGGCTGTTGCACGTTGGCTGCGTTCTGCTTGTTCGCCTTCAGCTGTGCTTTGGCCGCCAGCTGTGCCTGGATGAGCCGTGCGTGTGCCGCTACACTTTCCGGTACGGTAACGGGGGCTGTTACCGGAACTGGCTCTTCAGCAGCCGATACGATTCGTTTCACAATCTCTTCCTTGCTTTCCTGCAAGGAATTGACAAAAAAAAAACAATCAACATTTCATACAGTAAACGATACGATCAAGCTTAAGGTGGGAGAGGCTTTTAATTAGAGATTGTATTACGTACACCAGCTTCCTGTGCGTGGTACTGCGGTTGTTGCGATGATGATCCTCCGGTACGGCCAATTTTTTTCGTGCCAAGACGCTGGAACACGCTGGGACGATCCTTGATTAAGGTGGACTTCTTGCTAGCGAGTTCTAGTGTAATTTTACGTTTGATCGGTGCAGACATCTTATCCCCAAACTCAACCCCACTGCCGACACATCTTATGCCCGCACACTATTAGCCCCCGGGGGTGTTGTCCTAAACACGATGATGGACTTGCCGGGCTAACGAACGGGGGATTTTGATGGGAAAGGTTGAGTGTTGTTCAAGTTCTGTTCAACATCCTGCCGTAACCACAATTCACACAGCGTGCATCACACACATTGGCAATCATATTTCTGAATGCCAAAACACCCCGTTGGGTAGCCGCTTCACGTAACACACTTTGGTAAAGCTACTGTCCTTGCTTGTTAAAAATCTCTTACATTTACGTTGTACCTACTGTTCCCGGCCTAGATCGAACCCACCCACAATTGCAACGCAAAAGCGCCGTGACTCTAGGCTACCCCTGGCACATATATCGTACCGAGGCATGCGTATGAAATCGGAGCGAAAAAGTAACTCCACCCAGAAGAAATTTTCTGCTTACAATAAACGTCGAACAAGGGCTTGTTTTTCGTTCTGATTTTTTTAAATAATATCTACTTTATTTTCCCGATGCACAATAACCAATAACGCCAGACGCTTTATAAGCCCGGGACCGACATGGCATCCCTTTTCCAGACCATCGAGAACGCTTCACGGTGCGGTAACTTCGGAGTCGAATTCCCAACAAACGACGGGCTACAGAATAGACCGCAAAGCGCACTACGGAATAGATCTAACAATCACAAGCCTGTTTCCCACGGTAAACACAACCGTAGAATGTAAATTATACTAGTTTTCCACAATTTTCACTTGGCCCGGAATGCGAGAGCAAACTCAAGCTTACACGCATCGGAAAAGAAAGCTTTGACAGCAGCAGCCATTTTATCTACCCTTCCCTCCTCCTGTGTTTGCTCTTGCTCCGAATTCAGTGCGGCGCAGAGGTATTGAAATGCATAGCATCCTGACGTTTCCGGATGCGACATGTTGATGCCGCAACGTAAATCTGTCGCATACTTGCTGTCTGTGTCCCGGATTAGTTTTCAAAGCACGGGTGGCATTTAAATTTTAAGTTTCTGCGATGATTTAAAGGGCGATATAGCATTTAAATTACCACAAAGCTTTAAAAAAAACGCAAGCTTTCATTTTTTTTTGGTACCCAACAAAAGGTGACATAAGGGATCTTAATTTGTAAAAAGAGACATAAGGGTTCCACGTATGTTTACGTATGGTAAAAATGTATGATCGAGCTAGTTCAGCTAGCGATTAAATTGTATCATTAAAACAAGGTATAAAAATCTGTTTTTTCGAATCGTAATTTCGTGCAGGAAGCAACGAAATAAATAAAAAAATTAAATAAAATAAAAGTTGGCCTTTTTTTATTCATACAATCTGACCACTGTCGAAACCACTGTGTTCTAGAGCTTTTCGTGACATCTGTCAACTCGATCCGGGAAAGGTGTACGTGTCTCTGATGCAGCATCACAATAGTGCGTGCGTGTGTGTGTGTGCGTATTTTCCTAATTCGGAACCGCCATCCAGGCAATCCAGGAGCAGTTTTCCTGCTACTTTTGCTGCCCCTTTTTTCCCCACACCAGTCGGACCACTTGGCTTCCGGACGCTTCGCTTTCCTCAGTGGGTGATACGCAGAAGCCAGCTAGGGAGTTGGCAAGCCCGAAACGACGGTCATTATCGTTGGAGCTAGTGCGCGTTTGCCGTAGTGGCCAGTGTCGTTCGTGCGTGAATTCAAACGACAAGTTTGCTGCGCCGGGTGAATTGTCTGTTCTGCATCGTGAACGCCGATCCGGAGAGAAAACGTTAACATCGGACCCGGTACACTTGTTCCCGTTTGATCCGGCGTTTTTTTTTTTTTGCACCTCGGTGTGAGCGCGCTGTTCCAGAGGGTCCACCAGCTTTTCGGTCAGCCTTCCTTCGGTCCCACGGCCCTCGTTCCTTTGCTTCATTTCCCAGTCTCCCGTAGTAGTTAACCGGGTGTGTTTAGCGTACAAATTCCTGTACTATATACACACATACACACACACACATACAACCACGCATTATCGTTGTACAGTTTTAGGTGCAGCGAAAATAACAACACAAAAAAGCAACATGGCTACCAGTGTACATTTAGTGTTATTTCTGTATCTAATGGTAAGTAGAATAAGGCAAGATGAGTGCATTTATGTTTGTCCCCGCTACCCATTACGCATTAGTGTTGGCATTCCGTCGTTATTAACAGGTAGCTTCGAAGCTACCCATCAAGGGTTGAATGTACCCAGTCAACTAGCGCGTGCCTGCTACCTGCGACTATCGGATCCGGATTTTTAATCATATGCATTATCTATTTTAGGTCGTCTGCATGTTCTACAACCCAACGAACAGTGGAGCCGTTCAGCTAAACAGTGAGAATATCGATATGACACTCGGTACGTTTTTTCTTCTTTCTGTTAATTTCTCGTCCATATCAGTAAGACATCGTCAATCGTCGACGTCGCTCCCATTACATTAAGTTCCATTATCATTTCTTTTTACCGGCCAAAATTGATATATCAGAGAACAAAACAAAAAAAAAAGCATGGTATATCTGTACTATCATTGGTTTGCAATTTGGCGATGACGATGCCGAATGATGGCCCATCGTTACATTGCCTTATCAGTCATCATCTTCATGGTTCATGGTTTCGTCAACCCGTGTCTTCTATCGCCGTTTCTTAACGGGTCCTATATTTACACAAGTGTTTTTCAAAAAAAAAATCCAATTATCGTACCACCGTCATTTTATGAGAATGTTTTATTGTCTTTCGTTTTAGCGTCTAACGAACTGGTTTTGATCAATTTCTATGCCGACTGGTGTAGATTTAGTAATATACTGCAGCCAATCTTCGACGAGGCAGCGGAAAAGGTATGTAAACAGTTTGAACCATTTGTCCAAAAGCACACTCCGAAACAGTGGTGCGAAAGCCATCGCATAATCAACACAGATCAACCGCTAGCCACAATCCATGCCAAACTGCACCAATCAAAACAAAAACGCGCCCGCGTGCTCGATGGAACAAAAAATGGTCTCACACCAAATGCGGGTGGGGTGGGGTTTGTTTGTTTACAGGTGCAAGCAGCATTCCCCGAGCCGGGAAAGGTAGTGATGGGTAAGGTGGATTGTGACCGTGAATCAGCGGTCTCGTCACGCTTCCACATCACCAAATACCCCACGCTGAAGGTGTTGCGCAATGGGCAGCCGACCAAGCGGGAGTATCGTGGGGCGCGCACGGTAGAAGCGTTTACCGAGTTCATACGGAAGCAGCTGGAAGACCCGATCCGGGAGTTCCAGAACATCAAGGACCTGGAACAGCTCGACTCGAAGAAGCGCATCGTGGTGGGTTACTTCGACCGCCGGGACATGCCCGAGTACAACACGTTCCGGCGGGTCGCCACCAATCTGAAGGAGGACTGTCAGTTCCACGTTGGCTTCGGAGACGTAGTGCAGGCATTGCATCCTCCAGGTAAAAGAAGTGATTTTTTGTTGTTGTTTTACAATCAGCCTAGAATTAAGAAACACGATATATATAAATGTATTGTCTTACATACCCCTTTTCTGCCTACAATTTTTGATCCGGTTGTAAAGGATACTCAGCAAGTACTTATCCAGTCAAACCGTCCGAGTTGGTCATATTTAAATTCCGATTGCTTCTTTTTATTCATCTTTGTGTCAGGTCACCCGATCATTGTGTTCCGACCGGATGTGGCCATGTCGAACGAAAACGATGAGACGTACATGGGCGATTTGAAGAGCTTCGACGAGCTCAACATCTGGGTGCAGGAAAAGTGCGTACCGTTGGTGCGCGAAATCACGTTCGAAAACGCGGAAGAGTTGACCGAGGAAGGGCTGCCGTTCCTAATTCTGTTTTACGCGCCGGGCGATCTGGAATCGATCAAGGACTACAAAGCTATCGTACAGCTGGATCTCATCACCGAGAAACGTAAGCAAGCTGCGGTTGTCCCATACCGGCGGACGATCGAAACATTAATCATTTTACGGGGGGTTTTTTTTGCGGGTTGCAGAAAATGTGAATTTCCTTACCGCTGACGGCAAACGGTTTGCGCATCCGCTGCATCATCTCGGCAAAACCCAGGCGGACCTGCCACTGATCGCGATCGACTCCTTCCGCCACATGTACTTATTCCCGAACTTTAAGGATATCTATGTACCCGGTAAATTAAAGCAATTCCTAAACGATCTCTACAGTGGTAAACTGCACCGGTAAGTAGTTGTTGTTGTTTTGTGTTTTTGTTTTCGTTGTTGTTGTACCTATTTATTACTAAGCCGCCACACGATTGTATCATTTCAGTGAGTTCCACTACGGCCCCGAAAAGGATACTGCAGCTGATACGAACGCGATCGATGATGGCAAGAAGCCGACGACGCCACCCGAATCCACATTCAAAAAGCTAGGACCGTCGAAGAATCGGTACACTTTGCTACGTGATGAGCTGTAAGGTTGTTGCAATGCTACAAAGTAGACCGCGCCACTAAGCGAAGTGTGGCGATGTGTGTGCGTGTGTGCGTGTGTGTGTGTGTGTGGGTGTCTGTACGTGTGTGAGTGTGTGGTTTAACCGTGGGCGGGACATTACCATTCGTTTCACGGGCGCGTTTCCGATCGCTCCAGTTTCCTGCGCTTCCACACACATAAAGCTGTTGGAGGCACAGGAGGAATTTTTAGCAAAGCAAAGAGTAAGGAGTAGATAAAAAGTGTAGACAGACAGTGGAGAGCGAAGGGCAGTATGTTTTCCATGGACCATAACGTGTACAGGATGTGTCTGCTGATCTATGAACGCTTGCACGATGCGGCTCGCACCTTTCTAAAGGTACAGATTAACCAGAACAAATTCCAAAATGTTTGCTATTCAAGAGATGCTTGCGAAAAAAACGAAACAAATGCATTGGTTTGTTTATTCGCCCATATACTTGGGTACGTACGGCAGAATCGTAAGTCAATGCAGATTTAGCAGGCGTTTAGTTAGCAAAAGCAACCAACTTTACTCGGTGCGGTTGCAGGGTATGTTTTGAAATATGTATATGATTTGCACTCTAATACCGTTGGGGTCGTTCAGTAACCAGCAACACACGATGCTTAACCCAAAATAGTCAATAGCGTACCGCGTGGTAAGATGTTTCTAAAAGTTAAATTTTCTGCTAGTTTTTGTGTTGTTTTCCTCTGCATCCGAGCCCGACGACGTGCTGTTAGGAAGGAAATAAACAAAGCAAAGCTAACAGTGTGCGCTCGTGACGATACATATTCCCAAAAGACATGCTCAAGACGTGCAGCTGGCGCATGAACCTGTCAGCTTTAGCGAGGAGGCATTCTAACGCGCTCGTAATCGAAACAGAAAGAGCGCAAAAATAATAGTTGATGATTTTAATTTGTTTACACGTTTTTCCGTTTTGTTTTTCCTTCTCACACCGTAGTAAGTCCCGTACGTTATAGTCGAGGTAGAAAAATTTACAGTTGAATTGAATGTGTTTTATTTAGTCCTTGTTTTTTTTATGGTTGACTGCTCCAAAAACGAAACAGGCCGCAACCGTACACCATCTATGGCATTATTGAGCTTTACTCCGAATCGCCCAAACTAGATGCACTTTTCGTTGCCGAATGAAACATATTTTCAACCACTATTGCCAACGTTTATCAAAAATTAATCATCCCAAACCTATTGCTACCGCGCAGCAGCAGCAGCTACGCTTGAACTGATTCGGAAGAAGAAGAAAACAAAAAGCTAAGAGGTTGTTGAGCGGATTAAATTGAATCTAAAACTACAAGGCAGGGCAGCGTACAGTCTTTTTCGTAAGGCCATTAGCAAAAACCCTATCAATAAATAAGACAATTAAGCAAACAATCCAGTTTGTTTTTCGTACTGTGAAAGAACGATAAACGAGCGATCGAATTGCGATAGTGAGAGAATCGCTCACATTCTTCTCACCAAGTACCGCTTATGCTCACACATTGTACACCCGCAAAAGGTGCATATAGGTGAGGTGTACTCTCATTTGGAAAATAATGAACAAATCATTTTCTGTGACAAGAAAGGTAAAGCGTTGGGCAATGTTTACACCCGAATGGTGAAATTTTTAATTTGCGCATTGGTGATAAATACGCTGAGTTAGTAAATTCGATTCTGAGATTATGTATTTTGGTTTGTTTTACTGCCATGCGTCTAACTCTTATGTGTAAACCTTAAACGAAACCTGACCGAAGACCGAGAATGAGAGACAGAGAGGAAAATTGTCATGTAAACAAACACATTCAGACCACCTCATGCAGCTGAACATCTGAGTCAGCTCCATTTGCCCACAACGATGGCGCAGTTCGTAGCAGCGATTGGTTTTGTGATTGCCTGGTAAGAAAATCTGTTTTAGATTCCTTATTACCATACTGAAATACTTGTTGTTGTACGATTTTAGCACCTTGGCAACAGTGCTGGCGGAACCGGATTGTAGTGCTGTTCACAGCTTTCTTAGGTATACAAAGGAGCTGATGGTATCGCTGCCAGATCATACTAATCCCGTGTTTAATCTGTGCACCTCGGATATCGCAATTAAGAAATATCGAAACGCGACCATGTTTTACCAAAACATGACAGGTGCGCCGGAATGCCAGAAATATTTCGGACACAATCGCATGAACGTGTACGAAACGATCTACGCCCAGCTAACCGGGCTGTGGAACTCTGCCAACTGTGATGCTTGCACCGGTGCGGTAAACGAAACGGCAAAGTTCATGAACCTCTCGGCGACGCTGGACGCGTGTCTGAAAGGTTCGCACAACCCGTGCGAACTCTGCGACGCAGACTATCAGAACGTGCAGCAGCTGTACGCACAGATCGACAAGCGGATGCACGGTCCGGACCGGATGTGTTTCGACATTGCGGATCGCATGAACCAAACGCGGCGGGCCTGGTCCGGGCAGTACAACTGCTGCAACGATAAACGGCGCTCGATGGTGATCTTTGCCTCGGTCGCCTCGGTTGCCTGCGCGCTGCCCTTTGTGTTTTACGCGCTAATGCACGTGATAACGGTACGGCGGGAAAGGCGTCGTATCAGCTTGCTCAGTGCGTCGAGCGCGAACGATGAGTCAACCGGCGGGCCGTCCAGCTCGCGTACCACCAACGGAGTGTTGCGACACCCCGACATGGAACGCATCATGGAGGCGGACTGTAGCGGTGAGGAAAACGATACGCCCGAGACCGATGATGAGCTGGACGAGGAAGAAAACATTCCGAAGCAGGTAACGGCCGAGGTGAACAATCTCGACGTAAAGGACGGCAATCTGATAGACATTCAGGCGGAGGATAATGCCTCGCCACTGGAGACGGGGCCGGCTGTCGGGGCCACATTTAAAAAAAACTTTAATCTTCAGAAGGATGCATCGGACGATGAGAGTCTGCTGCAGTAAGGGATAGAAGGTAGCTCGTGTAAGATGATGTTAGCAGTTAAAACCAAACTTCTCATGACAGTGTGGTAGCAGCGGGATCAGATTTGTTTTTTTGTTGTTGTCTTTCTTTTCGTTATGTACAAAATCTTGAATTCGTTATTTGCAAAATGCAACAAATGAACGCTGTTAGTCAAGTGTAGGGTTTGTAGCTTGTTAAGTATATTAAGTCCATTAAGTCCAAAGCCGCATCAGTGAAGTTCTAAATAAACCGAAGCAACAGCAGCAAAAAATCACACGCACACACACATAAATCGTCAATTAGCCGGCGTAGGCGTGAGAAAGGCAACAGACAGTGAGTGAGAAAGTGTGCAACGGTTTGACAGCTGCGGTGTTTGCTTGTATTGCCGTCTTGCTGTCATTCCAGGCAGATTAGCCATCAATAACAATCGACGCCCTTGTCCCATTTATATTTATATCACATCCAGGAAACTGCTTATCCACTCGACACGAGCACAAATTTTCCTTTCTTTCCGTGCGAGTGTATATTTCCCAACCCTAACAGTTACCGTGTAAGTGCATCGTTCTACCAACGCACAACCCGTCGGCAGCAAGCACACGGTAAACAGGTGGTAAACAAGGAGGGATTTTTTTTGTGGTTGCAGTTCGGGCGCACGAGTTTCGGTTGGCATACGGTATAGGGAAAAGCTTATCGTTTGGAGAATGATGAAGCGCAGGGCACCGCCTGAAATGCCCGAATGAGGCATCCATCCTCTGGCTGGTGGTTACTCGGTTCGGAGTAACGCAACAGGAACATCTGTTGAGCTGGGTTGGTGAAGCTGATGAAGCGCCGTGTCGCAGTGGGTGGCGAAAAAAACGCGTACCATATTTTGTGGTGAAAACGATAGCAACAGCAGGTTTCGAAGGAACTAGACGTGAACTCCGGTATGAGGGTGCAATACTGGATCGGTGCGATAGCGGCTATTTTATGCGCGGTGTGCGTTTATTCGCCCGTCTTCCTGTACTTTCTGCTGTTCGTCGGTTACTCGCTGGTGCTGATTACCATCGGTAAGATGCCGCCCTTCTATGCGCATAGAAGCCTGCAGCTTTAATTTCGGTTTCCTTTCTGTGCAGCGGTGTTTGGTACCATTTACGTCCACTACAAGCTGACGAACCGTGAATCCGTGCCGTATGTCGACCAAGGTCAAGACGATGAAACAAACGTCCTTTACAATGCCACCCGGTATGTATTGCAGCTTAGGCTTATCGTAGCCACTTGCTCACACTTACTTGTTACCGCTCCGGTAGGTCGCCACTGTTTGGGAAAGGTTCGCCCTGCGCATCGTCAACTTCCCGTGCGTTTGGCGCTCGCACGGGTACACCCGGTTCGGGCGGTGGAAGCGCTTCCGGTAGCGTGCCTGCCAATTCCGGTCAACTGCCAATCATTTTCGGCCGCACGGTTGACGGACTGCT
This sequence comes from Anopheles stephensi, assembly GCF_013141755.1. Classification (NCBI taxonomy): domain Eukaryota; kingdom Metazoa; phylum Arthropoda; class Insecta; order Diptera; family Culicidae; genus Anopheles; species Anopheles stephensi. The sequence continues at coordinate 3,340,520 of NC_050201.1, forward strand.
GCAGCAAATCATTGACAATACGATGCGCGATCTAGTCGGACCGGCGCTCGAAACGGTGGTGGCGAACCCGCGCCGCATCGTCGAGTTGCTGCGCGAGGACGTTTGGCTCGGCATCGAGAAGCTGCACGAGCGTGCCGCCCGTATCGACGCACCGAAGCTGATAGCATGCGACTTCGTCCAGAAGGTGACGCTGCACCTGCAGAAGATACGCCGGACCACGGCCAAGCGCGAACCGTCGTCGCAGGACGCGTTCGCTAGCGAAGCGCACGAATCCATCCTGACCGCGTCCTACCTGGCAACGGCCGAGAAGGAGCTGGATTTCCTGAAGAAGATAAGCGAAATATTGATCATATTTCTGCTGCCGCGTGGCTACTCGCTGTCACCGGTGAAAGATTTGCTCAGCGAAGTGATTGCTTACCGTGTGCTGCATCCGGCGATCCGCTACCTGACCGCACCGGACTTTATCAACCAGCAGATAGTGGAGTGTATCGAGACGCGGCTGGTAGCGGTCGCAATACAGAAGCGTAGCCACGAGTATGCGGCCAACTTTGACGATTTTCTTCGCATCATCGACATGACGCAAACGGTCGAGGAGCTTCACTCGATACGGGCCAGCATTGTGAGCGATATACGGCAGGCGACAACGATGCAAACGATGCAACGGGCACGCGGTGGCTTCGCGCTGCCGGGCGACACATCCGGTTCGGCCGGTGGACCCGGACCGGGCGAAAGCCACGGCGATGGGGAACCAGCCGCCACGCTTCGGCTCAAGCGCTACATTCAGCAGCTTTCGTTTGCGAAAAGCCAGTGCGAAAAGTGTCTAACCCGGCTCGGATGGGAGGGAAGCGTTAGTAACGACGTGGATCTGGCCCTTGCCGACATACTGTCGACGGTGGGTGGGCGCCGGGCACTGACCGCCTATCTCGAGCCGATGAACGCAGCCAGCCTCGTCGGCTACTACACGACCGTGGAGGAATTGCGCCGTGCGGCTCGTTCCGCGTGGCACCAGCTCGGGGCGGAGATTTTTTACACCTACATCCGTGCGCCGAGCTCGGAAATTCCGCTGGACAAGGCAACGCGCAAGCGCATGGAAGCGTTTCTGGTCGGCGATGTCGGTGGGCCGGACGTTTTCTACGAGGTGCAGCGCGAATGTTTGGCACTGCTGGAGCAGAAGTACTATCAGCCGTTTCTGCTGAGCGATGAGTACGTGCGGCTGAAAGGTTCGCTGACGCAGGACGAGTTTAAGGAGATCGTTACATCGTGCGTTGCGAACGGATCGGGCAGTGCGGCGGAGCAGCTGCTGGGTGGAGGTGAGCCGGCAGGCGGGAGTGGTTCGGCACTGCACCACGGCAACCATGACAGTCAGGAGAGTCAGGAAAGTGGGGGTAGCAGCTCAGTGAACGGTAGCGACGGCAGCACGGACCCGGCGCTGGCCGACCTTAGCAACCATTCGCAGTACGCACGGAACAAGCTGGACCGGTTGGATGAGAAGCTGGCGAACAAGCAGCAAGCACTGGAAGCGTTAAAGCAATCGCTCAAGCCGGACTCGAAGCTGCTGCTGATGCTGGAGCGCGAGATCGAGTGGTTGCGCAGCGAGCGACGCCAGCTCGAGTCACACCTGCTGCGTACCGCCGTTTGGGGCGAATATCTGGGCAGCTGGCGTGCGATCGTGGAAAGTGTGGACTTCTCGGACGACCGGGAACCGCCCCAGTTTATGATCGTGGTACAGGTGGATGAGATGAACGATTACGGGAGCGGCGGGCGGGACGATACGGTCGTGATGACGGCGCTCGAGGCCACCGACACCATCTCGACCGGCTGGGTGGTGGTGCGCTCGCTGGCCCAGTTTCACACGCTCCACCGTAAGTTGCGCCCGATGTGTGCGGAACTGCGCCAGCTCGATCTACCCTCGAACAACGCGTTCAAGCTGTTCCTGCTCAAGAACGATCGGGCGCTGCTCGAGAAGGCGAAGGCACAGATCCAACGGTACCTTAGCTTCATCCTCGAGGACGACCATCTCAACCAGAGTGAAGCGGTGTACGAGTTTTTGAGCCCCAGCTCGGATCGGCTGAAGCAGGGCGTGGTAGCGAACAGCACTCCGTCACCGTCGAAGAAACCGTCGTCAAAGTTCTCGCTCGCGACGATATTCCGCACCAACAGCGACAAGCTCGAGCAGCTGTGGCACGTGGGCGGTACGGACCGGTCACCGTTTGCCGGTGAGCACGACGCGTTTACGCCGGAAGATGCGGACCAGGTGTCACTGTACCTGGAGGGTGGACCACCGGCCGGCGGCGTATCGTCCGCGTCCTTCGGCTCGCCCTCGCTGGACGGCACGGGTTCCTCGGTGGTGGAGGCACGCGATTCGATAGCCGAACCGCTGTACGCGCTGCTGGGCGAAATATTCGATCTCGGTGGCGTGTTCCGGTGGCTGCGCAAGAGCCTGATATCGTTCGTGCAGATCACGTACGGACAGACGATCAATCGCCAGCTGCGCGAATCGATCACTGCCCTGTTCGATGAGCCGATGCTGCATGCGTACGCCAGTGCGGTGCTGCGCAGTCTGTGGCCGGGCGGTGCATCGCTCCAGCCAGCCAATGGTGGTGCGGGATGCGGGATGCGACTGCTCCCGACGGCCGGCGAGCGCACCGAGGACGAGCGGGAGATGATCATGAACGCGGCCCGCTCACTGCTGCAGGACAACATACCGGAGCTGCTGTGTAGCTTAATCGGTGCGCAAAACGCACGGCAGGGCGCCCTGAAGCTGTTCGAAGTGTTGCAGAATCCGCTCTACAACAAGCAGCTGTTTTACGATCTGCTCGAAACACTTATGCTGGAACTGTTTCCCGAAATACGGCAGCTGAAACCGACCGCTGCCGGTGGGAGTAACAGCAATACGACGGTTAGCAGTACCGCTGCCACCAGCACAACCAGCGGACAACCGCGAGAGTATTACCATCAACCATCGCCGGGTGCTTCGGTGTCCTCACCGACCTCTGCATCGCCCACGCCGATCGGTACGGCTGGTTCCGCTTCAGGTACCCCTATTAGAAGCATATCATAGGCGGCGACATTAAACCAGTGCTGGAACCATTTACGCTGCACGCTTGCTTTCCCTTTTTCCTTCCCGCCCCAGCAGGCTAAGGGTGAATATGGTTTCTTTTTTTTTGCGGCCAAGCCGGTATTTTTTATTTGTTCCTTTAGTTGAAATTTACATCATTTTCAAACGTGTTATAGATTTTACTTAAAAATGATTTGTGATTGAAACAAAAAACTGTATGGCTATGAAATTGAATAGGTACTTAAAAAATTAGTATTACTTAGGTTGTGTTGCACAAACAGATATGTTGCGTTTGGGGTACGATCGATATTTGGTTAAATTGCAGCAAATTATTAACCATTCAGCATCACTAGCCCACGCGGAGTGGAGGAGTGCTAACAACAGTAATGGTGCACCCGGCAAAGACATGAACTTACATTAGCAAGGGGTTCAGGGTAGCTTGTAAGGACCGTTCAGTTAAGGACGTTTAATTTAATTTAGTACAAATGGAAGACTAACTATCATTCCAAACGAGACGTGTATACCAACGTAGCATTTTCGTGTCGGTAATTGCTGAAACGAAAGGAATTCTTTCCACCGTAGAAACACACCCACACCCCTCCGGTTTATTACCGTACTGTATTATTTACATGAACTATTCTTACACCGCTTAATATATTTGCTAACGAGAAAAGCAAAAGAAAACCCCAAAGGTTACGGGGCTTTTTTCCTCGTTCTACAGAATAAGAGGAAATCAGTGAGCATTTGTAAAAGTGCAAACGTGCGTTTTTTCCCGTATGCGACTGCATTTCCCACTCTCTATCCCACCCCTCCCAGGATATGAATGCGGTTATAAAACAGGAACAGGCAGATGAAATGTGTGTGTGTGTGTTTTTCTTTCTAGTCTCGCGATTCCGAAGTAGGACGAAGGGACGTTACAACAGATCAAGAATGTGCGGGCAAGCGTTTAGGAAGGAAACGGACAACACTCACACGCATCATAAGAAGAACAAAAAAAATTATACCAAAGGAAGAAAAAAAAAACATTATTGTATAAGAAAGCAAGTATTTTAGTAATTAGGCCCTTCCCCAACATGCTTTTAAATGTGCTGTGAGTGAATCAAACTGCAACCGCGTGTGTGTGTGTGTGTTTGAGTGTGCGAGTTCAATAAGCTGATAGAAGGAAGGAAATTAAAGATAATAATAAAGATCGTAATCAAATCAATGTTGGGTAGTTAAACAGAGGTTTAGGAAAAGAAAAACGTTCCCAACTGCCAAACAGAGAGCCGTTATTTTAAATTCAAATAGTAGCCACTGACGCAAGGCGATGCGAACAGAACCTAACCGTGAGGTGAGTGGCCCCGTGACAGCTCGAGTGAGCCACGAGTGAGCAGCGTGAGTGTATAGTGAGCAGGTGAGATGGGTGAGCAAGTGAAGTAAGCGAGCGAAAAAAAAAAAAAACAACAAATAAATATTAATCATTCGAATGGAAATGCGTATGTAGGATGCGTGTTGCTTAGTAAATGTAATGTTCAGTTACTATCTACCTAGCACGTGCTAAATTACGGGCTTAAAAAAGGGAGCCAACACTACACTGCTTTTGTGTTTGTGTGTGCCTATCTGGCAATCGCTCACCACTCGCATCGACATCGTTCGCGATGTAACAAAACGTCAAACGGCAACATTTTCACTGTTTGTGCTAGGGGCCTGTGTTTATGCTGTGTTTTGCTGTGGTAAGCTGCACTGGTAGCCCCATTTTCATTTTCATCCCACACAAAACTTTGTTTTCCAACCGGACGGTGGGTCGATAAGCAAAAACAAAAGGGGGGCCCGAATCGGTCATTTCGCAAGGTGAGACGTTCGGTCACTTGCCAGCACCAGCGTACCGAGAGCTTGCACGACCTGTAATGTTTCCACACATCCGTCGTGTTGGAAACAGTACCACCACCTAAGAGCCGTAGCGGATAGTTTTGACTTCAGCAGCAGAAGGATAGCAACCATTTGGCCCGCAGTTCACCGCGGGCGTCGACAACCGGGAAGCATGAGCCGGAGATGGACCGGCCTACTGATGACCGTGGCAGTACTGCTCGTTGCACTGTTCGTGACGGTAACAGTCGCCCGGCGGCATCACCTGGAAGTGCGGGTAAGTATCGGACGAGCGAAGGTCAATCCGACGCAAGAGCCACCGGAAGGTCTTCTAATCACAACAAAACTCTATCTGTTTTTTTTTTTTTTATTTCAGGATGATTTTCGACGGTACATTTTGCTCAGCACGTTCGGGTTTTACGCTGGCGGTGTGCTGGATGTACGGGTGTCACACTTTCGGGTAGATCCCGGCACGGAGGATAACATGGTAAGCGATCCGCAAATGCCCCTTGTGGTCCCTAATAGCGCAACCTAACACCCTTTCGCACGCAGTTTGGTCTTTCGCTCGACAAAACAATGTCCGACTCGATGAACCCGTACCTCGATTCGCACCAGGACAAGTGCATCCTGACCGAACCGGTGGCGGTGCAAAGCAACGGACCGATCGTGTTCTTCAAGATGGATCTGAAGCAGAATGTGTGAGTAGCGCGTGCGGCCTTGGGGTGCAATTTGTTTGCTTGACTGTTCACACCGATTCATGCAGGGTGCACGTAAGCTGTTCGAAGGACTGGCAGAACATTCACTTGTACAAGGACCGGAGCGGTGTGCCGGCACTACGCTCCAAGCGTCAGTCGTTCGCACGGGCAAGCGATTCCAAGCTGGTGTACATGCAGCGACGCCGTCGGTCCGCCTATCACGTACCGGCCGAGTCGAATGATTTTGCCCAGGCAGCGGCAGTCGGTGCGGTCGCGGACGCTGGCAGCGATGCGGCAACCGTCTGCAGCAAGCTCACACTACCGCTCGAGGTGAAAGCGGACGATATGTTCAAGTACTACAGCTTTAATGTGAGTGATCGAGTGGGTGCCTTTGGAAAATTGAACTGACGATTGCATTCTTCGAAATTCCAGTTCGCCATCTACGTTGCAACCAAGCAGGAGGAAGGACTGTACAACCTGTACTTCCACAGCTGCCCAAACTACGCCCCGAACAGTCTGTACGAGCTTAACTTTAACGTGGACATTGAGGAGAAGAACAGCGGCAACTATCTGTCGGCCGGTGAGATGCCACTGCCGGCACTCTACTTCATGATGTCGGTGCTGTTTTTCCTTTCCGGACTGTTTTGGTTGTTTATACTGCGGAAAAGCAAGCACCCACTGTTCAAGATACACTACCTGATGGGTGTGCTGGTGTTTCTGAAATCGCTCTCGCTGATGTTTCACGCGATCAACTACCATTTCATTGAGGTGCAGGGTGAGCATGTCGAGGCATGGGCCATCCTATACTACATCACGCATCTGTAAGTGTTTGCGCGTGCCGTACAGGCCGGACTCTGTCTGAATGTGTTTTTTTTCTTCCTCCATCCCCTTTCTCACTCGCTAGCCTTAAAGGAGCGGTGTTGATCATCACGATCGTGCTCATCGGTACCGGGTGGACGTTCATCAAGCACATACTGGCGGACAAGGACAAGAAGCTGTTCATGATCGTCATACCGCTGCAGGTGCTGGCGAACGTGGCGGAGATTATCATCGCGGAAAGTGACGAAGGCGATAAGGAGTACAGCACCTGGCGGGACATCTTCATGCTGGTGGATTTGCTGTGCTGCGGCGCGATACTGTTCCCGGTCGTGTGGTCGATCCGGCATCTGCAGGAAGCCGCCGGTACGGACGGTAAGGCAGCGATCAATCTGCGCAAGCTCAAACTATTCCGCCAGTTCTACATCATGATCGTGTGCTACATCTACTTTACGCGCATCATTGTAATTCTGCTGAAGGTGCGTACGGGAACGTTTTGTAGGAAAACTCGGCTGTAGGATCTCTCAAAAACAACAAAAAACCTTTTTTTATTTACTGCTGTAGATTACGGTCGCGTTCCAGTACGCTTGGCTGGATGAAATGTTCAAAGAGATGGCCACCTACGTGTTCTTCGTGCTGACCGGGTACAAGTTCCGACCCGTTTCGCAGCACCCGTACTTTTCCGTGCACGGTGACGATCTCGACGACGATGACGATGATGGGGAGGTGGAAATGTAAGTAGCGCCCTTCAATACGCCCTACTACGAACTAAGAACCGATAGTCTAACACCGCATTTCGTTTCCATTTCCAGTCTTACCCAGTCCGGGTTGAGTGACGGCATCAGCAAGATCACCAACCGATCCCAACCATCGTCCGGCGCGGCGTCCGGCGCAACGTTGGTTGAATCGCACGAAGAGGAGCGCGAAAATTTAATTAGCAAGCGAGAATCGTCACACGAGTATGATTAAGTTTCCCTAACGGAACTCGAGAGAAAAGAGAGGGAGAGAGGGAGAGGAGAGAGAGAGAGAGAAGAAAGGGGTCAGGAACCGTACTTGTACTAGCACTTTACTTCGGCATTCGCAAATCCTCACACACACACACACACGAACCGAAAGGGTTGTAGGATAATTTAGGGCTGATTTAGACTTGATTAGTTCTATTATATACACACACAGAGAGAGACACAAATACACACGCGATGGCTTTAAACCTCTTGGCTGACCGGATCAAAAGTCAGATGCAGCTCGACACTACTACTACTAATACTACTACGCAACGGGGGATAGCAAGAAGAAGAAGGAGTAGGCCACAGTTTTTTTTTCAAACAAACAAAAATTAATATAACTACACACACACACACACACACACACACACACACACTAAGAATTGAGGGTAGTTTTTGGAAGCGCGATTACAATTTACCCCCCCCTCCAAAAGCCTCTTTCCGGGCTATTTTGAAACTAAAGATAGATTATTACGCAAACATTTAACGAGCACGTTCAACGAATGGCCGGTGGGAACGAAACGTTGAGCCGTGGGGGGTTGAAATGAGGGGGTGGTCGGTACGGGGTTGAAAATCCGCTCGGCTCGCTGTGATCGCGCTTTGTGTCCTTCCCACTGGACAACCGGTGATGTAGTATGGCAGGGATGATTTGAGTTAGAGGTTTTGATTTTCATTTTTAAAGCGGACCACAAAGACACACACACACGCATACATTCAACGAAAAACGAGGCAAAAGAAAATATGGCAAAGGGCCAGACACACGCGCCAGAAATGGGGGTTTAGAGCAGGGTCTGGAACTGGCCGCGGATCGGGACACACAGAAGCTGGATACTAGACATACCATACCGTATATATGTAAGCTAAAATAAATCACCCTGATTAACTGATACATATCGAGTGAAGGGTTTAAGGTAATCTGCGTCAGGGAGAGGCGAATCATCCACCTATGGAGCACGTCTAAACGATATGGCTTGGTGGTATGAACACGTTCCGGCTGCATCCTATCACTCTCAGGTCTGACTTCACTTGATCCAGCCAACGAGCTCACTATGCTCCTCTACGCATCGTGTCGAGACTTCTGGTAGGGCAGAAGCATCCTCATCACGTACAACCGTCAGGATGTCTCTGCATCGCGTAACAGCTCAGCTAGCTCGTGGTTGATGGCGAGTGTATTGGTGTCTTCCGCTAGCGCTTGGTCCAAGAGGTAACAGATGTCCGGTCCCATGATTTCGATGTCATCCGCGAATCCAAGGAATTGAAGATCCCGGGTAAACAGGAGAGTCCCCGATGAGATTCGTACCCAATTCGAACACTATTAGAGGCCTCGTCTAATATCTCCACATGCCTTCTGGACTCTAGCCAGCAGATTTGATGTGTAAGAGGCCTCCTTTACTCTCTTTTGTTTTCGGCAAGCAAATCAAACTCCTCCACCTCCATATCTCCACCATATATTGCAATTCTTTATTCCGTGCGCTCGTTCGCTGCTCTCGGTACACTCGGCCATTACACAACATTAAACAGGGGGAAGGAGGTTTCAATATATGTGATGTTTATTATCATTTTATTTTTTTTCCCAGTAAATTTATTCACTACTACTTGATTATTAGCCATAGAAACACAGCACCGCGCTTGTCCGCGCGTACAGATTCTTTTCCAGGAGGGATTTTTGGGGGGGGGGGGGGGGGGAATGCTTTAAATTCCAATTGTTGCCTGTTTTTCGGTTACCGCTTCTTCAGCAAGTCCATGATATAGTACGCGTACTCGACGGGGGAAATGTTTGGGTCAACGCTACGTTTCTAATCGCATGTTTGTTGTTCGTTTGCTTCAAAACTCCATGCAGCCGTCATTGCAGGCGCTGTGTGTGTGTGACGCTGATATGAATATGTTTAATAGAATTTGGTTCCATTTAGTTTTCCGGGTTGTTAGGAGGGATTTTCTTTTCTCTACTTTGTGGATGAGGGCTTGCAAAATGTGACGCCCTTCTATATATACTATATATATATATGTATATCTATACGTGCTCATACAAATGGAGATGTGTGTTCTGTGTCTGTTCCCGCCTAGTTTTGCTAGTAAATATGTTCGGGGTTTTACCTTCCGGGGCTATTAACATTGTCTTTGGGGAAGAGGACACACAGAAGGTATCGCTTGATTACTTGCTAAACCGTGGACAACAGCGTTCAGGATTGTTTTTGCGCAAACAGAAAAACACGATCGGGGTTTGCTCGGTTAGCAAGAATCTCTGGGTAGTTCTTGCCTGTCCGTAACAAACGGGAAGTGGTAGTGGAGATGATTGGTTCTGTTCGAGGATATGCAAAACACCTCACCGAGGCTTCTTCAACTGTTTCAGCCAACCAACATTTGGCTATAAATCTCTTCCGGGAGAGTAAGGATCTCGTCAGGAACTTCTGGACCCCTTCCTGGGCGCCATTGCCAATTGCACGTGGTTGTACAGGTTTAGCTGTTTTAGTAATAATATATTAATCCGCTATCAGCTCTTGGACGTTGGACGCGCGAGAATGGACGTGAGCCTTGGTTTTGGATTTGGAAGCTATGCTTTCGGCCAATTGGAACAACGGGGCTCGTCTTAGGGACCACCAATACATACACATACATACATCCATACATACATACACACCGAATAGGGGGGGGGGTTTCCCTCTCCCTCTCTCTATGAGCAAGCATTTGGTAACACATTAAAAGGTAACAACCAGTGAAACCATCACCCAAAAGTGTTTTCGCGCATACACTAGCCGCCATTGCTCAAACTAGACGTTAGACTGCTGCAGGTCCGCCTCAACAAAACACTAATGCTAAACCGAAAAAACACGAAGCGCCTAGTTGCTGCAGTTGCTTAAAGCAACCGTTCCAGATCTTCGCTCTCGGCATCGCTCGTGCCGGATTCGGTGTCGGTGTAGTCGTCCTCGTCGCGCCGGTTGCGCCTGCAGCACGGCAGCCGCCTATCGTCCTCGTAATCGCTCCAGTGCTCGAACTCTTCCTTGTGATGCTCCAGCAGCATCAGCGAGGAGAACAGACTATCGCAACCGCTACAGCTGTAACGAGACACACGAGAAGATCGGGGTTAGTAGAGGTAGATCGGTGGCTATATTCCAAGTGCTATACTGAAGATGATCCATCACAGCTGCTTCCAACTTGCTAGGCCAAGGCGTTCAGGATCCTTCGCTTTGACGGAATTCGAGTCTTCTTATCAGATGCTCCAAACCAGATCTACTTTGGTGAGCTCCGAGGGACCGAAATTGGGGAATTAGTGGCAACCAGAGACCTCACCTACATGAGACTCATCTACCAAGAAACAACGACTCTACATCTCCATTTTCCCTCCAGGAAGTATTCGAGGTCTACTACGACAACACTGACTTAGAAAAGAGAGACTGCCGCTTCTTGAGCTTTGCTTATCTCTGTGCTGTCCATGTACAAATGACTAGATACATGGACATGAGGCCTTGTCAACTCTTAGACTCTATGCATGTCTCGACATGGCCGGCATATAATGGCGCACCATTGTCTGAGGTCTTGTGCTTGATTGATGTCTCGCAAGTCTGACGAGCTTCATCAGTCAGCCTTAAGCAAGTATAAAGGATGACTTCCCACTACTGTCCAAGCGAGACCAGTCCTCGGTCGTCCCTGCGACGTGGATTTAATGCTTTCTGAAGATTAGGCTAGCGTCCTTCAGAAAGATACTTTAGGCGATGACAGTATGCCCGAACTATTCCCATGAGGATGACAATGTGATGGATTGGAATTCTATCACCCAGATTTTGAGCTACTGTAGCTATGGCGATGAAGTAGACTCCGTGACGGCTCGTACTTAGGTACGGAGAAGCAGATTGCCGGGGATATTATGAGTTTAATACGTCAGTCCACTCTAACGAAGTGAGTCATATCTCCAGAGCATAGTGTCCCGGTTTTGAGCGGATAATGCTGACAACGGTGTCATGTACATCAGACCACAGAAATCAGAACTACTTTAATGGCTAGACTATCTTATCCAGGACCTAGAGTATCTTCCCAACATTAGCTCACATTTCGCGGATCCTCGTACATAGGACTGACTGAGACTTGAGAGACTATCTAGCGCAGATAATTAGAATCGCTATTGCAGATAGGCATCCAGAGGGAACCCAGACTTCACATAAGGCAAAAAAAACAACTCTCCAATACTAGATCCAAGCCGCATTCTACAAACATATAGCCACACCTTTCAGGGCGGCTCTAAGCAGTAATTACTAGCAGGTCTGTCTTAGCTACAGAACAATTGGACAAGACACTCTGATAGATTACTTGACAGACGCGTCACGATCTTCGCCTGCGCCAGAAGCTCTCGAAAACCACAGTTCCGGTCTAGCGCCGACGGCCAACCAATCCAGTGGACGCCAACGCAACTTGCAGGGCTACCACGCCTCCTCGGTTGCTTAAAACAATCCATTGGTCGGTACTTGCGTCAGTTGTGAGTCTCTTTCCGATCGACGACGCGCTTACCGGCGTTGAGATATTCGTCGCATGCCCCCCCCCGTTAAGGGGCTCGTTGTCTCTGGGACAGCGTGTTAAACCAGGCAACTACTGGATTGAAGTTTGTACGACGTCCCTCCGGAAACTAGCTATTTTTATCATCCGCTTCTCTGCTTCTCCAACTCCGCTTCTGCGGGGCCTCCGTTGGACAGACATTAACTTTAACCCGTTGTAAAATGTCAGGAAAACTACGCCGCCCGAACTACAACCGAGCTCCAACAGTGGCCGAAGACGCGTGCCGCACTTTGTTTGTGTATCCCGCGTAACCGGGCGCAACCTTCTTCCAGAGAATTTTCCGGACCAATTCTTATCCTCGTGTCTGCGTGCTGGCTCAACCGAACCGGGTGCGGCCGCTCTCCGTTCCGCCTGTTTGATCGTGGCAGTGGAGGAAAAATTGTACACGCTCCAGCAGCAGCGACCCATACCGGAATTCCAGCCAACCGCTGGAAACTTCAAAATCCAGTCAACCGACGGAAGTTTGGTTCGGTGTGTGTGTGTGTGTGTGTGTATGGCAGGATATTGCAAAACAAGCAGGGCTTCTGGCTTTTTGCTGAGGGAAGAAGGGATATTGAGCGGGGTGGGTTAGCGGTGGCCAACCCGCCCCAGGATCTTCTACCGAAGTCAGCGAAGCGTTAAATGATACTTCGATCCAGTTTGTTCTATATCCGAGATTTCGCGTGCCGCTGGCGCCCTCGTCGAGCCGTCCGCTGCTCCCAGGTCAGGGAACCATTGAAAGTATTGATTTCACCATTTTCTGCTCGGTTCCTTGCTTTTTTTTTGTTTTGTTTAGGCTTCAGTTTACAGCCGGTTCGCCAGCTGATAAATTTCCATCCAATGGCGGCCCAGTCCACGTTACCGTTTCCTTGATTTCTTAGGCATCTTAAGAGCTGATGTCGTGTAGAATTTTCCTGTTCCTCAATTTTTCTGGCTGCCTGGGCAAAACTCGCGGTAAAGTTTGATAGGCGAAATTGAATCAATTCCAATGTCAGGTTTTTCCTGAGACTTGGGACCTTACTCGTTCAATAGTCGGCATTGAAGCAGCATTGGCCTCAAACGATTGACTTCCCAGTTTGGGAGTTCGTCTAAATATTGTCCCATTCTAAACATGAGACACACACACACACACGCGAAAGTCACAGTAAGGCTCCAGTTTCGCCATCGTCGCCGATCGATTGGAAACGCTGACGAGTGCTGGATGCATGCAAGGGTTTCCATGGTAAGCGGCGTTACACTCATTATTCTGTACGGTGCCGTGTGCTGTTGTTATTGTTCCCACACACCCATCACCTCCTCCAGCAAACACGGACCCGCTGGACCACCGAACGGCCATCAAATGAAAGCACCTTCCCAACAGTGTTGGCAGGCATCCAGAGCAGAGAGGACGGTTAGGGAGGGGGTTGACGGGTCGGTGAGGTAACGCACCATCGCACCCACAAATGCCACATGCGTGCGTTACAGTTTACGTCAACCAGCTCATAAAAAGGGCTCGTGTGATGGGGTGATGCTCTGGTCTGTTGAAGCGCAACTCGTCTATGTGTCTGTCCGTTGTAAATAATGCTCGATTTGCTTCAGGTCCATCATCTCGTTGGGTTCGATACAGTATGTGTGGGGAAACTGCATCCTGAGCTCGAGCCACCCCCTGGACTTCAATGTCCACCGGCACTACCGTTGCGCCGAAAACCCGTCATAACGGTCGTCTGGTACTGACGTTTCGGTAACCGGTCCCCGGAGATTGGGTCGTAATGTGGCGAACGTCCATGGAGACGTTCCTGGCCCGGTGCGACACGCCCGACCGGCGCCAACTCTAATCACTTGACACGGTCCTTACTCACGGTGGAGCCTTTTTCTGTTTGTACACTGGCGAAGTACACGATAGGGGGACGATTCTAGGGCGGTAATTTCTTCCCGGGAACCGTCAAATCGGACGCTAGAAGAATCCCGCACGCCAACCACAATAGCTGTTTATCCTGCATCAGTAAACCACGGTCCATCGCAACCCGCTAGTCTGTGGTAATCGAATGATCCTGCCTCGGGAGACAGGCCCAGAAATAGTTTCATCCACCGAGCCAACGTGCCTAAAAGGCAATTATCTAGAGAGAGAGAGAGAGAGTGAGAAAGACGCTAGGCTAGTAATAGAATGTCCTCGGCTGTGTGAGTGCTCGGAGGACTCAGTCGAACCTCCACCCCCGCACGCTATTTAACCCTCTTAATAAATCGGTCGCAATTCAATCGCACAACACTCACCCAAAATACGAGACGTGTGTACGTAAATAGCTGAGGAGCAAAAAGCATTAGCCAGGTTGGTGGAACAAGGAACGAAGAGGTTCCTTTGAACCTCAAACGATACCAAGCAGCGCAGAGCCATCCACCGTGATCTAATAGAAGCAGCCGGCGCAAAGCCTTCGTACCCGCTTCCTAACAGGTGTTTACATTTGCATAATGAATGGAAATAAAAACCACTGGATGGAACACTCCATCCAAAAAAAAAGAAGGAAAAACTCCTTATTGAAAGACTTTCATCTTCATCATCTCCACCATCATCATTATCATCTTCATCAACGTTTCGAGAAATTAAAGTCCGGAACGTTCTCCTTCCGGGGTTTTTTTTTAGTTTTTGATGGGGAAAGTAAACCAGAGTAGCTTAAGAAGGAAAATTATGTATTCCGATGGCGCCGGCTGGAGTCTTTGATGCACGCCACAGCTGCGTGCACCAGGTAGTAGTAGCCGGGCCGGTACAATTACTGTGGATGCACCATCCCAACCGGACCACCGGTCGTTTGAAGTTGAATTTAATCATTCGCCGTTCGCTGGTGCCGGTTGGGAAGAGCTCCGGTCCGTCGTGGCATCCCCAAAAATGGAGCATCCAGCGACTTTTGAAGTTAAAGTGACCGGTGAATCTCTGGATGCTGGATTCTGGAACCATCACCACTTGTGCAAGGTACGGTGAATTTATGAATTGCTGCTTTATGAAAGTGTCTTGATGGCTGTCCAGTGTAATGCAACTTCGTCTTCTCGGAAGCTACATTACCGCGTCCAGTCTGTACGTATCGTCCGATGTTGCACACGTTCGCCGACACTAATCGAGTTAACCTATGATCCCGTCCAGCGAAGATAAAGCTGTCCGGGGCGATAATAAACGTCCGAAGCTCAATATCAGCTGGGTTTAGCATTTGTGGACAGAAACGGTGACAGACTCATACGGCGGGCGGGCGACGGCGTTTCGGCATTTCTGGAACACAATTCATCCAGCAAGCTAGGAATTTGCACACCTCCCGGGCGGGATAGAACTTACCCAAAGTGACGCTTCTTCTGCTGGTGGGACGCCAGCTGACGGCGGCAGCGGAATGCCCGATCGCACACATTGCAGGTCAACGACTCATCTGTGGAGAGAGCGAGAGAGAGAGAGAGAGCGGGTGTCATTGTTGTTTAATGGAAGGCAGAGGTTTGATTGAATTGTGTGTCATCGCCGGCATCGAGAGAAATCAAAGTACGTGGCCGGTAGTAAAATGCAATTGAAATGCAAATCGATGGCAAAGTGTGTAATCGCTTTTGGGGCAAAGATTGACGCACACTAGCACGCATTATACTGTAGTCAATTTCTGGCTGTGTGCATCAGGTCCAAGTCGTGCGTGTTGCGGATGGACCTGCTATGTCCACAGTTTGAAATGGACGGCATCGGCCGAAACTTCCCACCAACTACCCTACAACTGCTCTGCTGCGCTGATCGGTACACGATTTGAAGCTCCACCTTCAAATCCTGGATAGCTGGTTTGCCGGGCACATTCCACACAAGGGGAGAGGGGGGGGGGGGGGGGGAGGGAAGAGTGCCGTGCAAGTTTAGGGCGATGCGAGGTAATGTATTATTCATGGTGCAATCCGACGGCTACCTTCTTCCGTTGGCCCCGTTTGCATCAGCGTTCGCCGCGAGCCATCGCGTTCCAGGTTCCCCGTCGTCGATTCGCCGGGATGCGTTCCCGCCTTAACCTTAAAATGGTAAACCGCACTTGACAACGGGTATTATGCTTTACACGTCCAACAGCGCGACGCAGAATATTTCGCCATCGCCCGGGGATTTTTTTTGTTTTCGGAACATTCCACCCCGCGGGGGGGGGGGGGGGTTTTCGAAACCGATTCACGTGTCAACCCAACATTTTACTTCTTCTGTGTGCTTCCGTTTTTTTTCTTCAATATGCCATTGTTGGAGGAAATTACATCTTCCCGCTAGACAGAAGACATCGAGTGACGCTCTGGTGCGGTGCTCGGGTGTGGGACGGTTTTGTTCGAAGCTCACTGGCGTTCCTGGATGGATCGTTACATGTTCGATGTAATGTGTAAAAAAAAGCTGATGATAACTTTTAATGGGAGAGGGGAGGGGGGGGAGCGATATATTTACCGGGATGCTAGGGAAAATGGTTTCGCTTTAAATTCGTGTCAATGTAATACAAGCACGCCATAATGCGCCCCGTAATTGCTGTGATTGGAAAAATGAAGTGGGACAAACTTCAAGTTGCAAGAACAACTGCTCCGGTCTGGGTGTGGGAGAAATTCAACAATCTAAGATGGTCTGCAAAGACTAGAGACAGTTTTGGGAAACGGTCAACTGCAGTGTCCCCAGAGGATCCAGAGTCTAGCTCTCAGTCTTCAGAGAGCATTCAAGAATAGACAAAGTTTCAAGAAATTGACAACTCCGGCTTCTAGTAATCTTCGCAGAACATTCAAGGGTACAAGTAGGTCTTCAAAGTCTACAAATAGTTTTAAGAAATCGGCGACATCAGTATTCTAGCCTCCGGGTCTAGCAAGTCGTCGGAGAACATTCAAGAGTATTCAAGATGATTTTCAAAGTCTAGACAAAGTTCCTTAAATTTGGTGACTTCAGCGTTCTATACTCTGAGTCCTGCTAGTCTTTGTAGAGTATTAAAGGGTACAAGTAGATTTTCAAAGTCTAGACAAAGGTTCAAGAAATCGTCGAATACAGGTGTTCACAGAGGACCTAGAGTCTAGTTTTAGTGTTCAGAGAGCATTCAAGAATACAAGTTGATTGTCTCAGTTTAAAAAAGTTTGAAGAAATAGGCGACTACTGTGTTCTAGCCTCCAGGTTCGCGTAATCTTCAAAGAGCATTCTTGAATACAAAGCCTAGACAATCATCGACTGCGGTATTCTAGACTCTGCGTTCACGTAGTCTTCAGAGAGCATTCTCGACTACAAGTCGAGATTCAAAGTCTAGCAATAGTTTCAAGAAATCGTCAACTGCAGTCTTTTAGACTCTGGGTCCTTGTAGGCTTCGGAGAGCATTAAAGGGTACAAGTTGATTCTAGACAAAACTTCAAACAATCGTCTACTATAGGTGTTCTCAGCGGACCCAGAGTCTATTTCTTAGTCTTCAGAGGGCATTTAAGAATACAAGTTGGTCTTCGAAATCCAGATAAAGTTCGGCTGGCGGCTGCAGCGTTCTGGAATCTGGGTCCTCGTAATCTTCAGAGAGCGTTCAAGGATACAAGTAGATTTTCGAAGTCTAGAATCAGTTGTAAGAAATTGGTGTTCTAGAATGTGAGGTCTAGAGGTTAGTTTTCAGAAAGAGGACCTTAAAGGGTCGTAACAGAGCTGTCCCTTAAATGTAAGTAATTCTGTAGACAGAGTGGAAAAATTGTGAGGATTTCTTGAGATAGTGTAGACTCATTAAATTGCAACGAGATTTAACAAGCTACTTCCAAACACTCGCTGTAAAGTATCAAGCAGCCAAGAACCTTCCAGACACACGCACAGCCGGTCCCAGCAGTGAATTGAAACTAATTACTGCCGACTGCCGACAGTGAAGTGCCTCGAGAGGAGTCCTAGAGAAAGATCGAAATCCAAGGATAATAAATGTGTATAAGAATAGCGTTATTCGTCGATCCTTCAAGAGCACGTCAAGCGATTAATAACGACCCATCACACCAACACACCCCGAACTCTAGCATCCCCCTTGTGGAGAGCAAAAGTTTCGGAGTATTATCTCCCATTTTTTTTTTCACTCGTTGCAATCAATATTCTCCGCGTACGGCGGGGGAAGACCCGATGAATCGATGAGAGATGAAGATGGTGCTAAATCTTTCTGCACCTTCAGCCAATCGTCCCGAGGCGCACGGCTTTTGCTGCCGCTAATTGAGAATAATGAGTATTATATTATAAAGTGGCGGATCGCAGTAACGATTGGCCGCGAAAGCGCGTTGCGAAGCGAAAGCTGAATCAAGGGGCTCTAAGCCTCTGTTCGGGGGTGGCTTCATCGTTGAATCTAGAAGAATTGTGTAAGCCCCCGGTGTTGGGTGGCATCATTGATCGGGAAGCTACGAGTAATGGAGGGCGTAATGAAGCATCATCCATTTTTTCCTCCCCCCCTACTTCACTCATTTATTGCGGAGTCCGTTTTTGGCGCACAGACTCTCGGCATATCGATTATCCAACACGGGACAAAAAAAAAAACAACAACCCCATCGATATCCGTGGCACCGTGATTGCGGACGATGACTGTGTGGCGTATGTTTCGGGCGACCATTTCACACTTTCGATACGCCGATAAAGCCTCACCGAGATGGTGTGGGGAGAAACCTGGGGACTTTTCTCGGGATATTCCTGCCTCTGCTTTGCGCCATAGCAAGCGTTCCTTTTATGACCTTCCCGAGTCTCGGATGTGAAAGGGCCAGATATCTACTGTCGGGATATAGGATAAATAATCTTTTTTGGAGGCAACTCATAAAACTGGACCTCGGATGTTGGTGGGCCACCGCTTCCAAACAGCGGCTAGATGGGACGGGAGCGTGAGCTACACAAATGGTAACAAATCAGCGATCGCATCAGCGAAATCGTGCCATAATCCGTAGGCATGCCCGTGAGGGCACGCGTTAAAAGATGGACGCTCGGCGGTGAAAAGGGGGCAGAAGCGAGGGACGCAAAACCCCGACGATAATGGCCACCGTTGCGTGAGTTGCCTGGAGGTTAGCGGAGGTCACGATGGAGAAGATGCGCCAACCAGATACCAAGCTGGTGCGTGTGGGAGACGGGGCGACACCGTAATGCGAGGCGTTTCGATATTAAATGGATGGCGCTACAAAATGAAGCGGAAGAACAAGCTGAAAGTGAAGAATCCGTTGAGCGATTGTAAAACCGGTCGATACATTCGATGCACGAGTTTTCTTTTGCGACGACAACACGAATACACCACGAGCGCCTCGAGGCGGCTGGCTAGCGAGGAAGGAACGCGGGTCCGAAAACCCACCGGGGAAGATGTGGCAACGAAGACATTCATCACTTTTATGGCTCCCATAGCGTCAAAGATAAGCTGCCAGGGGTTTTGAGCTACTCTCGGGTGGCTTGCACACGCTGTGATATGGAAGTCTTACGCCGCGCGTCTTCGATTTCCAAATCAAATACAGATCACCGACCGTTGTTCGGACCCGCTTTATGGCGGCCATTTTAAGACGACGTGCCACATCCATCGGCAGAAGCTGGCTTCAATGATCGTAAAGCGAGAGTGCGGGGGTCTTAAAGCGCACCAAACCAATTTAAAGGTAGATCTCAGCTATTCAGTCAATCAGATTTTGGTCGATAATCGGCCGGGAGTGTTGATGCGAACCATTGCTGCAAACAAAGCAATTATCCGGAGATGCTTGAGAGAGAGAGAGAGAGATCGTGGCACAGGTTGTTGCACTACGGCCGAACCCAAACCTCTGGGTTGCTATAATTGATTGACAAAACGTCACTAATGGAGTGAGGCGGATTAACTTCCCGGGGGATGAGGTGGCACAAAAATCAAACCCAACCCAATCATACCATAACCGGCTGGGCGTCGGGTGTGAGTGAGAGATTAATGCTAATGAAATTGATAGCACGCATCCTGGTTGCGGCCCAACCGCCCTGGGCCTTTGGTTGGTCCTCAATGGCCTCGACGCGAACTTTTCTTCCGAGCTGCGGTTAGACGCGGCCGGCACACCGGGGCACAGCTGTTTGTTTGTTTTGATGCTGTTTGTTGGTGGCATAATTTTGGGCTCGCTCACCCTACCCCCCTGAAATTCTCGTCAAAGTGCTGGAGAAACTAATTTAATAACACTAACCCAGCCAAAAAACCTTGATGTGCTGAGAGAAGATTGGTTCCTGACGGTTCCAAATATCTGCTAACCGAAAACCCCTGCTCACGCTAGACAAAGTTGTTCTGCTCTCCTCGGTTGGCATGAGTTAATGAAAGGCAAGCGTAATCATCATGCGCGTCGTAGGATCATCGAAGAAGTCTATCGCATCAAAAACTCTGCCACAGAACATTTATTAATGCCGCGATTTCTTTCGTTGCGTCAGGAAAACCCCCTTCCGGTGAAAGATTTTGCCGTGCTTTTTTGTTGCGCTTTGGAGTTCCTGCCGACAATGCACGGTCTTGTAAATGTCGCCATTTTGTTTTTGGCCTGTTTGAACCAACGGAATGTCGTGCGTGGAATGGGGAGGCTGGGGGAGGAAGCTTGAGAGACGAACGCGAAAAGCATCAGCAGCAGTTCGTCGTTCTCGAGACATCACAGGCAAAGTTATTGCATGTTGGTGCTTGGCAGTAGGAAGATACGGTTCGGTGTGTCAAACGGGCGAAAGATTAAAGCAGAAAGTTATGGCCGGGTCCGGGGAAGTTTGAGCTTAGGATTAGTTGAGGAGTTTTTGGGTGAGCTTTATTTTTTTTGGGAGAACCTAGCGCAACGTTTGTGAAACTTTAGCGACTGCAGCTTCCAGCGCTGTCAGGTTGGTTGGCGAACTTTGGATTTTCGCCCATTTTTGTCGATTACAGGAGTTTTTGTTACGTTGATTCATTAGATCGAATTCATTAGCGGTGGTGGTATTGGTGAACTGATGACTGCCTCTCGTTACACCCGTTGACTCGTTATTTGCGTTGCGTTTTGTACTTTCGTCAAGATGTCTTTGATATCCTCCTTTCTCTAATCATGTAATGGATGTTGATGTTAAGACCAATATTTGGTAATTGATTGGAGCTTGGGAGGGACTTCACATTTATTGCGGTTATCGAGTATTAGACAAGAGTCCTCAATATCCCATCTGATTAGTCGTCAGTATCAAACATTTACGTTCCATTAGCTCAGGACCTCACGAAGCTCTGAAGCGGTTGATCAATAGATGTTGATGTTAAGACCGATATTTGGTAATTGATTGGAGTTGAGACAAATTGCAACACATCTAGTGCGGTTATCGAGTATTAGACAAGAGTCCTCAATATCCCTTCTGACTATAACCCTCCAACAGCACAGAGAGTTTGTCGAGAGCTTTAACTCTAACTATGTGCATTAAGGGAAGTCAAACGGACATCTTGAATTCTTCCGTCACCTCAAGACCTCACGAAGTTCTAGAGCAGCTCAGAGGACAAGAGTTCTCGCAGTTGAGCAATTCATAGGCTATTCGTTACAGAGTACTTGACGAGAGCTTCTCCTTCAACACTCTTCAACACATGTTCCCTCAACTCAGGACGTCACGAAGCTCAGGAAAAGTTGTCTAAGACTTCATTTTGTTGATTTGAGCTTATTTTTCCTTCCGAATTTGTTCATATACGGTGACGAACACGTGACACCTTTCACGGTTCAATAAAATCCAAACGTAGCCTAGTTTTGCATATTTAAGGTTACATCCAGCAGGTGTTACGCAACACGAGGAAACACGTGCAACACGTTTCCATTTTATTGGCAATTAAGTTGAAGTTTCGGTTGTTTCAGCCTTTCGCTGACGAGATATTTCAAAGTGCATTGCATTTGCAACTACAAAACCCAGAGTCTCCAGAGAATGCCCAGAAAATATTAGTGAAGATAATGCAAGTCGCGGAACTTGAAGTTTACGGGACTTGATAAACGATGTCCAGGAAGCTGGTAATGGCGGGCCAGCTCCTGGCCAGCAAGACCTCTCGAGACCCTTTCTTTGTTGAAGTTTGCCTGACATAACGCACCGTGTCGTCAGGACGTTACGCAGCAGCCGGGAGATGCCAAAGCAAACTCTTTTGCCGTACATTAATTACAGCCAATGTTTACCTACAGCTTCGCAATCGCGTTGGCATTCAAATAATTGTTGCCCTTTGGCTCACATTGTTTCACCACACGTCAGTTGTGTCAGTGGAATCGGGACAAACAAAAGGCCCCCAGTCCCTGAACGGAACGGACCAATTTTCGCGTTGCCACAGTTTGGATATCTCCTGCACACACACACACACACCAGAGTTCGTCCTTCGCAGAGCACGTGCACGAAAAACAGTGATTGTGCCCTCGGTTGGCCGTAACCATCCAAGAACCGTAGTCGTCGTCGGGCGGCAAAAAAAAGAAAACACATCGATTACCACCATCCAACCAAACGGTGCCACGTTTTCACGGTCTCGTAAGGCTCGTAAAAAATAATGAACGACGGTGTGTACGGCAGGCACTATAAAATTAGTCCCCACGTCACCGTAAGCACCGTCGAGCGCAGTGGAGAATGCTCAAGAATGCGAATCGTTCCTATTAAAATACCGTCGACTGGGAGGATGGAAGCCGGCAACCCGCCAATACGGATGGTTAAAATTAGGTTGGTGCCGGGAGCTTGGGTGTGTTTGCTGGTGGTGGTGGTGGTGAGTTCCTGCTTTCCGGTGCGCCCGAAGACGGTTTGGTCTGCACCAGACTCCAGAAGCGACCACCATTTTCGAGCATGCTACACTACGTACAGACCGATCGGTGGTGACTGCTTGAGAAATATGGCTACACAAGGGATTTTGCAGGCGGTGGGCTAGCGATTGGGAGACGGCACGGTGAGCTCCTGCTCTCAGCCTGATTGCTCGCCGGAGAAGAACTTCAGATTTTACATACGTAAGACCCTCCGTGATGCCTGCCATGGTCCCGCAACCATAATTTTATTTCTATGAATAATTTTAATTTTCAAAGCCACATATTACACACACACACACACAGACCTACACCGAGAGCGGTGGGGGTCTACGGTCGAGAAGGGAAATTAAAGGCTCCAGCGTTTTCTTCCCAGCACGAGCACGAGGCGTACAATGTTGGCCACAAACTAGCTGCTCCTATTGCACCGGTGTCCATCGTCCGGTCGTCGTCATTTGCATAAACGAACGAACAAACTCCCGAAAAACTCCCCCTTTGCCTGCTGCTTCTGCTACGTCATGACAGTAGAAGGTTCCTTGTTTTTTGTTTGTTGGTGAACAAAACTTCAACTG
This sequence comes from Anopheles stephensi, assembly GCF_013141755.1. Taxonomy (NCBI): domain Eukaryota; kingdom Metazoa; phylum Arthropoda; class Insecta; order Diptera; family Culicidae; genus Anopheles; species Anopheles stephensi. Next base: position 3,363,681 of record NC_050201.1, read on the forward strand.
CTTCCACGCTGTACGCACCGCCGCAACCAGGTGGAGAGGCGAAATTTGGCAAACTTTTGACTTTGACTGGCCGTTCGCCAGCCGTGCGGAGAAAGTCTTCGGGCTAGCGGGTAGTTGCAGTGTAGTTGCAGTTGTTTGGAACTATTACTATCATCCACTAACATCATCACTTCATCCCCCCCCCCCCTCCCACGTTGAGGAAAGCGCTCGGGATAATCCTCTTTGCTCGTGTTCGAGAAACCCATTTCAAACGGCATCACGAGACCTTGCGATACCTGGCCCAGGGTTCCCGAGTTCCCAACAATGGTACGGATAATGAACGGATGTGGGCCGAAAATAGCTTGGGCACGGAAGGACCGGTCCCACCACAAAACCACCGAGCTTTCCCCCTTGGTGCAGATGGGAAGGCTTGCCAATTGCTGGACGTAAACCATTAGCTCAAGGTAAGCTACCTCATCCGCCAAACCGTCTATCCGTCTTTTCGGGGTACAACGGATGGAAGCTCCAGTGGGGCCATCATCAGGATCAGGGCTTTGTCGATATTGTTCAGGAGCGTCACAGAACGCTGGACCTTGTTGCATTGCAGCCTGCGCAGCAGTAAGACGACACTGTGGTTCTTATCACAACGGCAGCGTGGGTCACCGGCGTTAACCTTTTGTGCGACGGTTGTGATGCGTACGGCAGGCCTCACCCCGGTTCGCCGGAGGACCAATCAAGCATCAATTTATTTTTCAATGTTAGGGGCAACGCTTGAGCATTCTAGGTCGTGTGTGTGTGTGTGTGTAAAGTGAGCGTGGGAGTGAGGAATTAATTCTCTCGATTACACGCAGCTCTCTCGTCGACACCTCGACACCAAGGGAAGTCAAGCACTTGAACCCTTGACAAACAACCAATATCCGAGCATGGTGGTTTCATCTACGTCACGCGTAGTGTATTTACGTAAAGCCAATTTTATCCAGTCTGTGTTTGGTGTGCTTAACCCGCTCAATTGTTTAATAAATTTAATTAAAACATTTTTTGTTGTATAAAAATATTAAATAAATAAAAACTCGATTTTTCGACGATGGAGGCGCCTGGTGTTTTATGAATTCTTCGTTACTTGCAGCGGAAGAGTTGCGTGTAAAAAAAAGAATGCCGGTTTTACGGTACTGTGAATGACGGTTACGATTGTAAAATAAATTCCCTTCTTCCTCGTTTCATTACACAGTACACCATACAGATGCTGGCCCACATTTAGGCTTGTTCCCTTGTTCAAGAATCATTCCAGCTTTTCCACTTACAATCAATTATGGGAATGGGAAATTCTTTTTCACTCAAACACACACACATAGACACGTAAATAGATGCAACTCCATATCTACACAATGTAACACACAATGCCCAAAACAAAAGCGCCGAGCACACACACACACACATAAAAGGTTCGTCTTTGATATCGGTTTTCTGCCATCTGCCGTGCGCCCAAGGAAAGTTGTTCCTGGAAGCGGCTGGTTTCGTTTCGTTTCGAGCTGCCACGTGTATGGGGGTGCACCGGTGCAGTTCGAAAGTTAAGGGTACCATTAAAAAGCGTTTGAAGTGAAGTGGCGCTGCTGCTGCTGCAACCGTCCTTTGCTTCCGGGAAAATGGTGTTTCGGTTTCGGATGGAAACTGTTTCGGCGCTGGGATGGTGCATGATTAGGGGAGAAGAATGCAAAGAAAAGCGCAAACCTGTATGCTAATGAACATATTTTTTCGAAACTTCTCGTCAGCTCGTGAGGGAAGTTCATCCATCCAATTACCCGGCAAAGTTAAATGTGAGATGATTGATATAAAGTGTCAATTAAGCGAATTTCCTTTTTTTGGGGAGGGGGCGCGGGAAAAACTAGTCTGCAAAAACTACTAGCCACATGTTGTAGCAGTAGAAATGCAACGGTATGAATTTAATTAAACTATTCAAGCATCCAAACCAGGCAGAAAAAATCGTTCCCCCTATACCAATAAGCGCAAGCTCTTTAAGGGTAGTTTATCAGACGGTAAGCAGCGCTGCCTATTTTTTTGCGCAGTGATGACCATTTGCTGCTACTTATCTAAAAGAGCGCTTCAATAGTTCCTTCAGAGCGCTTCAAGAGAGATTCAATAGTTCCACCATATGATTCGACTCCTGGAAAGCCCTCTGTTACTCCATCAAAACTGATTTCTATCCCTTACTGAGAAGTACCGAAAACTGCCCCATAAACACGCGATGTACACAAGTGCTCCATGGGACATCCTGTTTGTGGTCGGTCGGAAAATGGATGACTTACTGTGGTTTTGCTACTGCTAGCAATATACACGTATACATCACACCGCTCGGCTATCGTCCCATTTCCGGTCCGTTTTGCCGAGGCTTGCCGGATGCAACAAATTTGACACATTAGCACATTGTGGCGTCCGCACAGCGTCACAGCGGAATCGTGAGGATATTAATATTCGCGCCTGCTAGCAACCAACCGCTTTGGGAAACGATTTCACTACCGATCAAAGCGAAAATCTCCGGGAGTGGAAAATGGATGCAAAAATACATCGCATTAAATGGATGGACGCCCGGCAGCTGCCATCATCGGGTTTCGGGAGTGTGTCCCAAGGCACGGACCGCTCCAAAGTGCTGGTTCCCTTTGCCATCGTCATCGTTATTAATGTACCGCTTCGGAAGCACAAGGTTCGGTCTAAGTCACGGTGCGGGCACCGAATGGATGTAATAATATTCATTAAAACTTCACCCATCGCCGTCCGTGCCCTACGGTACGTGACTAGTACGTGAAGTACTTGACCCCCCCCCCCTCCTCCGAACACCCCGCCACTCCTGCTCCCGCACTCCAAATGGATGTCTGAAGCTCTTATAATTTTATTTTTTAATATCCTCCTGCACCACCGAGAGTCCGGGCCGTGCGACATTCCGGCAAAGTCACATTTTGCAAAATGGTCATTTATTAATTTCAGATGAATCAGAGCGCCAACCTCCCGGGAGACTGGTCCGGGAGGTCCGGTTTTTTCGGTTCAAACTCTATGTACACTGGGCGCCCGCGTGTGTGTGTCTGTGTGGAAATGGTTTTTTTTATGTTTACCGGTTGAATGCTTCCGAAGAAGCATGGAGGTTGGGCGAGAAAAGCACATTTCCATACTCACCTTTACGGAGACATCCGGCCGACCGAGCCAACGGGCCATCGACAGTATTGGAGTGTTTTGAAGCGTCAATAAAGCTGCCGGGGGGCCGGCTGCGTTTGTTGTTGTTGCTTCCTTTCATTGTGTGTGTGTGTGTGTGTGCAAGTGGGCTCAAGCTACTTGACATCTTTGGGAATATTTGGAACGCCTCGGGGAAGGTCTTCTTTTCCATATTCTCTCTCTCTCTTTCACACTCCATCGGTAGCTAGGACGTCAGGACCGGGAGGACGCACATCCGCAAAGCTCGTCCGGGGTTTCAGTTTGAGCTGTTGTCGTCCATTTATTCATTAGTTTTGCGGTACTTACGGCCCAAAAAACTCCCTCCCACCAACTCCTCTCAGCTGCTAACGTACTTTGCCAATATTCACCATTTATATGTTTGCATAGGACTTGTGGCGCCTCGTTCACAATGAGCGCTTAGATGTGCTTATTTGATTACAATTTTCCCTCCGCCGAGCAGCACTGCTCGGACGTTGGAGCACGCCTGGACGCTGTTCATTTCCTTCCCAAGCGCTGTACGCGTGCCAGCTTTAAGTTGAAGTTGAATAGCTGAGAGCACTGCGAGAAGCAAACAAAAAGCGAAACTGCATCTCGCGGCGAAAAAGTACGTCGTTCTTCTGTCAAATGTGCCCCGTGAAACTGGGGTTGGAAAACTTAAGGAGAGAATTTTCCCACTAGCACAGTGGAGAGCACATGTGGCTACGCTGTTTTTCCCAATACGACCTGAAAGATTTCCCACTAGCACACACACACACACACACGCGAAGAAGAAGAAAAGCACCATCCGTTGGAAAAGTCATTCGTGGAAAAGTTCGGCACGGCAAAGCTCACTCCTTTTTTCCAAGGCACGGGTTTTATGCGATTTGCAATGGTAGGCTCAACCCTCTCTTTTCCACCCCGTTTTTCCACCCCCCCTCTTAAAGCCGAAAAGATATTGCACTTGTACGTGTGTGTGTGTGTGAAGCAAAAAAATGGCGAAAAAATATCATTTTCGCAAAAAATAACCGGATTTGAAAATCAAATCGTACTTTTTGAGTGGTTGTAAATCCTATCCACACAAACGCGCGCGCGCTCTCGCCCCACACCGTGCCTTCAAGACGACCTCCTCCGAGATTTGTTGTGTTTAATTTCCGTCCGAGCGACGGCAAAACAAAGACCGAGTTACTAAAATTCCGCACCAACTCGCATCAAATAGCCATTCCCGATCGGTTGCTCCAAAACAAACCCCGGCTAATGCATTTCCTGGCGAGCGGACGAACTTCAAGAACGTCCTCCACGTAATACATAGGGGGGAGGAGGGTGGGGTTTCTGACGACCTCACAGAGAGCATCTTGTTGGATGGAGTGAAAAATTGAACCAAAATCCAATTCCTCACCGTATCTTGTATCCGTGGGAAGCTCAGCCGAGCCGAGGGTTTGTTTTTTGTTTGAAGTTGCAAGGTTTTACGGTGAGGTAGGTCGCCGTGTAGGTCGCTTATTTGCCTTCACTTCACCGTACGACTCAATCAGGCACATTTCGGGTGCCCCGGGTGCTTTATGGAGTTGATCTTAGCGGCAGAATCTGGAGCACCAACAGCAGCAAACACCGGGCAGCTCCAAGTCTCTGTGCCCGATTGCGTTTGGCTTATGCAGAGAGGAAGAAAAAACAATAAGCTTCTTGCCAATCGGCAATACAAACACACACACACACACAAACCACACATCAAAGAAGAAAAAAAGTACCCAAGTCCCAGTCTCTTTTCCGGGCCGGTACTGCTTTGCTTCCGCCAATGTTGGGGCAAGCTTTGCAGTTTTTCGGCTGATTGGCTTCGTTAGGCAGAGGATACCTTCTGCACGGTTGCGTGTGTCTCTCTGGCTGTGTGGTTTCTATTATTTTCCTCGTTCAGGGTTGAAATGTTTTCACTTCCCGCCATTATTAACGTCACATATAACCATGTTCTCGGTGTTCGCCCACTCGTCCCAAGAAATCCTGTAACCTGACGTTACCTACATAAAGCGAAGTTCTCGTTACTGACATTAATTCTAGCCGTTAGGATTAGTGAGGCGTCAGCCATTTTTTTAGGACCGAACTTCTACCAGCCTCCAATTGTTTAGGACTGCTTAAAGTGGAATGGAAAATCATTGTTTAAGGTGCCCCTTTAACTGGCACCCGGCTGGATCCTACGCTATACGCGTTTGCACAACTTCCCATCGGCAGGAACAAAAGGCTCCGGTCTACAACATTTATTCGCCCAGCACCGCATTGTAAATGAAACATCAAAACCACTGTTTGGCTTTACCCCGAAAAATGCTTTCCAAAGCAGAGAGACCACCACCACCACCATGCGTGTGTGTGTGTGTGGAGCATATTGGGACCGGGGGGGGGGGGGGGGGTGGGGGGCTGGGTTGGGTAGAGCGTTCGTGGTAATCTTTTTTTTTTTTTTTTTTGGTGCTTGTTGTGAAGCACATTCCAGCACAACACCGGCAAACCACCAAACTTCCGCCATGACTGTTGGACCATTTTAATGAAACCGGAAATTGAATCCAAAGGCCTCGGCACAAGGGGGGGGGGGGGAAGGGGATTTCGTACCGTGCTGCACGCTCTCACCTCACCGGCAGTACGCGCCGGCAGGAGGTCTAGTGGCAAATTGTAGTAAAAATGAGGATTTATTCCAGGGCTGGCAAACGATGCGAAAAGTTGTGGATGTTGTAGTTGGAATGCCCGAATGAAATAATTCTGAGTACCAGCTTGTATTGGTTCAGAGTTCAGAGTCTAGAATCCTCAAGTATGCTGATGACCTAGATATAATTGATTTCGAAATCTTTCGAAGTCTTCCCATTCTCCTGTCTGAAGAAACATCTCCACTCAAAACTCGTGCCTCGACGACTCAGAATCATCATCAGCGTCATTAATCTCGTATGTGTGAAATTACAATGCTCTATGAGCTCTGCAGTGAATTCGTCTCGTCCAAGATCCTGAGCATGAGCTCCAGTATTTGAATCTCCTGAAGAATTACTGTCCTCGTAGTCATATACGGCTCTGAGACTTGGATTCTCGGCATGTTAGTTGTGACATGGAAACGGATCTGACTCGGCCAGGTTCCTGTTCCTGAGTTCTGGTCCCCGTAGTTACATACGGCTCTGAGCCATGAATTCTCTCCAAAACCTGATAGAGATCTCTTAGGACATATGCTCACCTATATGGACATTAAGGTTTTGGAAGAGATAGAGCAGTGAAGGCTCTTATCAGTGAAGAAACTTAGGAAGGCCCAGGGAGCTGGATTCACTAGTAGTACTCCGGGAGAACAGGATGGAGCTATCTTAGAAGTGTATACACCTCCAGGGCGTGGATTCTGCCAAAACCACATATGGCAACCAGTTGAGCGGACCATACGAGATTTTAGAGGTATTTGAAAGATTACGATAAGCAGAACCTTGGAAATATTTTTAGCTCCAATTGGCTGGTAAGTCATGAGAAAAGTTCCCGGCGGTCCGGAGCTCATAGAGTCTTTATCCGCCCGAAACACCGCAACTATGTGCCCGGTGTTGGACACCGCCGAAGCGTTCGATTTGCCTCCCTATTTGTCCCTCGTTTCTGCCAGCATAATCACAATCACAACACTGTTGTTGGAAGCCACTCGTACAACCACGGCAAGTCACACAACCACTTTCGATGGGCGAATATATGTTCCCAGCGAATTTTCCCATCCTTTCCCCAGTGGAAGGTTGAGCCAGCTTACAGCAGCAACAACAACAACAAAAAACAGGGAAAAGAGCGCTAGCAAGACGTTCGTACGGGTCGATGCTTTCGGCAATTCCTTGGTCGTAGACACGTCGTCCTCCGGAGAAGGAAGAAGAAGAAAAAAAACAGTAACACACCGATACTGTAGCTTCCAGCGCTGTGGCAAACATTTTCCAACACACAGCTTCCAACAGCTGTCAGCAACAGGAGGGGCATGTACACGGTCGGCGAAGGACGCCAACGTCAACCCGACGTCGACGTGATCACGTTATTGATACACACAGCATCAAAAGCGGGTGTAGAATTTAATTCCGACCCGCTAGTGAAAATGTTTTCTCCCGTCACCCCACCCCCCAACACCCTTCCCACCGGGGTACGTAGACGTACAGCAAGCTTAACATACATATACACACACACCTGAACCTCCCTTTCTTCCACTTCCCATCGACCCGAGAGTCTCCACTCACCATCGAGCTATCGGGTTGGAGGGAACGTAACATTGCAATTTGCAAATGTGTCAGTTTAGCGTCTCGATTCCGTGGTCGGGGCAATAAATGTTCCAACACACCACCAGCTCACCCTCACCCGGACATCCATCCCCACAACACTCTCCAAGGTTCGTGTATCTGCTGGAGAGCAGGAAGGCGGAGGAGGCAATCTAGCGGCACTGAAAGGGAGGAGGTATGCGGGCACGGAATATTCGCTGATGACATGTTTATCGGCTTCATCGGCACCGCCATAACTCGACCTCGGTGCGGTTTGGAATATTTTGCGATAAGATTGTGCGTTCCATCATCGTCGTCATCGCTTCTAGCAGCCGCATTCTACTGCCGCGAAGTGCCCCGTGGAATGTGGGTTTTTCGAGGCCTGAGGTGTGAAGACTTCCTCGACCAGAATCCTCACAAACCTCAAAAATCTATAATTAAATAAATGTGTGTAAACTTTTATAGCGAGCTTGCTGTTTTGCTATAAAAACCGTGAGGACCTCAACAGCTATCGTAATCGTTGAGTGGATCGCATAATCCGTTCCCGGGCCACTACGGGGTTTTTGTCCCCCGCTCTCAATTCCGAGAGATGGGGACCAGGTTGACCGTGGGTAAGAAACACCTCTTTCTACGCTTAGTTCGGGTCGGGATTGTACTGCCCCGGGAGGTCACGAAGGATCCGGTTACGTGGGACGTGCGATGAATGTACGATGATGCGGCACAACTTCCCTCTTTGCGCTGTTCGCATTTTTGTGTTTAGCCGTGTAATCTTCACGCGCTTTGAACCGAGCGGAGACACACACACACACATAAGGTGCACCTCGATTTATACCGGATGCACGTACCAGAAATGTTGGGTGCAAAAATAAAACAAAAAATACTGTCACGTGTCGCAAAAGGTATTGTGGGACAAATCTATTCACTGTGGTAGACGGTTGCCATGTTTTCCACTGCTGTTTTCCCCACCTGAATTTTCCAGCTCAACACCTCTCGCTCGCGCCCTGTTTTATTTATGGTGGTGTTTATTTTATTTTTGCTTCTGCTAAGGGTTTCTTCCCGCCCCCCCGGCACAGGTATTTGTTAATCGGCTCGGCTCCTCCGAAGGACCGATATTGAGGTTCGGGAAAAATTTCGCACAGGTTTTTACCTTTACTTTGCGTTATTGCGCATCCGTACTTAACCTTCATTAGGTTGTTTAGTGACATTTACCGTACGAGCAGGCAAATTTTTATAGCACCATAATAATGTCAAAGTATGGGTTTTTTTTCGGGTCGTCATTATTTGGTCCGAAGCGCCTAGTAATTGTACCCCGGCAACTGACACTTGATGACGATGACAATAGTTCCGGTCGGCTTGCAGTAAGTGTTGTCGATCGTAAAACTGAATTTAATAATCTAGTTTTATTTCCGGGAAACTAGTTGCTGCGTAATTACCAGCGGGGGGGTGGGGGGAGATCGGCAATATAGCCGTAACTCTGAGCTGGTACATGAAATAAAGCTTTTCGTTAGCATCGGCAACAAAGTACAGCAGAGCAAACCCGCTATTTTACGGAGAATATCATTATCTGGTTTTTGTTTGCTGCTGGTAAATTATGCTAATGTCTAATGGAGTGGAGCTGGAGATGCAGCTTTTCAAATTGTCACATCGCTCAAAATGACTATTGGATGCACAAAACAAAGCGTGATATCAGCAAGCAGCCGAGGATTCACATTACTGGACTTCATTTTGGGAAAATAATAATCTCTGATTGTGTATTTGGCAGACCGGTCTTCATACGGCAGATGTCGTTCTGAGAGGTTATTACGCTAAAGAAGAAGAAGAAGAATACGAGGACCCTTATACGAGTACCAGACCTCTTATTTGAGGATCTTTATATTAGATTATCCAATTATAGCTAACCTATGTCAAGGAAGCATCTATTGGCTCTAGGTTGTGGATTCATTGAGAATACGAGGACTCTTGCATGAGACTCCTTATATCCTTTTCTTCTTCTTCTTGGCCTAAAGAACTCTTAGGTCATGCTTGCCCATTTCTGGCTTACTAGACTGCATGATACCAGGCAGCTGGATAGTCAGGCTACTACCGGGGGAACGATCCAGATGGGATCTAGACCCCAGTCCTGCCGTATGAAGATCGGGACCATTGTCACCTCTACTACCTGGCCGTCCCTAGTGCCTTCCTATTATTTATTTTATCTATCAACGACCTGATAACCTCCTACTAGCTGATAAAGCTAGATCACAAGGCTAGATAACAAAACTCCGGGATGTAGACTATCTTCAGGATATACAAAAACACCTAAATGTATGCAATGGGAATCTCTAGCAGATGAGCTGTCATAGGAGCTATCACCGTAGTAAGCATTGCGATGAGCTGAGATGCATTATAGAAAATGAAGTTGTGGATCAAAATTGAGGTTATATTCGATTTTTGAGAAACGGCTTTTGAAAGGCAGTAGAGGAGCGTCTAGAGCTCGAAGGTAGTTCTGTATAGGAGGTCTGGGCTTCTTGATTGACTCTAAAACTTTGAAAGGACTCATCTAAGGGACCTCATATTAGGAGCCTCGTATTAGGAACCTAGTCTTAGGGTCCCTCACTTAGGAGTTTCATACAAGGGGATTCGTACTTGCACTTCTTCTGCTTCTTGATTGACTCTACAACCTTGAGAGGACTTAGCTTGCCATTAGTTGCTTCCTTGACTTAGTCGACCAGCAACTGTGGACTAGTCTAGTATATGAGGCCTCCTATATGGGATCTCGAATAAGAAACTTCGCCGACCTTGAAGTTGAAATAGTAGTATTTAAGCACTGACGTTCGCATCAAGCAACAGGTTACTCTTGCTTATTTTAAATAAAATTTTCATATACTTTTATCAGCTGTTTACCACCTCGTATCGTATGACCACATTAACCAAGGTCATATAATCTTCCTTGCTCTGCACACCGTCCCGTTGCTTGGTTGATAGTTTGCGTTTCTTTAACAGGTGGATAGTTGGTGCACGTAAGCACCTACTTAGAGCGCTTTAAAACACCCCGCCCTTTGTTGTTGCGTTGCTTGCAAACACCGTACCGAAGGTCTTCAGCAAGGTCTCGAATTAACACACCCGAGCGAACCCTCTGTTTTGCATATCAGCACCAGGTGCAACCGAACCCCGCACATCGATGTAATTAATAAATCTGATCATACACTGTTGGTGTGGGCTGCTAAGCCACTCCCGGGACGGCAGAGTATAAACTCCCCCACCGACTAGGCAAAACCGAGCTGGATGCACCTGCGAGCGTGGTGGGTATTAGTCCCGATAGTGCTTTCCCGGTGCGTTGTTTGGGGATGCTGCAGGGGGTTTTTTTTTTGAAGCTCATGTTTCACTTTGCAACAGCTAGCATAATGGTCCCGACTGTGGAACCCGGATAGTGAAGCGTCGCCAGTTTCTTGGAACCATCGATAGTGCTTTTTATTCCGATTCTGGAAGAAGCACTTAATGCAGGAGATTAAAAGTTCGTTACGGTTCGGTGGATCGAATCGAATTGCGAACGAAACGCATTTGCGGTGCTGTTTTTTTAACTAAAGTGGATGAATTTGCGTGGGAGCGCATTGCAAACAATCGCACCAGGTTTCACTCCCGGTCGAAAGAGTGCTCTATTTTGTAGCATTATTGAAAGCGTTATTAGATTTATGGACCATAGCCAGTGTTGGTTAGCGGGGGCAGGTATAACGCTGGGATGACATTTGCAAAATGGGCTACAAACTCCATCATCCGTGGGCCTCCTCTTGGGAATTTCTCGTTACGCTCGAGGACCGCGAGCGAAAAACAAAATTGATGCCTTCCATTGGTCAGATTTCGTGCCCTTGGTTGGTAAGCCATATTGTTTTCGGCCATTTGTGCATTTCATGCGAGAAGATAACGTTTTTCTTGCTGACACGTCATCTTCCAGCCACACACGCCACTGGAGGCTGGAGCTCGGGCCCCGGGGGAAGTTATTTATCTCGAGGTTTCGTGGTCGGGGCTGGACGCGTCAAATTTAAGCTGTCTCATCGCTGTGGTACGGCCGACACGCTTACTCCGTTCGCCAATTCCTGGAGGCCCGTTACCGTCAGCAAAGTTCCAGCGAATCACCATCCTTCCAACTTGATGTGTCTTTTGTGTGTGTGTGTGTGCCTGTGTCTCTTGTCCTTGGTAAACGCACCCGAACGCATCGTACCGGTACCTGGGCTTAATCAATCTTAATTATCCGGTAAACTGAAAGTTTAATGGAATTAAGTTGGATTTGCACAACGGCTTGCGGGTGGCATCGTTCATCACACGATGTGGACGGGAGATGCGGTCCCGTAAAGGTGGGACCTCCTTATGTGACAAGCGTAGTATCGAGTCGGTGAGTAAGTGAGCATCGTCGCCGACTTATAATTAGCTTCCTCCAGGCGGGCGGGCGGGCTCGCGTACGTGAGGATGCTAAATTCTCCAGCAAATGTTCGCAAACGGTTCAGTGGAGGGAGAAGGACTCGGAGTTGGCGAGGTAGTTACACCGACAACCAGGCGCTGTCACCTGGTGAACTGACGAGGTCGTAGCGGTAGTGGTTGACAGGAGAAATAATCACTATATTACACCTGCTGTAACTGATTGCCGGGCGCGTTCGGACCGGGTGAAGAATGACGTGTCAAGGCCTTGGGAACGATTGTCTGGTGTGACAATCGAGAATGCGAAGATGTGTATCTTGTCGTCGAGGGATTGTCCCCGACGGTAAGCCGGTATCTGCATAAATATTTGATGGATTAAAACTATACGGGCAGGGAAAAAAATCTTGCTTCTTTTATCACTGTCACTGCCAAAACGACTTGCACAAAGTTTGTCTGATGTATGGGAGGCACATTCTAGACAACATTCCATCCGCATCCTCAAGGTTCTAGGATGAAGTTACAGCGCGACCATTTTTTAGAATTTTATCCTTCGATGACATTTTGCCGGGCAAGCCTGATGGACGCACATTCCACCAGGAAAAAAATAAACCGAATCCTTGACACAGCCGGACGTCCTTGGAGAGTGATGCTTCCCCATCCCAATAATATCTTGGAGCAGAGGGTAATTCGTCGGAAATACAAATTTAGGTTAAAGTAACTCCATCCACACTTTTAATCCCGCATTCGCGAACCGGGCGAAGAATCATCCAGCATCCGTATCCGTACCACCACATCACGCACGCTTGTGAAAATTGATCTTCATCTTTGCCTCTCCCCACGCGCGCGCCATCACCTGCGAACCTGCGAACCTGCGTACCGACGTACGACACCGGTGTCGTCCTTCACCGACAGCTGCGTGGAGGAAATTTTCCGTTTCGTTTGAACCCCATTTTACGCTAGACTCACCAGAACACTCGGTATCCTCCGTCACAAAGGGAGGCGGGGAGATGTTTGGGGAAGAGTAGCGAGCAAACGGAAATCTTCGTGAAATTGATTGACTTGATTTGATTTGCGTCTGAAACCGTCCCGTGCCGATGATATTCCCCAACCCCAGTTGCTGAACCCACGAGCTCGCCCGGAATCGGGTAGGGTTTAGGTAAGCTCCGACACCCGTTACAAGTGTGCGAAACCTTCGCAACGCGTGGCAGTTGATTTCGGCAACATCCTGCATCTACCGACGCCGAGACTGATGCTGGGTTTGTTACTTTCCTATTCGTCCAGTACTCAACTTCTTCCCCGGAAGTCCCAATTTTTTTTAAGGAGCATCTATTCGGGTAGTTTAATTAGCGGCCCTACCGGCCAGCAGCTCCCAGACATCGGATGACTTAGAGGAGCACCATTTACAAAAAAAACCCTAATCAAGGACGCTTAATGCTTTGCCCTGGCGGGGAAGCGTTAATAGGCCAGCTCACCTTCAACAAATGTTTAGTGACGCGGTGGCAGGCACCGAAAATGGACACCAAATCTAATTATCGACTCGGATCCTCGGAATATCGAGTATCTGGATCGTGCGACGGGGAAAAAAAAAAACGCCAACCGAGAGCTCCCAGTCGCCCCAGCCTTTCGGGGTAAGTGGATTTGCGTCGGTGTTCCGCTTCGGTCCCCGAAATGGGATGCCCCCGGATAACCCTATTAATCCTTGTGCATCCTCCGGCTGGGTCCGTCGGGAGAGTTCGGGCGGTTCGGTGTTGCGCTGCGTGTGCATATTTTAACAGCAATTAAGCAACACTCCGGCTGAGTGATGCTGGGCTTCGGTGAAGTTCTACCGTCACCGCTCGTTTCCACACGTTCGGCCTTAATCCGATTGAGCGCCCAACCGAGAGGCCGAGAGCGTACGCCAGCCCGAGTTGTGTTTTGTGTTTCCATTGGGGGGAAAGACATCCAATCTATCGCCTGGACGCTGAGAATGTAACGCGCGTTGAGAATGTACCCATATTAGTCAAGCTGTAACTTGGATACAGCGTACGTGACGAATGATGAAGGTTTACAGCCGATTGCAGCGAAATAAGAAAGCTGTACGGCTAAAAGGCTGGAGTACGGAAGCGTTCGGCAAATTGATACCATTTATGAATTGCAAACGGCCCAACAAGCGCTTCCTGGTACGGAGCGTAACGAGGCTCGTAAAATGGTACAGGCGTTTGCTTTCACCCCAGCATCTCACCACACCACAATCATCATCCGCGCTCGCTGCTCAACCACGCTCAGTATCAAAACATTCCGCTGATGCATGCCATTCTTCCCGGTCGCTTCAACCGGGCCCTTCGCTAAACTACCAAGGTGCCTGCCCCTGGAAGAATCCACCGTGCCGAGATCGTATGCGCGATCGGCATACCGAGGGTCGTCTGCAATTTGAAGACCCCCTGCCCCGCGCGAACATCAAGCCCAAAGTCCTAGATGCAACGAGAAGCACAACTTTGACATTGACTCCCTCGCGGCACTCTTCCGCCCAAGTGCCCGAAGGCCCACCGCGTGGGTGAAGATTTATTCACCGTGGTTTACAACCATCATAAACACATTAAGCCCGGCTACCCGGTGATCCTTGCCGGCGGCCGGCTTACGCTGCCACATATGCTCGGCAAGGTGCCCCGGGATCGCCAACGGCGTAACCGATCGAACCCGGCACCGCGCATCAGCCGTGGCCCTTATAGCATGTTTTTGCGTGGTGTTGTCGCGGGTGCATTGAACGATTGCTTACGGCACCGAATGGTTGCTAGGCAACGGCCAGAGCCACCTTCGATGCTCGACGAAAATTGCGCTCTCCGCCATGCTACTGAGCAGCGCGCGCATCGCGACCGGCGCGACCCGCTGTCAACGCGAGAGCAAGCGAGACGGCGAGCGCACGAGAGCGCGTTCGCGAGAGTGTGGGAAAGTGTGAGCGTGAGAAGAACGAGCGCACGGGCACATCTAGTAGTCCTGGACAAACTCTCTTACAGCTCGGATGCAACTTTCCAGCGTCCAAATTGTTCTAGCTCCTCGGGAAAAACAAGGGCTTCCAAGTTGCAAATGCCGCAAAAAGCGGCCTGGCCGGAAAATCTGTGAACGCAGCTGTGTTTACAACGCTCAAAGTGAACCGGCTCCCATTTGCTCACTCACACCGTCGACCATAGCAACAGGTGCCGGGTATGTGTGTCTGTGTGTGTGCTCCTTCTATGAGCGGACCGGCGCGAGTGCACATTTCATTCTAGTTGCAGTAGCCATCGTAGTTGGATTGTTTGGCCCGTAGAGTGGTTCGCGCATTCGCACGGAAGCATTCCGCCGTTTTGGGAAGCCACCGTTTTGTGCAGAGATATTCAGCTAATTATCATCTGGCTCTGTGCGTGTGTGTGTTTGTTTTTTTTTTTTGGTTTGGTGTGTCCCACGTGCATTTTTCCCGTAGTGTTACAGTGCGTGCTTCAAGGCTCGGGAAAGGTAAGAGCCGTGGCGGTTGGTGCTGGATAATCCACGCCGGCGACCCAAACCGGCGAATGTGTTCATGGTGGTCGCTCTTGTGTGTGTACAAAATCCGGACTAGATTAGTGAGGAAAGCTTGCCTTTTTGGGGTCATTTTTTGTGTTTGTGCGTTCTGGATTCTGGAAGCAGGCGCAAGTGGGTTAAAGTGTGTCTTCGAGAAATTCCCACCAGTGCTGCATTTCCCCCAAAGGGAAGCCAGAAGAGGGCTAGGTGTTATGGTGGGTTGTCAAAAATGGTGGTGAAAATTGGTGCTCGCTCACCAACTCCAGACAGATTCCGCCGTGGGTTTTTGCTTTGGTTGCTAGGCAGTGCAACTTCGCAAAGTCAAGGCCTACTATGTTGGTGGAGATTTTTTTGGTGACATTTAATTCCGATAGGGGGCGGCCTAGTGGTGAAGGCGAAAATTGCTCCGGTTTTCATACAGCAGTAGCGGGCCTCAAAACCCCATCCGGACCGTTCCCCGTGTAGTGAGATCATTACCTACGATGAGACCTTATGAGACCCTAGAGGTCGTTAGGTCAAAGATGAAGAATTCCGATAGTTGAACTGTTAGTGCAGTTGCGCGTGTTGGGATAAAATTCTACCCGTGATGCTACCACGATTCTCGTTAATTGCGTTGGTTTTCATTAAGATAAAGTTAGAGCACCGACAGCAGCTTCATACAACAACAATCGATAGTCGTTTCCGGGAGGGATCGTGTTGTTATCGGCCGGGTTTCACACATTTCGCACAGCTCGGCATTCCTTAACTGTAAACAAATACCATCCAAGATGACGTTTTCTCTCTTATTCCTCTAGGCGTACGGCCCCCACCTCCTCCCAACCCACGCTTCACCATCCCCAACCACCTCCCTCCCCCCCCCCCCCTGCCATATCGATATCAGCGAAGCTGCGGAGGGTTGCTGCGTATCACACGATCGAACTGGAAACTATCAATGTAAGTAGAGCTTCGCGCGAATGACGAGTCAGCTAATTGATGGCATGTTTTGCATACCCCCTTTTTTTTCTAGGAATAATTCACCAAAGAACGAACCAAACCCTGAAGTCATCGAGGAGCTGATATTGCGCGCCGACATATCGATGGATGATTCGTGGAGCTTTCTTTACGAACAGGCATTTTCGGCCCTCGATCACGATGAAGTTTGCTCGATGGATATCGATCTGAGTGTGCTTGAGGACGAATCGCTGCTGGATTTTGGCTGTGATGACTCGACCGAAGCTGTCGCTGCAGCTTCGATTGTGGACGCACCGGTCGGTACCGAGGAAGCTGCACCCGTTTCGGCTTTGGAAGTGGCTGATTCTGTTGAGGAAACGGTTGGCGAGATTGATGCTTCCGACGTGACTACACCGGCCGAGATGACTGACGATGAGGCTACAGATACGGATGAGAGTGCCTATGGCCGGGATATTTCAATGGAGATGTTCGTTTCCGATATGGACACATCGTCTTCCGAAGAGGAAACCTTTGTTGTGCATGCCACTGCCCCTGCAGACGGGATGGATTGTAGCAAGGCGTTTTCACCTGACCTGACCGACATGGGCACAACTTTCTCCGGAGAGGTTGGTGCCGCTGTTGGTGAGGGTGCTGCTTCTAGCGCGAAAACTGGTGATACGGTCGTCGCTTCGAATGAGCACACAACGGGTTCCGGCGAGGATTTTGGTATGGAGACAGCTTCTTGCTACGAACGGCTGGGAATTGATTGGAAGTGGGGAGTTGATGCTTCCTCTCAAGACGCTACTGCTTCCAGTGAGGAACGTGAGGTGGTCACTTTCCCAGAGCAAGCTGTTGGTGAGATTCCTGCCTCGGATATGGAAGCCCTTCTTGTTCTCTCCTACGCGGCAGCAGCAGCTAACAAGATCGTCATAAAAGCTGACGTGGATTCCTGCGAGGATCGTACAGATGAGTTTGAGGATTCTGATATGAAGACAGCTTCTTGCTACGAACAGCCTGGAAGTGATGCTGATGCTTCCACCCAAGACGCCACTGCTTCCAGCGAGGAACGAGAGGTTCTCAACTCCCCAGAGCAAGCTGTTGGTGAGATTCCTGCCCCGGATATGGAAGCCCTTCCTGTTCTCTCCTACGCGGCAGCAAACGAGATCGTCATAAAAGCTGACCTGGATTCCGGCGAGGATCGTACAGATGAGTTTGAGGATTCTGATATGAAGACAGCTTCTTGCTACGAACGGCCTGGAAGTGATGCTGATGCTTCCACCCAAGACGCCACTGCTTCCAGCGAGGAACGTGAGGTTCTCAACTCCCCAGAGCAAGCTGTTGGAGAGATTCCTGCCTCGGATATGGAAACCCTTCCTGTTCTCTCCTACGCGGCAGCAAACGAGATCGTCATAAAAGCTGACCTGGATTCCGGCGAGGATCGTACAGATGAGTTTGAGGATTCTGATATGAAGACATCTTCTTGCTACGAACGGCCTGGAAGTGATGCTGATGCTTCCACCCGCGACGCCACTGCTTCCAGCGAGGAACGTGAGGTTCTCAACTCCCCAGAGCAAACTGTTGGTGAGATTTCTGCCTCGGATATGGAAGCCCTTCCTGTTCTCTCCTACGCGGCAGCAAACGAGATCGTCATAAAAGCTGACCTGGATTCCGGCGAGGATCGTACAGATGAGTTTGAGGATTCTGATATGAAGACAGCTTCTTGCTACGAACGGCCTGGAAGTGATGCTGATGCTTCCACCCGCGACGCCACTGCTTCCAGCGAGGAACGTGAGGTTCTCAACTCCCCAGAGCAAGCTGTTGGAGAGATTCCTGCCTCGGATATGGAAACCCTTCCTGTTCTCTCCTACGCGGCAGCAAACGAGATCGTCATAAAAGCTGACCTGGATTCCGGTGAGGATCGTACAGATGAGTTTGAGGATTCTGATATGAAGACATCTTCTTGCTACGAACGGCCTGGAAGTGATGCTGATGCTTCCACCCGCGACGCCAATGCTTCCAGCGAGGAACGTGAGGTTCTCAACTCCCCAGAGCAAACTGTTGGTGAGATTTCTGCCTCGGATATGGAAGCCCTTCCTGTTCTCTCCTACGCGGCAGCAAACGAGATCGTCATAAAAGCTGACCTGGATTCCGGCGAGGATCGTACAGATGAGTTTGAGGATTCTGATATGAAGACAGCTTCTTGCTACGAACGGCCTGGAAGTGATGCTGATGCTTCCACCCAAGACGCCACTGCTTCCAGCGAGGAACGTGAGGTTCTCAACTCCCCAGAGCAAGCTGTTGGAGAGATTCCTGCCTCGGATATGGAAGCCCTTCCTGTTCTCTCCTACGCGGCAGCAAACGAGATCGTCATAAAAGCTGACCTGGATTCCGGCGAGGATCGTACAGATGAGTTTGAGGATTCTGATATGAAGACAGCTTCTTGCTACGAACGGCCTGGAAGTGATGCTGATGCTTCCACCCGCGACGCCACTGCTTCCAGCGAGGAACGTGAGGTTCTCAACTCCCCAGAGCAAACTGTTGGTGAGATTTCTGCCTCGGATATGGAAGCCCTTCCTGTTCTCTCCTACGCGGCAGCAAACGAGATCGTCATAAAAGCTGACCTGGATTCCGGCGAGGATCGTACAGATGAGTTTGAGGATTCTGATATGAAGACAGCTTCTTGCTACGAACGGCCTGGAAGTGATGCTGATGCTTCCACCCGCGACGCCACTGCTTCCAGCGAGGAACGTGAGGTTCTCAACTCCCCAGAGCAAACTGTTGGTGAGATTTCTGCCTCGGATATGGAAGCCCTTCCTGTTCTCTCCTACGCGGCAGCAAACGAGATCGTCATAAAAGCTGACCTGGATTCCGGCGAGGATCGTACAGATGAGTTTGAGGATTCTGATATGAAGACAGCTTCTTGCTACGAACGGCCTGGAAGTGATGCTGATGCTTCCACCCAAGACGCCACTGCTTCCAGCGAGGAACTTGAGGTTCTCAACTCCCCAGAGCAAGCTGTTGGAGAGATTCCTGCCTCGGATATGGAAACCCTTCCTGTTCTCTCCTACGCGGCAGCAAACGAGATCGTCATAAAAGCTGACCTGGATTCCGGCGAGGATCGTACAGATGAGTTTGAGGATTCTGATATGAAGACAGCTTCTTGCTACGAACGGCCTGGAAGTGATGCTGATGCTTCCACCCGCGACGCCACTGCTTCCAGCGAGGAACGTGAGGTTCTCAACTCCCCAGAGCAAACTGTTGGTGAGATTTCTGCCTCGGATATGGAAGCCCTTCCTGTTCTCTCCTACGCGGCAGCAAACGAGATCGTCATAAAAGCTGACCTGGATTCCGGCGAGGATCGTACAGATGAGTTTGAGGATTCTGATATGAAGACAGCTTCTTGCTACGAACGGCCTGGAAGTGATGCTGATGCTTCCACCCGCGACGCCACTGCTTCCAGCGAGGAACGTGAGGTTCTCAACTCCCCAGAGCAAACTGTTGGTGAGATTTCTGCCTCGGATATGGAAGCCCTTCCTGTTCTCTCCTACGCGGCAGCAAACGAGATCGTCATAAAAGCTGACCTGGATTCCGGCGAGGATCGTACAGATGAGTTTGAGGATTCTGATATGAAGACAGCTTCTTGCTACGAACGGCCTGGAAGTGATGCTGATGCTTCCACCCGCGACGCCATTGCTTCCAGCGAGGAACGTGAGGTTCTCAACTCCCCAGAGCAAACTGTTGGAGAGATTCTTGCCTCGGATATGGAAGCCCTTCCTGTTCTCTCCTACGCGGCAGCAGCAGCTAACGAGATCGTCATAAAAGCTGACGTGGATTCCGGCGAGGATCGTACAGGTGTGTTTGAAGATTCTGGTATGGAGTCAGATCCTTGCTCCGAACGGCTGGGAAGTGATTGGGAGTGGGGAGCTGATGCTTCCTCGCGAGACGCTACTGCTTCCAGCGAGGAACGTGAGGTTCTCAACTCCTCAGAGCAAGCTGTTGGTGCGAGTCCTGCCTCCGCTATTGAAGTTTTTGCCGCGCAAGTAGCTCTCCGCCCCTCCTCCGAGGTAGCAGCAAACGAGACCGGCATGAAAGCTGACCAGGACGTGGTGAAAACATCGGACGACAACGTGCGCGATAACGCAGAGAATATCCCACCAAAGACCGACGAGGCTGGACGCAAGGTAAAGTATAGCCATGGCGACGGTTTACCAATTCCCGACACCACCACTACATTGTGTAACAAACGTGATTTGACAGAGCTAAAGCCAAAGTTCGATATGGGGGAGTTAGAGACTGAGCTTAAATGCACGATCGCCCAACTCTCCAGGCTGACGGTATCGCCCAAGTCAAGCCGGAAGGCTGGTAGGAAACGCAAACGGGTACGCGAGCGTGGCGCAAAGCGTAAGCGACCAAATCTGCGACGTAGCAAGCGCATCCAGCGGCTTCGTCTGCTGACTGCATGCAGACGTTCGACCCGGCTGATGTCACTACCGGCTGGGACTACCTTAGGATTTTATAGCGATTTCTTCTAGAATTTTCCGGCTTCAGAGGAGTGGTCTGGTGAAGCTTGCTAGGAGCAGTAGAGTATAGTACGCGGGCAAAGGCCTCGCGTAGATAATATAACCGAACGTTCCACCGAGAGTGATTGAAGATGTAACGATCTCTCACTTTACAATAGCCCGAATCTCGGGGTTAGAAGCCGTCTGTTACCAACCATAATCAGGCCAACCTGTTTAATTAGCACCTAAGCTATGATAAGCGAATGATTTGTAGATTGTTTGTAGAAGTGTTGCTGCATGCTGTAGAGAGTAGTCGATAGGCAGTGTGCCATGCCAGTCTAGCTGGGCGCGTAATTAAACCATTCTTTCTATTCCTTTTAGGACTTTTCCCAGATAAGTCACTGTGCTGGATGGCAGCCAATATTTTAAGAGTACGGCTGTAGGGGCCCTTGGCGAAGATTGGCGAACATCCACAAGAAAAAAACACAATTAATCGCCAGATAGAACTAAACGGAACAGTCGAATAATGACGGGTAGCTGCGATACTTCACACACACACACACACACACACACACACACACACAAACACACAGAGAAGACTGGTGACAGTTTTGAGTACCACCCCCTTTCCGAGGTAGTCCTCCCATGAAGAATATAATTTGTTTGCTGCCCCCCCCCACCACCACAGAAATAACGCGGCAGGATTACTGCGCTTCAATTCAATTAACAGTCGGCAGATGTCAGGGAATCAAAATGGCGTTTGCGTTTAAATTGAAATTTAGTAACCGGACCGCCCGGCGGATCACGGCAGAGCGCGATGATTTATGTGCAAAATTACTACCCCAAACCCTTCCAGTTCCCTTCTTCCTTTCTCCGTCAAAAAACAAAACCCCCCTCGTTTGGCGGCCCCCCTTTTATCAACACTCTTTTGTGTTTGGTTGTCACCAGGCTGGCCGTTGACCGACCGTCCGTCGTGCCATTCATTCATTCATTCATCGTTTCATTCATTCAATCTTTTTTTTCTTCTTTCGGCTGTTGTCTTATCACTCTGGAGAGTGTTTTGGTGAATGGGGAGAGCGCCTGCCTGTTGACAACATTTCAATTTCCCCCTCTCCCATACCTCCATTCTGTTGTTGTTGTCCGTCAACGGGTTTGCTTCTTCGGAAGCTGGCGGACCGTTTACAATATTTAGCGAATACGATCGGAGGACAAATGAGACTTCCGCCCTTGTGAAATATGGATGTCTCGCGTAGGTAAACGAAGCGGAATATTCGGAAATTGTAAAAAACACTGTAATATACTTTAGCGGGGGGGCGAAACCCCCCTTATTTTATGTAATAAAAACACCTACAAACTAGTAGTAGATAATAGCAATCTCTTACTCTAAAGGAACACCGACATCAAAGGAAGACTTCCTAAGCCTCTTAAGGCTAATTATCAATCTCCCCAAAAAACAGACATCTGCATGCAAGTAGGTAGATATTGTGACGTCACTTACCGTAGTCATCGTCGTCCGACAGGGCGATCGCGTGCAGCCGGGCCATGGCCCGTTCCTCCAGCCGCTGCTCCTTAATCTTGCCGTCCAGCTCCAGCTCCGAGTCGGTCTCGTTATAGTTCGAGTGGTTCCGGTTAACGTCCTCCTCGTCGTCCGTGTCGTCGAACGTGGTGCCGCCGGTCGACATGCACGGTCCGGCCAGATCGTCCGGGTGTGGTCCTACCGCCTGCACCCAACCGGCCGGTTGATTGCTGTGTTCGTGATTGTTGTTGATGATGTTACTGTTGTGATTGTGGTTGCTGTAGCCGTACCCGTTGCAGCAGGACCCATTCCCGTTCAGCTGCTGCTCACACCCGTACCCGCCGGACGGTACAGTTCCAGCGGTGCCCTCCAAGTCTATCAGCTTGCCACTGTAGGGTTGGGCCGGCGAACCGCCGGACGTCACATCGTACCGCGTGGATCGCTGGAGCGACTGAGCGTCGTCGGGTTCGCCGCTCAGTCGTCCGTATGCTTTGCGCGGCGGCCGAGGATTACTCCTTTCTGGAATTGTGAGCAGAAAAAAAAACGAAACAAACATGGCGGTTAGTGAGGTCCCAAGAAAACGAACTCTTGCAATGGATATCTTCATCACGCGTAATCAGATACATTTCAATTTAACACATGACGTTCCATCACCAATGTGATTGTCTTTAACGTTCTTTCCTGAAGACTTGAGGTTCACATCTAGAGCTGTTAAGATGCTGTTGAGCTAGCGAGGCGGTTTAAGAGCGCCAAGAGCTGACTTGTCCACGACAACTCCCTGATTCTACGATATGCCATGGTAGGTAAGTACAATTGTTTTCCCTTTGGTGTCTTTGTGGTGGGTTTATTGGAGCTTTCCGCCCGGAACAGCGCTGTGTACACTGTAGCAAATCAGTGTGAAAACTATCGATCGACAACCGACAAGCACAGTTGTGTACTTTGTAAGATTAATTCACCGAGTTGTGGTAGTCGTACGTATCCGTGCACACAGACATCCTGGTGTGAAGTTCCAAGTAACTGGCTGTCCGAATTATTGAATTCTCCACTTCCCGCCTCAGCCTCTCCAGCCGGGGAGATATCAAACTTTCTGTTCTTGTCAAACAGAAAGATAGTTGATCGGCTCGTCCCACACAGCATCGTGGCGCACGTGGAGCGAGAATCCATCAATCACCATTTAATCTTCCTGCCTGGGTGTGTTGATTTTGCGAATTGTGGTCCAGTGACGATACAATTAATTTGCCTCGTTCTCCAACAAATAGAACAATATCCGGGACTCGGGCACCTGCAGCTAGTTCTTCAAGAATTGCCAACCACTCAAGGAGCCGGTTTCGGTGCATACACTTTACCAATCGCCAGACATGCCCGAGATGTGCTCTCGCACACTGCCAACCGTACCGATGACATTGTAACTTGTGGAGTTTGTCGAACGGTTTCCCACAGGCTTAGACTTCCCGCCCGCAAGCAACTTTCCAGCCATCCGTCCAATATACAACTCTCGGCCGCTTTGTTTGATGAACTTCTCGCGCTCTATTGACAGTGTCTATTCACCCGGTCCCGGTGTGAGCGTCTCGAGTGTGCCGACGTGTGCGAACTACATCAAAACTCTTCATCGTTCGGTATTCTCATTTACCGACCGGGAAGCGAGAATCCTTGAACCGCCGCATGCCACTTCGGACCGCGGAACAATCCAGCGCGGCGGATCCCGGAGCAAAAGCATGTGCTACGTCAATCAAAATCTAATTACAACTACCTCCCACTTCCGTCCATTCTGCTTCGCCGGCCGCTTTACCGCTCGTGCCGGGACTTTATTCATTCTTCACTCTACTGAGGCGCAACCCAGGCGAGTTGTAACTGCACCGGGATGTGCTTCTACTCCTTTTTTTTTTTTTTGAAGGGGGAGAGACAGAATGACTAGCAGCTCATCGCAACCGATTGCCAAAGCTGGGTCGTTTATGTGGCGGGGGCTTTTTTTCGGCTCTATCGTCCTCCTGCAAGTTGTTGAAGATGTTTGGAGAATAGGCGAAGCAAGCAAACCAAAAAAAAAGTGCTCAACCGAAACGGCAATTCTTTTTCACGCCACGCTGCCGAAAGGGAATTCACTCGGGGGAATGAGAATCCAGTTGCCAAACTTCGTCCCGAAAAGCGTCCAACGGGCGGCCCCGGGAACGAGCGACGTGACGGGTGACGATCAAGTCTGAAAGGCAAAACCCCCTGAAGGATGTCACCGAAGCTTTCAAGGCACCGGACGAGATAACAAAAACACCACCACCAGCAAGAAACACATTTCGGGGCCGTTTCGTCGAGAAAGCATCGTCTCGCAGGATCTCGGCCGGGTGTACGGGACGGCCCGGTGATTATCTTTTGTGCCGTGCCGGGGTTTTTACTATCCAACGGGTCTGATAACAGCTACAGCCGGTCCAGGTTTTTCTTTTCGGGACTTCGGGAGAGACGAGTTCTTGATGGTGTGATGCTTATTCCCACGGGATTTACCTGCTGGGGAGGTGGTATCGCTCCTCCACCCCCCCAAAAAAATACTCAGACACCCCCATATACACAGGGACACACTCAACTACTTGCCGAGCAACTTGAGCACGAAAAGGTGCTTGTGACGCACGAGTCGAGGACGCACTCCAACAGTTAGTGACCATCCGTCGCCGGTCGTCCACAGGCGATTCGGTGCTGGGGAGGGATTTAAATTAAACCCTGGCAGAAGGAAAACCCACGGCATCTACTTGCTCTACTTTGGCTGATTGATTGGGTGTCCGCATCACCATGGGAGGTGATACAACGAAACTAAACAGCTATTAGACGAATTTGGTAAAGAGGCTTACATTGCTGTGGACCTCAGACCCCCCCCCCCCCCCCCCCCCCCCCCCCCCCGAAGGTCAAGCAACTTCACACAGAAAAACGGCACCGCGGGAGATGCCTGGACGTAAAGCAGAAGGAAGTCACCGAACAGAAGCAAGAAGAAAAAGTAGAATCTCACCCGAGGTTCGTTTGAACTTTGTCGCAGGATTCTTGCGCTCTCGCTGGTAAGCAGGTTTCGTTTTTACGCTTCCTGTTACCCCCGCCTCCCTACCGCAAGCTTTATTTTCGGTAAGCTCAGCCCAAAGCACAACATCAAAGGTGATGAGGGTTTTTTTTTTCTTCTTCGTGTTGTTGTTGTTTGGTTTGTATCGCCGAGCCGTTACACCGGGGGCCACGAGCGATGCAAAATATCTTCGTTAAACAGCTCAGGACTCTAAAGAACCTGTACCGTTCCAGCCCCACCAAAGGAACGACCGGTAAGCGAAAGCGAATTAACTGACAGACAAATACAGTTACAGTTCTGCGTAAATAAATTTTTGGATATTTGATAAAAAACCAAAAAAAACAAACTTTGGGAACGTCGGGCAGCTTCCCGTGAGACGTTTTGCGGGATGTCTGTATGCCCACAAAACAAAAACGCTCCTCGGTGGAATAATAAGGCACAAGGACGCTGCTTATCGTGCCGGTGATTTTCGCTTGAACCGTACGCGGAAGGAAGCAGAGCAAATCGAATCACTGAAGAATGGACGGTGGCACGCATTAATTTGCAACTTTCAAAGAACAATTGTGATCCGAGCGCTAAATGCCTAACAAAACCAGTAACTTGCACGTGCTGAAACAAAACAAAAAAAAACTGCTCGTAAACGGTAGCATTTTCGGGGTTTTATTTCGCTCGCCTTTTGCCACGCGGCTTCTTCAACTGCGGCCCCCGTGGTCGAAAATTATTCTCCGAACACGGGCTACGTTTCACATTGCGATGGGGCGGTGTTTTTTTTTTGTTGTTGCTTCTTTTCCTCCCCCGTGGGGCATCCGAAGATAAGGTCAAGTGGGTTTTTCTTCCCTCTCGCTGTGTGTGTGTTTGATGTCGAGGCTTTTTTTTTTCAACCTCCGGATGACGCTTCGTTAGCTTCGTTTGGTTCGCAAGAATGTGACAGGGTGCCCTTCGGGAAGGTTCACCGAATCGAAATTGCAATGAAGTTTAAGAATTAACTGTCGCGAGTACTAAGGGGCCTAGGAGGAGCTAAAGAAATGTAAAATTGTATAAAAAATAAAGAAAAAGTAAATTAGACTATAATTTATAATAAAATTCTTAGCAAAAAATTTACTTGCCTATGAATGGCTAATGATATGACGATTTCCCATAGTGCCCATGGAGACGCCCGGTGGCCTTTGATTTGTTTTATATGCAGTTACATATGGGAGCAAGTACAGTAGGGATTTTTACGGACATAAATTTGTCTAACATTTTAATAAAATTTAAAATATTTTTATTAAACTTAATGTAAAAAAAATTGCAGAATAAATAAAATAAATAAATTTAAAACCCAATAAGACCACTCAGGAAAATTTATTAATGTTAAACACGCATGCCCTATTGGAAAGCAGCGAGAAACGAGCGAGAAACGAACGAGAAGCGCCTAGAGACAGGGAGAAAAATAACTCCTACAATGTTCGGAGTTCCGAGTTCGATGCTGTTGTTCGTTGCCAAAGCAAGCATACGGCCCCCCTCCGTTGTATCGATGATTTTTATTTTTATTCCCATCGCTTCTGCTTCGTTCCCTCTCTCCGCGGGGAGAAATACTTTTTACCCAACACTAACAATATACTTTTCTAGCACATTTTCGCTACATTTTGACCGACATCACAAACTAATGTTTAAAAACTGCTACAAGGAGCGTCCAAGTGGGCCGTGAGCAGCGCGTTTTATCCCCGTCCCGGAGCTTTTTCAGCCGAGCGCATATCGGATATCGGAGCCCGTGCTCGACCGCCCTAATGCTAGTGCGTCCGATGCTCCACTTGTCAAACGGCACCATCCGGCCACCGGCACAGGTAAGCGAAAGCATGTCGAGTGGCTGAGAGAAAGAATACAGCCCAGATTCTCGGTGCAGGTTCCGGGAAAATTAATAATGGCTGAACGTTAGCTTTTCTGCACAAAACGGCCAACGGATTTCGAAGTGCACCCGGTCGACGTACGTGTGGTCGGGCACTGCCCGGGAAACAAACAATGCAATCGGAACGCAACACAACCCCGGTGCGAGAATCTCGTTTGTCTCGCTTCCAGCGTTACCTTGGTGACCATCGGCTATATCGGATGAAGCGTTTCTGGAGTCCGGCTTTTTTTTTGTGTTCCCTACTACAACAATGCACCACTCACTCGCTTGTTTTCTCTGCCCATCACCCACACACACACACACACTAACAGCTGTTGCTCACAACGAGTTACAGCGTAACGAGTGAAATTGGAACCTTAACGTCAGATTTGTTCACCAGTCTATAAATACATCCATCAGCAGGGCGAACGCTCCGGACGACTTTTTGCGGTGCTTGCTCATGACATTTTCGCAACTCATGACTTCATTAGATGTCCAAGAGTTTTGAATTAAAATATTTTTGTCACTCACCCCCCCCCCCCCCCATTCTCCAAAGCTCTTCACATTCTCCAGCAGTTCCAATATCTGTTTCCACGTACCGAGGTGAAAGGAGATGGTGAAGATTTTCTTAGCATTCTAAATCACCTCTCTCCCTTCGGTGACTGTAAAGGCTCATTCCACAGCTCTAACCCATTACTGTCCATCGCTTGATTGATTTGATGAGGTAAAATTCCGACTTCGGCAGCGTGACAACTTCATTTGTCACGGGTGTAAAACGCCCACGATGGTGTGCATCAAAAACTCGGTGCGCTTG
Organism: Anopheles stephensi; assembly: GCF_013141755.1. NCBI lineage: Eukaryota > Metazoa > Arthropoda > Insecta > Diptera > Culicidae > Anopheles > Anopheles stephensi. Next base: position 3,391,628 of record NC_050201.1, read on the forward strand.
GCAGAGTGAAAGGCAAATGAGCGTGCAGACCCTTCTCCTAGCGATTGGCGGCTATGGCTATGATCATTCCGCGAAGAATTCTGAGTGTAGATTTCTATGAAGCACTGTTGCAGTTGAAGGTTCTGCTAGAGTAAGCCAGGAGTGATGCATTAACGAGATTTGTTCTGAATAATCGATTCTATTCCCCTCTCTCTTTGAAACCCACAGTAGTTCTGAGTTCTGAAGACAAAAACTGTGATGCGAAGCTGGCGTCGTGAAAGTCCCGCTGACCAGCTAGAGCTATCCGACCGCGACGAAATGTTCAGAGAGGTGTCTAAATACGTTCGGCTTCAGGGTTTCCGCGATGGTCGAATGGTGCCTACGTCAGTTTTAGATTTATTGATAGAACTGGACTCAGCCGCACATTCTCGGCGTCGTTCCAGCTGAGGTGAGCTATTCACAGATATGTCAAATCGGTACATTGTCCCCTTCTCTTCGGTCGAATGCTCCAGGAAACAGGCTGGTACATTTCTAGTCACCATCTCAGGCAATTCTCTAACGAGGATTCGTTCTTCTTGGCCTTGCGACCTCTTAGGTTAAGCCTGCCTTTTCTGGCTTGCTACGTGGTCCGGGATCGGATTAGATCCGCTGTTGTCACCTCTATCACCTTCCCTCTAGAGCTAGAATGTTCTACAGCGAATGCTTCTTCCTGATGACCGAAGAATATGAAAGTCGATTTCAAAACTTTCCATCCAACATGCACAAACGCAGGGAGGCATCACTTCAAAACTCGCCCATCCCCGGCAGCCTCCAACCAAGGTCCAAAGTTCAACCCTTTGTTGTGTAAGGTAATTGAACCACGTTTATTGCTTTATCGGCTCGCTGCGCTGAATGACGCGATGGACTGTTGCACCAACACCCCCGACTTTCACCCCGTCCACGGTCGATCGGCACGGAAGCATGTTTGATCGTGTTAAGCCCACCAAAGAGCTGCCCGTGTGTCGGATTGACTCTGATCATCCAGAGCGCGCGGCCAAAGGTTCGCAAAATGCTGCATCCATAAATTTAAAACAGCCTCCCCGTCCAGCGGACGATCGCTCCAGCGATCGGTTCTGATGACCGAGACGGTGCACGTGTGCGCTTATTACAGTTTTACGACCATCAGCGGCGGCTCTCGGCCGGGCGCGGCCTGCATACGTACGGCGAAGCGTTCGGAGCCGTGTTCGAAGGTGTCGTAAAAACTGAGGCCCATCGCACCCACCCGCCCGCCGGCAGCACACCTCGCGCCACAGTCGGTTTGCGTGTCATTGGAATTTAAGCATAAGGAAACTGTTGCCTCGCTGCGATGCGAACCGGCGGGCCGTGCGCATGGTATGGAAGGCGCGGGAAGCGGACGAAACATTTTAGCAATAAACCATTGCTCCAAACCGAACCTCATAACTCAAAATCCGGTCCGGTGTGTCAGGGAGAACGAGAGCTGGAGGAGGACGAGAAGATTAGCAAAATTTTAATGCTCTCGAAGGTGAACGGCGAGTTCAAATTATCCCCATTTGCTTGCACGTGTTTTCGGCCAGCGTCGGCTTCGTCAATGGACTCGCCAACGGTTGCAGCGAGCAACGCTTTGAAATCAAAAATCTCTTTCGCTCGGTCTCGGTTTTCAAGGTTGGGAAGCGGATGGGTCAGCCGTCCTAAACTTCACTCGCGCGCAGTGCAGAACTGTAGCGAAGTTCGCTAGCGCTCACCTAGGGCAAAGCCCTCAACCCATCGCTGGTCTATCTATTGATCCTTTCTTCCATCCCACCCCCAAACAGCCCAAGAAACCTCTCCCGGACATGTTTCGTAAACAGCGAACGGACTGCAAACATTCCCATATTCGGAAAAGGGTTTTTGGGGTACTTTCTACCTCATAAAGGATTTTCGGGGCCCCTACACGTGTCAAAGGCGGCCTTTCACACAGAGCTTTTCCGATCCCTTCCAAGTCCGGAGTTGATCCCTTTTTTTTGTTTGTGTGTGTGTGTGGATCAAACAAGACTCCCCCGGGGGCTTTCGGGATATGCAGATGCGTAAGGGTGTAGCCATGCATGACCGCAGTGAGCCGTAGTCCCATCCCTCCCGGTTGGGATTTTATCTTATTTCCGGTTGCTTTCCTTTCCCCAAGCTAAGGCTAACGGACGACCAGGTTCACATCAGTCCAGCAAGATAAGAACGCGACGCGCACTCACTCACTCGGAGCACCGAAAGTGATCACCGAAAACCGACCGGACACGCGAAGGTGTTACAAGGCCACCATACTTTGCCGCGCTCTTGGATGACTTCTTCAAGGTGCGAAACGTCTTCCGACGCAAAACTCCTAAGCCTTCCAGGGCAAAAGGACATCGATTTGGCCTCCGGACCGGGCACCGAAGTGTTGGTAGCTGATCCGTTCCGAAAATGCTGGAGCGCGCTAGAGCGCCGGCACTGAACCGGTGTCGCCGGCTGGAACGTTCAAGCTCGCCTTGCAACCTTTGACTCGCCGGAGCATAATGTAGCTCGGGGAGTTGGGGAGTTTTATCAACCACCCGCGTACAAACGTTGATTGATTTCCTCCGCTCGGCTTAATGTAGCACGGACCGAGCAGCAAACTTATTACGTCCGCTGCTTCTTCCCCTAAAACCTTATCCGCTTCCGCTGGGCGAAAGAGATACTTCAGGCTCAGGGTGGGGGTGTGTTGATTTAAAGCGTTCTGGGGGAGGAGACGCATGGACGGCGTCAAAAAATCATTTGCACTGTTTGGCACGGGTTCGGGGGAAATCGGAAGAGCTCGGTGCTTTTTTTCGGCACAGCCCTGGAAAACGGTGCGCTGAGCCGAAGAAAACAGCACACAAATCCGATACCGCGAAGCTTCAAAGGGCGAAGGCTTCGGGGAAGCCGTACTTGAGGCTGATGTTTGCTGCGAATCCATGGTCGTGCAGTGCAAAAAGTGTTGGTGGAACGTAATAAGATCGTAATCCCACTTGATCACGAAGTCCTCGGCAATCGGCCGGGAGCCGGTGTAAGGTAGGCCCTAGAACAATGCTGGAATCAAGCGGGGGAAAACGTCCTATCGAAACGTTGAGCGTTCCGACGCGTTAAAGGAGAGCCGGTGGTGGGCATTAATCTACGCAGGTTGCATCTTCAACGTCTCTTTCCCCCCCGGAAATCCTCCCGAACATCTTAAACCACTTCTTTAAAGTGCAAAGCAAAGGAGACGGGATGTATGTAAGCCATAATAAACCTCCACCCGGTACGATGCGGTGTTCTATTTCTGCACCGTGGAGGGAAACCAAATTTCCAATAAGAAAAAGGCGTTAGCCCTTCCTGGAAGTTGTTTGGGAGCGTTTTCCCTCAGCGAGCGCATTCCTCAAATGGTGGCCCAAAAAGAGGAATCGCATCTACGCCGTACGGTTGCCCCGGGGCAACCGCATTCATCATCAACGCTTCAATACGCAACCCCCGCCTGTGCGTGATATGATTGTGACACATTTCCTGGGAAAAACTTCCATATCCTAATGTCACTCAACTTCAGCGCTAGCCCCGGCCACAGCAGCCGACCAGCAGCAGCAAAAAAAAGCAGGACCGTATAATGGTAAACTATCAACACGCTCAAAGTTGGCTGTTACTGTTGCTGACGCAGAACATTTCCAGTTCTAGCGTGTGTGTGGGGGGGTGAGTTTTTTCTTCTCCTTCTCTGAACGTGTGTGTGTGTGAGTGGTCTTGACAGACATGATGTGTGTGTGTTTGGATTGATTAAACTACCGACTACTTTTTTAAAAAAAAAATCCTTCCAACGAAAAATGCTCCCTTGGGTCAGTCGACGGCTCTGACATCCTCCCGGAGGAATGTCTCCGGTACTCCAGGATGATGTCGCAAACAAGCTGCGATGTCAGTTGCAGCGCTTACCCCATTGCATTCTTTGTAATACTCCGTTTAACTTATCATTAAATTTCATTTGTAGTAGAAAGCGCAATCGAATCCACGGCGACCTGATACTTTTCGACCCGATCGACCATCAATTATGCTACCCGTTTCGGTGTCGCCGTGCAATAAAACACCTGGCCGAGTTTACACCACCCCCCCCCCCCCCCCTTCCGTCCATTTATCTTCCGGGTTCGGGTTCGTCCCTTCCGGCAAAAAAAAGCCCCCTCGGTTGGTGACGGCAAAAACCGAACCCCGAAAGGCCGACCGGGCCGACCGAAATGGAGTGGTGGAGGCGTTTGATTAATTATTGAAATTCGCAACTCCAGCGTGTCCCGGTGTCCAGGAGATGGCTTACGAGGAGGGTGGGGGGGGGGGGAAACACCTGTGTCACCCGGAAGAAACATGCGAGCAACAGAGCCGGGCAAATTATCATGTCGCTGTTAACATTATTATCATTATCGGTACGTTAGATGGGCGCGAATGTCGCCCAAGCCATCCCCCCCCCCCCCCACCCCCCTCATCGCCCGGTGACGACCCCGGACGACGAACATTGTAATCCAGCGGGCAGAACAGCTCGACAGCTACCTTACTTTAGTAATTAAATCCCATCGCAGAGAGTGATGGCGTCGGATAGTTCCGACGTTGATGTAGGCTTATAATTGCGGATGTTTAATCGGCCGCTCAATAACATCTGAAACCGATGCAATAAGGTAGCAATCGGTGTGCTGGAAGATTGGAGGCACTTCTATCGGTCTTTAATTCTCTTCAACTACACAAGATCCCCTGGGGAACGGTGGGTAGGGCTGGGAAAAAACTTCTTCCAGCGGAAGGAAGAAACTTCCTGCCGTCGGAATCGCCCAACGATGCTGACCGGAAAATGGTCCGGTAAATGGGGGAGTTTTTTTTTTCTTCCTTTTGCTTGGTGCACTTCGCTTTCCCGTGCTGGGTGTGCGTATTTATTGCATCGTATCTACCGGGACCTTCGACCGGCCGGATGCTTAGAGCCATGAGCTATTTCCTTCAGCGTTGATGGCGGGATGCGCGAACCGGCAGAAGGTCACGTCAGGTTGTGCTAGTTGTGATGCATCCGGTTGGCGTTTTTTTTTTTAAGATTATAGGGGGTGATTGGATGAGCGCTTCACGTCGTACTCCAGCTGCTAGCTTTAAAGCGATGCTAGCAACACGGGCAGGCAGTCTCATCGGACAACGCTTCCGGTGGCGCATTGAAGAATCGACGAGATATTGGATTTACTGATAGGCATGATCCTGATAGCGTCAGGCTTTAACTGTGACACACCCAGGTAACGAGCGAATGATAACGTTGCCTTTGATTGGATTATTCGGCAAACAATTAGTGTTGGCTGCATCCAGCAGTACGGTGAGCGGTCTTCATAAGCTTCCCGTAATAGTCGATAACGATCCCCCGCACTAGCGTCACCGACCAAGCTTCCAACATAAAATATTAACACCAGGATATCTAGTATGCAGCTTTGCCGACTTATCTTTGAGCAACATTGAGGTCGTCCTCGCAACCGGTCGCCCGGATCCTTCGCCCACGAATTCCAGTTCTTAAATTAATTTTCATGTGCAGCGCTCACTCCCCAGGATTACCGACGTCCGAGATGTGTCTTGCACGGGCGACGCTTATCAACAGCACCGCCGACGAAATCCACTGTCAGCAAATGCTGTCACGACTGTGTGACTTCACTGCCACTCCGTACCAGGACTTGGAGGAAGAAAAAAAAAACCCCTTTTTTCGCCTTGGTCGGCCCGCACCCAAAAGCCCGAAACCTTAATCCTCGTCCTGCTTCGTTTTTTATTGACTCCGTGCGTCGTCTTAAGCTGGGCTCCACTTTCCCTGGTCCCAGTACCCAGTCGCCTAGTCGTCTCAGCAAATGGACCGTTGGACCAACTGTACGAGTCCCGGTACAGCAATCCTACGGTAACGGCCGTTGCTATCTGGTGTGGTGAAGAAGCTTTTTTTTTGTGCCGCTACTAACTTCCCAACACAACCACCGCCGGTTTCAAACGCGACGTGCACCCGGAGGGGCTACGGACTGACTTTTTCTCCCGGGGCTCCCGGCCAACACCACCAAGTACCACCAGTAAGGGGTCATGAAGCTTCAGCTGTCGTTTTGTTCCTTTCCCTTTTTTTTTTGTTGCTCCATTTTATTTTACCGACTCCCGCGTAATCTTTCCAACAAGCCGTTCCGAAACACGGATGAACCTGGCAGAGGTTCAGGTTCAGTTGGTCCGGTTGGTTGTGTTTATTTTTATCTGGTTTATTTCTTTTCCATTTTCCCAGCAGTTCCCTCGGTTGTGGGCTGGTGGATTCTGCACACGGAAGACTTCAACTAGAAAGGAAAATAAACAGGCCACCATCCGTGGCGCGTATCGGAGGCACAGATGGACGGTGGACGGCTTCTACTTCTTTTTTTTTGCGCACAGGGTTTAGGATTATGCCCTTGACCTATTGGTTCAGACAAAGTTGGCAAAGCATGTTCGCAATGTCGCGTACGTTTGCGGTTTTTAGAGATAATGCCGTCGGGTTCATGTTTATCGGTTTTGCTAGGTTTGCAGTTAAAGATGTTGAAGTTGTTGAAGCAACAACAAAAAACCTGCTTCCGGTTTTATTTATCGCGGTTGACACAACTTGCAGAGGGGGAGCCGACCCCCCCCCCCCTATCAAATATCTCTGCAGCTTCCTTAACTTTACTTACACGTACCGGAAAAAGCCTATCAAGCGATCGGAGAAACTAGAGACCAGAATGCGATCCGAAACTGGTCCCTTCGCGTCAACAAGCTAGCGTCGCTACTAACTACGCCATCAAGTGACCTCATCTTCCGGAATGTTAATTGGCAACAAAGGCGCACTCTCAGCTCTTACTCATTCTCTTACTTCCAATGATATGCTGATAATTTGATGAGACGCACTCGCTTGCTCACTTCATTCTTTCTGGTCTTTAGCGTATTCGCAAATAAAAATCAACGGAACAGAACAAACTGCTAGACAAAATTCACTCAAAAATCAGACGATTCACTAACTGATGATGGCGATGCTGATCCTTTTGCCGGCACTTTCCCTTTCTTTTTTTGTTGTTGGGTACGGGCGAAAGTGATAGTGCATTTTCCATCGACCGCTGGAGAAAAAACAAAACACGGTCGAGTCGAGTGAAAGCCCTTTTTCCTCCGTTTTTCTTTTTTCTCTTCTAAAAGCCCTACTGCAAACAGCAACAACGGAACGCGGCGCGGCCCAGTTTGGTACCCCCGGGCACTTACTCCTAATTATGGCATCCTAAGATGGATGCGAAATAATTGAAAAACTTTTTTCTCCCCATCTAGCCTGGCCCCTCCGTTTGCCCTCCCCCCCTCATTCTTCCAACGCTGATCTCTTAAGTGCATAACGACTGGATTATGTGGTTTACTTTGCCCCGGTCTTCGGTCTTCGGTCCAGAACGATTAGCAGTCAGATTTCCCACACAGTTGCCCTTTTTTTTTTCTCTCTGTTGTTGCGCGACACTCGACGAAGCTGACTTTTCGTCCGCGAATAGAGGTAAAAAACAAAAATCGCACACAAACACACCGCAATACCAATACGGTTCGAAAGTGGCACGTGCGCGGGCTGTGCGAGCGGAGCGAACGAAGCCACAATTCAAATCAAACCCATTCGAATGATTGTCAAGATTGCTGAGTCAAGCAAGGGGGTTTGTTTTTAACGCTTGTTGGGGGGGGGGGGGGGGTGTGCGTGTGAGCCCTGCGTTGGATATTGTTAGAGCGCTTATCTACACGCTGAGCACACACAACATTGATCGTGTTGTTATAAAGGAAAACAGAAATGTTACACTCAAGCGTTCGATAGCTAATTGACGCAGTATTTTTACGCTGCACCGGAAGTTTGTTCATTTTTTCAGCCCTCTCCCCTCCCGGGCTGCTGTCGGCGAGAAAGATCAAACATGTACATTACATTAATGAATAAAATGTGTACCGAAAAAAAAAAACAAACGACCAGGCACTAGGATTTTTAATTTGCATAATTGGATTGGCTGTGCGGAACCAAGTGCGCAGCAAGTGTTAGTTTTGCCCGCTTGCTCTTTGAAAAAAAATGGCACGTTGATGCTGTTCTTCCTAGTTGATTAAATAGCTTTTATTTTCACATGTAACCACGTCACACCGTTCCAGCTGCGTAGTTTAAATTATTAACTTACAGGAAACAAATACCCCAATGCTTTACCGGGGTTTTATAGCAAAATTAAGTCCAGTAAAAGAGGCCTTACTCCTCTGCAGCTAGTCCGCCTCCGGAAACCCCTCCCCGGACCAGCAAAAGTATTTTTCATAAACAAATGTTCGCACTTCCCACAGCATTGCTGCGCCGTTGCCCTCCCCGGGTCGGCCTGAGTTCACGTTAAAAGGCTAGGAAATTGAAGTCACCGGTCAACTTCCAAGCACCTAGAACTTTTGCCTGTTATGGGGTGTTAATGGTAGCTGGACGCTTTATTGCTTCGTTGCTGTTGTGTTTTGTTGGGCTGTCTTGTTTTTCTTGAACCGTGCACACTTGCTGAGCGATTGGTGTATTACCGACCCTGAAACCCGGCAAACCCGGCCGGGTTGCCGAGATTCTGAGAGATCCCTGCAGCCACACTATTAGCAATATCTGGTTGCACCTGAGGGAGCCTCCGGGGCTCCCGTTTTTCATCTTACCAGCACGATATCCCGCCACCGGACCGGTGCCAACGCTGTGTTGTCCAGCGGTTGTCCGAGGGAGGCACAATTTCATACACGTGCCCTAGCTAAATTGCTTACTTTGATGGTGCGCATTTAAGCAATTTTTCATCACCCATCAGTACAAGCATCAGTATCGGTGTACAACACGATCACACACACACGGTCCAACCCCGTGTCACAAGTCGTAACGACTCCCAGCGGTCCTATCCATGACGGTGGTGACTGGTTTTAAAATATTACCCAACAGGCGAGTTTTTCGGAGGATAATTACACCACAGCGTCTAACAACACCATGCCATCGGTTACCCGCATTTTGTTACCGACCTTCCGACAGCGGTGTGAGAGAGAGAGAGAGAGAGAGAGAGAGAAAGATTTGCTTCGGGTTCATCCATCATAATGCCCATTTAGTTTCGGGCAGTGTAGTTCGCATCCTTCCCCCCAGATGACAACTGTGTCACCAAATAAGAAATTATATCTTGCCGCAGCGAAAGTGTCGCAGCGAAGAAAGGCCTCCCAAAAAAAACAGTAAATTGGATTTCTGCCACTTGTCCGGAGCTTTTGGTAACCGCAGAAAAGGAAGAGGATTTGTGACCTGGCAGTTACTGTATCTTTCCGTCGGAATTTGTACCACTTTAAAGGTGGTTCGCGAGTGGCCCTCCGATTGAGATGAGTTGGTGTGGGTAATACGATAATAAAATCCTGTTTACTGACCAGGTGATGATAGACTGGCGAGCCACAATAAGTTTAACGGACACGTAGTTTAGTTTTTTCACCTGCTTTCCTCGCAAAAGTTTGATGCGGAGGAGCAAACATTGGGAGTATGGTGTTGGGTAGAGATTTGTCTTTTCACTAAGCTATTTAAGCGATCGGATGCTCAAGGTCTTTGGTCAAGGGGTATAGAGGTTTGCTAAAAAAAGAGAAAAACAGAAAGCTAAGTAAAAGCTGACTTTCCAATTGCCAAATCTTCCTTTCGCTAAATACAACTCTCCCTCAGCGCCTTTCACTGCCTGTGCCGTCGTGGTTTTTGCCTTTTTTAGATTGCATTTCTAAAATTCCCCCATTAAAATAAAGCGCAAAACCGAGCGGTGCGACGCAAAATGCGACGTTTGCGCTTGTGGTGGTGTTGGTGTGGCTGTAAACCGATCACCACTTGCGCCGTGGCGCGACTGTTATTTTGCCACTTGCCGATTGCAACGCAGCTATCGTTGTGAAGCCATTTATAGGCAAATAATTTTACTTCTAAGGGGGAAATTTTTTTTTGTTCACAGCACCGACGCTTGGAACATGATGCCTCATCTTCCGGCGCGCTAAGTTAATGAAAACATTCCATCACGCCTTCGCAGCTCAGGCATATGTTTTGGAAAACAGTGAGCCCATCCGGAACTAATGAGGCGTGAATGGGGAAAAGCACGGGCTCCAAAAACAAATTTGACACCGTGACACTGCGTGACCGTGACATGTACACCCGGTCGGTGTACCGCAGCATGACATCAGTACAAGGGTTTTTTTGAGGGGGACAAAGAAAATACAAGACTAATTTTTCACGCACTTAGATGATATTCCGTGGGGAATGTGTGTGTATTTGTGATCTGTAAACATATGCCATCGATTAGAGCTGCGGATGATCGTATAAGGATCGCAAAGTCTCATTGCACTAAGTCTGGGATGACTTTTGGTGGTCAAAAAAAAATATTGAAAAGATCGAAAAAGTAGAGGAGGGGGAAACAAATGGGGGAGGCTGGTAGAGGGCGAATAGCAACGAACGCAAAACCAGATTGTGAGGTTTCCAGTTTAATCGATACAGAAGAAACGTAATGTCACGCCAGCAATGCCGCAGCTTGCCGTAATTGAGTTGAAATGGGGGGGTGGCGCAACAAAAATAATACCTCGTTTGACACGTAATCAGCCAAGAGTTATTCGAATTGGAAGCGAATAGCGAACTTACCCGAGTTGTTGCTGCTGCTGTTGGACCCCGTTTTGGCTGCGTTACCGTTGCCGTTGATGGAGTTGAACAAGTTGACCGCGCCGGTTCGCCTCAGAATCCAGAACATTGTTGCCACAATGGCGGACGGTTGTTTGGTTAGGCGGGGTGGGATGAGTAGGGTGGTGAGGTTGATTTTTCTAGCGTTCACAGCTTTTGTGTGTCTTTAGGAAAGTCGGTTCCGCCTCGCTTACTAAGAAGCTTAAACAAAATTTGCAAACGCACACAACTAAAATATCGCACTGACGCTACTTTGCTAGCTGGGACGCGGTGTATTTTTGTTGTTGTACTGACACTAAGATGGTTGTGCTGTGTTGGTACGAGTACGATCAAGTTCGCAGCGCACTTTGTTGAGAGAACACTTGCCCGATCTATCACCGATCGGTCAGCAGCGAGTTTAGACGATCACATTACGAGCGCACTTGCCTCACCAACACCATCACACCTGGTAACACTTTCGTCCAAAGCTTCGGCATCGCTTGCACACACTTGCGTTAGCGCTGTCACACCACATGCTTAAGCTTACGCGTCGGTTGATTGATATGATGGCGGATGTGTGAATGCCTTGCCGTCGCTTATCCGTTCCACCCTGGGGGTCAGCCCGGGCCAGCAGGTGCAGTCTCGCACACGCTCGTGGCCAAACTGAGCTGGCTAGCGGTTGGGAATGGCAACACGCAACGATGTGCCCAAAAATCCCCGTTTCCAAACGTTCACCCGGGCCCGAACGTGCGCCTGTTCGGATTTTGCTATCGGCATCGGATGAACGCAAGTGTTTCGCAAGTGGCAGTGCTCGGCACAAGGATACTACCCGCATGAACCTTGATGCGAATGCGTGCGACTGACCCGCACGGGAAATCAAATAGAGCCAGAGTTCACGCCATATCGAAGAGGCTGTAATTGGTTGAAAAAGCGCGCTTCAGGATATAAATGAACACCGGCCTGTTACGTGTTGGGAAGGGGGGGGGGGGAGGGATGTTCATCCGAACCCGAACAAGGATAACGGGCACCGTGAACCGTGTGAATCGGGAAGCGAGATCGTCTTTCGTGTTTGGTTCGTGCGCTCGGATTTTTTTTAGAGGATAAATCACTGATGCAAAGAAGCATCCACTTCGTCCACAATGATTCTAAACCTTTAGCTGTCGTTCGCTATTTTGTAAAAGAAATAAAGAAAAAAAAACCTACCGATACTGTTTTGTCCATTGAAGGATAGGAGTTCATCTATCGTAATACTTTCACTTATCACATCCCGGAATTCGACCCGTGTTTCGCTGCAAACCATCTTGAGCCAGCTTCGCTCGTGCACGTTCATTCCACCCTGCCCACGAATGACCACTTTCGATTTTATTTCTTTTCGCTGGTTCAAGTGACGTGCAGCAATCAATTGCCTGCTGCAACAACGACGCTGAAAACAAAAAAGGCGGTGAATCGAAGCGTAAGATAGCAGATAATCAACTAGCTTCTTTCCATTCATGAAATTCGAATGTGGCAAAGCATGAGACGAGACGGTTTGCCAATTTAGAGTGTTTCTTTATTTGCGTCAATGATTTACCGCCCCTGCCGAAAGGTTTATGCCGAATTTTGGTTTTTTCGTATTGATTTTTTTGGAATTTTGAATTGAATTTTACGCCCGCTTTACATGGTTTTTGGTTTGGGAGCTTCTCATCTGCCTATTGTGGGTAGCTATTTCAATTTTGATGTTCTGTGTCCAAATTTTTACTGTGCTGCTAAATTGACTTTTGTGGCTTTTCTCGTCTTAATTCTAGTTTATATGATACAACTCTTACATCAACAAAATAATATGAAGAATAAAGGTATCTTGACGTGCAAGATCAAACAATAACATAGGACTGTTAGAAATCAAACAAAATATATGGTTATCGATTTTAAATTATTTTACAAAAATGGCGCTCAGCCTCAGACGTGTACTGCACGTTGAACGGATCCCTGGAGTGTGACTACATCACGAACTTCTCGTTGCCAGTATGTATGCGGCTTCTCCTGCGGGCAGCATCACGTCCGGACGGCTTTCACACCCTGCACCAGCGAATGCTAGCTCTTAGTCATCGTTGTCCTCAGAAGAGTCCTCACTGACTCCGCCCGAGCAGTCACTGTCCCTGCGTAGTCACAACATATAAACGCAATGGATGAAACACACACACACACACACACAGCGCCAAAAAATAAACCCCGGGGTAAATACTTACAGATAAAACTCGGGCACTTTGCCCAGTGGGGGTAGTGGTGGAAGCAGGCGGCTTGTGGTCGGGATGGGTGCCGGGATGTCATTGCGATCCTTCCAGCCAGGTTGGGGTTCAGCGTCACCGACCGCACCAGCACAGTCTTCCTTGCCGTCCTCCTGCGCCAGGTTTTGCGCGTCATCAGGTGCGGCTTCCTGCTGCACACCACCGTCAGCGAGATGTTCGGGTGCGTCACTATCCGACAGGACGGAAGCCTGCTCATCGGTAATGGATTCGACCTCTTGATCACTGTACTGATCGGCATACTCATAGTATTCGCCACCCGCTGCTTGGTTCGCATTTTCCGGGTAGAACGGTTCCGGGTTCCACGGAAGTGTGACCAACAAGGGCAGCATGGCGAGGATTCCTGCTTCCGCACATTCAGCAGCATCCGGACCAATGTCCTGCATACCCTGGTCCGCTGGTTCCGTGTGCGCCGAAGCATTTGCGTTGATGTCACCGGCACTGTATTCACCACTGTCATTGCGGTCAGGATTCTGGTTGTTCGGATCATACACTTCTTTCTCGTACGATGGAGCCCCCTCATAATCCCAACACTTGTCCGGGTGGTATGCGTTCTGCTTACACTCACACTGAGCACCATCAGGTCCGAAGAGCTGCACACCATCACGTTCACCAGATTGCTCACCATTTTCGCGAGGTCCGCCTCCCTCCGCCTGACCCTCATTGTCCCAATCCCACGGCTCCTCCACATAGAACGGAGGCCCCTCACAGTCCGAGCAATCTTCCGGGCCGGAATCGTCATGCCCCTCACCATCAGGTCCGAAGTCCTCCACACCATCGCCAGCGAGTCCCATATTCTCCTCAACTCGATCACGTTCACCGGATTGCTCAGCATCTTCGCGAGGTTCGCCTCCCTCCGCCTGACCCTCATTGTCCCAATCCCACGGCTCCTCCACATAGAACGGAGGCCCCTCACAGTCCGAGCAATATCCCGGGCCGGCATCGCCAGGCCCTTCACACGGATCATCATCAGGTCCGAAGACCTCCACACCATCGCCAGCGAGTCCCATATTCTCCTCAACTCGATCACGTTCACCGGATTGCTCACCATCTTCGCGAGGTTCGCCTCCCTCAACCACGGTCACACTGTCCGAATCGTACGATTCCTCCAAATAGAACAGAGGCCCCTCACAGTCCGAGCAATCTTCCGGGCCGGAATCGCCATGTCCCCCACCATCAGGTCCGAAGTCCTCCACACCATCGCCAGCGAGTCCCATATTCTCCTCAGCTCGATCACGTTCACCGGATTGCTCACCATCTTCGCGAGGTTCGTCTCCCTCAGCCTGACCCTCATTGTCCAGATCGCACGATTCCTCCACATAGAACGGAGGCCCCTCACAGTCCAAGCAATCTTCCGGGCCGGAATCGCCATGTCCCCCACCATCAGGTCCGAAGACCTCCACACCATCGCCAGCGAGTCCCATATTCTCCTCAACTCGATCACGTTCACCGGATTGCTCAGCACCTTCGCGAGGTTCGCCTCCCTCAACCACGGTCACACTGTCCGAATCGCACGAATCGGCCATATTCAACGGTAGACAGACAAACAAATCTCCCAGGTCCAAGCGCTCCAATTCTTTTTCCGGCGTGTTCGTCATGGTTTCACGGGGTTTCGCGATTTTCGCCACGCACTTGTACAACGATACGCACTGGTAAAGAGTTCCGATACGATTGCTTACAATTTTCTAACGGCACCGATTCACTTAATCGTTCACGCTCGACGTTCGAATGAGTAATGTGACGAACGTACGCAGCTACCCTTATTTATACACTACGCGATCGTACGCACCATCTTAGTAGTGTGCGTTTGTGGGTGAAACACAGTTGGTGACGTGCCATTTGAGACAGAGGAAAAATTTGAAGTTCTTACAAAATTGCTCAATTACTTATGGACCATGTAAGTCACAAGACCAAGCGCAAGAATCTAGTCCTTGTGCCAAACCAAGATACAGTTGATCGCTAACACTAATTCCGGAGCTGGTACAATTTAGACGAGCGCGAGTGTAGATGACTTCAGCATATTCTTCCACAAACACTACTGCACTAGCTTGGAATGTACTCGCAACAACTTCGCATGCAACTTCAACACTAGCTCAACAGACCTGTCAAACACTCGGCAGGAACAGCTTCGATTGTTTTGATCAAAACACGAAGCGAATGAGTTGGACACCTCCGCTTTAGAACCTCCCCTTCGACAGGCAACTCGACCGCCCCCTTCTCACCCTTCGCTCACATTTCTTTGTGTAATCGTTTTTTCCTGGGTTTCTCGTAACGCTGCTGCCCCCCCCCCCCCCCCCCCGGAGATTGGACTGAAGTCCTCGGGTTGCAGGAAACCTTGAGATTGGTCATCGTCGTCAGAGGATGTCTCCAGTTACTAGTCAAACTATATAGATTTTTTTCCTCCTTATCTTGAGTTCCACACATCTTCGTCGACTGTTTTTTTTTTTGTTTTAACTTGGCTGAACGTTCGCGAGATCACCGTCGGGTGGGGGAGAGTCTGGAGATACCCGACCCCGGATACCGACCGTCTCTTCCACCGGACTCCGCAGAGGAATTTAGCTGAGCCGGATGATCATACCCCGATCACGAGTGCTAACATCGCTTCTTCGGAAGCCATCGGAGAAAAATTGCAACTACAGCTGCGATAAAACGTGCAGCACAGGGCAGTATCGGTGTGTTGGTGAGGTGTGCCGCGCCGAACCGCTTCGATTTCCTTTGTGCCGTTGAACAGGCAACGGGCACTCCCGAGCACTCGTTGCCACATTTTTTTTTGCAGTGTGATCGTGCATATGTCGCCGTAAGGAAATGTGAGCTTGGAGGCACAATGAGTCATCGTCTGGAAACGGTTTTCAATGGTGGCAATGCGTTGAATACATTTATAGCTCATTCTCAAGTTACGATGGTTTCCGGGCGAGATGAGGTCTTGTGATATTTTTTAGCTGGAACATTGATTTATGAGAAAGCAAATAAAAACTGCGATCGATTTTTTTGTCACTGAGTGCCTTCTTATTTATTGAGTTTATATAAAGCGTGTTTGTGTGTGTGTGTGTGTATGTTTCTATAAAATATATCTTGGTAAATATAATATCCCACTTAATGCTAAATATTCCCACCACCAATCGCTTATCCTAAAATGTATATATGTTTTGTTTGCGTAAAACTGCCGACAAGTCTCTCAAATTTAGATTTGTTTTTCCTCCCACTTTTCACCGACTTTTGAATCGTGTGCTGACCGAAATTGAAGACATCATTCCCGATTTTGTTATGACTGTAAAGCACAAAGATTTCCGAAGAAGCTAGACTTGTTTAAAAAAAAAGTGTATAAGAATTGTCATTTAATACTTGAATGCTCCCACCAACGCCCAACTTACCCTACAAAATATATTCGTTTCATGTAAGCAAAATTTTTCATTCAATTATATCGTTTACCATCTCCAAAGCCCTTGTAGTTTGATGAAGCAAAAGGCTGACGGGGAGCCATCGACGAGTAGTTTGCTGGCTGTACTGCGGGCGGGTCGTAGCCGCGTGATGAAGCAAAAGGCTGACGAGGAGCCATCGACGAGTAGTTTGCTGGCTGTACTGCGGGCGGGTCGTAGCCGCGTGATGAAGCAAAAGGCTGACGAGGAGCCATCGACGAGTAGTTTGCTGGCTGTACTGCGGGCGGGTCGTAGCCGCGTGATGAAGCAAAAGGCTGACGAGGAGCCATCGACGAGTAGTTTGCTGGCTGTACTGCGGGCGGGTCGTAGCCGCGTGATGAAGCAAAAGGCTGACGAGGAGCCATCGACGAGTAGTTTGCTGGCTGTACTGCGGGCGGGTCGTAGCCGCGTGATGAAGCAAAAGGCTGACGAGGAGCCATCGACGAGTAGTTTGCTGGCTGTACTGCGGGCGGGTCGTAGCCGCGTGATGAAGCAAAAGGCTGACGAGGAGCCATCGACGAGTAGTTTGCTGGCTGTACTGCGGGCGGGTCGTAGCCGCGTGATGAAGCAAAAGGCTGACGAGGAGCCATCGACATGAACGCTGCAGGCAGATCATAGCCGCGTGATGAAGCAATAGGCTGATGAGAAGCCATCGTCGAGATTGCTGACTGTTCTACAGACTGGACATAGATGCTTGATGAAGCATAAGGCTGATGAGGAGCCATCGTCGAGATTGCTGACTGTCCTGCAGACTGGACATAGATGCTTGATGAAGCAAAAGGCTGACGGGGAGCCATCGACATGAACGCTGCGGGCAGAACATAGCTGCTTGATGAAGCAATAGGCTGATGAGAAGCCATCGTCGAGATTGCTGACTGTCCTGCAGACTGGACATAGATGCTTGATGAAGCATAAGGCTGATGAGGAGCCATCGTCGAGATTGCTGACTGTCCTGCAGACTGGACATAGATGCTTGATGAAGCATAAGGCTGATGAGGAGCCATCGTCGAGATTGCTGACTCTCCTGCAGACTGGACATAGATGCTTGATGAAGCATAAGGCTGATGAGAAGCCATCGTCGAGATTGCTGCCTGTCCTGCAGACTGGACATAGATGCTTGATGAAGCAAAAGGCTGATGAGGAGCCATCGTCGAGATTGCTGACTGTCCTGCAGACTGGACAAAGATGCTTGATGAAGCAAAAGGCTGACTGGGAGCCATCGTCCAGATTGCTGACTGTACTGTGGGCAGTACATAGCCGCTTGATGATGCAAAAGGCTGATGAGGAGCCATCCACGAGTTTGCTGACTCAACTGCCGGCTGACTGGGAGCCATCGTCCAGATTGTTGACAGTACTTCCGGCAGTACATAGCTGCTTGATGAAGCACAAGGCTGACGGGGAGCCAACGTCCAGTTTGTTGGCTGTACTGCGGGCAGTACATAGATGCTTGATGAAGCAAAAGGCTGACTGGGAGCCATCGACATGAACGCTGCGGGCAGATCATAGCTGCTTGATGAAGCAATAGGCTGATGAGTAGCCTTCGTCGAGCTTGCTGGCTGTTCTGCGGGCGGGACATAGCCGCTTGATGAAGCATAAGGCTGACGGGAAGCCTGCGTCGAGCTTGCTGGCTGTCCTGCAGACTGGACATAGCCGCTTGATGAAGCAATAGGCTGATGAGTAGCCTTCGTCGAGCTTGCTGACTGTCCTGCAGACTGGACATAGCTGCTTGATGAAGCATAAGGCTGACGGGAAGCCTTCGTCGAGCTTGCTGACTGTCCTGTAGACTGGACATACCCGCTTGATGAAGCATAAGGCTGACGGGAAGCCTTCGTCGAGCTTGCTGACTGTCCTGCAGACTGGACATAGCTGCTTGATGAAGCAAAAGGCTGACGGGAAGCCTTCGTCGAGCTTGCTGACTGTCCTGCAGACTGGACATAGCCGCTTGATGAAGCAAAAGGCTGACGGGAAGCCTGCGTCGAGCTTGCTGGCTGTTCTGCGGGCGGGACATAGCCGCTTGATGAAGCATAAGGCTGACGGGAAGCCTGCGTCGAGCTTGCTGGCTGTTCTGCGGGCGGGACATAGCCGCTTGATGAAGCATAAGGCTGACGGGAAGCCTGCGTCGAGCTTGCTGACTGTCCTGCGGACTGAACATAGATGCTTGAAGCAAAAGGCTGGTGAGGAGCCATCGTCGAGCTTGCTAACTGTAGTCCGGGCAGTACACAGTTGTCCATTGTTATGTAAGGTATATGCATCAAGGAGACAATAAATTCTCTGATACCTTGCCATCTTGAATTGCACAGTTCTTCCAAGCCTGTACGTCCGGGTTGGCGATTCACATATTGCGGTGTGGGTATATAACAATAATCGGAAATATGGCGTACCTTCGAGATCTCCCATTCCGATGGGCTGTAAAATGGGGACGACACACTGGAAAATTCAAAAACCTTTCCAAAGCGACCAGCATTGACCGGCGATACTTACCGGAGCGTTTTACCGTTGTCCACAGATACGACCAGCTTCGGTTTCGGCGCGAAGGTCGGAATGTCTTGCACGGTCAGCTGCTGGAGGCTGGAATCAATGTCACGCACCACGTTGGTCAGCGGTTCATCAAAGCCATCGTCCGGCATATCTTCCACGGGTGAATCTTCCGAGCTGCAGTCACTGTCACTGTCGGTGCGCGGCTTCGCATCTATCGGACTGCAGCAGCAGCAAAAAAAAAAAAATAAAAAAAATCACCCCCCCCGTCAGCACTCAACCTCAATCCCCAACCCAACGGCGGTTACTTACATAGCCCAATGGCCGCCAAACTTGTCTTCGGTGAGCTGTTTCACCCGGATCCGCTTGCCATTCCGCCTGGTACCGTCCATAACGCTCACCGCTTCGCACGCACACTGCACCTCGGCGTACCGGATTATGCCGCATCCGGTGGATTGTTCGAACGCACGCAGTATCAGCACGTACGCGATGGGCCCGAACCCTTCGAACATCGCGGACAGCTGCCATTCGTCCACCGTTTCGGGCAGGTTCACGATGCGCACAAAGCCACCGTCCCGGCGCATGAGCTGCTCCCGCCGGAACTGTCCGGGCGACACCGGTGCACAGTTGCCCGCGTCACTGGTATAGGTCAGCCTCAGCCTGTACCCGTCGCCGAACTCGACACCGTTCAACTCTTCCAGCACCCGGCGCGTAACGCCTGGCGTATCGAACATGATGGTAGCGTACCGATACCCGTACGCGCTCCAACGGATCTTCAGACCGGTCGCACCCATCCTCCCGAACACGCGCCCCAGCACAACTTCGTCCACGAACAGGCTAAAGTTGGTGACGTACAGTTCGCACGCCCAAGGGAGCGGGCGCGCAATCGCGAACGAGGCAGCCACACACAAACGATACCCGTTGTGAACGCGGCCATTGCACGATACCACCGCCCGGTACGCACCCGCCTGATCGCGGTACGAGATCAGGGCGAATCCCATAAACCCTCCACGCTGCTTCACCGGATACACACACTTTGTCACCAGCCCGAACTTGCTAAACATCTTCACAATCCCGAGCCAGGTCATCCGCTTCGACAGATTGCCGACGTAGATGGTCCACTTTTCCTCCCGCATCTGATCCACGATGATACTCCGCAGCAGGCTCCAATCGTAGAGTCCTGCCAAAAAAATAACAAAAAACGCAAACAAAAGAATCACACCGATATTCATTAGTCACGCACGCACACTCACAACAGGGCAGTTGCCCTTCTGCTTACCGATTCTAGGTTCCATCTTGCACTCTTTGTCTTTTTTAGGACTTTTGTTTTTCTTTAACACGAATTTCCTTCACTACGGAGAACTGCGACCGACACGTTTGAACGCTCACTGATGACTGACCGATCGCTGCTGCGCGTCAGGCATACGTACTGGTAGTAGTCAACTGTGCCGCTTTCGGTGAGTGCTTTGTGTTAGAGGTGACCGGTTTGCGGTGCTCACACTACTACCACTCTCGCCCTGTAGTGTACCCATTCGCCCGATCCCCACAAGTGTAGCCGAACAGCGCGTTCGTACGTGTTGGCGATTTTTATGAGCTTTGCGCCGTTTGCGGCGATTTTTACGGCTTACATTTGCGCATCAGCAACGTCGGCCGCCAACAAAAGGGAGGCTTAGGGCTTGCCGTTTTTGGTTTTGCTTTCCACAAGATTTATTATTATTTTGTCCTTTGTGCCAGTCTTTCACCTCGGGGTTTTGCGCTGTCGGAGTTTTGAAGTTGAAGTTTATAAGGGGGGTGGGGGGTCGCTGAGGGAGCGGGGGAGCGAGGGGGGTAGGATATTGGACCGAATGTCCGAGGCGAGACCGAATGTTGAGGAGATGCATAAAAGTTAATTGCACGATATTGGATGCAGTCGAACAGGGGGGGGGGGGGGGGGGGGTGGGGGGGTGGGTTGTAGTAGAGTGAAGCAGGGAGGAAAAAATATTACTTCATGGTAATAGCTACACGTCTGCCGCTTGCTTTATTGAACGGTTCAGACTATCGGTTGAGCTCACGCTTGCAATCGTTCGCTGGAGATGAATTTGGCTTTGGCCGAAAGCAATGCCTTGACCCCTTAACGTCTCACGGACACAGCATCTTGTAGTTGTAGAGAAAACGAACGCTCGGGAGAAAACGTACCACTCACTCAGGGAGACAACACTTGGGGTGCAAAAATTTCGATAATTAGCAACGCAAAACGGACCGACGAAAAAACATGAACTTTTGGTTTGCGGATTCAGACAGCATTGCCGTTTGGGGGCATAAACGTCTTCGAAAATGTTTTATGCGACCTCTAGCAACTCATTAAGAGCAGTAAAAAACATTTCTAAAGGTTATTGCGTTTTAAGTTTTGGGAACGCTAGCCCGCTTAACCGAGCAAGCAGCAGCGGGTTGACATGTTCAGGCATCTTGTGCCTCGGGTGCTCGAGGAAGTGATTTTCGAAGGGCAACTAAGTGGAGAAAGCCTAGATTACTCTGAAGGACCTTGACTCTTGGGGGTGCAAAAAAAAACCCCCCGGGGAACAAACGAAGCGACGGGACGTACGAAAGACTTCATCGCGGATTCAGCCAACATAGAAGCAGGGGACATAGACGGTCTCGAAGATGTTTTATGCTGTTGCACATTGCGGTAGCACCCTTCGCCCACCTGTTTCAAGGGGGGGAAAATAATGGCGCCGATCGCAAGCTTTATGACCAATCGTATAAACCGTCGGTGCTGCTTGTTTTTGATCGCATCCGGCAGAAACCTGTACGTGCGCGCACCGCTGAACGCTTCTAGTTCTGGTCCAATCATGACGCATCGTTACTAATCTGTTTTATACACAAACCAACAGTGAGCGTTACCGAAGCGTGCGTGATACGGCAGCTGTGATACAATGTTGCGTGACAGTCCAATGACCGTTGCTGCTACGCGCGACACCCCTAGTTGTTTCACGCGCATGAGCGGGACGCCGGCGCAAGCGATCGTATATATGCGTCGCGGTCATGTCAAAGATCATCCGGAATACGCACTCTTTTCGGCGTCTATTGAAACGGGTGCGCGCGAACGGGAGGGCATGCGAGCGGATCACAATTTCACGAGCGAGATAGATGCTCGGTAGAACAGAGAGAGGAAGCATTGGGGGAGCGGGACGGCACGACTCGCCCGGGCGACGTTGCGTCACGACTATTAAAGCGACGGGTGGTCACGCTGCGTAGCGCATGTTTGAATTGGTGTAGAAACTGTACGGAGCTTAGACGCACGTGTGCGTTCCTTTCTAAGGTTGTTCCCCCCGTTTGTAGAGAGACCGTAGCGCGTGTCTGCCGGAGAAGATTGTGACGGGACGTTTCGGGGTTTCTTTTTCGGGCGGATGTGCCAACAGCATCCCCTTTTGGGTGCATCGCTTCGATCCTAGAATCTAGTGTGCGCGTGTGCTAGTGTTGGTAGGATTTCGGTGATTGTTTTCCCCAAAGTGAAGTTTGTCTTGGAAGTGTTGGCATCAAGCAAAAAAAAAACCCCTCCGACGCAAGTGATAGTGTGAGAAAGAAAAGAGGGTACGGTGTGTGGGACACACTCCACAAACCAAACCAAACTTCCTGCAATCAAACTTGGCCGCTGCCGTAGTACAGCGCAACGCAGCATGCCCAACCATCAGTCAAGTGCCGGTGGTACCGACCAGCAACATCATCTGATGGTGGATCCACCCTCGCTACGACTCGTATCCGGCCCCGTCCCGATCTCGATCCCGCTCTTCCGGCTCCGGAACGTTAGCTTTCTGCATCCGCAGGTCGACCCGATGGCGGCCCATCCGCTGGTCGAACCGGACCCGAGCGGGCCCGCCACCACCAACAACAACAACAACAACAACTACGAGTTCTACAAACCCTCCGCCACGAACGGGCTCGGCCTAATCGGCGGAACCGCCGACGAACCGGGCCACGAGCTGGAGGATGCGGACCACGCGAAGATAAAGCTCGAATCGAGCGACTGCGAAGGACCGGACGGGTTCCAACTGGTGCGGCCCGGTTCGAGTGAGACCGGCTCGAACTATGGCACGCAGGAGTCATCGCAGTCATCGCCGACGCCACCACCAGTGCTGTTGGCGGTGGCGTCGGCCTCCGCAACCGCCGGCCATCCGACGACGACGACGGTGGAGGAAGACGAGGACGAGGCGGACGAAGAGGACGAGGACAAGCGGCTGGTGATGATGATGGAGGAGCCGGAGCCGGAGGAGGAAAGCAATGAGGCGGGCGGTGCGGTCGCGGTGGAGCGGTGTGACGATTCCGAGCAGGACGACAATAAGCTGGCACCGCAGGATCAGGAAAAGATGACGCAAGCGGTCAAAAAGGTGTTCACCGAGTACAAGTGGACGCCGCCGGTAGCACCGATCAGGTAGATTGTGTTTGTTTTCTATGCTCGGTACAGTGTTTTCTTAGTCCCTTACAACACCCAAGTGTCTCATTGGTTAACATTATGAGGAGAGATAGGCACATGGAGATTGTTTACCACATGTAACGCTTCGTAACGGTTTGCTCCTCTATGGTGACATTTGATTTTTTCCCGAGTGTCTCTTAGGTGACTTGAAGCCAGTTGTGGATCAAGTCTCAAGGAGTCATCTTCGATATCCAATTCGATGATTAGGGCAGTGTCAGAGGCCTATCGGAGAAATCATACGAGGTCCTCCGTTATGGAGTTGGGGCCTTCTAAATGATCGTGGCTGTCAGGACTCCGCCTTCAGCTAGCAGGATGATAATCCTTTGAGTCCCAATCATCTTCTAGAATCCTCGCATGCTTGAGGTTTTCGTTTGCCATTGCCATGCCATATATACATGACCTACACTGATACATGACCCAATAGACCTAATATTGGAGCAGTTTGTGAAACTATTGTTCAAATTTGCCATAATTTTGACTACAGAACGGGGCCTCGATATCAGTTAGTTCTAGCTGCAATTTAATTTTTCGAACTCCGGACAAGACCACAAGGACTTCACCAAGCCGGGAGGTATCTCTTGAAGGTTACAATTGAGTGGTTGAACCCCCAACCAACGATGACTCTCCATGAAGACTCGCGATGAAGACAACATATCCTTGGTGATTGAGCGTTGACAACTAATCACCAAGCGGTTGGGTGTCCCACGGCAAGACTAATATCCCCTCATAAACAGGACTAACTATCAAGCTCTTATAGATAAACTCAAATCAAGAGAGTCAGTAATAGCAGACGACTCATCATTATCTTGGATACAGCTTCATATATTCAAATTTTTTATAAGCGATCTCCAGATGTCCATGTGACCTGCGAAATCACGAAAATGACTTGGACATTACTGGCTAAATCCGCATTAGCTTGAGACTCTGCTCGTGTTTCGTGCAGCTTCAAGTTGTATGGCGATTTTCTTCAAAAGCCTAACGAACCGATCGCTATCAGAGCTCCATAATATCAAGTAGTTGAGCAATCAATCCAGCGATCCCCAGCTTAGGATGCTTTCTATTTGCGATTTTTCCAACGTTTCGCTAATACCTTGCCGTAGCGCAGTTGACCCAAGGGACGGGATGCGGTTAGGTTTCGTGGTGGGATGGGTGCGAGGGGGAAGGAGTGCGAAAATGCGTTTCCTAAAGGTGACAAGAACCGACGAAAGATATGGCTTTATTTATTTATTTTGCCTTTTGTCCGTGTCCGTCCAGGGTCCCCCATATTTACCCATCGCGCCCCATGTCGCCGTGTGGAGTAGCTTTATCTTTTCTTCTTTCCCTGGCACACACATACACACACACACACGGACAAGATGATGGGGAGGCAGGGGGACGCCGGGTTTTGATGGGGAGGGCAGAAGCAAGAAACGGAAGTGTTAAAACGATTGTCCGATGCGCTGCCGTCGTCGTAAAGCATAAATCAAACAAACGAGAACCATAACTGGACAGTGGTCGGGCTCAGCCCGGCTTCGCTCGCACCACGATTTGATAATGGGTTTTGGGAAGGCGAAAAAAAAAGGGTCAGAATCAGGCATAAAGACTCCAAAATCAAGAGAGAGAAAAAAAAGGAGAATTAAATCCCGCGCCAGGCCAAACTCGCCTAGCTCGCAGTCCAAGCTAGGCCAGGCGAAGGTGCTATAAAATGTTAGCTATTCAAATTTTATGCATCAATTGGTGTCAGTCTGTAAATTGATTCTCCCGTTTCTGCGCTCTGATGTGGCGCGGTTTCGGTACATACCGCCACCCCCTCTCCACACACCCTTCTAACCGTGGACTTTCTCCCTAGCTTTATCGTTATATTTCTGTTTTGGTTTTTTAGTCCCGTGTTTGCCCGTGTTACGCCGTGCTGTTGCTTCGAAGCTGTGTTTATTTTTATGGTGGAATTTTTATGGCACACGCTGTTAGCGTATAATACACGCGGCGTTGCCTTCCCTTTTCGCAGCGGGTTTGTTGTATTCTGCTTTGTTTCTTGTCCGGCCGATGAAAAGATCGGCATTCGGCGTTCGGGAGTCCCAAGCGGAGGGAGGGAGATTAAAGTAGGACAAAGGACCGGTGGATCAGCCTCAAGTTTTGCGGAGGTCCTAATCGATTATAGCATCATGGTAGAGCAACCATATCTATAGCAGGTAAAATCCCATGCATGAGATAACAGCGCTCAGCGCCAAAAAAAAGCCTCGCTTGATATCTTCGTCTGCCTATCTGACCAGATGTGTCACCTGTTTACCCGGGGACCTGTTCCCCGGCGAGAGAGAGAGAGCAATTCAACATGCAAATGCACACAAACGCCGGCGAAAGCTGGTTCACACTTTGCGCACTTCGGGTAGGGAATTTTAAATCGGCTTTAGTTTCCCTGAGGTTGAAAGGTGAAAGCAGCGAGATCAGAAGATGGGAAGTACTCGCCGTTCGTGATTTGGGAGTTCTAGCCGGGGTGGTCTCGCTGATCTCTCGATCAAGAAGTAGCAGCGCCTTGAAGCTTGAAGAGGTACCCTACCGCGGTGCTTCACGGTGACAGACTCAAGGACTCTGCCGTCCGTGAAGAGCGATACCGACTCTGGAGCTTCACGAGCGCCTTGGCATCACGGAAACTGTGTCGTTTGATGCTATTCCACACACACACACGCACACGTGGGTCGCTCGCCTCAGTTGAAGCTACCTCTAATTGTAGTTCATTCCCTGGGAAGGTTCCGTCGTCGTCGTCCAGCGTTTTTAAAACGGTTTGCGAAGGCGCACTGGGAACGAAGAGCAAGCGAGAGAGAGAAAAAAAAAGATCAAACGATCCAGCAAGCAGGGTGTTTAGCACCTTGCCGCTAAACGTCAGACGGTGCCACCAAGATGTATTTAAATTTTAAATTCTTTACCGCGCACATCACGCCCGCTTCAATTTTATGGCACGCTGCCAGGGGGATTACTGTGGCATCGAATTTAGCGTCGGAGAAGCGTCACATCCCGGCCAGGGCGCGTTACTTTCTCTGGTAGGCCGTTCAAGGAAACGGGCAGCGATTTTAGAACTTGTACCGATTATCGGCGTGTAATAGCCAGCAAAGAAAGGTCGGGCTCAGTTTTATAGCGGACAACGCGTCTCATTCAATCTCCCAGGCCGAAGGAAAAACTTTAAAAGGAAGCAAGTACTCGAAACTTAATTTAATTGTTAATAATCTTTAAAAAAACGTCCACGCATTTGTTGAGTGTAGTGATGCGAGTCACCTTTTTCCTTCTCCCTTAGAGCACCCTGGGAGAACGCGACTGAGCACTTCCAACACATGGAAGCTATAAAAATCGCCCTCAACCGTGACCAACCGTCACTTGTCCCTTTTTTTTCTCAAATAATAATCATCTTTTGAGAGATTTTAACTCCAGCTTTACACCCGTACACATAACACACTGCACTCGAATATTTTTGTTACCAAAAGGAGGGCGGCCGAACAAGCGTTCCTTCTGTCTTGATCGTAACAATTTATTTCCAAAAATCGGTTACATATTTTGGGTGTTTGGTGCGCGTTGGAATGTGTAGGAAAACTCACCGAAAGCGGGTAGATGTGTCAAATTTGACAATTGCCGGCTAATGCTCGACGGACAAGAGTTGGGCATTGGGTTCGCTTTATTTGTTTTACTGTAGTTGCTTAAACTGGGTTAAACTCGCAGAGATCACGCAGTTGTGGGTGGTTTTGAGGATGGGAAGAATCGCTGCTGCCAGAATGTTGGACGCTTAGAATGTCCACCAGGTCCCACGTCTCCATGGGGCGAGTTGGCTGTTAGCGGCAATTTAGCAGCATTAAATATGAGCCGCAAGCAGCTAATGCAAACGTACCGGACGGCGCACACTTGAGGAAACGAAAAAAAAAATGAAGAGGAAAAGCATGTAAATAACGATTAGATTGCACATTTCGAACCTCGGCAGTAGATCCGGACCGGCGATCAGTCCGGCGATTCGCCCCGACTTCAAACGCCAAGTGGAAAGATGTCGGTCCGCGGGATGGCCCTTTTATTTGTTGTTTTGTTTTTTTTTTTTTGCTGCTCGCCTTTTTCGCTAAATCCCTTTCCCGAAACCCGGGGCCCCGGGCAGCGGACGAGCCTACGGTGTGCGCACGCACGCTTGAGTTGATTTCATTTCATTTGATTTCATTTTATCTCGCCGGCCCGATCGATGAGCATCGGGACGCCGGCCTTAGCCGGCGGGACATTGCTCGTGTGGAGGGGGAGGGTGGAGGGGAGGAGGGATGTTGGATTAAGCAGAATGAGCCTTGAGGAATCAAGAAAATTCACTCGCACTTCAGATTCTCCATTGCGATGATGATTGCACCGGGGTTCCGTTGTGGGTGGCCACAAAGCTAACCACCAAAGAGACACAGAGAGAGAACAACTGCTCATGAAAGAGAGAGTGAGAGATCCGATAGAAGCAGCTCAAAGCAAAGAACCAGATAAATGAGCAAGAAAGAGAGAGAGAAAAGGGGGGAAAGAAGACAAGAATTTAATTAGATCAACATTTTTCGCCCAATCGGTCAATCGGCCGGTACTTGTCGGCATTATTATTTTCCCTTTGCATGGCCACACACACACACACACACACAGACGAGACTCGCAAAACTCACCCCACCCGCTCTACACTCGACAGCTCATCAGCTCGAGAGGAAATCTCCAGAATGGCGGCATGCCTCTTTTTTCCCATCATCAGCGCTTTTCGGACGACCGCAGTCAATGTTGGAGAACCTCAGTGGGGATCTTGGTCATCCGGGGCCGGAGTGCGGTGTTTCTTTGTCGTATCGTCGGGAGTGGGGCCTCAGCGCTTTCGGGCGTTCTGTACATGGTAATTGAAGTTGCAAGTGAGTTCACCATGGTCAGAACTTTATCTGGCGCTAACGACTCCGCCCGCATCGAATTTCCTGGAGAGTTGCGTCTCCAGAAGTCTCCTTGGTGTTGAAGTCATTTTTTTTGTGTCGAGATTAGAGATATCCTACGATTTCGTTTACCAATCCGAATCGGCTTCTTCATCTTGGGTCCTTAATTTCTGAACAACTGGACAACACAACGCTCCAAACCAAAAATCAATACAACCTAATCAAATGTTTGTGATCGGTGATATCCGCCACACTGAAAACATTAGCACGTTTTGGACTCTAAAGCGGCCGCCCCGACGGGTGTAATACAAATGTGTAATGTACTGTAAATCACTTGTGAGGTAAACCGGAAGCTTGGGCTGATGTCG
This sequence comes from Anopheles stephensi, assembly GCF_013141755.1. Taxonomy (NCBI): domain Eukaryota; kingdom Metazoa; phylum Arthropoda; class Insecta; order Diptera; family Culicidae; genus Anopheles; species Anopheles stephensi. The sequence goes on from NC_050201.1 coordinate 3,420,093, forward strand.
CTGGCCATTCGACCACATCCCGCCAGCCATGCACGGACTCGACTGGCACGGTCCAGTAATGAGGTTTGAGGTTTTAACGGGTTGATTATAACTAATGGCCGGCTCGACCGGTACGGCGCTACTGGCGTTCACGCAATGACACGATAAACCGTGCCGCATCAGATTATTCGCCGAACCGCGTCCAAGGTACCCGCCGACCGCGGGGGGGCAAGAATTTGAAGTGTTTGCGGCGGTGATGCAGGATGGTGGTTTGGTTCGGGGTAGAATGACGGTCACGATACAGCATGATAAAGCACAACGCGCTGTTGAATCGATGATCGATTATTGAGACCGCCTTAGCCGGTTAGACCTAGTCGAAGTCGAGGTTAGAAATTCTGGAGCACCAACTTTTAAAGTCTATGCGGACTATTTACGGGAAACTCGCCCGTAATGGGGGCCTCAAGCAATTTTCGGAACCCTGGAAAGCGAGTTTTGAACGGCATATAAACTTAACACTTTATGCGCCTTCAACGCCCCAAACCGACATTAATGGAAAACCACTTGAACGGCAACTACAATCGGCGCCTTACATTGTGTGCACGTGTTGCGCTGTTTGCCAAGAATTACTTCTTGGTCCCGAAATGTCTGGCCCGCGTATGACACTTGAGCCTCGGTTCCATAATTAAGGATCGTGATTTCTGATGTGTTCCTGATGTGGTCCTCGCCAGCTCGCTAGAGTTGCTAAAGACGTTACCCAGATGTGGGACTGGTCGTCCAGCACAAGGCCACCGAGTTAGCGAGAGCGTGCACCACAACATTCCAGCGATGCACCTTGCATCAACCGGACCAAGCACCAAGCACCAAGCTGATGCAAATCGATACAAAATAAACAATTGGCGGGATTTGTCCTTCTACCGCCGGCTGCGAAAGGTGCTAAGTGCAGCGGCCACGCAACTTTCGGGCTCGGATCTATATTTATTTATGCGCTCCGCTAAATTCATTTCCCGGCGTCCGCTGTGTGTGTGTGTGTGCGTGACGAGGTGTACAGCAAAAGACCCGATAATTAGCGTAAAGTGCAGGGCCGGCAAATGGAACGCATCAAACGTGGCGACACCAAACCCGTCAGCAGCGTTGGGGAGGGCCATAATTCAATTAGGAAACACTGCCGTGCTGCGTGTGTGTCGGTTGGCGCAAATCCCCCCCCTTTCCGAGGACTGCACCCGCCATCCAGTCATGCGATGTTCGCAAAGGTTCGCGCGATTTTAAGCAGGTGTCTTGGTGGCCGTTAAACACTTGCTTTCTGATTTTCTTCAAACAACACTAGCTTTCCATCGGCTTCTTCAAGTGCGGCTGGAAACTCTGGAGAGACACTGGAGCCTAACCTCCCATGGGACACACATATTGATGCGTGCGAGTCGGGGTGCAACCTCGGAGGTCGGTCTGCTTTGTTGGCTAACCGTCAATACATTGCGCCCCGTGTGATCTCCCGACACTTCCGCTCCAGTTGGCTGTCAGCATCGGTAACGTACCAGAAGAAGGGAACCTAGCGAACCTGGCCTGAATATACATATACGGCTCGGCTTTCGTTTGACTTGTTGTGACTCCGTTTACATCCTCCCCCTCCCTCTCTCGCTCTCGCTCTCTCTCCCTGCCCAGTTAATTTTGACAGTTGTTAGCCAGGCTTCAGGTTTTTTCGCTGCCTCTCATACGCTTCCGGGATGTTCCTGCTCGGGACGGTCTTTATTCTGTACTTCAGCGCAATAAGATTCGGAACATCCGACACTGCCATATGAGCCTTCCACAGGAAGAAATCCACTTGAAAGCTTGAATCGGGAAGTTGGTGCTTGATTTCGCCCATTCATCGGCACCAGCTATTCGACGCCCCAACTCCGTAGGTGCAATAACTTCCCGCTTCTTTTTCCCCCCTCTCTTCCTCTCTCTCTTGGTGATTGCTTTTGCTGGTAGATGATATTGCGCTTCCTCCACCGCCAGCGTTTTGCTGCGTTACTTCACGCGCACGTTCTACCGATGACTTCGGCTCGGCGTTCCGGTACGCCCGCCTTGACGCATGATATGCCGAAATGTGACGAACATATATTGTGGCTTACCTTCCAACTTCCTTCCAAGACCGCCCGTGCCTTCCTGTCCCGCGCTACACAAACTTTCCCACCCTTCGTCATCAGCGCTGGGGAAATAAACTTTGATCACCACCCCCCGGTTTTGTCGACACCGCCGCGGTGTGGGGCGCGTCATGTGTTCTTCGGTCTTACCGGGCAAACAAACAACAAGTAGCTCACAAATTGCGTAATTCAGATGCAAATTCAAACAAATACAACCACACGCACACACACATCTCCGAGTACCTCGAACCGCTCAGAACAAGTGACGGGCGGGTGGCTGTTTTTGCTTTTCCGCCTTTCTCTTTGCTCGCCACCCTCCGTGGTTGGGCGGACGCCAACCCGCTAGCTGACATGAGAAAGCGTTTCTTGTGGAGCCTGCCGGGTTGACTGGGCGAAGAAGACTTTATTAGTTTTAGTTAGTTTGGTTAAATGGTTCGAGGTTCCCGTGTTTGCCGAGCACAGTGTCGGTGCGGCCCAAAAAAAAAACGGGGGAGAACCTTGTCTTGGAAGGCATCCGGAGGCATCGTTGTGAGCAATTTAATCAAAGGAAACAAACGCAAAGTGTCAGATCAAACAGTAACAGGCCGTTGAGGTGCTGAAATTCTACCAGCAAATTCCGCTCACTGTGAAATCATCGGAGCTGGACGGGTTGCAATCACTGCATGCCGGTCTCGGGATGGTACGGGATGCATTCGTGAACACGAATTGATTGAACACAGATGAGGCGCCAATAAAACATTCGACATCGTTTCGACTCGGGACTGTAAACTCCGTAGGACGCAGCCGTGGTAGGATTAGGGGCAGGCTTCAAGTGGCACGAAGAAGCGAAGGGAATCTGGTTTATGGCTTAGGGTTAGTAAAGGTGACTCATTCGATACGGCTACCGATTCTGTAGAGAGTTGTGCCCAAGTACAAACCCTGGCACGCTTTCGAATGCCCACCAGAAGGTTATTGAACCGCACGATGAACTTGCTCGAACTAGATTTGCAGCTCAAAGGCATCCAGCGCGGCGCGGCTTAGAATCCACACCAAGAGAAGAATCTTGGCTGAGGCAAAAAAGTCTCGGCTACCAACTTCCGATTCGTGGCCATTCTTTGGCCCCGTTTGTGCCCCAGTTTGTAGCCCGACCACCGGAAGCTGTCGATTGTCAATACCGATTGTTTGCCGCATCGATGCGCTGTTTGCTTTCGAAGCGAACGCCGCACTTGACGAGAGGCCAAGATGATGCCTGTCGGGTGAGCTGTAATATTTCAAACGTCGCGACAGACATCACCCCGCCGAACAAAAAAACCACCCCCCCCCCCCCCCTTCCGCAACACCGCTTACGAAAATTACGGACCGCGCATAAGACCGGCTTCTTGCAGCTACGGAAGGTCGTAAAACTCGGACCATTGAAGGCGCCATAAGGGAGGTTGGGAGGGGGGGGGGAGGAGGGTGATGTTTATGAATTTCAAATGAGGTGTTTAACAACCGCACCGGGAGAGCCTCCGCAAGCAAAAGAGTGTGTGTATGGCCAAATTAAAACCTCGTGGACGGTTCGAAGTACACCGAAATTTCCGCCTAGATGTGTGACACGGGCAAGCGTCCAATTCGATGCCGGCAAAGTGTCACCAGCGGAAGGGAAAAGTGTGTGGGAGAGAGGTGGTTTTTCTCACCATTAATTTCCCTTCTCGCAGCTTCTTATTCTCATCTGCCTTTTTTAGGTCGCGTGAAGCATTTTTACTGAGCAACCGGGTGAGGGTGAGTGAAGCGCCGCGGCACTTTATTGGTGTGCTTTCCAAAGCGGAGAACTATGGAAGGGTGTTTTTGGCGTCTCTTTGCTGCCTCGGTCCAATATCCGCCTTTGGCGTACCGGGTTTACATACATTTCAACTTCATTTCATTGTACCTCCAGGTGCGTCATCCGGACGAGACTCGGCTTCTCTAGTCTAGTTTCAATCTTTGTACTAACTTCTGAATGAGACATTGATGGAATGATATCAAACATCAGCAAGCACAAGTTCAATCACTGAGGAAGTCATTCCTGGGGTTAATGGACCCACTGGACTTAGACATCTCCGCTCACCACGGCGAAAGAGGCTAGCGTTGGGCAAGCGTACGTGTGACTAAAAATAACACACCAACGTCCTGCTGGACACACCTGGAATCCTTGGAGCCGCCATGCCCCAAAGGAATCAATGTCCGCTTCTTCGCAGACGCACAGAGCAAAGAAACAACAAACCACGTAAAACGCTTTCCGGCAATCGGATTTCGGTGGTCTGTCAGTTGAGGGGGTGAGGGGGGGAGGGTCGTCCAATATCCGGATCATGTAGATTCGAGGAAATGAAAGACTATAGACGCACACACACACACGCAGGTAAAGCGACTAAACAAATGGTAACAAACTGCTCGCTCAATCGAGCAGTTTATTGGTGGAATCAAGAAGACGGCGATATTAAAAAGGATTACCTTATCCGGAGCTCGTCTGAGAATCGCTGACGGTATGGAGCATCTATCAAAGTGTGACGTGTTGCAACACGAGGGTGACATTCAAGACCAACGGAGGGATCGTGCAGACCCAATAACTAATTGTGCCTGAAACGGATCATTGGATGCTAATTACCGAGGTCCCATTTGGAATATGCCTCAGTTTCTGGTGCTCTCCTTCACACACGATTCGGTGGTCGATTCTTGAACACCCATTTCGAACTTTGGTGAAGGTTCGTGGTCCCGAAACCAGATCCATAACCCGGACGCTAAAGGATGTTTTCGAGCCTCCGTTTTGGTCCGCTATCCTACCAAACTTCGTTCGGTCCCTACCGAATGTTTTCACGCCCGTAATGAGTTTTGTTGGCCGTGTGACTGTAACCTTCTGACGGTTGTTTTTTTTTCGGTTTGGGTTGCGTTGGGATGTTTATTGCGTTGGTCGATGTGTTCAATAACGAGCCGGTGGTTATGAGAAGAACAAAAACGCCCTAGGATAGTGTAGTGACAGGTTGGCTTGCAGAGAGAGGTTTATTGGACGATGTTGACTGATACCGCAAAGACAAAACAAACGTCAGTGAGCTATTCTGAGCCTTACTGACTTCCATTCTATGAGTTGTGGGAGTTGCCGGATAATTGAGCCATCTTTGTCTTAGACTTCAAGACCACGAGATTTCTATGACTTCGCTTCCAGATCATCTCAACGCCACTCAGTTTCCAATAAAGATGCTAATTTAAATGTAAGCTTACTGAGCATCACCCGATGACGAATCGCGCCTTCCAGCAAACCGTTCCAAGCGTTAACCATACGAGTGTAGAACGCTTCTTATGACAGATCAATTCTCCGGTTGAAATTATTTACGGTTCCTCCAGCAACCTCTCATCCAAATTCATTTTACGACCACCTCCCAGAGTTCTCGCTTAGGGGGAGACCACCCGACCCGTGTGCAATAAAATTGTGCAACTGCAATCTCGCCCATACTCGCTACAGGCCTTCGCCTCACGAAGCTCTACATACGGGGGCAGTTTTACGACCGAGAATGGAGAAAAACGCTCGTCCCGGTGGCTTGGTGGCAATTCTGGCACCGACCGAAAAGCTAATCATCTAGCCCGAGCGAACCTAAGACATTCGACACGGCTTTTAGCGGCGGGAGAAGAGAAAGCGGGACCCTGCCGGGGTTGCAGCTAGAATCGCGAGCATCTGGTTGTCGGTTCTAATGTGCAGCCGTTGCTAATGTGGTCCCGATTATAGCCTCCACGAAAGCCCGCTGGAGATGTGATCATCATCTTCGATTGTGCGGTTTCCGACCCGACCCGGGTGGTTTCCATCAGTCACGTTATGATCATCTTCGATACTTCGCTGCCATCGCCAGCACCGTGACTTGCCGACCGCCGAGTGTGTGGTTCTGGCTCTTGTCAGCGGTCGCTGTCACCCGCACATCGTCACAAGTGTCAGCATCACTCGGTGGACGAATCGAGGAGAAGATTGGGGGGGGGGAGGGGGGTTGAGTTTTGGAGTGCAGGTGCTTGGTACGTCGACTTCTTGGTGAATGGAGTGTGAGGTCAATGGGATAAAAACTTAGATTTATAAAACGCTGTTGCCACCGATACTCTCGACCAGAGTTTCTGATGTCTCCCTCTCACTCTCTTGCTCTCGTTGTTCTGGACACTTTGGGTTTCTGTATTGGGCGTCCGCTCAATATCTTGATCTTGAGCCAGCTTACATCACTAGATCTTAGATCATACATACCGACGGTTCTAGACCTCCCTCAACTAGAGATACCTCACACAACCAAACAAAAAAAAAAAACAGACGCAAAGCATTATCGGTAATGCCAGCCCAGTATGTTAAGGGTCATTAGCTGTCATTCTTTGATGCCGTCGATTGCTGGACCATCGGCTCGACCAGAATCGTTGATGCAGTAATCCCTCAAAAATACACAATTTGGATACAGTGGTGCATTCGTCGGACCGTCGTCCGAGGTTAAACCTCGCAGCAAGCGTCGTTCGCCCTATTAGCAGCATCGTCCAGCCTCAGCTTATCTCGCCAACACACGCACTCTCGGTCGGCATTTGGCGTGCCGAAGTTTGATTGTATTTATTTGATTTAATTACATTTGCATCGTTGCTCGCCTCGCACTCTTCTCCCCATCCCTCGAGTGCATCCTCTGTGGGTGACGCAGAAAATAATCAACAAATTTTAACATGAGTGTGTGTGTGCTCCGTGCATCATTTCATTTGCTGGAAGTTAGACATTAAAAGTTTGGGGCAGACGGCAAGGAAACGGACAGGGCACCGGTTTCCTCCCCCACCCCAGTTCGGCTTTCCAAGAAACGTTAATGATGGACACATACACCGCAGCAAGACAAGTGAGGGCAGCAAGACCGGATGGTATTCATCACACAGAGCATCAGCATCAGCAGCATCAGAGAGAGGTCAAGGGACAAGCATCATATTTGCGGCCGGATTCGCTCACTTCGGTGCACACCCTGATCCGTTCCACGTGGTCTGGAATGCGCCCGGCGATGTTGATGCTGCTGCTACTGCTGCTGCTGATGATGATGATGCTGCTAATTTGCAGTTTGTCATTGCAACCGTTTCGCTGGTTCGTGGGAGAAATTGCTCCAGCAAGTAGAGCAAGTGTTACGCGTGTTTAAATAATGATGTTTTTATTTATTTATTATATGACCTTGTTTTGGCTACTTTTTATTCAATTTTATTAGAAAGAATTTGTTTTTCGATTTTTTTCTCCTTTTTTTAATCGTTCATTTTGACTCACGTCACTTAAAAATAATTTTAAAAAATATTTTCGATTTTTGCGCCTAAATGTATACAATATTCCTACATGTTGTACCAGATTATAGCAAATATTTATTTAAAAAATATTTAGATTTTTTCGACATGAAAATAACAATTTTCAATTTTTGAAAATTTCTGCTCTATTCTCTGACTATCATTTACAGTGCTGGACAAAACAATAAGACCCTCTAATTAAAAAAATATTTTTTAAAAATTGTAACTTAAAAAAACCTCAGTAGGTCTTGGTAAGCTAATAATTCCTTCCTTGACTTGGTTTCCCTATGACTAAATCAGTCAGATAGATTTATAATAGTTTTAGATTGATTATTATACAAAAATAAATTTATTAAAGTTAATTTTTATAAACAAAAAGTTTCCAAAACGGATCCAGGGCTTTGATCCAGCATCCCTAAGGGAATATAGCAAATCGATAGTGGATTATTGAAAGCCCGTTGTGGAGCTTTGCATTCATATAATCGTTCTAGTTAAGGCGGACCAAACGCTCGACAGAAAATCACACAGCTGATTTTAAAATTTTATAGAGTAGCAATTAAAATCTCCCCTGTAAGTGTTTGCAAGATTCCATTATATGATTGCAAATTCCTCGGGGAGTCTAATAATATTCCAAAACCGATTTACTATATTCCCTTGAGTCACACAACTATTCCCTGTAGTCATATGGCTTTCGGCGCATTGTTATGTCCATCACTGTATGATTTGCATGATCCCATCTACCCCGCAACTTGGCCGATGTCGATCATAATTTCATCATTTAATAGGGCGCATATCTGATTCCGAGATAATGCGACAGAGATTTTTAAAAACCCCCCAAAGAGAACGATTCTACCCATCCCAACCAACTCTTTCTTTTCCTTATGCCTTCCTCAACGCTGGATGCATTCCAGCGTACGCCAGCGCCCGGACGAGCGGTGTTATTATTAATGGTTTTTCGGTTTAAAACATCTCCGGGCACGCTTCTCGCTCCCCACCGCGCGAAACCCCAGAAGCTATGGCTCATTTACCACTTAAATCGTAACTCGTCGTGTAGAGGCGCGTTGATGGGTACGCGTTGCTGTTGGTCTTGACGGTGTCTATCTCTCGCCCTGTGGACTGCGCGGATTCCGCGGGCGAATCTTGGGCCCGGCGTGCTTCGTTTCGCGTGGCTGCAATCTAAATGACTCACAGATAGCGATCCCGCGATCGCCGACCGTCGCCAGGAAGCGAGTAGTCATGCGTCTCCGTGCACAGCATCGGACATCGGGAGATGTCGATTACGGAGCTGCGCTCAAGAAGACAGGAAAGCATTTTTTTGTTTGTTTGCTGTGTATTACTGTTGTCGCGGCTTTGTTTTCATCCCACTTATGGGTATGAGTTGGTGGTTTTTTTTTGCAGTGCGCTACCGCCACCAATCGTAGACACCTAATTAAGAAATCTTGAAGCGAATGCTGCTGCTCCAGGCGGCGTACGCTAGAATCCGGAATTCTGGTAACCGAATAGCTTCACCGAGAGGTTCAAAGAGCGCCCATCCTGGAGCAGTGACAGAAGTTTGAGACCTTTCACCACACACGAGAGTTCGCGTCTGTGAGGTGTGACGATCGCACGCGGCCTGCAGACAAGAGGACGACTTCTCTCTTAATTATCTTCGATGGCAAATGCACCGTGACGAGGCACTGCGTTTGATGTGCGTGTGTGCGTCTTCGCGATGCCACTTTCACCTCGGCTGAGGCGCAAACCGATTGACCAAAGTTCTGAATCGGCACAGCGTTTACAGCCTCCTTCCTGCAGCACTCTGGGAAAGCGAACCTCGGAAGATCAAAGTCTACAACCACGGATGCAGGACGCAAAAGTGCAAATAATAACCTCCCAACAAGAGGAACCGACCCGAGGCGTTGCCCCTTATCAGCGTTGGCAGCACCGAGAGAAGGTCGTAAAATAAAGTCCCACACACGCCCATCAAGAAAAATTTTTTGTCCTGGGTGCGTGGTTCCCTTTTAATTTCGGGCCGTTGTTTCGGCTAGTTCGTCTCTTCGTAGGAAATTAGTTCTTATCGCCCCCGGGGGCCGCTTCTTCCTATTTTCATAATTAGGTGTCGCCCGGCCGAATGACGATGGCGATGCCGTGCAGCGATTTCCGGTGCAATCATCGGTGCAGGAAACGAGTCGCAGGACGCGAGTGGAGACCCCGGCGGTCGTGGAGTTTACATAGGAAGAAGCACACGGACACGTTCAGACGGCAAGGTGCTGGTCGCGCAATAAAAGTTGGTTAATTTTCCTGTTTTTTTTTTTTTGCTGCCCCGTCCCGACCCCGGTTCTTCGGACGTTCGGAATTGCTGGCTGGGCTGGATCGCAGGTGCCTGCGTTCCAGGACGGCTCCGTGCAAACAATGGATGGGCGAAGCAGGAATTGGAACCACGCCGCAACATTCGAGCCCTAAGTCGAGTTTACGTTTCACGGCACGTTTTGTTTGTGCTCCGTCCGGTGCGAGCGACGTTTAATTTCAGTTTTAATTTAATCGCCTGGAAATAGTTGCCAAAGCTTGGTGCCGGCGGCCGAGCCGACTCGCCATGTCAGAGCCTCTATTCTGTTGAAGACTGAAGAAGAGAAGCATTTCGCAGAAAGTTTGTTTACACACCTACTGATATCTAGACGAAAGTTCCTTGATAAGACCTAAAACCGTTCCTCCTGCAAGCAAGTAATATCTTTCTCTCCTTCTCCATTTCATCCCCACTGAAGGTCAACGAGTACCAAAAAGAAGCTGCACATCAAGCGACCGATGAACGCGTTCATGGTGTGGGCCCAGGCCGCCCGCCGCGAGATGGCCCAGCAGCAGCCGCGTCTGCAAAACTCCGAAATCAGCAAGGATTTGGGTAAAATTTGGAAGTAAGTAAAATTTGGCGGGGGAACAAGAAAACCTCTGAGGAGTTGTAGTTGATGGAACGCATCGAAGTAATAACGTATGTCAAGAAGAGATTTGGCCCTGAATGTCAGAATCGCTGGAGGGAGCTATCAAGAAAAAAGAGCAACTTCAAGAAACTCTTCTTCGTTAGGTTTTTTGGATTTCTAGCTAGCAAGTCTCCTGGACAAAAAAAAAAACCCCAGAGCATCCTCAGGAACTCCTCACCGGACACTGTTTATAGCTAGTGCAGGTTAATCAAACTTAAGTAGTGAGCTGATAACCGAACCCTGGATATCTGTTTTCCGGTGGACGCACGCGTCCGAACATGTCCGCCAAAGCTTTTACAGCTGTTACGAGCACTCGGGCTCGTCTATCTGTTGTTGACCAGCCTGCCTGCCCACTACCGCGGCAAGCGTCTCCAGCAGAGTCTGTCACTGCCATCGCCACGATATTAACTCTGGCAGCGAATTAAATACTACCATGCGTCTCCGTGGCGGTCTCCACTTCCCTGGCCCCACGGATATGTCACAGATTGACAACAATCGGTTCGATTGTTGGCCGACTGTTGGCTGGTGTGACGGTTGCGTTTGCGTTTGCCCTACCACGCGCGGAAGGTGGCTGTCACGGTGACGGTCCCCGCAGCCAGCGGAGGGAGCCAAATACGGGGGTCAAGAAGGAGGTCAAACAACAAATTCAAAGGCCCGGGATTTCCTCCATGAGAATTTACGATAAGCCCTTGTTGCCGCCGTTTTTTGCTGCCACTTTCCTGGACGCGGGCTGCCACAGCTCGTGTTGCTGTAACAATGTCACGCAGAGCTACTCTTGAAGACATGTATACATATAAAAAAACATTACATTGTAAAGTTCCTGGAGTCTGGATTTCTTCAACGTCTAATCGAAGTATTCTATCCTGTGAGGGGTATTGGGCGAAACTTTCTTTTTCCTTCGTCCATATTCCCGTTTGGAAGTTTGTTCGTCTACGCAACCACAGTTCTGGATGTCGGCGTCGGAATCTCGCTAACGTCGGGGAATGTCACACCTTTTCACCCGCGTGGCCTGGACTCCGAACAGCTGAGCTCCCCCTGGAGCTGGGGTTCCGTAGCGTCATCCGGCAGCGTGGGAATTTATAAAACGGCCATCTCGAGAAGCCCTCGCCAGAATGCCGCTGCCATTAATAATCTCAGTTTTCACACACCGGCTGAACACTAGGGTGAGAGAGAGAGAGAGAGAGTTCCAAATGCGGGATTCCGATAACCTGGTGAGGGCAAAATCTATTTATTTAATCGATCATTGACAAGGAACGCGTCTGGATTCCTTTTAGGGGTGGCTTCACGTTCAACGACTAGAACGGAAAGGGTGTCGCATTACCAAACCCCGAGGTGATAAAAAAACGCACGTGAGATACGCGCCCCGACTGTCAATGACGAACGTGTAACGGTGATCCTGGAACCCTTACTCGATGGGGATATGCTCTCCAGCAAACCCTTTCTAGCAGCTATTGCGTGTCGCTGTACCGGGGGGCTTTTTATTCTACATTTATCACACACACACACACTGCCGATGAAGGAAGGACAGAAGGAAGGACAGTGATTTTGGAGTTGGAGGGAGGTGGACACTTCAAAAGATTAGCGAGACGTTACTTTGGAAGGGTACTCGCTTGGAGGAACGTTTTAAGATTCTATTTCTGATCAGAGAGAGAGACCTTTACGGAGCAACAGTTTGGTGGAGTAACCTTCAAGATATTAAGCTATTGGATATTCGTTGAACCGTTGAGGACATCGTTTTATAAGAAGTCCCCGACCTTGAGGACATCGTAGGCTTGCGTAGGCGATCTCTTCGACGTATAATCCTCCAAAACGCCCTAACATCCAATAACTTGAAGGCCTCTGAAGTCACGTTGGGAACCTCAGAACTACTGCAACTTGCTCCACGTGCAACTGACTTTACTTACTAACTTACTTATCAGGCTCTAGGACCGCTATCGAAGTCTTGGCCTGCTCTAGAAGTCCTCGCTACTGTTCAAGCTTTAACTAGACTCTAGCAGGCTGGGTCGTTCGATGCCATTCTCGTGACATGTAGAGCTCATAAGCAGCTTCTTCAAGGTCCTTCCACACATACTGGACCAAAAACCCTTCTGAGCATCTCTCGAACGCCATTAAGAGGGTTTCGTCAGTTATGGATAGAGTTCTTGTCCTAGACTTAGAATCTTGAAGGAATCTTGGAGCCTTAGGGTTTATGATGCGTCCATCGCAATAGGTATTTTACGTGGAGAAGATTCCTCAGTTTGAGCTTAGAGATCGGAGACGTTGATGCTATATTCATGTACATTACTCTGTAGTAATGTAGTATCATGTACATGTAGTACTCTGTAGAGCACTTTCGAGATGAGCAAGCAGTGTCCGAGCAAAATTTCTGGACCTTTGCACTGATGTTGCTGTGGACAACTGACAGGTAGAACTGGACACTGCACAGTTCAGACTTCTCTCCAATCTGTCCACCTTTCAGTTGAGGTGACAGCTCCAGGGAGCAACAACATGCACCGTTAAAAGTCCAATGTAGTAACTTTGAATTAATTTGCCATAAACACAATGGCGTTTACAATGTGTGCCACAACGGAAGCACATCATTAAGCGCTCGCTCCGACAAACAACCAACCAACAAACAAAAATCGGAAGCTAATTAAGACAATCAGTACATCAACCAGTCGCAGCAGCCGGCAAGCGACCTGCCGAGCGTCTTATCTCCGTTGTAGCGCCCTCGGGCAGACAGTCCTCGGTGAGGTCCTCGGTCGGAAAAGTCGGCAGTCTCTCGCGCAAAGTTGTCAACTGACGCTTTATCCAATTTTGCTCACAAAATGCTTCTCTAATTGTTCGTCGCTAGACGCTAGAACCGAGCGTGCGTGCGGCGCAAGAACTTGTCGCTGGTGGGTTTTGTCAACATCGCCCGGGTTTCGCCTAACAAGATTTGTCTGCCTTAAATGGTTACTTGATTGACGTTTACCGTCTGCGAATGGTGAGCTCCTGGGCCGAGCCAGAGGAAGATTGTAAATAATACACACACGCGCACACACAGTCTTCCGGAATCGTTTCATTCCGGTGCAGCAAACTTCAGTCTGGCGAACGTTATTATCCTCCGCTCGTACGTCAGCTGGGTGGCAACTTTTCGGTGGATGGAAAACCCCAGGAAATAACAGTTTATTTCCGTATTAATTAACGAGCCCCGTGTGTGAGCTTTCCCCCCCCCCGGTGCATTGCTTCCCATCCGCCATTGTTTCGGGAGTCGGCCTCGTGGTCGACGATGCTTTGGCGAACCACCAGAAAAGCGCACATGTATTGTTGCAGTTTTGCTCGATGGTTTTTCCAACTTTCCCAATTAAACCTTCACCACTGCAAACGACTGGCAGAGTTCACAACACACCCCACACATTTTAATGATGAACCTTGATGAATGATACCATGCGGGCAAACGCAGGCACGCAAAACAACTCGAAGCATCAACTTTGCTCCCGTCCATGCTACAGCGAGGAACAAATTGTCGCACGGTTGGTAAGTGAAAGCTGGCTATGCTAATTAATTATCAGGCCCCTACCCATCGCCATCGTTACCGTGCTGCCAAGGTAAGACACTGCGGGAGATTTGCTGATCGTCCAGGGACGCCATCTTGCCCACGTGCTCTCCCGCAGCTGGCCGGCACCTTTTGTGTCTAGCTCCCCTTAAAATTCAAAGAAAAGTCTATTTCTGGAGAGATTCCTAGTTATTAGTCGGGCGTGTAGAAAAATATTGATTTCTTATTTTGTTTTGGCTCTTGATCACTTTCGGCGTTCCTTGAAGATGCATTATGCCGTGGCGCGATCGATACATACGCGGACGGCATTAGCATAAATAGCGTTCGCTTTCATCTAGCGTCTGGCTGGTGCGATTTTCCATCGAAAAGTTTATCCAGCTCCCGAACTTTTCGGGAAGCGCACGGGTTTTCAGTATTCTCGGCGGTGTCAGTCGAACGAAAGATCAACGAGGATTAATTAATAAGCCACGATTATATGGCGCCGGGCTGTGCTGTTGCGTCGGCGAGCGGTTTACGGCAACTTCTCAAAATTCGCCTCCCCTTTTTTCCCGACGGGTTGCTTCCCACAGAGACAAAGACGGGCAGCTCCGGAAGGAAGCGGAAGCAGCGAGATTGTTCGTCAGCGCACGTCAAGGATTAGGGATTGTCCCGTGCTGAGCCTTCGCGTGCCCGGGTCCAAAAGGTGGGAAAGAGCTGATGCCCATAAATATGCATGGTTAATGTTTTAAATGCGCCTTTGTACTTGGAAACCCGGTGAGACTTTGGGAAGGAAATGGCTTACCGTCTGTTGGTGTGGCGGGTTTCAGGGCCAGGCTCTTCTCCCGGTGCCTGCCCGTCCCGACTCAATGGTTGACTTCATACTTTGATGCCGAGACTCGCCCGACTGTTTTGCCTTAGTTTCCTTCTTTCTCCCCATTATTTGTTCATTTCATAATTCTTTAGACCCACCGAAAAAGTTTTGGACGAACGACGGTTTTTTTTTCTCAATTCGTATTGTTTTTCCCCGTACTACTTCGTGCATCCTTCCGTGCGGAAAATTGTGGAAGGAACGGTCTAGGCGAATGGTTTGCCGAGAAGTACACCGGCAAAACCTTCGAAAGACGTCACAACCGTCCAGAGCTGAGCAGCAAACCATATAATGAGCAAGTGATGAAAAGTTTGGATCAAATTTTCCGCCCATTTACAAGTCGCGCGAATATAATTCGATGAGTCCCGCTAACCGAGCGTATGATTGATGATTGGGAGGGGGGGGAGGGGGGGCGAGATTATCAAGCTCCGTCGGCTACTTCGGCCAACCACTCCGGGGCTGTCAGAATTCTACACCAGCGTGATTCTCTGTTTGAGTTTGAGCGCAAGGAGATTTTGCCATCCGCCCGGTGTTTGTTTCCTCTTTTGCTGGGAAACTTTGCCCGATGCAATCGACGCTATCCGGGGAAGGGAAACAAACTTACATCGAATTCTACCGAGAAAGAATCCGGACGCTTGATTAATGCCTTGCAAAGAAAGGCGTGCTACTGTGATACGAAGGAACATTAACATTCCAATCGGAAAAACTTCCCCATCGGCACATCTTGTACCTGCAAAAATATTGAATTTCTGGGCGCAAAGCGAACTTGTTTTGGAAGGTGGCACACAAACGATCAATTCCAATATATATAAATAGCAAAACGGAAAAGAAAGAAGAAAAAACCCACCACACATATACACACATCTTGACGCGTGAAGGGTTTTGAAGGGCACGAAGGGGGTGTTGGATGGGCTGGACAGTCAATATGGCAGGCGTCCGTCGGTGTCACTGCTGACCAGGAGTGAGGTTGAAGCAGCTGCACGCGCTTCCATTATCACACTCGCCTGTACAGTTTGGCTTGGGCACTCGATGACGCGTGCCTAGCGTGAGGGTGTCTTATTGAAGTTGAAGTTCGTTTTTTTTCTCGTGTTCAAGGAACTTCACCTTTTTTTTCTCAAGAACTCTCCTGTATCAGATCTTTTTTTGCCGGAATCGTAGAATTTTTATATAGCTTCTTGAAGAACGGTCTGGCCCTATTGCTGAGTCGTAGATCTAGGAAAAGCGAATAGAAATAAATCTTTAACAACTCTACCAGAAACGTATCAAATGTCCTCCTTTGTGTCCTCGAATATCCCGAAGAAGTCAGCGTCAAAGTACAGGGCTTTAATGCTCGCTAACATATTTACCGGGTTTCTGGACGGGAATCGCAAATTAGGCTTGAAGCGATGTAATAACCAAGTGTTCTGAGTCGATAATGTTACGTCTTAAAGAGATTGTAATTAAATCTGAAACAACTCCACTAGAATCTTGTAAAGTTACCGAGAAGACTTGGGCAGATTCTTCAACCTTTCCAACTTTGCGTGTATGTCCTCAAATATCCCGACGAAGTCCACATCGAAGTATGGGACATTATTTATCGGTAACCTATTTGCTTGCATTTGGAGTTGAATCTAAGATCTTACCGAGAGCATAAATTAGACTTGAAACGGTAAAAGAACCGATTTACCAGAATCCTGGAACTTGTTTTAATTCTTGAAAACTGCGACGCCATATTGCTGTTAAGCCAGTTATAACTCTAGAAGAAAATTTAAGAAATTTGCAGATTCTTCTCGTTTTCTCCCTTTAGTATTGGGTCCTCGAATACCCCGTCGAAGTCCTCTCTAAGACATATAGCATTAATTTTCGGTAACCTCATTACCAGATTTTTTTAACTTGAATCTTGAAAAGCTTGTAATAACTCTAAAAGAAAAACACAAAGTCTTCTTCGTCTCACCCTCCAATATCTCGGGTCCTCGAATATCTGGACGAAGAATTTTAGATTTCTTAGGGTCTCTTAGAGGTCTTGGCATATTCTTCAACCCTTCATCATCCTGTAGTTTATGTGTCTCGAAGATCCCGACGGAGTCGACGTAAAGGCACGGAACTCTTACGCCTTTCTCTCTCTCTCTACAGTAACCAAACAGAGGGACCAGAACTGGGCATAAAACATGTGACATGCAAACTTATCAATTGTTTGCCTCGCACGTGTGTCAACAATGAAATAGGGGGAGCGAGCAAAATAAAACACACACACACACACACACCTCGTATTTTAATGCCCTTTTTTCGATATCGGTGTTTCACGATAACGGACTCGGAATACTGGTAGTTCTTAGCCCTTACGTTAGAAGTCTTCATGCGTTCAATGTCAGAGCTATGGGAATCGTATAACTGAAGCCACTGGAACATCGCCATTTTAATGGAACTTCTAGTAGATGTACATAAGCTAGACACCGTAGCAGTTTTGGGTTAATGAAACTCCATCGCAACTCCAAGTTTGATAGCTACCAATTATTAATGTGCCTCTCCTAACACAAATGACTTTCTTTCATTGCTGGTTGTTTGTTGTGTCGTTGGATATGTTTAGTTCTTCTTCGGCGGAAGTGTTGTTCGGAGTCGGAGTCGATGAAACGGGTTGCCACATATGTCGATGCATTGCCTAAGTACATGTACACCCTGACGATGTACTAGTCCTAGTACTACCAAACCTAGGAAAAGCTGCACAAACAAAGTTCTGTACAATGGGGTGGGTCTCTTCTCTATACCAACAACTCTCCCCAAAAGCTCTCATCGTGAGGCACAACCTCCCCGGCGGGAACGGGAAGGACGGGGATCAATGTCTGCGCCCACCAAGGACAAGGCAGCAAGAATATCCTCCTCCTACATAGCTTTTACAGCCCAAAAAAAAAAACAGGCCACCGGCACCTGTACATCGCTTTCAAACAGACGATCGATTGTGGAAGATAGGCTCCGCTAGTTGTTGCTTCTCTAGACTAAATAGTTTCGCCCTCTTGCTCCCCTCTGTTTCCTCCAGGAGCCTGACCGATGACGACAAGCAGCCGTTCGTGGAGCAGGCGGAAAAGTTACGGTTGGCCCACAAAAGTCAACATCCGTACTACAAGTATCAGCCGCGGCGCAAGAAGTCGAAACGGTGCGCCGGTGCTGGTGCCAAGTCTGGCAAGTGCTGTGAGGACCACTATGCGGAGCTGAACGAGCTGGCAAGCCCATCGTCGATGGACGATGTTGCTTCGTCCGGTGAGTCTGGCCCGGTTGCCAGCACGTACCCACAGTCCGATGGGCAGCGTCCTTCGACGAGCGGATTATCACGGACAAGTCACAAACAATCGTCCGGCAGAACGTCTTCCCGAGGTCGGACGACGCACCGCAATACATCCACCATTGAGCAGACGACCCTGATGGCTAGTGCACCGTCCACCGGCGCTAGCTACGAAATAGAGCTGCCGCATGAGGGTGTCGGTAGCTTTGCGGTTAGCAGTGCCACCGTTCCGTACGACCCACCGCTACCCGTGGAGCTATACTCGGTCGGTGTTGAGCCGGTAGAACCGTCCGGGAGTACCATCGCTGCGGCTGACTGTCATTTCATGGAGGAGGCACAGCCTACGAACATGGAGGTGGTGGATGCACCTCACCAGTCGACTGCCACGCCCAACGTATCGCCAGTATCGGGGCAAGTGCACAGCCAGAACTCACCGTACGCACCCCGAGACTGGATCTCGGCTATCGGTGTCGAGACCCATCGGGACTCATCATCATCGCTGGAGAGTGCGTCCGCCGCGTACGGACATCACGCCACCAGAAGCGTATCGTCGTCCAGCTGCATGTCACACCCAAGCTCACACATCCTCTCGGGTTACGCGTACCCCAACTATGCCGCTTCCTACATGCCAAACACCACCGAGTACCACAGCGCCCAGACACACTTCCTAGGATCGGCGAGTGGGCCTAGCTTTGCAGAAGCGGAACTTGCTTGCTACAACCAGCATCCCTCTTCACATCGCTTCACACCGCAACAGCAATCTCGAGACGTGAACGAAGGCTCCTTTCCGCAGTACGCACCAACTCTCCAACAGCAGCAGCAGCAGCCGCAACAGCATTCAACATCTCCGTCCATCGAGCAAGGTGGACCGGCGAGACAGCAGAGCAGTGGGACGCCCGACCTGGAAGAGGTAAAACATATCCTACCAGTTCGCATACCCTCAATCACCCTTCACCATGCTACTCCACAGCATGCCGTCAGCGCTATCGCCTCCACCACTGCCGACCTCAACCACGGGGACAGATCACGCGCCACCGTGCCCATCCTGATGCCGGCAACGATCGGCTACGTCGGCGAAGGTTCCGAAGTTCCACCCGGCTACGGACGTCACGGTTCGGACGAGCGTCCATCCGCCATTACGATGATACGGGACGCGGAACATCAGCTGCACGCCTCACACCAACCAGCCCGGCACACCACCATACAGTCATCGAACCGGATGTACAACGCACCGAACGGTGCACTGTTCAACTACCCTCTCGGAGAGTCTGCTGGCGGTGGTCAGCAGTACATGCAGTCGGCCATGTCCCATCTGTCGTACGGCGGACAGCCGAGGATGGATTCGCCCAACATCCAGCAACATCGATCACTTTCCGTACCACATCTCCTGCCGCTGCACCAGCTGGACGAGCAGGTCGGACCACACCACCAAAGCTACCACAGCCAGCAGCAACAGCAGCAGGACTCTTACCAGTACGGTAGCTCACCACCAACGGCGACCATCGCTCAGGCAGGACGCATCCCGACGAGCAGTGGAGAAGGTCAATTCTACTGATTCGGTCCCATCTCCACTCAGTAACTAATTCTGTTAGGTTTTAATCGATCTCGACCACATCACGCTACAACAGAGAGAGAGAGAGCGAGAAGGCTCTTCCGACTCTGCGCGTTACAATAATTCTATCTGCTGAGAGATACGCATCACCCCTACACATATCAGTAATTACACGTTAATGGTAGAGGAAAAGAAATCTGAATTTGCATTAAAGCGTGTTGTAACATTTGAATCTTAGAGAAGGGACGTGAGCGTTCAAATGGGAGCACATCACTATGAGTAAGATCTTTTGTAGAAATCGCTAGCTATTAATACGGGTTTCCTTTCCCGATGGTATACACCCGCTAAATGGATTACTCGAAATGGCTAGGCTTATAAGGGGCTCCAGCATTATTAATCCATTTGTAGCCAAGCTAGCTTTGGCAATGACGAG